>NC_080750.1:61711679-62961679 GCF_020826845.1 Diceros bicornis minor | reverse complement strand
GTTTAAGTGCATGCGCTCCGCCACTGGTGGCCCGGGTTCGGATCCTGGGTGCGCACTGACGCACCACTTCTCCAGCCATGCTGAGGCCGTGTCCCACAAACAGCAACTAGCAGGATGTGCAACTATGACATACAACTATCTACTGGGGCTTTGGGGAAAAAAAAAAAGGAGGAGGATTGGCAATAGATGTTAGCTCAGAGCCGGTCTTCCTCAGCAAAAAGAGGAGGATTAGCATGGATATTAGCTCAGGGCTGATCATCCTCACACACACACACAAAAAAAACCCTGCCAATCCTAAGTTTATGTAGTTGAAGCAAAAGTTTACTGGCACGTAGGCCATTATTATTACCTTTATTATAGGGCCAGGTCCACTCTGTAATCAATTCATTGACTAAATGAATTGTAATATTTGATCTTAAACTATAATTTATCATGTGAAAGTATTTTGAGATAGTAGGAAGAAAAACTGTAAAAGTGTAAGCCTTATTTTGTTTTTTTTGTTTTTAAATATTTTTGAAGATTTTATTTATTTATTTATTTTTCCCCCAAAGCCCCAGTAGATAGTTGTATGTCGTAGTTGCACATCCTTCTAGTTGCTGTATGTGGGACGCGGCCTCAGCATGGCCGGAGAAGCGGTGCGTCGGTGCACGCCCGGGATCCGAACCCAGGCCGCCAGCAGCGGAGCGCGCGCACTTAACCGCTAAGCCACAGGGCCGGCCCAGCCTTATTTTGTTTTACGATTAGTAACTATTGTCAATACATAGAAATATTTATTTGTTTTAGGATCAAATCCATTTCTAAAGTGTCACACAGTTGTTTTTGAGATACTCTTAATCTAGCTAATTCATTTCTGTTTTCAGAAACAGCTACGATTAAATTTTAAACTGCATTGTGCTTCTAGGTAATTATGCGAAGTGGTCAGCCACTCACTGGCACAAATGGGAGACGGTGCAAAGAAGATGAGAAGCTGATAAATGCTACTCTCAGGGCAGGAAAGCGTGGCTATATCATTGACACTCGATCTCTGACTGTAGCTCAGCAAGCTAGAGCCAAAGGAGGTGGCTTTGAACAAGAAGCTCATTATCCCCAGTGGAGGCGGATTCATAAGTCCATTGAGAGGTAAAAGATTCTGGAGACAGTAATGGACTCTTATTTGAAGCTAATTAGAGTGAGTGAGCCCTTAGCTGTTCAAAAATCACAAGTTTTCAAACGAACCCACACATTAACTTAGAGTCAAAAATTGGCTGGATAGCCTATCATTCTGTTTTATATGATAAGCAGAAAACTTATCTTGGATGCCCACAGGTGAGTTTTAGTCAAATAGCATTCTTTCTCTAAGTCAGCCCTGAAGTTTTATCATTACAGGGTCTCCTCCTCTACTTGTAGATCAGTGGTCACCAAACTTATTGAACAGATGTGCTAAGGATAATTATATTTTCCTAAGTCAAAAGACTTGAGAGATTTCATTTCCCCCATACCTACCAATTCTCACACCCTGTTTCTCCACCTATATTATCTCATGTTTATGCTTGTAAGTAGTGGTTTAGAAGTGCTTCTGGATGGGTAGGTGGGAGTTGGAGCTAATAAAACAATGGAGTCTGAGCTGGCCTTGGGCATCCCTGCTAACGATACCAGGTATCTCATGTTGGATCCATGGCAATAGGATTGCAGATGTCAGTGGTGCTGTCTCATGACTTGTCATAAAATGCAGTGCTCTGGCCCTCTCCCTAGTCAGATAATTCAGCTAATGCGAACTGGGTTTAATCTGTTCAGATGAGGAACAGTTTACCATGACAGGCATTTTAAGCGTTTTTGCAACCATGTTTAAATATCGTTTTTCACTCTTTAATACTCAAGTTACTGTACAGCGAGGTAAATCTTTTTATAGTATTTTGAGCTACTTTTGCTCTTTGATATATTGGAGGCTGAGTTTTTGGTTTGTTTTCTTCCTTCAACATTGTATTTTTTGTTTTCTTTTTTACTATTTCTTCTTTTTTCAAAGGTATCACATACTTCAGGAGAGCTTAATCAAACTTGTGGAAGCTTGTAATGACCAAACACATAATATGGACCGATGGCTCAGTAAATTAGAAGCCTCGAACTGGCTGACTCACATCAAAGAGATTCTTACAACTGCGTGTCTAGCGGCTCAATGTATTGACAGGTAAAGGGCATTTCTGCCTTCTGGAATGGGACATGCCCTGCTGACTAGACTTTGCTTTTATCCAGACATATGTTTATATATTATGTTAAAGTTGGTGCCTATTGTATATCTTATGTTCAGATCATTTTATAAATTACTATATAAGATAGTCAATGCCATTTAGTTATCAATGAAGTATGTGCATAGATTCTGGCATTTAATTGATAATTAATGTTTATGACACAAATATTCTAAGTACTAAAGGACCTAGTTTTTCTATAAAATCCTAAAATTATGAATCTACCAATTTTCCTTTTCTTAAACTGTGAAAAAGAATGAAAAGAAGTTTTCTTATTTCTTCTCTGAGGGCCAAACTTGCCTTCTTACTTTTGAAATATCAGTGAAAGAAAACATGTAGTTTTGTTTCACAGTAAAATGATTCTAATCTCTCTGACATCTTATTACAAACTACTTGATATGTGCAGTTATAGCAGGATCTCAAGTAGTGATGTGAAGTATATGAAGTGATTTTAGTTTATTCACTCAGTTGAAGGTTGCTAATCCTTGAGACTTGAGGCAGAAGACTTGAACAGAGGCAGAAGGATTGGTATAAGTTGTTGCAGAAGCTTAGAATGCCCTTTTTAAGAAGGGGATTCCTACTGAAATAATAGGTAGGTATAAGTATTGCCACTAAATAGTTGGATGGCACTTTTCTTTGAGACTTCAATTTGTTTTATTGATGCTTCCAAATTAAGGAAATATATATGTAACTTTTTTATGGTTAGTGAGAAATTGATAATAGAATGGGTTGCTTAAGATCTTGTGGTAAGACAGTGACAGAACCAAAAATGGATGGAGACTCTTGGTGTCAGGATTCCGAGGCTGTCACTGTCCTTTATTTTGGGCAAAGCTCATTTATCTAATAAAACACGGGAGTTAAAGACCAAGGTTCTGTGGAGAGAAATCAATAATACAGAATGTTGAGGTATTACTATTAAGAGTTTTGTTTCTTTTTAACCTAACTTAAAAAGATTTCCCCTTACATGATGAGTGCAGAGGCTTCTGTTTTCTTATGAAACATGAATTGTAATAGACACTTGTCACCGTGTTGTCTGAGTTTTCAGCCATAATAACGAGATGATGTAGGTCAAAGCAACCGTAGGTACAGAACAGTATTTGTCATCGCTACCTTTGTTTAGTTTGGGCTGCCCACCTTAAACAAACCGGGACTTCCACACTCTTAGGAGATTGAAGGTTTGGGTTTATTTTGCCATGTTTGAGTTCCCTTTTCTGATACATATTAGCTTATTACTTATACCTCCATAAAAATCTGCCCTTATAATTAATTACTCAAAATGTAAAAATAGACCTTAACTTCATTGAATTAAATTCAGAATATACCACAGATAACTAAGATACATATTCAGTATATTCAGAAGCCTCAAAAAACTTCCTCATACCCTTCAGCTTAATCATTAGATTTCATCCTAAGAATGAGGTTGTTAACCTAACCATAGATAAACATCAGGGAGCCTTATTTTTAAATTAAGAACTCTTAAATAATTCAGCAAAAGACAAAAAAGCTAAGTACATTATTTACAGTGTAACAAAAATTGAGAATAACCTAAATGTCAGGCTATAGAATTAAGTAAATTGTAGTTTATCACTCAATAGAATATTATATAACCATTAATACAATACTTCTAAAGATGACATAGAAACATGGGAAAATGTTTATAATAAAAGTAGAAATAATAAGAAATTACCTTTTGTTATAGCTATGTAAAGTACGTACATACGTGGGAAAAGAATTAATAGTACTAACCAAACATGAAACTTTTATGTGAAAGTGGTGAGCTTATTTTCCTTTTTTGTGAAATTTTCTTCACTGACGTTTCAATAAAAAGAAATGAAAGGAAGGGGAGGGGAGAAGATGTAGTTAATTTAGTTTTTGGTGTCTTCTCCCACTCTCTTTAGAATAAGGGGGTCCCAGATAGCTCCTAAGTATTGTGGTATAGTGGTATCATTGCCACAGACTTTCTAGATTAACATTTTTTGGAGTGTTTTGTATTTCTTTCTGTTTTCATGTTTCTCAAAGTGTGGTTCAGGACTTGTTTCCCAGATCCATTACAGTTTATGAAGGCGTCCTTACAGTCAGCAGATGGTGAAAAGGTAGAATCAAGATCAGAGAGATATAGAAAAATAACTAAGTGTATGTTTCTAGGTTTGATGAGGAAAGGCTTTAAGCAACTATTAAAGCAGAAACGGTAAGCGCCTACCATATGTGATAAGGACTGCTTTTCGGTTTTGTAAAGGGAGAAGAAATTCAGCTAAAGGGTTCTGTGAATTTGTTAGAACTTAAAGCGGTTTTTGCCGTGTGAAATTTGGGACTCCTTTTAGTTTTATTTTTTTGCCAAGGGAAGCTTTCTTCATATGCCTTATTTAGCCTTACCAGACAGTGCAGACTATATAAGACTTTGAAATATTGTGCTCAATAAATGTTTATTATTAACAGAGTTGGTTGACATGTTGGGAGTATCTCATTTGTACTCTGGATTTTCCTGTCAGGGAAGGAGCATCCATATTGATTCATGGAACAGAAGGAACCGATTCCACACTTCAGGTCACCTCCCTGGCCCAGATCATCTTGGAACCAAGAAGCAGGACCATCCGTGGTTTTGAGGCCCTGATAGAAAGAGAGTGGCTGCAGGTGGGCAGAGGAACTGCTAATAATTGATGTTGTGATCCTGATGTGTGGGAGCAGATACTATGTATGAAATTTTAATTGATTAACTTATTTAAATTGTATCTTTAATTTTCTGGGGGACAATTAATCTATCGTCCTCCTAATAAATGTTTGTCATCTTTACTGCCTCTCAATTTCTGTATCTCTCTTTGCTTATATTGCTCGTTTGGCACTTTATTCCCTTAACAAACTCTCATTAGTTGTATTGTTACCCACAGGGGAAATACAAAGAATGTAAACACATGGTCGTGTCTTGCAGAGCTTAGTCTTGTCAGAGATGAAAGACGGAAGCCAGGGGAAGGGGAAGTAGAGACTTGCAATACAAGGCGCATGCTTCAGCGCTTTCTGCCTTTTGCTCATCTGGCTTCATCCCGTCCTCTTCCCCAGCCAGGTGAAATCCTTTGCCTCCCTTAAGATCCAGCTAAATGTCACTGCTTTCATGAAGTCTTTGGGACCTTAACCTCCTTCACAGATGAAATGGGTGCATTGTCTTCATGTCATGTTTCCTGAACTAGACCCAAATAAAGTGACTTCTTTGAGGCCAGAGAACCATGTCCAATTCATCTGTGTATCCCTAGGATACAACACAGTATTGTCACCTAATGCTGAATGACAACTAAAATAAAGGTCTCATAAAATAGATGGAAATTCTCCAAGTCAGAGATTAATTTATGAATGTATATACACTGTGTAATTTAGTAAATAATTGTGATTGGAAACAAATGTTTAAGATATATCTTGAAAGTGGAAGTATCTCTAGAGAAAAATCATTTCTGGCCCTTCTAGTTACAATTCGGATGTATTATGTGTTAATGCATCCCATGTCTA
Organism: Diceros bicornis minor; assembly: GCF_020826845.1. Taxonomy (NCBI): domain Eukaryota; kingdom Metazoa; phylum Chordata; class Mammalia; order Perissodactyla; family Rhinocerotidae; genus Diceros; species Diceros bicornis. Next base: position 62,955,962 of record NC_080750.1, on the reverse strand, counting down.
CCCTGCCTGACAACTGACCTTTATCTCTAAGTCAGACCATCCTAAATGTTTGGTGAATATCTATTCAGCTACATTCCTCGTGATGCATAGCAAACAAACAAATGAGTATGATTTATTTATTTGTTTATATATTACCATTTTAGTGGGTATCAAAATCCCATTAGCTACTGGAAAATGTTCATGGCATTATCTTTGTCAGATAAAGTAGTATGATGGCCCAAAGATAAAGCAGGTTTGGGATAAGGTCAGTGCTCAGGTTCTGGGCAGGCCAGAGAGCCAAAAATTATTTTTAAATTTCCTGTGGTCAGTAGATGGCAGACTCCTCCAGTTCTTTTTGGGAGAACATGGAAGCTAAGGACAGCTTTATCTCTAATATAAAAATATTCCTAAAGATCTCTTCATGACAGTCACTTTTTTCTTATGTAATTAAAGATTTACTATCAGGAGTGACCTTATACAGTTTGTCTATAAGCGCCCCATCTTTATCTCCATTTAGTGGTGAGGCTTATGTAGCTTACCGTCTACAATGCTTTGGATAGATAGAAGGTGATAGCTGTCTTTCACTTTGTACCTGAAGAGCTCATGTCCTTTGACTTTGCTCCAAATTTCAGACCTAGAAAGATGTATAAGTTTTTCATTACTGAAGTTCGTTATTCTTCCATTTGATATTTCAAGGACAACTGCAGTTCTTATGCTTATGTCTTAACTGCACAGCCTCAGTAAGTATTTGAAAATTGTCTTTTTCCTTAGTTGCTGAAAATTGTTTTAAATCAAGAAATCATTAACCTAAACAGCAAGCCACCTAAATTATACGGTGTTTCATTTAATGAGTTGCATGTAACTGTGTGAAATAATGTTAATAGAATGTGCTCTAATGTGATCTCGCTAGGATATGACTGTCACATTTCCATCTTTTCTCAGGCTGGTCACCCATTCCAGCAGCGCTGTGCACAGTCAGCCTATTGTAATAGTAGGCAGAAGTGGGAGTCGCCTGTATTTCTTCTCTTCTTGGACTGTGTATGGCAGATACTTCGTCAGTTCCCCTGTTCTTTTGAATTTAATGAGAATTTCCTCATCATGCTTTTTGAGCACGCTTATGCCTCACAGTTTGGAACGTTTCTGGGCAACAATGAAAGTGAAAGGTGGGTACACTGCTCCCACGGGGCCATTTCATTTTTAGTTGTTTTGGTCACTTCCTAAGAAGGATCTGAATTTGGTTCTACATTAATGTTATTTACAAGATGGTAGAGGTTACAGTTAGTATAAATTAAATTGCGTGAAGTGTATTCCTGTTATGAGTCTATCACAGGCTAAGTGAGAGCATATCCTAGACTTTGTTCTATTAGATTAAAATTAGTCCATACACTAATTAAAAAGCTTTGAGTAAATTGGGCAACCATTTTAAATGTTAATTTCCTTATATAGGATCATAGCATCTAACATCTCGAAGAAGCTTTAACATATAATCCAACTCTTCCCTCCATCCAATTTTATAGATTAGGAAGATAATATCCAGAGAAGTTAAATGCCTTGTTTAGGGACACACAGCCAGTTGGTCACCAAAAGTATGGCTATAGTACAGATCTTCCTACTCCTGTTCTAGACTTTCTCTATTACACCTAGAAACTGTCCTCAGGCCCAGAGTGACAGTCTCACTTCACAGCCCAGACACCATCAAGTTTTATAGGTTTATTCAGAAGCTTCATATCAGAATGATCTGTAAAGGGGCTTAACTGGTAATCATCTCACTTGGGTACAATCAAAAGGCTTCTACTGGGTGGGAGACAGGATTTGTTCCTTGGCTGGTAGCTGGCATCATTTAGTTGAATAATAAATTTAAACAATTAACAGTTTTTCACAAATGGAATTACTGCATCTTTACCAGTTTAAAATTCAAGCACATAGAGCAATACATGTTTTTTACTTAGAGCTACTTTACTTACTTACTTACTTACTTTACTTTTCAACATGAGAGTCTCTTACAGACTCTTGTCTTCAGAAGTAGGAAAAAATTTAGAACTATTTGAGCATTCTAGAAAGTTCTCTGTCAACATAGTTTTTCCATTGTGCTTTGGCTATAGCTACTACAGCCACACATGTTCATATGATCAGTTTGACTAGAAAGGTAATTTAATGGATGCGTTTATAATTTATACTGTTTCTTCTTTACTCCCAAGGGTATTTGCTCTGAATGCTTTCTTTGATAATAGTATGGAATTGGGACAGGATTTGCTTGTTTGTAGGCATGTTCAAGCTGAAATGTCTCATGTGGGCATTATAAAATTGAACCTTTGTAAAAACATTTAGATGGGTCGGTAGTTGGGTTTTCCCCTGGGATGTTTTTATTAAGAGTTTAGGCTTAAATGAATCTTTGAACATTGTACCACACATTTTTCATAATTTCATTAATATGAAATTTACTTTTGGTATTTTGGTGTCATTTTAAGTTGACTTTCTAGTAATGATTATACTTAAATATTATTATACTTATATTCATTACTTATGCCAAAAGAACAGGTCTACTTCTAAAAACTAGGGTTTGAATTGACTCATGATGGAGATGTCATAAATATTTCACTTTCCCACTCCAGAAACTATTCTGTAACACCACAGTTAATCCAAATAAAACATAATTATTGATAATTTCTTTCCTTATTAACAGGAGGTGGAAAGTTTAATGCTTCCTGACTTTAGGGTTCTGTTCACCTCTGTTCTAAAATCTAGAATTTTGCTAGACAAAGGAGAGAGTTTAATTAGAAGAGATGACCAAAGAGAAAGCAATGACCATACTTTTTTCCTTTTAAATATTATATACACAAGAATAAGAAGTTTTAAGGTTTCTTATTAATACAGAGTCTAAAATTACTTGAACCTATTGAATTTGGAGATTGGAACATTAACTGGTCCTGTAAAAAAAATCTTTAAAAACCACCAAAACTTCTTGGTGAAAGGCAATTTCAGTTAAAAGGGAAACTGCAGCCTTTTTAAAAAACGGCTTTATTGAGATATTATTCACTTACCATAATATTTACCCATTTAAAGTAATTCAGTGGGTTTTAGTTCATAGTATATTCAGAGTTGTGCAACCATCACCAAATCTAATTTTAGAACATTTTCATCACTCCCAAAACAAACCCCATATCCATTAGCAGTCATTATGCATTCTTCTTCCCTTATCTCCTAACCCCTGGTGACCACTGATCTGCTCTCTGTCTATAAATTTGCCTGTTTGGATATTTCATATAAATGGAATCATACAACATGTGGCCTTTTGTGATTGGCTTCTTTCACTGATCATCATGTTTCCAAGTTTCATCCATGTTGTGGAATATATCAGCACTTCATTCCTTTCCATTACTGAAGAATATTCCACTCTATAGATATATCCATTTGTCAGTTGATGGACATTTGGGTTGTTTTCCCCTTTTGGCCACCATGACTAATGCTGCATTAAACATTTGTCTGCAGCTTTGTGTATGGACATATATTCATTTATCCTGGGTGTAAACTTAGGAGTGGAATTGCTGGGTCATATGGTAACTCAGATTTTGAAGAACTGTGAAACAAAGTGGCAGCACCACTTCCCGTTCCCACCAGCAATGTTTGAGGGCTCCAGTTTCTCCACATCTACACCGTTTTTTATTGTCTGCCTTTTTGATTTAGTCATCCCAGTGGGTGTAAAGTGGTATCTCATTATAGTCATTCGCATTTCCTTAATGACTAAGGATGTTGATCATCTTTGCATGTGCTTCTTGGCTCTTTGTGTATCCTCTTTGGAAAAATATCTATTCAAATACTTTGCCCATTTTTTAATTGGGTTATTTGCCTTTTTATTGTTGAGTTGTAAGAGAATATTAATAGAGATTGCATTGAATCTATAGATTACTTTGGGTAGTATTGCTCCCTCAACGATAATAAGTCTTCCAATCCATGAACAAGGATGTCTTTCCATTTATTTAGCTCTTTAATTTCTTTTGGCAGTATTTTATAATTTTCAGTATACAAATCTTTCATTTTTGTGGTTAAATTTATTCTTGGTATTTTATTATTGTGGATGCTATTGTAAATGGAATTGTTTTCTTATCTTTTTTGGAGTATTCACTGTTGGCGAATAGAAACATGACTTTTTTTGTCTATCTTGTACCCTGCAATTTTGCCAAATTTGTTTATTAGCTCTAGTAGTTTTTGTGGATTCTTTGGGATTTTCTATGTATAGGATCATGTAATCTGCAAATACAGACTGTTGTACTTCTTCTTTTCCAATTTGGATGTCTTTTCTTGCTTTTTCTTTTCTAATGAACTTTGAGTATGATGTTGAACAGCAGTGGTGAAAGCAGGCACTCTTGTCTTATTCCTGATTTTAGGGAGAAAGCTTGCCGTCTTTCACCATTGAATATGATGTTAACTGGTGTTTTCATAAATGCCTTTTATCATTTGAAGAAGTTCCCTTCTATTCCTAATTTATTGAGTGTTTTTATTATGCAAAGATGTTGGGTTTTGTCAAATGCCTTTTCTGCATTAATTGCAATGATCATGTGGTTTTTTTCCTTATTCTATTAATATGTTGTATTACATTGATTGATTTTCTTATGTTGAACCATTCTTGTATACCTGAGGTAAAGCCCATTTGGTCATGGTGTATAATCCTTTTAATGTGCTTTTTTGTATTTGGTTTACTAGTAGTTTTTTGAGGATTTTTGCATCTTCATTTATAAGGGATATTGTATTATTGTAGTTTTCTTTCCTTGTGATGTCTTTGTCTGGCTTTGGCATCAGGGTAATAATAACTTCATAAAATAAGTTAGGAAGTGTTCTTTCCTTTTCTGTTTCTTGGAGAGTTGGAGAAGGATTGGTGTTCATTCTTTTTTTAATGTTTGGTAGAATTAACCAGTGAAGCCATTTGGTCGTGGACTTTTCCTTGTTGAGAGGTTTTTTATTACTGATCAATCTTTTGTTGTTGTTGTTTTGGTCTGTTGAGATTTTCTGTTTCTTGAGTCAGTTTAGGTAATTTGTGTGTTTATAGGAATTTGTCTGTTTCATCTAGATTGTCTAATTTGTTGGTGTACAATTATCCATAGTATTCTCTCTTATAATCCTTTTTATTTCTGTAAGGTTAGTAATGTCCCACTTTCATTTCTTATTTTAGTTATTTTCATCTTCTCTTTTGTTTCCTTTGTTATTCTAGCTAAAGGGACAATTTTGCTGGTCTTTTCAGAGGACTAACTTTTGGTTCCATTGATGCTTTGTATTGTTTTTTTATTTTCTGTTTTGTCTGTCTTCTCTCTAATCTTTATTTTTTCCTTCCTTCTGCTAGCATTGGTTTAGTTTGCTCTTCTTTTTCTAGTTCCTTAAGGCACAAAGTTAGGTTAATGATTTCAGATCTTTGTTCTTTCTTAATTTTTTTTTTTGGGGTGAGGAAGATCAGCCCTGAGCTAACATCCGTGCCCATCTTCCTCCACTTTATATGGGATGCCTCCACAGCATGGCCTGACAAGCAGGGCATCTATGCCGGCCCGGGATCTGAACCCGGGCCGCCAGCAGCGGAGCATGCGCACTTAACCGCTACGCCACAGTGCCGGCCCTCTTTGTTCTTTCTTAATGTAGGTGTTTATTGCTATAAATTTTCTTCTGCACACTGCTTTTACTAGATCCGTATAAGTTGTGTTAGCATGTTGTGTTTTTGTTTTCATTCATTGATAAGTATTTTCCACTTTCTCTTGTGATTTCTTCTTTAACCCACTGGTTGTTTAAAAGTATGTTATATAATTCCACATATTTATGAATTTTCCAGTTTTTCTTCTGTTATTGATTTCTAACTTCATTCCATTTTGGTTAGACAAGATACTTTGTATGATTTGTTTTGTAGCCTAACATGATCCATTCTGGAGAATGTTTCATGTGCCCTTGAGAAGAATGTGTATTCTGTTGTTGTTGGTTATAGTATTCTATATTTGTCTTACATTTTGTTCAAATCCTGTATTTCCTTATCTGTCTAGTTGTTCTACACATTATCAAAAGTGAGATATTGAAGTCCTCAACTATATTGTAGCATTGTCTATTTCTCTATTCTGTTATGTCAGTTTTCGCTTCATATATTTTGTGACTCTGGTGCAAGGTGCGTATATATTTATAATTATTATATCTTCTTGATGGATTGACCCTTTTTTCATGATATAATGTCCTTCTTTGTCTCTTGTAAGCGTTTTTGTCTTGAAGTTTATTTTGTCTGATGTAATATATCCACCCCAGCTCTCTCGGTTACTATTTATATGGAAAATCTTCTATCCTTTCACTTTCAATTTATGTGCATCTTTGACTCTAAAGTGAATCTTTTGTAGGCAATATATATTTGGATCATGTTTTTTAATCCATTCTGCTAATCTCTGCCTTTTGTTTTTTTTTTCCGTTTTTTTTTTGTGTGTGTGTGTGAGGAAGATCAGCCCTGAGCTAACATCCATGCCAATCCTCCTCTTTTTGCTCAGGAAGACTGGCTCTGGGCTAACATCTGTGCCTATCTTCCTCCACTTCATATGAGATGCCGCCACAGCATGGCTTGACAAGCGGTGCATCAGTGCACGTCTGGGATCCGAACCTGGGGCCGCCAGCAGTGGAGCGCCTACACTTAACCACTACCACAGGGCCGGCCCCTAATCTCTGACTTTTGATGGGACAGTTTACTTCATTTATATTTAAAGTGATTACTAATAAGGAAAAACTTATTTCTGCAATTTTTTTTTTTTTTTTTTGTGAGGAGGACTAGCCCTGAGCTAACATCTGATGCCAATCCTCCCCTTTTTTCTTGAGGAAGATTGGCCCTAAGCTAACATCTGTGGCCATCTTCCTCTACTTTAAATGGGACGCCGCCACAGCATGGCTTAACAAGCAGTGCGTCGGTGCGCGCCCGGGATCCGAACCTGCGAACCCCGGGCCCCCGCAGCAGAGTGTGCGCGCTTAACTGCTTGCACCACTGGGCTGGCCCCTATTTCTGCCATTTTGCTATTTGTTTTCTGTATGTCCTATACCTCTTTTGTTCATTTCCTCCATTACTTACCTTCCTTTGTGTTTAATTGATTTTTTATAGTGTACTATTGATTCCCTTCTCGTTTCTTTTTGTATATATTTTAAAAATATATTTTTTTAGTGGTTACCAGGCAAATTTCAGTTAACATCCTAAATTTATAACAATCTGGTTTGAATACCAACTTAATTTCAATGGCATACAAAACTGTTCCTATACAGCTCTGCTCCCCTGTATGTTGTAGTCACAAATTACATCCTTATACGTTATATGCCCATTAACATAAATTTATAATTGTGTTTATCCATCTCTTTTAAATTATGTAGGAAGTAAAAAGAGTTACAAACCAAAAATACAATAATAACTTACTTTTATACTTTCCTATGTAGTTATCTTTAGCAGAGTTATTTCTTCATATGGCTTCGAGTTACTGCCTATTGTCCTTTCATTTCAGCCCTCAGGACTCCCTTTTGCATTTCTCTTGTAAAGCAAGTCTACTAGCAATGAACTCCCTCAGTTTTTATTTATCTGGGAATGTCTTAATTTATCCTTAATTTTTAAAGAATAGTGTTGCTGGATGTAGAGTTCTTGGTAGGTAGTTGTTTTCTTTTAGCACTTTAAAAATATCATTGCTCTCCCTTCTGGCCTACATGATTTCTGGCCTACAGATTTCTGATGAGAAATCTGTTGTTAATCTTAATGAGGATCCCTTATACATGAGGAGTTACTTCTCTCTTGCTGCTTTCAGGATTCTCTCTTTGTCCTTGGCTTTAGACAGTTGGATTATCATGTGTCTCAGTGTGGATCTCTTTGCCTTTATTATTCTTGGAGCTCACTGAATTTCTTGAATATGTAGATTCATGTCTTTTATCAAATTTGGGAAATTTTCAGTTCTTAATTTTTTGTGTGTGTGGTTCTTTTTGTTTGTTTGTTTGTTTCCATCTCTATTGGGGTATAATTGACAAATTGGCCATTAATTCTTTATATAGTCTTTCTGCCCCTTGCTCTCTCTCCTCTCTTTCTGGGACTCATATTATGCATATGTTGGCACCACAGGTTCGCTTAGGCTCTGTTCATTTTTCTTCACTCTTTTTTTTTTGTTCTTCTCCTCAAGAGTGGGTAATTTCAATTGACCTATCTTCATCTTTGTTTAGTCTTTCTTTGCTTGCTCAAATCTGCTATTGAAACCATTTAGTGAGTTTTTTATTTCAGATATTGTACTTTTTAGTTCCAGAATTTGTGTTTGCCTCCATTTCGTAATTTTTTGTCTCTTTATTGATATATTCTGTGTTTTGAGACGTTGTTCTCCTGGTTTCCTTTAGTTCTTTGTTCATAGTTTCCTTAGCTCTTTGAGCATTTTTTAAGACAGTTGATTTAAAGTCTTTGTCCAGTAAGTCCAAAGTCAGTGCTTGCTCAGGACAATTTCTGTTCATGTTTTTCTATGAATGGGCTATACTTTCTAGTTTTTTTGCATCATTTGCAATTTTAAATCTGGACATTTAAAATATTGTAATGTGGTTCTCCAGAAATCAGATTCTTCCCACTCCTTGGAGTTTGTTTTTGTTGCTTGCTGTAGGCTGTAGCTGTTCATTTATTTAGTCATTTTCTAAACTATTTTTGTAAAGTGTGTATTCTTTCTCATGTGTGGTCTCTGAAGTACCTGTTCTTTTAGTTTGTGTTCAGCTAGTGTTTTGACAGCAATTTCCTTGAATACCAGGAGGCAAAAGAGAGAGAGAGAAAAAGAGGGAGGGAAAAGAAAAAAGGAAAACAACTCAAGACAAAGAAAAAAAAAATCCTCTCACTGTCTTTACAGATTGGCTTTGTGCTGGAATGTTCTTTCAATGCTTAGTCAGGTCTTAGCCTTCACTTCCTGCTCTCATTGAGCCTAGAGAGCAGCCAGAGCTGAAGATTTGGGATCTTCTCAGGTCTCTTCTGAGCATGTTTCCTGCCTTAGGAGTGCATGTAGCTTTCTAAATTCCTCACTATACATTGGCACCTTTGCATTCCCTGATTTCCCAAAGAACCTTATTCTCTGGGCTTTTGATGCTCTGTTGTATCCCTCCACCATAATCTTTTCTTCTAAATGGCTGCAGGTTATTCATTCGCTTTATAATGTTTTCTAAGAATGCCCGCCACTTTTCTGCCCACAGTGATTTCCGAGTTAGGTGTAACAAAGACAAGTGCTTCAGGTAGCCCCTGGACAGGTTAGAAAGGACAGACACAATTCTTTGTGAATAAAGACTGCTCTATTCCTTCTGGAGCCAGGGACCAGTGTCCCATACTGGGAACATGGGCTGCCATCTTCAGGACCTCCATGAGCTAAGGAGTGGGTGGGGCAAGAGCAAATAAAAATGCCATAAAGCTTTCCTGTTGTTTTTAAATTACCTTTTCCTTGATTCTGTGTTTGCTTGTGTGCTATAAACCTTTGCCTATTTCCCAGAGGTCTGACATAGTTGGTTCTAACAGTTTCTGCCAGTGTTTCTGTGGAGGGATGGGCATTTGGAGCTGCCTGCTCTGCCATTTTTGCTGGCATCACTCTTCCCCTTCATTTTGTTTTTTTTTTAATTAATTAATTAATTTTTTTCCCTCAAAGCCCCAGTAGATAGTTGTATGTCATAGCTGCACATCCTTCGAGTTGCTGTATGTGGGACACGGCCTCAGCATGGCCGGAGAAGCAGGGCGTCAGTGCGCGCCCGGGATCCGAACCTGGTCTGCCAGCAGCGGAGCGCACGCTCTTAACTGCTAAGCCACGGGGCCGGCCCTCTTCTCCTTCATTTTTGAAGCATAATTTTCCTGGATATACACATCTTGGTCAACAGTCTTTATCTTGCAGCACTTTGAATATGTCATACCACTGCTTTCTGGCCTCATAGTCTCTGATAATAAGTCATTATTTTTATTGAGGATCCCTTGTATGTAATAAGTCATTTTTCTCTTGCTGCTTTTACAATTCTCTCTTTTTCTTTGGCTTTTAACAGTTTGATATTGATGTATCTAAGTGTGGACCATTTTGAATTTATCCCACTTCGAGGTCTTTGAGCTTCTAGGGTGTGTAGATCAATGTTTTTCATCACATTTGAGAAATTTTGAAACATTGTTTTCCAAACATTATTCTGCCTCTCTCTCTTCTCCCCTTCTGGGACTCCTGTTATGCATACATATGTTGTGTACTTGGTAGTATCCCACAGATTTATGGAGTTCTCTTCAATTTTCTTCATTCTTTTTTTTTGTTTTCCTCAGAAATTGATAATCTCAATTGACCTATCTTCAAGTTCACTCATTCTTCTGCCAGCTCAAATCTACTGTTGAGCTCCTCTGGTAATTTTTCATTTCGGTTATTATGCTTTCAAATCAGGATTTCTATTTGGTTCTTTTTTATATTTTCTACCTCTTTATTGATATTGTCTGTTTGGTATGGCATTGTTGTCATACTTTCCTTTAATTTCTCAGGCATCGTTTCTTTAGTTCTTTGAACATATTTGTGATAGCTGATTTAAAGTCTTTGTCTAGTAAGTCCAATATGTCTTTCTTCTCTTCTGGGGACAGTTACTTCTGTCAGCTATTTTGCCCTGTGTATGGGCTGTACATTTCTGTTTCTTTGTGTGTCTTACAATTTTTTTTGAAAACTGATATTTTAGGTAATATAATATGGCAAATCTGGAAATTAGATCCCCCTATCTTGCAAGGGTTTGTTGTTGTTGCTGGATTTTTGTTTTTGTTTTTTTTCTTTTTTTGTCTTTCTTTCTGTTTAGTCCCTTTCCTGGACTAATTCTGTAAAATTTGTATCTCCTCTAGTGTTCAGCCACTGAAGTCTCTGCTCAGATAGCTAGACTTAGTGGTCAGCTAACAATTAGTCAGAGATTTCTTTAAATGTCGTGAATGAATAAATCTTTCACCCTTTGCTGAGGGGCTCTGTGTGTGTCTTGGGGCATGGCTTCAACACTTGGGTAGTTTACAACTCTGCTTTAGCCTTCAGCTTGAACAGGGCCTCAGGTTCAGCCAGAGAAGAAAAACTGGAGCTGTCGCAAGTGTTTTCTGGGCATGTGCACAGCCCTGTACACATGTACACCCCTCTAAACTCTCAGGCTTACGTCAGAGCTTTTCAAAGCCCCACTATGGACGTCTCATTCCCTAAATCTTTCTTTTATGATTTTGGCCAGCCTCTTCTTCGCCCCAACTGATATGGCAGCCTCAGGCAGCTGTGGTATTAGACAGTTTCTGCTCGTTGCTTTTGACAGATACGCTGGGTGATAAGGCTTTTTCCTCAGAGAGAACTCGGAGTTAAGTCAAATAACTATACCACTCTGCAAAGGAGGCTTTGCCAGGGAGCTTGAAAGACATATAAATAGTGATGTGTTCTGGGGGTGGTACTTTTTGAGGAACTCCAAACCTGGTCTACCCCTCCAGTGGCTGCAAGGCTGCTGGTTTTCAGTGATACTGTAGAGCTGGGGAAAGGGTGTTGGCAGTAGGCCAAGTTAAAAATGCCGCAAATCCTGCTGTTCTTCCAGAGGTTCAGCATTTTTTCTTGGAGAAGTGCTCCTCAGATTGTTGGAAGCCTTTTGGTAATTGAGAACAGAGTTGAGAAAATGTTTATTTTGAGTATTTTTGCCACTATTTGTTACTTTTTGAAGATGATATATGGAGGTCCTTCCTCTGCCATTCCAGAAGTTCCCCGCCTAAATGCAACATTTTAAACTATGCCCTGAGAAACTTTAGGTACATTTCTTTTTCATTGTCATCAGCCCCTTTCTCCTTCTCTCCAGTGTATTAATGGAAAAAGTTCAAGACTGAAATTAGAAGATCTGAGTTTGAAGCTCCACTATGCCACTTACTAGCTGTGTAACTTCTCTGAATCTATTTCTTCTGATGTTAAAGGCAAAAATTAATATCTGCCTCACTGGGTTGTAGTGAGGATCAAATAACACATGTGAAAGCTCTTAGCATGATACCTGTCACTTCATAGGCATTTAAAAAATGTTAGTTCATTCATCCATTCCTCCTTGAATCTGTCACCAGCTCAGCCAGCAGCCTAGAACAGACCACTGATGACATTTTGACACAGAGCCACAAAATTACTCTGGCTGGCACTTTGATTCTACTGAACATGATAGCAAGTAACTCATGCTCTGTGTCGTCGGATGCAAAAAAAGGAAAAGTAATTGGTAACCTCTAGTGGGAGTCAGCATGTGAGATGAAACCTGTTTTACAGTTCATTTGTTAGACATTAATACTAAGGGATGTTAAAAAATATTATACTAAAAAGGATTCCATGGTCAGATATGCTTTTAAAATGCTGAACAAAACAAAATTGTGTATGTAAAAGAGGCTTTACTGTTATTTTGATTTTTGTTTGTTGGTTGGTTTTTAGGAGATCAAAGATTATGTCCAAGTAATCATCACAAAGGCAACTCTTTTCATGGCACTTAAATGTATCAGGAATCTAATATCCTATCCCACCATTTCTTAAAGCATTTCCTACTTAGCCCTGGACTGTACTGTGATGGGAGGAGAGGGGGAATTAGTGATTCACATAGTCAAGGAAATTTGGGGAATGTGGCATAAAATAATCCCCTCTCAGAGAGTCATGAAACAGTCATTAAAGGCTTTAAGATGCCCTTTGATAAAGCAATGTATATAACTTTCATTCATCATTTAAATAATATGTTTGACTCTGGACTTCTTTTTGGTGATTACCTATTAATATCCCTCAGAACTAGCTTTCATTAAAGAGATCACAAACAGATTTTTTTGGTGAGGAAGATTGGCCCTGAGCTAGCATGTGTGCCAGTCTTCCTCTATTTTGTTTGTGGGACGCCGCCACAGTATGGCTTGATGAGCGTGTGTAGGTGTGCGCCTGGGATCCGAATCCTCGAACCCCAGGCCACTGAAGCGGAGCGCGCGAACTTAACCGCTACACCACCGGGCTGACCCCCTGCACAAATAGATTTTATCTCACGTTCTGATTCCCATTGGGTAGAGCCTACCAGTAGTACTAACTGAGAAGGATTTTGAAGCTGTGTCGGGTGGGCTTAGTTGGAAAAGTTTCAGTGATTGGCTAGCCATTGGCTTGGGGGTGCAGTGGTCTCCTGTCCTCACCATGCCTGGTTTCTGGGAATCCAGTATGGGACTTGCTATCCTAACAATTAAATTCCACTGCCACATGGGTTCTGTGATTATGTGCGTTCTTTTTATTGCTAGCATAAAAAGAATGCACATAATTTACTTGCCTGAAGCTTGTAAGTAATCAGTTTCAGAGACAAAACCAATTTTACAGTAAAATTTTCAGCTTAAACATAATCCTGTGAAAATTGAATGTATTATCTTTTTGGTTAATATAAGGTTTACCACAAATTATCTTTAAATCCTTCTTAAAATTTATTTTTTCTAAAATGTGTCAGGTCACTTTCCCTCCCTAACCGTTTATTCCATGTTAAAGAGTGTTATAGAATTTCAGGATTATTATGAGGACTGTTCATTTTATATAAATTTATATTAAATCTGCATTTACATCAAGATGCATATTTATTTTTAATCTTTGATAGTATTTTATGTACATGTAATTTATTTGCTCTAAAAGCTGTCTAAAAAATTTTGTTTTGTTTGACATTTGACTCAACCTCCACTTTTAATATGATATGTATGATTTTTGTGTCTTTACATTTTAGTCTTCTCCAAAACAAAAAAGTTAGAAAGTTTTTTTTATATTTAGCAATTTTAAATTAAAATACAATCCCAGATAAAATAAAGGACTTTTGCATATAGTAACTTTCTCTGGGTTAATATTTAACACCGAACCTGACATGACCAGATTCTGATTTTATCCTTCTTGTTGGCTTTGGAAGCCTGTAAAACAGTGTTTGTTTTGTGATTGTTGAGAGTTATATGATGCAGGTTGAATTTTCTGACAAACATTTTTATTTTACAATGTTTTGTTCTTCTAAAAGTCTTGTGTTTTGCTTTCTAACATACAGAGAGAAATTGTCCTATTAGGAGGAGCATGTAATAATGGTTATTATAAATTAACTGCTTTAATGGCAATTTTCTTTCTTGATCAGATGTAAGTTGAAGCTACAGCAGAAAACAATGTCTCTGTGGTCCTGGGTCAATCGGCCCAGTGAACTGAGTAAATTCACCAGTCCTCTCTTTGAAGCCAACAATCTGGTCATCTGGCCTTCAGTTGCTCCACAGAGTCTTCACCTATGGGAAGGTAAGCCATGCATCCTTTGCAAATTTTTGATTAATAGTCAAGGATGCTCTCTCAACTGCCTGTGAGTACATGCTGTTGTTGATATTTGAAGATAGTGAGGTGGACCTGACCCTCAGACTTTGGTGTAATTATTTTTTTCTCAATAAGGGCATGGATCTCTCTTTCATATCTGTTATCTGGTCACACTTTTTTTTTCAGTCCCCATTTGAGACATTAACAGTGATTATTTAATGGATACTGCTGTTTGTATTGGATATTTTCCCTATTAAGGGAAGGTTAAAATAAGAAGGTACATTACTTTTTTTATCGTCATTAAATAAAACAAAATTTACCAACTTAACCATTTTTAAGTGTACAATTCAGTATTGTTAAGTATATTCACACTGTTGTGAAACAGATCTCCAGAACTTTTCATCTTGTGAATTTGAAACTCTATACTTGTTAAACAACTTCCCATTGCCCCTCTCTCCAGCCCCTGGCAACTACCATTCTGCTTTCTGTCTCTGTGAGTTTGACTGCTCTAGGTTCCTCATATGAGTAGAATCAATTGTCTTTTTGTGACTGGCTTCTTTCACTCAACGTACTCAAAAGTTGCAGCATGTGACAGGATTTCCTTCCTTTTTAGGGTTGAATAATTTTCCATTATATCTATCTATCTATATATACACACTACATTTTGTTTATCCATTCATCCACTGATGGACACTTTGGTTGCTTCCACCTTTTGGCACATAGGTGTGCAAATATCTCTTCAAGATCCTGCTTTTAATTCTTTTGGTTATGTACCCAGAAGTGGAGTTGCTGGATCCTATGATAATTCTATGTTTAATTTGTTGAGGAACTTCCATACTGTTCTCCATAACAGTTTTACCATTTTACAATCCCACCAACAATGCACAAGAGTTTCACTTTCTCCACATCCTTGCCAATGCTTGTTAATTTCTGGTTTTTTTCCCCCTTTAGTAGTGGCTGTCTTAATGGGTGTGAGGGAAAGTACATTACTTTTTGTGTAAGAAAGTTGGTAGGTGGTTGGGACAGGAATAAATTTTAAGCTCCTAAGAGATGGCTTCTCTCTGTTTACTTTATTAAGCAGTCCTTAGGATAGGTTCTTCTGTTAAATGCTATTGAAGGATTATGTGAGCTAGTCATTCTAGTAAGGTTCTGTAACTGTGCACAAATGCCATCCATCAATGTAGTAATGCAGACTTGGAATTCACGTGGAACAATAATCTATGCTTAATTTTCAAATCTGTTCTAAAGGAGTTTTACCTACAGTAATTTTTCAGACTCCTGAAGCTTATCTCCTTAAATACCAAAGCTTTTTTTAAAAAAAATAACCAAAAGCTATCTAAAATATATTAGCCATTCATTAAATGAAGACTGTAAATATCATTTAATTTCATTTTAATCATTTTTAAGGTAGTAAGTACATCTTTATTCGTCTTTGTATTAAACAGTATAAGGTATACACATAGGAGTGGTAGCTTTTTGGTAAATTGAACTTAATTACCGTAAATGTCAGTTATTATACTGTGCTCTAATATGTTATGCCCTCAAGGGCAACTCGTGTGGAAAACTGTTTGCCCTTTATGTGTAAAGGGGTCTCAGATTGCTTTGCTTTCTCAGTTTGAGACTGAGTCTGTTTCTGTCACTTCTCTGGATGTCTGCTCTCACATCTTGTTCCTCTTGGCATATCTGTCATTAGCTGCTGTCTCCCCCCTCAGTTTATGCTTCTCATCTTATCTGTTGAGGTGTCCCTTAGTTAGAATTGTGGGGAAATGGCCTCAGATAGTCTCAAGATTCTCTGAACCCGAGCTTTAGTGCTTTGGGAATTTTTGGCTACTCAGAACTTCTTGCTTACTTTCTTGATTACTTCTTGCTTACTTTCTTGATTGTTGTAGATGGTCATAGGTACAGTATAAGTTATCTCTTAAATGAGAGATTGCAGCCCAGCTTCGTGTTTAACACTTCTGGGACAGTTTACTTAGAAGCCGCTGTCATGTTTAATAACTGAATTGAGAGACTTACTACTTGGGAGAAAAGCCAAATTTGGGAGTTGGATGGCCTAAAGGCTGATTTAACTAGTTTTTACCAAACCTCATTGAGAGGTTAGGGATTAAGTGATAGAAGGAAGTCCTTGTTGTTATTACAGGAATGAATTCCTACCATTCCATTAAGAATACACTTTCTATATTTGTTTAGTGCCTCCTCAACTTAGAACTGGAAGAAATTCTGTGTTAGATAAAATATTCTCATGGTAGGTATCTGGATTGTTCAGTGAGACTACTCTTTAGTCTTAAAATGTCTCTCTGCTGTTTATATTTACGTCATAGTTAACCATTAATATTAAGTAATTCTTGTATTGAAGAACAGAATTTTAAAAATAGGTTCGTATAGTAGAAAAATCAACACAGGTCAGTCTTTGTGCTTCTGTTTTTCCCTTTCTGATAGAGACTAGCATTTGGGCGTGTCCAGAAGGACTCTTGAGGGCCCAGGGCAGTTTGGTTTATAGAAAGTGTTTTAATGAACGTAAAACCTTTGTGGACTTGCCAGCTGCTTGACATGTTGCAGCCTGGAAACGTTTTGTACCTCCTTATTTGAATATCTTTAAGCGATTATTTTGGGATGATGTAGTTAATGTAGGTCCATGTAGATGAGAGAATGTCTCCATTTAGTCCATAATAAAAGGATAATTGTTATTATTCGGGGAAAGAAGCAATTGCCTGCAGAATTGGAAAACTACCTTTTAAGTAAGAGAGAGGAGAGAGAGTGCTGAAGTTTAGGCTTCTAAATAACAATTTGTGTGGTTCTGCTTTTACACTAACTGCCACTTTTCCAGTGAAAATGATTTCACACAGAGGGAGTCTTATAGGTCTAGGTGAAGTTCTATAATTGTAAAAAAAAAAAAAAAAAAAAAAGATTTGTGTTGTGAAACTGGAAAGTTTATGGCATATAAATTAGCTTGTTTTCCTGAATATATCACAGAACAGTATTTTGATCTATTTCATAATTTTGTGGGGTTTTTTTGAAGAATTAATGACTGTGTACATAGAAATAGAGACTTCTTGAATACTGTATTTAATTGCACTCTTTTGGTATCTCAAGATTCCTGTATATTTTAGAGCATAATAAAACAGATGTGAATTGTGAAAAAAAGAAAAAATAATGTATAATTCATGGAATTATGTATTATTCACAAGTATGATATTAATTCATTGTATGTATCTTTCTCCCTCCTCTTTTCCTTTCCTGGATTCAATAGGTATTTTCTTACGTTGGAACAGATCCTCCAAGTATTTGGATGAAGCATATGAAGAAATGGTTAACATCATTGAACATAACAAGGAATTACAAGCAAAAGTAAATATCCTTAGGAGGCAGTTGGCAGAATTGGAAACTGAGGATGGGATGCAGGAGAGTCCCTGAAAGATCTCCCCGCAGTCTTCGTGAGGACCGTCCCAGACCTGTATCCCGCCTCTCTCTCCTTTTGCCCTTCGGTTCACTTTTACACAGTAGCCTTGAACTTGAGGCTTTAGATGTGAGAACCCTCTAATGTAATGGATTTCTCAATACTTTATGAATGAAACTTACTATAATTACTCACGTTTTATGTGGCTGTTAGGCCTCTTCACTTTGGGAGCAGGAAGGAGGTGCTAGTCATTTTATTTTATGTGAAACAGGTAACCAGTGTAATGCCATTCCTGTTACATGCCATTTCATCATAAGCTTCTCTCTCTGTCCACTTTCCAAACAATGCTCCAGACCAGTCAAGGATATGATTAATCTCTTTAGGGAATATTTGTTAGTTTAAAAAAATGATCAGACTTTTAAACACTCTGAATATAGAAATTTTTTCAAAACTGAAATGGTTGATAAACCAAGAATTTTGTGTTTAATATGCCATGTCTGGTATCTTTGCCACATAAAATAGCCATTCTCTTTAAAATAGTCTTAGACTAACAAAGCTGAATTCATTCTCATTCTGGTTTGTCAAGAAAGGAAAATCTGAATATTTATTCAAGGTAAATTATTTTTACAAGGGCAATAAGTATAGTCTTCTGACATTTACATTGAGAAGAAGTAAGTTTAACAGTAGACACTAAAAGTATGTGCAATATAGAAATCAAGTAGGAATTTGTCACTGATACGGTATCATTACTGTTGAATTGGTTTTTCAGGTTTTTGACCATACATATTAAATGTATATCAAATGCTGGATGTCACATTACACCATCATTTAGAATAGATGTTAATTTGTTATAGTTAAGCTGCAAATATGGTTTCCTTAAACCAGAGATGCACTCCCCTCGTCTCAACTTCTTATTGCTCTGGTTTACGTACATGTGTCTGTGTTTTATTGCGTTTTAAGTATTCTAAGAGTTTACTGATACTAAGGTTAAAACTTTCATGTTGGCTTGAGCCTTTTGAAAATTTATCTTGATTCTGCTGATTTGTCCATTATATGTTAGGCAAATATAATTTAAGTGGACGTGAACATTTATGAACATGATGCAGCTATGTTTTAAACTTCAGAAACAGATTTGAAATGTTTCAGTGTTATGGAAACAGTGATGACTATATTTATGCTGTACTGGTTTATGCCTGCGACTCTAAAAGTTTGCGGTTCAGTGCTTTCCATGTATGTTTCTGTTTTGTGGCATTGCTCATTTTAATAAATACTATCAATTCTAGTTTTCCTTTAAAGGATAGTTGAAGAACAATCTTTAATACTATTTATCCCCATCTGTACGTATCCATTTCAGTGTAAAGCACACCAAAACTGAACCCTGCTTTAGAGCTATGTATTGAGCTAAAAATACAGTTTTTAAAAACTGACTTTAGCAAAATCTGTGGCCACATTAAGAAGCCTTAGAAAGTGGCAAATACTTTCTATCTCCAGTTGCCCAAGCTTTATCTTTTTTCTGTTTCCTCAGACTTTTGTAGCAAAAGGCTACACAACAGTTCACAGTCAGAACTCTTTTGGTCATTTTGCCTGCCTTCTTCTCTAAGCTCCATTTTGTTCTTGCCTGTAGTTATGAATCTCAGGGCATTAAAGCCCTCACAAAAAGGCTAATAAGGCAAGGAGCCAAGGAGATGTACTGTCTTGCTATAGATATCTCTGTGTTGTGTGAAATGTCTATATTAATTTTTTAAAAGAGGAAATACCCTAGCTTTTTTATGGCCCCTCGAAATTGCTTGCTGCATTTGTTCAGGCAGTTGACCTTTTCATTTTCTCCTATTTTTGTCTCAAGACTAGATATGAAGAAGGAGCCTTTTTCTTCTCAGTTAACGGACCCATAAGGAAAACCATCTAGAGATTTTTTTGTGATTCTTTAGAAGTGACTCCCACTGGTGAAATTGATTGGCCACAGGGCTTCCATGGGTGGAAACTTTGGAGGGTGTTTTTATTGGGCTTGGTCGTGGAGAAATTATATGCCATCAATTTACACTGACTCCCACTGGTGAAATTGATTGGCCGCAGGGCTTCCATGGGTGGAAACTTTGGAGGGTGTTTTTATTAGGCTTGGTCGTGGAGAAATTATATGCCATCAATTTACACTGACTCCCATTGGTGAAATTGATTGGCCACAGGGCTTCCATGGGTGGAAACTTTGGAGGGTGTTTTTATTAGGCTTGGTCGTGGAGAAATTATATGCCATCAATTTACACCTGTCTTCCTGATGAACATTTTATGTGTAGCCAGAGTACAATAATAGCATAGTGTTTCAATTTTTTTTCTTCTTATTGGGACAGCAATCTTAAGCTGTTTGGACAAGTTAGCATTTTGTATTAATTTATAATTAGGGATTGTCCAAACCTCAGTTCTGTTTATAGATCGTAAGAACAAACTTTGATATCAGTGCACTTTCAAAGGAGTCATCTAATAATGCAAATGTTAGAGTTTTCCCAAACTCTAGAACTCTGTCAAAAACAAGTGCATTATCAATTTAATTTGAAGAGGGTTTTTAATAATATTAAGTTACCCATCACTTGGATGAGAAGAATAGACACAATGGATGTACTCATGAGAAGATACTTGCTAAACATTGTTTGGGGAATTGTCTTTGATAAATGTGGTTTTAAAAACTTTAATGAAGAAAATTGTGGCAGAAAGTGAGCAAGCAAATTGCCCCATAGGTGCCAATAATAAAGTGAGATATAATCAAGTTCATGTATATTAGGCATCTTCCGTATTCATTTATAGTGAAGGCTGGTTTACATTTTGGGATGCAAAAAGTAGGCCCCACAAAGAATATTTTAAAAATAAAAAGGATTGCTACAGTCCTCTATCAGCCATACAAGGATGCTTAGATTTAAATTAATAATTTTTTAAAAATCAGAAGAACATAGTTGGTTGATTATATAAAAATGCTGTAACCTTTTGGGTGGTAAGACTTTTTAATAATTAATTAGTGAAAATTTTTTATTTTGGTTTCATTAAATGGAAAGAAAACAAGCAGAAATTGTAAAATCTAATAGGTTTAAAACAATCTATTAATGTATTTTATTTCTAAGAAAAATTAGGCCTTTGAAGCAAGATTTTAAAGCGATGTTTGGGAAACTTTGAAAGACAATAAACAGTCATTTCAGATCCCATATGGGAAACTTAAAACTTTTCTTTGAACTCTGAAGCCTGAGTTACAGAGGTGTTGCCATTGCTTTTCATTTCAAAGGATGAAGTTTAGTGAGATTTTAGTCTTTGTTTCAGTCAGTATTTATATTAAATGAAAAAGCAATATCATGGAAAAGATTTGACCAGTAGTTGTCTCTTGAAGTGAAAAATAGGAGGAATATTTTGCTGCATTTTAAAACATCTGCTTAAAGATGTGTAGTTAATCTGGTTTCAGGATTAGTTATTTTAATTATCAGGCTTAACTAGGTCATCAGGTGCGCTTACTATCAGGCTTTAACCTGAGCAAAAGTTTTGGTATTTACCCATCTCCGGATTTAATGAATGAAAACCACATGAGGGTATTATGAGCACTCTTCATCAGAAAGTCATTTCCTGGACAAAAAAAATGGACAACTTTTAGAATAGTTGATCCCCTGTTCTGGCAGCTTTGAAATTTACCAGAGAATGAAGTCTTTCAGTACATCTGATACAGGTTTATGCTATACCTCAAGACAACATAGATTAGTTATTTCTTATTCTTTAACGAGGGTCAGATCTTTTTTCCCCCTCCAGAGCTGGTATCTTAAGTGATTACCAGATAGTATTTTTATGTAATTCACCGTCTGAACAAAAAACATTAAAAGACTGATTTATCCATTAATATTTATTCCAGATGATATGAAATGCTAATTTTCTTACAGTATCAGTTTTCTAATTTTTGTTTTCCTGAATAAAACTACTTCTACCTTCACTCAGTTTTTATAATCTAGTGTCCACAGCATCTTCTTCCTTTAAACCAATAGCCCAGAAGAGACCCTCTGAAACTCTAAGACTAGGTTTTAGAAAGTCTGAACTTGTTATATAAATTCCCTTTAAGAAACCCAATGTCCTATTTTTGAACTACACTGCAGAACTGTAGTTTGTGCTTAATTTAGTGAAAGATAGTGGGGCTCACTGTAGACACTACATTATCCTGAAAAATAATTCCTGATACGAGCTTACTGACTTAGAGCCATTCTGTTTAACCATCTGTGAATATACAGATTAACTGTATTTGTGATTTGTAATAAAAACAAGTTGTGCAACACTACCTGTGTCTGTCTGCTCAAGACATTTGCTTCACTTTTAAAATGCACATGTCTTTGAAGAGGATTATTCTACACAAATACACCCTGAGTTTCATCGTTTAGAATCCTTATAGATCTATTACCATCTACACTAAAAATGTTGTACAACTTAGTTATATATATATATACATAAAAGAATATGTATTTCTTCAATAGCCGGGTATTTGGATTGTACTCTTGATATATTGGAATGTGACTCTTGGATCTAAGTGCACTATTATTCATGTCTTACACAATAAAATTGCACTGTATGGCAAATGTGTCTATAATGTATGCTTTGCTAAAACTGCAGAGTGCTGTATTGTACAGGTTTCTATATTGTGAACCTGTCTGTATATAGTCTTAGGGAAAAATTCTGAACTTTTTAAAGTCTATGTAACATTTTAATATTATTTGTAATGTTCCCTAAGTGATAAGTTCACTTATGTCCTAAAACTGGAATCATTCATTTTGAGTTGGCTGCTCTGTCAAGCTTGGTTTACTGAATGAAGAAACAGTCTTTTTGAACGTGGTACTGTTATCTTAGCGTGTAAGATTTGTCTGTGGTATTCTCCCTCTGCTTAAGAGGACTGTTGCACATATGCTAGTGTTAAATTTCTATAGACAATGGTAATAAAATTTGTATATTCAAGTGCTAGTAAATTAAGTCTGTAGGCTGACTTTAATTTTTTTCAAATATTTGTGAAGATTTTGGCAGTGTCTCAATTAAAGCTACTATATATTTTGAACAAATTTAGGTCTGCAAAAACATTGTAAAATACTACAATGATCTCCCATTTACTGTTCACCTAGATTAAATAACTGTTAACATTTTTTCACATTTGATTTAACACTCTTGAGTGTGTGAGTGTGTGTGTATTATTACTATTATTTTGCTGAAACATTTGAGGGTAAGCTGCAGACATCATGACCTTTCCATCTAAATACTTCACAGGTATCCCAAGAATTAGGAGTATGTATTATATATACTATTTACTCAGTATGTATTGATATGAATAATCAATGAGGGAATAGGGAAAGCTCCTCTTAGAGTAGATTACCAACTATGAAATGTAGATTGATAAAATTAGGAAGTCACTATTTGGCAATCATCACAGTAATAATTAATTGATCTAGGAGTTGTCATCAGTTACTAAATCATTGTCAGATACTGAAACTAGCATGAAAGTTTGTAAGGAAAAGCATATAGTCTCAAAGCATCTATCCATAAAATACTTAGTAGTTACAACGGGGAAAACAGTACCTTCACAGTGAAGGAACGTGGTAGATACTACCTTATCCAAGCATAATTAACATCACTATTAATGGGACATACCAACATCATGTGCCTTCTGATATAATCTTCTGAGAACACAGCATCACTTCTGTAGCATTTTTACAAAAACATCTTTAATTATGAGGAAGCATCAGGCAAACTTAAATTGAGGGACATTCTACAAAACAACTGGTCTGTATTCTTTACAGAAATGAAGCTTGTAGAAGAAAAGGAAAAACTGAAAACCTTTTGTAAGTTTGAAATTATTTCAAAAAAATTTTTAAAGCACAAAGTGAACAAACAGCAGATGGCATTCATACAAAGTTATAAAATTAGAATCAAAATATTTCAGCTGATGAAAATTATCCCCCAATAAATGAAATATTAAACAGAAGAAACAGACATTCCAAAAGGGATAAATACCTTTAAACAAAACTTACAGATATGAAAAAAAAAATGAGAAATTACAAAACTCAGGACAGAAATAGACCGAAAACAAATCAAAACAGGAAGGTAGAAAGCAAGAGTTGAAGGAACTCAGGAAAGAATTTGAGGATTAAAGACAAAGTCATTTTGAAGATAAAATTAAAGATACTCAAGGGAGAATAGGTTCAACTGAAAATTTATTAAAGAGCATTGAAGAAAAGCATGCAAGGCCAAGAGTGAAAATAAAAATAATAAGCCAAAAGGATCACAGATAAAGTGGTCAATGCAGAGGACACACAAAAAAGAGCCAATGTATGAGTAATTGGAGTCCCTGAAGAAGAAGAGCAAAATAACAGAACTAATGTTTAAACCTGTAATGCAAGAAAAGTTTCCACAAATAAAAAAAGGTCTGAGTGGAGTTGGCTCCAGATTGGTCAATTCCAACACATAGCCTAGTAAAATCTTAGACTTTAAATATGAAGAGGAAAAAAATCCCCAGGGCATCTAGGAAAAAGAATCCCTTAAAATCATGTTGCCATTAAAGCTCTCAACAAGAACATACCAAGTAAGACAATAAGGAGAACAGCATTTTTGAGAAATAACAAAAAGTATGAGCCAAGGTTTCTTATTCAGCCAACTTGTACTTTAGGAATCAAAGCTGTTGAAAAGTTTTTAAGCATGCAAGAACTCAGGGACTACTGTAGTCAGTAGCGTGTCCTGAGAAATCTGTGAAAGGATGAGTTTCATCCAATTAAGAGAACACTGGGAAAACTATAGCTTAGGGCTCTGAACATATTGTAACTGTAGATCCAAGACCAAGACAAAGGTAGAGACAAGAGTAGAAGAATATTATGTAGAAATTAAGTATTCTGACAAAGTAGAAATAATGCAATTTTTTTTTTAAAGATTTTATTTATTTATTTTTTCCCCTCAAAGCCCCAGTAGATAGTTGTATGTCATAGCTGCACATCCTTCTAGTTGCTGTATGTGGGACGCGGCCTCAGCATGGCCGGAGAAGCGGTGCGGCGGTGCGCGCCCGGGATCCGAACCCAGGCTGCCGGCAGTGGAGCGCGCGCACTTAACTGCTAAGCCACGGGGCCGGCCCAATAATGCAATTTTTAAAATAAGAGGAAAAAGGAGAAAGGGTAGCTCATTGACTGTCATTTAAGTAATAGGTAGACATCAAAGATATCATTTAAACCTAATAAATCAAGTTGTATAGAATGTTAAGTTAGGACAACAGTGTCTATGACCACATTTATAAATAGTATTATAAAGATATCGCTTGAAAAAAAACAAATCTTTTTATACCCAAAGAAATAAAAAGTCCAAAGGAACAACATAAAAAAATACAGTAAATACAATACACACAGTAAATATAACAAAACAGTACGACAAATGAAACCAAACATCAGACATATCAATAAATGTGAATGGGCTTGATTCATCTATTTAAAGATCTTAAAATTGGCTTATAAAGCAAAACCCAGCTCTATGCTGTAAACTACAGAGAAAATTAAAACAAACTGACTCAGGTTAAAAAAAGGAATAGTGTACAATTCAGGGCTTACTGTATTACAAACTCACAGTAATCAAAACAATGTGGTACTTCAATAACACAGACGTGAAGACCAATGGGACAGAATAAAGAGCCCAGAAATAAACCCTTGTGTGTATGGTCAAATGATCTTCAAGAAGGGTGCCCAGACCACATAATGGAGAAAGCACAGTCCCTTCAAAAAATGGTATTGGGAAAACTGGATACTCACAAGCAAAAGAATGAAGTTGGACCATTACCTTATACCATATACAAAAATTAACTCAGAATGGATTAAAGATGTAAACATAAGCCCTAAAATAATAAAACTCAAAGAAGAAAACATAGGCAAAGAGCTTCATGACCTTAGATTTGGCAATGATTTCTTGGATGTCACACCAAAAGCACAGGCAACAAAAGCAAAAATAGACAAATGGGATTACATCAAACTAAAAACTTCTGCACATCAAAGGAAACAACAGAGTGAAACAGCAAGGTACACAATGAGAGAAAATATTTGCAAATTATGTATCTGATAAGGGGTTAATATCCAGAATGTATAAAGAACTCCTACATCTCAGCAACAAAAACCAAAATAACCAGATTAAAAAATGGACAAAGGACTGGAATAGACATTTCTCCAAAGAAGATGTACAAATGGCTAACAAGCCTATGAAAAGATATTCAACATTACTAATCATTAGGGAAATGCAAATCAAAACCACAATGGGATATCATCTCACACCCATTAAGGTGGCCACAAAAAATAACAAGTGTTGAGTATATGGAAAAACTGGAAACTTTATGTACTGTTGGTGGGAATGTGAAATGGTGCAGCCACTATGGAAAACAGTATGGCAGTTCCTCAAAAAATTAAAAATAGAATTACCACATGATCCAGCAATCCCACTTCTGGATATACATCAAAAAGAATTGAAAGCAAGATCTCAAAAAGATATCTGCACACCCATGTTCATTGCAGTAATATTCACGATAGCCAAACAACCTAAATATCCATCGATGGATGAATGGATAAACAAAATTGTGGTATATACATATAATGGAATATTATTCAACCTTGAAAAGAAGGAATTCCTGTCACGTACTACAACATGGATGAACTGTGAAGACATTGTGCTAAGTGAAATAAGCCAGTCACAAAAAGACAAATACTGTATGATTCCACTTATATGAGGTAGCTAAAGCAGTCAAATTTGTAGAAACAGAAAGTAGAATGGTGGTTGCCGGAGGCTGGGGGGAGGGACAAATAGGGAGTTATTGTTCAAATGGATATAGAGCTTCAGTTTTGCAAGATTTTGAAAAAGTTAGTATTGTTAAGTATATTCACAGCAACGTGAATATACTTAATATTGAACTGTATACTTAAAAACGGTTAAGATGGTAAATTTTATGTTATGTTTTTCACCACTATTAAAAAATTTATAATAAAATAATGTGAGTTTAATACACCTACTTTCCAATTTTTAAATATTTTTAAACTACTGTAATGTTCAGGAAAAAATAAGCCATTGAAAAAGCGTATAGGGTGACATCAGCAAACTGATAAAGTAGGCAGATCCAACCTCTTATCTGCACACAGAAACATCAAAAAACAAACTTCAGAACCAAGTCCGTCAGAACTCTAGAAAACAGTCAAGGTTTATAGCAACCAATCAAATGCTGAATAAATTAAAAGACAACTTGAAAACTGTAGGAAAAAGTTTGTGGCATTTTTACTTGCAGTTGTCCTACCCCCTCTCCAGCACGGTGACAGTCTTTAAACAGTGCCAGCCTGTGTTACCATTGTGGACTCCTGGTGTCTGGTTCTGAAAGGAGTAAAGAAGGCCTTAGTCAAAAATTATTGCTTATGTCTGTTGTAACCTGTCTGCAGAATACCTACAGGACTGACAGAAGGTGTTTATCTCTGTTTCACCTAACTCAGAGATCAGGCTGGAAAGGCTGTGGACTTTGATTGCAAATACTGCAAGGAGAATTAACAACCCACAAACACCTGGGCAAAATATTCTAGTCAAGATATATAATAGCTAAGATACCTAAGGCCTAGGAGGAAAAGCTGGGGGAGATTCTTTGGGAAATTAAGATAATTCAAAAGAACTTGTGTGTATGGGGTAATATAGAAGGCCTAGGCTAAGATGCATGTTTAGAAAAGTGTTTAGAAGACCCTAAGTTTTCACTTAGGAATGATTCCTAGTGATTCCTGTGATTCCAACCCAGTGCAAGCCTGGTGTTGAAGGAGGGCCCCAACAGAGAACTGATCTGCAAAGATTGGAAGAGGTATTTTTTGTTTGCTTGTTTTTACTTATTTTTTAAGCTTCTGATATTCAAAGAAATCTCTGCCAAAACATTAGATGAACAGGAGCTGAAGGAACAGAGACCTCACTGACCACACATGACAAGGAATATAATCTTTACAAAACTAGTTTTAAAAAGTAAACAAATGGACTCCTATAGCCTTCAATAATAATAAACCAAAAAAAGCCCCTAGCAAACTGGGGAAGGGTGAGAATCTAATTTCCAGTGTTACCACATCATAATATTCAAATGTCCAGTTTTCAACAACAGCAACAAAATCGCAAGGCATGCAAAAAAAAGAGGAAAGTATGGCCCATTCAAGTGAACAAAATAAATTGAAAGAAACTATCGCTGAGAAATTCCAGACATTGGACTTACTAAAAAAGACTTTAAAATGACTATCTTAAATAGGCATAAAGAGCCAAAGGAAAACATAAACAAAGAATTGAAGGAAATTGAAAAATGTATGGACAAAATGTAAATATCAATAAAAAGATAGAAATTATAAAAAGAAATCAAACAGAAATTCTGGAGCTGAAAAATGCAACAACTGAAATGAAAATATCACTAGAAGAGTTCAACAAATTATTTGATCAGGCGGAAGAAAGAATCAGCAAACTTGAAGATAGGAAAATTGAAATTATCCAGTCTGAGAAGCAGAAAGAAAAAGGATGAAGAAAAGTCAATAGGCCTAAGAGACCTATGGGACACCATCAAGAGGGCCAATATATGGATTATGAGAGTCAAAGAAAGAGAAAAAGGAGAAAGGAGCAGAAAGATTATTTGAAAAATTAAGGGCTGAAAACTTCCAAATTTGAAAACAGACATGAATTTACAAATCCAGGAAATTTGATGACTTCCAAGAAGTATAAACTCAAAGAGACCCACACTGAAACACATAATCAAATTATTGAAAGTCACAGACAATGAGGAAATATTGAAAGCAGTGAGAGAATCGATACATACAAGGGATCCTCAGTGAGATTATCAACTGATCTCTCATCAGAATCCAAGGAGGCCAGAAGGCAGTGGGATGATATATTTAAAATGTTGGAAGAAAAAAAACTTAACTGAGAATGCTATAACCAGAAAAGTTGTCCTTCAAAAATAATTAAGAAATTAAGATATTCCCACATAAACGAAAGCTCAGGGGGCTTGTTACCACTAGATCTGGTCCACAAGAAATACTAAAGAAAGTTGTTAAGAGTGAAATGAAAGAACACTATACAATAACTCAAACTCATATGAAGAAATAAATATCTCTGGTAAATGTAAAAAATTGGGCAAATAAAAACAATATTACTACAACTTTGGTTTGTGTCTCCACTTTTAATTTTCTACAAGATTTAAGAGACAAAGGCATAAAAAATAATTATAAATCTATACTATTGGGCACACAATATATAATGATGTAATTTGTGATATCAATAACAAAAAAGGTGGGGACAGAGCTGTGTAAGAGTAGGGTTTTTGTATGCTATTGAAGTTAAATTGATATCAATTCAAATTAGATTGTTGTAATTTTAGGTTGCTGTATGTAATGCTCATAGTAACCACAAAGACAATATCCATAGAAAAGGAAACAAGGAGGAAATGAGAAGGAAATAAAAAACTGTCACTTCAAATAATCACTTAAACAGAAAAGATAGCAATAATGGAGAAAATGAGGGGCAAAAAGCTACCAGACATACAGAAAACAAATAGCAAAATGACAGAAGTAAATCTTTTCTTATCAGTAATTACTTTAAATGTAAATAGATTACATTTTCCAAGAAAAGGCAGGTAATGGCAGAATGGATTAACAAAACAACATGCTCCCCTGGGTATGCAAGATTTGATCAATATTCGAAAATTAATTAATGTAATCTATCACAGGCTAAAAAAGAAAAATCACATGATCATATCAATGGATTCAGAAAAAGCATTTGACAAAAACCAGCTCTAATTCATGATAAAAACTCTCAGCAAACTAAGAATAAAGAAGAACATCCTCAACTTGATAAAGAACATCTACAAAAAGCCTACAGCTAACATTATTCTTATTGGTAAAAAACTGGCTTTCCCACTAAGATAAGGAGCAAGGCAAGGATATCCCTTCTCACCACTCCTTTTCAACATTGTACTGGAAGTCCTAGCTAATGCAATAAGACAAGAAAATGAAATTAAAGACAGAGAAGGAAGAAATAAAACTGTCTTTGTTTGCAGCTGACATGATAATCTATGGAGAAAATTGGAAAGAATTGACAAAAAGCTGAAACTCATAAGTATAGCAAGATTGCAGGATACAAGGTTAATACACAGAAGTCAATCATTTTCCTATTTTCCAGTAATGAACAAGTGAAATATGAAATTGAAAACACAATACCAGGGGCCGGCCCCGTGGCATAGCAGTTAAGTGTGCTGCTGGCGGCCCAGGTTCGGATCCTGGGCATGCACCGATGCACTGCTTGTCAGGCCATGCTGTGGCAGCGTCCCACATAAAGTGAAGGAAGATGGGCGTGGATGTTAGCCCAGAGCCAGTCTTCCTCAGCAAAAAGAGGAGGATTGGCATGGATGTGAGCTCAGGGCTGATCTTCCTCAAAACAAACAAACAAACAAAACCCCAAAAAACTACAATGCCATTTACATTAGCACCTCCCCAAAATGAAATACTTTGGTATAAATTTAACAAAATATGTACAAGAGCTATACGAGGAAAACTACAAAACTTTGATGAAAGAAATCAAAGAAGAACTAAGTAAATAGAGAGATTCCATGTTAATGGATAGGAAAATTCAATATTGTCAGGATATCAGTTCTTCCAAAATTGATCTATAGATTCAATGCAATTCCAATCAAAATCCCAGCAAGTTATCTTGTAGATTGACAAAATAATTCTAAAGTTTATATGGAGAGGCAAAAGGAGCCGAATGGCCAATACAATATTAAAGGAGAAGAACAAAGTTGGATAACTGATGCTACCCAACTTTAAAACTTACTCTACAGCTACAGCAATCAAGACAGTGTGGTACTGGAGAAAGAACAGACAAATAGATCAATGGAACAGAACAGAGAGCCCAGATATAGGCTCATACAAATATAGACAACTGATCTTTGACAAAGGACCAAAGGCAACACAATAAAGAAAAGATAGTCTTTTCAATAAATGGTGCTGAAACAACTGGACATACACTTGCAAAAAAAAAAAAAGAGAGAGAATCTAGACATCTAGACACAGACCTTACATCTTTCACAAAAATTAACTCAAAATGGATCATAGACCTAAATGTAAAATGCAAAACTATAAAAATCCTAGAAGATAACATAGGAGAAAACCTAGATGACCATGAACATGGCGAAGACTTTTTAGTTATAACATGAAAGGCACAATCCATGAAGAAAACAATTGGTAAACAGGACTTCATTAAAATTAAAAACTTCTACTCTGCAAAAGACATTGTCAAGAGAATGAGAAGACAAGCTACAGATGGGGAGGAATTATTTGCAAAAGACATCTGATAAAGGACTGTTATTTAAAATATACAAAGAACTCTTAAAACTCAAAAATAAGAAAGCTCACAATCCAATTAAAGGTAAGCAAAAGATCTGTACAGGTGCCACACCAAAGAAGATATACAGATGCCAAATAAGCCTATGAAAAGATGCTCAATATCATATGTCAATAGGGATTTGCAAAGTAAAACAACGAGATACCACTAGACGACTATTAGAATAGTGAAAATCCAAAACACTGACAATTGCTGGTGAGGAGGTGTAGCAACAAGGACTCTCATTCATTGCTGGTGGGAATGCAAAATGGTACAGCCACTTTGGAAGACAGTTCGGGAGTTTCTTACAAAACTCAACATATTCTTACCATATAATCCATCCATTGTACTCCTTGGTATTTACCCAAAAGGAGAAGAAAACTGATGTCTACATGAAAACTTGCACAAGGATATTTATTGCAGTTTTATTCATAACTGAGAAAGTTCAGAAGCAACCAAGGTGTCCTTCAGTAGGTGAATAGTTACATAAACTGTGGTATATCCAGATAATGGAATATTTTTCAGTGCTAAAAAGCAGCGGAATATTATTCAGAGCTATCAGACTGTGAAAA
Organism: Diceros bicornis minor; assembly: GCF_020826845.1. Classification (NCBI taxonomy): domain Eukaryota; kingdom Metazoa; phylum Chordata; class Mammalia; order Perissodactyla; family Rhinocerotidae; genus Diceros; species Diceros bicornis. Next base: position 62,924,367 of record NC_080750.1, on the reverse strand, counting down.
GACATGGAGGAAATTTTAAATGCATATTCCTAAGTGAAAGAAGTCATTATGAAAATGCTATATACTGCATGATTCCAGCTATATGACATTCTCGAAAAGGCAAAACGATGGAGACTACAATGGTTAATGTTATGTGTCAACTTGACTGGGTACCAAGATTAAACATTATTTCTAGATGTGTCTGTGAGGACGTTTCCAGATGAAATTAGCATTTGAATCAGTGGACTTTAAAGTAGATTGCCCTCCCCAATGTGAGTGGATATTATTCAATGCGTGAAGGGCCTAAATAGAACGAAAAGCAGAGGAAGGGAGGATTTGTTCCCTTTCTGCTTGCCTGCCTGAGCTGGGACCTCAATCTTACTCTTGGACTGGGATTTACACCCTTGCTCCCCTGGTTCTAAGACCTTCAGACTTGCACTAGAATTACACCACCGACTTTCCTGGGTCTCCAGCTTGTAGACAGCAAATCGTGGGGCTTCTCAGCCTCCATAATCATGTGAACCAATTCTTCATAATAAGTCTCTATCTATCTATCTATCTATCTATCTATCTATCTATCTATCTATCTATCTAGCAGGGACTCAAATAGATACTTCCGTACCAATATTCATTGCAGTATTATTCACAATAGCCAAAAGGTGAAAACAACATAAGCGTCCATCAACAGAAACATAGTTTGAAGAGTTGTAACTCCCACATCACAAAGCAGAATATATAAGGGTGTGTGTGTGTGTGTGATGGTTAGTTTCATGTGTCAACTTGACAGGGCCATGGGGTGCTCAGATATTTGGTTAAACATTATTTCTGGGTGTGTCTGTGAGGGTGTTTCCAGGTGAGATTAGTATTTGAATCAATAGACTGAATCAAGCAGATAGCCCTCCCCAATGTGGGTGGACATCCTCCAATCCATTGAGTGCCTGAGTGGAACAAAAAGATAAGACAGGGGAGAATTGACTCTCTCTGCCTAACTTCCTCAGCTTAGACGTCGGTCTTCTCCAGGCCTCATAGTGGAACTTACACCATCAGCTTTGCTCATTCTCAGACCTTCAGATTCAGACTGGAACCTCACCCTGGCTTTCCTGGGTCTCCAGCTTACAGATAACAGTTCATAGGACTTTTCAGCCTCCATAATCATGGGAGCCAATTTCTTATAATAAATCTCTTTATAAATATTGTTTCTGTTTCTCTGGTGAAACCTGATTAATACAAGGTGCTTAAAAGCTGAAAATATCAAATACCTTCTAAACTAGCGCAGTCCACTCTTGGCTACTCTGCATCTGTGTCCATCCTTCTAGACATAGTTGGCTTTCCATTCGACAGTAACAACTTTATGTTTTCACCTAACAAGATTTAACTGTTCTTCACACAAACAAAGATGCTGTTGGCTTCTACCTTAAATGGTGAGACACAAAATCATCGTATAGTCATTGTATCCATCTCTGGGCAATGTTCATATTATTCATTTCCAAGAAGTGTTAATGATCCTGAAAATTAAGTATAGTCTGACTTATAACCTAAAAACTAAATTGAAAATTTAACTAACATAAACAATTCTTATATAAAATAACACGAGGAAAGGGGGAAGAGAGAGAATACACACACACATCAATGAAGAAAATGTGCACACTAACTATAATCCTCACTTTTGTAACTGGTCATGAGGCTGCAGTTGACATTTATAATTCCTTTTCCCACAACCCATTCCATGTTTTCCTTACCTTCAACCAAAACATCACACTATTGGGGTTCTTTAGCTGGTGAGGTGACTCAAACCTTCATTTCTGAAAGTTCTGAATGATCTGGTCTGTTGTCTTTTTGTTGTTGTTGTAAATTTTCAATACATTTTACTATTGGACGTGGTCAGACTAAGAGATAGCCCAGAGAATCCCCTGGTTTGCAAACATAATCCTCTTTGCTCTCACTGTGTGAAAACAACCCAATTTTACCTTGGTAGTCCAGATCAGTCATCTCAACCACAGAACAATACTCTGTCTGTTTAGTTGCATGAGGAACCCAAAACGGGAAGGTGGCAGCCTTAATTTCCGAATCAAAAACAATTGTTATGCCCTTTGGTGGATGCATTCTTCCCTTGGTAAATAAGACCCCTGACCAGCAGACCTTAAGGCTGTGAGGATGAGAAGCATGTGTGTGTGTGTGTGTGTGTGTGTGTGTGTGTGTGTGTGTGTGTGTGTTTCCAAATTTCCCCTTTTATGAGGATACCAGTCATATTGGATTAGGTTCCAGTCTAATGACCTCATCTTACCCAATTACATCTGCAATAATCCTATTTCCAAATAAGGTCACGTTCTGGGGGTTAGGACTAGAACAGTTGCATTTGTGGGTGATGAAATTCAACACACAACCAATACCATGATAGTGAACAACACATTCTATCCAGAGATAGCCAGAAGTATTACAGGCACGGAAGGCAAATCTATATACGGAATATATGTCTATTTGAGTGAGAACAAATTGCTTCCCCTTCCACGATAAAAGAGGTCCAATGTAATCAACCTGTTACCAGGTGGCTGGCTGGTTTCCCCCAGAGACAGATGTCACACCAAGAGATCTTCATAAGATTTTGTTGTTGATGGGATTGGTGATCAGAGTGGAGGTACTCAGATTGGCCTTTGTCAGAGGAAGTCCATGTTGCTGAGCCTATGCACAGCCTCCATCCCTGCCACCTTGGCTACCTTGTATCTATTTCCATTAAGCAAGAACAAGGGCTGCTGGAGACAGAGGCTGACTGATCCATAAGCTCTATGATCCACAGAATGTGTCAACTTGTCCACCTGATTATCGAAAGCCTCCCCTGCAATGGATAAACTTTGGTGAACGTTCACGTGGGACAATAATATCCTCACATTCTGTGCCCGTTCTTAAAGGTCTATTTAAATACATCTTCCCCAGATTTCCTTGACATCAATCTTTCAATCATGTTCTTTACAATTCCCTCGCCATCCAGTCACATCATCTGCCCACGAATCAATATAGATCTGTGCTTCTGGCCATCTATAATTCCAGAAAAGTGGGCAAATACATCTTTGAAGTTCTGCAACCTGGGACAATGTCTCCTCATGGGTCCAATATTTTTCCTTCTCGTTAACTTGTCATAAGGAATTCCACGTTGGGCTAAAGGAGAGCTAAGACAATGCAAGCAGATGTAGGTGTCAAGGGGATCTGAAGCACCTGCTCATGCAACTTTATAGTGCCTTCTGAACCTGCTCAGGTTCCATCTCAAATACCGTTTCCACTTGAGGATGGATTACTACTGTACACACCAAACCTTATAGCTTGGTAAGGCAGATAACTCCCAGTTCATAATGGGTACCTCAGGTTGCATGAGTTCTTGATGGTCCATGGTCCATGGTCCATCTTGACCAGAGTTTAATAGCAAGCCAGAAGCTGTTTCTCAAAGGCAGAATGGTAGTCTGAAGAAGAGGGCATTGCTTTGCTCCAAAATCCTAGAGTTATGGATTGTGATCTCCTATTGAGACTTATCAGAAGCTCCATACAGCACTCCGATTTCCCATAGACACCTCAAGTTATCACTAAATCTCTAAGTGGCAATGCAACTTGCACTACGTTCTGGACTTGTTACAGAGCCTTCTCTTGCTCTGGTAATCACTTAGAACTAGCAGACTGATGGGTTACTATACAGTAAATGGGTCTAAGTAGTACACTCAAATGTGATATACGTTGCCTCCAAAATCCAAAAAGGCTTACAAAGCATTGTGCCTCTTTTTTAGTGGTTGGCTGTGAAAAGTTTAGTAATTTTCTTTTACCTTAGAGGGATATCCTGACAGGCTCCAGACCATTGTACACAAAGAACTTCATCAAGTTGGCAGGTCCCTGAATTCTTGTGGGCTTTATCCTCTACCTTCTGCCTTGCATATATCTTGCTAACATACATAAAGAACTTGCCACTTCCTGCTCATCAGCTTTATGTCAATCAGTTTTATGTCGTCATGGAGTGACCCAGTGTGGTATTCAATTTTTTTTGCATGTAGTGATGTGGGGTTTTTAATTGAGGTCACATTGGTTTATAACATTATGTAAATCTCAGGCGCACATCATTGTATTTCAGCTTCTGTATAGACTGTTCATGTTCACCATCAAAAGACTAGTTTCCATCCATCACCATATACAGGCCCCCTTTACCCCTTTCACCTTCTCCTCATCCCTTCCCCCTCAGTAACCACCAATCTGATCTCTGTGTCTATGTGTTTGTTTTTCTTCAACATATGAGTGAAATCATGTGGTATTTGTCTTTGTCTGACTTGTTTGCTTATTGTAATACTCTCAAGGTCCATCCATGTTGTTGCAAATGGCACAATTTTGTCTTTATTATGGCTGAATAGTATTCCAGCATATATATATACACATACATACATACATACTTATATACCACCTCTTATTTATCCATTCATCTGTTGATGGGCATTTAGGTTGCATCCAAGTCTTGGCTATTGTAAATAATGCTGCAATGAATGTAGAGGTGCATATATCTCTTTGAATTAGTGTTTTCATGTTCTTTGGATAAACAACTAGAAGTGGAATAGCTAGATCATATGGTATTTCTATTTTTAATTTTTTGAGAAATTTCCATACTGTTTTCCATACTGGCTGCACCAGTTTTCATTCCCACCAGCAGTTGTGTGAGGGTTCTCTTTTCTCTACAGTGTCTCCCACACTTGTTATTTCTTGTCTTGTTAATTCTAGCCATTCTGACTGGTGTGAGGTGATATCTCATTGTAGTTTTGACTTGCATTTCCCTAATAATTAGTGATGTTGAACATCTTTTCATGTGTCTGTTGGCCATCTGTATATCTTGTTTGGAAAAATGTCTCTTCATATCCTCTGCCCATTTTCTGATCAGGTTGTTAATTTTTTGTTGTTGAATTGCAAGGGTTCTTTTCATATTTTGGAAATTAACCCCTTATTGGATATATGATTTGCAAATGTTTTCTCCCAGTTGGTGGGTTGTCTTTTTGTATTGTTGATGGTTTTTTTTGCTGTGCAGAAGCTTTTTAGTTTGATGTAGTTTCATTTGTTTATTTATCCTTTGTATCCCTTGCCTGAGGAGACTTGGTATGCAAAACAATACTGCTAAGACCAGTAGAGTGTACTGACTATATTTTCTTCTAGGAGTTTTATGGTTTCAGGTCTTACATTCAAGTCTTTAATCCATTTTGAATCAATTTTTGTTTATGGTGTAAGATAATGGTCTGCTTTCATTCTTTTGCATGTGGCTATCCAGTTTTCCCAAACAATTTAATGAAGAGATTTCCCTTTCTCCATTGTATGTTTTTGGCTCCTTTATTGAAAATTAGCTGTCCATATAGGTGTGGTTTTATTTTTGGGCTCTCAATTCAGTTCCACTGATCTGTGTGTCTGTTTTTTCTGCCAATACCATGCTGTTTTGATTACTATAGCTTTGTAGTATATTTTGAAGTCAGGGATTGTGGTATCTCCAGCTTTGTTCTTTTTTCTCAGGATTGCTTTGGGTATTTTGGGTCTTTTTTTTTGTTCCATATAAATTTTAGGATTCTTTGTTCTATTTCCGTGAAGAACGTCATTGGGATTCTGATTGGGAGTCCATTGAATCTGTAGATTGCTTTAGATAATATGGACATTTTAACCATGATGATTCTTCTAATCCATGATCATGGAATATCTTTCCATTTGTTTACGTCCTCTTCGATTTCTTTCAATAATATCTTACAGTTTTTAGTGTATAGGTCTTTCATCTTCTTGGTTAAATTTATTCCTAGATATTTTATTCTTTTTGTTGCAATTGTAAACAGGATTGTATTCTTAATTTCTCTTTCTGCTAGTTCATTGTTAGTGTATAGAAATGCAAATGATTTTTGTATGTTGATTTTGTATCCTGCAACTGTACTGTATTCATTCATTATTTATAACAGTTTTTTGGTGGATTCTTTAGGATTATCCATATATAGAATCATGTCATCTGCAAATAGTGACAGTTTTACCTCTTCCTTTCCAATTTGGATCCCTCTTATTTCTTTTTCTTGCCTAATTGCTCTGGCTAGGACTTCCAATACTATGTTGAATAAGAGTGGTGAAAGCGGGCATCCTTGTCTTGTTCCTGTTCTCAGAGGAATAGCTTTCAGTTTTTCACCATTGAATATGATTTTGGCTGTGGGCTTGTCATATATGGCCTTTATTATGTTCCTTTTATTCCTTTTTCTTGCCTAATTGCTCTGGCCAAAACCTCCAGTACTATGTTGAACAGGAGTGGTGAGAGTGGGCAGCCCTGCCTCGTTCCTGTTCTCAGAGGAATGGCTTTCAGTCTTTCCCCGTTGAGTATGATGTTGGCTGTGGGTTTGTCATATATGGCCTTTATTATGTTGAGGTACTTTCCTTCTATTCCCATTTTATTGAGAGTTTTTATCATAAATGGATGTTGTATCTTGTCAAATGACTTCTCTGCGTCTATTGAGATGATGATGTGGTTTTTATTCTTTGTTTTGTTGATGTGATGTATCACGTTGATTGATTTGCGGATGTTAAACCATCCCTGCGTCCCTGGTATAAATCCCACTTGATCATGGTGTATGATCTTTTTAATGTATTGTTGTATTCGGTTTGCCAATATTTTGTTGAGGATTTTTGCATCAATGTTCATCCGCGATATTGGCCTGTAATTTTCTTTCTTTGTACTGTCTTTGTCTGGTTTTGGTATCAGGGTGATGTTGGCCTCGTAGAATGATTTAGGAAGTGTTCCACCTTCCTCTATTTTTTGGAATAGTTTGAGAAGGATGGGTATTAAATCTTCTTTGAATGTTTGGTAAAATTCACTGGAGAAGCCATCTGGTCCTGGACTTTTATTTTTTGGGAGGTTTTTGATTACTATTTCAATCTCTTTACTTGTTATTGGTCTATTCAGATTCTCCATTTCTTCTTGGTTCAATTTTGGGAGGTTGTATAAGTCTAAGAATTTATCCATTTCTTCTAGATTGTCCAATTTGTTGGCATATAATTTCTCATAGTATTCTCTTATAATCCTCTGTATTTCCGTGGTATCTGTTGTAATTTCTCCTCTTTCATTTCTAATTTTATTTACTTGAGACTTTTCTCTTTTTTTCTTAGTAAGCCTGGCTAAGGGTTTGTCGATTTTGTTTATTTTCTCGAAGAACCAACTCTTTGTTTCATTAATCCTTTCTACTGTTTTTTTGGTCTCAATTTCATTTATTTCTGCTCTGATTTTTATTATTTCTCTCCTTCTGCTGGCTTTGGGCTTTGTTTGTTCTTCTTTTTCTAGTTCTGTTAGGTGTACTTTAAGGTTGCCTATTAGGGCTTTTTCTTGTTTGTTAAGGTGGGCTTGTATCGCTATGAGTTTCCCTCTCAGGACTGCATTTGCTGCATCCCATATGGTTTGATATGGCATATTATCATTTTCATTTGTTTCCAGATAGTTTTTGATTTCTCCTTTAATTTCATCAATGATCCATTGGTTGTTCAGTAGCCTGTTGTTTAATCTCCACATTTTTGTCACTTTCCCAGTTTTTTTTTCATGGGTCATTTCCAGTTTCATAGCCTTATAGTCTGAAAAGATGCTTGTTATGATTTCAATCTTCTTAAATTTATTGAGGCTTGCTTTGTTTCCCAACATATGGTCTATCCTAGAGAATGTTCCATACACGCTTGAGAAGAATGTGTAGTCAGCTGTTTTTGGATGGAGTGCTCTGTATATGTCTACTAGGTCCATCTCGTCCAGTTTTTCATTTAAGTCTACTATTTCTTTATTGACTTTTTGTCTGGATGATCTATCCATTGCTGTAAATGGGGTGTTAAGATCCCCTACTATTATTGTATTGTTGTTGATTTCTCCTTTTAGGTTTGTTGATAGTTGCTTTATGTACATTGGTGCTCCTATGTTGGGTGCATATATATTTATAAGTGATATGTCTTCTTGATGGAGTGTCCCTTTTATCATTATATATTTCCCTTCTTTGTCTTTCTTAACCTGTTTTCTCTTGAAGTCTACTTTGTCTGATATGAGTATGGCAACACCTGCTTTCTTTTGTTTGCCATTAGCTTGGAGTATTGTCTTCCAACCTTTCACTCTGAGCCTGTGCTTGTCTTTAGTGCTAAGATGTGTTTCCTGAAGGCAGCATATTGTTGGGTCTTGCTTTTTAATCCATCCTGCCACTCTGTATCTTTTGATTGGAGAGTTCAATCCATTTACATTTAGGGTAATTATTGATACATAAGGGCTTAATGTTGCTGTTTTGTCACTTATTTTCTGGTTCTTTTGCATTTCCTTTGTTTCTTGTCCCATTTGTTTTGGACTGCCAATTCAGTTTGGTTGTTCTGTCTTATGACTCTTCTAGTTTTCTCTTTGTTTATCATATGTGGTTTTGTTTTGATTATTTGTTTAGTGGTTACCTTGAGGTTTGGGCAAAAAATCTTGTGTATGAGATAGTCCATTACCTGATGGCCTCCTATTTCCTTATACTAAGTCAATTCAGTCACTTTCCTCTTCCCCTTCTAAGTTTTTCTTGTTATACCTTATTCTATCTTGTGTTGTGGCTGTGTGTTTACAGTGATGAGGTTAAATTTATTTTTGGTGAATTTCTTCCTTTGATCTTTGAATTTAGTATTTAAGTGGTTGCTAACCTATTCCGGTAAAGATCTACTATTTTTCTGAGTTTGTCTACCTACTTTTCTCCTTGCTCCAAGCTTTGCGTTCCCTTTCTCTTCTTTTTTTCAGGCCTGAGGGCCTTCTTGAGTATTTCTTGTAGTGGGGGTCTCGCGGCCATGAACTCCCTTAGCTTTTGTTTACCTGGGAGAGTTACTATTTCTCCATCATATTTGAAGGATATTTTTGCTGGATAGAGTATTCTTGGCTGAAAGTTTTTGTCTTTCAGTATTTTGAATATATCATTCCAGTCTCTTCTAGCCTGTAAAGTTTCTGTTGAGAAATCTGCTGAGAGCCTGATGGGAGTTCCTTTGTACGTTATTTTTTGTTTTTGTCTAGCTGCCCTTAATATGGTTTCTTTGTCGTTGACCCTGGCTAGCCTTACCACTAGGTGTCGTGGTGAAGGCCCTTGTCTGTTAATATATATAGGCGTCCTGTTGGCTTCGCTTACTGGTATTTCCTGCTCCTTCCCCAGATTTGGGAAATTCTCAGCTATTATTTCCTGGAATAGACTCTCTGTTCCTCTTTCCCTCTCCTCTCCCTCAGGAATACCTATAATTCTTATGTTACATTTTCTAATAGAGTCAGATATTTCTCGGAGTCTTTCTTCATTTCTTTTTAGTCTTAGTTCTCTCTCCTCTTCCATCTGGAGTATATCTGTATTCCCATCCTCTAAGGTGCTAATTCTTTCCTCCATATTGTCAGCTCTGTTCTTTAGAGATTCCAGATTCTCCTTTATCTCCTCCATTGTGTTCTTCATCTCCATCAGCACTGATTGGTTTTTCTTTATGATTTCAATCTCTTTTGTGAAGAAACTCCTAATCTCATTGAATTGTTTGTCTGTGTTGTCTCGTATTTCGTTGAGTGTTTTTATGATAGCTATTTTGAAATCTCTGTCATTTAGTTTATGGATTTCTGTGTCTTCGAGGTTGATTTCTGGGTGCTTGTCATTTTGTTTCTGGTCTGGTGATTTCATATATTTTTGCATTGTGGTTCCTGTGTTTGTTTTGTTTTTCCTCATCCTGGAAATCTCTGGTTGCAATTTCCACCTGCCACCACTGTCTGGTGGTAAAGGGCTGTGTAGTCTAAGCCCCCTGCGCTCTGCCCCAGTTTTTCTGCTGCGATCCACAGTTTTTTTTTTTTTTTTTTTTCCCCCCGCTGCGATCCACGGGTCCAGTTGTTTGATCAGGTCTGCCGCAGATCGTTTGGTCTGGTCTGTCGCGGATCACTTGGTCGGGTCTGCCACGGATAGCTAGGTCTGGTCTGGTCGGTTGAGCTGCAGAGTCCAGTTTGCGGGGAGGGAGGAGCTCTCTCTTTTGCCCTCTGGGTCCCTGACATGGGAGGCTTCTCGTTTGCCCCTCTTTATCCGCTCTCTGGGGTGCTCAGATGTTGATGGTAGCCCTGTGGCTCCTCTGAGTCCTCTGTGCCGGAGTTTCCCACTGGCTGAGAGAGTCCGAAGAGCCATGGTTTCCCCGCCGAGGGCCGCCCCTCCCCCCTCTCTGGGAGCCACGCGGACCGGGATCGCTGATCTGATGGGGAGGGAGAGGAGTTCTCCTTACCTCTCTCCACTTCCTTCCGGGGGCCCAGCACGTTCCGTTCTCAGATGTGCGGCAGTGTGGATCCCTCCACTCTAGCTTTTCACTGTCTGGGATTCCGTTGTTGGTCTGTGACTGTTCCTTTTGTTGTATCTTGTCGGGGGAAGAGTTCACGGGAAAGCTCACTCCACCATGATGCTGACGTCACTCCTCTGGCCTTTATTATGTTGAAGTATTTTCCTTCTATACCCATTTTATTGAGGGTTTTTATCATAAATGGATGTTGAATCTTGTCAAATGCTTTCTCTGTGCCTGTTGAGATGATCATGTGATTTTTATTCTTCATTTTGTTAATGTGGTGTATCACATTGATTGATTTGCAGATGATGAACCATCCTTGAATCCCCCGAATAAATCCCACTTGATCATGGTGTATATTCCTTTTAATGTATTGTTGTATTAGATTTGCTAATATTTTTGTTGAGGATTTTTGCATCTATTTTAATCAGTGATATTGGCTTATAATTTTCGTTTTCTGTGTTTGTCCTTGTCCGGTTTTGGTATCACGGTAATGTTGGCCTTATAAAATGAGTTAGGAAGCATCTCATCCTCTTCAATCTTTTGGAATTTTGAGAAGGATAGGTATTAAATCTTCTTCAAATGTTGTAGAATTCACCCAAGAAGCCATCTGGTCCTGGACTTTTGTGTATTGTGAGGTTTTTGATTACTATTTCTATCTCTGTACTTGTGATTGGTCTATTCAGATTATCTATTTATTCTTGATTCAGTTTTGGGAGGTTGTATGATTCTAAGAATTTATCCATTTCTTCTAGATTATCCGATTTGTTGGCATATAGTTTTTCATAGTATTCTCTTATAATCCTTTGTATTTCTGTGGTATCCATTCTAATTTCTCCTTTTTCATGTCTGATTTTATTTATTTGAGTCTTCTCTCTTTTTTTTTTAGTGAATCTAGTTAAGGATTTGTCAATTTTGTTTATCTTTTCAAAGAACAAGGTCTTAATTTTATTGATCCTTTTAATTATTTTTTTATAATCTCTATTTCATTTATTTTTGCTCTGTTTTTTATTATTTGCTTCCTTCTACTGACTTTAGGCTTTGTTATTTTTTCTAGTTCTTTTAGGTGTATGTAGTGTTTGTTAGATTACTTATTTGACATTTTTCTTGTTTGTTGAGGTAGGCCTGTATTGCTATAAATTTCCCTTTTAGTACTGCTTTGCTGCATCCAATAAGTTTTGGTATGTTGTGTTCTTATTTTCATTCATCTCCTGGTATTTTTTATTTCTCCTTTGATTTCTTCACTGATCCAATGGTTGTTCAGTAGCATGTTGTTTAGTCTCCACATATCTGTGACTTTCCCAGCTTTCTTCTCATAGTCGATTTCTAGTTTCATATCATTGTTGTCAGAAAAGATACTTGATATGATTTCAATCTTCTTAAATTTATTGAGAATTGCTTTGTTTCCCAACATATGGTCTATCTTTGAGAATGTTTCATGTGAACTTGAGAAGAATGTGTATTCTGCTGCTTTTGGATGGAATGTTCTGTATACATCTCTTAAGTCCTTCTAGTCTATTATTTCATTTAGGGCCAATGTTTCCTTGTTGACTTTCTGTTTGGATGATATATTCATTGATGTAAGGGGAAGGTGTTAAAAAGTCCCCTACTATTATTGTGTCGCTATCAATTTCTCCCTTTAGGTCTGTTAATAGTTGCTTTATATACTTTGTTGCTCCTATATTAGGTTGTTAGGTGTGTATATATTAATAAGTGTTATGTCTTCTTGGTGGAATGTCCCTTTTACCATTATATAATGTCTATCTTTGTCTTGTTATCTCTTTTGGCTTGAAGTCTATTTTGTCTGATATAAGTATGGCTACACTTGCTTACTTTTGGTTGCTATTTGCTTGCAGTATCATCTTCTGTCTCTTCACTCTGAGCCTATTGTTTGTCTTTAGAGCTGAGATGGGTCTCCCAGAGGCAGCATATTGTTGGGTCTTGTTTTTTAGTCCAACCAGCCACTCTGTGCTTTTTGATTGTGAATTCAATCCATTTATGTTTACAGTGATTATTGACATATGAGGGCTTAATACTGCCATTTTATCTTTTCTTTTCTGGTTATTTTATATTTTCATTGTTTCTTTTTCCTTGTATTTTTTCTGCCATTTCAGTTAGGTGGTTTTCTGTGATATTTTCCTCAGTTTCCTCTTTATTTATGATTTGAGACTTTGCTCTGATTTTTTGTTTTGTGGTTACTAAGAAGTTTTATAAAAGATCTCATAGATGAGTTAGTCCATTTTCTGCAGACAGCATCTTATCTCCATTAGCCTATGCAGGTTCCATTCTTTTCCTCTTCCTCTTCTATGTTTTTGCTGTCAGAAATTATCCTTTTTTGTGTTGTGAGTTTATGACCAAATTGAAGTGGTTATAGTTATTTTTGATGCTTTCTTTCCCTTTAGCCTTTATGTTATAATTAAATATTTACTAATTTATTCTGATGTAGAATTACAATTTTCTGATTCTGTCTGTCTATTTATCTCTTTGCTCAAAGCTTTGTAAACTTTTGCCTTTTCATTTCAGGTAGGAGGGTTGTCTTCAATATTTCTTGAAAGGCAGGTCTAGTAGCGATGAACTCCCTCAGCTTTTGTTTGTCTGGGAAAGCCTTTATTTCTCCTTCATACCTGAAAGATAACTTTGCTAAATAGAGTATTCTTGGCTGATAGTTTTTGTCTTTCAATATTTGAATATACCATTCCATTCTCTCCTAGCCCATAGAGTTACTGCTAAGAAATCCACTGATAGCCTGATGGGAGCTCCTTTGCAAGTTATTTTCTTCTCTCTGGTTGCCCTTAATATTCTTCCTTTGTCATTGACTTTTGACACTTTTAATATACTATGCCTCGCAGAAGGTCTTTTTGTGTTGAGATAATTAGGAGTTCTATTAGCTTGTATATCCAGTTCCTTCCCCAGGTTTGGGAAGCTCTCAGCTATTATTTCTTTGAATAAGCTCTCTGCTCCTTTCTCCTTCTCTTCTCTTTCTGGGATACCCATTATCCTTATGTTGCTTTTTCTAATTGAGTCAGATATTTCTTGTAGAATTTCTCCACCTTTCAAAAATCCTAGTTCTTTCTCCTTTTCCACCTGAATCATTTCTGGATTTCTATCTTTGAGCTCACTAATTCTCTCTTCCATATGGTCTGCTCTATATCCAATGCTTTCTGCTGTATTTCTCATCTCATTAATTGTGTTCTTCATCTCCAGAATTTCTGCTTGTTTTTTTTGTAGAGTTTCAATCTCTTAGGCGAAACACTCCTTCTGTTTATTAATTTTATCCCTGAGCTCATTGTCTGTCTGAGTTTTCTTATAGTTCATTAAGTTTCTTCATGACAGCTATTTTGAATTCTCTGTCAGTTAGATTGTAATTTTCTGTGATTTTAAGTTTGGTTTCTGAAGAGTTGTCATTTTCCTTCAGTTCTGCCATGTTACTGTAGTTCTTCATGATTCTTGATGAGTTGTTCCTTTGCCAGTGCATTTGTGGTCATAAACACCTTTCTTATTTGGGTAAGGCCTTGGTTACTTTGGTTCTGAGCTGCTTCTGGTTGTATTTGAGATTCTGCACTTTTCACCATCTACTGCCTCTGCCAGAGACATTATCACTGCCCTCCTTGTGCTGTTTGTGCCATCAAAGTTGCTGGTGCCTTGCTGCTTACAATGTCACTGCAGTCTCAGATGTTGCCTGAGGAACTTCTGTTCCTTCCAGGGTTGCCTGGGTCTCATGTTCCCCCACTGGCTTTCCATGGGCTTGGGTGCTGCTGCTCCATGCACCACCTATGCTGCTGCCGCTGGGTCATCTAGAGGTGCTGGGAGCACTGCTGCCAGGGTGGCTGGTTTCATGGGTGTTGCTGTCACTTTCAGGGGCCTGAGGTCTTGTGTGCAGCCCCCGCTGCTGGTAGAGCTAGTGTCAGGGGTGCCACCACTGGGGGCTGGGTCACAGGTTCTTCTGTGGCTCCTGAAGCCTCATATCTCAGGTGCTACTTGGCATTGCTGGGGAAGGGGCAGGGGCTAAGCTGCGAGTACCATTGCTGCTCCTGCAGTCTCTGGTTGCTGGCACACATGAGTGTGCTTTTTGAAACCTCAGGTCAGGGCACCACCACCACTGCCAGGAGCAATTGCATTTTGGATCACTGCTGAGGGAGAGGGAGGGGCTGCTCCCCTAGTTCCACTGCCTCCAGGAGGTCCAGTACACCCACCTTCAGATGTATAAATGCATGGATCTCTCAGGCGTACTGGTGTGCTGCACAGAAAGTCCTTTGTTGGTCTATGGATGTCCTACTGGTTGTAGCTTAAAAGGGAGAGACAAAGGGAACAACTGACTCTGCCATGTTGCTGATGTCACCTTGTGATATTGTAAGAACATCAAAACAATAGAAATCTCTGCAGAATATCTATGGCAAATATACATGGCAGAGAGCAGGAGAGTGTACATATCCCTGAGGCAAGACTGTGAAAATGGACTCTTGGCCCAGCTAGGTAATAGCAAACTACTTCTAGTGATCCTTGCAATTGGTATACAGAAGTAAAAACAAAAATTCACCAGATTGATAGATGTATTCTAGGAACCAATGGCTAAGTTCATTTGCTACAATAAAGGTGGAAAGATGGATTCCTGGAGCTTCCTATTCTGCCATCTTCCTTCAAGTCGCTCTAGAGGTTGATTCTTCACCATTGTTGCCCTCCTAGGATTTGCTGCCGCCTTTCCTCAAGGCTTCTAAGACAATGACTATAAATAGTGTTGAAGCTCAGCATGGCGATAAATATTCACCACAAGACCTGTAGGACCTGGCTAATATGTTTAGGGGAACACATTTGAGAATGTGTCTTGAGGATGCTGCCCTGGGAGCTGTGGAGTACAAGATTGGGTAAGGAGGAGTAATGATATA
Organism: Diceros bicornis minor; assembly: GCF_020826845.1. Classification (NCBI taxonomy): domain Eukaryota; kingdom Metazoa; phylum Chordata; class Mammalia; order Perissodactyla; family Rhinocerotidae; genus Diceros; species Diceros bicornis. The sequence continues at coordinate 62,909,203 of NC_080750.1, read as the reverse complement.
GGTCCACTCTCCCATCACTCAGAATTTAACATCCTGGCAAGGACACTTGGAGCTGATGCTTTAAAAATGATGGCCTTCAGTAAATGAAGTGGGGATGCCAGAACTTCCTTGGCAGAGCATTGAGGAATGACTTAAATGTCACACCGAGATGGGCATGACAGAATAAGGTCCATTACATGGACCAGCTCCCTTTGTTCACTGGGAGGGACACTCCCTTCACAGTAGCAATAAGAAATGTGCTACTGAGGTAGCACTGGCATTGTTGGGAAGTTCAGTGGTGGCTGTCCTTTGTAGGTCAGTGTTGATTATAGAGGAGGTGGCTCTTAGAACTGGGCTCCATAGTGTCACTGGGGAGGGTAGAGTTTCAGAATAGCAGAGGACAGATGTCAGCAATTAATCTTCAGTAGCAAGGTAGACATAATTACTGTAATGGGAAGCAAAGCTGGAATGGTGACCAGGGGACCCTTTTTCACAGGAATCTGTGGCAATGGCTAATTGACCATGGTGATCCTGTGGACAAGACAGACAGCCAGTGATGGTAATGCTTAACCCTAAGAAAGATGTGAGCAAGAGTGGGTGAGTTGAAGACTGATGTCAGCCAGCACAATGGAGAATCACATTTCCTTGCTTACTTTTCAAATCTCAGCTATTCTAAGACCCAGAGTCTATTGAATGAAGAGGAGGCTGGTTCCCCAGCCTGCATTTAATGACTCTGCAACACCATGACAAGTTTACACAGTAGCAATTTTCCTCAATCCTTCCCCAAAGGAACATGAGGCCAATTGCCAGAATAACTGTCCACTGGGGGAAAGGGCATCCCCTGCTCTTTTGAGGTCTGTTAGATGTAACATCTGAATGGATAAAGATATCATGAGATCCTCAACATCATCATGACCACCTGTTAGAGTGGGGCCATATGAGTCCAGGTGACAAGTGAGGTCACAGTGGCAGAGATTAGTACCATCTTCAAGGACTAAAGGATTCAGGAGTGTCAATCCCCTTCACATTTCCATTTAATTCATGAGTCAGACCCTTGCAAATCCAGGTGAGTTATGGTGGATAGTGGTGAATTAGTGTCAACTTAAACAAGTGGGAGCTCCAATGAGAGCTGGTAGGCCCAGATGTTGTATCTTTACTAGAACAGACCAACAGAGCCTCTGACAATTGGTGAACTAATACTTAGCTGGCAAATTTACTCATTTTAGTCCCTGTCAGGAAGGAGAACAGGAAGCAGTTTGTATTCCCAGGGTACAGTCAGCAGTATTCATTCATGATCTTGCCCTAGGTCTATGTTAATTTTTCACTCTCTGGGACAATACAGTCTGAAGCGACCTTGATGGTTTGGCTATTCTGTAGAACGGGGATCAGCAAATTAAGGCCAAATTTGGCCCAATCTCACCTACTGTCTGTTTCTGTAAATAAAGTTTTGTTGGAAAATAGCTATACTCCTTCATTTATATATTGACTATGGCTGCTTTTGCTCTACTATGCAGAGTTGAATAGTTGTGACAGCAAAACTGAGAGTATGTAGAGAGAATCACAACTTACCAGAGCAGAGAGCCAGGAGCACAAACACCTGTGGGAACTAGCACCGAGGTAGGGAAACCTCAACTGTAATTGATGAATTGCAATAGGCTCAGCATGGACAAGTCTGAGAGTTAAAAACTCCAGGGAGACTTAGTCATCACGGGCCCCACACTCTTGTGAATTTTATGCAGGAGCTTGACTGGGTTCTCACAGCCAACAATCAGAAAAATCTCCTCATGCTTCTGGGAGGAAGAGGGGAGAAGGAACCAATTTGAAATACACAAGAGCGTTCTGCTCTTCTTAACAAGGGGAAACTATTTAGGCAGAGCCTAACTGACCTGGGGGAAATTTTCTTAGGCCAGATAAATAACTCATCCATTTTCCAGTTTCCAAAACATTGATTTTTCTTGTCTGCCAACATTTCTTCTCCTCCTCTCTTTATCGTGATCTGTTTATACCCATTTTATTCCATTACAGTCATTTTAGAGAATGCTTAGGGAGCAGAACTCAAAGCTTTGTTTTCAATATTCTACATTTACCCTGAAGTCTCTTTATGTTTTAAAATTGCCATGTATTTGTCAAAACAAAGTCAAAAGAAACTTTTATAAACATTTATTGCTGCCAACAATTGTTTTGTTGTTCCTATCCAGACTTTATTCATACTATACCTTTTTTAAATGCAGTTATCCAAGTGATAATTTTATGTTTTGATTAGTTCTAAATTATTCATAAATATATTTTATATAAATATAAAAGCTGCATGGTATTCACAATTACCGTGTAAATAAACTATGCCAAATATACATTTCTTTTGCAGACGCTGTTCTGACACACACACTCAACAGAGATCCTTTCCCCTAATTATAAAGGGGGCTTCCTGTGCTGTGATACCTACAAGGGCTAAGACATTAGTGTGAGTCCAGGGCTCTTTGTTCCATCATTTTGACCTGATAGATGTTTTGACTCTGTTCATAAATATAAACATTTCAATAAAAATCATGCAAATGTTAGGTTTTTTCATTGAGGAAGTATTTTCTGCTGCTAACTCTGTTTTGAGATTTGCCTCGGATCAAGGTGACTTCCCTATCTGCCAGAATTGCCAGATCCACCTAATGACTGTATTAATCAGGGTTCTCCAGAGAAACAGGACCAATAGGTTATATCTATCTATCTATTGTCAATGCAAATAATCAATAACCAATCTATTAATAAGAAAGATAGAGTGATATTTATTGAACCTAATGTGAGGACTAGTCCGGAAGTGCTTTCTTTCACAGAGAAGAAAGCACTCTGGGGAAGTGTGGTTTACAGCATGGTTATATACCATTGCAGAACAAAGAACATGCATCAAGTGTGCAGTTTTCTCCCCCAAAGTCACAAGGAGGTTTAGCATGTACACAGCAGGTCAACTTTACCTTAGTTCTCTGGGAAGAAAAGCTTATCTTCAATGAAGTACTGATATCAGTGTCAGAGAGTGGGAGACATTCATCCCTATCTTTAAGGAGTGTGGTCTTTGCTTTGGGAAAATGTTTGAAGCAGATGTACAGTGCATGTTTGGTGGGCCATAAGTCAGGCTGCTCTGGGAAAAACAAGTTTTAGGCCGAATCAGATTTAAACCACAATGGCTTCCCCATACACTTCAATATTTGAAAACTTATTATTTTATCACCATCTATCTATCGATAGAACAATTTATTTAATTAATTTATTTTTTATTTTTTTGCTGAGGAAGACCAGCCCTGAGCTAACATCTATTGCCAAACCTCCTCCTTTTTTTTTTTCCCCCCGAAAGCCCCAGTAGACAGTTGTGTGTTATAGTTGCACATCCTGCTAGTTGCTGTATGTGGGATGCCGCCTCAGCATGGCCCGACGAACGGTGCGTCGATGTGTGCCCGGGATCCGAAGCTGGGCCGCCAGTAGTGGAGCGTGCACACTTAACCACTAAGCCACAGGGCCGGCCCCCTATCGATCAATTTACTATAAGGAATTGACTCACCAGTTATGGAGCCTGCGAAATCCCAAGATCTGCAAGCTGAAGATCCAGGAAAGCCTGTGGTGTAAGTTCTAGTCCGAGTCTGCGTCCCAAGGAAGGAGAAGACCGATGTCTCAGCTTGAAGACTGTCAGAGAGAGAGAGAGGACAAATTCTCCCTTACTTGGCTTTTTGTTCTATTCAGGTCTCCAACAGATTGGATGAGGTCCACCAACATTGGGGAGGGCAATCTGCTTTACTCAGTCTACCAATTCAACTGTTAAATCTCATCCAGAAACACCTTCACAAACACATCCAGAATAATGTTTAACCAAATATCTGGGCATCCCATGGCCCAGTCAAGCTGACACATAAAATTAACCATCATGATGACAATGACACAGAAATTTCAGCACTCCAAGAGACAGACACTGGGCTGTGTCTTATTAAATGTCACACCCAAACCAACTTATACTAAAGAATTTTTGTCAGACAATTTGTTTATGAGCATGTGTCAACATTTAATTATAATCTTGTACACCGAGGAAATATTTCTAACAGGTCAGCTCAAAGAGTCACTCTAGATAGGGACATATCACGGGAAAAGGAAATTATTGGAGCAATGGTCCTCAAAGTGTGGTCCTTGGGCCAGCAGCATGAGCCTCACCTGGAGCTTGCTAGAAATACACTCTCAGACCCCATCCCATACCTCCTGAATCAGAAATTCTGGGGTGGGGAGCAGAAATCTGTGTGTTAACAAGATCCCCAGGTGATTCTGTTGCATCCAAAAGTTTGAGAATCACTGGATTTAATAATAATTGTTAGGCTAGATGCTTAAAGAAAAAGTCGGGTTCAACATCACTAGCCTCTTAACTGTCTGCAGACAGTCAATGGGGAGGTGGAGGTGGGTGGGTAACTAGCTTGTCAGAGCAAGTCCTAATCAGAGAATTCCTTAAGCATTTATTTCAAAAATATTAACTTCTTTCTAGAAAGAGGTTATGAATTATAGAACATGCCTTGGATGATTTTTTTTTTTTTTTTGAGATATTGCCTGCGTTGCTTTCATCTGTTCTGCTGGAAGGTGGAAAACTTCAAGGGTATAAGCAATCCTGAGGCCTTTTACAAAAAGGAGAGAGAGAGAATCCTCACAGCCTGCAGAGCCTTTTCTGGAAACTTCTAGACCAGTGACGTGCTATGGAAATATAACGTGAGCCTCCAATATGAGCCGCATATGTAATTAAAAAATTTCTGCTAACCACAAGCAAAAGAGTAAAAAGAAACAGGTGAAATTATTTGTAATATATTTTATTCAACCCAACATATTCAAAATCTTATCCATTTAACATGTAATCAATATAAAATTTATTAATGACGTACTAGTCCACGTTACTTTTTTTCATACTCTATCTTCGAAATCTGGCGTGTGCTTTACACTTACAGCACATCTTGGTTCCGACTGGTCGCACTGCAAGTCGCACCTACTGTGCTCAGTAGCCACACAGTGGAGAGTGGCTGTGGGACAGTGTAGTCCAGACCTTCTATGCCTGTAACTAGAAGGGGATCCTTGGTGCTTTTTTTCAAAAACTGGGGGCAGATCTTGTGGCCTGGTGATGTCATTTAGTCACTTGTTCCCTGGGGCTTAATTCTATTACTCCCTCTGAGCACAAGTCGCTGTCCAGGCAACCCTACTAGACTTTACACGGAAGCAAGACCCTGCCTTCGTATTTTAGATTAAAGTACTGTGGGATCCTCAAACCAAACAGAGAATTTGCGTGTATTGTTCATTCTTCCTTAATTACACATGCAGGTATCTTCAACAAACAAAAACACTACCGTTGGACATGCTCTGTTTAGGAATTTATGGTCATAAACTTTTCCATATTGTCTAATTGCATAGAAAGAAAAATATGTTTTCATTAAGTCAATATAAGCCTGTAATCAGTTTTCTATAAATGATTTCATTTTCCCCTCCTTTCCAATTTTACTTTACTGACTTTTATTTGGAATTATACTTTCCATTAAATTTTACAACAAAGATTTATTTCATCATTTGTTTTTTCTGATCATTTCAGATTTAAACAAATACAATTTCTCCCATTGTGAGTCTCCTTTTGTGGTCATTATTTCTACCAAGTCTATTTTTCCTAAGTGAAATTACACATATTTGCATTTTGTTAGGAAGATATTTAGTCATTTTTATTAAGTGACAGATTTTACTGCATGCAATATTTTTTTTACTTTTAAAAATAATTCTATTTTTAAACAGAAAATTTTTCTATTGGGATCATATTAGCTTATAACATTGTGTAAATTTCAGGTGTACATCACTATATTTCAGTTTCTGTATAGACTGCATCATGTTCACCACCAACAGTCCAGTTTTTATTCGTCATCTTACATATATGCCCCTTTAGCCCTTTTGCCCTCCCCTCACCTCCTTCTTCTCTGGTAACCACTAATCTATTCTCCTTATCTATGTGTTTGTTTGTTTATCTTACACATATGAGTGAAATTATATGACATTTGTGTTTCTCTGTCTGACATATTTTGCTCACCATAATACCATCAAGGTCCATCCATGTTGTCGAAAATGGCACAATTTTGTCTTTTTTATGGCTGAGCAGCATACCATTATATATATATAGCACATCTTCTTTATCCATTCATCTATCGATGGGCTCTTAGGTTGCTTCCATGTCTTGGCTATTGTGAATAGTGATGAACATAGGGGTGCATATATCTTTTTGAATTATTGATTTCATGTTCTTTGGATAAATACCCAGTAGTGGAATAGCTGGATCATATAGTATTTCTATTTTTAATTTTTTGAGAAAACTCCCTACTGTTTTCCATACTGTCTGCACCAGTTTGCATTCCCACCAGCACGGTATAAGTGTTCTCTTTTCTCTACATCCTCTCCAACACTTGTTATTTCTTTTCTTGTTAATTATAGGCACTCTGACAGGTGTGAGGTGATACCTCATTGCAGTGTTGATTTGCATTTCTCTAAAACTTAGTGATGTTGAACATCTTTTCATGTGCCAGTTGGCTATCTGTATATCTTCTTTGGAAAAATGACAGTTCATATCCTCTGCCCCTTTTTTGATTGGGTTGTTCATTTTTTTGTTGTTGAGTTGTATAGGTTCTTTATATATTTGATTTGCAAATATTTTCTCTCAGTTGGTGGATTGTCCTTGTGTTTTGTTGCTGGTTTCCTTTACCTTGCAGAAACGTTTTAATCTGATATAATCCCATTTTTTTTTCTTTTCTTTTCCTTGCCTGAGGAGACACAGTATTTGAAAAGATACTGCTAAGACTGATGTCAACAGGAGCACCAAAGTATGTAAAGCAACTATTAACAAACCTCAAGGGAGAAAGTGACAACAACACAATAATAGTAGGGGACCTTAACACCCGACCTATGTCAATGGATATATCATCCAGACAGAAACTTGGCAAGGAAACAGTGGACTTAAATGAAACACTAGATCAGATGGACTTAATAGATATATATAGAATGTTCCATCCAAAAGCAGCAGAATACACATTCTTCTCAAGTGCACATGGAACATTCTCAAAGATAGATCATATGTTGAGAAACAAAGCAAACCTCAATAAATTTAAGAAGATTGAAATCATATCATGCATCTTTTCTGATAACAACAGTATGAAACTAGAAATCAACGCCAAGAAAAAAGCTGAGAAAGTCACATATATGTGGAGACTAAGCAACATGCTACTGAACAACCATTGGATCAATGAAGAAATCAAATGAGAAATCAAAAAATACCAGAGGCAAATGAAAATGAAAACACAACATACCAACTCCTATGGGATGTAGCAAAGGCAGTACTAAGAGGGAAATTTATAGCAATACAGGCCTACCTCACCAAACAAGAAAAATCTCAAATAAGTAATCTTAAACTACACCTAAAAAAAAACTAGAAAAAGAAGAACAAACAAAGTCCAAAGTCAGTAGGAGGAGGGAAATAACAAAAATCACAGCAGAAATAAATTAAATAGAGACTGAAAAAATATAGCAAGGATTCATGAAACTAAGAACTGGTTCTTTGAAAAGATAAATAAAATTGACAAACTCTTAGCCAGACTCACTAAGAAAAAAGAGAAGACTCAAATGAATAAAATCAGAAATGAAAGAGGAGAAATTATAATGGATACAACAGGAATACAAAAGATTATAATAGAATACTGTGAAAAACTATACACCAACAAATTGGATAACCTAGAAGAAATGAACAAATTCTTAGAATCATACAACCTCCCAAAACTGATTCAAGAATAAATAGAGAATCTGAATAGACCAATCACCAGTACAGAGATAGAAACAGTAATCAAAAACCTCCCAAAAGACAAAGTCTAGGACCAGGTGGCTTCTCTGGTGAATTCTACCAAACATTCAAAGAAGATTTAATACCTATTCTTCTCAAACTATTCCAAAATATTGAAATATTCCTAACTCATTCTACGAGGCCAACATTACCCTGATACCAAAACCAGACAAGGACAACACAAAAAAAAGGAAAATTATGGGGCCAATATCACTGATGAACACAGATGCAAAAATCCTCAACAACATATTAGCAAATCAAATACAATAATACATTAAAAGGAATATACACCATGATCAAGTGGGATTTAGTCTAGGGATGCATGGATGGTTCAACATCCACAAATCAATCAATACGCCACATTAACAAAATGAAGAATAAAAATTGCATGATCATCTCAACAGATGCAGAGAAAGCATTTGACAAGACCTAACAACCAATTATGATGAAAAACTCAATAAAATGTGTATAGAAGAAAAGTACCTTAACATAATAAAGGCCATATATGACAAACCACAGCCAAAATCATACTCAATGGTAAAACACTGAAAGCTATTCCTCTGAGAACAGGAACAAGACAAGGATGCCCACTCTTATTCAACATAGTACTGGAAGTTTTAGCCTGAGCAATTAGGCAAGAAAAAGAAATAAAAGAGATCCAAATAGGAAAAGAAGAAGTAAAATTGTCACTATTGTGGATGACATGATTCTATATATAGAAAACTCTAAAGAACCCCCCCCAACACTATTAGAAATAATTAATTACTATAGTACAGTTGCCAGGTGCAAAATCAACACACAAAAATCAGTTCCATTTCTACACACTAACAACAAACTAGCAGAAAGAAAAATCAAGAATACAATCCCATTTACAATTGCAACAAAAAGAATAAAATACCCAGGAATAAATTTAACCAAGGAGGTGAAAGATCTATACACTGAAAACTATAAGATATTATTGAAAGAAATCAAAGAGGACATAAACAAATGGAAAGATATTCCATGCTCATGGATTAGAAGAATAAACATAGGTAAAATGTCCATATTATCTAAAGCTATCTATAGATTCATGGCTGTCCCAATCAGAATCCCAGTGACATCTTCATGGAAATAGAACAAAGAATGCTACAATTTATATGGAACAAGAAAAGACCCTGAATAGCCAAAGCAATCCTGAGAAAAAAGAACAAAGTTGAAGGTATCACACTCCAACTTCAAAATGTACTACAAACCTATAGTAATCAAAACGGCATGGTACTAGCACAAAAACAGACACACAGATCAATGGAACAGAATTGAAAGCCCAGAAATAAACCCACACATCTAGGGACAGCTAATATTTGACAAAGGAGCCAAGAACGCACAATGGAGAAAGGAAAATCTCTTCAACAAATGGTGTTGGGAAAACTGAACAGCCACATGCAAAAGAATGAAAGTAGATCATTATCTTATGCCATACACAAAAATTAACTCAAAATGGATTAAAGAGTTGAAACCTGAAACCATAAAACTCCGAGAAAAAAATATAGGCAGTAACCTTTTTTATTTTAAGATCATTTTAGACTTACAGTGTATCAAAATAGTACAGCGGGTTCATTTATACTGTTCACCTAACTTCCCCTCAATATTACCATCTTATATATCCATACTACAACTCTCCAAACTAAGGAAGTAACGTTGGGACAATACTATGAACTAAACTCAAACATTTTTGGGTTTTACCAGTTCTTCTACTAACATTCTTTTTCTGTTCCAGGATCTAATGCAGGATCCCACCTTACACTTAGTCACCATGTCTCCTTATTCTCCTTTAATCTTCTACAGTTCCTGTCTTTCATGACTTTGAGACTTTTGAAGAGTCAGTTATTTTGTAGAATGTTCCTCTATTTATGTTGTCTGATGTTTTATCACAATCACATTGAGGTTATGCCTTGTTGAGAAGGAAACCACAGAGGTATGACGTGCTCTTCCCAGTGTGTCATATCATGGGGTACATGATGTCAATATGTCTTATTTCTGATGATGTTAACCTCGGTCACCTGGTTAAGGTGACAACTCCCAGTTTTCTTCACCATGAAGTTACTATTTTATCCCTTGTGATTAAAAACATCTATTTTGGGAGAGATACCTTGAGACTATGCAAATATCCTGCTTCTCCTTAAGTTTTTACTCACTAATTTTAGCATCTACCTGTGGATCTTGCCTGCAGCAATTATTGCTGGTGTGCTTATGGGGAATGTCTATTTCTCTCATTCTTTCCACATTTATCAGTTGGAATTCTTCTGTAAGAAAGAGTTATCCCTTTTCCCTCATTTATTTATTCATTAATTCAGTTATTTATATATACCAATACGGACTAGAGGCTATTTTCTTTTTTTATTATTTGGGTTTGTAATCTGACAGCCAAAATCTCAACTCTGAAAATGGAGGGAAAGTCTGAATATTATCACTAAGTTAGAGCAACAGAAAACTACTTTGCTGACTTAGGCCAAAGGACATTTATACCAAACCTCTTAATCTCAAATTCATATGCCTGATGCACAGGAAGCCAAACACTGACACATCAGTGCTTAGAAATGGAGAAAGATTTATTTGAATTGGCCAAAACGAGTAGGTGGGAGCCAGGGTTTGCTCAAATCTGCCTTCCTTAGAACAGAAAGCAGGGGGGTTTTATAGAGTGAAGGGTTTTGGCAGGAGGAGATTCAGAGAAACAAAGGGGCCACTCCCTATAAGCCCCTGGGCAATCCAACTTCTGAGCATCAGTGGCTGCTGAGGGCCTGCCATCTGGTGATCGCAACCTCCCTGAAGACATTCTCTTTCTTCTGCAAAACAAGCTCACAAATCCTCTGGAAAACAAGCTCACAAATCCTCAAGACCCCTGACTCACCCCTCAAGTTAAACAGGAAAAGCAGTGAAGGGGAGGAAGACTATCCTCTACCCACTCTGGATCTTTTCTGGCTAGGGTACGAATTAAATTGACATGAGACAGAATAGCAGGAGAAAATCAAACAAAGCTTTACAACATGCATACATGGGAGAGACCTGGAAAAACTGGGTAACTCGACAAAATGGCGGAGGTTCTCATTTTAAATACCATATTCAGGTAAGACAGAGGAGGATGTTGGGAGTGGAGGGAGTCAGCTCTGGGAGAGTACCAGAAAAGCAAAGTCAACAAGAGTTTGCAGATTTAAGTTCTTGTCTTGCACATTGATAAGAGTTTCTAGAAATTAGGTCATCCCCCCTTCTTCCCAGTACAGAAAGGGAGATACCTTTACAAATGGTGATTTCCCTTATAAATGTAAATGTCTCTTACAAAGGGTAACTTCTACTTTTACTTGGTTTTCAGAGCTTTGATAAGAATGGGTTTAGCAAGGACCCTGCCAGTCTATCCATACCCAGACTGTCCTGGGGACAGGCCTTCTATCTTAAATCCTTTTAGTTGAGGGGATGTCAAAGTTTCTTTCAGAGTCTTCTGAGCCTTTATTGTCTTCAGCTCGAAATAATCCGCATACCAGAGTGGCACATTTTGGGGCCGCCGGCCCTGAACCCCATCAGCAGCAAATTAGTTTAATATCTACAGTACCCCTCAGGTACACAGCTTCAATATGAGGAAGACACAGACTCATTGAGAAGGCTGGGGAACCAGCCTGGAAAGGGACAAGAACCCAAGGTGATCCCAGAGCCAGGAAGCCCACAGGCAGTGGCCCCCAGCAGGACTGACCTTCTCAGAGGGCCTCTGCTGGTGAGGACAGCACCTGCTATCCTCAACCTCTCAGTCACTCTGGTCAGGATTCAAATCCAAAGGGAGCATCTGTCCCTTGGCTGGGGGAGGCAGAGGGCTGATGATATTCATACCAGACTCTTTCCATGGGGAGGAGGGGAAATAGATGATAGGCAGCCAGAAACCACCCACCTTTCAGTCCCTTGGAAATCAGATCTTCTCCTTGCCCTGTCCTCAGGAACAAAGGTTGAAGCCACGCTTCCCCCTCCCAGGCCAGCAGCAAGGTCAGTGGCTTGCTCCACTCTGCAACATCCCAGCCTGCAACTCCACTCAAAGCAAGCTCCGTGTCACCTCCGAACCTACCCCAAGGTTTGAGGAAAACAAAAAATAACTCCCCATGATATGATGTGGTGTCCCCTGGGTCAGCATCCTGGTCCCCTTGGCCTTGAGTGAATATCTTCACCTCTCTGGGCAGGACTTCACCTCGTCCACTGTGAAGTGGGTATAGTGGCCTTGATGGTCTCTAAGGTCTCTTGAGAGGCTAAAAGTCTGTAATTAAGATTTCAAAATTCAAGTGCACTAGAGGAAGACTCATAATGAGGATCATATCATATGAGAAAATGTTGAAGAAATGGGGCCTTCTAAGAGCCTGTAAAACAGAAAATTAGACATATTTCACAAAATCATAGATTCTTAATGTTAGAGGAGAACTTAGAGCTGTTTCCCAAAACCCTAATGTGCATGAGAATCACATGCGGATCTTGTTGAACTGCAGATTGTGATTCAGTAGATCTGGGTGGTGGCTGATTTGTCCAGGGACCACACTTTGAGTACCAAGCGTCTAGGGTAGATCAGTGGTTCTCAGCCCTGACAGCACATTGGAATCACTTGAGGAGCTTTAAAAAAAATACAGTACTTATGCCTGGGCTCTCCTCCCCCTTCAGTACCCCAACAAGATTGATTCATTTGGTCTTGAGTGCAGCCTGGGCATTGGGAGGCTCAAAAACTCCCCGGTGATTCTAATATGCAGCTAAGACTGAGAACCACTGCCCTGGACCAGCCCTTCTCAAACTAGCCTGTCAGCATCACCTGGAGGGCTTGTTAAAACACAGCTCTCTAGGCCCCACCCCCAGAGATTATGACTCAGCAGGTCTGGCATGGGGCCTCAAATCTGCCTTTCTTTTCCTTTTTTAATTGAGGTAACATTGGTTTCAGGTGTACATCATTATATTCCTATTTCTGTGTAGGCTACATCATGTTCACTACCCAGACTAATTACCACTTCTCACCATACACATGTGCCCTGTCACCCTTTCTCCTTCGTCCCTGCCCACTTCCCCTCTGGTAACCACCAATCTAATCTCTGGACCTACGTGTTTGTTTGTTGTTGTTGTTATCATCTACTTATGAGTGAAATCATATGGTATTGGACTTTCTCCCTCTAATTTATTTCCATTAGCAAAATACCCTCAACGTCCATCCATGTTGTGGCAAACGGCAAGATTTCATCTTTTTTTTTTTTATAGCTGAGGGGTATTCCATTGTGTATTTATACCACATCTTCTTTATCCATTTGTAGGGGAAGAGGGAGAATCTCCCCCACCCCTTCCCTAAGGTTCTTCTGGCTGGTCAAATGATTAAAATGACATAATGCCGGTCAGCAAGAGAAAATAAAACAAAGTTTAATAACATGTATACATTTGAGAAACCCAGGAAAACTGAGCAACTTGCCACAATGGCCAATGTCGCTTCCGCTCAAGACAAAGGATGTTGGAGGCAGTGGTTTGGGACTTCAGAGGGGAGGAAGGCAATTCACATGGAGATGGGAAAGCAAATGTTTGTTAGACAACTGTTTGCTGAGCCACCAGAATGTGCCCTGAGAGACAGAACTGTGATAAAATGGGCTTGTGTTTGCCTTTCTTATCACACCTATTTTACATTATGCTATAGTTATCTTGTGGTATTAGCTCCTTTCTGGAACAGGCCTTCTATCTTAAATTCTTTTAGGCAATTCGATGGCCAATTGTTCTTCCTGAGTCTTCTGAGCCTTTATTGTCTTCAGCTCGAAATAATCTGCATATAAGAGTGGCACATCTTGGGGCACCCTGCCTTGAACCCCATCGCATTCATCCATTGATGGGCACTTAAGTTGTTTCCAAGTCTTGGCTATTGTGAATAATGCTGCAATGAACACAGGGGTGCAAATATCTTCACACATTGGTGTTTTCATGTTCTTTGGATAAATACCGAGAAGTGGAATAGCTGGATTAAATGGTAGTTCTAGTCTAAATTTTTTGAGAAATCTCCATACTGTTTTCCATAGTTGCTGTAAGAAGATACAATGGAGAAAGGAAAGCCTCTTCAATAAATGGTGCTGGGAAAATTGGATAGCCACATGCAAAAGAAAAAAAGTAGACCGTTACCTTACACCATACACAAAAATTAACTCAAAATGGATTAAACGTTTGAATGTAAAACCTGACACCATAAAACTTCTAGAAGAAAACTTAGGCCATATGCTCTTTGACATCGGTCTTAGCAGCACCTTTTTGAATAACATTTCTCACCAGGCAAGGGAAACAAAAAAATAAACAAATTAGACTACATCAAACTAAAAAGCTTCTGCACAGCAAAGGAAACCATCAACAAAACGAAAAGACAACCTATCAATCAGGAGAAGATATTTGCAAATCATATATCTGATAAGGGGTTAATATCCAAATATATAAAGAACTCATACAAATCTGCCTTTCTAACAAGCTCCCAGGTGATGCTGACTCTGCTGCTCTGTGGCCTTGGAAGTCGCGAAGTGACTCGCTCAAGATCTCTGCATATTAGATCTCCTGACTCTCGGTTCGGGCTATTTCCTCAGACAATTTTTCCAGCTTTGTCTTCCGCGTCCCGCATTCTTCCCCACGTCCATTGCGGAGCCGCTAAACGCCAGCACGAGCCGGTTCTCTGGGGCTCCAGAGGGGCCGATTTCCGTTTAGTGGAAGGCCCTTGCAGAGCAGCCCCCACCCTGACAGTGCCCACGCGAAGATGGGCAGGCTGGCATCCGCTGCCGGAGACGCTGCGCGCGCGGGACTCTAGCGCGGCCCTCGCCGTCCCTTCATTCTCCACTCTGTCGGTCCCAGGCGGAGGCCGGCGTGAGGGGTGCGCGCGACCGGCAACGCGGCCCCGACCCGCGGGGAGAGGGTTGCCATGGCAACCGGCACCCGCCCCCTCCGGTGACCGGGCGATGACGCCGGGGCGGCCCTGGCCAAAGAAGGGGATTGGTGCGCCAAGGGGAGGGTTTGGGGCCCGAGAGAATAAAAGCGCCGCGCGTCCCGCCCGCAGCAGCTGCAGTTTCTGCACGCCGAGCTCCGACTCCGGACCACGTGCTCCTCCAGCTCCGCGCCGCAGCATCTCTGGGCCGCTGCGCCGGAAGGTCAGTGCGGAGGTGGCTGGACGCTCCCCCCGCGGCTGTCCAGGGGTGCTGAGCCCACTTTGGGAACGGAGGCCGACCTCGCGGGGCCTGCGGCGGGATCGGTGTAACCCAGAGGCGGTGCCGGGGACTCTGCGCTCTCGGGCGAGAGCGCGTGTCCCCAGTAGTCACCGCGGAGCTGGGAGGTCAGCGCGGGGACCGGAGGAGGGCCGGGGCGCTGCTGGGGTCGGCAGGACGCGACACCAGGCCCCTGTACTTTTCGGAAGGGCTCTGCCTGCTAGGGAGTAGGGACGGGCTCTGCTGTTCTCATAAAACCGGTTTATCCAGTCATCTCCCGCAGAGGTGGGACCCCACACTCTTTCCACAGGGAGTCAGGCAGAGGCCGGAGACCCGTGTGCGGCTCAAGTCCCCCGCGTCTCTTGGGTTCGCCCTCCCGGGCAGGTGTGCACGGGAGGAAGGGGACGTCCGCTCTGTAGAGCCAGACGTCCCTCTGAGACCCTCTGTAGCTCACGCTTAAAGCTCCAGGATCCCCCCCACCCCCATCCCCATCCCCATTCTGGCTTTTGGATCATCCCCACGTTAAGTCTAGACTTTCCCAGCTAATTGATGGAGTCTTTACATTGAGTAGTTTGCTAAGTGCTTTTCATAGATTGCTTTTATTAAATCCTCTCAGCAGTCTAATGTGGTGGTCCTCTCATTGCCCCTTTTCTAAGAATGAGAAAACTTGAGGTTTGGCAAGGTAGCGTACAGAGGCTCGCCCAGAGACGGAGTGGCCGTGTCTGGCCTTGAACCGCCGCCACCCCTCAGGCTGGTCCAGTGCTCTTCTCCTGGGGAGGGGCGAGGAAGAGGGGCCAGGAAGAGCTGCGCTGGAGGGGGCGGGGGGCGGGAAAGGTGCCCCCTGCGCGATCGCGAAGTGTTTCCTCTTTGTCCTCTGCCTTAGGTACCTGATCGTCTCTGTTTTCTTGAGGGAGAAGAGTAGGGGTGGTGGAGAAGGGTTTGAGACTCAACGGACCTGGTTTCCTCCCCCTTCTCTTGGTAGTTAGTATCTGCCTGACCTTGGGCAGGTCAATTCATGCTGCAAAATGGAGAAAAGATCCCAGCTTCGGGATTACTGTGAACATTAAATAAGAGTTCAGGAAAGCAGGTGCTTTGTCAACGCTCAGTGGTTAAGAGGCGCCTGATTTTTCCTTAGGTCATTACTATTAAGAGGACACATTTATTATTATTATTATTATTATTGTTATTATTTTTTTTGCTTGAGGAAGATTAGCCCTGAGCTGACATCTGTGCCAATCTTCCTCTATTTTGTATGTGGGATGCCTACATAGCATGGCTGGTGGAGTAGGTGCATACAGGGGACCCGAACCCATGAATCTGGGCCACCTAGGCGGAGCAGCGGAACTTGAACCACTCGGCCACGAGACTGGTCCCCCTATTATTATTTTTTAATGAACCGGAGGATTTAAAGCTGAGGCTGACTTGCAAATGTGTCTTGTAAGCTCTGTTGGTCCTTAAAGCAGAGTACAAGGTGGGAGAACCCAGGGGGACATGAAGGTGGGTGTGGTCGGCAGTGTCCTTGAGAAGTGGGAGAGGCGCTAGGGCTAGTTGTCCACAGGCAATGGCTGACCTTTTGTGAAAGCGGTTTCACTGAGTGCAGAGCAAAAAGCCCACTTTGCGGGGCAGGGAATGAAGGTTTGGGACAGTGGGAACACTCTGGAGACCCTGAGACTGAAGGAAAAATGAAGGCAGTAGGATAACAATAGGTTTCAGCCGGTCTATAAGCAGAGGGAAAACAACCATTCGGGCGTTCAGTGGGACCAGGGTTGTGGTTTGGGCAGAACTGGGGTTTAGTAGGCACCAAATTGAACTGACAGGTTTCTGGGGGCGCAATTGATCTCCACTGGGCAAATTTCCTAGCTCCTCAGCAATATATATATGCACAGACCATTTCTTGGGGCAGGATAGATATTTTATTTTAAATTCTGGTTTCAATCACATAACGTAAAATTTACCTTCTTAACCATTTTTGTGTGTAGTTCAGCAGTGTTAAGTATGTCCACAGTGTTGTGTAACAGATCTCTGGAACTTTTTCATCTTGCAAAACTGAAACTCTTTGCCTATTAATTAAACACTAATATGGCCTACTCTTTCTCCTACCCCTTGGCAACTACCTTTTTATTTCCTGTTTCTATGATTTTGAGTACTTTTAGATAACTTGTATAACTCATGAGTGGAATCATACCATGTATTTGGCTTTTGTGACTGGCTTATTTCACTTAGCATAATATCTTTGAAGTTCATCCATGTTATGTCATGTGACAGGATCTCCTTTTTCAAGGCGGAATAATAGTCCATTGTATGTTTATAGCATGTTTTCTTTATTCATCTGTTGGGGTCTGGATACTTTTAGCTTCATGCTTAATGTGTCTGAGACATTATTTCGTACACCCTTATTTACTATCTCCATGGCTGAGAATAGTTAGAGCTAGAAATTTGGGGAGATCAGAAGAAAGCAAGAACATTAAGGGAAATTGATGGTGTATCCTCAGGGAAAAGGCCTATTTTCTTGGTCTTCAATATTTCAAATTGGAATTTCTTTTAGTATTCCTGAAGTAGAATTATCTATCTTCAGAGCAATCACAATTGAATTAAGTTATTTTTCCCCAAGAAACTGAAGTAATTTTTTCTAAGAACAGAGGCATTCTGTTTTTCATGGTGTAGACAAAACTCGGACATTTCTTGGTTTCTCCTTCCTGTCCGCCTGTTCGACACGGTGTTCGGTGAGTACTGACACGCATCAGGCACTGCTAGGAACTGCTTAGCAGACCTCACAGCTTTGAGGGAGAGGCAGTCATGTTGTCTCCTGGTGCCTAAACCAACATGTCCAACCAAACCCCTTCCTCTTCTCACCTGACCTGCTGCTCCAGGAAGCCCATTCTTGCAGCAGCACAAGTTAGAGACCTCAGTATTATTCTCCTCCAGTCTTTCACCATCCCCCCCCCATCCAAACAATCACCAAAGCCAGCTGAGCTCTGAGTCTGTATCTCTATCACCCCCACCCACTTTGTGATGCTGCTGCTGTCTTAGAGCTCTGCTGTGGTTAACGCAGATAAGGTTCTGTGCCGGGAGGTGGGAGAGGTTATATATATAATAACCACCCTGGAGAGGCCTGGGTTGGGGAGGCGCTCCATTATTTATGGAGGAAAGTCTGTTGACCTGTTTCTTTGTCACCTCTTGTAGTTAAACAAGGGAGAAGAAAGTCTCTGGACTATCATCTGATCTTGAAGAAAGAGGGACTGAGAATCTTCTTTAATGGTTTCCCTGTATAAATTTAATAACTAGCTTGGCAAAGCAAGTTTTACTTTAGAACATCTGTTCTCAAAGTGTGATCTGGGGAACCCTGGGGTTCCCTGAGACCTTTCGTAGGATCCGTGAGGTCAAAACTATTTTTAAATAATACTAAGATAGTATTTGCCTTTTTCATTTTTTCTCTTACAAGTGTATGGTGGAGTTTTCCAGAGGCTACATGACTTGTGATGAGCTTTTCCTCTGATGGCTAATAAATATGTGCTTGTGTATTCTTGTGTTTCTAGAATCTTCTAAGGATAGTAGGCTTAGAGTATAAATATGTGCATTTTCTGAGATGAACTCAGTTTGTTCTTTGTACTCCTACTGTGCACTTACTAGCTACCTTCTGTTATATCTTTTATCATCTCTGTGACCTCATTTTCTTTTAATAAGTAATTACTTTGCAATCTCAAAATTGTCCTTGTGCCTTTATGGAAAAACAACAAAAAGTAAGTATACTTTGTAGTCTTGATTTGAAAAATTTTCTAAATTTTTAAGTAGTATAAAAATTCTTTCAAATTTAATATTTTATTCTAAAATAAAAGGATATTAATTTATATATTTTTTATATTTAAGGATAGACTATTGTTTTAAAAGGGGCATATTAGAAGTCTTGATTTTTCTACTCAGAGCTACACCATACATGTTTATAAATGCTAAAAAAATGAAAGACATATCAGAGTTCCCTGACTCGTGGAAATGTTAAAAAAGAAACAACATGCTCCAAATGGAATCACTTGGGCTAAGCCCTATGTCAGGGCACCTAACCCAATTGCCTTTTTAGCCTCTGGCAGGAACGTGACCTTTAACCAGTCAATCTGGAATTACCTGCTCAGCACCACAGGGGTAATCTGCCTGATAGACCATCACCTTTCCCCAAAGGAAGGTGACCTTGTCCGAAACAATCCACTCTTTGATAGAAACTTCCATTTTTTCTCCCCTTTCTGCGTATAAAAGCCTTCCATTTTGTACCACTCCTCGGAGCTCCTTTCTATTTGCTAGATGGGATGCTGCCCCCATCATGAATCATTGAATAAAGCCAATTAGATCTTCAAATTTACTCAGTTGAATTTTGTTTTTTAGCAGAAGGGAGGAATTTACTCCAGAGAAATGGGCAAAACTAAATAAGACAAAAAAATATGAAAGCTTTCCTCAGTTTTAACAGATATTAGAAATTTGCCTTATGTGCCTTATGTCACAGAAGTTTTTTGAATAATATTATGGTGCCAGTAGCATTATTCTGAGACCAACCATTCAGAGTCATTTAAGAAAAATGAATTGAATGGCTTAAATAAAGGTATGATGAACTCTTTAAAAGCCAAAAATTATTTGTTACAGAGTTCCAAACTAGGAATAAAAAAGCTACTGAAGCATCTAACAGGGGAAGTTATCAGATTGCAGTGGCTGGAGAAACACACAATAGAGCTTGTTTGGATGAAAAAACATTGAAAGAAATCATAGCACTGCTGCTTTCTAATAATACAGAAACTTGTCAAATTAAAGATTTAGCTGCAAACATGAAGACTGAGTTAGTATCTTAGCAGTAGAAGTGTACTTTTGCCTTACAAATGGAAGAATTTGTGGTCAGGGTGGGATTCAGCATTTTGTTTGTATTCATCTGATATGAGCACCAAACCAGTCATCAAAGAATATCTTTTTAGTGAGTGCTTGGCAGCAAACACAAGTATTGCCAAAGTATTCAGTGTAGAATAACTTTTTTGAATTTCTTGGTTTATTCTGGAACAACTGTGTAAATTTGCACTGATGGTGCAAAAGCAATGAAGAAAAAATTGGCAGCTTTACTTAAGGGTTAAATCTTAACCCTTGAGGACATATCTTTTTAGTACGCCATGTGGTGAATGGATGCACTTTTTCCGTAGTTTAGTATGATGGCTGTCTTAAGGTAAAGTGTTTGTGTGATTGAATTGTGAGCTGAACTGGCCACTTTTTGTCATAGACAACCATTTTTGCTTTGAAGAATGATAGACAAACTATGGTTATTCATACTTGGATAATCAGAACACATTTTCTAAAAAATGAACCAGGTGAATCTGTCACTTCAAGGAACAACCAATGGTATTTATTGCCAATTAACTTGTATCCACCACCGTGAGCTTGATAGCTTCCCAATACTTAGGAATTTTCTGATGAGATCAGTGGTAATATTAACCAGAATGACTTTTTGATATTGTATAGTGAAATGTGTTAACATTTTGAAGCTTTGCATGACTCACTGAACCAATATTTTTCAGAAGACCAACACATGAAATTATAAAACCATACAGGGGTAAAAGACCAGTGGGTTTTGATGTAACAGGGTCTGAAAGGTTCATTGATAGGCTGCAGATTCTACATTGCAGCTCACCTTTTAGAAACTAGTGTTGAGTTTTGGATATCAAAAATGAGTATCCAGAATTATCTGAAAAGGCTTTTAAAATACTGCTCCCTTTTCCCACTACTTCGCTGTGTGTCTGGATTTTCTTCATATACTTCAATCAGAGCAACAGATTGAGTGCAAAAGCAGATGTGAGAATCCAGCTGTTTTCTATGAAGGCAGACATCAAAAAGATGTGCACAATGTAAAACAGTGGCACTCCTCACTGCATTTTTTTGTTTTGTTTTGGAAAACATAGTTATTTTCATAAAAATGTTTCTGTTAACGTGTTTATTGGTTTTAAGTGAATTAATTGCTAAACATTTCTTAGTTTTGACTTCTAATACAGCAAACGTTGTTAGATATAACCCACCTACACAAAAGCTTTTGTAGTCCTCAATTTTTAAGAGTGTAAAGGAGTCCTGAGACCAGAAAACTTGAGAACTGCTGCCTTTCGAGTATTAAATTGAACTTGGCAGTAGCAAGGTGATCATCTTGACTTGGAAAAGCTACATGCTGTAGATGGCTGGAGGTTTTGGTTTGTTTTTAATGTCCGTGCATTGTTAAAGCAATCTCGTAACACAATAGTCCTGCTTGGTGGTTAAGAACTGGGTCCGTGGTTAAACTTGATAGTGCATTAAAGCACTCACCGGCTTGTGGCATATAGAGAGCGTCAAATGTTAGCTATTAATGGTAGTGACATAAGAAAAACCAGCTCAATTATGAATTGTCCACATTGTTAAACTAAAATGCTTTATATTCAATTAAGAATTTGTGTCTCCTTTGTGTTTTCCCCTTTTGGGGAAAGAAAAGATGAATAGAGCTGTATCTGTTTCATATCATCAGGGTTTGGCTTTTCCCTGACTCCAGTCTCATCAATCTTGAACAGAAAAAATTTTTTTTCAACTCTGGCCATCCATTATTTTTCTTTTGGGAATAGAGAATTATCTTTGAGTTTCAAATATTCTGGTAAGTCTAGCTGCATCTTGGCTTCCTCACCATCCCTCTGAACTTGCTGAAATAAATGACTTTAAGAATCAGAGTTCTTACCTGGTCTTGGGTGTCAACAATGATGGCAAGGATGATTTCCTCAAAGGTCCTCTGAAGGATGCCTGAAGACAAGCTCAGACCTTCCCTGTAACATGGCCCACCCTGGATGCCCCCTTCCAATCCTGACCTGAAGCCTGAAGCCAGGGATGCATCAGCCAAAGGTTCTCTTCTGCTTGTTTGGAGAAGTTAGCTGGGATGAAGGGCCTTAGGAGCTTTGTGGGGCTGTGTCTGATGCTGGGGGCCTCGTGGGCCAAGCCACTGACCCGACAGAAGCCACTGGGGCTCCACTCGCCTTATTTCAGTGTCCTAAAGAACAAAACTGCCACGGCTCGTAAAAGAGTGTTAAAGCATATGTTTTCAGAAAATTGTATTTTCCTTAATCTGGACTTTAAGGATGATAGGAAAGTTCCTGGTACCTCTAGCGTTTTATTTATTTATTTTTAAATTTTTTTTATTTATTTTCCCCCAAAGCCCCAGTAGATAGTTGCATGTCACAGCTTCTTGTGAAGCACAACATCCTTCTAGTTGCTGCATGTGGGACGCGGCCTCAGCATGGCCGGAGAAGCGGTGCGTCGGTGCGCGCTCGGGATCTGAACCCGGGCCGCCAGCAGCAGAGCGCGTGCGCTTAACCGCTAAGCCATGGGGCCGGCCCATCTGGCGTTTTAATTTAAATGACTATTTTCTTATTCAAGGCACTGAGCTGAGTATGGCGGCAGGTGAAGTTTAGATCTTAAACTGGAAATGTCTTCAACTGTGGTTTACCCTTTCTCCTTTTATCATGCAAAATATAAGATGGTTGAAATCTGGTTATCTCTTTGTGAGCAAGTGGGGCACCAGTCAGCTCTGAAGGTTCATCTACCAGTTCTGTTGGAAATCTAACAACTGACGGAGGTGGAGGCCACAGGCTGTGTGCAGAGTCAATAGGCCTGACTTTTGACGGTAGGAAGTTTGCTGTTAGAACCAGCAGAGCAAGCTATGTGGCTCTGATTTACTCTTGTGACAGAGTGCCAGGTCTTGGGGACAGAGTGGGGAAAATGGAGGCCCTGCATGTGTGTCCAGTCTCAAGCCGTATGTGATTGGACCATTTGACCTCTTGAGGCCAGAACTGATTTCATGGTCAGTCAGCGGTAAGGCTGATGAGGACGAGGAGCGAGACTAAAATAAAATATACCTGATCTGGGAAGACAGGAGAAAATGGCTTTTCTAAAAGATCCTTGCTAAAGAGATGGCAATAAAACAGAAATTAGTCACAGCTGACTAACTATTGCTGGGGGCCTTTTTATCCTAACCTGCTTCTCTAGTCTGGTTCATTCTCAAGAGAAGATCTGAGTGTCAACACAAGATTTACAGGGCACTATGTTATTTAATCTGGGACCTATTTGTGCCCTCCGATGGTGTGTGGACAGATTGATAACAGCTGTAAAGATGTGAAGCCTTCGCGAGGATCCATTGATGTGGTGTTTCTGGCTCTATACGCAGTAACCTTCACTGTGACATTAGATCCCGGTTGGTGTCAGCATTGTGTGAATCCAATTCTAGATCTCCGTCCCACCTTTGGTCGCCTGCAGTTTGCGTGAGCGCCGTTGATCCCCTCTCCCAGGGCCCGGCCCACCGGAGCCTCTTGACTGGCTTCCTGTCGGCGCACTCAGCAGTCTCTAGTTCAGTTCATGAATCCAAAACATGGCTTTGCTCCTGCACTAACAATCTTAGTGTTACTTTTGGTTATAGAGTTTATGTTTTGAGGGCTTGGGAGACTGAACGATGACATAATGAACTCTGCTCCTTTCTCATTACAGGGAATTTGAGGGGAAAATGCCGGTCGTTAGGATGCTGCAGCACCTCGTGGGCCAGATGCTGCTGCAGGGCCCGGCCTGTGGCTGCCGCACGTCTGCCCTGCCCGCCCGGTTTCCGGGCACCTCGCGTTGGCACATTCCGGCAGATGCCAACTTCCACTCGGCCTCTCTCTCTGAAACAGACCAGCCACGCGTCTTAATTACAGGTTGGGTTTTTTTTTCTTTTTTCCATGTTTGCGGCTTGATTATTTTCTCCTCTGTGCAGCTTCTGTGTGGCTGTGTTTTTTGGAATGTCTAGCATGCCACCAGCTAACATTTATTAATCAGAAGCTACCTTTTCTGCTATTGGCTTCCTCCAGAATATTGCAAGTCTCAAATCCTTATTTCGTCACTGTTGCTAGCACTTGGTTTCCCTGACATAATTTTTTTTTGAGGAAGATCGGCCCTGAGCTAACACCTGCCAATCTCCTCTTTTTGCTGAGGAAGACTGGCCGTTGGCTAACATCCATGCCCATCTTCCTCCACTTTATATGGGATGCTGCCACAGCATGGCTTGACAAGCGGTGCGTCGGTGCGCGCCCGGGATCTGAACCTGTGAACCCGGGGCAGCTGCAGCGGAGCGTACGCACTTAACCGTTTGCACCCGGGGGCTGGCCCCGCCTGACATAATTTTTTATCATCTGAAGGGAGGACCTGGGAACCTGGGGTCCAAAAAGCTGTGGTGGAACTCAGTTCTCCTTGCCTGTTAGGATCGACTGGGGAGCAAAGGCTCATGGAGAGGGAGTGTGCAGGGACTAGAGCGTGGATTCCGGAATCAGGCGCATCTTTTCTTGGCCAAACTCCTCAGCCTAAACTCAGTGTCATTCATCCCAAGCAGTTACTGCACGTTTGTGTGTTGGAGACAGGGGAGATAAGTTAGGGCCTCTCCCGAGGGACTCAGCACTATCATCTTGTGTGGCTATCGATCTCATCGTCCCCAGACTTGCTTCCTCATCCTCCTCACTTTGTGTACACCCAACACCTGATTCTGTACCCTCCTCACACCAAACTTCTCTGTTCCTCCGCGAGTACTTCCAGCCAACCCAAGCCACCTCTGATTTGATTGACATGTTTTATGTACTTCTTCTTGCCAGGTTTTCTTCTCTTGGCTTCCTGTCATTATCCTTATTCCGTTCTCACAGTTTGTGTGTGTGTATGTTTCATTCATTGCCTCCTTCTCTTCGCCCCCTGGAAATGGGTTTCAGGTGTAAAGAGTGCAGTTCCCCACTGCACTTTGCTCCCTGATCACCCAGCTTGTTGTCTGTGTGTGGTTTTATTCCCTCCTACCTCCAATCATGAAGCATCTTCCAGGACCCGATGTTAGTATCTCAGTGGGCCTGGTTTTAGTCCCATGTTAACAAATGCTTACAGGAAATCTCACTTTCTGTATCTTCCTGCCTCATTAATTTCTCCCAAATGAAATTTGTGGTGGTATTCCCCAAAGTGTGCTCTCAACCTCGCAGCTTTCTGATTTCTATCAATGGCATTTTTAGGCCTCCAAATTAGGAAGCTCTAATATTCATTTAAAATTTTCTTTTTGTTTTTTTGTGAGGAAGATCAGCCCTGAGCTAACATCCGATGCCAATCCTCCTCTTTTTGCTGAGGAATATTGGCCCTGGGCTAACATCTGTGCCCATCTTCCTCTACTTTATATGGGATGCCGCCACAGCATGGCTTGACAAGCGGTGCGTTGGTGCACCGGGGATCCAAACCCAAGAACCCCGGGCCACTGAAGCGGAGCGTGTGCACTTAACTGCTACGCCACCGGCCAGCACCCATTTTAAATTTTCTTAGTGGCTCCTTACCGATTTAGTTATCTGCCCTTTTCTCAGGTGGCTTCTCGGTTTATCCCTCCTCTTTGTCCTTTCATATCCCATTCCAGTTCTAATGGAGGATGGGGTTCTGGATAATCCCACCAGAGGTTGATAGCAAACTATTATATTTGGCTTCGAGTGTTTCGGCACCCAAGGCGGACGAGCCTCAGAGCCCATCATGTAACGAAGGCAAAGCTGGGAGTGAACTCCTGGCCCAAGGAGCTAGGAGGTTGTCTGGGTTTCTTGTGATTTTTCTCTTCCTCCACCCTTGTGTCCTCTTAGCCACTCAGTGCTGGAGAGAGCTCTGTCTCTGGAATTAGTGTTACCCGTGTTGATCGCGGTCCTTGCTTGGAGCAGGTAATTCAGTTCTAGCAGGGCAACTTGGGGCTTTACCTCATTAGCTAAGATTGTCAATATAGTCTTATTACATTCTGGGAAGAATTGAATTGATTAGATTTGGATTGAAGTTTCACTTTTTTCTTCTTCATCTAGGGGGTCTTGGCCAGCTTGGAGTGGGGCTTGCTAACTTTTTAAGGTAAGAGCCCTAAAAGTTGAAATTTAAAATCTGAATTCTTCAGAATGTGAAGCTTGTCTTTGGTACCATTTAACCATTTAATCTTTCCTCTCCCCTCTTGCCCCTTACTATTTTTAAGATATATCTAAATGGCTGTTTAGAATACGTTTCATTTGCCTCTTAATATCATAGACATTTGTTGCAGGTCCTCAGCAACGTCTCCCACACTGGTCCTTTCCCCTCTCTTTTTGCTAAGTTAGGCAAAATAAGACGTCACTCCACACAAATCACTTGATTTTTCAGATGTTTGGGGGCAAAGGGAAGTGCATGTAGAAACTGAAAAGGAACAGTGTGGGATTTGGAGAGAGTGGGATAAAAGGATAAGAAGAGAGGAGAGAAGAATGAGAAGGGAAAGATAGGAACTTAGGGGTACTGGGAAGAAATTGGTGACAAATATAGGGATGATAATGAAGTGAGAGTAGAAACGGAAGATGGGGCCATGAGTAGGGAGAGGGAGGCCTGAGTATGGCCAGAACTGAAGGTGTGTGTGTTTGGGAAGAAGAGGGAGGAAAGATGTGCAAAAGAGGGATTTGGAGGCTGACAGGAGATTACAGTTTGTATTTGAAAGAGGGTTTTCATAGGACCAGTTATATCCTAGATGTACCAACTCGGGTATTTTGATTTTCCCTTTAGGAAACGATTTGGGAAGGACAATGTGATTTTGTCTGACATAAGGAAACCCCCCGATCACATCTTTCATAGTGGTAAGAGATCAATACACCTTCTTTTATCTTTAATTTTCAAAGGGTAGTTGGAGAGGCAGCTCATGGAATCAGTGTGTGCGACAGCTCCTAACCAGGCTTGTGAATTAAAGAAAGGAGTTATTGAGGCACAGTTGTGTCTCTTAAAAATATTTCATATTTTTGTCTTCAGTAGTTCTGTAAAATGTCTACAGTAATGCTGCTGTTTGTTCAAATGTCACAAGAACAGGCGAGTTCTTCTGAACTTGAAGTCAAGTTTTGGAATAATATCTTTGGATGTTATTTGGAGTGGTATCTTTGAAATAAAAGCTTCAATTCCTGTCTTTTTGAGTTTTTAGTTAACTTGGCTTACTACAAACAAAAATCAAGTTCTGGAAGAGGAAAATTTACTTTAAAAATTTGGAGAAATCCTCATATTTCAACCTAGGCTCGCTCGTAAACTACTGCGCACACACACACAAATCTCAGACTCCTCTAGTCGAGTTTTCTACTACCTCAAAAATGTTTCTGTAATGTCTCCTCGTCCTTTTTGCTTCAGTGTTAGCCTTTTGCTGCTCACCATGGGGAAGAGCAGTAATGACTGTAAGAGGAGAAAACTGGCACTGAGCGAAATCGACTCTACCTCTAGCCTAAGCGGGTGCGATGAACTCATACTTTGTGGTTCTTCTATACCAAGCTGTGTGGCTTTTTAAAAACCCATCTCTCTATTCCTTTTAAAATATGCAACTTTAAAGCAGAGCGAAATCACTAGGTGCACGTAGGGACATTAACAGCGTCGACTCGAGCCAGCTGCCTGGTTGTGACCCCAGTTCTTCCACTTATTCTCTGTTTGATCCTGGCAGGTTACTTAACCTCTCTGTGCCTCAGTTTCCTTATCAGTAAAATATGTCTGCCTCCAAGGCTGTATGAGAGCTAAATATACAGAAAGCCCTTAGGACAGTGCCTGGCATGTGTAAGTCCTGTACAAGCATTAGCTCTTATTAACTGTGGGGTGGTTGGGGTTTCTTCTTCTTCCATAAGAAGAATGCTGCCTAGTGTCCACGGGGTTTAGTTACCAGGTTGATACTAATGGAATTCACCAGTCAGTGGGGGAGAGGGGGAAAGGTCCTTTTAGCTTTTCAGACCCCAACCTTTTCAATTCTGTGGTTTCACTGTGTTCCCTGCAGGCCCGTGTATTTATTCCGACATTCTGGATTACAAGAATCTCCGGGAGATCGTGGTAAACAACCGCATCACCTGGCTGTTTCATTACAGCGCTTTGCTCAGTGCGGTTGGAGAAGCCAACGTATCTTTGGCAAAAGCCGTAAATATCACTGGTAGGTCCCTGGATCTTGCTGAGAATGATCTGTTTGCCTATTTTTCCAGCTCTTTGGTAAGAGATTTTTCAGATTGTGATGACGTCTGTTTGTTTCAGGATTGCACAATATTCTAGACGTTGCCGCAGAACACAGTTTGCGACTGTTTGTGCCCAGCACGATCGGAGCCTTTGGACCTACTTCTCCCCGGAACCCAACCCCTGATCTTTGCATTCAGAGACCCAGGACTATCTACGGGGTGTCCAAGGTCCACGCAGAGCTAATGGGAGAGGTAAGCATTACTTGGCAAGCTGACTCAGTGTTTCTTTTTCTGTTCTTGCTGATTCATCCTAGGAGGGGACTTTCCCCTTCCCCTCATCCCAGCCCCAGAAATGCTCATCAACTGCTTGTGTTCGCCCAGGGGCAGGTACCAGTAGCTCTAGAAGAACTCCTCAGCCATATAACGCTCAGCACTCCTAGAGGCCCCTCAAATGGCACCCCCTCCTTCGTTTGCTTCTCATCTTTTGTACTGCACCATTCTTTTGCATTCCCAATAGTGGTAGTTATTGGAGGGAATTTTAAAACTTTGTGTTATGGAAAACTTAAAACATCTTTTTGCTTTTATTTTTTTTTACATTCTTTGTCTTTATAACTCGATAGCAAATTTTAGCTGGTGTCTGATCCTTCCAGCTGGTACATCGCAGTCGTTGCTCTCTTGTCTCCCTCCATCCTCCCCGGTACTGTCTCCAGTGCTGCATTGCAGGAACATGCTTGTGGAGAATTGTTTAGGACAGTGAGCAGTGCAGTGACTCTCTTCCAAAGAAAGGTTGGAAATCCTACTGTAGGCTGATTATTTACCATGTTGATGTATCACCAGAATGATGATTCTTTGAAGATAAAAACTTAAGGATTATTTATTTAAGAAAAATGAGTGACTCTTAGAAATTCTTGCCTCTTCATTTCCTTTAGGAGTATTTTAATTTAACTGCATGGAATGATAGCTCAGAAAAAGGCTGTTATTTCTTTGCATTGCTCCATCTGATTTAAAGGATTCTTTTTAAAGTAAGTTTTCTTTTTCATAGTATTATTATTACCGGTATGGGTTAGATTTCCGATGCCTAAGGTATCCTGGAATCATTTCAGCTGACTCGCAGCCTGGAGGAGGAACAACTGGTAAGCGTTGTTTCTGAACACCCAAGCAGATAGGGGGCTCCAGCTTCTCCTATTAAGCCAGACAGTAAAGAGATTTTCAAAATGTAAAGCACACCATTCTTCTCACTAAATTTTCTTTTGTTTGGAAAATATGTTCTTTTTCATATAAAATATCGTACATACAAATATGTGATGGGTTTATTATTATCATCTTAAAATGTAGTAATATTTTTTTAAATTCTCAGTTAATTTCTGATATAGTAAATATTGACACAAGTCACATTAGTAAAACCTCTTTGGGGGTCCTCAGTGTTTTTTAAGAGCATGAGGAGTTTCTGACACTTGAGACATTTGAGAACCACTGCCTTCATCCAAGAGGCTCGTTCATCATTTTGTGATAAGACTCACGGACAGGATTCTCTTTCAGATTATGCAGTCCAGATTTTCCATGATGCTGTAAAGAATGGCAAATTTGAGTGCAATCTGAAACCCAGCACGAGGCTTCCAATGATGTATATTGATGACTGCCTCAGGGCCACCCTGGAAGTCATGGAGGCCCCAGCAGAGTCCCTCTCCATGAGGACCTACAACATCAGTGCCATGAGCTTCACCCCAGAGGAACTGGCCCAGGAGGTTCTCAAGCACATACCAGAATTCCAGATCACATACAACGTGGATTCTGTTCGACAGGCCATAGGTTGGTACATCATTGCAAATCCCCTCAAAACCAAAATTAAGCTTCAGTCTGCACTGTGAGTCTCTTGAAGACCTAAACCATGGAAGATACGGAGAGCACAGCACCTTCCCGAAGGTCCTGATACATTCTGGGAAAGGAGCTGTTGTTGAGCCAAAGCCAGCAGAGGCTGCAATTTTGGGAAATGATACCTAAAGTGGATGGAATAGTTCCATTTCAAATAAACAGTTGTCAGCATTTCACCATTTTACAGTTTAACATAAAACAAACAGAGTATGAAAACAGGGTTTTCAAATGCTGTGACTGTGCCCTTCTGTTGCTCTGAGTACAAGATTCCTACCTTACAAGTTTGCGTGAGATTTTAATAGTATGTGACAATTCAGAGTGCTTGATGGTAGACACGTAATAGTCTTCCAATCTAAGAGGGTGACTATGTGTGTGAATAATAGCTACTCTGGTCTGCTCAAAGGGGGAATTCCAAAGAAGGAATTTGTTTTGTGGTACCTCGTATGATAGACCTGATATACAATGTTCTAGACCTTTTTGCAGATCTAGAGCCTGAATAACTTAAGCTACTCTTCTATATCTTTTCCTAGCGGATAGTTGGCCAGTGAGCCTTGATGACAGCAATGCTCGGAAGGACTGGGGATGGAAACATGATTTTGATCTTCCAGAGCTGGTGACGACAATGTTGAACTTCCATGGTTCTGATACCAGAGTTGCCCAAGCAAACTGAAGGAACCAGAGGAAGAGCTCGTGTATCCTGGGCAGCTGTCAAGGGAAAACCATAACGACCCCAAGGTTATATACCCCGAGGAATCTCAATTATCTGGTGTCGAAGGACTAACTGGACTAAATTTTCGCAGCTCATATTGAACTGCCACGTGGAGAATTGAGTTTGCTTTAGCATTTTCAAAATGCTGTAGGTCTGGTGGTAGGACTTCTAAATTTTTGCTGTTTGCCTAAACTTGTCTAAACACATACATCACAGAATGAAGACTTAAATCATAATAGTTTTCATTTTCTTAATTAAGATGAAGTGACCATTTCTGGGAAGGTGGAAGTATGTGACGTTTATATTTAATTAAAGTTAATTTAAATATCACTCCTAAGATTCCATTATTCTCTTGACTAGAGACCAAAGATTACATTTTGAAGACTATCAAAGGTGATCTCCTAATTTAAAAATATTCTTTACTATTTCATCAGAAATAGTAAAGATCATGAACATCATGATCATAATGTTCAAGAGTTTTTAACACTTCTTCAAAAATGATCACTTCTAATTTTTCTGTAAGAAGATATATCTGTAGGAAATTAGGAATGTCCGAGATGATCTAATAGTAAAGATAGCATCTCTCTTATTTTGATTGGCTTCCTGTTAGTGAGCTTGTCAGTCTCCCAGAGGAGCTTGTCTAAATATCCAGGTTTCTGGGCTCCACCCCTTCAGGTTGGCACATGGGGATGGGAATCTCAAGGTGCCCCTGCTTATTCTACGCCAGCCAGGGCCCGCTAGTTTAGACGAGTTCCAAATACTGTTTTCTAAAGAGAAGTTTCTTGTTATGGCTTTTTTTTTTTTTGGTCAGGAAGATTAGCCCTGAGCTAACATCCATTGCCAATCCTCCTCTTTTTGCTAAGGAAGATTGGCCCTGGTCTAACATCCATGCCCACCTTCCTCTACTTTATATGGGATGCTACCACAGCATGGCGTGACAAGCTGTGCATTGGTCTCTGCCCAGGAGCCTAACCTGTGAACCCCCAGGCTGCCGAAGTGGAGTGCATGAACTTAACCACTACACCGCTGGGCCGGCCCCTGTTGGGGCTTTTTTTATACACTCTTAGATTGAGCCCTCAGAAGAGCTACTCCAAACCATCTGAAGCAATTACTGCATAAATATATACAGAGTCACTTTTTCCCTGCTGCCTCAGGAGGTGCTGCATGTAACATCATTAGAAAGTGAGACTCTGCAGAGTCATCATGGGTATATTGGACAACAGCTGTCAAGGATTAAAATGCATTTATTTTATATACTTAATGACAATGTTATATATTTGGAATTTTTAACTGCTAGGTAGAAATGTGAATTTTTTGAAGACATAACTGGATTTAAAATCTATTTACCTTTTAATTAGAGAACTTTTAGGTAATTGAATTGTTTAATAGTTATGTGGATATTATTTTTTTCCCCACTTAGTAGAATTAAGCTTACATTTGTACATTTTCTTTTCTGGTTTTTTTTGGTGAGGAAGATGGGCCCTGAGCTAATATCTGTTGCCAATCTTCCTCTTTCTTTGCTTGAGGAAGATTGTCGCTGAGCTAACATCTGTGCCAGTCTTCCTCCACCTTGCATGTGGGACGCCCGTCACAGCATGACTTGATGAGCAGTGTGTAGGGCTGTGCCCGGGATCTGAACCCACGAACCCCGGGTGGCTGAAGTGGATACTTAACCCACTTAATTTAACCACTAAGCCATACTTAACCACTATGCCATCGGACCGGCCCCAGTACGTTTTATTTTCTAGAACCAAACAGCTAGTAATGAGGTGCTTTTTTTTTTTAACAACTTTACTGACATATATTTCACTTAGTGTAAAATTCACTCATTTAAAGTTTATATTTCAGTGATTTCTCAGTATATTCACAGAGTTGTACAGCCATCACTATAATCTAATTTTAGGCCATTTCAACATCTCACAAAGAAACCACACATTAGCCCTCCCCACCCTAGGCAACCACTTGTCTACTTTCTGTGTCTATGGATTTACCTATTCTGGACATTTCACATAAGTGGAATCATACAATCTGTGGTCTTCTGTGAGTGGCTTCCTTAATTTAGCATAATGTTTTGGAGGATCATCCATGTCCCAGCGTGTATCAGTACTTCATTCATTTCACCATTAATTAGTATTCTATTTAGGGATATAACACATTTTGTTTCTCCATTCATCAGTTGAGGGACATTTAGGTTGTTTACACTTTGTAGTTATTATGAATAATGCTGTTATGAATATTTGTGTAGATAATTGGGTTTTGAAGCTCATTTGTTTCTTATTTTTCACAGTTTGAAAAACAGTTCTTAAGTCCTCTTAATTTATTCTCAGTTATCTTAAAGGAACAGAAAATAATTCTCTCCTTCACTGGGAAGGGAAGACGAAACTGACTTGAGTAACCCTTTGTCCCTTAGACCCTAGTCTTCCAGCATTTCCACAAGGTTTCTTGGATGACCTTGTAATGGGGGCCCTTTGGAGGGATTTGTTCTAGAATAGCTTCCTTTAATGTTTCTAAATCTGTAAATGCACCTCCAGGAGAACCTCAAGGAAGCATAAAAGAACAATGAAAGCTTCAGATTGCACAGATGATTCTTATGCACTGGCATCTTCGCACTCTAATTAAGGCTAAATTTGGAGTCACCCTTTCCATCTAAACACTCAGTATCTGGTGCACATCTTGGGATCCCAGGAGATGACTCAAATGTGTTACTATAAAAAGCTTTTCTGGGCTGGCCCCTCGGCTTAGCGGTTAAGTGCGCATGCTCCGCTACTGGCGGCCTGGGTTCGGATCCCAGGCGCGCACCAACGCACCGCTTCTCCGGCCATGCTGAGGCTGTGTCCCACATACAGCAACTAGAAGGGTGTGCAACTATGACATACAACTATCTACTGGGGCTTTGGGGGAAAAAAGAGGAAGATTGGCAATAGATGTTAGCTCAGAGCGGGTCTTCCTCAGCAAAAAGAGGAGGATTAGCACGGATGTTAGCTCAGGCTGATCCTCCTCACAAAAAAAAAAAAAAAGCTTTTCTTTCTGTGAGGAGAAAGGGTTTTTTATGGTTCATTAGGAAATGATAGGAAAGCTGCTTAGAAGGGGAAAGTGTGGGTTTAACCACAAAAGTAGTGTTTTTATTTTAAATAAAAAGATTACAAACGTTGACTTTGCTCTGATGTTTTTCACCTTGAGGATTTCCAAGACTACAGTGTGGTTATTAGTTCTGCTAACGTGTTTCTGTGTGGCATTGCCATGCTGTGCCTTTGTGTCCCTTCACATACAGCACAGCCTAATGGCTGCCATCAAGGTACACTGTTTAAAATTGAGAAACAGGCTCTGGGCAATGAAGATTTTGTGCTGCTTTGGACACTTACTGTAGAAGGAGGTGAATGCTGACAGTATTTTTCACCTCGAATAGACCAGATCGCCAATTTGTTATTGTATCATATGGTAAGAGCATGAGTGTTTTCAAAAAAAAATTTAAAATTTTTTTATTTAAAAATATGTTTCTATTAAGAATTCAAGCAATTAAAAGATATATAATGAAAAAAGTTGTCTTCTCCTCTAAACCCAGTCAGTAAATGATAACAGTATAGTGTGTATCTGTATTGTTTGCCCCATGCTTATACAACAGAGTATCAGATAGTCAAACCTTTTTTTTTTTTAAATTAGAAAAGTAGTGCTAAGACAACATTTCCAAAAGTTTTGGAAAAGAATCACTTGCAATTTTTGCCACCCAACATACTAGCTATTTTTTAATATTCCCTCTCATATGTGTTATAATAACTTAAATGTAGTTTTAATATTTACCATTTAAAAATAACTGCATAATAGTCCATTGAATGGAATATCATAATGATGTATTCATTCCACTATTTAATTGCTTTACTTAGAAACCCAGAAGTACGGTTGCTAGGTCACAGGGTATGAACACTTTATTTGCCTCCTAATTTTACATAGTCTAATTCTTACAGAGAAAGAACTGCATTAATTTACGATGAAATTCTTCTCTACCATCAACACTCTTTCTCTTAGTACATATTTATTTACAAAGATATGGTTACATTTATTTAAAAGTTTTATTTTTTAAAAGGTTTTGGGAATATAAACTTTTTTTTTTGCTGGAGAATCTTAAGATTCTAATTGAAAGAGATTTGAACTAATGTGAAAAAGATAATAGATCTCAGACTAATATAATGGTAACTGCTTCTAAATCAGTGCATTAGTTCCATAAGCCACCCATAAGATAATAATCCTATTTTTTAATCACATTTCATTAAGATAAATTAGGGTACTTGCTTTTTTTGTGTGTGTGTGTGTGAAGAGGACTAGCCCTGAGCTAACATCCCATGCCAATCCTCCCCTTTTTTTCTCGAGGAAGGTTGGCCCTGGGTTGACATCCCTGCCCATCTTTCTCTACTTTATATGGGATGCCGCCACAGCATGGCTTAACAAGCGGTGCGTTGGTGCATGCCTGGGATCGGAACCTGCGAACCCCAGGCCGCCGCAGCGGAGTGCAAGCACTTAACCGCTGCACCACCAGGCCAGCCCCTGGTACTTGCTTTTTTGAAAATGGAATTATCTCATGTCAATTTGTATGTCTTTAATATCATGTATGCTTGACTCTAAGGGGATTAAATTGAACAGGCAATGGCTCATCTTCCAATGTGAAGATCCACCCAAAATCTGTCTGCCCAACTTAAAAATATAACTTTTAGGGTTGTAGATGAGATGATAAAATATATACCTTTAATATTAGTTATGTGTTTCAAATTTGTTCATCTATTAGCCAAGAAATGAGCTTTTCCCTCATTACATTCATGTTTCATGAATGTTTTCAAACTTCAAATTCACTTTTGACGTTGACTTTTGCAGTCATCTAATCCATCAAGAGCAAATGATCTTTTCTTCCAATTTGTTTGAGATGCAGCATTCTTTGAATCCATGTGTGATGCTGTCAATGGAAATTTTATCCCAAACCACAAGTACCCTGTGCATAACACCAGGGCATTTAAAATCCATCCTGTGATTGCCACACCATCACTTACAGTACTGCTTTCAGTGACTTTTAAACAATGACACCCAATGCTTGAAATTGTAGCGTTATGATCTCAGGGAGCATTAGCAAATCTGTTAATTTGCCCTCTTTACAGTCTGTTCTACCAGCACCAGTATTAGCATTGCCTAAGGTTGTCTGAGGCTAATAATATATTTCCACAAACAGCGTTCAATTCAGGTACTGACAGTGCTTAGGGTATTATAAAAGATTTTGTGATGTCTCATCTAAGGTGAGCCTCTAAGGGATACTTTTGGAAGAAAATTTTGCCTCATTGGGGCATGTGTGATATATTCTCTATTGATACATTTGTTCGAAATCCCTAAGAAAATTTTTTTCCTTTTTTGATTTGTTAATGAGACAATTTGAGATTTTCATTTTGCCCAGTTCTTTCTTTAAATTTGAGTGTAATTCTTATGTAAACTTCAGGAATCTAAAATATACAGATTATTGAAAGAAGTTTAAAGATAACTTGTAGTGTGCAAGAATTAACCAGAGTAAGCCCTTGCTCCCCCAACAATGTGCTTTCCCAATTTTTTCACATTCAAGGCACCCAAAAAATATATCGTTAAAAAATGTCATTAAAATATGCCATTATTTATAACAGAAACCATTATTTTTCTGTTCCATTAAGAAAGGAAAAAAACCTTTTCAATTAGACAGACAATGCTTTCACATTACTTAGTATTTTTATTTTATATCTTTCTGAAGAACTCCTTTAGACTTTACTAGACATAGATTTTTGTCACTTGTGCATACATAAAAAGAGAAATAGTCAAATGCATGTTTGGTATACCTAAAACTTCGGGTCTGACTTTTCTGAATCACTTTTTGACTCAGTTGTTGATGTCTCTTTTTTTTCCACCCAGTGTTAGTCTCTGTGCCAATAAGAGTGTTGACAATAGAGCATTTCTTAAAAGTAATTCATAAAAACTAAAAGTCATTGGTGCTGTAAACCAGCTGTACAGTTATAGCAAGTTAGTCCACTTTTGACTCCTGCTTCAGGATTGTGGCTTAATAGATCTGACTCACCCCAAACCTACAACTCTGGTTGCTAGGGGTGAAAAAGCTGACACCCACCCTGCAGGTTTTGGTGCTGTGTTTTTGATGGTGCCTGTGTGGGCAATGCCAACACTATTGGAATGGCCACCTGGTCAACAGTGATTGTAAGATACAGCCTGATTTCAAAGATGTTAGAGTGTGGAAGAAAATGTGTCTTGGCACAGATAGCTAGATGTGGTTGCACTTGTATCCACTGGAATCCAAGGGCAGCCCCCGCCCTGCTCAGGCCAACATTTGAGGGCTGAGGAGACGAAGGGGAAGCTCTGCAATAGTGGGCCACTGTAGGGCCAACTATCTGCCATTTACGTTGCTGGGAGGGTTAACAGATAAGGTGGGCATTAGAGGAGTTCCTAAGGATGACAGCAAAGTGTTAGGATGTGTAAACCTATGGAGGAGAGGAGATGTGAGCTGCCAGGAGAGAACTTGGGTAAAAGAACAGATTGTCTAGTGGGGTCTAAGTCACATTACAGTCATGGTCCCTAATGTGATTAATTTCTTTTGGTCCATGAGATTTCAGGTTAAATTTCAATTTCCCATTAATGAAGTTGCAACTATTTGGGGGGCTACCACACAGGGCAGGGAATGTCCTCTAAGGGCATGGGTAGAACGAGAGGCTGCCTGTGGGAGGTCTGCCCTATATCTTGATTATACCAGCACCTTCCAAATTAAAAAAAGGGGGGGGCTGGAATAAGAGGAGAAAGAGCTTTTGTTATTTCTGGAAGAATTTGTTCATGATACAGTGGTCATCTACCAATACTTCTATATCTGAGATTATGAATCAACATGAAACCAGAGATCTTCAAAAAAGAAAAACATATATACCATATTGTTTTTTTCAGTATTAGCTGGTAACCACAGAAGTTGAGGTTCCAGTTTAGCTATCTATCTACCTACATGTTTTTTTAGTTTTTAATTCATTAAAAAAATTTTTCAGATGTTAAATAGAGTTATTTTGGTGATCATTTCGCAATATATACAAATATTGAACCATTACGTTATATACACCTGAAACTAAAAGAATGTTATATGTCAATTATATCTCATTAAAAAACATATAAGAAAATTTATGCTCATGGTAAAATTCAAGCAGTACGAGGGGCCCAGACCCATGGCCTAGTAGTTAAGTTTGGTGCACTCTGCTTCAGTGGCCTGGGTTTGGTTCCTGGGTGCGGACCTACACCACTCATCGGCAGCCGTGCTGTGGCAGTGACCCACATACAACATAGAGGAAGACTGGCACAGGTGTTAGCTCAGGGAGAATCTTTCTCAAGCAGAAATAGGAAGATTGGCAACAGATATTAGCTCAGGGCAAATCTTCCTCAGCAAGAAAAAAATTCAAGCAGTACAAATGGGTAAATACAGTGAAAACCATGTCTCTCAGTTGCCCTCTCTAGAGGCTATCATGACTGGATGCATATTTTGCACATTCAGCTATGTATATATATATATATATATACACACACACACACACACATATATATATAGTGTATGTGTGGGTACCATGCCTTTTTCATTTAACAACCTAGGAGATTTTTCAGTATGAGTTCATTTGGACTACCTCATTTCTTTTAAAAGCTGCGTAACTTTTCATTGGATGGACGTACACAAATATATTTAACTGATTCCCTAATGATGGACACGACTCTTTCCAGTCTTTTACTATTACAAACAATGCTGCAAAGAACATCACTGCAAATATAGTACACTTTTATTGGCTGAAAGAACCAAAGTCACTTTCTGGGAGTTCTGAAGGAGAGAGTTTTTATATACAAATAACTAAGTTCTTTGAAGGGCAATATCCCTTTTTTCCTACATAATAAAAATGTATTGAATGAATACAAAGAACTCGCTTAAAACAAAATGTAGTGCTATTATATTTACCCAAATGTTTTTACGACAGGAGCCACATAGAATAAATATCTCGTTTCTTAAATTGTCTTTCCAGTTGGGAGACTGGTTGCTAAGAGAGAGCAGCTGCTGTAGAAGTGGATCGACCTGTCATTCTCTGGGTCCTTATTTCATTCTTACTAAGTTTAAATTATTGATGTTCATGGTTTATGTTCTATTAATAAGAAAATAATCCTCTTGAATTTTTCCATTTTGAAAATTTCATTATCTGAAAGGAATAATCTAGCATTATCAGGATAATCAGAGTAACTGCTTACCAATTTCTGCACAAAGTTATGAAGTATTGTGTTGAATCAATAATGAATAAACACTTAGAATGCACGTGGAAGAACGCCTGTGTTTTCGGCATAATCCTAAAAGTGCAGTTACTGGTCATACACATCCACTGAGGAGTCACTTCTACTGGCTCCGTATTCCTATGCTTCTCTCCGCTCTCAGCGCCGTAAAGCCTGCAGACAGCGTGTGTGTGAGGAGTCTTATTTCCAGACCCCTCAATTAGGTCTGCCATGAATCACGATCTAAGGAACGAAAAAGGACACTAATAACCTAGCAAATACCCAGTGACGCTGAGAGGTTGTCTTCATTCTTTCCCTGATTACGCTTTTGTATTTGAATATGAGCCTGTCGGCCATGGTAGAAATCTACGTATCTTCCAGACAAGTATAATAGTGTGAAAATCTGATTTTAGAGGCAGGTTTGATTTGTGGAAAAAGCTTTGCACCTGGACGAGAAACGAATCCTGGCCCGAGTTTTGCCTCCAGCTGTGAATCTTGACAGTCACTTCCGGTCTTGAGTCGCTTCCTCCCACGTCGGAGCCGGCGTGAGCCGCCTCTGCGGGGCTGCTGCTTCCCCACCACCCCCAAAGCTGTGGCTTTAATCAGGGAATTAGAAATATACCATACTTAAATGTTTTTGAAAAAGTACCACTGGGTACCTTTGAAAGAATATCTGTAAATATATGTAAGTTATGAAATATAATAAAACAAACTGCCGTGACCCCACAACGTGCTTAGGCGCTGAGCGCTCCCACGAGCACCCCCCCTCACCTGGCGGCCTTCTCTTGTGCGGCGTTGCTGATCAGAGGTGGACGGTGCAGCCCACGTCCTCACTTCGCTGGTGAGACAGTAAGGTTCTAAAGGAAGATGAGGCAGGATTTCCATTCCTTTTTTTCCTTTGAATAAACTATTGTCAAAATACCTGAATTTAAAAAATACTTGACCTAGAATTATTCAGCACATTCATATTAAAGCAAAATTATTCAGTTGTCTTGCTGAGGAATATATAATGGCTGATTTAGGGATTTCCATTCAGCGAAATAAGAACATAAATATGGCAACCGTTTGAAAATTCTTAGTTTCCTCCTTAAGTCATAAAGTCGTTTGGGGGAAAAAAATTGTTAAATATCTGCTATATGCTTTGAAACTAATTTTGCAGTGTTTACTAAGTTCTGGAAATGAACTGCTGTGCTGACATATTTATTCAGTCCTGAAACAGATGGGATTCTGTTTGAAGGGGAGAAAGGAATGGTTTTTAAGAATCTTTCTGTTTTAATAAAAGATTCAAAAACTGTCCCTATTAATATTGAATTTTGGTCATGTGGTAGTTCATAATTGTATGGAAACTGTTTTCAACACTTCTGTTAAGTAAAGACAATTTACAAGTGCCTGGAAAGACTCCTTTGCACTAATAAACATTGTTTTTTATTTTACTTTGTTTTAATACTCACTTTAGTAAACGCTTTTGTTTTGCTGTCATTTTTCACAACAAATATCAGGGAACCTAGAATGACTTCACAATTTTAAAATATATCGCTTATACCTCTCCTATTCCCAATAGAAATTTTAAAACATTGATTTTGATATTTTTCGCCCTTTACACTTCAAAGATGCATGCATATTTACAATCTTGTTTCTCTTTCTTCATTTTATTCACTTGTGTGCCGTATGTTGTTATTGACTCTATTGAGGGTAAATGCATAAGTAATTTTACTAGATCTCAATATTCTTAAACATTTTTTATGAAAGTATAATATGATATACAAATCTTATGTGTACAGATGGATGCATTTTTACGAATATGCACATCTATGTAACTGCTACAGTTTGGGGCTATTATGAATAGGGGTGCCATGAGCCTTCTCTTAACGTGTCTTTTGATGAATGAAGATTTGCATTTCTGTTGAGTATAGACTCTAGGTCTATAGCATGTGCTGGGTTATTGTGTTAAGTTCAGCTTTAGCATATCCTACCCAACAGTTCTTCACAAGCAGTACATGAACGCTCCATGTCTTTGCCAACGTTTGGTATTGTCAGGGTCTTTAATTTCAGTTATTCTGGTGAGTGAGTAGTAGAATCTCGTTGTGGTTTTTATTTCCTTGTTTAATTTTCATTGAGATATACGTGCACAAGAGTACACAAATCATATGGGCAGAGCTTGGCTAAATTTTTTTTGAGCTTGATAGAAATTTTTTATCACTTTAATAGAATTTATTATTTAGAGCAATCTTAGGTTCACAGCAAAATGGAATAGAAAGTACCAAGTTCCCATATACGCCCTTCCCCCACACATGCACAACCTCCCACGCTATCAACATCTCCCACCACAGGGCTACATGTCTTACAATTGAGACCTTACATTGACAAGTCATAATCACCCAAAGTCCATAGTTTACATTAGGGTTCACTCTTGGCGTTGTACATTCTGTGGGTTTGTACACATGTATAATGACAAGCATACAACGTTACAGTGTCATACAGAATAGTTTCTTCCCTAAAAATCCTCTGTGCTCCACCTATTCATCCCTTCCTCCCTCTTGGCAACCACTGATTTTTTACTGTCTCCATAGTTTTGCCTTTCCCAGAATGTCATATAGTTGGAATCATACAGTATGTAGCCTGTCAGACTGGCTTCTTTCACTTAGTAATATGCACTTAAGTTTCCGCCATGTCTTTTTGTGGCTGACAGCTCATTTCTTTTTGGTGCTGAATAATCTTCCATTGTCTGGATGGACCAGTCTATCCACTCACCTACTGAAGGACATCTTAGCTGCTTCCAAGCTTTGGCAATTGTGAGTAAAGCTGCTGTAAATGTCCACGTGCAGGTTTTTGTGTGGACACAAGTTTTCGGCTCCTTTAGGTAAATACCAAGGAGTGAGATTGTTAGATCATATGCTAAGAGTATGTTTAGTTTTGTAAGAAACTGCCAAACTGTCTTCCGAAGTAGGTGTGCCGTTTTGCCTTCCCTCCAGCAGTGAGTGAGAGTTCCTGTTGCTCCGCATCCTCGCCAGCTTTTGGTGTTGCTAGTGTTGGGAACTGGCCATTCTAATAAGTGTGTGGGGGTATTGTTTTAGTTTTCAATTCCCTGATGACGTATGATGCTGAACATCTTTTTCATATGCTTATTTGCTGTCTATGTATCTGCTTTGATGAGATGTCTGTTCAGGTCTTTTACCCATTTTTTAACTGGGTTTTTCATTTTCTTATTGTTTAGTTTTAAGTGAGGTTTTTTGGTATGTTTTGGATAACAATCCTTTTTCAGGTATGTCTGTTGCAAATATTTTCTCCCAGTCTGTGGCTTGTCTTCTCTTTCTCCTGACATTGTCTTTTGCAGAGCAGAGTTTTTAATTTTAATGAAGACTAGCTTATCAATTAATAAAATTTTACCTACATATATCCTATTGAGCCACCACCCAGATCAAGTCATAGAATATTCCCAGCAAGCCAGAAGTTTCTCTTCTGCCCACACTCCCAAAGTTAAAGTGGTATTCTGGGATTTATCAACTTGGATTAGTTTTGCCTGTCTTTCAGCTTCACATAAATGGAATCATATGATATGTACAAGTTTGTGCCTGGCTTCTTTTGCTCAACAAAAAATTTTTCTTTTAATTGCTGAGTAATATTGCATTATGAGAATATACCACAATCCATCTGCATTTAGATAGACATTTGGGTTTTTCCAGTGTGAGGCCATTATGAATAATGCTGCTGTGAACATCCTTGTACATGTCCTTCAGTACACACATGCATTTACATGGTTCTATACCTTTGTGTGGAATTACTGGGACACAGGGAGTGCATATGTTTAGGTTTAGTAGATATAGGCAAACCGATTTCCAAAGTGGTTGTGTGAATTTACATTCCTATCAGCAGAGTTTGAGCGTTCCAGACGCTCCGTATTTTTGCTAGTACTTGGAGTTTTCCTTTTTTTTTTTTTTTCATTTTAGCCATTCTGGTGGGTATATTATACTGGTGCTGCATTGTGATTTTACCTTTTTATATCCCTGATTCAGTAGAACAATTTCTCATATGATTATTGGCCTTTTGAGATATCTTCTTCTGTGAAATGTCTGTTCAAGGATTTGCCCACTTTTTTCTAATTGAGTTGTTTATGTCTTTCTTATCATTTTTAGGAGCTTAGATATTCTGAATGTAAGACCTTTGTTAGATATATGAATTACAAATGTCTTCTACTCTGTGGATTGACTTTTTACTCTTGATGAAGTCTTTTGATTAGCAAAAGTTCTTGAATTTAATGAAATCCAATTCATCATACATCCCCTTTGTGGTTAAGGCTTATTGTGTCCTCTGAGAAATTCTTTACCTATCCCAAAGTCATGAAGATAATCTCTGTTATTTATTACAAGCTTTAGTGTTTCATCTTTCGCATTTAGATTTACAGTCTATCTGGAATTGATGCGTGTGGTGTGAGGTAGAACTCAAGACTCACTTTCTGTTCTGTATAGATTTCCAGTTGATCCAACACCACTTCCTGAAAAGTCCTCTCATTCCCCACTACCCAGCAGTGTCACCATGATCATAAATCAAGTGACTGTCTATGTGTGGATCTGTTCCTGGACTCTGCATTTTGTTTCATTGGTCTGTTTGTCTATTCTTACACTAATGCCACACTATCTTATTACGTTAGCTTTATAAGAAGTCTTGATATCTGGTCGACAAAGCCTCCCACCTTATATTTCTTCTTCAAAGGTGCTTTGGCTATTCTTGGCTCTTTGAACTTACATAAGATTTAAAAAGTCATCTGGTCAGTTTCTTCAAAATATGTGCTGGAATTTTTATTGGGATTGCATTCGATCTATAGATCAATTTGGAGAGAATTGACATCTTTACAATTAAGTCTTTAAATCCACAAACGAGGCCCACCTCCCAACTTCTTTACATCTTCTGCAATTTTTCTCAACAATATCTTCTTCTTTTCTGCACAGAGAAGACTTGCATATCTCTTGTTAGGTTTAGTCTTAGGTATTTAGTTTTTTTCAGTGTTATTTAAATAGTATCTCTAAAATTTTTTATTTCATTTTTTTCTGGAAATACGGTTGACAGTTGTACATTGGCCTGCCTAAATTCCTTATTAATTCTTGTAGTTTGCTTATAGATTCTTTTGGATTTTCTGTAAAACAATCATGTCATCTGTGAATCTTGACAATTTTATTTCTTCCTTTCCAATCCATTTCTTTTATTTCTTTATCTTGCATTTTAGCGCTGGGTAGGGCTTGGAGCATGAGGTTGAATGAAAGTGATACTCATGAGTAGGTTTGCTTGTTCCCATCTCAGCAGGAAGGCTTTCAATATGTCACCATTAAGTACAGGCATACCTTGTTTTATTGCACTTCACCTCATTGTGCTTCACAGATATTGCATTTTTCACAAATTGAAGGCTTGTGGCAACCCTGGGTTGAGCAAGTCTAGTGGCACCATTTTTCCAATAGCATTTGCTCACTTCATGTCTCTGTGTCACTTTTTGGTAATTTTCACAATATGTCAAGCTTTTTTATTATTATTGTATTTGTTATGGTGACCTGTGATCAGTGATCCTTGATGTTACTATTGTAATTTTTTTGGGATGCCACGAACCGCGCCCCAAACATCAAACTTAAGACAGCAAACAATCGATAAATGTTGGGTTTGTTCTGACGGCTCCACTGATGAGCCGTACCCTTGCCTCTCTCCATCTTCTCAGGCCTCCCTGTTCCCTGAGACACAACAATATTGAAATT
This sequence comes from Diceros bicornis minor, assembly GCF_020826845.1. Classification (NCBI taxonomy): domain Eukaryota; kingdom Metazoa; phylum Chordata; class Mammalia; order Perissodactyla; family Rhinocerotidae; genus Diceros; species Diceros bicornis. The sequence continues at coordinate 62,864,576 of NC_080750.1, read as the reverse complement.
AGGTCAATTAATAACCCTACAATGGCCTCTAATTGTTCAAGTAAAATGAAGAGTTGCATGTCTCTCACTTTAAATCAAAAGCTAGAAATGACTAAGCTTACTGAGAAAGGCATGTCAAAAGCCAAGATAGGCCAATAGGTAGGCCTCTTGCACCAAACAGTTAGCCAAGTTGTGAATGCAAAGGAAAAGTCCTTGAAGCAAATTAAAAGTACTACTCCAGTGAACATACAAGTGATAAGAAAGTGAAACAGCCTTATTGCTGATATAAAGAAAGTTTTAGTGGTCTGGATAGAAGATGAAACCAACCACAACATCCCCTTAAGCCAAAGCTTATCCAGAGCAAGGCCTTAACTCTCTTCAATTCTATGAAGGCTGAGAGAGGTGAGGAAGAAAAGTTTGAAGCTAGCAGAGGTTGGTTCATGAGGTTTAAAAAAGGAAGCCATCTCCATAACATAAAAGTGCAAGGTGAAGCAGCAAGTGCTGATGTAGAAGCTACAGCAAATTGTTCAGATGATCTAGCTAAGATAATTAGTGAAGATGGCTACCCTAAACAACAGATTTTTAATGGAGACAGAACAGCCTTATATTGGAAGGAGATGCCATGTAGGACTCTCATAGCTAGAGAGGAGAAGTCAATGTTAGGTTTCAAAGGACAGCTTCAAAGCTGACTTTCTTGTCAGGGGCCATGCAGCTGGTGACTTTAAGTTGAAGCCAATGCTTATTTACCATTCCCCAAATCCTAGGGCCCTTAAGAATTATGTTAAATCTACTCTGCCTGTGCTATAAAAATGGAAGAACAAAGCCAGGATGACAGCACATCTGTTTACAACATGGTTTACTGGATATTTTAAGCCCACTGTTGAGACCTGCTGCTCAGTAAAAAGGTTTCTTTCTGGGGCTGGCCCAGTGGCATTGTGGTTAAGTTTGCGCACTCTGCTTTGGTGGCCCAGGGTTCGCAGGTCCAGATCCCGGGCACAGACCTACGCACCGCTCATCAAGCCATGCTGTGGTAGCATCCCACATACAAAATAGAGGAGGATGGGCACAGATGTTAGCTCAGGGCCAATCTTCCCCACAAAAAGAAAAAAAAAAGATTTCCAAATATTACTGCTCATTGACAATGCACCTGGTCACCCAAGAGCTGTGATGGAGATGTACAATGAGATTAATGTTGTTTTCATGCCTGATAAACACAACATCCATTCTGCAGCTCATGGATCAAAAACTAATTTTGACTTTCATCTTACTATTTAAAAAATACATTTCATAAGGCTATAGCTGCCATAGATAGTGATTCCTCTGATGGATCTGGGCAAAGTCCATTGAAAACCTTCTGTAAAGGATTCACCATTCTGGATGCCATTAAGAATATGTGTGATTCATGGGAAGAGGTAAAAATATCAACATTAACAGGAGTTTGGAAAAAGTTGATTCCAACCCTCATGGATGACTTTGAGGGGCTTAAGACTTCAGAGGAGGAAGTAACTGCAAATGTGGTGGAAATAGCAAGAGAACTGGAATTAGAAGTGAAATCTGAAGATGTGACTGAATTGCTGCAATTTCATGATAAAACTCTAACAGATGAATTGCTTCTTATGGATGAGAAAGGAAAGTGCTTTTTGAGATGGAATCTACTTCTGCTGAAGATGCTGTGAAGATTGTTGAAATGACAACAAATAATTTAGAATATGACATAAACTTAGTGGATAAAGCAGTGGCAGAGTTTGTGAGACTGACTCCAATTTTGAAAGAAGTTCTGCTGTGGGTAGATGCTATCAAACAGCATTGCACGCTACAGAAAAATCATTTGTAAAAGGAAGAGTCAATAGATGCAGCAAACTTCATTGTCTTATTTTAAGAAATTGTCACAGTCACCCCAACCTTCAGCAACCACCACCCTGATCAGTCATCAACGTTGAGGCAAGACCCTCCACCAGTAAAAAGATTATGACTTGCTGAAGTCTCACCTGATGGTTAGCATTTTTTAGCAATAAAGTGTTTTTTAATTAAGGTATATACATTGTTTTTTTTTTTTTTTTGGTGAGGACGATGGGCCCTGAGCTAACACCTGTTGCCAATCTTCCTCTTTTTGCTTGAGTAAGAGTGACCCTGAGCTAACATCTGTGCCCATCTTCCTCTATTTTTCATGTGGGTTGCCACCATATCATGGCTTGATGAGTGGTGTAGGTCTGCTCCCAGGATCCAAACCTGTGAACCCAGGCTCCCGAAGCAGAGTGCACCGAACTTAACCAGTATGCCACTAGACTGGGCCCTATACATTGTCTTTTTAGACATAATGCTATTGCACACTTAATAGAGTACAGCTTTTATATGCACTGGGAAACCAAAAAATTCACGTGACTCACTTTATTGCAGTGGTCTGGAATGGAACCCACAATATCTTTAAGGTATGCCTGCATGATATTTGCTGTAGGTTTTTTATAGATATCTGTATTAGATTAAGGAAAGTTCCTTCTATTTCTACTTTGCTCTAAGTGTTTTTATCATAAATTTTATCAAATGCTTTTTCTGCATCTATTAAAATAATCACATGATTTTTCTCCTTTATTCTGTTGATGTGGCAAATTACATTGATTAATTTTTTTTATAATTTTATTTATTTATTTATTTTTCCCCAAAGCCCCAGTAGATAGTTGTATGTCATAGTTGCACATCATTCTAGTTGCTGTATGTGGGACACGGTCTCAGCATGGCCGGAGAAGCGGTGCATCAGTGCACGCCCAGGATCCGAACCCAGGCCGCCAGTAGCGGAGCGCCCGCACTTAACTGCTAAGTCACGGGGCCGGCCACATTGATTAACTTTTGAATGTTAAATCAACTTGCATTCCTGGAGATACTAGTTTTTTCTACATTAATTGGATTTGATTTGCTAATATTTTATGTAGGATATTTGCATCTATGTTGATGAGGGACATTAGTCTATAATTTTCCTTCATGTATGTAATTGTTATATTTTGTTATCAAAATTATGCTAGCCTCATAAGATGAAATGAGGAATGTTTTCTATTCTCTGAAAGCGTTTATATATGTTTGGTGTTATTTTTTTCTTAAATATTAGAAGAACTCACCAATGAAGCCCATCTGGGCCTAAGGTTTTCTTTGTGGGTCAAAATTCTTCTAATAAGTTCTTTTCAGTTTAAATAAGCCAAAGTTGATTTCTGTTGCTTAGAACTAAGCTAGTATTATATAATATTATAGATCATAATAAAAAAAGGGAATCATGAATGGGGCTAGGTTTGAGGAAGGTGAAGTTATATGCTTGGTTTGAACATTATTCAAATTAACTAATACCATCTCCAAACGGTAATTTTAAAAAGCAAGTTCAGGGGCCAGCCTAGCGGCATACTGGTTAAGTTTGCACACTCTGCTTGGGTGGCTCAGGGTTTGCAGGTTTGGATCTCAGGTGTGGACCTATGCACTGCTTATCAAGCCATGCTGTAGCAGGGGTCCCACATAAAAAGCAGAGGAAGATGGGCATGGATTTTATCCCAGGGCCAATCTTCCTGCTCAAAAAGAGGAGGATTGGCAACCGATGTTATCTCAGGGCTAATCTTCCTCACCAAAAAAAAAAAAAAAAAAGCAAGTTCAATATTCTTTTAATCACTGAACCAAAGAATATTTTATTTTATTTCTTCTTTAAATATGTGTTAGGTTGTTTTCTATAGGGAAGTCAGTTTTTCTTCCATTAAAGTTCAAAAGGAGAAACTCATTAGAAGATCAGATAACTGAATTAAAGGAGAATTCTGAAGCTCATAGATTTTGTGATTGTAGAAAAAGAGTGAATTCAATTTATAAAATATTTCTTTTGTGCCTACTAAGGAAAGAGGATGATAAAATATATAGTGGCCAATTAATAGGCAGTCTCTGATTTCATGGGATTGGCCATCCAGTGGAGACATCTTCAAAAGACAATATTTCTAGAGGTAGATGTGAATCGTCATAAATGCAATGTATCTATTATAATAGTGTACAATTGATCTTTTGGATCTATATTAATGGGCATGACTGGAAGCTTTCAACACAGCAGTTAAGAGAATTCTTTCATTAAAATAGGTGAGGTATGAATTACTGGTAAATAAAACAGGAGGTCATATAACTGTATTTTATATACAGCATTGGAATGCTTCATCAGTCATTTTTATCCACCATGATAAATTGGTATTAAAATATATGAGGAGTTTTGTTTTCCAGGAGATGGAATAGACGTACTTTTCCTGATTCCTTCTGCTAGTACAGCTAAAATTCCTGGACATTATATATAAAACAAACATAAGCCAACTGTAAAAGATGCAGAAAAGAAGGCAGACTGACTAGGTACCTTGGGACCTGAGGAATGACATAGTGGTGATTTCTCTGGGTTTTCTTTTTGCCTCATTTATCCCAGACTGGGTGCTAGAGACGCTGGCAACCTGGGAATGCCAATGGGTGCAGACAAAATAGGCCCACGTCTGCTCTCTCTAGCCAAGGAACAAAGAAAGAGGCAACCTAACAAGACAGAAAAATTTTAGAAAACAACCACTCTACTGAAGGCAAACTCCACAGATAAAACTGTGGTCCCACCCACACCAAGGGTCAAGTGGAGAGCCTAGACTTCTACCCTTGCCAGGCTACACAGAAGAACTCAACAACAACATTAACCAACAGAATGTAATCAACATTTATCAAACACTCCACCCAACAACAGCAGAAAACATTTTTTTCATGTTCCCATGGAACTTATAGCAAGATAGATCATACCCTGGGCCGTAAAGGAAACCTCAACAAATTCAAAAGGATTAAAATCATACAGAATGTGTTCTCCAACCACAATGGAATCAAAGTAGAAATCAATAATAGAAAGATAACAGGAAAGTCTAAGCACTTTGAAACTAAGCAACACACTTATAAAAAAATCCTTGGGTCAAGGAGGAGGTTTTAAAGAAATTTTAAAAATACATTTAACTGGGGGCCGGCCCAGTGGCGCAAGCGGTTAAGTGTGCACGCTCCACTGCAGCGGCCCAGGGTTTGCCGGTTCGGATCCCAGATGTGCACCAATGCACCACTTGGCAAGCCATGCTTGATGTCCTATATAAAGTAGAGGAAGATGGGTACGGATGTTAGCCCAGGGCCAGCCTTCCTCAGCAAAAAAGAGGAGGATTGGCATTGGATGTTAGCTCAAGGGTGGTCTTCCTCACCAAAAAAAAAAAACAAACTTTTAACTGAATGAAAATACAACATATCAAAATTTATGGTAAACAGCTAAAGCTGTGCTTAGAGGGAGATTTATAGCACTAAATGCATAATTAGAAGAGAGGAAAAGTCTCAAATCAATAATCTAAAATAACACCTCAAGAACCTAGAATAAGAAGAGCAAAATAAACCCAAAGCCAGCAGAAGAAAGGAAATAATCAAAATAAGAGCAGAAATCAATGAAATTAAAAACAGAAAAAAATAGAGAAAATAAATGAAACAAAAACCTGGTTATTTGAAAGGATCAATAAAGTCAGCAACCTTCTAGGAAGAGTAACAAACTTAAGAAGAGAGAAGATACAAATAATCAGTATTAGGAATGAAACAGAGGATGTCACTACAGATCCTGTATACATCAAAAGGATAATAAGGAAATACTACAAACAGCGCTACAAACATAAATTTGCCAAATTAGATGAAATGGACCAATTTCTTGAAATACACAAACTACCACATTTCATGCAACATGAAATAGACAATTTGAATAACCCTATAACTATAAAGGAAATTGAATTCATAATTTTAAAACTCCCATAAGGGCTTCGGTTTCCAATTCCACATGTAAGAAGCTGGAAGTCATCACTCTGTCCTAACAACAAGAAAAAGCTGAACAAACTGAAACAATAAACATCTCTTCTTAGATCTATCAGACAAGTGAGGTCACAGGGCAGATTGCTGCCTGCAAAACTGGAGAAACTGACAGGTGAATACAGTCATGTGTTGCATAACGATGTTTCAGTCAACGACATACTGCGTATACGATGGTCCCATAAGATTATAATGGAGCCAAAAAATTCCTATCTGCTTCACTGAAGGCAACAAGACTAACAAAAATTTGAGAAGGGCTTACTTATATCAGACATGGAGAAACTTCTAATATCCTGGATTAAAGACCAGACAAAGTATCCCTCTCAGCATCATGATGATCACGGCCAAAGCCAAAAATTTGTTTGCAGTGTTGAAAGAAAAGGCTGGACCCAATGATGATGTTGAATTTACTGCTAGCTTTGAGTGGTTTAAACAATTCAAGAATTGTTATTCACTACACAGTGTGAAAGTGAGTGGTGAGTCTGCAAGAGCTGATGTGAAGGCAGCTGAAGAATTTTTGGAAACTCTAAATAAGCTGATTATGGAAGAAAATTACTCACCAGAGCAAATATTCTATATGGGTGAAAACTCCCTATTCTGGAAACGAATACCTGAAAGGACTTTCATCCATAAGGATGCCAAGTCAATGCCAGGTTTCAATGCTTGTAAAAATAGAGTAACAGTCTTGCCTGGGGTCAATGTCGCAGGCTACAAATTGAAACCCTTTGTGATCTGGTCCCATAAGCTTAGTACCATATAGCCTAGGTGTGTAGTAGGCTATACCATCTAGGTTTGTGTAAGTCACTCTATGATATTCACACAATGACAAAATCACCTTTCTCAGAACGTATCCCTGTCATTAAGCAACACATGACTGTATAGAGAATCACAACTTACCAGAGCAGAAATGCAGGAGCACAGACCTCTGTGGGAACTAGTACCAAGGTAGGGAAACCTGAACTGTAATTAATGAATTGCTGTAGGCTTAGCACGGACAAGTCTGAGAGTTAAAATTTCAGGGAGACTTAGTCATCAGGGGCCTCCACATTTTTATGAATTTTACTCAGGATCTTGAATGGTGAACATCACCATTCACAGTGAACATCAGAGAAAAATCTCCTCGTGTTTCCAGCATGAAGAGGGAAAAAGGAACCAATTTGAAATGTGCCAGAGCATTCTGTTCTTCTTAAGAAGGAGAAACTGTTTAGGCAGAGCCTAACCTGCTGGGTGGGGTTTTATCAGATCCTAACTGACCTGGGAGAAGGGAAATACCCAACTCAAGCTGGCTCTAGACTTCCATATAAGGAGAAGGGAGATACCTAGCTCCAGCCCACTCTAGCCATCCAGTCCCACGTAAGGGGGGGCATGGAATTGACAAGCATGTGTGAAGTTCACAGTCCAGACTCATGATAAAAATGATACCTACTCATAGAACTATAGAACTATAGAACAATTCCTCTCCCCCCACACCTCACCACCACATTACTAAAGGCCTATTTACAGCAGTTCCTTTTACCCAGTATATCATGTTCAGTTATCAATAAAAAATTAAAGCCATACTAAAAGGCATAAAACACAGTTAGAAGAGACAGAGCAAGCATCAGAACCAGATTCTGATATGACCAGTGTTGGGAGAGAGGGAGAATCTCCCTCTGCCCTTTTCCTTAAGGTTCTTATGGCTGGCCAAATAATTAACAAGATAGGTTAGCAGGAGAAAATAATACCAAGTTTAATAGCATGTATACATGGGAGAAACTCAGAAATGAGCAACTCGTCCCTCTGTCTAAGCTGCCCGCTTCAGTATTGTAGCTAAAGGCGAGGAAGGTGTTGGGGGTGGGTAGTGGTCTGGGACCTCAGAGGGCAAGAAAACAACTCACAGGGAGATAGAAATGCAAATGTTTGCCTGCCAACTATTCTCAGGGTCATCTATAGATAATGTGGTCAGGGAGAGATAGAATTTTTGATAAAAGGGGCTTGGTGCCTTTCCTATTGTAACTTCTGTCCTACATTATCTTTACAGCCATCATGATAATAACTCCTTCCTGAAACAGATCTTTTGTTTTAAATTCTTTAGGCAGTTTGGGAGGGGAAACTCAAATATTCTTCCTGAGTTCTCTGAGTCCTTATTGTCTTCAGCTCGAAATAATCCACATACCAGAGTGGTGCCTCCTGGGGTAGCTTGCCCTGAGCACCATCACCAGCAGGTTGAAATTATCAGACCAGGAATTTATAACAACTATGATTAATATGCTTAGGGCTCTAATGGATAAAGTAGGCAGGACACAAGACCAGATGGGCAATGTAAGCAGAGACATTGAAATTCAAAGAAACAATAAAAAATGCTGGATATGAAAAACATTGTAACAGAAATGAAAAATGCCTTTGATGGGCTTATTAGTAGACTGGACATGGTTGAGGAAAGAATCTCTGAGCTTGAGGATGTCTCAATAGAAACCTCCCAAACTGAAAACCAAAGAGAAAAAAGAATGAAAAAAACAGAGCAGAATGTCTAAGAATTGTGGGACAACTACAAAAGGTATAACATACACATAATAGGAATTCTAGAAGAAGAAAGAGACAGGAACAAAAGAAATATTTTAAACAATAGTGACTGAGAATTTCCCCAAATTAATATCAGCCACCAAACCACAGATCCAGAGAGATCAGAGAATAAGAAGCAGGAGAAAAACTCTCATAAAGTAAATCTCCAGGCCCAGATGGTTTCACTGGAGAATTCTACCAAACGTTAAAAGAAAAATTAATACCCATTCTACACAATCTCTTCCAGAAAATAGAAGAGGAGAGAATACTTCCCAATTATTGTATAAAGTTAGTGTTACACTGATACCAAACCCAGACAAAGACAGTACAAAGAAAGAAAACTACAGACCAATATTTCTCATAAATATAGATGCAAAAATCCCTAAGAAAATAATAGCAAATTGAATTAAGAAATATATAAAAAGAACATATAAAAAGAAAAAAAACCATGACAAGTGGTGTTTATTCCAAGGGTGCAAGGTTGTTTCGATATTAAAAAATCAATCAATGTAACCCATCATATTAACAGACTAAAAAATAAAAATTACATGATTATATCAATCCAGGGAAAAAAACGTCTTTGACAAAATTCAACACCCATTCATGATAAAATCTCTCCAAAAAAGTAGGAAAAGAGAGGAGCTTTCTCAATGTGACAAAGAGCATTTACAAAAATTCTACAGCTAATGTTATATTTAATGGTGAAAAACTGAATGCTTTCTTCCTTAAGATCAGGAACGAGGAGAGGATTTTTGCTCATATTCAGCACAGTTCAAACCAGTAAAATAATGAAAGAAAGGAAATACAGATCAAAAAGGAAGAAATAGAACTCTATTTATAGATGACAAATTGTCTACATAGAAAATCCCAAAGATTCTACCAAAAAAAAAAAAAAAACCCCAAAAAACACACACCAAACCTCCTAGAACTAATAAGTTAGTTCATCGAGGTTACAGAATATAAGATAAACATACAAAATCAATTGTATTTCCATGTACTATTGACGAACACATGGACATTGGAATTGAAAATGCAGTATTATATACAAGTCTCAAAAAGATTCTGAGATGTAAATTTAACAAAATGTGTACAGGACGTGTATGCTGAAAATATAAGTACAACACGAAAAATACAAAATAATCAAAGAAATCAAAGAACATCTAAATAAATGGAAATATATACTGTGTTCATGGGTTGGAAGAGTCAACATAGCAAAGATGTCAATTCTCCTGAAATTGATATACAGGTTTACCACAATTCCTATAAAAATTGCAGTAAGATATTTTGTGTATAAAGACAAGATTATTCTTAAATTATAGGAAAAGTCACAGAAACTAGAATAGCTAAAACAATTTTGAAAAAGAAGAACTAAGTGGGAGAAATCAGTTTACCTGATTTCAAGACTGACTCTGCAGCAGCAGCAATCAAGATTGTTTGGTATAGGCAGAGGGATAGACACATAGATCAAAGAAACAGGATAGAAAACTCGTAAATAGACCCCCACATATAGTCCCAAATTACTTTTGACAAAGATGAAAAACCAATTCAGTGGAGGCAAGATAGCCTCCATTGGTGCTGGAGCAATTGGACGTCCTTGGGCAAAAGAAATGAACATCTAACCGAGTCTCATACTTTATACAAAAATTAACTCATAGTAAATCATGAACTTAAATATAAAACATAAAACTATAAAACTTTTAGGAAAAAAAATAGGAGAAAATCTGCAGGATCTAGGGCTATGCGAAGAGTTCTTAGACTTGACACCAAAAGTGTGATCTATGAAAAGACAAATTGATAAATTGGATTTCATCAAAATAAAAACACTTACTTTGCAAATGACCCTGTTATCAGAATGAAAAGATAAGCTACAAACTGGGAGAAAATATTTGCAAACCACATACCTGACAAAAGACTAATATCAGGAATAGATGAGGAGCCCTCAAAACTCAACAGTGAAAAAAACACTGCCTACTTCTCTCAACGAGAAAGTAGGCAAAAGACACGAAGAGGCGTTTCACCAAAGAAGATATACAGATGGCAATGAAGCACATGAGGAGACGTTCAACATCATTAGCCATTAGGAAGATGTAAATTAAAGCCACAATGAGATGTTACTACATACCTATCAGAATGGCTAAAATAAAAAAATCGTGACAACACCAAATGCTGGTGAGTATACATAGAAACCAGATCACTCGTACATTGCTGGTGGGAATGTAAAAGGGTACAGCCAGTGTGGAATACAGTTTAGCAGTTTCTTAAAAAAGTAAATGTGCAACTATTGTACAACCCAGCAATTGCACTTCTGACCATTTATCCTAGAGAAATGAAAACTTAAGTCCCTACCAAAAACTGTACACAAATGTTTATACTGTTTTTATTTGTAACAACCCCAAACTGGAAACAACCTAATTGTCGTTCAACAGGTGAATGGTTAAACAAACTGTGGTACATCCATACCATGAAATACTACTCAGGAATGAAAAGGAACAAATTATTGATACATGTAACCACCTGGATGAATCTCAAGACAATTATGTTGAGTGAAAAAAGCCAAACCCAAAAGGTTACATACTGTATGATTTCACTTATATAATATTCTTGAAATGACAAACTTATAGAAATGGAAAACAGAATAGTAGTTTCCAGAGGTTAGGAAAGAAGGGTAAAGTGGGAGGAAAAGGGTGTGGCTGTAAAGGGCAACATGTGGGATCCTTGTGATGGATATGTTCTGTATACTGACTGTATCAGTGTCAATATGGCGGTTGTGATATTGTACTACAGTTTTGCAAGATGGTACAATTTGGGGGGAACTGGCTAAAGGGTACAGGGGATCTCTGTATTATGACAACAGCATGTGAATCACAATTATCTCAAAATAAAAAATTTAAAAACAAAAGTAGTCCAAGTAATAGTATGTACAGTAAACTCAATTTCCTTTTAGGAGTCATTTGCTTAATTGCTCTTTACGGGCCTCCTACCTCCTCCACTGTGTGACCTTCTCTGACACCACCCCAGCAGGGTCGTTGGGCACCTCCTTATATCCTGGCAAGGATGGAAGTCTAGTCTCCCCACTTGACATTAGCTCTTGTGGGTGTGATGGGTCCACAGTTTTTTCCTGTAGTGTTCGGTTGCAATAGAGTGGGCATTTCCTAAAAACTTTCTGTCTTGTTAGGTTGCCTCTTTCTTGATTCTTTGGCTAGAGGGAGCAGACTTTTGGGGAGCTTTTTTTCCTGTGCCTACTGGCAATTCCAGATTGCCAGCTTCTCCAGCACCCACTCTGGGATATATGAGACAAAAAGAAAACCCAGAGAACTCATTACTGTCTTTTCCTTTAGGTCCTGAGATCCCCAGCCAGTCTGCCTTCTCTCTACATTTTAGTGTCTTCTTATGTTTGCTTTATATGTAATAACCAGGAATTTTAGTTGTACTTGGAGGAATAGGGAAAGATAAGTCCACTTCATTTTCCTGGAAGTCTTGGATTGCTTTTTAGAAAATTAAAAACCCATCCCCCTCCTCCTCCCTTCCCCCATCACATGTGTTAATTTGTAATAAAAAACCAATAAAATAATATGGAATGGCAGGACTCAACTATAGTTGGGTCTAGAAAAAACACATTTTAAATACAAAGACACAAATAAGTTAAGAGTAAAAGAGTGATGCACAAAAATCCCCCTTAGAACTGGTAAAGAAATTTAGCAATGTTGCAAGATACAAGATCAATATACAAGAATCAATTGCCTTTCTATACAGTAGCAATGAACACTCCAAAATGAAATTTATATTACAATAGCATCTCAATAGATGCAGAAAAAGCATTTGACTCAACCCAGCATCCATTCTTCAAAAAATATCTCAATAATTAGGAATAGATAGGAACTTCCTCAACTTGATAAAGGACATCTACAAAATAAACCTGCAGCTAACATCATATTTAGTGATGAAAGACTGATAACTCTCCCCCTAACATCAGGAATAAGACAAAGATGTCTGCTCTCACCACTACTATTTCACACTGTACTAGTCAGTGCAATAAAAGTAAGAAAAAGGATAAAAAATATTTAGATTGGAAAGGAAGAAGTAAAATTGTCTTTACTAGCAGACAACATGATAGGCTATTTAAAAATTTGCATAGAATGCACAAACGGCTATTAGAATTAATAAGTGATTTTAGCAATGTTGCAGGAAATGAGATTAATCAAGCTGTCTTGGTCACTCTGTTCCTAGTTTCACCTTTTTCTAATAAATTCTTTACACTGATAAGCATATTGTGTCTATTTGTGCCACACTCCTGATCAGAATTCTTCAGTTAACTTCTTATTGTTTGCAGCATAAAATTTAATATCCTTTGCATGCTTATAGAACCCTCCGTGTTTCAGCCCGTTTACACTCCAGACTCATTTCTTCCCTCTAGCTCCCTAGCATTCAGCTCAAGTAATGCTGCCCACTTTGTGGTTCTTCAAACATTTCCTGTTCTTTTACCTCAGAATCATTATATTTACTTTCTCTTTTTCCTGAAGCATCTTTTCCTGCATTGACATTCCTACTTCTTCTGAGAGTTTCAGCTTAGTCTTCTAGGTAAATGCTTCACTGATTTTCCAAGAAATTAATTAACTAATTAAACTTAGTTATTAATTTATTTAGTTAAATTAATTATTTAATTAATTTATTCATGACTGGAGGTGGATACAGTTCATTAGACCCTTGGACCATTCCAACCTGCTTCTCTGGCTTCCATCGTATCACACACTGGACCGTGATGTCAGTATGGGATCATCAGGTTCTTTATCAAACACGCAGGCAGGTCTCAGAACGGTACAACAGTGTGGTTGCAACCCTATCTATCCTAACTTTTCCCTTGGCAAGGGTCTCTGCCGGGTGCTGGGGGTCCTATACTAAAAAAGAAATAGCCTCACCTTTAAGCGGCTAAGAGTCTAGTGGGGGAGAAATAGAAATAAAGGCAAGTAGAATATACTGCGATAGACGCTAAATAAAAAAAAAAGTTAGTGTATGCTTTACCGGAAGGAGCACGTAGTCTTGTGGTGAGGTGGCCTCCAGGCGGCTGTTGGTCAGATGCACTTCCCTAAGGAGGTGAAACCTAAGCACTCATCCTCTGTGCTCCAGACTTGTACATCCAGCTGACTTTTTAATTCTCCAATTGCACACACAAATGGCATCTCAAACTCGACTTGTCCACAATAGACCTCTTGCTCCCGTCAGGAAAATCTGTGAAAGAATTCGAAATGGGCAAAAATATCATTAGCACACTCTTCTGGGTTATCTGTGCCGTTCATTATCTTTGAGTTATTTCACAACTCTGTAAGTTAACTGAAAGTAATGCAAAGGGTTCTTGTCCGTAGAAATGCAAATGAATTTTATTTGGTGGAGGTACAATTAATCCCCATCTGCAAGAAGTCAGTTTTGTATCTATTAACAAATTCATTTTGGCATTCTTCATTGCACATGTGTGAGTGTGTGTGTGTGTGTGTGTGTGTGTGTTCTTTGAATTCTTCTTTGAGTTAACTGTAGCACCTTACTGGTTCCCTCATTCATTAATGAGTTAAACACAATCTTCGTTTATTTTATATTTGTGCAATAGTTATGATTTAATCTTTTTCAAAAAAATTTTCAACAGTGTTGGAGGTCATCCACTGAGCTGTCCAATGGATCCACCTGACAGAGCAAGGTAAACTGTGTTGCCAGGGAAGGGCACTCCTCTTCTGACATAAGCCCAGGTACATCTTTTCTAGATTTCCAGAGAGAATCCAAGAAGCCACAGAACTTTAACTTTGCTGGTTCTCTGTTTCTCTAGTTTAATTTTTCCCTCTCTACTGATTTTGTGTTTTGTTTTTATTTCTGGTTCTCATGTGCCCTATAATCAATTTTCCCAGAGTAGCAGCAGTGAGGGAATTTGGTTTTCTGGATTTTTTAATCTATTCTCTGTTGAGTGAAAGGCAACAGAGAATCTGGTTTGTTCATCTGTTTTTGTTTTTCCATTTGTCTATTTTTAACTCAAATCAATGGAGAATCCTGTGACCACTGGGAAGAACAGCTCTTTATTACCCTGTACAAGCTTAACTCATGACTCTTGTGTTTCTGCAACTTGTTCTTGATTTATAGCTAAAATTGTGGAAACAGAAAAAATTATAAGCTCTCTATATGTCTGTTGCGGCATGAGTGTGAAATGTTCCTCTAGCTCTATTAATACATTAGATTATAATGTTCCTTAATTTAATGGAGCTCTTTTCTGATTGGCTTTAGAGATAATTAAGTGCTCATGTAAACTGAATATTCTTACAATCTCAGAAAATAAGGAAATCAGAAATCTAATACCAATTCAGAAACATTTTAGAATCCAAGTTTATATACTTAAAATTAATCTATGGCAAATGAGACTAGTTTAATCATTTTGATTTAAAACATAGCATGTCACTTCTCTGACTTCTCAGTGTATAACACAAGCATACATTTTCTTTTACTTACTTTATCTTTCCCAAATGTAGACAAGCTTACTAATCAAATATGCTAACAATGTTACATAACATTTAGGATTATTAAATATATAAATATGTGTTTAACTAAATTAAATCATTATTCTGAAAAACTTTTTCTTTCAACAGTAATTATGTTTTTGTAGCTGAAAGATACCCTACCAGATGTTATGGTAATCTGACACTTGATATTGTTGAATTAGTTAATGGATAATCATTGGATATCCAGATAATGTCTAAACACTATAAAATATCAAATAATTTTAAACATAATTTTAAGTTTATATGCTATTGTTTCTTATTTTTATGCTATAGAGAGTCTACATCTTGGAGTCACATTAGTGGCTGTGTTCATTTTTGCCACTTTAAGAAGATGTAAAAGGGATGCACGTGGCTGTAGAATGTTATGTTATTAGGTGTGGTCATGAGTTTTGCTATTCTGCTAAAATGCTTGTGTAAGACAGACAGTTCTCTCTTACCCACCTCCTAGTATTCTCTCTAAAATAGAAGGCACTTTGGTTAAAGTCACAAAATTAATATGATGGTTGGGGTTGTCCAAGGAGAAAGAGTGACAGAGAAATACAACTGTACTTGGGCTTTCATTTTTTCCCTACAGCATTGATTCTCAAATTTTTGGGGAGGTCCTTCATACCACAAAGTGGGAACCCCCGTTTTCCTTACAGGCACGTTCCCCAAATACATCTCTTACACATCTAATCCCATCTCGGTGTCCGATGTTCAAAGGACCCAGAGTCCCGTGGGCCCTTCTTCCCAAGATCAGTGTGTGGTCATTGTTCCACATCTGCCTCCCTGCTGCACCGTGAGCCCTCTGATAGCTGAGTGTGCTCGGTTCTACCCCAAACACATTTGTTCATTACTGGAATAGGTGCCCAGAAAACAAGTGTGCTATACGAAAATTGTGTAGAACAGGATTTGTTTTAGAGGATTGCTGTGAGAAAGAAATGAAAGAGTGTGGCAAAAGCACAGTGCCTAGAATAGAGCAGATGCACAAAAGCGTTAGTTCTTTTGAAGTCTGGGCGCTCGCCAGCCTGCCAGTGAAGCCAGGAAAACTCTGCGGGCAGGATCCAAAAGTGGCATGTCTCTTTTGCCTCTCAAGGAACCTGATACAGCTGGGATGAAAAGGAGGCATTCAGAGCCCGTGAGGGCCAGCTCTGCCCAGGCCAGATGTGGCAGAGACTGGATGCATTTCCTTCTGCCCGACCTCGGGGGACAGGTTGCTGGGCTCTCATCAGTGCAGCCTTCCATACCCTGGAAACTGGCTCACCGAGGGCTTTCATCCTTGGCCATGTGCTGATACTCTATCCACCGCCACCTCTTGGGAACAGCTGACTTGTGTTTAGTGCTACAGGAATCAAGACACCAGGATCCCTCAAGAAATGTGGAGAAACCCGCTCCTACGTCCCAGCTTGAGCTGCGAATGCTGCTGAGGAATCCCATATGAAGGTGAATGTGGATCTTAGGAGTACCCATCCCTCAGTGTGGGTTGTCTGGACTGGGGATGGCCCTGGGGCAGGAGGTGGGGCAAGTGACGAAAGGTTGAGATTGGGGAGCACTGGAAAGGGAAGAGGACATTCAGGAAAAGGTGAGAGTGCCCAGGTGAAGTCCTACAGGTCTGTCTCCAGAATCTGGGACCTGTGCTACGGCTCTCTAAGAGCCATTCAGGAGGAAAAAGTAAGTCAGGCAACAACCTGATAAATGGCTAAGGAGAGCAGCTCAGAAGAGAACTCTGTCCTTGCCAGCAACATGCTCATGGAGGAAAGAGAAAGGAGAGAGCTGCTAGGTGGGGATTGGACATGGAGGAGCTGGGAGCCAGGCAGGAGGAGAGGAGCCTGTGCAGATGGAGGGAAGGAGACTCAGGAAGACTCAGGAAGATTTATGGGAGCTCAGGGAGCAGGCAAGGGAGAAGCGGCCCAGGGGGCTCAACCCCAAATAACCTTTCAGAATCCCTGACACTGTTGTGGACAGAGCTCCCTGGTGGACTGAGCTGTAGGAGAGCAAGCTGGGCCTGGGCAGGGTAGGGATAGTGGAGGAATGTCTGCCTAAGAGAACACCTCCAACAAAGGAAAACATTGTTTCCTCTACTCTCAACCGTTTGACACCAGATGTGTGGGTTATCCCCACCAAGCAATTCTGCAGTTCTCTGTGGACACCGGGTGTCCTGCGATTTAATTCAATTCTGACACTAACTGTAGAGTTAGTGCAGACCCTGCAGGTTAAGGGCTCACTCCCACAGAAGTTCCCTCACTTCAGATGCCAATTGCAAGTCCAGACGTTCTGTCCTGGCCAACCAGCTACAAATCAGGGGTTCCCACACCCCTGTCCTCAGGTTTGATATTTGCTAGAATGGCTCGCAAAACTCAAGAAAGTGCTTTATCAGTTCATGATAAAGGATACAACTTAGGAACAGCCAAATGGAAGAGATACATAAGGCAAGTTATGGGTAAGGGGTGCAGAGCTTCCATGCCCTCTCTAGGTGTGTCACCCTCCCAGCACCTCTATGTGTTCATCAAGCTGGAAGCTCTCCAAACCTCTTCAGTTAGGGTTTGTATGGAGCCTCATTACATAGGCATGATTGATTACATCATTGGCTGTTGGTGATCTATTCAACCTCCAGCCCCTCACCCCTCCCTAGATGTCAAGTGTCGGGCTGAAAGTTCCAACCCTCTGATCACATAGTTGGTTCCCCCGGCAACCAGCCCCCCATCCTTGGGGGCTTTCCAAAAGTCACCACATTAACATAGACTCAGGTAGGGTTGAAAGGGGCTTGTTATGAATAACAAAAGATGCTCCTTTCACCTTTATCAGTCTAGAGCTGTCTCAGGAGCTGGGGACAAAAATCAAATAATATAACAAAAAAAATGCTCTTACTGCTCTTATCACTTAGGAGATTATAGAGATTTTAGGAGCTCTAGCCAGGAGCTGGGGATGAAGGCCAAAATATATATTTCGTATTATATCACAATATCACACTGCTCTACTCTGGGCCCAGGAAATACGTCCTGGGGTGCCGGGCACAGAGTCCTAGTTGTCCTTGGATGGCTCTTGTATAAACCAGGTCAGTTACAGAGTCTTTGCTTTCAGGAAACTTGTCATGGGAGACTTGATCTTGATCAACAGAGCCTAGGGGCATCCAAGGATGGGGTCTCCCATCCCCACAGATAACCTTGAAGACCAGACAGGGTATGTGTAAGGACATGAGCCCCCATTTGCCATCTTCAGAGCCTTTTGAAAGCCTGATATTCAGGCTTAAGAGATTCCTTTTTTTTTCATTTTTATTTTATTTATTTATTTTTTGTTTATTGTGGTAACATTGGTTTATAACATTGTACAAATCTCAGATGTACATCCTTATACTTCTATTTCTGCATGGATTACATCATGTTCTCTTGTTCACCACCCAAATACTAATTACAATCCATCAGTACACACATGTGCCTAATTATCCCTTTCCACCTCCTCTGTCCTCCCTTCCCCTCTGGTAACCACCAATCCAATTTCTGTCTCCATGTTTGTTTGTTGTTGCTATTATCTACTACTTAATGAGTGAGATCATACGGTGTGTGACCTTCTCCCTCTGACTTATTTCACTTTGCATAATACCCTCAAGTCCATCCATGTTGTCACAAATGGCTGGATTTCATCGTTTCTTAGGGCTGAGTAGTATTCCATTGTGTATATATACCACATCTTCTTCATCCATTCGTCCCTTGATGGGCACTTAGGTTGTTTCCAAGTCTTGGCTATTGTGAATAACGCTGCAGTGAACACAGGGGTGCATGTATCTTTACGCATTGGTGTTTTCACGTTCTTTGGATAAATACCCAGCAGTGGAATAGCTGGATTGTATGGTAGTTCTATCCTTAATTTTTTGAGGAATCTCCATACTGTTTTCCATAGTGGCTGTACCAGTTTGCACTCCCACCAGAAGTGTATGAGAGTTCCCTTCTCTCCACATCCTCTCCAACACATGTTGTTTCCTGTCTTGTTAATTATAGCCATTCTGACGGGCGTGAGGTGATATCCCATTGTAGTTTTGATTTGCATTTCCCTGACAGTTAATGATGTTGAACATCTTTTCGTGTGCCTGTTGGCCATCTGTATATCTTCTTTAGAGAAATGTCTGTTCAGGTCTTTTGCCCATTTTTTAATTGGGTTGTTAGTTTTTTTCTTGTTGAGATGCATGAGTTCTTTATATATTTTGGAGAGCAATCCCTTATCAGATGCGTGGTTTGCAAATATCTTCTCCCAATTGTTAGGTTGTCTTTTCGTTTTGTTGATGGTTTCCTTTGCTGTGCAGAAGATTTTCAGTTTGATGTAGTCCCATTTGTTTATTTTTTCTATTGTTTCTCTTGCCCAGTCAGACACGGTGCTTGAAAATATGTTGCTAAGACCGATGTCGAAGAGCATACTGCCTATGTTTTCTTCTAGAAGTTTTATGGTTTCAGGTATTACAGTCAAGTCTTTAATCCATTTTGAGTTAATTTTTGTGTGTGGTGTAAAGTAATGGTCTACTTTCATTTTTTTTGGCATGTGGCTGTCCAGTTTTCCCAACACCATTTGTTGAAGAGACTTTCCTTTCTCCACTGTATGTTCTTGGCTCCTTTGTCAAAGATTAGCTGTCCATAGATGTGTGGGTTTATGTCTGGGCTTTCAATTCTATTCCATTCATCTGTGTGTCTGTTTTTGTGCCAGTACCATGCTGTTTTGGTTATTATAGCTTTGTAGTATATTTTGAAATCAGAGAGTGTGATACCTCCAGCTTTGTTCTTTTGTCTCAGATTCCTTTAGCAATTCGGGTCATTTGTTGTTCCATATAAATTTTAGGATTCTTTGTTCTATTTCTATGAAAAATGTTGTTGGAACTTTGATAGGGATTGCATTGAATCTGTTGATTGCTTTAGAAAATATTTTAACTATGTTAATTCTTCTAATTCAAGAGCATCTAATATCTTTCCATTTCTTTGTGTCTTCTTCAATTTCTTTCAGCAATGTTTTATAGTTTTCAGTGTACAGATCTCTCACCTCTTTGGTTAAGTTTATTCCTAGGTATTTTATTCTTTTTGTTGCAATTGTAAATGGGATTGTATTCTTAATTTCTCTTTCTGCTACTTCATTGTTAGTGTATAGAAATGCAACTGATTTTTGTATGTTGATTTTGTATCCTGCAACTTTACCGTATTCGTTTATTACTTCTAAAAGTTTTTTGGTGGATTCTTTAGGGTTTTCTATATATAAAATCATGTCATCTGCAAATAGTGACAGTTTCACTTCTTCCTTTCCAATTTGGATCCCTTTTATTTCTTTTCCTTTCCTGATTGCTCTGACTAGGACTTCCAATACTATGTTAAATAGGAGTGGTGAGAGTGGGCATCCTTATCTGGTTCCTTTTCTTAGAGGGATAGCTTTCAGTTTTTCACCATTGAGGATGATATTAGCTCTGGGTTTGTCATATATGGCCTTTATTATGTTGAGGTACTTTCTTTCTATACTCATTTTATTCAGAGTTTTTATGATAAATGGATGCTCTATCTTGTCAAATGCTTTCTCTGCATCTATTGAGATGATCATGTGATTTTTATTCTTCATTTTATTAATGTGGTGTATCACGTTGATTGATTTGCAGATGTGAACCATCCCTGCATCACTGGAATAAATCCCACCTGATCATAGTGTATGATCTTTTTAGTGTATTTTTGTATGCGATTTGCAAGTATTTTGTTGAGGATTTTTGCATCAATGTTCATCAGTGATATTGTCCTGTAATTTTCTATTTTTGTCTTGTCCTTCTCTAGTTTTGGTATCAGGGTAATGTCAGCTTTGTAGAATGAGTTAGAGAGCTTCCCCCCCTCCTCAATTTTTTGGAAGAGTTTGAGAAGGATAAGTATTAAGTCTTCTTTGAATATTTGGTAGAATTCACCAGGGAAGCCATCTGGTCCTGGACTTTTATTTTTGGGGATGTTTTTGATTACTGTTTCGATTTCCTTACTGGTGATTCGTCTATTCAAATTGTCTATTTCTTCTTGATTCCGTTTTGGAAGGTTGTATGATTCTAAGAATTTATCCATTTCTTCCAGATTGTCCAATTTGTTGGCATATAGCTTTTCATAGTATTCTCTTATAATCTTTGTATTTCTGAGGTGTCCGTTGTAATTTCTCCTTTTTCATTTCTGATTTTACTTATTTAAAGCCTTCTCTCTTTTTTCTTGGTGAGTCTAGCTAAAGGTTTGTCAATTTTGTTTCTCTTTTCAAAGAACCAGCTCTTGGTTTTATTAATTTTTTCTATTTTTTTTTAGTCTCTATTTCATTTGTTTCTGCTCTGATTTTTATTATTTCCCTTCTTCTACTGATTTTGGGCTTTGTTTGTTCTTCTTTTTCCAGTTCCTTTAGATGCCTTGTTAGATGGTTTATTTGAGATTTTTCTTGTTTGTTGAGATAGGCCTGTATTGCTATAAACTTCCCTCTTAGAACCGCTTTTGCTGTATCCCATAAATTCTGGCATGTCGTATTTTCATTTTCATTTGTCTCTGGGTATTTTTTGATTTCTCCTTTGATTTGTTCATTGACCCAATCATTGTTCAGTAGCATTTTGTTTAATCTCCACATATTTGTGGCTTTTCCAGTTTTATTCCTGTAGTTAATTTCTAGTTTCACACTGTTGTGGTCAGAAAAGTTGCTTGGTATTATTTCAATCTTCTTAAATTTATGGAGACTTGTTTTGTGGCCTAATATATAATCAATCCTAGAGAATGTTCCATGTGCATTTGAAAAGAACGTGTATTCTTCGGTTTTTGGATGGAATGTTCTGTATATATCTACTAGGTCCATCTGTTCTAGTGTGTCATTTAAGGCCAGTGTTTCCTTATTGATCTTCTGTTTGGATGATCTATCCATTGGTGTAAGTGGAGTGTTAAAGTCCCCTGCTATTATCGCATTACTATCTATTTCTCTTTTTATGTCTGTTAATAATTGCTTTATATATTTAGGTGCTCCTACGTTGGGTGCATAGATATTTACAAGTGTTATATCCTCTTGTTGGATTGTTCCCTTGATCATTATGTAATGCCCTTCTTTGTCTCTTTTTAGTTTTTGTTTTAAAGTCTATTTTGTCTGATATGAGTATGCTACCCCAGCTTTCTTTTCATTGCCATTTGCGTGGAGTATCTTTTTCCATCCCTTCTCTTTCAGTTTGTGAGTATCTTTAGGTCTGAAATGTGTCCCTTGTATGCAGCATATATATAGGTCTTGTTTTTTTATCCAATCAGCCACCCTGTGCCTTTTAATTGGAGCATTTAGTCCATTGATGTTTAAAGTAACTATTGATAAGTATGTACTTACTGCCTTTTTTTTAACTTTTTTTCTCAGTGTTTTAGTAGTCCTTATCTGTTCCTTTCTTCTTCTCTTGCTCTCTTACCTTGTGGTTTGATGGCTTTCTTTAGTATTATGTTTGCGTTCCTTTCTCTTAGTTTTTTGTGTATTTATTATAGGTTTCTGGTTTGTGATTACCATGGGGTCCATATACAGTAACCTACATATATAGGAATCTATATTAAGTTGATGGTCTCTTTAGTTTGACCTCTGTCTGAAAGCTCTACTCTTTAACGCCCCTCCTCCCACAGTTTTATGTTTTTGATATCATATCTAACCTCTTTTTTGTGCATTTGTATCCATTACCCTCTTATCATGGAAATGGATAATTTTTTGTATTTGTGGTCTTCTCTTTTCCCCTTAAATAAGTCCCTTTAGCATTTCTTGTAGTACTGGTTTCTTGGTGACAAACTCCTTTAATTTTTGCTTGTCTGGGAAACTTTTTGTCTCTCTTTCCATTTTGAATGATAACCTTGCCGGGTAGAGTATTCTTGGCTGTGAGTTTTTTCCTTTTAGCACTTTAAATATATCGTGCCACTCTCTTCTAGCCTGTAAGGTTTCTGCTGAGAAGTCAGCTGATAGCCTTATGGGGTTTCCTTTGTGTGTAACTTGTCTTTCTCTTGATGCTTTTAGGACTCTCTCTTTATCTTTAATTTCTAGACATTTTAATTATGATGTGTCTTGGTGTGGGTCTCTTTGGGTTTATTTTGTTTGGTGCTCTCTGTGCTTCTTGTACCTGGATGTCTGTTTCCTTCCTTAGGTTAGGGAAGTTTTCATCTATTATTTCTTCAAATAGATTTTCTGCCCCTTTGTCTCACTCTTCTTCTTCTGGGACACCTATAACATGGATGTTAGTGCACTTGATGTTGTCCCAGAGGTCCCTTAGACTGTCCTCACTCTTTTTAATTCTTTTTTCTTTTACCTGTTCAGCTTGGGTGATTTCTTCTAGTCTTTCATCCAGCTCGCTGATCCATTCTTCTGTATCCTCTACTCTGCTTTTGAGTCCCTCTAGTGAATTTTTAATTTCCAGTATTGTATTCTTCATTTCTGCTTGGTTCTTTTTTATATCTTCCATTTCTTTATTGACATTCTCACTAAGTTCATCCATTCTTCTCCAAGATCAGTGAGTATCCTTAACACTCTTTGTTTGAACTCTCCGTCAGGTAGGTTGCTCATTTCTGTTTCACTTAGTTCCTTTTCTGGGGTTTTGTTCTGTTCCCTTACTTGGAACGTATTCCTTGCCTCCTCATTTTGCCTCTTTCCCTGTGCTTGTGTTTATGTATTAGGTAGGTCAGCTATGTCTCCTGCTCTTGGAGAGGTGACCTTGTATAAGTGATGCCTTATGAGGCCTTGCAGTGTGCTTCCCTCAGTTCTGAATGTTCCACGAGTGACCCCTATGTGAGCTACAAGAGTCCTTCTGTTGTGGCATGGTAGCTCTCCCGGTAGGTGCCCAGGGAGGCTGAGCTATGCCCCTGGCCAGCTGTTGTAATTCTCAGATGCTCATTGTGCTCAGATGCTCAGATGTTGTGGGCCTTTCAGTCTCTTTATCAGGTTTGGGGATCCCCAGCACAGTTGGCTGCAAGTTCTAATAGCACATTCCTGTTGCAGTTTTTCTTTTAAGTGAGTAGACCCCCAGAGTGGCAGGTTGTTAGGCTCAGGGGCTTACAATTGCTATAAGCCCCCAGCCTTTAGGTCTCTTGTCAGCTCTCTGAGGATTGCAGCTGGGTGGGGCTGGCCTCAGGCATGGGAGCACCCAATTGTTTCAGGCTTTGGAAGGTGGGGCAAACCCCCTTTGTGGGTCTTTGAGAAGCACAAGTCTTCTGCAGCTGACAAGCCCCACTATCCACAGGTCCATACACACAGTCAACACAGTCCTGCCCCGTGTGTGCGCCCCGACCTCCTGAAGTGTACCCAGTCTCTCCAAGGTGGGAGCCCCACACACTCCACCACCGCCCCACACTCTTCACCCCCGCCCCACACTCTCCACCCACCCCTTGCACACGCCCTGCCCCACAGAGGTGGACCGACTCACCAGGCTGCAGAGAATACAGGCAGCTCACTTAGCAAGTCCACAAGTTGCCTAAGGGTTTGTTGTTGGGTGGGGCCAGTCCCTAGGGTGGGCTGCCTGCCCTGGCTGAGCTGGATTAAATCAGTGCTCTAGTGGGTGGGGCAGACCCTGGGCTAGCAGGCGCCAGGGAGAACTCCAATGGCATCTGACAGTATCTGTGTCAGCACACCCACACCAGGCCACAACAATGGCCACCGCCAATGTCCCAGTCCCTGGAGAGGTCTCACCTCTCACAGAGATGCACTCAAAGCCTATCAGGTGAGTTTCTTTTCACCAAAGCACTGTGCACCTTTCTGGTCATCGAAGGTTGCTTTCTGAAATGGGTGAATTTGTGCGTGGGCCCTTTAAGAGCCGGTTTTAGTTTCTTTGTAAACCAGCTTTACTGGGGTTACTCCCCAATGTTTTAGTAGCAGGCAAACGCAGATATCATGCCGCTCCTCTCGGTTGTGCTGGGTCCAAAAATGCCTATAGCGGGGGCGCTCCCCAGCTCAGGGCCCCGCTCCTCCAGGGAGGGCTGCGGACCTTTGGGCTGCCCCTGGGCGGCCATGAGGCACTGTGGCTTGTGAAGGTGGTGTTTTTTCTCTCCAGAAGGGAGTTTCTGCCTCTTCCACCTCAATTAGGATTGTCATTTGTCGCAGGAGTTCCTCTTATCCAGTTTTCAGTTTTCTCTCAGGGGTAATTTTTCCACGAATAGTTGTAAACTGGCTGTGTCCGTGGGAGGAGGTGAGTTCAGAGTCTGCCTATGCTGCCATCTTGACTTCTCTCAAAGAGATTCCTTAAGTGGTCCATTCAACCCAGCATTTGTCTCTGAGACTGTGGTGATAGGTGTGCAATGATTGTATATTGGACTGAATTGATTAGGAGCAAGAATGGATGTTCTTTGAAAGATTAAGGGTAGCCTTGAAGTAAAGGGATTAGGGAGATTCCCACAATGTCACATTATGACTAAAAGCGTTCAACAACCAGAAGACTGGATTCCAGCCTCAGCCCCATCATTTATGACCTACGTGACTGAGCAAGTCACTTAACCAACCTGAGCTGATGTTCATCCTCTGTCAGCTCTCATGGTCCCAGGCATCACAGTTGGCATCTAATAGATGCTAGTTACATAGAAGAGTAAGAATATATCATTGAGTATTACACAAATGTTAGCATTATGTAACAATTAATAAGACATGCATCAAAAGTAAGTGGAAACCTGTAAAACCAGAGAAAGATTTGGTAATCAAAAATCAGGCTGACACAAGTAATCCAAAGTCATATGAAAACTCTCCAAATGAGTAGGGTTACTCAGCCTGGACACTCAGACATCAATGAAGACCTTGGACAGGTTTTGCCAGCTCTGCTTTTGCAACCATCAGGGACAATGAATGTTCCTTGTCTTTATCTTGGGTCTTTTGAGGATGAAGCAAATTTGAGTCCCCTAAAGCCTAGTTGGTGGCTCACAGTAACAGTTTCCAGGGATAAGGTTTAGATATAGAATGAATTCACAGAATAAAAAGAATTCCTTTCCAGCATAATGTCCAGGACTTTATAAATGCTAAACTTTAAACAAACACGATGATTCCTGAGACATAACAGATAGACCATTATCCATGTCCTGGAATCTCTCTACTTTTGTCTGCCAATATGGACACCCCTAACTACCACAACACAGGTACAGAAAGCCATTTAACTACTTTCCTGGTCCATGGCTGTATTAGTTATTTATTGCTGTATATCAAACTTAGTGGCTTAAAACAAAACATATCAATTATCTCGCAGTTTCTGTGGATCAGGAGTCCAGGTACAGCTTAGCTCAGTTCTCTGCTTAGGCTCTCTGAAAGCTGCAATCAAGGTGTCATCCAGGGCTGGGTTCTCATCTCGAAGCTTGACTGGGGAAAAATCTCCTTCTAAGCTCATTCGGGTCGCTGGCAGAATTCATTTCCTTGTGGTTATATCACTGAGAGCCCTGGCTTTTGGTAGGCTGTTGGCTAGAGGTCATCCTCGGCTCCTAGAAGCCACTCTCAGCTCTGGAAGTTTCTTGCTACATAGGCTTTTCCAACGTGGCCACTTATTTCATTTAGCCAGCAAGGAGAGTCTCTAGAGTAAGTCTGCTGGCAAGATGGAGTCTTATATAATGTAACCTAATCAAGGAGGTGCCATTCCATCACCTTCACCACATTCTATTGTTTAGAGGCAAAGTCTTGCCTCTAGGAGGGAATTCCCTTCCAACACCCAAGGGTAGGGGGTGACCCCCAAAAATGAACACCAGGAGGCACAGATCGTGGGGGCTACCTTAGAGTCTATGCATCACCGTGGCCAAATTTGACAGTTGTCCAGCACCCTGAAGGCCATGCACAGAATTCATCATGACATAGTAAAATTATTTACTAAGACTCAATGAGAAAAGGGGGTAAGGAGATACTTCTGTGGTACTCCCAAAACCTTTCATCAATTATGTTCCCAGTCTTCTGCTGGAGTCTTCCCTGGCCAGGTGATCAGGTCAGGACCACCCGAAAATGCTCTGCTCACACGTGACTCCACATTTTGGGATCTGCCATCCTTTCTTTATTCCATCGGTCACTCTAAGAGATAGTGCTTCCCATCTTTCCTTTCTCCTCAGGGTTCACACTTCTCCCTGTCCCACTCCCCTCCCTCCGGGGCCCCAGAGGCCTTTTGCCAGCTTCTTGTCCCCACCTCCAAGTAGCTTCCCATCCTCTGATCCTGTCTGTTTATCAACCAGGTCTCAGATGGATCTAAAACCCAACTCTCAGCTGTACACGTGATGTCACATTTTTCAGGACAGGAGGTGCTGGCTTTTGTCAGATTCTCAAAGGGTCCCCCTGTAGCCCAGAAGGTAAAGAACCACGGTGTTAGGGGATCCTCACCAGCACATTTGGAAGAAAACACACACAGCTCATGTTAGGGGGCGTGGGCTGGCGGTCTTCTCCCACCCTCTGCCCAGGGTGCCAGGCCTGAGCTGGGCCATCCTCCGTAACCTCAGCTGTGGTCGGCTGGAGAAAAGCAGCTCGGCAGGTCGTATGCCTGCGCCTGGAGCAATTCCCAGACCCCACTTAACTTATCAGCAGCTCTGCCCTTGCCTTGAAGTGAAGGCCTTGAGAGCTGATAGCATCCTCCCTTCCTGCCAGAGTCAACACTGCTGGGGCCTGTGAAGCTGGCGGTGGTTCCTAGAAAGGAGGTTGAATGCCACGTTGTCACTAAGGCAGCAGGTGTGTTCAGCCTTCATCTTGACAGGCCCCTTTGGCTTCTCTCCCCATCTTCCCTCCTCCCAAGGCCCCGCAGCGCTTATTTGAGACAGTGGGTCTAAGGGCAGCATCTCTTCCCTGCCTAGGGCTCTCTGGGATTTGTTGTCAAGTGAGATCAACCGTTCTTCAAATCTTGCCCCCACAGACATTTCTTCTCACTAGGAAGAACCCTCATAGGGCCCTGTGCTTCCAGAAACCAAAGCCATGTGCAGGAATGCAGCATCAACACCCGGGCAGGAAGCTTTGAACCCGTGGTTGGTAAACACCCCTGGATTATGACGGGGGCAGGCTGCAGAGGTGGGGAAGAGATGGTGATCAGCTGAGCATTTGCAGGCTCAGGAATTCTATGTGGTTTCAAAGCTGCAGAGGCCTCCAGCTCTGTGCAAGCTCCATGTCATACTGTGGAGAATTGCAAGGATTCCACATCAGGGTTCCTACATACATACACCACCAGAAGAAGGAAGCAAGTTCTGTATATGGTTAAGACTAGAAAGGCATCCTACAAGAATGTAGACTATGCATTCTGAAAAGCACATCAGGCCAGATGGGCAAGCTGTCACGGGAATGATTTACGGCAAAATCATACCTATGGAACTTAGAGAACTGAGAGAGCCCTGACTTCTCATTCTTTGTGAAACTAATTTCATAAGAAGGAGAGAAAGAGGCCACACTTCTTGTTCTTGGGAAACAAGATGAAACAACCAGGTTGGAATGAGTGGCACCGGTTGAGACTGGATGGGGGCAGGTGCAATGGATACGACTCAGCTCCTTGGGGTCAGATCGAGCAGGCAGAGTCCCAGGGAGCTGGGATCAGCAGGTCCCCCTCTCTGGTCAGAAAGCAACCTGAACCCTGAACCAGTCTGCTGCTTTTGTTGATGACTATGCCTGTAGATGTGCCTATGAGCAGGCAGTCACCCCCTGGCACTCAGCAGACCCTGGTCCATGTGGGGCAGATTTAGAAACAGAAGCTGCCTGGGACTCAGAGGCGGCACCTCCCACCCATTGCTGTGTGGCATCTCACAGCAGGTTGCACAGATGCAGAGAACATTCTCCTAGGCTTCAGGTCAGGGAACAAGGGAGGGGCCAGAGTGATGAACAATTCTGGCACAGAAGAGAGAGAGAGAGCGCTCATCATTCCCTGTCAGAGGCTGCAACCCAGGAGTGGGTCTAGAGCCGACAGGCACCCTCTCAGTGACACCGATTAGGCTTGCACTCTGAGGACCCAGCTCAGAATTCACCTCCACCTCCAGGTCACCTTAAAGCCCTAGTGACGCTGGGCTCCCTCTAGTAACACTTGCCTGTTTATAGTCTCTCCAGGCTATTCTGATGACTTCTACTGGACACAGAGACACAGGGACAGATGGTGTCAGTAGAATGTGTGGGAAATGAGCATCCTGAAGAGGAGGGTACGAATCTCTATCCAGGGCTTCTTGACTGGGGGGCTGTGAGCACAGCACAGGTGTGCTGACACTGATGCCCTCGGCTCCGGGGAACCCTTAGAATAGACATTTATTTCTCACAGTTCTGGAGGCTGGAAGTCCAAGATCAAGGCACTGGCGTCTGTAGAGAGCCTTCTTCCTGGTTCGTAGACGGCTGTCTTCTTTCTGTGTCCTCACATGGAGAAAAGGGCGAGGGAACTCTCTGGGCCTCTTTTATAAGGGCATTAATCCCATTCATGAGGACTCCACCCTTATGACCTAATCATCTCCCAGATGCCCCACCTCCTAACACTATCATATTGTAGGTTAAGTTTTCAATATATGAATTTTGGGGGGACACAAACTTTCAGTCTATAGCACCTTAGCTGACCCATCCTTAACCCCAGTGATTGGCTGGGGCACATTTATGAACACTTCTGCCTCCTCTCCTGTCTTGCTGCTCAAAGTGAGGTCCACCTACCCCAGCCCCATCACCTGTTAGAATGCAGACTCTCAGGCCCCACCGCAGACCTGCCTAGTAAGTCAGAATTAACAAGATCCCAGGTGATTCAGTACACATGAATGTTTTTGAGAAACGCTGCTCTACCAGATACTAAGTTAGTGGTGTAAGGAAAAGCACGGTCGCAGGGCAAAGTGTGGCAGATGGAGCCACACAGTTGTGGTTTCAAACCTGACTACACCACTCCCACCCATGCAACCCACTGCAAGTTACTCACCTTCTCTGAGCCTCAGTTTCCTCACCTGCAAAACCAAGACAATCACAGCACCAGCTTCATAGGACTAGGGGAAGTGTTAAATAGGCTGATTATGTGAAGTGCCTGGTGCACAGTAGGTGCTTGGTGGATGAGAATTCTCTTTCTGGAGCCTCCTTCCTGGCCGATTCTTCAGGGGTGGGGCTGAGGAATGGGCATCCTTAAGAGCTCCCAGGTAATTCTGATGCAAAGGCAGGTGACACTGCTTCATATCACTTACAGAACCTACTACCTGGAATTGTGCCCGGAGAGTGCCTGGTGCCTGGGAAGAGGCTGACTACTGTTGGAAGGTGAAATTCCCCGCAGTGAGAAGAGGACACTCCTGATGGTCATGGCAGTGAGTGATGGTCCAGCCCCTCAGAAACATGGTAGAAGATTAGATTTGCCAAGCGACACTCACCAAAAACACGGGAGGGAGAAGTGGAGGCAACAGGTTTAGATTAGCCATTTTAGGGGCTTGGCTGAGAAAAGAAAGAGATTTGCTATAGAGAATCAAAAAGACTTTTAAGAAAGTAGAGAATTGGGATGGTATTATGGGAGTTAACTAAACCAGCATTTATTCAGCACCTAACATATTCTTCTATAGGCTTGTTTTTTTTTCCCCTTTGGAAACAGCATAATATAACATACATATAGAAAAGTGCATAAAACAAAAATGTATGGTTTAACAAATAATTATAAAGCAAAGTCTTCCGTAGCCACCAACTAGCTCAAGAGACAGAACCTTGTCAGCACCCGGAAGTGAGTGAGGAGCATGGACTCTCTTGCAGGAAACTGCACCTACATGTTACTTTATTAGTGTCCCTATTTTACACTAATAGCAGGAAACCAAGACTCAGGGAGGTTGACTATCTCCCCCAGGGTCAGAGCCAGAATTCAAACCCACCTGCATCTGACTGCAAGCTGGTGCTAATGGGGCAGGGCTCCTGCATGGGAGGGGGAGGGGAGGACTGGAGGGCCAGGCCCCAGAGGAGGTGGGCAAGGAGGGGATGGACTTGGGGCCTTGGGTTAATGCTTCTGAGCAGGGAGGGCTGAGAGGAGAGGTGAAGAGCAGTTACTTTGGAGTGAAGAGGAGCAAGCCCCGAAGGTGTCTGTCCTCACCATGCTTCTCGTCATCTCTCCCCAACAGTGCCAGGAGTGGTCAACCCTCAGAAAGGCTTGGGACAGGATGCCCTTGAATCTTTCTCCTAAACAAAGAGCTTGGCAACTAGGTCTGGGAACAGAGCAGGGCAGGATCACCGAATGAAAGAATGTCCATGGAGACGATAGAGAGCCAAGCAGAAAGATGGAACTACCTGCAGAGGGAAGGATCCCAGCTGAGCTGGCTCAGCGCCCCTGGGCCCACTACTGTCAGAAAGTGGGGCTGTTTGCAGAGGAAAATGCTCTGCTGGGTTGGCCTGAGGGCTCCTGCTGGGTTTCAAGTGAGATAAGACAGAAAAAATGGCACCAGTCAATGGCAAGTGAAGGTAAACCCCAGTCAGAAGGAGTTATCATTCTGAGGAGATCACATAACCAAGGTGCAACTCCCCCAAATAGGGACCTTTCTGCTTTTCCATAAGCAGCTGGGAATTTCTGAGACCTGTTTATGTAGAATTAGAACTTCTTACAAAGGAAACCTGACAAGTGTCACACTCGCCCTTGACCTCCAGCTGCCCAGTTCCCACCCGCCCCCGGGTAAACTCTATTCTTAGTTTCTTATGCACCTTTCCAGAGCTTTAGAAATGCATAACCAAGCGAATCAAATACTAGATTATTATTCCCCCCCTTTTTAACACAAAAGTAACCTATTGCAGAGAGGGGTTTGTACCTTGCCTTTTTCCCCCCAATTTTTAAAAATTTTAGTAAAATCCACATAACAAAATTTACCGTTTTAACTTTTTCTTTTTTTTTTTTTGGTGAGGAAGATTGTCCCTGAGCTAACATCTGTTGCCAATCCTCCTCTTTTTGCTTGAGAGAGATTGTCCCTGAGCTAACATCTGTACCAGTCTTCCTCTACTTTGTATGTGGGATTCTGCTACAGCATGGCTTGATGAGTGGTGTGTAGGTCCACGTCTGGGATCCGAACCCGTGAACCCTGGGCAGCCAAAGTGGAGCATGCAAACTTAACCATTACGCCACTGGGCTGGCCCCCATTTAAACCATTTTTTAAGTGTACAGTTCAGTAGTGTTAGGTACATTTACATTGTTGTGCAATCATCACCACCATCCATTGCCTAGCTCTTTTCATCTTTCAAAACTGAAACTCTGTCCCCATTAAACACTAACTACTCATTCCTCCCTTCCCCCCAACCCCCGGCAACCACCCTTCTACTTTCTGTCTCTACGAGTTTGTCTACTCTAGGTGCCACATATAAGTGGACTCATACAGTATTTGTCCTATTGTGACTGGTTTATTTTGCTTAGCACAATGTCCCCGTTTCATCCATGTTGTAGCATGTGTGAGAATTTCCTTCCTTTTTAAGGCTGAATAATATTCCATTATATGTATATACCACATTTTGTTTATCTAGTCCTCCACTGATGGACACTTGGGTTGCTTCCACATTGTAGCTATTGTAAATAATGCTGCTGTGAATATGGCATATTCACATATTGGTATATATGCATCTTGCTGTTTTAACTTAACAGTGTCTTAGTGATATTTCCTGACCAGTAGAAGACTCATTTTATACATGAAAAAACTAGATCCCAAAGAGGAAAATTTTGTTGAAACTGGAACTGGGTCTCCAGACAGCCCTTCTACTCCCAGACCAGCGTCTTTTCTAGTATATTACTTTTCCCCAGCATCTGTTATATTAAAATGAATACTAGTCCACAAGTTCAGGGCCTAAAACTACCATTCTATTGAATAAGTTTAAATGAGGACATTTGGAATGTGGTTCTCACCTCAGAGCTGCATTTTCTTTTGGGCCCCACACATACCTCCAGCAATGATGTTGAATGCAGGTGGCCATAAATTCACACACAATGGACTGAACAAGCACCTCATAATTTATGTGTATTTCATATCTTAATGTTCCATAGACATCAAAGCATAGAATTTCCTTAACTCAATGTAGAAGGAAGGTTTGCTTGAAAGTTCTATTATTCAATGGACCAGCCAATGTTTTCTTTATCTTCACAGCGTTCCTTCTTTGGGAAAACGTCCTCTCCCATTTCAAGGAGGGAGCATCCTTGTAGCACCACACCTCCCGCTACAGGTACACCGTATGGCCAAACACACTGTCCAGTCTCCTTGGCAACCATGGTGTCCAATAAGGTCTGTTATGGATTGAACTGTGTCCCCCACCCAAATTCATATGTTGAAGTCCTAACTCCCAGTACCTCAGAAGGTGACCTTATTTGGAGATAGAGTCTTTATAGGGGTAATCAAATTAAAATGTGGTCACCAATCCATTATGACTGATGTCCTTATAAGAAGGAGAAATTTGGACAGAGACAAGACACACATAGAGGCAACACAATGTGAAGACACAGGGAGAAGATGGCCATCTACAAGCCAAGGAGAGAGGCCTGGAGCAGACCCTTCCCTCATAGCCCTCAGATGGAACCAATCCTGACACCTTGATCTCAGACTTCAGGCCTCCAGAACTGTGAGACAACACATTTCTCTCAGTTTAAGGCCCTCAGTTTGTGGTACTTTGTTAAGACAGCCTGAGCAAACTAATGTGGGTCCTTTTTGGGAATTGGCAGGTGGACAATGGAAGAAAGAAAATCTTTGTTGTCAGACTTGCTAAGCTGGGAGAATGTGAATTGGGTGCTGGAGGCTTCTTTCCCAGACATGGGAAGAGAAACCATCCTCAGAACTGAGCCAAGCAGACAGAGGTGAGTGATGGATTGAGAGGGAAATGCCCGGAAGGCCTTTTCTGTCCCTGAGGCCCTGTTCCTGAGCCCTCCCTTCAAACTTATGAGCTCTCCAGGATCTTTCCCAGCCCCCTTGGAGTGGGTTGGAGTTGAGAGAAAGTCTCGATCTCTGCACACCACTGTGTGGTGGGCATATTTGCTCTTTGAAGACCTCTTTTCTACAGCTATTTGTAAATGGGCCACTTCCCATAAGCCCACTCTCTCCTTGGCACCTTCTATCTTTTCTCAAAGATTTCTTTGTAGCTGGGTCAGCACCGCCACATTCCAAATCAACAGTCAGCTACACTCTGCCTCCCCACCCCCACCCCAAACCAGGTCCTCGCCTCCCCGCTGCCTGACCCCGGAGTGGAAGGTCATCAACAGCCACTGGCTAAGCTCATTGGGGGGAAGTGTCATTCTCCTGATAAGGAAACCAGAAAATTGTTTACATATGCCTGAGGAATGTTCCAGAGCAGGCCTGGGACTAAGGTGAGGCAAATGATGCACTCTTCTCGGGCACAGAATTTAAGGAGGTGCCAGAAAAAATTTAGTAATCAAGATAAATAATATTTTAATGCAGTATTTAAAAATTGTAGTAAAATATACATAACAAAATTTACCATTTAGCCAATTTTAAGTTCAATGGTTTTGGGTACATTTCACATTGCTATGCAACCATCGCCACCATCCATCTGCAGAACTGTTTCAAACTGAAACTTTGTGCCCATTAAACACTAATTCCCCATTCCTCCCTCCTCCCAGCCCCTGACAACCACCATTCTACCCTCTGTCTCTATGAATTTGACTACCCTAGGAAGCTCATATGGGTGGAATCATACAGTATTTGTTTTTGTGATTGACTTATTTCACTTAGCTTAATGTCCTCAAGGTTCATTCATGTTGTAGCACGTGTCAGAGTTTTCTTCCTTTTTAAGGTTGAATAATATTCATTTGTACATATATACCATATTTTGTTTATCTATACATCCATCAATGGATATTTGAGTTGCTTCTACCTTTTGACTATTGTGAATAGTGCTGCTATGAACCTGGATGTACAAAAATCTGTTTGAGTCCCTGCTTTCAATTCTTTTGGCCATATATCCAGAAGTGGAATTGCTAGATCATATGGTAGTTCTATGTTTAATTTTTTGAGGAACCACCATACTGTTTTCCACAGCAGCTGCACCATTTACATTCCTACCAGCAATGAACAAGTTCCGATTTCTCTACATTCTCTCCAACACTTGTTTTCTGTTTTCTTGGTAATAGTTATCCTAACAGGTATGAGGTGATATCTCATTGTGGTTTTGATTTGCATTTCGCTAATGATTAGTAATGTTGAACATCTTTCCACGTGCTTATTAGCCATTTGTAAGTCTTCTTTATATAGTCTGGATATGAATCCCTTATCAGAGATGTAATTTGCAAATATTTTCTCCCATTCTGCTTGCCTTTTTACTCTGTTGATAGTGTCCTTTGATGCACAAAAGTTTTAAATTTTGATCGTCTAATTTACTTTGCTTTTTGTTGTCTGTGCTGTTGGTCTCATAGCCAAGAAATCATTGCCAAATGCAAAGTCATGAACTTTTTAAAAAAATCAAAATTAATGCAAAAAAATCCACATGAACACACTATCAAAATATAACTGACAGGATCCAACCCACATTTGCATTACTCTCCTTACTCACCTCACCCTAATCTTGGCTCTGTCCAATCCTGTCTTCACTTAAAATTTTGATATTTTCTTCATCACAGGGTTTGGGGGGCATTAATTTTGATCTTTTAAAATATTCCATTAAAATACTAGTCATCTTGATCACTGAGTTTTTTGATGCCCCCTATAATTTTGCACCCGAGTCGAGTTCCTCCCTCACCTCAGCCTAGTGCCCACACTGCTCCAGAGACAGCAGTTAGCCAAGGCTCTCTAGAGCCGACAACTCTCTTCACACTGGACCA
Organism: Diceros bicornis minor; assembly: GCF_020826845.1. NCBI lineage: Eukaryota > Metazoa > Chordata > Mammalia > Perissodactyla > Rhinocerotidae > Diceros > Diceros bicornis. The sequence goes on along the minus strand of NC_080750.1, from coordinate 62,829,011 downwards.
GTGCTCTTTTAAGACTAGGTGGGGCAAGCCAGAAACCCACCTCCGCAGAGAAGCCCTTTGCTCTGTCAGTAGTTAAATGGACAAATGTCCATTACACAACTCACCAAGATCTCGACCAGTGGTGTCCTGGTAAATGTTTAACAATTGGCTCTTGGTGGAGTCAGCGGGGGGCAGGGTGGGCTTGGTTTGTAGTGTTTGCAGATTTCCATGACCTAAATGCTCCCCCTACGGCTGATTTCAAGCCACAAACATGATGTTGCTGAAAGCGGAGTTGGGAAGAGATGGCAATGGGCAGACCCAAGCTGTGGAAGGTGTTGAAGGGAGAACTCGAGGCCAGTGGGAGAGAGGGGCAGAGCCTCCTTGTGGGATGTTACTATTTGGCGTTAAAATTGCGATGCATCAGCCAAAGATTAACCAGGGAAAACACGTTTATAGTAAAGGAGCTTTAATGCAGGGAATTGGTTACCCAGGTGATGGAGGGACTCAGAACCAAACAGAGACAATGCGAGATGAGGAGCAGCAGGAGGTCACTCGATCCCTAGGCTGAGAGAAGTGTGAGGAGGCGATGGTGGTTACCAGAGTCAGGGGCCGGGGTCCCCAGGCAGAACCTCAGCAGCAGAGGGCATGCACGGTAGTGGCTGAAACCACCGACGAGATACAGATGCTGCTGGAGATGCCGCCGGAGGCAGAGAGGGAGGGAGAATACCCTGGCTTCTCTTCTCCTCCCACCTTTCCTCCTCACTGGTTCTTCCCATTGGGCTGAACCCAGGTAACAGCTGAGAAGCGGGCTCGCAGGCTGCAGGACACTGCTTCAATATACAGCAGAGCAGGGAAACGGTGAGGAGCAGATCTGAGGGCAACCAAGCCCAGGACTGGCACATCCAGGTACTGGGTACCTAGCGCTGGTCCATTATCATGGTGCCCATTGCAAGGGCAAATGGTACAGGTGGCCTGGCCCCATGTTTCTGAGTATTGCTTGGCTATTAGACTATCTACGGAAGGAAAGGGCATATGGTTTAAATAGTTGAGGACTTTAGATCTAAATGTGAAAAAATTCCTATAGAGCAGCAAACTTTTCCAATGCAGGGACCTACAGATAATGTGCTTAGATTTCCTAACAATATAAGCAGAGAGGATACTAAAAATGTTTAATAACCTTAAATGATAACCTGAATTGCTAGTGTTGCGAAGCAGGTTGGAAATCAGATCAAGACTTACATATAGTCACTTACATAGAAACTGTGAAATGGGAGTCATTAAATGTTTGGGAAATCTATTTTCAATTATAGATTTGGCTTCAGTAAATAATATCTAACAGACCTCAAAACTTTGTTTAGCTTTACTAGAAAGAAATATTTCAGTTATTAAAGCTGATAGATTATTTTGGTGAATGATAAAAATCATTCTTATAAGTCTAAATACAAAAAATAACAAAGAGAAGCAGAAGATATTAAGAAATGAGGAAATAATGAAGAAATATATCATTTTAAAATAAAATACCAATCACAAGAGAAAAATTATTAATTTCCAATAAATTATATATAAATGCGTTTATTTGATGACAAAAGTAAAAGACATAATGAATTCAAAGTTCTTTCAGTGCGGCTGATTGATATTCACAAAGCCCCATGGATTGCCAATGAACATAGGTGACAAAATTAAACCAATTCTTTAGTAAGACATTTCAATAAACATTCTTATGATTTAGTTGATAATAGCACTATTGAATAAATAGAAATATCAAACAATGTTATAAGGGTTAAGAAATTCTTTAGTGAAATTCCTGTCAGTTCAGTAGAATCCAAGAGAAGATTCAGCACCAAAACCCAAATTATTGATGCTAAGAGAAATTTACTTATTAAGACAAAAAGTCACCTATTGAATATCAACCTAGTGGGAAAGTTGTTGAAAACAGTTTGATGTGATTCCCAAGTCAAATTATGGCTCAGGCAAGGGTATCATCTAGCAGGTGATAACCAGCCAAAAAAAAAAAAAAAAAATTATGGCAAAACCTTCTAAAAATAAATACATGATTTGGAAACTACTAGAATGATTTGGCGATTTATTTTCACAATAATTTGTATCACTTGATAAGCCATTATAGTATTCATATAATTCAATTTATTTAGATATGAAATAGAATATATTTTTGCTGATTTGATTTGCATATGATTTACATTACCATTCCTGCTGTTAAATATTTTCAGATCACAGCTGCATACGGAGCTCATTTCAGGGAGGAGAGGCTGGAGGTGAGTTTCAATTGATAAGTTGGTAGAGAGGCTTCAGCTACACATGGCATATGAACATACAGCGGCCTCCGTAGACCGCCAAGTGTGGGCAGGGAGAGCTTACTGGTGATTTCAGTCATTCGTTCAACAAATATTTATAGGGCACCTACTGTGTGCCAGGAACTGTTTTAACTGCTAGGGTACTGCAGAGAGCTAAAAAGATAAAGATCCAGTCTCTCATGGACCTTACATCGTTGGGGAAGACATGATAGGGTACAGAGCGATTTTTTAAAAAACTGAGGGATTTTGGTTTTGAAAGTTATACAAATCTCTGCCACCAGGGGGCACCCCAGTGTTGACCAGGCAGACAACTGGAGAGAGCATTTCATGGGTTGGTATTTGCTGAACTTGATTGTGAGAGGGCAGGCAAAGGTAATTCTGTGTGCTGTCAACAAGGGTGCATCTGGAGGGGGCCATGTCTGTCTGAGGAAGCCAAGAATCAGGTTTGTGTCACCCTTTCTGTTCCACATAAACAAAATGCAGTGAAAGTTACTAACTTTACATGTTATGACATGAAAAAAGTGAGATGTAGTTCACTTTAATTCTTCAAATGAATGTGTGTGATGTGGCATTAGGGAAGGACACGTGAATATGTCAAAACTGTAAAAAGGATGGAGATGCACCAAGTGCCCCTCTCTATACCACCCCCTTTCCCAGAGAAGTTTTGACTTGAGGTATATGCAATAACACATAAGAGGTGTTTTAAAATTTGTAGGGGAAGACAAAGGAGACTTTTGGACTGTGCTCGCTTGACTTATCAGATTTGGCAATTATGTTAAAAAACAGCCCCACCCTCTAAAGTAACATTACCAATTCTTTTTTTTTAAATTGAGGTAACATTGGTTTATAACATTATGTAAATTTCAGGTGTACATCATTATATTTCAATTTCTGTGTAGACAAGGTCATGTTCACCACCCAAAGACTAATTGCCATCCGTCATCATACACATGTGCCCCCTTTCTCCCTCCTTCCTCCCCTCTTCCCCTCTGGTAACCACCAATGTAATCTTTGTATCTATGTGTTTGTTTTTTTTTGTTGTTGTTGTTTTTATCTTCTATTTATGAGTGAGATCATATTGTATTTGACTTTCTCCTCTGACTTATTTCACTTAGCATAATGCCCTCAAAGTCCATCCATGTTGTCACAAATGGCAAGATTTCATCCTTTTTTATGGCTGAGTAGTATTCCATTGTGTATATATACCACATCTACTTTATCCATTCATCAGTTGATGGGCACTTAGGTTGTTTCCAAGTCTTGGCTATTGTGAATAATGCCACAGTGAACACACGGGTGCATATATCTTTATGCATTCATGTTTTCATGTTCTTTGGATAAATAAACAGCAGTGGAATAGCTGGATCATATGGTATTTTCATTTTTAATTTTTAGAGAAATATCCATACTGTTTTCCATAGTGGCTGCACCATTTTGCTTTCCCACCAGCAGTGTATGAAGGCTCCCTTTTCTCCACATCCTCTCCAACACTCGTTATTGCTTGTCTTGTTAATTATAGCCATTCTGATGGGCATGAGGTGATACCTCATCGTAGCTTTTATTTGCATTACCCTAATAATTAGTGATGTTGAACATCTTTTCATGCGCCTGTTGGCCATCTGTATATCTTCTTTGGAAAAATGTCTGTTCAGATATTTTGCCTCTTTTTTAATTGGGTTGTCTGTTTTTTTGTTGTTGAAATGTATGAGTTCTTTATATATTTTGGATATTAACCCCTTTTCAGATGTATGGTTTGCAAATATCTTCTCCCAATTGTTAGGTTGTCTTTTTGTTTTCTTGATGGTTTCCTTTGCTGTGCAGAAAGTTTTTAGTTTGATGTAGTCCCATTTGTTTATTTTTCCTTTTGTTTCCCTTGCCTGGTCAGACATGGTATTTGAAAATATGCTGCTAAGACTGATGTCGAAGAGGGTACTGCCTATGTTTTCTTCTAGAAGTTTCATGGTTTCAGGTCTTACATTCAAGTCTTTAATCCATTTTGAGTTAATTTTTGTGTATAGTGTAAGATAATGGTCAACTTTCATTCTTTTGCATGTGGTTGTCCAGTGTTCCCACCATTTATTGAAGAGACTTTCCTTTCTCCATTGTATGTTCTTGGCTCCCTTGTCAAAAATTAGCTGTCCGTAGATGTGTGGGTTTATTTCTCTGCTCCTGATTCTGTTCCACTGATCTGTGTGTCTGTTTTGTGCCTGTACGAAGCTATTTTTATTACTATAGCTTTGTAGTATATTTTGAAATCAGGGAGTGTGATACCTCCAGCTTTGATCTTTTTTCTCAGGATTGCTTTGGCTATTCGAGTCTTTTGTTGTTCCATATAAATTTTAGGATTCTGTGTTCTATTTCTGTGAAAAATGTCATTGGGACTTTGATAGGGATTGCATTTAATCTGTTGATTGCTTTAGGAAGTATTTTAGCTATGTTAATTCTTCTAATTCAAGAGCATCTAATATCTTTCCATTTCTTTGTGTCTTCAATTTCTTTCAGCAATGTTTTACAGTTTTCAGTGTACAGATCTTTCACCTCTTTGGTTAGGTTTATTCCTAGGTATTTTATTCTTTTTGTTGCAATTATAAATGGGATTGTATTCTTAATTTCTCTTTCTGCTACTTCATTGTTAGTGTATAGAAATGCAACTGATTTTTGTATGTTGATTTTGTATCCTGCAACTCTACTGAATTCATTCATTATTTATAAAAGTTTTTTGGTGGATTCCTTAGGGTTTTCATATACAAAATCATGTCATCTGCAAATAGTGACAGTTTCACTTCTTTTCCAATTTGGATCCCTTTTATTTCTTTTTCTTTCCTGATTGCTCTGACTAGGACTTCCAATACTATGTTAAATAGGAGTGGTGAGAGTGGGCATCCTTATCTGGTTCCTGTGCTTAGAGGGATAGCTTTCAGTTTTTCACCACTGAGAATGATATTAGCTGTGGGTTTGTCATATATGGCCTTTATTATGTTGAGGTACTTTCCTTCTATGCTCATTTTATTCAGAGATTTTATGATAAATGGATGCTGTATCTTGTCAAATGCTTTCTCTGCATCTCCTGAGATGATCATGTGATTTTTATTTTTCATTTTGTTGATGTGGTATATCACATTGATGGATTTGCAATGTTGAACCATCCCTGCATCCCTGGAATAAATCCCACTTGATCATGGTGGATGATCTTTTTAATGTATTGTTGTATTTGATTTGCTAGTATTTTGCTGAGGATTTCTGCATCAATGTTCATCAGTGATATTGGCCTGTAGTTTTCTTTTTTTGTTGTTGTCCTTGTCTTGTTTTGGTATTAGGGTAATTTTGGCCTCATAGAATGAGTTAGGAAGCTTCCCCTCCTCCTCAATTTTTTTGGAAGTGTTTGAGAAGGATAGGTATTAAATCTTTGAATGTTTGGTAGAATTCACCAGGGAAGCCATCTGGTCCTGGACTCTTATTTTTTGGGAGGTTTTTGATTACTGTTTCGATCTCCTTACTGGTGATTGGTTTATTCGAATTGTCTATTTCTTCTTGATTCAGTTTTGGAAGGTTGTATGATTCTAAGAATTTGTCCATTTCTTCTAGATTATCCAATTTGTTGGTGTAGAGCTTTTCATATTATTCTCTTATAATCTTTTGTATTTCTGAGGTGTTCGTTGTAATTTCTCCGCTTTCGTTTCTGATTTTATTTATTTGAGCTTTCTCTCTTTTTTCTTCATGAGTCTAGCTAAAGGTTTGTCAATTTTGTTTATCTTTTTAAAGAACCAGCTCTTAGTTTCATTCATTTTTTCTATTGTTTTTTAAATCTCTATTTCATTGATTTCTGCTCTGACTTTTATTATTTCCTTCCTTCTGCTGATTTTGGGCTTTGTTCTTCTTTTTCCAGTTCCTTTAGGTGCACTGTTAGATTGTTTATTTGAGATTTTTCTTGTTTGTTGGGGTAGGCCTGTATTGCTATAACCTTCCCTCTTTGAACCACTTCTGCTGTATCCAATACATTTTGGCATGTGGTATTTTTATTTTCATTTGTCTCCAGGTATTTTTTGATTTCTCTTTTGATTTCTTTGTTGACTCAATAGTTGTTCAGTAGCATTTGTTTAATTGCCACATATCTGTGATTTTCCAGTTTTCTTCCTGTAGTTGAGTTCTAGTTTCACACTGTTGTGGTCAGAAAAGATGCTTGGTATTATTTCAGTCTTCTTAAATTTATTTCGACTTGTTTTGTGGCCTAGTATGTGATCTATCCTGGAGAACGTTCCATGTGGATTCAAAAAGAATATGTATTCTATGGTTTTTGGATGGAATGGTTCTACTAAGTTTATCTGGTCTAATGTGTCATTTCAGGCCAATGTTTCCTTATTGATCTTCTGTTTGGATAATCTATCCACTGATATAAGTGGAATGTTAAAGTCCCCAATATCATTGTGTTACTTTCTATTTATCCTTTTATGTCTGTTAATAATTAACATTACCAATTCTTAAGTAGGTTGGTGACGTCTAGCTCGAAGCTTACAGCCCTGTACAGAACAGGGCTATATTCTGCATTCCACAAGCTAGGTCTGATTTAAATTACTCTTTTCTATTGTGACCGCCAGTGCCTTTGCACTTATCAGATCCTGCCTCTGTTTGGCTTTGGGAAACACCATTGTACTTCTTGGAAAACAGAAAATCCAGACGTGGTGCCCCTACCTTGCCCCCATTCTGTGAGTCACTAGGAGAGATCTGATGGGATTTCAGTAGGAGGTAACAGTTGGTGTTAGGACCATGCACAGGAGGTAACAGTCCTGAGCTGAATAGAAGGGTTCAGGACTGACTTTTAAGTTCCTAGAAGGCAAGGGCTGTGCCTTATTTATTTCTGAATGCCCGTTATCTAATAATGCCTTGCCTGCATTATTATTTCAATACATTGTTGAATTGAAATATTAATGAGTAAAGCCTAGCCTAACACAACAAGCAGAGTTATAGTCACTCCATCCTTTGAGAAATACATGTGGAGTGGCCTGAGCAAGAAAATGAAGGTTACATCATAGTTCTTCTCAGATCTGTTACTGTTTTGTTACTGATATGTTGTTGCTCATGGTGATTCTAATTAATTACATAATAACTGAGTTACCTTTCCAAGGGACGGGAAGATAGGGGAGGTAAGAGAATTTGGAAATCAAAGTTCGTTGGCACTTGAACTTGAATCCCAGGTCCATCATTTTCTGTGTGATCTTGGAAAAATCACTAATTTCTCTGAACCTCAGTCCCCTTTTCTGTAGCAATGAAGATGACGATAGTATCTGAGTCAAGAGCCATGTGAGGATTGAATAAGAATATAGGAAGATGTCTGGCCACAGACTGTAAAAGCCAACGTAGATGTGAAAGGCTTACTGTGATGGTGGTTGTAACTGTGGACAGGCACGACTGGCAATTGATGCAGAGAAAAAGTCAACCGAACCTAGATGTGAATAGACAGGGTCCTGTCCATTGTACCACAGGTGTAACTGAGGCTCAGCAAGGGAGAGGCGTTTCACAGAATCTCACTTGCTTTACCTCTTGTGTCTTCTGGCCTCTGTCTCTAGGACTCCAAAAAGTCATGATTTTCCTTTCCATCTGTTAATCTCTAGTGTTTTCTAAGCCTTATTTTTCCCCAGAGAGCCTACATTTTTTTTGGAATGAACTTTATTGAAGTATAATTTACTGAGCCCATCTTGATGAGCTTTGACACATGTATACGTTCATACAACCACATTCAAGCTACAGAATATTCTTGTTACCCCAAAAACTTCCCTGTGCCTCATCCCCAGTCAGTCCCCATCCCTGCCCCAGGTAACCACTGAGCTACCGTCTGTCACCCTAAATTAAATGTGTCTTTTGTAGAGTTTTATGTAAGCAGAATTATACAGTTTGTACTCTTCTGTGTTTCACTTCTTTTGCTCAGTGTAACGTTTTTGAGATTCCTCTACTATTGTATCTATCAGTAGCTCACTCCTTTTTATTGCTGAATAGTATTCTATCGTAAAAATATACCACAATTTTTTATCTGTTCACCTACTGAAGGACATTTTAGATTGTTTCCAGTTTTTGACTATTATGAATAAAGCTGCTATGTACAGTCATACGAGTCTTTATGTGGATGCCTGTTTTCATTTCTCTTGGGTAAATACTTAAGAGTAGAATTGGTGGGTCTTGTGGTAAGTATATGTTGAACCATGTAAGAAATTCCCAAAGTGGCTGTACCATTTACAATTCCAGCAGCAATGTATGCGAGTTTGCTCCACATCATCGTGGGTGTGAAGTGGTATACCGTTGTGGTTTTAGTCTTCATTTTCCTGATGACTAATGATGGTGAACGTCTTTCCATGTGCTTTTTGGCCGTTTGTATACCTTTTTCTGTGAAGGGCATGTTCAAAGTCTTTGCTTATTTAAAAAAAATTAGGTTGTCTTTTTATTATTGAGTTGTAAGAGGTCTTTACATTTTCTGGATATAAGTTCTTTATCAGGCATATATATTGAGAATATTTCCTCCCAGTCCACAGTTTACCTTTCCATTAACAATATCGTCCAAAGAGCAGAAGTTTAAAATTTTGATGAGGTCCAATTTGTCAAATTCTTTTTGGTTTGTGCCTTTCGTGTTTTTTTCTAAAAAATCTTTGCTTACTCCAAGGTCACAAAGATTTTCTTCTGCATTTTCTTTTAGAAGTTTTATGATTTTAGTTTTTATATTAGGTCTATGATTCATTTTAAGTTAATTTTTGAGAATGTTGTGAAGTAAGGGCTACAGTTCACTTTTTTTCTATATGAATAATATGAATGTCCAGTTGTTCCAGTACAATTTATTGAAAAGGCTATACTTTCCCCATTGAACTACCTTGGCAAGTTGTTGAAAATCAATTGACCATATATGTGGGGATCCATTACTGTGCTCTCTTTTCCGTCCATTGATCTGTACGTCTATCCTTATTACTACACTGTCTTGATTACTGTCACTGCATGAAGTCTTGAAATTAGATAGTGAGGGCCTCTAACTTTGTACTTCTTTCCAAATTTATTTTGGCTCTTCTAGGTCGTTTGTATTTCCATGTAAATTTTAGAATCAACTTGTCACTTCCTACAAGAAAGCCTACTGGGTTTTTGATTGGAGTTGTGTTATATCTATAGATCAGTTAGGGAGATCGAGTCTTTCAACTCATTAAAATGGTATATGTTTCCATTTATTTTGGGCCTCTTCAGTTTCTCTCAACAATATTTTATATTTCTCAATGTATAGGTCTTACCCATACTTTGTTAAATTTATCCCTAATTATTCATGTTTTTGGGTGCTAATTTTAAAAAATTTCAATTTCTTTGTGTGTGTGTGTGTGTGTGTGTATGTGAGGAAGATCAGCCCTGAGCTAACATCCATGCCAATCCTTCTCTTTTTTCTGAGGAAGACTGGCCCTGGGCTAACATCTGTGCCTATCTTCCTCCACTTTATATGGGATGCCGCCACAGCATGGCCTGACAAGTGTTGCATCAGTGCGCCCCCGGGATCCGAACCCGGGCCACCAGCAGCAGAGCGCGCACATTTAACCGCTATGCCATGGGGCCAGCTCTCAAAAATTTCAATTTCTAATTGCTAATATATAGAAATACAATTGATTTTTGTATATTGACTTTGTAACTTTATATATTGTTACTCTCACATTAGTTCTAATAGCTTTCTTGTAGGTTTCTTAGGGTTTTCCATATATATGATCACGTAGTTTGCAATAAAGATAATTTTACTTTTTACTTTCCAATCTTTCTTTTATTCCTTTCTTTTTTCTTTTAATTTTTTTTTTGTGTGAGGAAGATTAGCCCTGTGCTAACATCCAATGTCAATCCTCCTCTTTTTGCTGAGGAAGACTGGCCCTGGTCTAACATCCGTGCCTATCTTCCTCTACTTTATATGAAATGCCACCACAGCATGGCTTGACAAGCAGTGCATCGGTGCCTGCCCAGGATCCAAATCCATGAACCCTGGGCCACCGAAGCAGAGCACGTGCATTTAACTGCTATGCCACTGGGCTGGCCCCATGTTTTATTCCTTTTTCTTGCCTTATTACATAGGCTAGGACCCCCAGTTCATCGATGAAAAGAAGCCATGAGAGTGAGCATCCTTACCTTGTTCCCAAACTGGGCATGAACACATTCAGTCTTTTGCCATTAATCGTGATGTTAGCTCTAGGTTTTTCATAAATGTTTTTATCACATTGAAGAAGTCTTCTACCCTTAGTTTGCTAAGAGTTTTTAACATTAGTGAGAATAGAATCTTTTCAAATGTTTTTTCTACATCTATGAAGATAATCTTTTTTTTCATTTATCCTGTTACAGTGAATTACATTAATTGATTTTTGAATCTTAATCAACCTTGAATAGCTGGGATAAATCTTACTTTCTGTATATTGCTAAATCCAATTTGCCAGTATTGTTTTCCATGAGAGATATTAATCTGTGCTTCTCTTTCTTTTTTATGTCTTTGTCTGATTTTGGTATCAGAGTAATAAAGACCTTATAAAATGAGTGGGAAAGTGTGCCCTCCTTTATTTTCTGATAGAGTTTGCATTGAATTGGTATTCTTTTTCTGTCTAAATATTTCATAGAATTTAGTAGTGAGACCAGCTGGGCCTGGAGCTTTCTTTGTGGGAAGGCTTTTCATTACCAATTCAATTTCTGGGGGCCGGCCCAGTGGCATGGTGGTTGAGTTCACGTACTCTACTTCAGCAGCCCAGGGTTTGTGGGTTCAGATCCCGAGCATGGACCTATACACTGCTCATCAAGCCATGCTGTGGCAGCATCCCGTATACAACATAGAGGAGGATGGGCACAGATGTTAGCTCAGGGCTAATCTTCTGCACCAAAAAAAAAAGAATTCAATTTCTGTAGTAGTTATAGAGTTACTTGCATTTTCTATTTTTACTTTAGTCAGCTTTGATGATCTGTGTGTTTCAAGGAGTTTTTCCACTTTATCTAAGTTGTCAAATTTAGCTATGAAATTTTTCATAACATTCCCTTATTATTGCTTCTACAGAAATCTGTGTGCTGTTCCCCTTCACTCCTGCTATTGGTAATTTGTATCTATTCTCCTTCTCTCTCTTTAATTGATCAGTCCAGCTAGAGGTTTATCAATTTTATAGATCTTTTCAATTAACTTACTTTCAGTATCATTGACTTTCTCTATTGTTTTTCTGTTTCTATTTAATTGAATTTTGTGCTAATATTTATTGTTTTCTTCCCTCTACTATTCCAGGTTTAATTTGCTCTTTTTTTCTAAGTTCTTAAGGTGGAAGATTAGAAAATTTACTTTAGGCTTTTCTTTCATTCTAATATAAATATTTAAAGGAAATTTCCCTCTAATCATTGCATTAACTGGAATATCATAAATTTTGATATGTCATGTATCCATTTCAATTGGCTTAAAAGATTTTCTAATTTCCTTTTTTATTTCTTCTTTGACTCGTGGGTTATTTAGTAGTATGTTGCTTAATTCCCAATTATTTGGGGATTTTTCAAAGAGCCTTGGTCTAGAGAAGGGAAACGTTTGCACAGGCTCACCGGGTTTGCCTCTCCTGCCTCTGGCTCTTCTCTAGGATGTGGCATGAGCAGGACTTTTGTTTTCACCTGCTGTCTCTAATGTTTTCTGAGATCCAAGTGTGATGTCTTCATACAAAGGAGACTTTGAGGTTGGCCATGCCTAGAAGGGCCCAGTCTTGATTTGCAGGTGACTTGCTGTACTTGTGGACAATTAGAAGGAGCATCAGCAGAGGGGGCCAGCGACTCAGGCCATGGGAAGTGACTGTCCAGGTCTAGAACGCCCACTTCTGGCTCAGCTCAGTCACAACCGTGCAAGAGTATTGTTCTTCCCCAGGACCCGGAGTCACTTTCTGTAAACACTTGAGGTAGATGAGACCCTTAAAATAATTCTGGGTCTACTCATTTTCCTCACATTTATTGAGGGCCCTGACCGCTCTGGTTACTGACTTAGGTACTAGGCGTTTAGAGAGGAAACTTATAGGCTAATTGTGGAGTTGGGACAAACACAGGGAAAAGAGGACCAGATGCTCAAAGAGGCAGGGAGAAAATTGTATGTATATATATATACACACACACACACACACACACACACACATGCACATACACACTCACGCATATACCTGTATCTACACATTTTTTAAAACCACTGACCTAGACAGTAGGTCAGAAATATTCTGATGTTGTGGGTATTGTATAGTTTGGATGCTTAATATGTTCACTATTAACAATTTAATGTTTGTTGACAAACTTTAAGCTGGAATTTGGGCCGGCCCAGAAAAGGAGAATCACACATCCAGTTCCTGAGGTTATAGAGGTTGTTGGGATGGTTTGGGTTGTTTATTCCTTCCTTTCAATCATTTTCCCATTCAGGTTTTGAGAAAAAATTATAGGTATAAATTGCATTATTTCTTGAACTCAAGTTAATATTAAGCTCAAGAAAGCCCTCCCCACCTTTTTTTCTTCCACAAACTGTTAATAATGGATCACATGGACTTTACTGTGGTGCTAACTTATATCTGGATATACTGCCAGGAATAATTAAGGTGAAGATATACTGCTTGTTGGAAAGGGCGGTGGCCATTTGGAGAGAGGGGAGCAGCTCAGAGAGGCATCTCCTCTTAAAGGAAAAAAAAAAAAAAAAAAGCAAGACCATAAAAACAAAATGAATTGAGACACATCCAGTTGAGGACAATTAGTCATGAGGAAACTTTACGACAAAGAACAGAAAGCATTTTGTAAGTGCCATCCTTTTGTTCCTGACTGACGGGAGGAAATTGAGAGACAGAGATGGACAGTGAGAGACTGAAGAAGCAAATTGAATTACTTGAGTCACTGTCTTAGAAAGTTTTCCCTGGGGCCGCCCCGTGGCTTAACGGTTAAGTGTGCACGTTCCACTACTGGTGGCCCGGGTTCGGATCCTGGGCGCGCACCGATGCACCGCTTCTCCGACCATGCTGAGGCCCCGTCCCACATACAGCAACTAGAAGGATGTGCAACTATGACATACAACTATCTACTGGGGCTTTGGGGGGAAAAAAGGAGGAGGATTGGCAATAGATGTTAGCTTAGAGTCGGTCTTCCTCAGCAAAAAGAGGAGGATTAGCATGGATGTTAGCTCACGGCTGATCTTCCTCACCAAAAAAAAAAGAAAAAAAAAGAAAGTTTTCCCTCTTGATGAGGAAGCCAGATTTTAGCTGCAAGCTGAGCGACTGCTAGAGCTTTGAAACTGAGTGAAGCCAACGTGGGGGAAATCTGGAGCAGTCCAGGTGTTCTGATATGAGAGAGCAAACGAGAGAAAGATGGAAGGGTTTCTTGATTTTCAGTTGTAATGGAGAAAATAGCTGCATGAATTAGCAATTGTAGCTTTTCACAATGTAAAGGAAAGCACCAAATTAAACAATAAAATTAAAAACTTACACTATTTTCAGGTTAACGGCCATTTTATTTTCTTTACAAACGATTGTGTTCCAGAACTGAGGTGAAACACGAATTTCGGTTCAGATGGCATGAATGAAACCAAAGCGTTGTGTCTCTTCAGTTTTTAGTCATCTTGCTTTCCTAGAGATGGCATGGTGCTTGGCACATACTAAATATTAAAAAGTATTTGTAGAATTTAATTAAATTGAGACAGAATACTCCATATAGAGATTTCAGGTTTTGAGTGCTGGAAACAGCATCTGAACTTGAAATTTTCCAGCAAACATGGAAAGTGATGACAATAGCAAACTGCAAGAAATCAAGCAAACATCAAGGTGTAAATTATTGGTGTTGCTAAACTATTTGACAAAAATCCACATGTAAATAGATTCCGCTGTTTTTCCAGCAGGGGGCACTTTAGGATTTCCTTAACACAGTGGGTCTGAATTACAAGTCTGGCAAAACCGTTTGTTGACTCCTCAGGGGACGAACTTCACAGATCAGCTTTCTCAGTCCTCCTCTGCGTGCTTCTGGTGAGAAGAACTCAGAGGTGGAGGAGCTGCAGGGAAAAGAGTGTGTTGGGAAGAGACACATGAGGAGTCAGGAGACCGCGGGACACACCCAGCTCTGCACCAACTGGACAGTGACCTTGGCCAGCTGCTCCCCCTCCTGGACCTGCTTCTTGGTCTGTGCTCTGATCACTAAAGCCCTCTGACTGAGAGCACATATGTCCCACTTCAGCAGCTCCTTTAATATTTTATATGATATAATTCTGAGCCCCATTTCATCATGGCCAGTCTGTTTCTCTCCTCTTCCTTCTTCCCTGAGACTCATCACTCCCTGACGCTGCTCCCTGTGCTCCGCTTTGCCCCTTGAAGTCTGGACTGTCACCTCCTCTAGGGCCCGGGCTCCCAGTGTCACAGCCCCTGTGATGCGGCTCTTGCGTGTCTGGCTGTCCCGCTTGGTCTGCGATCGCAATCAGCGTCTCCTTGAAGGAGTCAGGCGTCTGGCACCATAGGTGCTTCAGAGATGCTGGAATAGCTTTGAGTCCGTAAAGGAGACCAGATCCCTTTCTCCCAGAAGGCTTCTTGGCCCTGACGCAATTTGTCCACCCCTGCTTAGCAACCTAGCCATGTAGAAGGAGTGGGGGAGGACGGTCTTTGTCGAGGCCAACAGTCCTGGCTCACTCTCCCCAGAGAAACGGTTGCTGATGACTTTCATCTACTTCCCTGAAAGGGACCACTCAGGCGGTTTTTCTCAGGGAGACTCACTGTCTCCACTGCTAGAAATAGAAGTGGCTGGAGACTTTGAACAGGAACTTGCTTTCAGAAAATCTAGTTCCACCTCCCTGGGCGCCCTGCAACATTTTTATGATGGTTCATTCAGCCTTGTCTTTCCTTGGAGAGAGAGAGAGCAGAGGTTGGAGGCAACTTTAGGCTGGGGGTGCCGGGGTGGGGACGGGAGCAGAGGACAGCAGATGACATTTTGTGTTCCTTTGTCTCCTCCAAGAAGCAGGCAATAGGTACCTCCTCCCTCCCTGCATCCAGCTCCCAGACTCTCCAGGGTTTCCAAGTGCCCCTCCATCTGTGGGCTGAGCTATGGTCATTTTGGCAGGGCCCCCTGGGGAGCTGCAGGGGGTGGGGGGATGAGTGGGCACAAGATTGGCCAGCTTTGCTCACACTGGGGTGTGGGCTCACATGGGCTATGGGGTGACTGGCACGTCCCCTGGCTCCCTGGCCTTGGACCCACTCCTGCACCCTGAGTCTCAGACCCAGAAGCTGTGATTTCTGGGCCCTGTTCTAAGAATCGACCAAGACATTATAAAAATGGTGGGGGTGCAGCGCAGGAAGCAGCCTGTTTCACATTCTCCGATTTGGTGCCAACTCCACACTTAAACAAATCCTCACTGCTTTTGCTGTTGCTTGCATCATTTTTCTTTCTTGGCTTCCTCTCCTTTTCTCTCTTGCTTTCTCCCTCTCCCTCGTCTTTCTTCCTCTCCTATCTTTTGTTTTCTGTGGTCGGGGGGAGCAGAGCCCCGCAGACTGGCAGGAACGTGGTGCCTTTTACCAAAAGACTAAAGTGCAGCGACTGACCTCTGGTGGCCACAGAGGGGCAGCGGGACATTCGGCACAGGACGCACCTGTGTGACCTCTCAGGAGAAAGAATCATCCATCTCTGGGTCCGGTCCAGCCCAGCCTCGGGTCCAGCAGCAGGCAAAATCCCGTACATGTCTCTGCAGGCAAAGGCCGGGTCGCCCACTTGTTTGATGTTGCACTTCATCTGCAGAAAGCTTTGCACGGACCCCCCAACAGATTTACACTTCATATAATGTATTATTGTACCAGTACATTATGCACATTTAAAGCATATTAAAAGTAGATAAGAAGAGATTAAAAATATTAATAGAAGTTCGCATCTTTTCTTCTCAGACCTACTGCATCATCTCGGGCACTCCCAGGTGCCTATAGCACACCTGGGAGCCTGCTGGCCAAGCTGTCCTTAGGGCTACAGGCCAATGGGGTTTTGCAGATTCCCCCAGGTGAGGTGGGGAAGAATGATGGGGTGGGGTAGTCATTAACCTCCTGTTCGTAAACATTCCAGTTCTCCTCTGCTCGTGGGCACATGGTAAGCTTGCACTTCGTCACCCCTGGAGGTTCAGTTTGATCATGTGACTTGTTTTTGCCAAAGAAATGACAGCAGAAGTGACATGAGTCACTTCCAGGTAGATGCTTTAAGAGCTGGGGTGGAGGAAGAGGGAGATACAGAGGAAAAGCAAGTGTCTTAGGTGGCTTGGGCTGCCATATATAGTTCCACAGACTGGGTGTCTTAAACAACAGACGTTTATATTCTCATGGTTCTGGAGGCTGGACGTCTGAGACCAAGGTGGCAGTGGGGTTGATTTCTGTGCCTCTCTCCTTGGCTTGTAGATGGCCATCTCCTCCCTGTGTCTTCACATGGTCTTCCTTCTGTGTGTGTCTGTGTCCTAATCTCTTCTCATAGGGACACCAGTCATGCTGGATTAGGGCCCACCCCAATAACCTCATGTTTCCTTAATCACCCCTTAAAGGCCCTATCACCAAATGTTGTCACATTCTGAGGTACGGGGGGCTAGGTCTTCAATATTTGAATGTTGACGGGACACAATTCTGTCCATGACAGCATGTGAAGCCGTTATCTCCCTGTGGCAGCGGCAGGCAGAGGTGTAGACGGAAGACCTCTTGAGAATCACCCGCTTAGGTGCTTCAGGAAGTCCCGGAAGGCACCTGCCAAGCTCGCTGAAGCCCAGCGCAGTTTCAGGACGAGCTCTGTGGACCGTCCCTTCTAGCAGCCACTTCCCTGCCTCTTCCGATGGTGCCATAAGCCCCTAATCCCTTGTATCAGCTCTTTCCTCTCTTGGAATGCCGAGAGCCACTTCCACTTTCCCACAAACCCTGCCTGGTGCAGCTGGGGTAGAGGAGAGAGCATCTGTTCCACCCCCAGCCTTGTGCTACCCCAAATGCAGCACCCTTCCAGATGGGGCTCACAGTGGGTGGGAGCCCCCACTTCTGTGCCTGGGCCGGCCACCTGGGGAGGTGAGTCTCCTAGAGGGAGACAGGAGGCTGGTTTGTTGTTCCTAACTCAGGTTTCCCGTGGGACTCTGGATGTTCTTTGGCAAGTCATCTTTCTTAGTGCCTCAGTTGTCCCTGCGCGGAGAAGGAGGCAGGAAGAAGAGCTACGGAGTCTGACAGAACGGTTTAGGAAATATACTACAGTCCTGCAAAGTGGAACCAGCCTCGCCGGGTTATTTTCCAGGGAATTTCCACACAGTCCGGGTCCCGTCCCTGCCGGTCGGGGAAATGTCCACAGTGAACTTATCTCCCTGCAGTGAGTGGTGGATGACTGCTTTCCAGAGCCCTCAAACCGTTGAGGTTTGTCTTCCTGAATCAATTTCCTTTGGAGACCGCCTAGCTGTCTCCATCGCTGTTTGCTTTGAGCCTGTGCACAGGGTATTTAAAAATAGCCAAGGCTGAGCAGTTCCCATCAGATACGGTTCACAGTTATGCTGGGCCTGTTTGTGCCGGCAGGGCTGCCTTTGGCCGCGCTGTCGTCATTCTCCTCCAGCCCGGCCACCACAGCCTTCTTCCTCTGCCATCAAGACCACAGACTTTAGGTTGCTGACGGAAAGAATTAGGAAGGGGGAGATGCTTCTGTTCTTGCTGAGAAGCCAAAGAGAATGTTGTCAACCGAGTTCAAACGCCTTTCTAAATAAGATAGATAAGATCTGCGGGAGGCCCTGGCAGCCACAGTTTTGACTGATGTCACTAGTCTATGAGGCACACACTTGGCTGGGGCCACTGGGCAGTGAATGTACCATCAGGGTGTGTCTCCGAATGACAAAGCTGCAGCGTCCCTAAAATGTCACTTCCACTCCCCCAGTACTCTGATCGTCACCTTCTACGCACTCTCTCTTTCTCTGGACTCTCATGCCAGCAGTGCCCAGATGGCACTGAGACCTCCACCCACAGACCCCAGTGCTCTAGCACTGCTGTCACACCCATCCCCATGTCCCCTCTTTCCTCCTCACTCCACTTGGATTCCTTGGTCCAACACTACGATTGCTCCTTTGCAAAACACTTTAACTTTTGCCTTCCTCCTTCTCCGGTGGCCCTGCCTGGCACATCCCCTCTCCGCTCTCTGCCTGGCCTGTGTCTGCACTGGGACAGCTAACCATTGCTGGAGAAAAAAATCATTCAACCACATTCACCAGATTCGCTTCACCTGTATGACCACAAGCCTCAGATGGGGAGCCAACACCGTGGGAAGATTCCACTACCCCTTCCTAATAAATTAACATGAGATCATTATTTCAAAACTTCTTTCTCCTCAAACCTCTGATATTCCACTGCCTACAAGTCACTCTCCTATTTCATAGAGAAAATAGGAAGGATCCAGCAGGACTCTCCTCCTCTTCCCACCAGGGATTTCCCTAACTCGCACATCTTCAGCCGACCCCCTGCCTTCGCTCTTGCTTCAGTGAAAGAAGGCTCCTTGCTCTTCGTGCAGCCCAACCTCCCCACTTATGCTCTGGCTCCAGGGCCCTCTCTTCCTCAAGAACTTCACTGTAATTACCCTCTTCTCTCTCCCGCACCATCAAATTCTGCCTCTCTGACAGATTATTCCCATTGGCATATCTTAGATGCCAACACCTTTATTGTATATTTTTATTATTATACATTGTTAATATACAATGCTACTTTATTATACATTTATTTTATGTTGTCTCAAGAAAACAAAACATCATTTTCTTGTCTTTATGTCTTTGTCCAGCTCCTGTTTCTCTGCTCCCTGGTGGCAAACACTTGAAAGAGTGGGCTCTCTTTGCTGCCTTCATTTCTTCACCTCCCGTTTGCCCCTCAACCCCACACAACGGGACTTCTGTCCTCACCCCTGGACTACAATGGCTATTACCACTGTGATAAACGACTACATGGTCTCCATTGTGCTGAAGCCACTGTTATCTCTGTCCACTTCCTCCTTGATTTCTCAGCAGCATTTGATGCTGACGACTCTCTTCTCTTCTTTAAGGCTCCTGACACCTCTCATCTGGTTTTTCCTCTGCTTTACTAGGTCTTCTTTCTCAGTCTCCTCTGATGGTCCCTCCTCCTTTATCAGGCCTTTAGATGTTGGAGTCCCTTTTATGTCTACACTCTCTTCCAAGAGGAGTTTATCCAGGTATGGTGCTTTTAATATCATCCAGACCCCCAAATCCAGACTCCCAAATATATGTCTCCAACGTCGGCCTTTCCCTGAAGTCCAGGTCCTTACATCCAAGCACCTCCTCACCCTCACTTGGATGTCTAATACACATGAAAATGCAACATGGCTGAAACAGAACCATTGATGACGCCCGTCTTCCCCCAAGCATGCTCCCCTCAAACTCTCTCCGTCTCAGTAAATGGCCCCCGTCTCCATCCAGCTGCTGGCCAGAGGGCCATCCTTAATTCCTCCATTTCCTTCCCACTCTACATCCAAGCTATCAGTGTGTCCTGTTGGCTTTACCTCCAAAGTACATCCCAACGTAAATCCCAAATCAGACCATTTGTGACCCCCTCCACAGCTGCTATCCGCATCCATGTCATTCTCACGTCTATTGTAATCGCTTCCTAATTCCTCTGTGGACTCCACTTCTGACCCACTCCCGCCTTACTTTTTACATCGGTCTTGCTAACATTCAAATCAGATCATATATCACTCCCCTGCTCAAAAACCTCAAAACACTTCACACACAACCCAAATAAAACCCAGACTCCTTACTCTGACCTATGAGGCTGACATGATCGGCCCGTCTCTGCAGCTCCCCTCCCACCGCACCTCTGCACTCTGGCTGCGCTACAGACCACGCTCCTTCCTGCCCCAGAATCTGGGCTCTTGTTTATCTATCCGGAACACTTTTTTTCCTGATCTTCGTGTGGCTGCAGTTTCAGCTGAAACAGCACCGTCTCAGAGAAGCCTTCCCTGACGAGGTGGTAAAAGCAGCCCCCTCCCACACATGAGGCTGTTGTTGCATTTTTTCTTCTCTGTGGCACTTAAAATTATTTGTTTGGAGGACAAATTAGAGCAGTTTCCTTTTGGTCTAAAAAGGTGTATGTGTGGTCCCGTCTGCAGGGGTGGTAAGGCCCAGTGCTTCTTCAGTTCCTCTGAACCACACGGCCAATGGTGATGGCGGGTTTCCAAGTGCCCACTCTGCCCCTCACCTCACAACCCAGAGTCCACACGTCCAATTTATGCTGTGTGCTCTTTGTACGAAACAGATCCTAGTCGTGCATCCTCTTGGCGTAGGCAGGTGATATAATCTCAAGGGACTGCTAGAGAGCTTCTCTTTAGCTGTTCTTCCACGAAATGGGATTTCTAACAACAGTTTTGATGCTCTGACATAGGCGTCTCCTGATAACACTGATAGGAGCATTCAAAACAATGCCTTCCCTTGCCTGCTTTGTCCTTTTGAAGATTTCTGGAAGGGTCTATGACCCACCGTGTCAGTCTCCTGGGGCAGGTTCCTGGGCCCCGTGCCAGAGCTACACAGCGAATCCCTGAGGTGGAGCCCAGGGGTTTTCCTGGGAATAGGCATTGGCAGCAGGTGCCCAGGGGATCCTCAGGCAGGCTGGATTTTGAGGGCTGCTGCTGCAAGAGGCTGAAAAAGTTTAAGGCACAAGATCCCCTCAGAGCGCAGTAATGCTAAGTGCCATACTTCCAGGATGGAACTGTGATTTGAAATACATGTCCTGTTGGTCCACTGTCCAGGCATTGCTCTGAGTTTGACCCAAACATTCTGAATCCAGTCAGAGTCACCTTTGGAAGGGGCTACCGTAGGAGAGAATGGATTTACAGCAATAATGCCTGCGTCTCTTCGCTCGGCATCTTGAGCTCACTTAGCCCCCGCAGGGAAGCTCCTGATGGCAACCAGCACCAAGCAGCCCTCCTTGGCCGAAGGCTCGAGAAAGGAAGAAGAGGGATTAGGGTGAATCTCTTCCTTCCTCCCACATCTACGTTTGAGGGTTGAATGATCAAGCCTTCCCTTCCCTTCTCTTCCCTTCCTCTTCTTCCTCTCTTTCCTCTCCTCCTACCCTCTCCCTCCCTCTCCCTCCCTCTCCCTCTCTCTCCCTCTCTCTCCCTCTCTCTTCCTTTCAGTTAAGTGCTTGGTCCTGTATAAGCTATAACAGGAACAAGGTAAAAGGAAGCAAACTTCTCCTCTTTATATAGATATCTTCTTTTGAAACATTTTTATTTCACTTTTTCTAACAGCAATATAGAAACAAATAATCATAAAAAATAAAATTATAAACTGTCCATCGATTATGTAATAGCACTTGGTATTGCTACAGGGATGAGGCCAGGGGCTGGTCAGGGCATCTCAAGCCTGCCCAGCTCTCCAGGCCTCTGGGATCACTGCCGAGCCCATGAAGGCCTCAGACATCACCGCACGCTGCAGTGTCAATGGAGACTTCAAGTTTTACACCCAGGGGTCCTTGGGGATGACAGAGAGACGGGTAGACAATGAGTAAAACTGGAAACAGTACTGTATACACGTGGTAAGCCAGAAGGTCGCCCTGGGGAGCAGGCGACGCAGGTTAGGTTGCGGCTCGCTCACAGACAGCTCTTCACCACACAAGGCAGGGGCTTCACAAGGCTGAATCGGCTTGGTTAGTTGTCTGTGTTCACTGTGGAGACAAGGGAGCTAACAGACACTGGACAACGAGTAAGAAAACACACCTATCTTTCCCCTCTACTGCTCTCCTCAGATCCCCTCTTCCTTCTCCTCCTTCTTTATCCCAAAAGAAAATTCTCTTGGGATGAACTAAGCAAAAGAGTCGAGACATCTAACCTATCCAAAAACGGGTGCCTTGACTTCAGTTTCCTCTCAGAGAACAAAGAAAGGAAAGAAGCATTCGGTTAACCGAGCAACTAAATTGCCCAGTTGATTCCAGTTCAATAGGGTTGACAAAATTTAACTAAATCACTCAGCTTTAGTTGAATCCAACTTTTTCAGTTACTATAATAATTAATTTCTACAAAGAAAAAAAAAATCAGTTTGGCATTTTCTTCAGAATATGGAATGAGCTTTCCTGTGAGGGTCTGGGTATGTGTACGTGTGTCTCTATACAGTGAGGGGTGAGTGTGTGTAATAGGCCAGCCTGATATCCCACGACCTTGAGGACTCGTCTGGAAGAAGCCTGGCAGGACTGCTTCTGTAGGACTTGGCAGTGCCTGTACCTAATCCCTGAGGAGGGACATTGCAGGGTAGAGAAAATCTCCCTCCTTTCCTGCCTGAGGGGGAATAGCCCTGGCCTTCCTCAGAGGTCTTCTCCGTGGAAGAGTCCCTTGGGCCTCAGACTTCTGTCACTGCTCAGAGTCAGGCTGAAAACAAATCTTGGCTATGTGGTTACATTTTCTTTGAAGGAAGCATAAGCCCTCTGGTTCTTTGAAATCACAAGGAAGAGACCAGTTCTTTTCTAACTAGGAACCATTCATTTGCATCCTCCTACTCCTGGCCCACAAAAGAAAAGCAACCTTTCCCAGTGTGGGTCATGGAGTGTGTGTGTGTACGTGTCTGTGAGTGTGAGTGTGCATGGGCCCCAATGAGATTATACAGGAAGATGAAGCATGAAGGCAGAGCAGTAGGACACCTCACTTCCTATACGGAATCGGGATTGTTGATACATGTGCTGTGGGTCTACTGTCTAGGCATTGCTCTGACTCTGATCCCAATATTCTGATTTGCAAAGTGGGAGGTGTGCATGGGGGCTGAATGAGGTGGAGAGTAGAGGGGCTGGCAGTTTGTGGATTTGGCAAAGAAGTAGGGCAATCTTTGGGGTTCAAGTTCATTGATACATGATCTGTCTAGGCATTATTAATAATGATTCAACACATCAACATTCTATAGCCAACAAAGAGCTGTGTAACCTCAGGGAAGTCATTCTCCTTCCATGGCTTCACTATACTCCTTTATGAATGAGAGGGCTCGACTAGATGACGTCAAAGGTCAAACCCCCCAGCTGCCGGGGAATCCCCTGCCACGTGGCCTTCTACCAGGTTAACTTCCCTAACCTATTGAGGCCTCAGTCCTCACATGCTGATCTTCACACTTGTCGTTAGGAAGAAACTTCTGAAACCAAATCCTGAATCTCTGTACTTGACCTACCCAACTGGTTCACCATTTGGACAAAAATCAAACAGTTATTAACAAGTTAGTAACAGATTAGTAACAGTCTGATTCAATTAAAATTAGTCCTTTAAGTCAGGCCCAGAATCTCAGAGGAGGCTTAAGGTGAGCTTCTTCGCTCCCTCGAGTCCTTCTGGGGAGGGCAAGAAGGTGATGTGGGTGACACCGCTGGAATTCACCAGGAGGCCTCTGCTGGCCCCCAAGGGGGATCCTGTTATGGGAAACCCACTGACGGATCTGCCTAGTTCAGTCACCAGTGGTCTCCCAGGCACTCCCCCAGGGCTGTGGGGTGGCGGCAGAGGCGCTCTTTGGAGATTGGGATTGGTATACGTGGCCAGGGCAGGCAACAGAGGGCATCTGTGCTTGCTGCACCCACGCTACCCTGGTGTGTCCTGGTACACGCCAGAAACAGAAACCATTTACATGCCACCTATAGTGCCAAGGTTGAAGACTGACCACAGCCTGGACCTCACGCTCACCGGGGCACCGCCTGCTGGCTGTGGGGCCTGCGTCCCCAAGCTGCACTTTGTTATTCCTTTCCTTGTGGGTCCTGTCAAGGTGGCTGAGTCACCCATTTAGGGTGAATTTGAGCCAGTACTTAGAGGACAGCAACAGGGAGATGGGCATGTCTGACATATCTGATCACCTCCCCCCTGGGGGCTCAGTACCCTTGAGGAAGCTTTCTGCAAGAATCACAGCTTTTGGGGGGCCCCATTTGGGATCCCAGTTCATAGCACCAGTGATTCTGGGAAACAGGAATATAGAGCACTGAGGGGAGGACTGTGACGTGTCGTGCTGGGAACCCAGGTCTCACTGAACATCTGGGTGGAGGGGCCCTTCGGCAGAACTCTTTGGGTGTTAAGCAAGAGCCAGTCATGGGATGTTGGGATCCATAGCTGGGGGCCCCAAGAAAGCACCTGCCGACAGGTCCTGGGGGCCCACGGTTCACAGGTCTCGCCTATGGGGAGACCCACTTGGGGTAACTTGGCCTCAACACCCTTCCCACACCCTCTCCCTGCCTCCCAAACTCTCTCTTCTGGTTTTTCTGCCCCCTTCTAGGGCTTCTCAGCAGAGAGAGAACCTCCGGGAGTTGATGTTCATCTTGGTGACTCCAATGAGCTTGAGTGGCGTGGACAGACTGAAGGAGGAGGCAAGTGGGGAGTCGCAGAAGAGGTCGGACAGCTCATCCCGTTCCTCCAGCTCGTAGGTGGCATCGTTGAGCATCCTCCTGTGGAGGTCGCAGGTCTGCTCTATCTTCAGCTTGTTGATGTCACTGCGCAGGCGCATGAGCTGTCTGGCCAGCTGCTGGTCCTGAAGCCGCATCTCTGTCTGGAAGGCAGGAGGGGGAGGCATCAGCACCAAGCTGCGTGAGGGGGCCTACAGCACCCCTCATAGTCGCTGACAAGCACAGACCCGTTAATAGGAGACCTAATTAATCGCTTGTATCATCGACTGGTCCACCTGGAGATATTAGCACGTTCTCAGCTCAAAGAGGTGAAAAGACACACATAGAGAGATGACAAATGAGGACGTGCTTGCCAAACTATACTTTGTGCTAGGCCAGATACTATGTCTAAATCCTCTGGAAGAGGTGCATGTCAGTCCTGGCTTTAAGGTATTTCCAGTTCAGTCTCATTGTGTACACATGGAGTAAGCACATAAAGTATGCATAGGAATGATAAATGCTAAATTCAGAAGCATGGTTACCTCTGGGCAGGAAGGAGGAAATGTGATTGGGGTTGCCATACAAAATACCATAGACTGGGTGGCTTAAACAATAGATATTTATTTTTCACAGTTCTGGAGGTCAGGAAGTCCACGTTCAAGGCTGATTCAGTTCCTAGTAAAGACCTTCTTCCTGGCTTGCTGATGGCCACCTTCTGGCTGTGTCCTCACAGGATGGAGAGAGAAAGCTCTAGTCTCTCTTTCTCTTTTTATAAGGACACTAATCCCATCACGGGGGCCACCCTCATGACCTCAAAATCTAATCACCTCCCAAAGGCTCCACCTCCAAATACCATCACATTGGGGGTTAGAGCTTCAACATGTGACTTTTGGGGCACACAAACATTCAGTCCATAACAGGGTATATTAACACCCAAGTTAATCTTCACTACAACTCTGTGAAGTAATATTACCATCATCATCCACAATTTAGAGATGAAGAGGCAGCGGCACAGCAAAGTCAGTCACTGTGTCAAGTCACAAAGCTCATAAATGGCAGAGCTGGGATTGGGAACCCAAACTACCGACAACTAAGTTCTTCTGCCTCTTCGGGTAGAGCTGGAGTGTGGGGTATGGAGCTAGTTCTGTGCTCAGTGACCTACTAGAAGGTTCATAATATTTTTAGTGCCTCAGTGTTTCCTATTGAAGAAGGTATGTGAGAATAACTCCTCACCTGGTCTAACATTTAGTTTCCAAAATTCATCTTCATGTTAATCTTGTTGGAACTGAACAGCCAGCCTGGAGTTACCAGCAGGGCAGTTTGGTTGAGTGTTTTACAAGCTGGAAGAGTTTCAATGAGTTGCTTAGTTTCCCAGTTGTGCGATGGCAGAGACCGGGATGGGAGCTCATGAGATCTCTTCAGGCTCCTAGTGCAGAGCATTTTCCAACAACACTAAGACAGGACACCAGCTGCTCCTACATGACAAGAGGTCTAATTCCTTCTCACCGTTTACTCTGCCTAGGCTTGCGAGTGGTTGTTTTAGTATTTTTGCGTCTTCACGCTCAATCATGTCATTCACCTGATGCTTGGAGCCAAACTGATTTAGAAAAATCAACCATGAGACTCCAGAGGGACCCACCTGTGGTTATGCAAATGAATGCAAATGTTCTCACCCTTCCCCTGTTTGGGTTTGGAATGGAGTGCATTGCAGGGGAGAAAAATACGCAGCTTCACTAGGAAGCATTTCTTTGTTCTCTTTTCTCTCTTATTTTTTTATGTGCTTCCACAGATCTCTTTTCTCCTGATTTTATAGATGAGAAAAATCAGAAATTCTTGCTGGGGATCAGCAAAGTATTTAATGGCAAAATTGGGATTAAAGTTCATAGCCTCCCGTTCATTAGTTTACTTCTCAGTTCTTGAGCATAACAATGCAAATTTATTGGCATCAGAAAGTCTGTTGATCTACAATAGCGCCAAATTAATGATGCTGGGTTAGCCACAGGGCAGGTGGTCATTCATTCATTTATTTGGAGCCCCTGGTCATGCCTGGAACTGGGATAGGTGCTGCCTAAGCCCTTCTGAAGGAGATGAGGGTCAAATTTGTCTGAAAGACAGTGCAGCTCACACCCATTGCTTTCTTTAATGTGGTCTTCTGGGGGGTTTGCTCAAACCACTTCTCTTCAGAGTATTCTGTAATTGGAGGATAGATCTCTTTGGAAAGCTAGGAACTCTATGGCTTAGATCTGAACTGTGGTATCAGGAATTGGATCTCAGGTCTGCAAAGATCCTCTAAAGTTGGAGAATTTCAGGTCTGAGCAGGTGTTTGGGACTATCTGTGAGATGTGGCCTGCGGTGGGTACCTAGTGGGGGGAGGGGCTATTTTTCTATGGCTGATAGATCCGGTCAAAAGTCAGAGAACAATCTAGAGTTTAACACTCATCAGAGTCAGCTAAAAGGAGTGAAAGTGGGGCATCTGTCCAGTTTCCTTTGACTGGACAAAGGCCACCCCGGTGGAGCTACCTCTCACACCCCTTGTTGGAGGCATTCAACTCTACGTAAGCAAAAGAAGAGAAGTAAAGCCACACTTTCAACAGGGATGGCAATTCTGGTCATTCTACTTGTTTGTGCCCCAAGGGAACATGAGGAGGGGGCTGGGACCCCACTGCTTCCTCAGCAGGCCTTTGTTCTGAGAGCATCTCACAATGTGAGCATCCTGCCCTAGGAATCACTTGGCATATATATTTTGTTATGACCCCTGACTCAACTACTTCATCTGATGCTCAAAGAAATGGTGTTTGTTCCAGCACTACAAGGAAAACTGGCAGTGTTGACCCTATTCTCACCTCCTCTGTGGGCCACACAGCTTAAACCCTAAGCTGAATCTTCACTTAAGAGGTAACTCCGCTGTAATCAAACCAAATCCATATAGCAACGAGTTCTCACAGGCTCCAAAGAGACCTGAGCAAAATGTGCAGGGCTAAGAGGCTTTTTTTTCCCTCCAGAATTTCTTTTTCAGTTATGATAAAATACACATAAAATTTACCATCTTGACCATTTTTAAGTGTACAGTTCAGTGGCATTAAGTACATTCACATTGTTGTGCAACCATCACCACCATCCATTCCCTTTTTTCATCTTGCAAAACTAAAACTCTCTCCCCATTAAACACTCACTCCCCATTCTTCCTTCCCCCAGCCCCTAGCAACCACCATTCCACTCTCTGTCTCTATGAATTTGACTACTCTAGGTACCTCCTATAAGTGGAATCCACAGTATTTGTCTTTTTGTGCCTGGCTTATTTCACTTAGCACAATTTCCTTAAGGTTCATACAGTTAAGAGGCTTTTTATAAATTAAACCTTTTCAAAAATTTTTAACGAACATATGTCTTCGCTGAGCCTATTTAGAGTAAGTCAGAAGAACGGCAGTTCCTGTGGAAGGTGCAGAGGCTGCGATGCGGGTACGGTTACAGAGAGCAGCGTCTAGGCCGGGCACGGAGCTCCTCCTTCCTTTTTCTCTCTTCTCTGCCATGCAGGCATTCGAGTGGCAATGACAACACACCCCCATCTTCTACCACATACTATCAGATGCATTTTACATACCTTATTTCACTGAGTCTCCCAGAACTCTAGATGACAGGTATTTTGATCTGTTTCACAGACAAGGAAACCAACCCAGAGAAGTTAAAGAACTGTCCAGGATCAGACTAGCCTGTGCTGGTGGCACTTGGACCACACCTGGGGCCCAACAGCCCAGAGCTGGTATCCTCTCCATGGCTCCTATCTTCCTGGAGGTGGGATGGGTCCCCGAGGCAGCAGAAGTGGGAAATCCATTGCTCTGGAGTTAGAATGTGAGTTCAAGGAGAATGTCACCTCACCAGCTGTGTGGCTTTGAGCAAGTCACTCACGCTCCTTGAACTTCTGTCTCTTCATCTACTGAAAAGGCCTCATCCAAGGACTGTGAGAAGCAAGCTAGATAATAAGTAATATGCCATATAAGCTGAACAATGCTGGTCAAATAAAGGGAAGAAGTTCACTGTTTAAGTTCTTTCTCTCCAGGCCAAGGTTCAGAATGTGGAACCCGGCCAGGGCCTCCCAGTTTTAAGCTTTTATTAAAGAGGCAGAGACACTGGCCCTAAGACCTGGCCCCACCAACATGGGCTTAATGCTCTCCTTGGCCAAGGCTGAACTGTAGGACGTGCGGATTTCCAATCCCCCCTCCCAGGGTGGCCTGTTGCCCCTGCAGGATAAAAGCATTTGCAGGTTCTCAGAGGTGTGGCCTGTAATTCCAGCAACCCTGTAATTAGGGCAGAGTACTGGTGAGAGGGGAGACTCCGCGCATTGTGGGGAAGGGTGTGTTCCCACGGGGTGAGAAGCACATGAGGGGGGTGGCAGATGATCGGTGGCCCTGATGCAATAGCTGTGCTTGTGGTCTACACTTGGCTGTAGTTTGTTTCTTTGAGTTTGGTTGTTTCTTTGAGTCAGACAAGAATGCCTCTTGGGAGAGCCCAGTTCTTTCTTAAGGTAGAAGGTGAATCCTCAAGAGTGGGATTAAGTAACTCAAGGTGGTAATTAAACTGCCCTGCAAGAGGAGGAGGAGATTTCTTCAGCTTTGCCTGGTGAGATGAGGGGGTGGTAAGGGCCCTGGGGGAGAGGACATAGTGAGGCCGTGGGGGAAGGAGCAAGAGAGGAAACCGGGAGGATGGCCAGCCAAGGAAACTCAGAGGACAGAAACAGGTACTATGAGTGTGTAGTGATTTGCTGTGAGGTCTCTTTAGGCAAGTCTCATGGGGCGCTAGTGATCTCCTGGGGAGTTAGAAGAGGGGCTGACTCCTCCCTCCAGGCCCGGTGCAATAAAAACAAAGGCTGCTGTAAAATGATGTGGAGAACAGTATGGCAGTTCCTCAAAAAATTAAACACAGTATTACCATGTGACCCAGCAATCCCACTTGTGGGTGTATACCCACAAGAACTGTAATTAGGGACTCAAACAGATATTCGTACACCCATGTTCATAGCATTATTCACAATAGCCAAAAGGTAGAAGCAACACAAGTCTCCATGGATGGATGAGTGGATAAACAATGTGGTATACACATACAATGGAATATTGTTCAGCCTTAAAAAGGAAGGAAATTCCGACACATGCTACAACATGGATGATCCCTGAGGACATTATGCTAAGTGAAATAAGCCAGTCACAAAAGGACAAACACTGTATGATTCCACTTATATGAGGCACCTAGAGGAGTCAAACTCACAGAGACAGGAAGTAGAATGGTGGTTGCCAGGGTCAGGGGGAGGGGGAGTGGGAAATTGTTTAATGGGGACAGAGTTCCAGTTTGGGAAGATGAAAGAGTTCTGGAGATGGATGGTGGTGATGTGAATCTACTTAACGAATTGTACATTGAAAAATGGTTAAAATGGTAAATTTTATGTTATGTGTATTTTTCCACAATTAAAAAACAACAACAAAAGCTGCAACTTTGAAGTGATCACCCCAACTCGGGTTGCCCAGGACCTTCCTGGTTTTAGCCCCCAAAGTCCCATGTCCTGGAAAGCGCTTCAGTCCTGGGCAAATAGGGATGGTTGGTCACTCTACTGCAGCAAGTCTGGCTGCAGGCGTGGGCGACTGGGGGCCCGTCCTGGACAGTCAGGGACCCGTCTGCGTGATGCATTCTTTAACTTGGGTGGCACTGGGAACTGACCAGATCCTGAAGAAGGCAGAGTGGCCTGGGAGGTTGAAGGCCTCTCCGAGGAGGGTGAGAGGAGCGGTAGCCATGGAAGGAGGGGCAACTGGCAAGGGGAGAGAGCATTCTGTTCTTTGCCCATGACCTCTGCAGCATTGGGGATAAGCACCATTTTTGTGGAAATCTGGAGAATTGGCTTCTTTCCTCAGCACCCTTTGCCCACGTGCTCTGTGCTCACTTGCTCCATCGAAAACACTGAATGATTTCTTGGCTTTCCAGGGAAGCAGATGCCTTTATTCCTACTTGCCAATGGGATCTGCTTGACTGCTTCCTTGAGTCTGATATCTACAGGTCAAAAATGTCCTGAAGATTTTAGGAGTTAAAACAAAAACAAAGGACATATAAATATCAGACCATCAGGAGCACAAGGAGCGACTCTTCTGAAGGTGCCACCTTTAACCACTGCAGCTCCTGCCTCCTAAAATGAGTGCAGACGTAGAGGCTGTCAGACAGATCCTCCTCTTCCCAACAAAAGTCTTCTCTGGAACCCTATCGTGATCTGCTTTGTTTCTATTCTCTAGTTCTTCATTTTCTGGAGAATTCTGCCTGTGAAAGCTTCTATTCTCTCAGTTTGGAGAAAAAATAAGACAGTGACAGTGGCTTGAGACACGGCCCTGTGAAAATCTGAAAGCATATTTGGGGCAGAGATTTCAGAATGCATCTTTAAAGCTTGCCCCAGAGAAATCCCAGTGCCTCGGGACCAACCAGAGGTGAAAAAACGAGCAGAATTGCAGAGCGTCCTAATTAGCACAGATCCAGGCAGACAGAAAAAATCCCAAGGTGATCAAGACGTTTTGTCTAGTCCCTATTTCTGAGGCTCGTATCTAAGCTATCCCAGCCCAACAACTACAATGATCTCTGACTGATGTTGAAACGAGACTGGGTATCAAATTCTGGCCATTTTCTCAGCTGTGCGTGAAGGGACAGAACATGATCTATTCTCTACGAGACGTAATTCTTAAACCTTGGAAATAGTTTTTGTAACCTGTCACATGATTTATTTAACTTAACTGAAAGGTCCAGCTTATTGCTTTAATCAGTGTTACATAGGAACATAATACTGATTAGAAGCCTGGATAAAATATTATTCATTATTTGATCTTGGGTTTGGTCTCTGAGAAAGAGCCAGAATAATGCTATTAGGAAAGAAAGCAAGTGGTGTCACTGAAGTGTGTTGCTGGATGGCAACTTTAGATTCTGGGAAAAATTTAAAAAATTTTTTTCAAACACTTCTAGAAACCAAACTTGTGTTTGTGAATTGATTTCCAGGGGAAGCTGTTGACTCAGGTGGAGGCTGGAACATGTTTCTCGGAGGTCTCTACTCTGGAGGCAGCAGGCCACTGCTCCTGGCAGCAGAGGCCACACTCACAGCTGCCACACGCTCTGTAACCTCTGGCCTTGGGCCGGGGCAGGTGCCAGGCTGGTTCTGGGTTCTCTTGGATGCCCCTGGCCTAGGGTGTGGGTGGGCGAGAGGGCACCCTGGCTTCCATCCCCTCCACAGGAGATGACTCGTCTGTCTGGCTGGGCTCCTCCGAGGGGCTCTTGTGCTCCCCTTGGAACCCCTCGGATGTGTCAAGCTCTACATATGTTATAAGATTTTTGATTTTCAAGCTTGGAAGGTCCTAGGCCTAACCGCCATTGTCACAGGTAAGGCTGGCCTTTGGGAAGGACTGACTGATCCATTCTAAGGGCCCCCAGATCTGCCCTCAGAGGCTCTGGGTTCTAATCGGCTAGGGTCTGAATGTTCGTGTCCCCCCAAAATTCATATTTTGAAATCCTAACCCTCGATATGATGGTATTAGAAGGCTGGGCCTTTGAGAGGTGCTTAGGGCATGAGGGTGGATCCCTCAGGACGGGATTAGTGCCCTTATAAAAGAGGCCCAGAGAGCTCCCTCGCCCCTTCCACCACATGAGGACACAGTGAGGAGTCTGCAACCCGGAAGAGGGCCCTCTCCTGACCATGCTGGTACCCAGACTTCTAGCCTCCAGACTGTAAAAATTAACCGTCCCAAGTTTAAGCCACCTAGCCTGGGGCATTTTGTTGTAGCAGCCTGAACAGACTAAGACACAGTCCCAGTTCAGGCTCTGACTAGATGAGTGGCTTGGCTTTGGGCGCTTTGTGGAAGGGGATGCTGATCACCCCCACACCTCATAAGCTGCATGCCAGATGTGAGGGGGGCCAGAAAACTGTACACCCAAGGAAGGAATTCTGTGCACGAAAGCAAGAGCAGGAGAGACAGGCCTGGAAAGACAGGCCTGCATTAGCATGCCCACAGTTACCTCTCGCCCCACACCTTGGCCTCCTGGCTGGCCTCCCCCCTGCCTCCCCTCCCACTCTGCACTTGGTCCTACACTCAAGAGGCTGATGGGCAGGTCTCTCCCCTTCTTCAAACCTTTCAAAGGTACAGCCAGGCCTCCTGGCTCTCCTATTCTCTTGAGCCTCGCTCTCCCATTCTGAGCCGCTCGCCCCCCAGGGCAGCCGCATTGGGTCTTTGTCCCCTCCCCTAGAACCACTCTTCCCACCCCATCATTCTTCAGGCCCAGCTTAGCCTTTGCCCTCGATCCTTGCAGGTTGAGTGACACCCCTACTATGGGTGCCTCCTCCCACAGCACCTACACACACCATTGTGTTTGTTCAATCATCTGTCTCCCCACCAGACGGTCAAACACCAAGGAGAGATCAAGACTGTGTGCTCACCAGGCCCATCCTTGTGCCTGGTGCATAGCTCTGGATCCCAGAAGCCATTTGTTGAATGAACAAACAAATGAATGAATGAATAGCTCCCCAGAGCCAGGTCTTGATTTTCCACAGCTGGGACGATCTTGGGAAAACCATTCCTGACTTTTCTACCCTAGCTGCCCTCCAGGCCTGTGGAGAGGCAGTGAGTAGGATGAGCAGAGCATCAGCTCGTGGGTTCAAGGTCCCTCTCCACCACCCACTGGTGGTATGACTCTGGGCAAGTTGCTCAAGCTGTCTGAGCCTCAATTTCCTCATTTGTGAAATGGGTATAGTAATAATAACCAGTCTGAGAATTAAATAAAACATATCTAAGACATTTGGTACAGGACATGGGGTTCCATATATATTAGTTCCACTTTATCCTTCTTCATGATCAGAACCACAGAGCTAAGCATTCAATTTTTGTTGTTACTTCCCATATGACATTCTCATCTCTCTTTCTAGGTTATAGGAGTTCTTGGGTGCGGAGGCCCTGTATGATTCTTCCTTGCTCCCCAACAGTGCCTGGAGCAGAGCTAGTCACCAACCCATGCTTCGCACATACTTCTTGAGTGATTACGTACACCTGATACCTGTGTCACTCTTTGCACTTTCCCAAGCACGGCTGGTGGGGTTGGTAGGACAGTATTAGCATCTCCACCACCAAGTGAATCACAAAGCTAGTAATGCCAAAGCACCTCAGGATTTGAAATGGAGGCAGGGGACCCTCCCATGCAGGGCTGGCACAGGATGAGGTCCAGGTCCCCAGAGTGGAGCCAGGGACTTCCCTAACTTCCCTGCCACTGCCCTGGACAGCACACAGGAGCCTTGTTGGGCCAACAGCCAGTCCCAGGACTGTGCTGCTCATGCCAGGCTACTGGAGTGGGGCCCACGGCATGGCTATTCCTGCTGGGCCCCCTGCAAGACTGCAGGGAGGGCTGGCTCCTTCACGTCTCCAAACCAGCATGCCCTGCAGGGGTGTCTCTGGGCGAGACAGCGGACAGAGAGAAGACTCCCCTGATGGGGACTGTCTGCCTGCTCTTGCATTGCCTTCTGAACTTCCACTTGCAGGAAGTACTAACCGCCCCAGGCATGGACTGCGCTTGATTAAGTGAGTACCTGGAGATCAGCTTTGGCCAGGGCAGTTGTCAGATGGGAATAAAGGGTGCTGAGGTGCCCTGGCATCCTTGGAGAGCCCTCAGAAGACACCTGGAGCACCGATGTTGGGACTTGTAGACTTGTCTTGGGTTCTGGGCTTCCCAGTTTGGAAACTGATGGAGTGGCACTTGCACATCTGATGCTGAGTGAGCCCCAAACCAGCCAGTAACACTAGCGGACCAAGAGAGAGGGAGTAATTCCACTGACCAAGAGTGAGGGAGAGCTGCTATGGGACGAGCACTCTGTGGACTTGGGTCTTGCGTGAGTAATTAGGGCTCCTGTCCACCAGTAGTTTCTATATATAGATTCCCGCCCGTGCCTCCAAAAGGAGGTGAAGCAAATCTATTCTCTGCCTCACCTTCCAGGATTGATTGAGGCCATTTTGCTCTGTAAAGTCATTTCACACTCCATTACCCTGGAACCTGCCTCCTTAGGAAGAACAGATGGTCTGGGCTTCATCTACTGGAGGGGCCTCACAGTAGGCTACGGTCCTGGGGTGAACTAAGAACCCATCTCAGCAGAGTATTTGCTGTGCTTGTGGAGCGTCTGTGACCCCGGTCCCCCCTCATACTCCAGAGTTAGAGGATGAGTTGGAGCTGGGCCCCTGCACCCCATGCACCCCATGCACCCTGAGTGCTCAGGAAGGTCTCTGGAACTGTTGAGTACCATGAAATGTGGCCACACCAACCATGGGGCTGCTGACATAAGTGTGAGACGAGAAAGGGCGTGGGACAGAGAGGGCTGGGATGGAGGCTGTGAGCTGCCTGATGGACACTCACGAATCTCTCTGCACATCTCCTTCCTTCGCTAAAAACTGACGGCTGATCATCCCTTTGGTTCCTTCCTGCTCTAGCATTTGATGATTTCATTCATAACCCTAACCAGCACTATCAGAATTAGCACTATTAGAAAGAGGAGCTTTTGTCTTCCTTAGTCATAAGTACCGGTGGGGTACCTGCCCTGGGTGGGAGCTCTGTGGGAAGCAGAGAAGCCAGGACTTCTTGACCGGCCTGGGACCCTCCTTCTCTCCTGGCTCTTGAGTGGCCTGCGGGTTTCAGCCTGGACCAGCGGTTGTGACTGTGGCTCCTGAGTGATAGGCCCTTGGTGCAGACTTGGTGCAGACTGTCTCCAAGCGGCCGAGGGCCTAGCCACCTTGAGTGAGCCTCTCTGACGTTTCCCTGGCTTTCTTCTGCTCACTGGTTGTGTCTGTCTCAGGCCTGTGCTCAGGGACACGACCAACAGCCAATGGGCAGTGCCCGCATTTTCAGCCCCTAGCAGCAGCCTGGGGACAGGGGGCGGGTTCAGGAGCTTGTAAAATAACACATCTCCAAGCAAGGGATTGTCCAGCCCAGGGGCACACCTCAGGCTTGAACAGTCCCTTTTGAACGTGTGTGCCACCAGACCTGGCCTTGGTATAAGAACAATGAGCGTCCTTCTCAGAGACAGAGGGGAGTTCTTGGAAAGAGGGCAAAATCAGTAAACTTGGGAGAACAACAGCACAAAGTTCCAGGAGGGGAGAGAATGTGTTGAACGAGCATAAAATTTCATAAACTACAAAGTGCATTCGTGCTCATTGGATCGTGGGACGAACTGGCTGTGTAGCAGCTGTTCAAAGCAGGGGTTGAGGTGGGGCAGATTGGGGTTCAATCCCTGCTCTGCTGGTTGATCTTGGGCAAGTTACTTGACCTCCATTTTCTCATCTGTAAATAGGGATAGTAATAGTGCATACCTTAAAAGAGCGCTGGGAGAATGATATGATGCGACGCATATAAATGTGCATGACCTGGTACCTAACTGTTCCAGGCACTCAGCAAGTGCTCCCTGCCTTCTGCCTCTGCCCTCCTCATCTTCTCCTTCAACACCCTGCCAGAAAGGTATTTATTATCCCCATTTTACAGTGACAAAAACCAGGGCTATGGTTAATTGGGTTTCCTAAAGTCACACAGCTAGAATGTGGTAGAATTCGACTAGAAGTCTAATCTAGTTACACATTCTATGCTTTCCCCACTCCAGCTGTGACCCGTTAATGGGCCAGTTGCATTAGAATCACCCACAGGCACTTGTTAAATTCCTGACACCACCCCAGATTTACAGAATCTGTATTTCCACAGACGGCCTGGGAGGGATCTGTATTTTTGACAAATGCCCTGGGTGCCTCGTCCAATAGTCACTACACACGAGCATGAATGCAGTTCTTATAACCAGGAGGGCACCCATCAGAGGAACTGGGTTTTAATTACTATAGGAGAAATGTTAAAGGGAAATAGGAGAAGCCTAATGCCAATCACGCTTAAAGATGGGGATCTGGTTGCTGAGGAAGTGAGGGATTTGTGTTTCTTCTCTTTGGTTAATGTCATTGTCCACTGCACCTGGCACAAGGGACCAGTCACCATGGCACATCGGCCCTCAGCTCCCCGAAGCACTTTGGAACTATATTTATTGTACGTCTGGTATAGCTCTCCTCATGCCATGTCACTGTATTTACGTGTCTGTCTCCTCCACAAAGGAAACCCCATCAAGACAGGAAGCCTGTCCCGTTCACCTTAGGTGCGCCCAGCCCCCCGCCCAGGCACTCAGTGAACAGAGGTTGTGTTGAATGAACAGAAGATTGGATCAGAGGCCCCGGCCTGTCTCTCACAGCTCCAGGACTGCCTGGAGCTGTTATTCTGGTTAGGTCCTGCTGTCAGGCCTCTTCTTCCTCCCTCTCCTGCTCCCCTGCTCTGCACAGCCAAGAAAGGGAAGGGGCGAGATCTCCTGACCCGGAGTCGACTTCGTCTCATTGGTCGGCAGTCCCCACTGCAACAGCCCTCACGCTGTGTGGGGTATCTCTGGGGATAGCAGGCCTCATTTTTCTTATCTTATTCTAGGAGACTCTAAATCTTTTTTTTTTTTTTTAAATCTATGGGCCACTAGGTGAGGAACATGTAGCAATTACATTGGCAAGACAGAGAGGAGCTTGGTTCTTTTTCTCTTTTGTCTTTTATAATCTGTTTTCTCTCGAATCATATATATTCCTATTTTAGAAATTTCAGAAACTACTGAAAAGTCCCAAGAGTAATATTAGTACGAGCATTTCATTGATGAAGATCATTGATGCTTTGGAGTATTTCCTTTGCTGGTTCCTTTGTTTATAAATTCTTCAGTAACCACTCAAGGGCCAGTATCTGGCCAGATTAGTAGAACAGTCCCCCTCCTGCAGGTTGCTGGTGTAGACAGGCTGAAAGCCCCCAGCTATGCTGAGAAGACGTAGCCTTGGGCAAAGGGACACCTGGACCAGAAACTCTTGTGAATCAAACCCCAGCTCAGCCATTATCAACTTGGGAAGCTCTGAGCAAGTTATGCTCATCATGGAACAGGCACGGCCGCCCCATTCCTCACTCAAGTGTTGTTACGAGGCGTTGCTAATAACTCTCTGTAACCCTTTACACGTGTCCGTTCTGAAATTAGGGTTTTAAACGCAAGCTTTTTGACAACTCATGGCTTCACTGACTTGAACATTTGATGTATGTATACCTAGCACAAGGCTAGAGATCTGGATCCAGAGCCAGGAGATGTGGGTCTATGTGTTGGTTTAGCCACATCCTTGCATATGACCTGGGCAAGTCACTTAACCTCTCTGACCCTCAGGCTCATCATCTTTCTGAGCCTCAATCATCTCATCTGTAAAATGGGAACAGCCAATACCTCCAAGCCTTCTCACAGGCTCCTGTACATAAAAGTGCTTTGGGGACCATACAGTGCTCCCTAGATGGGAGGCATTAACATGGCCATCACCTTCACATTTCTCACCTCCATCCCCATGAGAAGATGTTCGGTGAGTTTGAACTATCATTTGGCCATATCATTCAGCAGAAATGGATAACACTGGCCTCAGAGGGCTGTGCCTGGACACACCAGTCACGTGCTTGCCAAGCAGGCAGCCTCGGCAAGGAGGGTTAACTGGGAGAGGCTGAAGTCAAGCTGCTGGCCACAGAGGGGCCAGCTGGGTCCAGGCCTACAGGCCTCCTGCCACAGAAGGCTCTGGAATTATTAAAACTTGTCAGGTTTCTTTTCTTTCCCTTTTTCTAACAACCATAAACACCTTTTAGGGGGCTCTGTCTGTGGGGATCAAAGACCTGCATGAGGCTGAAAGAAAAATATCTGTCAACACCCAGGGATTCTCACCACAAAGACAACCCTTAGGAAGCCGGATGTTTTGTTTCTAGTTTTGGCACCACACAGGCCAAGTAGAAGATTTCTCCCTTTCCTTTATCTTTCAGGGTTAGCAAGGGGAACTTTTCAGCAGGATTGAAGGGAGAAGACAGAAGGGAGCATCCTTTTCCCCTTGTGCTGCGAGCTCTGGCAACAGGCATTTGCGAAATGTTCTAAATTCCAAACTCAGCTAGAGGGCTGAGTCCCACAGCTCCAGGGTCATGCCTTTCCTAGCTCATCCCTTCCTGAAGCATCGCCCCCACCCAGCCCAGGCCACTCAGCCACCCAGTGAGGCTGCTGCGAAGGTGGAAAGCTGGAGGCAGTAACCTCCCGGCCACATGAGCATCCGGGAACAAGCAGAGTGGCACAAGGGCCACTAACCTGGCTTTGAGTTGGTCCCGAGAACAGGGAGGCTGGACCTCAGCCTGGAGGAGTCAGGTGGCCTGAAGCCGCCTAGTGCAGGGGCAGCAGCCCTGCCTGCCACAGCCAGTGGCGACACGTACTTGGAACTTGGGGAGCTGAAGGGCAGGCTTTCTTAGCTTGGAAGAGTAATGCCAACAGGGTTTGAGGATCTCCGCCTTCTTGTATTCCCCAACGCAGGAACCTGAAGAGAAACCCACTCTCCTAGCAGGCCCCTGGAGGTGACAGGAGGGACTATCATCTCTCCTGCAGTGAAAGCTGAGAGGGAGAGAGGATCCTGCGGGAGCTGTTAGGACCTTCTTGCCTTGGATTCAGGCAGTCACTCTCGGCCTTCGAGATGGCCTCCCAGGAGGCGGGGGTGGACCAGCCATCCTTCCAGACCCGACATCACTTGCCTCTGAAAGGGCCAACATTGACAGCAAATGCCTCGCTGGTGGCATGAACTGCTCCTGAGACAGACTTGCGATGGTCAGAGAGCTCCTCAGGACCTGCCCTCTACTGGGCACAAACCCACGAGGGAACCCAAACTTCCATCAAATGGAATGTTTGGCGTTGTGTAGGGAACACAACCACAAGACTGACTGAAGTACAGATTTTTAACCTGTTTCCTTGGCCACATCAGGAGAAAAGACAAATTTGCACCTGAGCCTGACAAATCTGCAGAGAGCGCCTGCCCAGGTACAGAGAAAACTTGATTCTGGGCTTAAAATAAAACAAAGGTTACTTGAAACCACTTTCACTGGGTTAAAAAAATAGGTTAATTTTTAATGACACCTTCCATGAGTTCATAGATTATGAATCAGATTATGAACAATGACGTGAAGTTTAATGTTTTGACTGTGACTTAAAAACGTGAGAATGGGTTTGTTCAAATGTTGAATTCTCTGTTTCCATTCGATCAAAGGATTTTACAAGCTGCCTTTGTTTAATCTTTGAAGCAGGCAGAACTGCACGTTCCAGTTGGCCTGCCTACCAGTCTGCACTTGGGCTGCTCTTGACCTCAGACATACACTATTCTGAAGGAAGGTTCTGAAGGTTCTTGGACAACTCAGTGCGGGATGCTCTGACTTCTGACTTCATTCTTGGAGGCCCATTCATTGGCTGAGCCACAAGCTGAAAGGGCAGTTATGGCAGGGACAGGGCTCGGGGCACAGGCTTGGGGATGCCTGGGGCTTCCCTCTGAGGCCCCTTCTTGGTCCTCTGGCCCCAGTCTTGCCTGCCCTTCAGTCTTTGATTCTCAAAGTGTAGTCCATGGACCAGCAGATAGCATTACTTGGGGGCGTGTTGGAAATTTGGATTTATGGACCCCATCCCAGACCTGTAGGATCAGACTCATCATTTTAACAGGAGAGCAAGGTGATCTGTGTGCACATTAGAGTTTAAGAGTTACCGCTCTAAGAGACTCTCTACCTTGCAGCTGAGCAGGCATGCCCTACCGGGCCTTTGCAGGAAGGCCACCTCTCCTGCCTCTCCCCGCAAAGCTTGCTACTCTCAAGGGTGAAGGCTGAATTCAAGGTCTGGCTCTGCCACTTACTAGTCATATAATCCTAGGCAGGTCATCTGACTTCTATGAGCCTCGGTTTACTCATCTGTAAAATGGAGACTATAACAGCAATTGCACAGGTCTGTTGTAGGAATCCAAGAGATAGTGGAGTGAGTGAGGGCTGGGACTCCCTCATTTAATCTTGTTTCTTTCTCTGCCCCCACCCCCATGCATTCTGTTGACTGCTGACATCTTTGTGAATTTGCACTTTTAGGAATCACACAGCAACATCAATTGCCTTCGGAAGACACTATGTAGTATAGTGGCTAAGAAGAGCATGGGTGATGCAACCAGATGGGCCACTGTTCAAATTTCTACTGTCTCACTTATTGCTACATTCCTCTCTGAGCCTCAGCTTCCTCTTCTGTAAAATGGGGGTAACAGGAAGGTGATGTGCCCATCAGAAGAGGTAAGTAATGCATGTGAAGTACCTGGCACATAGTAAAAACTCAAATAGTGACAAATCTCAGTATTATTATTATTACTATTATTACTCACCCCTGGAAGCACAAGGAAGTGGCAGGGAGGATGGAAAATATCATGCAAATATAAAGCATTATTAATAATGCTGGTATTCCCTGTACTTACTTAAGACAGCCTCTGGCAGCCAAGTTAGTGCTGACAACACTCCTCTCTCTGCCTATGGAGTATACCCAGGGCTGTCCTTGACCTGGCCCATCTTCCTCCTCTCGGTCAGTGTACTCTGGCCAGGGTACCTCCCTTGCTTGGCTTGCAATGGCTTGGCAAGAATAATGAGCACAGTCTGTAGATCTACGGCAATGGCTCTCAACCTAGGCTGCACCTTGGAAGCCTCTGGGGAGTTTCAAAAGCTACCGATACCTGGGTCCCACCCCATACATTCATTTGATTGGTCTGCAGTGTGGTCTAGGATTTGGGAGGTTTCAAGGCTTCCCAGGTGATTCTAATCTGCAGCCAGGGTTGAGAGGTGCCGCTCTCATCCAGAGGAGGAGGATGACAAGCTCTGGAGAATTCCCGACTGTTTACACGCAGGAATCCCTTCTCTGATCTCCACCCCGAAGGGGGCCCATGGGGAATGCTAACTTAGAAA
The DNA here is from genome assembly GCF_020826845.1 of Diceros bicornis minor. Taxonomy (NCBI): domain Eukaryota; kingdom Metazoa; phylum Chordata; class Mammalia; order Perissodactyla; family Rhinocerotidae; genus Diceros; species Diceros bicornis. The sequence goes on along the minus strand of NC_080750.1, from coordinate 62,787,553 downwards.
GTAAAAGCTTCCACTCCCAGAAGCAATGAAACCTCAAATGAACCCGAAGCAAACAAACTGAATCCTTGATTAACGGGAATATTTTTTGTTCTTCTTGATGAAAACAAATCAAAGCAGTTCAGCCTCAAGAATTTAAAGAGCAGCTTCCAGGGTCCATCCTGGCCACCTCGTGTCCATCTCTCCACACCTCTTACACCCCCATGAACACCCAGTGGTGATGGAGCGTTGGGATGCAGCAGGATTCCACAGGTGCCCCATCTTCTATGCAAGCCAACTTACACCCCAGTTACTCAAGACAGACAGTGGAATGGCGCGTTTTGAGAAGCAGTCTTAACATCAAAGATTAAAACCAAAAAAGATTTCCAATTAATCAGATACCTGAGTCCCTGAGTCTCCAGCCCCAATTATTTATTTCAACTCAATAGGAATTCCAGGCCCCAGCGAGGGTTTATTTTTCAGGATTCTGCGGAACAAACCAAGCAGACTTCTGCCTACTCTGTTGACCCAGGAGTTACTAGTTACCCTGCAAGGCAGTTGACCCTTGATTGCTGGCTCACTTGTGGCCAGAGTGGCCTGAGTGGGCAGGTGTGACCTGGGCCACAGGAGATGCGGCAGAGCTGGAGTTGAGAGCGTGAGGAGGGTTAGCATCATGCCTGGGACCAGTGATTCTCCCCTGGGTTACTGGCTCACAGCTTTGCATGCCCACCCCTTTTTATGTGCTGACAGACGCCACTGATGAGAGTCTGCTGTGCCCTTGGACAGAAAAAAGTTCCAGCTGCTGTCCCCAGCTCCCAAACGCATGCCCGTTGCTCACACTCATTCCACCTGGACGCCCTCCCAGCCTGACTTCAGGGCAGATTCCCACTCAGCCTCCAAGGCCCAGCACAAAAGCCTTCACCCCAGGCCTGATCAGCCACGCCTCCCTCTGGGCAGCTCTTTGTACATGGCTCATTATTAGCGGAGCACTGCCAGGCTGAGCCTGAGCTACGCACCACAGTCCCCGCACAGCTCTGTCCCTGCACCGCTCCGCCCTATGCTCGCCCCACGCAGCCCTGCTGTATAGCACAGCACCATAGGGAGAGCGGCCACTCATGCTTGCTGAACAAGTGGTCGCAGGAGCCAGCTGGGAGCTTGGGCGGATGACAGACAGAGGGCTTCAGAGAGAAGGAGGGGCAGTCACACTCCAGGAGCCCCCTGAGCAGTGCAGGAATGAGAATGTGAGACTTCGATGCCAGGACTGACATTGGGGAAGTGTGGGGACACGTTCCAAACATGGACTCAGGTTCTTCTTTTTTTTTTTGTGAGGAAGATTAGCCCTGAGCTAACATCCATTGCCAATCCCCCTCTTTTTACGGAGGAAAATTGGCCCTGGGCTAACACCAATGCCCATCTTCCTCTGCTTTATACAGGACACCGCCACAGCATGGCCTGACAAGTGGTGCGGCAGTCCGCACCCGGGATCCGAACCTGCAAACCCCTGGTGGCTGAAGCAGAGCGTGCGCACTTAACTGCTACGCCACTGGGCCCACCCCTGGGCTCAGGTTCTTACCGGTAACTTCTTTCCTCCATGAGAACCTGTGATTAGGTGCTGATCGACAGGTGGATCTCATGTAATCACGTAGTAATGAGGTCTACCCTTGATTTAATAGGAAGACAACCCATGTGCAATTAGGAGGGGTAGAGATTGGGGGGGAGAGAGAGAGAGAAAGATGAAGGAAGACAGAGAGATGGAGGCAGAGACACATAGAGCCAGAGAGAGACACACAGAAGGAGAGAGAGAGAATGGAATCTTTTCTGGGGATCCTTGGAGAGGCTGCCACTTACCAGTTCCTTCCTGAGCCAGGCTATAGCTTCGTCGATACTCTCAAAGCCCTCCAGCTTGCCAGTGGCCCCGGGGCCGTCGTCCCTGGGACTCCTGTTGGGTGCAGGGTGCTGCCTGGGCTCCTCCTCCCCACACTCCCCCTGCTCGGCAGCCGGTCTCGGGAAGGGCCATGTCTGCTCCTCCAGCCTGGCCTGCCATTCCAGGTAGGAGGGCCTGCGGGTCTCCAGCCTCAGTTTCTCGGTGAGGGCCTTCAGGCTCCGGAGGTGGTCGTCAGGAGGCGGGGCTGCTCCGGCCGGCCCTTCTTCCCCACCGGCCGCTTCTTCTACTTGGATCTGGGGCACAGACATTCTAGAGTCTGCCAGGGCAGCCAGACATGGGAAGTCGTGGGGGGGGCAGCGTGGGAGTCTTGGCGGTGGCAAGCCTGAGTCCTGCTGGGGAACGGTCTCATCCAGCTGGGACCAACACTCCCTGGGGCATCGCTAGGATGTGAACAGCTCCCGGAGCCGAGCCCGGTGGTGGATGAGCTGCACAGAGCGCCCTCTGGAGCAGCTGCAGAGGCTGGGGTTTAAGATTCTTCTCTGAGTCCTGCGAGTGCCAGGCTTCACAAAAGGCAGGAACAGACAAGTGTTAGCAGGAATCTTTGGGGGCAGCTTTGCCAAGATCTTTCAGTCCCGGAGGAGGTGTAGGCAGATCAGAGGCCAGCGGGGGAGCAGGGCCGAGCTCCCTCCTCTTGGAGAACCGCAGGCGGTGAGAAGCTGCTGGCTGTTGTGAGGCCCTGCAGGAAGGATGCGAATGATGTCAGTACTAATCCCTCCCCTTGCCCAGAAGGGGAAACTGAGGCTCGGAGAGGTTCGGTGACAGGGCTGCTAATTGCTAGTTCAGAACTAGAAGCGAGGCAATTTAACACCTTAACTCAATGCAGAGAAGTTAATAATATATCAATACTTTGCACAGTGTTTCACCATTTATGAAATGATTCCACCTCTACTATCTCATTTAATCCTCACTGCAAGTCTGTAGGTGCTTGTTTTTGTCCCATTTGACACTTGAGGAAGCTGAGTCTCTGAGAGGTTAAATGACTCACCCAGGAGCTCCCAGAGATTAGCAAGGACAAGGCCCGGTGGCCTGATTCTCAGAGCACAGGCCCCTCCTCTGAGCGCAGCTGCCCGTTGGTCCCATGCAGACCCCCTGCCCCGCCGCAGGCACTGGCTCTTCTGGGTGAGTCTTACTGCACACTGTCAGCTTCCTCCAAGAACAACACCTTACCTCACCTCTTCAGAGGAGGAAGAAGACACCTGCAGCAGCTGAGGGAAGAGCCGACTGCACTCAAGGTGGATTGTTCAACCGAGCAAAGCTCGTGACTCACCGTTCTAGAAAGATGGTTCTCACAGTCACCTAAAATGCCCACACAGCAGGGCACCCTGGGCGAGGGCTGCAGCTCTCTGATCTGATTTGGGCTTCCCACCTCTAGAGAAGAGGTTTGAGCCAAGGTTCTTGCCCCACGATGTCGGAGCTCAGGGAAGAGAAATAACTCCGTGTTAGAATTAGGCCTCCCAGCCTTTGCGTCCCTGCGCCCACAGGGTTCAGGCAACTGCAGATGGTGCATCAGAGTAGGAGGCACTGGACTCGGAGTGGGGAGAGAAGTCCTTGGTTTTCAGGGTGAGTTTTAAAACTCCATGCTGAGGGCATGCAGCTGTGAAAAAGAATGAACTGCTATGGAATGATGCCCAAGATAAAGCTTATATAAAAAAACACGACGTTCGCAGCCTGCAGAGGACACCATTCTCGGTGTGGAAAAGGAGAGGAAGGGAGAGAGATTTTTCTTGACTTGTATGTGCCTAAAAGGATCTCTACAAGGAGAAAAACTGAAACTAAGAGCTGTGCTCATCTGGGATGATGGGAACTGGGCATCACAGAGGTGATGGCGGGCAGGCACAGGACGGGGCAGAGAAGGGGGGGCAAAAAAACCACAGGCTGGTCCACCCATCCTCTCCGACCCAGGCGTGGAGATGACCAAGAAGAGCAGGGCTTGCTGTCTGTTCCAGGTGCTTTCTACAATACCCGCTGCAACGGGCTCTGACCAGAGGAAGTCTGGCCGCCCTCCACACCCTCCTCATCCTTCCCAGGCTCTGAGCCCAGCCCCTGCATTGGGGAATCCCTGAGAAATGAGGAGGAATATTCCACCCCAACTGATGGCAGAGAAACCTAGTTCTCACCTCGAGCCAGAGCCACCCAGGTGAGAATCCCCTGAGGAACTTTCACAAACGTGGATTCCCAGGCCCCGCTCCCAGGGGGTCCTGGATCAATTGATCTGGGGAGAGACTCAGGCATCGGCATATCTTTATTTTTTTTTTAAAGATTTTATTTATTTATTTTTTCCCCCCAAAGCCACCGTAGATAGTTGTATGTCATAGCTGCACATCCTTCTAGTTGCTGTATGTGGGACGCGGCCTCAGCATGGCCGGAGAAGCGGTGCGTCGGTGCGCACCCGGGATCCGAACACGGGCCGCCAGCAGCGGAGCGCGCACACTTAACCGCTAAGCCACGGGGCCGGCCCTATCAGCATATCTTTAAAGCTCCCCTGGTAATCCAAGGAGTGGCTAGGGTTGAGAACCCCTGGTCTTGAGACAGAAACACTAGACCTGGGATCAGATGGCCCAGCTGTAGGTTTTTCAGACTTGCTGAGCCTCAGTTTCCTCGTCTGTAAAATGTGGGTGATAATACCAACATCCTGGGTTTTGGGGACTGGCAGAACTAAGGTTTGTAGGCACTCTCTGTAGGCTTAGCATGCCCCGCCAACGTGGGGTGTTCTCACGGGGCCTTTCGGTGCAGTCTCACAGTCACACAGGCTCCTTAAGAATCTCCCCAAATCTAAAGACCCATTAGCTGCTTTCTAGGGCCCCTCCCAGGCGCCGTCTGCCTCTTTGCTGAGGTGCGAGAATCTGTTTTGAGTGTGCCTTGGGGTGGCTTTACCCTACAGGGCTTCTTTCCACTAGCAGGGGAGCTCTGATTATTTCCAGCGAAGCTTTTTGGAGAGGATCTAATTGCAGACAAACCGTGAGCAAACCCTCTCGACCATAGATCTGTGAGCCGGTGAACCAGATAGGAAGCCTCCTCTCCCCTACTCTTCCCCTGCTGTATACTCACTGCAGAGGGCAGGGCCCTCAATGGCTCCGGGAAGAAGCTGTGAGGGAAGGGTCTTCCCACTGGGGTGGGAAACAGCTACGACTTGATGACTTTATGTGGCTGCCTCCTCTGGTAGGGGGAGTTTGTTTTAATTAGTGGTGTCAAAATCGATTCAGAGAGGCCTGCAAAGATGTCAGGTGTCAGGACAATTTGGAGGCATTACAGGAGCCCCAGTGAGCTGAGTCAGCTAATGACAATCCTTTGATCTGTGTGCACATCGTTCCACTCGAGCCTCACAGCAGTCCTGAGAGCAGGCAGGATCATTCCACAAACGAGAAAATCGAGGCTAGGAGGGGTGAAGCGACTCACCCACGGCCACAGGCAGGTGCCAGCAGTGGGAGTTGGGCACAGAGTCCTCTGACCCTGGGTCAGCCTCTTTCTACTCCAGAGGGCATGGGGCTTGGAGTGAGACCCCTCAGGCACCCAATTCTCTGACCTTGGGTGTGTCGCTTCATGACCACTCTGGGCTTCTGTGCCCTCTTCTGGGAAGTGGGGATAACCAGGATTTGCTGGACTCGGTGCAAAATGAAAATGCAAGGCTCCTTGTTAAAAAGTACTGAGAATTTCAAGATGGGGACAGCAGAGCACTAACCCAAGCGCAGGACCCTGTGGGACTGTCTGGGTCTCTCGCTCATGGATCCGGCCCCAGGGGTGATCATATCAACTTCATAGGTCACTGCAAGGATTAGATAAAGTCACAAATGCTGAGCCCCTATGCCGGTGCTGGGTGTACAGGAAACCCTAGACAAAGTTACACTTCAAAAAACATCTTTCTTGGGGCTGGCCCAGTGATGTAGCGGTTAAGTTCACACACTCCGCTCCGGTGGCCCAGGGTTCGCGGGTTTGGATCCTGGGCGAGGATCTACACACCACACATCAAGCCATGTTGTGCTGGTCTCCCACATACCAGGTAGAGGAGGATTGGCAACAGATGCTGAGACCTATCAGTGCTCTGTCAATCACGTCACCAGATGGCCGCCTTTTGGCTGTGCTGGGCAGTCATCCTCTTGGTCCCTGACCTGCTGGGTGGCCTGAGCCCATCTCTGAATCCTTCCGTCCTTCCCTGGAAGCCACATAAGATGAAGTCGGTTGACCCCCTCTCCCCCCAGATTTTCGAGTCTCACTTGCATTTTCATCACGCCGGGACAGCATGTCTGCCATAGGAGGGAGAAAAAAGGCCCAGCTTACAAAAACACCACTCTACACCCCACTCCCTTCCCTCCTTGCTCACATTTTAAACACCCTTGCCGACAGCTCAGGGCCAGGGTGACCCAGGTTTGACACTGTGATTGCCATGTGGTGAGAGCAAGGTGGGGGGGCTGAATGCCTCTCTTCTGGTCCCAGATCTGCTACCACCACGCCTCTTGGCCTCAGTTTCCTAACATGTGCAATGGTGCTCCCCACCCCCATCTGCCTCATAAGGATGCTGTGAGGGTCTGCTGGAATCTCGTACGTGAACGCTCTGCAAACTGTAAAGAGCTGTACCCACCTGAGGATTATTATTACCATCAAAGCATGTGTGGGACGTGGGGAGTCCTGAGTCAGGGACTCGCCACTTTAGGTTGCATGGTCACACGTAGCAGGCTGGACCAAGCCTTAGACTGCCTATTACCCCCAGCACACCCAAGTGGTGAGGATTTGCTGAGTTAGGATTTGTTCTCCTGGTCATCAGACATGTCCCAGGGGGCATTGCTCCTCTGGATGCCCTGGTGCCCGAGAGGCCCCATGGGGTTCTTCCCTCCCCTCCAGCTGCGCCTGGGAGCTGAGCTGGAATGTCACCCACACAGGTCACTCCAGGGATGGGGGCACTTAGTGGGCACTGAGCTGACCAAGCTGAGCTGGTGGAGAGGTGCTGGCCGGGTTCAGGGAAGCAGAGGCCAGTACTGACGAGCTTCCTGAGCTGCAAGGGCAGGAGGGACTTCCCTTTCCTCTGGACAAACCAAGGACTTCGGGGCACAGGCCCTGGGAGGAAGAGCCCTCCAACACCTGGGCAAACAGGCCTTCTTTACATCTAGCCTAAGTCTTTCCTGCTGCCTAGCAGCACATTTTCTCTCACTCTGGGCTTTGAAAAGGCAGAGAGGCCTGGGGAGGAAAACTAAAGGACGTTGCCAAACCTGGGACACGGGGCATCAGGAAAAACAAGGTCAGACCACAATCCCACTAGGTTCAGGTGTGCCCCACCAGGCAGGCCACCCGGCTGCAGGAGAACCCAAAATTCCCGTAGCAGAGGACAAGCCCCGGGGGGGGCGTCAGCCTTTTCGCAGCAGCGACATGCCAGAGCCGGGGGACCTATGCTGCACATAGGGACTGCTGTTCAAACACGCTGCCTGGCTCGCTCCGGCCCACAGCGACTGCCACGAAAGAGCCTGTGCCAGCCATGAGCCAATTCCTCCGGCTGCTGGAGGAGCCAGGTGGGTGCAGCTCAGGCATTCAGCCAACACCTCGTCTTGTTATGACCTAATCTGTCCACTGGGACAACTTTCAAACCCACTTCCTAGATTGGCTCTGAAGTCAGGGAAGGATGCTGGGGGCAGCTGACCATTCTCTCTGTCTCTGTCTCTCACTGGTGAAGGGAGTGTGAGCCCATTCCCTGGCAGCACTCCCTCCCTCCCTCCCTCCCTATCGCCCTGCGTTCTCCTGAGAAACTCAAAAGCTCCCTCTCTCTGTTTGGATCCACAGGTTCATGCCTGCTCCTTCCAGTCTGGGGTTCTTCCCTAGAACCGTTTCACTTCTTCTCCATGATACACAATGATACAACGAAAAGATACTCAATCTTTCCAACACTCCTGTCCCACTGAATACCACGCTCCTCTCGCCCCCGTGACTTTGCACAAGGTGTTCCCTCAGCCTGGAACACCCTTCCCTCCCTTCTATGCCTCGGTTCTCAGGGATTTTCTCCTTCAGGAAGTTTTCCTTGACTCGCCAAGCTGTGTGTGCCTGGGATGCAACGAGAGCACGTGGGAGAAACAATTATGTCATCACCACAATATTGGAGCATACCAAGCCAGGCATTGTTTTAAGGGCTTTACATATACTAACGTATTTAATCCTCACAACAATTATTATCACAGTCTCCATTACACAGATGAGGAAACTGAAGCTCAGAGCATTAGGGAGCTTGCCCGAGGTCACAGAACTAACCATCGGTGAGGCTGGGATTTGAAGCCCCGTAGCCTGGCTCCAGCCTGGCTCACAACCACTGGGCTTACCAGCCCTCTTGAGCCATAGCACTTCTACCAGGGACTTTCCTGATGGTCTCCTCTACCCCCACTCTGAGCTTCCCCAGGCCAAGAACTGGGCTTTGTATCCTGGAACCTCTAGCACTTAGCGCCACGCTGTTCTCCTTAAACGGTCGTGGAATGAATGAGCAAATAGAACAGATTGCCCCCCACCCCACCCCACCCCACTCACTAGGCCTATACCTGCTCAAGCCTGAGCCAGTCTGGATGGGCCCAGAGAAGCAGAGGAGCCCAGGGCTTCCTGTGATGGCACCCTCACCACCTGTCCTCATGACACCTGCCCTGACCTCAGAGTCCTCAACACAGGCCGTCAGGCCCTAGGAAGACAGGAACAGCCTCACCCTGCACTGGGAGCTGGCGCGCACAGAGGGCAATCCTGCATCACAGATACAGCTCAAGGACCTCCGGGTCCAGCATCATGAGGTAATTCCCACTCAGCATCCCTTCCCTCCTCTGGAAAGAGCATTTATCTTTCTTGTGGGGAGTCCTTCCACATGCTTCTTGTGGGACTGATGGTCCCTCTCTTGCCTCAGGGTGGTCACATGACTCAGCTGAGCCCATGAGAGCCCTCCTGGGTTTTTGTGCCGGAACCATCCAAAAGCCGGCAGTCTTCCATGCTGGCCTGGGGCTGCTGGGGGCCATCTTGCTCACCACAGGGAGAGGTTCTGCCTGACAACCAAGACAAGCAGATGAGATAGTTTGAGGCCCTCAGTTAGGCCCTGTTGGAAGCCACCCCACCTGACCGTGATTATATAGCCTATATTTTCCTCTTGTTTAAGCTTCTTTGAACTGAGTTTCTGCCATTTGTAACCAGCATAAGCACGTGTTGGACAAAGAATATAAAATAACAGAGTGGATATTTGTTCATATTTGTCTTTTATTTGTTTGTTCTCCATATCCTGTTTTTAGGGAGGTCCTCATTTTGTGCGAGACAGCAGGCAGGCTGGGCACCCTTCTTCTCTGAGACCAGAGGATCATACCCGCCTCCTCCCTGGCCAGTGCCCTGGCCACCAGGTGTGAGCATGTGACTGGAGCTTAGCCAATCGGATGCCCAGAGCCAGGTATCTGAATCTGGTGTGGGTGAGGCCAGGATGGAGAGGGGGTTAGGCTTCATCTGTGGCCATGGCAAGCCTTGGAGGCAGATGTGAAGTGCAGGGAAGGTAGCATCATCTTAGCCAAATCGTCCTGCTAAAGGACTGTTGGAGGGCATGGTATTGTGATATAATAAGAAATATGTATTTGGTCTCTGTCCCCAGTTCTTGACACAGGGCTCTTAAAACCCTTGTAATTTCCTAAGTGATGAGAGAGACAGGAGTATTTCTTATCATAATATCTGTTTTTTCCCCCCTGTTCTTGAACCAGCTCCAGAGCAATAAAGGTGAAAGAGGCACTTTTTGTTATTCATAACAAGCCCCTTTCAACCCCCCCTGAGTTTATGATAATGAGGTGGTTTGTGGAAAGCCCCCTAGGATGGGGCTGGTTGCCAGGGGAACCAACCATGTGATCAGAGAGTTAGAACTTTCAGCCCCGCCTCCGACCTCTGGGCAGGGAAGAGGGGCTGGAGGTTGAGTTAATCACCAATGGCCAATGATTTAATCAATCATGCCTATGTAATGAAGCCTCCATAAAAACCCTAACTGAAGGGGTTCAGAGAGCTTCCAGGTTGGTGAACACCTGGACGTGCTAGGAGGGTGGAGCCTGGAGAGGACATGGAAGCTCCATGCCCCTTCCCCATACCTTACCCTACATACCTCTTCATCTGGCTGGTAAACGGAAATAAAAGTTTTCTGAGTTTTGTGAGCCATTCCAGCAAATTACTAAATCCAAAGATGGGGTTATGGGCAATTCCTGATTTATAGCCAGTAGGTCAGAAGTACAGATGACAACCTGGGATTTGCAGTTGGTGCCTGAGGTGGGGGGCAGTCTGTGGGACTGAGCCCTTAACTTGTGGGATCTGATGCTAACTTTAGGTAGACAGTGTCAAAACCACATTAAATTGTAGGACACCCAGTTGGTGGCTGCAGAGAACTGGAAAATTGTTTGGTGTGGAAAACTCACACCTGCTGTCCGAAGTGCTCTGAGAGTGCTGTGTGAGTAGAAACCTAGCCCTCCACTGAGTTGGTCTCAGATCTTTAATTTACCAGGCTTCCCACCTCTCTGTTTTTTGGAGCTGCCCTGGTTCTCCCTGTTTTCTCCCTTGGGTCTTTACCTCCCGCCAATTCTGTGAAGGCCTTTCAGTAACGTTTTCCATTGCTTACAACCAAGAGCCCTGACTGAAATGCGGGTGGACGTACAATCCATTTGGGGAAGCAAAATATATAACTGAGGGCTGAGCAGTGTCATAAAATAGTGTGACAACCAAAAAAGGCTGCCCTCCCCCATGTTTTCGTGTGTCCCTTAGAGGTGAGTGGTGCCACCTCCAGTTGAGAACCACAGGGTGGATGACCACTGTCCTCTTAAAGAAGCTTTTACTGAGAGTCCATCTGCATTCATAGTTATGTTTCCTAGTTTAGAATCTACTACAGGCAATGCTGGTGTGAGGACATCATAACAGTTTTCCGTATGTGTAAATTTACACTTACACTGCTCCTTTTAGCAGAAGTGCCACCCATGGTCCTTGTGCAAAAACTGACATGCTCTGGTTTTAGGCTTGGTGACACATGCAGCACACTCAACAGAGGTGCTCTCTTTCAAGAAGTGACCCCTCTGTCTATCTCAGGAGCGTGATGGCCCACAGAGGGAGAAGGTGAATGAGCAGAGAGGTGGCAGAAGCCACAGTGGGGAATACAGACCGAGTGGGAGTGAGCCCCACTGCTGTGGTCTGTCTCCTGCGGGGACGTTTCTGCAACGAAGAATTGGCTACACTGTGACTTAGGCCCCCACAGGATCTGAATTTCCTCAGCAAGGCAGGTCTAGGGCTATAGGATGTCTTAAGGGTCCATTCTTGCCTTCACCCCCAGCCCCCACTGTCTGTTACCCACTGATCTGCTGCTGGAGGCCAGGGCCAGCCTGGACGGTGGGCAAGGCCTCAGATGAGTCAGCAAAGCAGTGACTGGAAGCCAAGCCAGACCCACCTCCCACCTCTCAGCAGAGCCACACAGCCCCACCTTCTACCCGAGACGAAAGCAGGGCCCACAGGCTGTGACCTGAGAGTGGATCAGAGGCTGACGGAGGCTGAGAACAAAGGGGGCCCCAGCTCCCCAGGCTGTGGGGTCTGCAATCTGGGACAGGAGCCCACCTCCTGCAGGAGCCATGAGACTCAGAGAGTCACCTGGCTTCATCTCTCTGGGTCTCGGGCCTCTCTTTTGAAAATGGGGTTGTTGCAGCATCCACTCTGCAGAGGCGCAGCGAGGATGAAACAAGAGCGAGAGGAAAGGGCTTTGTAGACTAGAGTGCTTTTTATAAACTTAAAAAAATTCAGCATGGCTCAGACCACAGCTCACACCTGAATCTTTTTCTTTCCTTTTCTAAAGCAGCTATTCCCCTTTTTTTTTCCAGGTGGGTGAGAGTTCAGTAGGTCTGGGACAGAAAGGCAGAGCTGTGACAAGGCAGGCTCTTTGGTCTGGGTTTAATCATAAAACCCCGATGCTTATCTTAAATGGGGAACCCAGGGCCGGGACTCAGGACTGACCTCCGGTGGCCAACGGAACCTGTGAAATTCCCCTCTGTGCTTGGCAAACTTGCAGGAATGCTAATGACTGGGGCTGAGAGGCTGGGAGACACAGCCTGTGCCCTGCAGAGCTGCTCACAGGAGCCAGGGAGCTGTGAGGAGCAGCCAGAGAGTGTGTTTTCCCTCCTCATCAGAGGTTGCCATGGTGACTGAAGCAGGAGGGGACACCCGCTGGTTGGCCCTATACAGATCATCTTTCCAGGCTCACCTTCTTTATTCAAGGTCTTGGTCTTGGTCAGAGCTGGTGTTGGGAGTGCCTGAGATGGGGGAATGACATTGTGCAGGGACTGGACCCTTGGCAGCAATTGTGTGTATGTGGTGGGGGTGAACCGTGTTGGGACATTGTATGTGTGTGTGCACGTGTGTGTGTGTGTATGTGTGTGGTTGACTGGGTTATATTGTTGTGTGTGTGCTCTGCGTCTGTGGTGGGGGATGCTAGTAAGGGAAGTGGGGAGGTGTCAGGGTTGTGCGTGACAGTGGGGTCTTCCTCAAAGGCACACGTGAGCTACACCCCAGAGCAGAGCACACTGCAGGGGCTGCATGCTGCCCACCCAGGAGAACCTTCCACTTCCCACTTCATGGAAGCCATCCTTTTGCTGCCTGGATTACTCCTCCAGGCAGCAAACCGTTGTGAGAATCCGGCCGTTTCTTCTACGAGTCTGAGGCTGTGCTCCCGCCCTTAAGCCTCAGCTCCATCAACTGACGGCCCCCTGCTCTCACGGGCCCATGTCACTCAAGTCTGCTCAGATGTCACCTCCACACACAGACCAGCTCAGACCATCTATGGAGATGTCTCCACTTATTTTTCTTTGTAGCTCTTATCACTCATAACTATGATGTTACATGTAGATTCGTTTACTCGCTTATCGTGTGTCTCACCCCTGTGAGGGCAGTGACTTTCTCTTGTTCACGACTGTGTCCCCAGCACTCAGAACAGTGCCTGGAACACAGTAGGCACTGAGTCAACTTGTTGAATGAATGAACAAGGAATTGAACAGATGAATGAAGGAAGAAGGACTTTCTGGGCAGTCTGTTTTATCCCTTTGCCCGTCATTGGCTCTTCTGGGAGCTCGCTCCTCCTCACTGAGTCTACAGCTCTGTCTTAAAGCTCAGCTGAGGCTGCCTCCTCTCCAATGCCCTAGAAATACCCCACCTTCTAGACCATTCCTTTCTGAATGCTCCCAGCCGGCGCTGGCTTCCGTCACACCCACCGCACACTGTACGATCTTGAGCTGTGGGAGTGTCCTGTCTCCCTGACCAGATGTCTAGCTCATCAGTGGGAAGGGCATTACTTTCTCTTTTGTGTCCTGAGCACAAGGGTCTGCAAACAGTGGATGTTCAGTAAATGCTGAGGACGGCGATGCTGGGAATCAGTGAACAGATTCTAGCCAGAGCGTTCACATCTCTGGATGGTTTCCTGCCTATAGGAGACCTCCTGTGGGGTCATGGGTAGGACTTTCAAGGTCAGAATGTTTCTAGTGAGTCTGAATTGCGGGGCAGGGGTGGTTTGGGAGGCTGGTCTCAACTTGATGTTTTATCCTTTCCCCATAACCTCATGGTTGAATTTGACTAAGTCTTCAAGCCTAGTTCAAACACCACCTCATTCTACGGTCTTCTATGCTCCTTCTGAATGGAGATGATCACCTCCTCCCCTGGCATATTTTTTAGTGTTTTTCTGCACCAGTCTTAGGTCCTGACCATTGGTCTCCTTGAATCGTATCACTGTCTCTGATGATCCTGTGAGGTGGACGGATGTGTCTTTGTTGAGCACTCCATCTGTGGGAACCACCCCCATATCATTTCAGGTGGTTCCAAAGGGACTGTGAGTCACAGCTCCCTGCCCATCACCCCCACCCCCAGGAATGCTCACATGACCCACACTTAGACATCCATTTTAGCTCTTGCCCTGGCAATAGTGACTGGTCCAATGGATGTGCAGAAATGGCCAAGCAAGGCCGATCTGAATATTTTCATGGGATTTAAATACAGACACTTGGAGAAATAGGGTGTCTTTTCAGCTGGGACAGCCCAGCTGGGAGGATATAAACCTGGAGTTACCAGGGCCCACCTTCTCAGCGTTATGGAGAAAGCCTGTTTGCAGTACGAAGGAATAAGCCTTCAAGAAGGAGAAGAAAGAGAGAGAGACCTGATAACATCTTTTGATCGGTTGGACCCAGCAGTGCCCAAAGACCCCAAGCTTTCCAATACTATGCACTAATACATTCTCTCCTTTGCTTGAGCTCATTTAAGCTGGGCTTCTGTCCCTTGCCATCAAAAGGGGCCTGAGTAACCTACCTACACTGGACTGTGAGATCTTGGAGGGGAGAGTCTGTCTCCAATTCTTCCCCATACTTCTCACAGCTACTTGCTTGGTATAACCAGTTCAACTTTAATGCATATTTTCTGCATAAATAAAAGAAATATATAAATGGCCATTTTCTCTCTGTCTGAATACAGCGACAAATGAAAATTCTTAGAATCAAGAGGAAGAGGAGACGAGAACCATTACCCAGTGGCTACTATGTGCCAGGCCCTGTGCAAATGTCTGGCTGAATCCTTGAAATGACCCTGATATAGGACTAGTATTACCCTACTTCACAGGTCAGATGAAGGTAAGTGAAGGAATCACCATTTCAGTCCCAGTCTTCCCACTTCCAGCATTGTGATCACGTCACAAATGGTCATAAGTAGAAATGTGACGGGAACAAGCGCTTCAAGTGTTTCAGTGTTTTAAAGCCCAGCATTCTTAGGACTCCCAGGGCCAAATAATAACATTTAAACATTCTTATGGCAGCGCTTTGTTTTCCTGTGAAATTGACCTGGGCAGGTGAGGAGAGTGAGACTCAAGCACCTAGACTGGAGTCCCTCTCTGCTGATGCTGGGGAGCGAAGCTACTGCAGCGTGAGAGTCTCTCCTGGGCAGGAGGCCACCTCCAAGGGCAGGGCCGGGCAGCGAGGAGACCTGAGCCTAAGGAAGGTTCTGCCATTCATGACGGGAAACCCCCCTGTTCAAGTCATGTGACTTCTAGGAAATTGAGCAAAGTGCCTGGTGAGGGACAGAACTCACTTCGTTTATCCACTGTTTCTGTTGGGTGGGGGGCTCCCAGGCCAGTCCCAGGGGCAGCTGCATGCCTAGACCTGAGGCTGCCAGTGTGGGAGAATGGGCAGAGGGGTGTGAGGCCCAGATCAGGACCCCAGGAGAGCCCGGTGGGCTGTGCTCCTCTCTCCCCTTGACTTTCCTGATCCAGGCAGCCCAAGTGGCCCCGAAGATCCCAGCACTGATGCTAGGAGATGGGAATGAGACAACCATTTCAGACAGACCCAGCCCACGTGGGCCAGAAAAGAGCCTCAGGCCTGGGAGTCATCTCCAGGGACCCATCCCACTTTGAGTGACTGCAGCAGCTCACATCCCTCTCAGGGCTTCTGCTTCTTCCATACTTCCTTCCACCCCGACACGCACAGGGTCTGGACCACAGCAGCCGGTGCGGTTGTCACCATGTCACGGAGTGCACGCACAGCACGTAGGGGGACAGAGGAACCCACCTACCTGCGTTCTCCTGGGCGTGTTTCCCAGTGCAGCTCAGTTTGCAATGTCCTCTGCTAATGGTTGCACCTCCACTTATCATTCAAAGCTTCCATTTCCACACCTGGAATAACAAGAGCAATCACAAACATTTTGAAATCACACTGTAGTTACAGATTTTTTTCCCACACATGATGGACTGGGCTGGAGAGGTCTTCCCAAGAGTTATACCACAGAGAAACTGCAAACCAGAGCAGTCATAAGACTTGCCCAGGGTCACACAGCACTGTTCATGGAGCTGGCTGGGCTTGGACCCATGGCTTCTGATTCCAAGTTGAGCTTCCATTGTTTAGAATACAGGGAAACCTTGCTTTGTCTCGCTGGGATATTGTGAGGCAAGAATCTATAAAAATACTTGTTAAGACCTTTGCACATTCAAAGTGCTCAGTCCATGCTGAATAATTGATGGGCTCTGCTCCTGGCTGCTTAGAGCAGACACACAGGCCTCCTGCTGTAAGGCTGGGAATGTGGAAACCTCTCCTATCATTCTGCCCGGTGAAAGAAGTTGCCGAGAAAATTGCCCAGAAAGAGTGTGCTTGCCCGTTGGTGGGGGAGAGGCCCTGGCTTCTAGGAGCCATAGATCTAATTTACTGCCTCACTGAAAGGAGAGTAGAAAACTGAGGGCTGCTGCCGGGCCACCCAGAGTCGCCGCCACCGTGTTCCTTCCAAGGCTGCGAGGCTCTGGGAAAGGGCTGCTCTACTGTGACAGGCAGGGAGAAAGGTGCCTGAGAATCCAGCAGTTCGGTAGGGGGTAGGGGGGTGCAGAATTGGCCATGGGAAATGCAGAGTCTGAAGCAGAGGTTCTCCTCCATGAAAACGCCTGACAAGGCAGAGATGCCCAGGAGGGGGCTGAGGCAGCCTGTTGCTGCCCTGGCTGGCCGCTGCATGTGACCACAGGACTTTTCTGGCCAAAGGCCATGGCAGCAGAGATTAGGGGGCAGAAAGCAGACACAGAGTGCTCTTTAAAGCAATTTGCAGAGATCAAAGTAGAACGCAGTTCAAGTGGGTGTTCCGGCTATAAGAACAGGGAACATTTCACAGCTGACTGGACCTCAGGGTACTGTTTCACAGCTAAGGACACTGGGGATGTACCTCCTCGCCCCGTGGGGTCTGGCCCACCAAAGTGTCCCCTAACTGGCATTTGTTTCAGCCCCCAAACAAGGCAGGTTTAAGACCATCCAAATCCACAGGATAATTGGCTCCAAATTCAAATAAATAGAATCAACAAAGTCCAGCTCAAATAGGATTTGTTCTGAGGATCGGCTTTCTAGTTTACTCTGCGTTGCGACTTCCAAGCCCACTGGTTTCACAAGGACTTCCTAAGAAGTTTCACAGTGTGCTCTGTGCCTATGCAGGTCACTTCACTTTCATACACCCTCTGGGTGTGCTGACCTCTCAGGGGGTTGAAGGGCCCTTAGAGTTTCCCAGTGTTTGCGGGGCAACCATCCTGAGGACTCGGGTGGAGGAGGTGGTTTCGGTGTGGCCTCAGCCTGGCTAGCAATGTCCGGCTCTGCCTGCAGCTAACCCAAGGTACAGCATGGCACCCACACAGGGGTTTGGAGGGGACATTGGGCACTGTGTCAGCTTGAGCTGACTGTAGCTGGGCCGCTGAGCTGCTTGAGTTCATACCTCAGAGGGAAGGAATCAGGAACAGGAGAAAGAGAGAGCAGGTTAGGGATGGGGCAGGGCTGGGTGTCGGTGGACGTGGGTTGATATCCCAGCCCTGACACTTTTCTAATTCTATGACCTTGGGTAATCAATTCAACCCCCTAGGCCTCAGGTTCCTCATCCATGAAATGGGGATCATAATGGAACCTACCTCAAAGCCTTGGAAGGATCCAATAAGAGAAAGCGTATGTGAATTCTTAGTTATGCCTCTAATAGGACTGTCACCTCCCGCCCATGACAGCGCTTGGCTGGACCTCTCCTTGGCCTATCGAAAGAGGGAATGGCTACTGAACCATTAAAGATAGCTCATGTGTGGGCTGGCCCCGTGGCTTAGCAGTTAAGTGCACGTGCTCTGCTACTGGTGGCCTGGGTTCGGATCCTGGGCGTGCACCGACGCACTGCTTCTCCAGCCATGCTGAGGCCACGTCCCACATACAGCAACTAGAAGGATGTGCAACTATGACATGCAACTATCTACCGGGGCTTTGGAGGGAAAAAGGAGGAGGATTGGCAATAGATGTTAGCTCAGAGCCGGTCTTCCTCAGCAAAAAGAGGAGGATGAGCATGGATGTTAGCTCAGGGCTGATCTTCCTCACACACATACACACACACAAAAAAAACAAAAAAAGTAATGGAGTAGATGTTTAAAAAAAAATAAAGATAGCTCATGTGTATCTGTGTGCTCTAGAATGTGCAGAACACCACTTTACAGTCAGCCCAGTACCCGGGCTGCACAAATTACCTTTTCTCATCTGCAGCCCTGACTAGACTCCGCACTCCTTGAGAGCAGGACCATTGTCTTATGCTTCCTTGGTAGGATGTCTATTATTAATCTTAAAACCCTTCACAGAGATGGTGAGATGTTCTGTGTGGTATCATTCGGCTAGCTGCAACCAGCTGCATTCAACAAGTGTGCATTCAGATCGGGACTCCCCGCTCCCAGGCCAGCAGCCCCGTGCAGAGGGTCCCCAATCCAGAGGGGCTATGGCAAGCACTTTGGCTGTCTCTCTCTCTGCTCAACACCAGGCATTTGATGATTAGTAGTGTAAACGTTAGAAATGCATTCTCCTTGGTGAAAACAGAGGTATTCAAGATATGTGGGTTGGCCAAACAAATTTTGAGGCACTCTTGACTCTTGAAAGAGCAGGGTGAAAGGATCTAGTGAGCTCTCGGGGGATGTGTGGTCAGGGCACCCAAAGAGCAGATGGCTGCCTTCACCGAGCCCCCAGAACAGGTGGTATGAACACTGCTGGACCCATTTGCAAATAAACAATTGTTCAAAAAATGTCTACACGTGTGGCAGTATTTGGTCTGAGGCTTGCTTTCATTCAACCTGATAATGAGGTTTGCCTTCACCTTCCTCAAAGTTTTCTTTCAGTGGATGCTGTCAAACAAATATACAAAACAACACAACACAACAAAACCAGAGAGTTAGGACCAAACGAGCTTAGGTCAGTTCACAGTACCACTGTGTCCCCAGGGCCTCGCACCTGTAAATGCTCAGAGGATGAGGGAAGTAGTGTCACTTTTAACTTGATGGCAGACAGGGGCGTGGGAGGGGCTAAGTGGCTTCCCACTCAAGGGTGCTGATTCAGAACCTTCCTGGGTACTCATCACCCTGAGAGTTCCCCATCAAGCGCCCAGCTTACATGCAGAGGCTCTGCTGGCTTCCTGGAATGAGGAAACACTGCTCAGCCTTCAACAAGCCCTGAAACTGTGGTCACTGTGGCCAAGGTCACTGTCTGGGCCATTACGTACCTGGAAAACCAGCTCTGAGCTGGGCCTTCCCTTCGAGGTCCCAAGGGACGAGCCCTATGAGGAAGTCTTTGGGGACCCATTACCAGCTCCCACATATGGATCAGGATACCCGAGCGGAATTTCCGGCCATACTAGAGAGGTCACCTTGAAAAAATAGGGACTCAGTCTGCGCCCCGGAGAATCTGAACCCCCACCTCTTCCCCAGGATCTGCAGAAGCTGCTGGGCAGGGGCCCCGGTGTGAAGGCGCCTGATGCTGGAGCGCTCACTACCCTCCACCACTGGAGACGAGAGCCCAACCTTGGTGGGTCATGTCCGCAGGGAAGCAGGCTCCTGCTCTCTGCATTCCCGTCTTGAAGGAGCTGTTCATGGCTGAGAATTGTTGCGGGGCGGCGGTGGGTGTGGGGGTAGCCTTTAAGAGGAAAGGAGATGGGCGTGGGCCAGCACGAGCCTCTTACTTCTCTTGCTCATCTCTCTCTTTATCTTTCCTTCCTCTCCAGAGAGAAGTTGGGGGGCGGGTCAGGGTCGGGAAGCACTGGGCTTTCATGCACCAGGGCAACTGTCCTAACCATGGAAAGGCTGACATTTGCAGCCTTCCAAACTCATGTTGGCAACTTGACCCTCTGTGGCAGCTCAAATTCTACAGGCTGATTGCTAAGTTCCTTCTAAACCCTTTCCCACCTCCAGTCTCATCCTTCCTGCTCCCACATGCCCACTGCTCTCTCTTTAGCCCATCCTCACCCCTTCAAGGTCTGCTTCCGAATTTGCTTTTCCTTCCTTTCTCCTCACCCCAATCCAAATCCCAGGGCATATTTGCATATTAAGAGCCATCCTGGTTAATGCTAAAGGATTTCCAGTTAGTGAATGAGAACTCCTCCACCCCTAGTCTGTAAACCAGGAAGTAAACTGCTCAGATTATCATTCACCTTCCATCATGGCAAGTAGCTCAACATCCCAGTCAAGCAAAGAGCCATTGCCAGAGAGAGCACAGCTCCCAGAGGGTTCTAGGAATTCCAGACGCTCTTGTGGGGCCCAGGGAGATTTCCACTAGCAAAATTTACCTAGAGAAAACCACCTGAGTGTGTGAGGAGCCTACCGAGTAGTTTCTTCCTCATTGGCCTGGGGCTCTGTGGAACTCTCTCAGCAAATAGTTAGGCACTGAGTTAATTTACTTCCCTGCCAGAGTCCCTCTTGGAGGGAGGCCAAACTGGTAGATATGGAAGCGAGACTGTTAATTTAGTGGAAATCCATGCGTATAATTGGGAGGACAAGATGGGAGCAAGTGCATGAGAAGTTGGGGGTCTTTGGGCAAGAAGGAAAAGAGAGGCGAGGGAGGACCCTTCTCTCCGCTTCAGGCGAGTAGGGTTGAAGTGAGCCATCCCTGATAGCAGAGTCGTTCAGGCTCCGGACACAAGAAATGGCTTTCCTGGCTCTGCAGGGACCCTCGAGGTAGCAAGGGACCTTCCTAGGTCACAGGACGACCCTGCCACACAGCTCTCATTAGGTCTGGGTGTGACTGTTTCTTCCCGCTCTCTTGGCCTTTCTCCTCCGATCTCCTAAAGCAGCCTTCCTTTGAGAGCACTGTCTTAGGAGTCAGGCACGTGAGGCTGAATCTTTCTGCTCTTTCACCAGCCACATGAGCTGCACCAAGTTATTGAATTTCTCAGAGTCCTGTCGGCAAAATGGGGATGTAATGTCCCCTCGAAGGGCGCTTGTAAGGATCAAGTGACCAACAGACTCGAAGGGTTCTCAAGCAGTGCCTGGTCGGTAAATGCACTCAGGAAAGAGCTGTCATCTTTATCCACTCTAAGTACAGCTCGTGGCTGCTTTGCCAAGCCCCTTAAACACAGACTGGCAGAAGCTGCCATCCCGCAGACACAGTCCAGCTAGAGGCATCACAGCCACCTCTGCTCTCTCAGGACTTTGCCCAGCACTTTCTACACTCGATCCCAGGCCTGGTGGGTGGCAGGACTGTCTCTGGGGCATCGGACAGGAAGCTGCTTTAGAGCCACATCTCCCTCGGGCACTTTGAGGATTGCCTATTGACAGGGACCTGCGCTCACCTCATCTGGCATCCACCAGGGATGGCTGGAAGTTGGTGGAAACTTAATTTGGGAGAACCTGCCTGTGGGTTTAAGACAGGGGCTGTGGTCCACCAACCTAGAACCATCACACCTTCCAGACCTTCTCAAGAGGAACCACACACCAAGGAGAATGAAACCCAGATACCAGCAATAAGGGTTTTTTAAAAAAGCAGAACATCCAACCTGGCTTGGAGGAAGGAGACACCTACCCCCTTGCCTGGGACCACAGACCTTCCTGCCTTCTCCCAGTGACCCGGGGTTCCCAGCCTCATGGCTGCCCTGCTCATTCCAGGAGGGCTCTTGGGCTGGGCAGTTCCCTCTGACCATACTGGCTTTATTTTCTTTCTTTTTTTTTTTTTTTTGCTGAGGAAGATTGGCCCTGAACTAACATCTGTGCCCATCTTCCTCTATTTTGTATGTGGGATGCCTCCACAGCATGGCTTGATGAGCAATGCATATGTCCATGCCCGGGATCCGAACCCTCGAACCCCGGGCCACCAAAGTGGAGCACACGAACTTAACCACTGTGCCACTGGGCTGGCATCCACACTGGCTCTAGCCCTTCAGAGGACCCTTGGGCCCAAGTGCCATCGGTCACTTCTCCTGAGTTAGACATTGCATCCTGGAGCCAGGAACTTCCATGTCACCAAGTCTGAAGTAGACAGAGGGGACAGGGTGGGCTTGGAGATGACCGGCGGTCTGGGAGCAGACCTAGAGAGACTGAGTGCGGCTCCTCCTCGTCATACCACGAATCCCAAATCTCCACCCAGATCTTAACCCTGGAAAGGGCCAGCAGGGATATGGGAGATGGAACTCAGCCACCGCTGTCCCATTTCCCCTGCGGGAAGTGAGCCCCCAGGAGCGGGTGAGGCGGACGCCCTCTCCTGCGGGCGGGTGCGGGGTGTCCACTCCAGGGCGCTTTGGAATCGATGTTCCCCCTGCCCCGGGCAGGGCTCCTTCCCGCCACTGTCTGCCCTGGGGACCTGCGGCGCCCCGAGCCCCCTCCCCAGCCGGCACAGCCGGGCACAGCCACATCACCCCCAGCCCGGCCCCTAGCCCTGGGAAGGTCCTCGCCCCTGCAGCGAACCCACCTTCCAGGGCGCTCCGTGGCCCCTTCCAGGGGTGTCAGCGAGGTCCCCGCCTTCTCCTCCCAACGCGGGCTGCCCGCTCCGCAGCCTCTGGCCCCGGCCTCGGGGGCTGAGCCGGCTTCTGCCTCCCTTTCTCTTGTGCTCCCGTGAATTCTCAGCACTATTCTTTTTTTAAGGGACTTTTTTTTTTTTTTTTTTTTTTGCGTTGCGTCAGGGCGGTTGCCTGGCGACGGCAGAGCTATTCCACCGCGAGCCCTTTCAGTCCCATCCCCTCCAGCCTCTCATTCATGCCTGTCCGCCCGCGGCCGGGGACCTGGGACGCGCAGGGTCCGGGAGACGCGCGGCCGGGTCCTAAAGCCCTTCCAGCTGCACGTCCCCGCCAGGACCTGAGCCGGAGCAGCCGGCCCGCCGCAAGTAGAAGCAAAAACCACACGCGTTTGCCAAACCCTAGACGAAACCAAACCCAAATATCCGTTTTTTAATTAAACCCGAAACCAAGGCAGTTTTCCCTCAAGCATGGCAACGTGGCTTTGCCACTGTCAGCAATTTGCCTGCGTGCAGGGGGCCAGAGAACCCCCTTCCTGCGTCGGCAAGCCCAGAGCCTACACTCCACCCAGATGCAGTCTGAGTTCAAACCACCAGCAGCAACTCCCATGACCCAGTGCCTAACGTGCCGCACCGTCACAGCGCCGCAGCAGGGCAGGCGTGGGCATCTCCCGCTTACAGCTGAGGAAACTGAAGCTCAGAGAGGCCAAGAAGAAACCAGAGGTTAACTAGAAGAAGACATTCTTCCAGAGCTGTCTCCCAGACCAGCTGGGAGTAGTCCAGGTGGGCCTGCCCCAGAGCACATGTTTTCCCCCCTAACCACAGGGTGCCTCACGGCTATAACACTCTGTGCTGCGTCACCACTAGAGACAGCGCTCTTCTAAGATCCAGGCCCCGTTCCACCAGGGCCTAGAGCTCCAGACACCTAAGACATACACAGGACAGCAGCCAGGCTGCCCCATCCTGGCCTTTAGGACCAATCCTGACTGCATACAGGGGGCTCCAGTCCAGATCCTGGGGTTCCACCTCCTCCTGGGACCCCTGACCCCAGGGCTGAGTACTGGAAGTTGGCCTCATTCTCGGGGTAGCCTGAAACATGGCCAGGTTCCTTTCCTAGACGACTGGGGTTGGCAGGGTCCTTCAAAGTTATCTCATCTGCCATCCTCACAACAGCACTGGGGGTGCTGTTGTCATCTCCGTGGACAGATGTGCACACTGAGCAGTGGGGCTGCAAAGTGACTTGCTCTGGGGTTCCATGGGGAAGTGGCTGGCCTTGTTTTCTGTGGGAACTCAGCCCCCCAGATGCCCGAGACCCTTGTGCTGCCCCCTGGGGCCCGTGTCCTTCACTGCAACTCCCCAGCTGGGCCCTGTCCCACTTCCTGCCTTTCCCTCTTCACTAGGACGTTTGTAAGGGACTTTGTCTAAGAAGACATCCTGCTAATGGGAGCACCTCTTCATGCTAAGGGGTTAATGCGTCTAAGCTAGCAAGTGTACAAGAGCAGGGGTCTCCTGGAGAGTCACAGCATCAACCCACCCTCTTGATTCCAGCTCCTAAATATCCATCCAATCCTTCCACTTCTTCCCATCCCCTCTGCCACTGCCCTGGCATGAGGCACCATCAGCTTGCTCCCCTCCAGCAACAGCCTGTTACTGACCACGCTGCACCCAATCTTGGCCCTCGACTGTCTCCCCCAGAGCCGGTTATTCCTCCACAGCCAGAGCAAACTCTTCAAAATGGAAATCCAATCCTTGCTTCTCCGGGCTTGAAAGCCCTTCAACAGCTCCTAATACTGCCAGGATTAAAACCCACCTGGGCTGCCAGGTCTGTGTGGTCTGGCTCTGCCCACCTCTTGGGTCTCACCTTGCTCTGATGCTCTGCTCTCCAGACAGACACTCTTCCAGGTCCTTCTACATACCTGCTCCTCCCACACGGGGCTGACCACACTTCTACCTCCTGAGGGGACCCCAGGTTACATGTCCTCATAACCCCACCTACCTCTCCTTCATGGACCAGTTGTAATTTTATCTTCGCTGTGAGGTTATTTGATTAGTATCTGTCTCTCTCCGAGGCTGTAGGCTCTGGGGGGCAGGAACCATGTTTGCTGGCAGAAGGCTGGGTCTGGACTCGGGGACTTGGCATCCTCCTGGCTGGCTGTCCCTGGCCACAGGGCCTGTGCTGAATACAGAGCTTTTGCCTCACTGCTCACCAGTGTATTCCGGCCCCAGCACGTGGTAAGTGCTCCAATGTCTCCTTGGTAGGGCCGTCCACCTCATCTGGAAATGCTTTCTCCCATCTTCACCCGCCTAGCCCCTCATTTGGCATAGGGCTCCTGTTCCTGCTTTCTTGTGGGTGCGCTGCCTTCTGTCTTCACATAGACAGGCAGCCTGTCCAGGGCAGGGACGGGGTCTCACCCTCGTGTCTCCCATGCTGCCTGGCATAGGGCTGGGCAAGAGGGTGATCAGTGACAGGAGCAGGAGAGTCAGCGAGGGAGGGAAGAGGAGGAGGAAGAGGAGATCTCTGTGGGAAGAGTCTCAGTTCTAATGTCTAGCCATATGCAGTGGTCAAATGAATCATAGTTAGAGCTTCAGCACTGGGTAGTATGTGGCCATACAAATAATATTTTCAAAATGTTTTTGATGACATAGGGAAATGCTAATGATTTCATGCTAAGTAAATAAGACTGGAACACCAAATGTCTAAGTAAATAAGACATTATGAAACCTTTAATCTAATATCTAATTCTTTTATATGTGTAAAAAAAAGATTGGGAAGGTATATGCAAATATTAGCTGTGGTTATCTCGGGGGGGCAGGATAACAGAGGACTTAACATTTCCTCTATAGACTTGCATTAATTTTCTACACTGAATAGTTTTTGTAATTAGCAATGTCAGGAAACACTACTATAAAGAAAAGTTGTCCCTGTGTTTGGGGAACCTGATGTGTCCTGCTGTGGATGGAGCTGCCTTTTATATGAGGTGCTGTACGGCTGGGCTGGAGCCCAGTGATGAGGAGGGAATCCCTGTGGCTCAGAGCAGCAGGGCCACCTGGGGGCTCTTTCCCTCTAGTTGACCCTTTGGACCAGAGAACATTGGGCTGAGTCCACAAAAATGAGTCTGGACTCGGCGACAGCACACTGATTCTAGAGCTGCCTGTGGGATCATTCCTATCGATCCAGTTTGACTTTCAAGAGGCAAGATGTACTGATGTGTGAATGGCTGGCCCAGGTGTCTGGACCCTCTTAGTGAGTGCATATGGCGACCGACAGCAGCCTCACTGACGTTAGCACACCACTTTACAGGCTACAGAGTGGTTTCCTTTCCACTGGTCCCAAGATGAGTGAGACATCATCTCTTTTGATCCTATAGAAATCCTGTGAAATATCAGAGTCAAGAAATATTCTCCCTATCTTACTTACGAGACATCAAACTGGGAGAGGTTAGGGTCTTACCAAAAGTCGCACTCCAGGTAGTGGCAGGGGTCCCAGGACTGTCTGACTCTGAGTCTAGGACACTTCATACTGCACTACACTGACCCTCAGTCCCTCCAAGCAGTGGACAAGGTAGTCTCAGTGATCACAACGTGCCTGACCCACGCATGGTGGGCAGGGATGATCTCATTAATAAGGTGACTTTCAAGCAAAGATTTGAAGGAGATGAGGGAATTGGTCATGAAGTATCTGCAGGAAGGGTGTTCCAGGCAGAAGACATAGCCAGTGCAAAGGCACCTTGCAAGCAAACATGCCTGATGCAATCCAGGAAGAGCAAAGGGGCCTCACACTAGAGTACAGCGAGCAGGGGGATGACGAGAGCTATGGGAGATGATGCCAGGGAAGTGACATGGCAGGGTGCTGGGGCAGATCCCGTGGACCTGGCAGACCATTGTAAGGCTTTGCCTTTTCCCCAAGAGAATGCACAGAATGCGCAGCTGGGTTGGGTCTCCGCCTTCTTGGCACTCCCCCAGCGTAAAGCATTCCCTAAATTAGTCTCCCCTGTTCCTGGGGGAATTTTTAAGCTACTCAAGGGCAAACTCCATTGTCTAAGGCTCTTGTGTATCCCTTATGATTAAAATTTGGTCCCTATTCGTTGAATGAGAGAAAGAAGGAAGGAAGGAAGAAATTTCTGTTTGGCTCTATTGTACGGAGGACGCGGCGGGTAGTGACATCCTCCCCTGCTCCAGGGAGCAATTAGAACTCGCAATCTTGAGCCAGAGTCTGCTAGCTTCTACCATCTGCCTTTGAGAGGGACTTTTCCACCCAGGGCCCAGCGTTTCAAGAGGATCCAGGAAGCATTTGTCATATGGCTTTGATGCTGGCAACAGTAATGGCTCTTCTCTGCCCTTATCTCTCAGAAGGGGTTGATTAGGGCTGAGGCACAGAAGGGAGATGGGGCCAACTTCCTATCTTGTAAGGAAGCCATTAGTTCAATGAGCATTTGTGGGCAGCTCCCTCTGTGCCATCCAGTGCTAGGCATGGGGGTACGGTGCCTTCAGCTTATTGCCGTAGGAAGATGATTAACAAAGCATCTACCTTGGAACTGGAGTTGGGGAGGTGACAGGTGCCACTAAGTCCAGTTGAGGAGGAGTGGGAGCTGTCTAGGAGAGGTGGTGGGGAGGCCCGAGGCAGGAGAGGGAATAGGATTTTCAAGTGTGTAGGACAGAAAGAGATTCAGCATGGCTGAGAAGAAAAGTACAGGCAGGAGTGACGGGCCAGGGTAAGTCTTTGGACATGATCCTGAAGGCAAGGGATTAAGAGGGAGTGTGTTATGGCTTTTGTATCTCAGAGAAACTAGATGGATGAGGGGACAGGACAGGAGGCAAGGAGACCAATAAAGAGATTGTTTCCGTTTTACTGGTGATGAGAGGCAATGGAAGTCCAGACCCACAGCAGGGAGTGACTCACTCCCCAGTAATGATGGACGGTGAAGGGGAACAGCAGGGGTTCTGGAGGCAGGCAGACTTAGGGTCAAGTCCTGGCTCTTCTGACACTGGTGTGTGCCTGTAAGAAGTCGCTCAAGTTTTCTGAGCTGCAGTTACTTCATCTATAAAATAGAAATACTTTTAATAGTACTGTCCTTATACATGGGCAAAGGGGCCTGCCTTGGACCTCATGCTTTAGAGAGCCCCGCTCTGGGCCTCCTCCATGTGAGGTGGCCATGGGACCAGGGGACATGCCCACTCAAAAATCTATTCCTCTCTTTCTACTCTGGGCTGTAAGTATCCAGGACCCAGGAAGTTCCTGCCCAAATAGCCCACGTTTGGGGCTGTGCAGGCCTCTTTCCTGGTCTGTGGAATATGCATGAAGGTGGGACTCAGGCTTGGGTTTCTCCTGCCAACCTCACTCCCCCTGCCCCTCTGTGTTCCAGGAGGCCAAGGGTGCACAATTGGAACCTGCCTTTGAAGTTGTTCTAAAGATATATTTGTCAAGGCAAGAGGAAAGAACAAACATTATCTAACAATTTGTTAGCTTGGTTTATAACTCTCAAATATTCAGACACATGGCATGTGGGCCTTCATTTACACGTTTGCTTTGGACCTCTCAAATGTTAGGGGTGGGCCCAATTACAGGCCTGGCTTGTGGTTTGTTTAAGATCACTTTCCTCTCCTTCGTGGCATCTCAGCATCTCCTGCAGAGTTGGCCCTTTTATCCTGTGGACACTTGTAAGAATCACCACCTAGAAGATGCTGCAGAGAGTATTTCCAGGCCCAGCTCCAGCACCTCCTAGTGACAACTGGATGACAACCAGGCCTCCCCAGGCGTGTGTAGCATTCGAAGGAAACCAGAAATGATGCCGCTAATGATGGTGGTGCAGCAGCCCTGATGGGCAGGGGAGAGCCTTCTAAATTCTTATAAGCATCATCTCACCCAAGGGGCCTAGCTCCTTTGAACAACGGAAAGAACCCTGGATAGGTATCAGGAGATCCTGGTCCCAGTCCCGGCTCTGTTACTAATTAGACCTTTGTCAAATCACTTTCCCCCATTGGATGGTTTCCTCCCCACTGGAACAAGGGGTTCAAGCTCTGGCATCTTCTGACTCACAATTCCAGGATACCCCACATCCACTGAATAGAATCTGTCATGCTGGGCAGTGACAGGAGGCAGGACCAGAAACTGCAAAATGGGAATGTCTGGTGGTTACTCCAAGTCTGGGCTAGCAGGAAGTCAAGACCAGCTAGATGGAGGGAAAGAGTATGGTGGGCTTGCCCTGAGTCTGGATGAGAGCTGGCAGCTGAGACACTCATGAACAAGGCTGCACCCCCACATCCTGGAGGAGAGCCTGCTTGTTCTCTGCCCTGCTTTAACCTCGGGGGCCAGGAAAGGCAGACCTGAAGGCAGGATGAGGAAGCCTAGGGCGTGCAGCAGAGCTCTGCGCCTTATGGAAGCAAGGTCAGGGATGCCCAGTTGCTTCACGACCTCAACAGTGCTCCTAGTGGCCAAACCAACAGCTGCGGCTAAGGAGTTGACTTCATTTGCACCAGCCAATCTCTGATGATATGAGAGGCCAGAAGAGGGTGTCAGAAGGAGAAATTATTGCACACGGAGATAAAGTCAAACTTAATCATTCTATCATTAAGAAAACCCAGACCATAAGTACAGGCTTTGGAGGCAGGATCAAGACTAGGTCCCAAAAGATAATGGAGTGCTTGTCATCCACCAGGCAGAGGACTGCTGAGGGGTTCTGGGGGAAGCTGGTCTGTGGATCTTCTTATTCAGCCCCTTTCCAAGAATTCTGCCCCGAGGACAGAACTCCCTAACTGGGGATGGAATCTCCCTTATATTATCTGCTCTCCTAAAATCAACTCAAACCGACTGACCCCCTAGCTGTTAAAACAAATGGGATGCACACTTTCTCTCCCACCCCATCCTGCCCAGCGAGGTGGGAAGGAAGTATACTGTGTGCAAGTCTGGGCTTCGGGGACCTTGAGTCTAGTCCTGGCTCTGTCACTTGCTGTTGGGCTGCTTTGGGCAAATATCTAACACTTTTGAGGCTCAGTTTCCTCATCACACATTGAGTTAACAGTATCTACCACTATGAGTTGTTGTGAGGATTAGAATTAATGCCTATAAAATGCCTGACATAATGTTTGGCACAGAGTAGGCACCCAACAAATGATGTTTCTTATCATATCTGTGCACTAGCCGATTCTTCCACCGTGCACCGCCTGAAAAGGCCGTCCCAGTTGCTCATTCTAGTCTAACGCACAGCACGAGCAAATATTTAACAATCAAGCTGGCAAGATTCCTGAATATCTTAGCTGCCCTGTGTGTCTTCTTTGAACATGAGGTAGCTCTGTTTGGAATCTGACACCAGGAAAACAGGACGGAGCACAGAGCAGGCAAACATACCCCACGGTTCAGCCGCAGTTTTCAGGCACAGACTCCTAGCACTTCCTGGCGGGGTTGCAGCAAACCACTTCAGTGTGGTCAGCTGCCATTCTGCTGACTAACGTCTTATGACCAGGCCTGTTCCTAGTTCACAGAGAGAACTGGCAGTAGACAGGGAGAGAAAAAAGATGCAGGCGCATGGTGATGGGCTTACTTATTGCACTCAAGGACGAGAGAAACCGAGGGACAGACGACGGACTGATGAACACACAGAGAAACCACTTCTGCAGGACCCCCTGATGAATCACTTTCAGATTAATGTCTCATGATCAGATCGTTTAGCAAACGGAATCAGCCCTCCTTGGAAATGGTTGGTTGTGATGATGCCAAAGGCTTATGAGAAGGAAAGAGAGAGTGAAAGAGAAACAGAGAGAGAGAGAGGGAGGAGGGAGACAGAGAGAGGAGGAAGAAGGAGAAGAAGTAGAAGAAGAGAAAGAAGAAGAGGAGGAAAAAGAAAGAAGGGCAGGGAAATGTTCAGAATGGTGCTATGGTGTGAATGTGTCCCCTCAAAATTCATACATTGAAATCCTAACCCCCAAGGTGATGGTGCTAGAAGGTGATTAAATCGTGAGAGTGGAGCCCTCATGAATGGGATTAGCGCCCTTGTGAAGAGAACCCGCAGAGCTCCCTCTCCTCTCTGCCATGTGAGGACCAATGAGAAAGCACCAGCTATGAACCAGACAGCAGGCTCTTACCAGACGCCAAATTTGCTGGCGCCCTCATCTTGGACTTCCAGCCTCCAGAGCTGTGAGAAATAAATTTCTGTTGTTTATAAGCCACTTAATCTGTGGTGTTTTGTTAGAACAGCCTGAACAGACTAAGAGAGTAGGATCCGTTCTTCCTCAGTGGCCCGGTGTCCTGGAGTCAGGAGCCTGTGTAAGTGAACAGCATGCTGCCAGGATGAACTAATAGCCTGACATTTTGCCCACCGCTCCCATGAAGGCCTTGGTCCACGCAGGCCTGGGCAGTCTGGCTCCTACAGGAAGGGTAGGTCAGCCTGGTCTGAGAGTTCTGCGGCAGAGCCCTACCCATGGCGCACCCCGACCTCAGAGCAGTCTCATCATGCCTTCTCTCTGTAGGATCCACTCTGTTGTCCCCGGGCCTGACCTCAGATTTTGGAGCCAGTTTCCCTAGTGGGCATTTCTGCATCCTTGCAAGTCAGGGCTTATGGCGCTGAAGGAGTAGGATTATCTTTGAAGTTTTCCAAGGGGGAAAAATGACCTGTTGGCAGTTGAGAGAGAAAGCACCTCAGAGTGACTGAATAAAATCCTCTCAACCCCACCCACTCCTCATTGGCCCTTCTTACCCTGAAGTCCAGCCATGCAAACAACTCAGGCCTGTGGGATCTCAGAGTCTAAACAAAATCAGATGGAACCAAAAAGAAATCAGAGGCCCAGTTTAAAGTACAGTTGAGATCCAAGCTTTTAAACATCATAGTCCTTCTGAAGTATGTCTTTACAAAAGACTTCTCTTGCCATCAGAAGAACCACTAGATTTCTAAAACCTGCTCACATGCAAACATGCCCACCCAAATATATCAAGTACCTGCTAAATACTTGGTTCTGGGCCAGATAATTATATTTTTGTGATCTGACTTACGTGTTAGAGGGGAGTAGAGAAATGTTCAATAAATCTGGTCAGATGTACTTATTTTCAGGTCCTAGGATACATAGATTCTCTATTCTTTCCCTAAATGTACTGATTCCATCCGCTGACCCCCCCGCCCCCATCCACTCCCCTAGCTTGAGTTAGTGCCCTTTATCTATGCTTCCCTATCACCGGGGCAAACCCCTGCTCTAACAGTTCACCCTGAGGTCACTGATCTCTTGTCCATCTCTCCTAAAAGATTCTAAGCTTTTGAGGTCAGGAGTGATGTCTTACTCATTTCCATTCCCAGAAATGTTCCCAGTGCCCAGCTTGGGGCTGGAACATGGAGATTATCTAATCAACGATGCTTGTGTAAGTGAACAAATGAATGAATGAGCACCCATTCTTATAAACCCTTGTGTTTAGTTCCCTCTGCTAAAGAAGGAAGGGGAGGGAAACAAGGTAAGCTGGGGGTGCCAGGAGTGTCCTGGATGGGCAGCTGGCGATGGGGTGGGTGGTTTCAGCGCTGGACCATTTGATCTCTCCCAACCTAGGAATGAGCTGGATGGGGCTCACTTAGTTCACCTCACATGCAGTCTGGCCACCACTGGCCTCCCCAACACTAACTTACAGAAAGACAAGAAGCGGTCTCTTCTTGTTACTAATGGGCCTGTGTGATTGCTCCTCTTTTCTAAGGAGCTAAAAGAAGGTAGTAGATTACTCTGTCTCCGTTTTCAGGAAATCAGCAAGGGGCAGCCTCTGCTATGTCCTTTCTGCAGATGGAGAGGCTGAGGCTAGAGAGAGCTCACTTCCCAAAGTGCCCCCGCAGCTCACATGGGAAGCTGGCTGCTAGTCTGGGACTTGCCACTCCCCTCCAGCCCAGAGCTCAGGAGCAAGGCTCATTAAAATGTTTTCCATTCAGTAGTTATCACTTGGGAAAATTCCACAACCTGCCCCACCTTCCCCCAAGGCCCAGGCAGCTGAGGTGTGTGCACCTAGGTATCTGGACTGGGTATGAGCCCAGTGGGGGCAGAGTTAGGGAATATGCATCCCAGTGCATTTCCAGGCCTTGAATTCATTCCTGTGGCAGGTCATCCCTCCTGATGGCTTGAGCAAGGGAGTGAGAATTTAGGCCCCCTCTGGCTTTAGGCCATGTGGAGACCGGAAACTCTCTCATGTGTTCTGTTTGGGAGACTGTTTTGGGCTGGAGTGCGGGGGCTGGGGCCGAGGCAAGGCCAGAGTCTGTGGGAAAGAAATGGGCTAAGTGGGAGTGTGTTATGAGGGCAAAGCAGTGGCGACCCGCCTCCTGGGAGGCCTGAGAGGAGGCCAGGCAGCCTGTCTTCTCGCTGCTCACTCTGGGCCTGGGCTGCCAGAACCCGGCCTGTTTGCTCACCCCAGAGCCCTGTTCTTGGGGTAGTCTGGAGACAAATGTTTTGGGGCTTTCAGTTTTAGTTTTGGTCCCCTTTCTTTGCAGAAGTGGGAAATTTGAAAAATAATGAAAAATCAAAACTTCAAAAAGAAGAGAAAAGAACATTCATTCACAGTCTTACCAGCCATAATGAACAATTATTAATATTTCAGCATATTTGCTTCTATACTGTATACTATACTGTTTTTCCGTACTGTATACTGTCTTAAAAAGTATACTAGTTGTAAGTAAACTGATTCTTCTTTATAAAAAATGAGGGCATTATAGGTAAGGCTAAGTCTCTCTGACTAGCCCCTGCCACCTGCCCTTCCCCTGTACTACTTCTCTCCCCTCCTCCCAGAAATAATCACTGCTATGAGTTTGGGGTGTGTTTTCCTTATTCATGGCTTTACTTTTATACACACGAGTGTATATAAAGCACATACACAAGGTTTCATTTTGTTTGTTTGTATTTTTTCCTAATGGAATAATCCTGTAAGTATTGCTCTGCAGTTTGCCTTTTTCCTCCCCAGTAGGCGTTTGATGTTGATACACATGGATCTGAGCCACTTCCCTGACCCACTTCCTTCCTGATGGACGTCTCCGCTGTTCCCCGTCACCGTGGTGCAGTACCATCCTCATCTACCTGCGCTTCTCCAACATAGGTTCCTGGAGGTGACATCGTGGATGACTGGGCCTTTTCCCTTTTGCTAGATATTGACAGATTTCCCTACATGTAGTGAGGTAACCATTTACATCCCAACCAGTAGGACCCGTTTACCCATTAACCAAGCCAACTCCTGATATTGTCTGACTTTGTGTGTGTGTGATGGGGGACAATGGTATCTCACTGTTACTTTTCATTTCTCTGGTTACTACTGAGGTTGAGCATATAATTTATTTTTTTTTGGATGATTACCCAAATGCTCCAACATCATTTATTAAATCATTTATCCTTTCTCCACTGGCTTAAAATGCCGACATTTTAATACATTTCATTTCCATATATGCACAGATCCTGCTATTCAGTTCTATTAGTCTAGTTGTCTATTCCTGAATTGTCAATACCACACTGTTTTAATTATTATAGCTTTATAGTATATTGGTGCCTGTCTTAGTCACTTTGGGCTGCTATAAGAGAATACCGTAGATTGGGTGGCTCAAACATCAAACATTTATTTCTCACCGTTCTGGAGGCTGGGAAGTCCAAGGTCCAAGTGCTCCACATCCGTCAGGTAAGACCCTGCTTCCTAGTTTGCAGACAACCGCCTTCTCATGCCTTCTCATTGTGTCTTCACGTGGCGGAGGGAGAAATCTTCTCTCTTGTGTTTCTTATTATATGGGACTAATCCCATTCATGAGGGCTCCACCCTCATGACTAATCACCTCCCAGAGGCCCCATCTCCTAATACCATCACACTAGGGGTTAGGATTTCAACATAGGAATTTTGGAGGGACACAAACATTCAGTCCATAACAGTGCCAATGTAATTTTGCTAATCCCTATAGAAATTCTGTGAGAATAAGTATTATTCTCTTTTTATAGATGAGGAAATTGAAGGCCAGAGTTAAACTGATCTGTCCATGGCCTGTCTCATCCAGCACCCACTGCCAAAAGGGGCTTCAGATGGGGCCCTGTTGTTTCCCCCGCCTACTCTGTTTCCCTAGGCCTTGCCACCCTTTGTTGTGACCTAAACTCACTGTGATGCACTACAGATAACAGCCCCATCCCTGAGCTTTTGTGAGGAGTGTTGGGGAGGTTGTGTCCTACATTATGCAGTGTCCCCCCAAGAGGGCCCACTGGACAACTTGCACATTGGACGGACTTTGTTGTGCTTCAACCTCAGGAGAACTGGGCTTCTTGGAGCAGCTGGTTTGCTTTTCTTTTTTGGACACTGTCATTCTTGAGCTGTGGTGCTGTGCTCTTCACTCTGGGTTCTAGAAAACCCAGAGCCAAGGGTGTGCCCTCCTTAGGAGTGGAGAGGACTTCACAGCAGGCTTTGGGTCCTCTATCCTCATCCCTGGCTCCATCTTACTTTTCTACTCTTATTCTCCCCTTTGACTCATTTTTCCCCCATCTACTCTAAAAATGTTTTCTTTTGGCGTATTGTCTATGTGCGTCTTTTTAGTTAGACTGCACTCCTCTTTGGAATGAGGTAGCAAGGTGATCTATAAATGAAAAATTAAAGTGAAGTATTTCATGTAGAGGTGGGAGCTCTTTGGGGCCTGATCCCAGTGAGTTAGGGGGTTCCAAAGGCTTCTGGGGCCCCTCTCCACCTCACTGGAGATAATTCTCCAGATCCCAACCCCTGTAGCCACTGTGCTCCCTCAAGCCTCAGCCCCGGCTGTGGCCCGGCTCTTCATGCTCCTGGGGCTTGGTCTGTGTTCCATTGAGTGACCCAGCTGGGTCTCTGCTTCTGCTACCGCCCTGTGTGAGGCCAGGACCCTCCTAGGCACTCAGCCCTGAAAGAGCTTCCACTGACTCAGCCATGACTCACCAGGTGTGGGCCCCTGCAGGCTGGATGGCCCCCTGGGGAATCTGGAGAGGGTGCCTACAGATGCCAGGCTGCAGACATTGCTGACCTCTCTTTAAGCTACTGAGCAAGTCTGATTTGTGGCAGCTCAGCCTTCAGGGTTTGAAGCTCCCAGAACATTTCCTCTCAACTCAAACCAGTCATTAGTGGGATTGTGGAATGGAAGTCTGGGAAGAATTTTCTAAGGGGCCAAGTGTTGGAGAAAAGAGAGGACTGGACTGTGGGTCAGGAGACCTGGTATCCAGTCCTGGTGTTACTGCTCACCAGCTTGTAGCCTTGACCACATCACTTTCCTTCTCTTAACCCTGTAAAATGGAGACAACAAGAACCAGATGAAGATTCCTTCAATTATTCAATAACTATGATGGAGCACTTCCGAGGTGCTGAGAGCTGGCCAAGGGGCTAGGGTACAGTGATGGACGAGAACAGTAAGGCCCCTTCTTCTGGGGCTTACCTGTGCTCTGATGAGCAAAGATAGGTGGTAACAAGGAAATCAACCAACCAACAAGGTAACTTCAGCTACTGAGAAGTACCATCAAGAAAATAAAACAAGGTGCCGCAAGGGAGAGTACTGGGGAGAGGGGAGTTAAAAGCGGCCAGAGAAGGCCATTATCCAGGCCACGGTGCCTTATACTGGGGTGATGGTGATGGGGCTGGAGACAAGTGGGCAGATTCTAGATCATGTTGGAGCTAGAGCCCATAGGATTTGCTGACTGGGGGAAAGGGATCGAGAGGATGACCGCTAGGCATTTTGGATTGAGCACCAGAGTCAGTGACGGTGTTGATTCATTGAATCAAGGAATAAGTGGGTCTGGGAAGGGAAAATCAAGAGATTGGTCTTGGACATGTTAAGTCAGGGACCCTAAGTTGGCTCCCAAGTGGGGATGAGATGAAGGCAGTCAGGGACCCTGTTTTGGAGCATGATGCCTAGCTGTAGAGCAGATACGAAGGGCACACATGTAGTGAAGGGTCCAGAGGTGTGGATGTAGGTTTCTAGGTCTCTTTACACATTTCCACCAGCCCTATCCCCTTTCAAATGGCCTCACACTGCCCAGTGCCTCGGGCACCCTGGTGCTGGCCACAAGCTTCCTTGGCAGATGACTCTGGGGCTGTTCCCACTTCTCAGCACAAAATCCATACCCATTACATCCTGGATCATGGGCCTGGCTCCCAGTTAGCTGACAAGTAGGAAAGCAGCCGCAGACTGCCTTTCACTGAGGGATCAGTGACACTAGGCATCTTATTCTCTAGCTGGTGGAGTACTTTTCCCTCTCTTTTTTTGGGGGGGAGGGGGAGGAGTGTGTAGGGGAAAGGGAACAAAGCCCCAATCCAAAGGATTGTTGGAGTTGTTGGGGTGTTTAGATTGGGACCTGAATTTGAGCAGTCCAGAACCCTCTGATCTCGGTGTGAGGAGCTTCCTGGGGCCGAGGAAAGCCTATTTTCCTGAGGGAGCTTAGAAGGCAAAGAGGATGCCAGCTGCTGGGAAAGGGGTACCCAAGGACCCCGCATGGCAGCTCTTGCCCTTATGTCAGGCATGAAAATTATAGGTTTGGGTTCTGGTGATTGCAGCCAGTGAACTCTGGGATAAAGAACCATCTTAGCAATTCTGAAGACGAGCTCTATTGTCTCCAAGCTGTACTAAAATGATAGGGTCCCTAATGAGCACCTGTGCCTTGCCGAATATGAGATCCTTTCCCATGTCAGCTCATTGTTAAACCCCACAGTCACTCTGTCTGGTAGCTTTCCATTTGCAATTGAGGGGTAGGATAGCTGGTTAGGGAGTGGCCTGGGGCTGTTGGCCAAATTGGGGTCTTTACCTCAGCCCCAGGACAGGGCCTGGGATCTTTGCAAAGGACAGGTGAGCTCTGACCTGCCCAAGGGACAAGCAGAGAACAGCTCGTGCTCAGGGACTTAGATGGAACCTAGGTGTCAGCTCCATGTCAGTGCTGCCAAAGGAGGCCAGTGGAGACTGGAGGATGCCGATGTTATCCCATGGAAGGCAGTTTTCAAATACGGAGCAACTGCTGGCTCGTTCTTTGGGCACCATCACCCCAAATGATCCAGCCTCTTGGTCTACAAACAGGCCTCCTCTGTGCGGTGGGGAAAACACCCGCCGGTGGCTCCAGCTTAATGTCCTTAGCAGAGAGCGTGGGCACCAGAGCCAGGCTCTCTGGATATCCATCCCTGCTCAGCCCTTCATTAACCTGGTGACTTTAGGCAAGTCACTTAACCTCTCAGGAAATAGCAAAAGAAACCATCTCACAGAGTTGTTTGAGAATTAAGGGAGATGATACCTATAAAGGGCTTATAACAGGAGGCGGTCATAGTAAGGTGCAGTCAGAGTCAGCTGTCGTTACTGTTACTGTGTGGCAATCGTGGGAGGGGCTCTCGTGGGCCCTGCTGGGGTCCAAGATCACTCCATGGGCCAATCCCTGGTGTCAGACAGGTGGGCTATTGTGGCTGGTCAGGTCCTGGGTCATCACCCTTCCCTGTGACCAGGGAGCACATCTCTTAACAGAAGAAGGGGGATGGGAAATTTGGAGAGGCAAATAGAAAAAGCCAACAAAACAAGACAAAAACTAAAGCAAGACTAAAAACAACAACTTCCACAGTCTTCTACAGATCGCCCCAAACTGTTTTGTCTACTGTCTGAGAGGGCGGTGGTCGACTTAAATGGATACCTCAACAGCACCGAGCCCGTGGCTGTTCATAGTCGAGTGTTGCAGAACTCTGTCAGTTTACTCAGGCTGCCATAACAAAATACCACAGACTTGGGGGCTTAGCCAACGGACATTTATTTTCTCACAATTCTGGAGGTTGGAAGTCCAAGATGAAGGTGTTGACAGGGTTGGTTTCCTCTGAGGCTTCTCTCCTTGGCTTGCAGATGGCCACCTTCTCCCTTGTCCTCACATGGCCTTTCCTCTGTGTGTGTGCATGTCTTGTGTCTCTTTTGTGCGTCCAAATTTCCACTTCCTATAAGGACGCTGGTCAGATTGGATTAGGGCCCACCCTCATGGCCTCACCTTAACTTACTCGTGGCTTTAAAGGTCCTATCTCCAAATACAGTCACATTCTGAGGTCCTGGATGTTAGGGCTTCAACATACGAATTTTTGGGGCACACAATTCAGCTGAAAACTAACTCCATCTGCAGAAGTCTGAGATATACAGAATACACAAACTTCAGGAGGATTTCAGAAATCACCAAGTCCATTCCCTGCATTTTGTAGGTAAAGCTCAGAGTCCTGGAGCCACTTGTCCAAAGTTACAGAGTAAGCCAGTGCTGAGCAGTGGCCAGCATCCCAGGGCTGCTCTCTCAGCTATGTGGCTTGGGGCAGTCACCGTCCTCATCTGTACGAAGCGGATGAGGAGTCTTCTCGAACTGGGCTGTCTGTTGAGAAGTCAAAGTATGATCACGCTCACAAACGTGCTTTGTAAACAGCAAAGCCAGCAACCAGGGCTGCATCAATATTTAGAGAGGCAGGCAAGGGTCATGGTAATAGAGACCCTGGGTTTTTGAATACACTCCTTACTCAGGATGAGGAGAGGGAATGGGCTTTCTGACTGCATGCCAGGCTTTGTACAAATGTTCACGTTTATTCCTAATAACAGCTCTACTTCAGACTGGAGATTGCTACTCTATTTTGCAAAGGAGAAACCTAAACGTCAGAAGACTTCAGTAACTTGACCAAGGTCACATTTAGTAAGTGATAGAGCCAACACTAAGTTTTTCTGGTGTAGCCCACACTCTTTCTACTCTTTACCAGGTAGAGGCCAGGGATTTTGGGGAGGACGTTAGCCAAGAATCAAAGCTTTAAAAAGCAACATGCCCTCAGATTCCTAGCTGGGAGAGGACATGTTCACAAGTGCATAAAGAAGCTTCTTGTGACATCCGATATTTATCTGGAAGGCACTGGATACAACAGAAACTTGGGTGAGGAATTAGGAGTTAGGGGTTCCGTATCCTGCTGAGTTACCCTGTGTAAACCCCTTTCCCTCTCTGGGCTTCAGTTTTCCTCAGGAGGAGATTGGATGAAATGAAAGGTGGAAAACTCAAAGGTGACCTGGAGGGTGACATGAGCAAGGGAGGCAGATCCAGGAAAAGGGATGGCCTCTCTGTCATTCCTTGTCACACTTGTGATAGAAGGGTGGGGACAAGAGCAATCTTGCCTTTCTGTTAGCCCAACTGGGGCAAATAAGGCAGCAATGCAGCACGGGGATAAATGGCAACTGAAAGTCCTTGAGCTGTGGGAG
The DNA here is from genome assembly GCF_020826845.1 of Diceros bicornis minor. Taxonomy (NCBI): domain Eukaryota; kingdom Metazoa; phylum Chordata; class Mammalia; order Perissodactyla; family Rhinocerotidae; genus Diceros; species Diceros bicornis. Next base: position 62,748,248 of record NC_080750.1, on the reverse strand, counting down.
ACTGTGACAAAGCTCCAGCTAAGGGGCGGCCACCACCCAGCTCACCTGATGGTGGCCCTGAGGGAATGCCGTCTAGAGGACTTTTCCAAATAGACAGGAATCTGGATTTTCACATATAATCTCCTGGTTTTTAATTGCTGTCAACAAATTCAAAACCTAAAATAAATGGACTAATGCTGGAGGCAAAGGGGGAAACAAGAGACATCTGTGGTCTGTGTCCTAGGCTGTGCATTTGAGATCTCTGGACTGGGCGCATCTAAGGCCTGCTGGCTCTGAGAGTGTGGATGACCACCATAGAAAGCACTGGAATGGCATGGATTTGGGCATTTTGAAGTACGATTCTGATCACCAATTACCATGTGTGTGGGAGATTTTCCCCCACATCACCAAGCAAGTCTCTGACACAAGCTGGGTATCCGACAATTCAACTCAATTTTGACGCTATCTACCTGGAGATAGCATCAGATCCCACAGGTTAAGTGCTCAGTCCTACAAGCCTGTGTCCCAGCCCCGACTTCAGATGCCAATCACAAGTCCAGGTTGTCACCTGTGCTTCTGACAGATGAGCCATAGATCAGAAATTCCCATGACCCCCTCTTTGGGTTCCATTAATTTGCTACAGCAGCTCACAGAAATCAGAGAAACATTTTACGTACTAGATCACAAGTTTATTATAAAAGGATATAACTCAGGAACAGCCAGATGGAAGAAATGCATAGGGCAAGGTGTGGGGAAAGGGCGTGGAGCTTCCATGCCCTCTCCAGGTCAGCCATTCTTCCCAAATGTCTATGTGTTCACCAACCCAGAAGCTCTCTGAATCCCATCCTTGGAGGTTTTTATGGAGGCTTCATGACATAGGCATGACTGATTAAATCATTGACCATTGGTGATTTAACTCATTCTTTATCCCCTCTTCCCTCCCTGAGGTCAAGTGGGACTGAAAGTTTCAACCGTTTAAACACATGGTTGGTTCTTCTGGCAATCAGCTGTCATCCTTAGGTTACCTAGGGGCTTTCTGAAAGTCACCTCATTAACATAACAAAAGACAGTATTATTGCTCTCAGCACTTAGGAAATTCTAAGGATTTTAGGAGCTATGTGTCAGAAACCTGGACCAAGACCAAATATATATTTCACAATAAATGTCACACGAAGACATGAACATTTACCAGCCGTCTTTACCCTGCTCTGCTCCCCAAGCAATCCCAACATTTAGGCTTGTTTTGTTCATCAATCAGGACTCTTTCTGCTGAATAACTGAAAACTCAATTTGGAAGGGAATTTATACTCTCACATCACTGGAAAGTCTAGAAGTAGGGCAGACTTCAGCACTGGTTTAATCCAGCAGGTCAACAACATCTCCAAGGACTAGTGCCTTTACATTTCTCTGTTCTTGCATCTGCAGTGTTGGCTTCACCCTAAGGCTGCTCCTGTATGATCTTGGTAGCTACCAAGAGCTCCCAGGCCACACTGCAGAAAGAGGGGGAATTAGAGAGAGTACAAAGTTTGAATCAAGCCTTCGTGTCCTATAATTGCAAGGGAGAGCCCTTTTATTTACCCTGGTTGGATCCACTTAGAACAACTTCTACCCTTGAACCAATGGCTACAGTCTCAGGGATGGGATGTGCTGATGGGTACCTGGGAGTAGGGTGGGGCCAGATTGCCTCAAACCACTTGGACTTGAGGGAGAGGAGAAGATCCCCAAATGAAAATCTGAGTTTTAGTAGAAGGAGGAAGGGGAGTGGATAGTAGCTAGGCAACCACAGTTCCTATGACGTTTTCCAACCTTCTCAACTGCCCACTCCTGGTAGACAGTCAATGGTAGGAGTCCTTATCCATGTCCCTTGGGTGTGAGGAAGGTACAAGGGCGAACTTTGCTCCAAACCTTTCTCAGTTCTCCCTAGCAAACATCTTTGATGAGTTTCTTGTATGCCCTCCACACCCCCCACACAATTCTTGCCGGACTCTGACAGGTGAGTCGGTCAATTGCCCAAGTCTAGAGTATAGATAGATCCTAAGACATTCTGAGTGCTTGGAAAATCATGAACAACCACGTCAAGGCTGCTGCCCCTCCCTGTCTGTGCATATTACTGCAAGTTGGATTCTACCTTGTGTTCAGCTCTCTCCTTCGTAGCAGGGAGGGAGGGGCAGTTGCAGGGTGCCACAGGGACATGCTAAGAAAATGAGGTACAAGTACGGTGCTTCTCAAAATGTTTAACACTGACAAGTCAACATGGTCTCTGGCTGAAAACCACCACTGCAGCTATGCCAGTGTGGACAGGCTGAATGTTTAGTGCTCTCTGCCCTCCCAGGGAGCCTTGGATCCTGCCTCACTGTCACTTGTTTCATGCGTCCAGCCAACTCAATGACAGTGATGATGATAAACGTCTACATGGCATTTGTGAGCCATTACAATGGTGGTGGTAAACGTCTACATGGCGTTCATGTCTCAGGAAGCATTCGAATGCTTTGTATGTATCAGATGCTCATCGAACCCTCACAAAACCCTAAGAGACAGGTATTACTATCACCCCCATTCTAAGGTAAGGAAACAGATCCCCGCTAGGTTGGGCCACTTGCCCAAGTCCTCGGGGCTGTTAAATGTCTATGGTAGGGTGTGACCCAGGCAGTCCTGCTCCAGACTCCAAGGTCTTAACCACTGAGCTATTTCAGGGACACGTGAGGACTCACTCGTGAGGACCTATATTATTGGGGCATTGTGTCTTCGACTTAAAAGAAAAGGTAATGAATATTTTCTGAGTGCCTCTTGAGAGCTAGGCACTTTTACAGACCTGCTGTCTCAAGAACCTGAAGAGCTGGGTTTTGTTATCTTAGTTTTAGAGACAAGGAAGTTGACGCTCCAGGTGATTAGGTGACACAGAATTTCACAGCCAGTAAGTTTATAAAAGTGGGAATTCAATTGTGAGCTACACAATGGTAAAGACTGTGCTCTTCCCACTGGATCCAGCTGCTTCCCAGGCTCACCACTGTCCCCTCGGGATGCTTCACACCAGTGTTTTTGGCTCTGTGGGGCTTGATGCCTGAGTGGCGGTGAAAATCAATTTGGTAGGTCAAAATAGCATTTAAAAAATGAAATGTAACAGAAAAGAATAAAGCCCACAGAAGAAAGGAGAAGAGACGAGAATAGAACACAGTAAAATAAAATAGAATAGAATATATAAAAGGTGAGGATAAGTATTTTTCGGTGAATCTTTGGGTTTAGTTATTCACATGTGTATACTGGATTATAATGTAAACTGTGGGTCACAATAAAAAAAAAAATGGAAGCCACAGCTCTGTGCTTTCCTGTCCCTTTGTCTGCAGGCACCCCTCTAGGGCCCAGGGGTTATGATAGTCATAACCCTAACAATAGGCCCTGTACTCTCTCTAGTTTTGAACTGAGCTATTCTGGAAAAAAAAAAGTCCATCTCCTATTGGAGTTCCCAAGGATTAGGGACAAGACTGCCAATTTGGTAAGCTTCAGGATGGCTGCTAAAGATCACATTGCTGCCTCTTCCATTCACTGTTCTGAGAGTTTTCTCAGGGCCACAGTCCCAGAATCTCCCTTTGTTTCTGGGCAGTATTCCACCTATGAGTGCAGAAGCTCTCCTCCTCAAAACCTGGGTCATCTCGTTGTCTCTTTCTCGATTTTTTTTAAATCTAGTTTTATTGTGTATTGGGGTCACACATGTACGTGGTTTAGAGACTCAGAGAGCCTTGCATGAAAAAAGGGAGGGCTCCTTTGCCTCTGCCAACTGCCTGCCATTTTCTGCTCCCCAGAATGCATGCTTTCAGTATTTTCAACTGACAATTGTGACACTTACCTCCATTTCACCAAATAACATGCTTAGATTGCTACTTCTTGATTTTTCAATTTTAGACGTGATATTTTTACTTCCTACTAAAAGTTTAGCTCTTTTTCAGTCTGTCCAACACATCCTTCTTATCTCCCTGTCTTTCCAGTATAGCTATATAATAATTTTTATTAGGTAAGTATTCAATATTTGTATTATGAATATATAAACTCTACTTACAGCTGAGCCATATAGTGTACTATGCTTATTTTTTTCAAACACAATATTAAGTTTTCCCTGGATATAATTGACTTGATTTTTTATTTGCTTAATTATCTATGTGTTTATCACTAATTCAACCCCTCAAACTAGTTGTCTTTAGTTGTGTAAATCTCTTCTCAATATAGTCCAATACATCAGACAATATGGTAATATCACCTTATTGAAGAAATCCCCCCAGAGGTCTCTGCTCCAGAAATGAATGCGTTGCTTCCTAGGCCTGCTTCACAGCTGTTTTCTTGAGATCTCTCTCCTCTATCTTCTTGGGAATCTCTTTCACCCCTCTAATACTGGCGGTTCTGTTTCCTGGATCCCACGTTTTTTCTTCCTAGGTTTATTTTTTAATTTTGGTGAAGCACGTCATTGAGTCTCCTCTTAAGAAAGGGGACATGGTACCAATGTTTTGAGACCTCGCATGCCCAAAAATGTCTTTATTCTACTCTCACTCCCAATTAATAGTTTGGTTTAAGACAGAATTCTAAGTTGGAGATAACTTTCCTTTAGAATTTTCAAGACATTGTTTCATTATTTTCCGGCTTCCAGTAGTTTGAGTAGTTTGAGTTACTTTGAGTAGTTCAAAGCTATTTTGGTCATTGGTCCTCTGTTCCCTGTTTTTCTTTCTGGAAGCTTGTGGATATTCTCTTACTTCATTGTTCTGAAATTCTATGATGCAATGCCTTGGTATAGGCTGATTTATATCCATTGTGCTGAACATTCAAGGGAACTTTTCAATCTGGAAACTTATATCTTTCAACTCGAAGAAATTTTCTTTAACTAGTTCTTTGATCATTTCTTTCTTTCTCTTTTCTATCTTTGTGGAATATTTTTGTTGTTTAAAAATTGGACTTTCTGTAATGGTTCTTTAATTTTCCTTTCTTTTCTCTTCTGTTTCTATCTTCTTTCTTCTTTATTTCTTTGAGATTTATTTAGCTTTATTTTTCAACTTTTCCATTTTTCTGTTAATCCCTAAGAATTTTCTTTTTAAGAATATGAACATTTTTTCTTTTTTAAGCATCCTGTTTTTCTTATTTCATGGTTCAATATTATCTAACTCTCTAAAAATATCAATAATATTCTTTTTGAAATTGTCCTTTCCCTGCATAGGCCGTTCCCTCCAAGTTGGTTTTTTTTTTTTTTTTCTCCTGTTTGTTTTGTCTTGGTCTGACATATCAGATGCTTTTTAAAAATACTTACTTATTCTTGACTGGTTGCTCCTTTTTTAGAGTTGTGGACTCAAAAAACTGTTTGGAAACTCTGAGGCCATGGGTGGGGATTGTCAACTGTTCTCACTGTAGGGTGATGTGGCTTGGGCTGTTTCCATGGAAACAATTAGTGTTAGCATCTTTAGACGCTGGGCTGGTCTGAGTCCCCAGAGAAGACTTTCCCCACTCTCCTGCTTGAAGGCATAAAGCTGGATGCCTGTGTTTTGGATGCATAGTGGGGAAGAAGGCTGGGGTTGGTGGTGCTCAACCTTCAGTAGGCAAATTTTCACTTATTCCCTCTGATCTCACTATGGTAGCTGTGTCCTCAGTTGTGCCTGGTGTGTCCCAGTTCAGAGTCCCTCTGTTGTAACCTCAACAGAGAACAAATCTCCAGTCTTCTGCTGGGGTAGGGAGGACCAAATGCCCAGATGTGCTGAGTAAGGGAGAAAAAGTGAGGGGGTGGAGTCTGACTGCTTCCTGAGTAATCGTCCATCAATCATTTTGTTTTTAGCACAACTTTACCTTCATTTCTAATTCCTGAACCTTCAGGAGATTCTGTGATGAAAATGGGGTCTTCTCTTTTCTTTATTGACAGTGGAGTCTTTACTGTATTGATTAATCTAGCTAAAAGTTTATCAAAACCTTTTGGTTTCATTGATTATCTCTTTTTATTTGTTTGCTTGCTTTCTATTTCATTGATTCCTATTCTGATCTTTATTATTTCTTTCCTTCTACTTACATTGGATTTGCTTTGCTCTTCTTTTTCACTGATTTTAGATATTTTTTCTATTCTTTTCTAATCTTAGCATTTGAAGCTATAAATTTCCCTCTAAGTAGTACTTTTGCTGCTACCATAAAATTTGATGTGCTTTTTTTCATTTTGATTTAGGTCAAGATATTTCCTAATTTCTCTTCTTTGAGGTTATTTAGAGGTGTGTTGTTTAATTTCTACATATTTGGAGATTTGCAAGATTTATTTCTATTATTGATTTCTAATGTAATATCCACTGTGGTTGGAGAATATACTTGATATGATTTTATTCCTTTCACAGTCATTGAGACTTGTTTTATGGCCTAGCATAGGGTCTATCCTGATGAATGTTCCATGCAGACTTCAAGAATGGGTATTCTGATGTTGCTGGGTGGAGTGTTTATATAAGTCAGTTAAATCAAGTTAGTTGGTAACATTCTTCAGTTCTTTATCCCTACTGATTTTCTTTCTACATGTTCTATCAATTCATGAGAGAGGAGTATCAAAATCTTCAACTATAGTTGTTGGATTATAAATTTCACCTTTTAATTCTGTCAGTTTTTGCTTCATATGTTTCAGGGTTACTTTTTATGTGCATAGACATTTATAATTTTTTAGGTCTTCTAGCTTTATTGACCCTTTTGTTACTATGAAATCACCCTCTCTTCTCAGTCATATTTCCTATCTTAAAGTTTATTTTGTTTGATATTAATACAGGCACTTTAGTTTGTTATATTTATATTGTATGCATCAGATATATTTTTTCTATCTTTTACTTTCAACCTATTTGTTGGTCTAGCTTTAATGTCAATCTGAATTTAAAGTGCACCTTTTGCAGCCAGCACAAGGTTGGATCTTGTTTTTTTTGTTCAGTCTGTCAATCTTTGTGTTTTGATTGGAGTGTTTAATCTATCTATATTTAATGTAATCATTTATATGCTTGGCTTTAGATCTGCCATGTTACTATTTTTTTTCTACTTGTCTTATCTCTTTTTTGTTCTTCAGTTCCTCCTTTATTGCCTTCTTTTGTATTAAAAATATTTTTTGTATACCATTTTAATTCCTCTTTACTTCTTTCTTCAACATTATTTAGGTATAATTGACTACCAAAAACTGTGTAGATTTAAGGTGTACAACTGATGACTTGATGCGTGTATACATTGTGAAATATTCACCACCACCAAGCCAATCAACGTTTCCATCATTTCATACCCTTACCATTTCCTTTTTTCTCCTTTTTTTTGTGGTGAGAACACCCAAGATATACCCTCTTAGCAAAATTCAAATACACGATACAATATTGTCAACTATAGTCACATTGCCGTACACCAGTTCCTCAGAACTTATTCATTTTGCATAACAGACACTGTGTACCTCTTGACCACTATTTCCCCATTTCCCCCTCCCCCAGCCCCTGGTACCACCGTTCTACTCTTTGTTCCTATGAGTTTGAATATTGTAGATTCCACATGTAAATTAGATCATGCAGTATTTGTTTTTCTGCATCTGGCTTATTTCACTTAATGTAATATCATCCAGTTTCATCCATGTTGTCACAAATGGCAGGACTTTCTTCTTTTTAAGGCTGAATAGTATTCTATTCTGTGTGTGTATATATGTGTTTGTATATATATATGTATAAATGTATATATATATGTACATTTTCTTTTCATTATTCGTTCTTCTGTTTGAAAAACACATAAATTGTTTCCATATCTTGGCTATTGTGAATAGTGCTGAAATGACCATGGGAGTGCAGATATCACTTCGAGATACTGATTTCATTTCCTTTGGATATACACGCAGAGGGGGGATTATAATATAGTTTTATTTTTTGAGGAACTTCCATACCATTTTCCATAATGGCTTTACCAATTTACATTCTTACCAACAGTGTACAAAGACCCTCTTTTCTCCACGTTCTTGCCAAGACTTGTTATCTTTAGTCTTTCTGATAATAGCCATTTTAAGAGATGTAAAGCGATATTTCATTGTTGTTTTGATTTGCATTTTCCTGATGATTCCTGAAGTTGAGCACCTTTTCGTATACCTGTTGGCCATTTGTATGTCTTCTTTTGAGAAATGTCTATTCATGTCTTTTGCCCATTTTTTAATCAGTTTTCTGATTTCTTGGGGTTTTTTTTTTTTGCTATTGAGTTGTATGAGTTCCTTATATATTTTGGATATTAACCCTTATCATACATATGGTTTGCAAATATTTTCTCACATTCTATATGTTGCCTTTTTACTCTATTGATTTTTTCCTTTGCTGTACAGAAGCTTTTGCATTTGATGCAATCCGTTTGTCTATTTTTGCTTTTGTTGCCTGGGCTTTTGATGTCATATCCAAAAATTCATTGCCCAGATCAATGTCAAGAAGCTTGTCCCCTATGCTTTCTTCTAGTAGTTTTATGGTTTCAGGTCTTCACGTTTAAGTCTTTAATCCATTTTAAGTTGATTGTTGTATACGGTATGAGATAAAGGTTCAATTTCATTCTTCTGCATGTGAATATCTAGTTTTCCCAACTCTATTTGTTTTTTTTGTGAGGAAGATCAGCCATGAGCTAACATCTGCCAATCCTTCTCTTTTTGCTGAGGAAGACTGGCCCTGAGCTAACTTCCTCCGCTTTATATGGGACACCGCCACAGCATGGCTTCACAAGCGGTGCATCAGTGCGCATCCGGGATCCCAACCTGCGAACCCTGGGCCACCACAGAGGAGTGAGCGCACTTAAATGCTTGCGCCACTGGGCTGGCCCCCCAACTCTATTTTTTGAAGAGACTATCCTTTCCTGTGTGTGTTCTTGACACTCTTGTTGAAGATCAGCTGACCGTAGATGCATGGATTTATTTCTGGTCTCTCTATTCTATTCCATTGGTCTATATGCCTGTTTTTATGCCAGTATTGTACTGTTTTGATTCCTGTAGTTTTGTAATATATTTTGAAATCAGGAAGTATGTCTCTGCTTTGTTCTTCTTTCGCAAGATTGCTTTTGCTATTTGAGGTCTTTTGTGGTTCCATATTAATTTTAGGATTGTTTTTTCTATTTCTGTAAAGAATGCCACTGGAATTTTGATAGAGCTTGCATTGAATCTGTAGATCAATTTGGGTAGTAAGGACATTTGAATAATTTTTCCAATCCATGAATAACAGGATGTCTTTCCATTTATCTGTCTTCTTTAATTTTGTTCATTACTGTTTTATAATTTTCAGTGTACAAATATTTCACCTCTTTGGTTAAGTTTATTCCTATGTATTTTATTCCTTTTTTTGCTATTGTAAATGGGGTTGTTTTCTTAAGTTCCTTTTTGGTTAGTTTGTTGTTTGTGTATTGAAATGTGATTGATTTTTGTATGTTGATTTTATATCCTGCAACTTTACTGGATTTGAGTATTAGCTCTAACATAGAGTTTTTTGTGGAGTCTTTGGGGTTTTCTATGGATACGATCATGTCATCTGCAAACAAAGATAATTCTACTTCCTTTCCGATTTTGATGCCTTTATATCATTTTCTTGCTACTTGCTCTGGCTAGGACTTCCAGCAGTATGTTGAAAAGAAGGGGTGAAGGTGGGCAGCCTTACCTTGTACCAGATCTTAGAGGGAAAGCTTTCAGGTTTTCTCCATTGATTATGTTACCTGTGAGCTTTTCATATATGGCGTTTCTTGCGTTGAGGTAAGTTTCTTCTATACCTATTTGGTTGAGAGCTTTAATCATGAATGGATGTTGAACTTTGTCAAATGCTTTTTCTGTGTCTATTGAGGTGATCATGTGGTTTTTTTCTTTCATTTTGTCAATGTGTTGTATCACATTGATTAATTTGCGTATGTTGAACATTCTTGTATCCTGGGAATGAGTCTCACTTGCTCATGTTGTATGATCCTTTTAAGGTGCTATTGAATTCAGTTGGCTAGTATTTTATTGAGGATTTTTACATCTATGTTCGTCAGGAATATTGGTCTGTAGTTTCTTTTCTTGTAGTGTCTTGTCTGGTTTTGATATCAGGGTACTGCTGGCCTCATAAAATCAGTTTGGAAGTATTCTCTCTTCTTCTACTTTCTTGAAGAGTTTAAGAAGTATTAGTATTAATTTTTCTTTGAATGTTTGGTAGAATCACCTGTGAAGCCATCTGGTCCTGGGCTTTTCTTTCTTGGCAGATTACTAATTCAATTTCTGTATTTATTACTAGTCTGTCCATGCTTTCTCTTTCTTCTTGATTCAGTTTTGGTAAGTTGTATGTTTCTAGGAATTTATCCATTGCTTGGTAGGTTATCCAGCTTGTTGGCATATAATTGTTCATTATAGTCTCATCATCTTTTTTTTTGTTTCTGAGGCATCCTTTGTAATGTCTTCTCTTTCATTTCTGGTTTTATTTATTTGAGTCTTCTTTTTTTCTTAATATAGCTAAGAGTTTGTTAATTTTGTATGTTGTTTCAAAAAGCCAACTCTTAATTCTGTTGATTTTTTTCTGTTGTTTTTTAATTCTCTATTTGATTTATTTCTGCTCTTATCTTTATTATTTCCTTCCTTCTGCTAACTTTGAGTTTAGTTTACTTTTATTTTTCTATTTCCTTGAGGTGTAAAGTTGTTTGAGATCTTTCTTCTTTTTTAATGTAGACATTTATCGCTATAAACTTGCCTATTAATACTGCTTTTGTTGTATCCCATAGGTTTTGGTATGTTGCGTTTTCATTTTCATTTGTCTTGAGATAATTTTTAAATTCTTTTTTGGTTTCCTCTTTCACCCAATGTTGTTCAAGTGTATGTTGTTTAGTTTTTACTTATTTGTGAATTTTCCAGTTTTCTTACTGTTACTGATTTCTAATTTCGTTCCATTGTGGTCAGAAAAGATACTTGGAATGATTTCGAACTTCTTAAGTTTTTTAAGACTTGTTTTGTGACCTAACATGTAATCTATCATGGAAAATGTTCTGTGTGTTCTTGAGAAGCTATTGGGTGGAAAGTTCTGTATATATCTGTTAGATCCATTTGGTCTATAGTGTTGTTCAAATCAGCTGTTTCTTTATTGATTTTCTGTCAGAATGTTCTATCCATTATTGTCAGTGGAGTATTGAAGTCCCTTACTATTATGTTCGTATTGCTGTCAATTTCTGCCTTCAGATCTGTCAATATTTGTTTTATATATTTAAGTGCTCTGATGTTGGATGTATATATATTTATAATTGTTATATCTTCCTGTGGAATTGACCCTTTTATCATTATATAAGATCTTTCTTTGTCTCTAGAGAGTTTTATACTTAAGGTCTATTTTGTCTGATATAAGTATAGCCACTCTCACTTTCTTTTGATTACAATTTGCATGAAATATCTTTTCGTACTCCTTCACTTTCAGCCGATGTGTGTATTTAAATCCAGTACGAGTCTCTTGTAGACAGCATATTATTGGATTTTGTTTCTTTGTCCATTCAGCCACACTATGCCCTTTAGTTGGTGAGTTCAATCCATTTACATTTAAGGTAATTATTGGTGAGGACTTACTATTGCCATTTTGTTGGTTATTTTTTGTCTGTTTTACAGTTGTTTTGTTCCTCTCTTGTCTTACTGTCTCCCTTTGTTATTTGATGATTTTTTGTAGTGATTTGCTTTGATTCTTTTCTCTTTATTTTTTGTGGGTCTATTATAGGTTTTTTCTTTGTGGTTAGCTTGAGGCTTGCATAAAATGTTTTGTGGTTATAACCCTCTATTTTAAGTTGATAACAACTTAACTTCAACTGAATACAAAAACACTACACTTTTACTCCCCCTCCCCACACACAAAATTTGTGTTTTTGCAGTCAGAGTTTCCTTCTTTTTATATTGTGTATTCATTCATACATTTTTATGTTTTAACTTTTATATTAGGGTTAAAAGTAATTTATGCACCACCAATATAGTGTTACATTAACTGTGTATGACTGTATATTTACCTTCACTAGTAAGATTTATGCTTTCAGGTACTTTTGTGTTGCTGTTTAGCATTGTTTTGTTTCAATCTGAAGAACTCCCTTAAGCATTCTTGTAAGGCACGTCTAGTGGTGATGGACTTCTCATCAGTTTTTATTTGTCTGGGAAAAACTTTCTCTCTCCTTCACTTTTAATGAATAATTTTGCTGGTTATAGTATTTTTGGTTGGCAGATTTTTCTTTCAGTATCTTAAAAATGTTATCCCACTCTCTCCTGGATGTAAGGTTTCTGCTGAGAAATCCACTGATAGTCTTATGGGGATGCCCTATATATGATGAATTTCTTTTCTCTTTCTGCTTTCAAAAATCTCTTTATCTCTGACTTTTGACAATTTAATTATGATATGTCTTGATGTAGACTTTTTTATGTTGATCCTGTTTAGGGATATTTGAGCTTCATGAATTTGGATGTCCTTTTTCCTCCCAACATTTGGGAAGTTTTCACCCATTATTTCCTTAAATAAGTTCTTTTTCTCCCTCTCTCTCCGTCTCCCTCTCTCTTTCTCTCTCCTTCTTCCAGAAACTCCATAATGCCTATATTGGTTCGTTTGATGCTATCCCATAAATCCTGTAAGCTTTCTTCATTCTTTTTTTCCTTTTTCTCTTCTAACTGGATAATTTCAAATTATCAAGTCTTTGAGTTTGTAGATTCTTTCTTCTGCTTGATCACTTCTGCTGTTGAAGTTCTCTATTGCATTTTTTATTTTATTAATTGCATTATTCAGCTGTTTGGTTGTTTTTAATGATTTCTAGCTCTTTGTTAAACTTCTTATTTTGTTCATGTATTGTTTTCCTGATTTTGCTGAGTTATCTCTCTGTGTTCTCTTGTAGCTTGCTAAGATTCTTTGAAATAATTTGAATTTGAATAATTCAAAGAATAATTTGAATTTGAAATAATATTTTGAATTCTTTGTCTGGCAACTCTTAGATCTCCACTTCTTTGGGGGTCAATTATTGGAAAATTTTTGTATTCCTTTGGTGGTGTCATGTTTCCTTGATGTTTTATTTTTCACATAGCCTTATGTTGATGTCTTGTGTTGTGTTGATTTGATGAAGCAGTGACCTCTTCCAGACTTTACAAACTGGCTTTGGATGGGAAAAGAGCTTCACCTATGGATTCTAGGGTACAGGCTGGGTGAAGTGCTGTTGCTCCAGCTCTGGGGCGCGTAGTTTCAGCTCCAGCTCTGAGGAGGGCACAGTGGCATAATATCTGTGCAGCTCCATCAGCTAAGGTTAGCATCAGCAAAGACTGCAGAGGTCCTTGACATCTAAGGCTGTGGGTGTTCACAGTGATGGTGAGGGCTGTTGGTGTCCCTGTTGGTGAAGACTGCTGGATCCTTCTGTTCTCTTTATTCCCCACAGGGGGATGTCAAGGCCAAGAAGATCCCTCTTGGTTCTGGGTTTGGCATGAAGGCATGCTCACAACACTGGTGGCACCAGTGTCTGAGGTGCAGTGGAGTGGTCACAGGGCCAGGTCTGATGCACAGGCATGTGCAGAGCAATTGTAGTTCCAGGGTCTGGTGTACAGGAATGCTTCCTGTAGTGGTGGTGCCAGCGTCTGAGGTGTGAGTGTGCACAGAGCAGCTGCTGAGCTAGAGTCCGGGACATCCATGCAATTGTGTGTAGGGGAGGCAAGTGTAGAGGCATGGTAGCCCTGGCCCTGGGGGGATGTAGTGGCAGCTCCTTCTCAGGGTAGGGAGCACATCAATGGTTCCCTGGGGTGGGAAGTGGGGGGCATAGCAGTGGCTTCTTCTTTTGGGGGACACAGCATCATAGACTCCAGGTAGCTCTGCCAGCTGAGGTCAGCATCAGCAAATACTGTGGGAGTCTTCAGTGGTGAAAATTTTGGATGTCCACAGCAGTGGCAAATGCTGCTGGGGTCCTTCTTGATCTCCTTTTGCCCCATGGGAAATGTGGGGAGGTCATATTGAGGAAATTCCTCTTGGCAGCGAGCTGTGTCAGGTTGAGGGATGGGGTGATCCAGGTAAGATACTTCCTGTGCTTTTCTCTTCAGCCATCCCCGGTTTTCATGCTCCATTGAGTTGCTGCAAGTTCTTCATTGTATTACAGAGCCCTCCCAGTGCTATTTTCATCTGTTTGTAATTCTTTATTCATTACTGGTGTTGTTTTTTGTGGGAGGGACTCCTAGTGTGCTATCTTGCTGAGATCACTTCTCTTCTTTGCTTTTTACTAAGGTTCTTTGAAGTTTTTTCCTTAGTGTCTGCTCTAGGGATTACAATATGCATTTTCAATTTATCACAATCTGCTTTAAATTAATATTGATTTTTGGTGAAAAAAAAACTTTGCATTATTAGTATAGCTCCTTTTCTTATGTCCCCTCCTCTGTGCTATTTTTGTCATATATATTTATGTGTGTTATAAACCCACAGTATGATGTTATAATTTCTGCTTTGAACAATCATATGTCTTTTTAAAAAGTTAAGAGAATAAAAGATAATATATATTTGTATTTTATATATATATATATTTTTTTTTAATGTACCTATGTGCTTGCCATTCTCAGTGTTTTTCATTCCTTTTTGTGAACTGGTTACCATCTGGTATCATTTTCTTTCAGCCAGAACGACTTCCTCTAGTTTTTCCTGTAGCTTAAATCTGATAGAAATAAATTCTCTCAGGTTTGTTTATCTGAAAAAGTATTTATTTCACCTTCATTTTTTAAGAATAGTTTTATTGGATAGAGAATTCTTAGGTGACATTTCCTTTTTTTTTCCCCCTAGCACTTTAAATATGTCATTCTGCTGCCTTCCAGCCACCATTGTTTTTGATAAGAAGTCAACCATTGATTGTATTGTTACTGTAAATGTGATTCATCATTTTTTCTCTTGCTGCCTGCAAGGTTATTTCTTTTCTTTGGTTTTCAGTATTTTGACCATGATGTCTAGGTGTGGTTCTCTTTGTGTTTATGCTATGTTGGGTTCATTCAGTTTCTTGACTGTCCTACTCCATTTGGGCTGTTATAACAAAATACCATAGAGTAAGTGGCTTATAAACAACAGGAATTTATTTCCCACTGTTCTGAAGGCTGAGAAGTCCAGGATCAAGGAGCCAGCAGATTTGGTGTCTGGTGAGGACCCGCTTCATAGATGGCTGTCTTTTCACTGAAACCTCACATGGCGAGAGGGAGGAGGGAGCTCTCTCAGGCCTGTTTTATAAGGGTACTAATTCTCTTTCTTTTTCAGATAAATAAAACTGAGGTAATTTGTTTCTGTTCAACTTACATGAGCCTCCATTCTTGTGACCTAATCATTTCCCGAAGGTTCCACCTCCTAATACTATTGCATTGGGTATTAGGTTTCCATATATGAATTTTGAGGGGACACAAATATTCAGACCATAGTATTGACTCTTTAAGTTAATGTTATTTACTAACATTAGGGAATTTTCAACTATTTTTTCTTCGAATAATTTTTCTGTGCCTTTCTCTCTTTCCTCTTCTTTGGGACTTCTATAACATTTATATTTGAACACTTTACATTGTCCGGCAGGCTCTCAGGCTCTGTTCATTTTTCTTAACTCTTTTGGATCTCTTTCTTTGGATTTGATAACTTTTATTGTTCTATCTTCAAATTCACATCTTTCTTCTGCCATCTCAGATCTGCTATTGAACCTATCTAGTGAATTTTCAATCTTACTTCTTGTAGTTTTCAGCTCTAGAAATGCCATTTGATTCTTTTTTATAATTTCCATTTCTCTGTTGAGATTCTCTTTTTGTTGACTTGTTGTTAACATAAATTCCTTTAATTCTTTGAGCATATTTTCCTTTAATTCCTTGAACATAACTATAACAGCTGCTTTGAAGTCTTCGCTAAATGCAACATCTGGGCCCATTTGCAGTCAGAGTCTATTAACTTGTTTTGTGTGGTTAGTTTCCTTTTCTTTGCATATCCAGTAATTTCTAGTTGAAAATTGGACATTGAATCACAAAGCTGGTCACCTCCATGGTGTGCAGCCATTGATATCACTGTGCAATTTGTATTTTTAGTATTTCACTTTGTTTTTTAGTCTGATTCTCTAAGGGTATCCCGTTTCTGCATTGTTTAATGGTCAGGCAATTATTTGGACAGAGGTTATGCTGAGACATTTTGAACCTGTAAACTTTCCACCTTCTGCTGCCCAAGCTGCGTGGTTGGAGGAACAAATTCAAATCTACAGCCAGTCGTCAGGTCTACCCTGGCTTTCACTTTTTGCTATACTCTCTCAGGTCTCCCTGACGCATGCGTATTTTAGCACTCAGTCAGGGATGTATGGGAAGTTTACTGTCTCAGGCCTTTCTTGGCTCTCTTACTTCCAGGATTTCTCCCATTACATTTCTGGGTAATCTTCTGCCCACTCTGAACAGAGGTTATAACCTCAAGCCGGTAAAGCTGTAGTTTTTCACTTTCTGTCTAGAACTGATTCCATGACCTTTAACCCATAAAACTGCAGATTTTCATTTCCCCATCCCAGACCAAGTCTGTCACCCCAGCTGATAAAGCTGCTGGTTTTCACTAACAGCTCTCAAACCAAGCTCCACATTCCCACTGGTAAAGCTGTGATTCTTATCACCCAAGCTACAGGATAGGGGAGGAGAGGACGTAGCACCTCCAAGTAAGAAGACCAGAATGGCCATTCTGATGCAGCAGCAGTTTTTCAAGATTAAACATTTAGTTTATTGTCTGCCTTTGGTCATTTTTCGAGTCCCCTGAAACGGTTGGTTTTGACAACTTTGTCTAATTTTATACTTTTCTTCAGAGGGAAATTTCCCATTTTCTCATACCACCATTCCTGAAGTGAATTTTGGACTGGATTATTTTAATGTTTCTTCCACTTAAACATTCTTTTGCCCACAGTTTTTGATTTTGATCAGAAAGTTACTGATGTCAGGAGGCTGATGTAGACACAATGAAAGAGAGCTCCAAATTTTGCATAAGTCACCTCAAATTGTGCAAAAATAAATAGGGGAGCCAGTGAGGCTGAACATTGAACTGGGTGTTTCAAAGCTGGGGTCTGGTCTCAGTGCAGCCCTGAGAGCGCTCTCTGAGGTTCTCTAACAAAAATGTTTAAAAAGGATACCCCTAGCCTCACCTAACACATCTCACTGCTTCTGATCTTCTCCCCTGGGTCCTGCCCCCACCTCCCGTCTGCCTTTCTCATGGATTCTATGACTCTCTGAAGGTGAAAATGGCTGAAATTAACTTTCACTTCTGCTCAGACATCTGAAACCCAAGAGCAAGGTCATTTCCTTGTTCTTTTCTGAGTGACTGCTGGAGTCCATTTTTGTTGTTTTTCTTTTTCAATGCCTGTCTTTTGGAGGTGGACAGAAAGGTGAAGATGTTTTTCCAGACCACAAAAAGGCCAGCTTACCTTGAACCTCCCCTCCCTGCAAACTCTCACATCCCCTCTCACTCCAACCTTGAATAAATGAGCCAGAGTCAGAGGAAAATGGATTTTCTCCTTAGCAAAGTGGATTTCCTGCTCCCCACTATATTCTCTATATCCTTAGGTCCAAGTATATAAAAGTTGTCCAAAGGTCACTTATTTAGGCCCCACTGATAAAAATATTAGACATAAGTCAAACAGCATCATTGGATCCTTGTTCAGTAAAAGCCTCCATCTAGATACCTGCCTCCAAGAGTCTGTAGGATTCTTAGTCACAAATCACATTCGAGGCCTTCTCCCTGGTAACTCCCCCCAATAATCCCTGATGGAATTATTCCTCCTGCCTCTGATCTAATATTGTGCCTTGTTGAGGCTTCTGTGGCTGCACTTACCATATCCCATACCCCATTATAATTGTCAGTCTAGCAGACCCCCTTCCCATGACCATCAGAGGAGGGTCATGTCTATTTCTGTCTTTACCCTCAGCCTCTAGTGCGTGCTTACCACAGAGCAAACACTCACAAAATTTGTTGTGTTAGTTGAATTGAAATAACAAGACAATAATCTTATCTCAAATCAGTAACTTTTGAAATCATAAGTTTAAGGAGTTTGGGATTTTTTCAACTTGTGTTTAATGCTTAGGTTTAACTCTCAGGTGCCAGGAGGTGAATATAATAATCAATTCATAATAGGTATGATTCACTGAGCATGGCTGGTTCTGAACACTCTTCTGGGCCCTTTGCTACCCAGGATAGAAGAAGACAAAGCAGTTTTAAAGATAAGATTTGAGACTTAGTTTAGACATATTCACATCAGCTACCAGTTATTTGAAGTTTACTATGTGCTAAATACTGTAATAGATATTTTTATACATTAATCCACTTATTCTCATAAAAACCTTTTGGGGAAATGAAGCAGATAGTTTCCAAGGACACTTAGATCCTAAGAACTCTATGTTGCTGCTGCTGTTGCTGTGAACATCTGTCAGAAAGCTCTTTCCTACCAGGAACTAACAGCGAGGTATTGTCTTAGTCCTAAAATCCAAGGACAGAAACTCCATGAGGATACTGAGATTCTGGATTGTGATGCCAGGCCAGGAGTAGAAGCAGGCCTATCTGAATTCTATCCGCCTCAAGGTTTCCAGACATAGAGGCAGGAGAAGAGCCCCCCCATTGGCTCCCTTTGTTCCATGTGTCAGAAAGCAGGCGACCAATGGCTCACCATGTCTGGATGGACAAACAAGTCTCCCGAGGTCATCTCAGCAACCTTCTTGGTCCTGTTGGTCCCTCAGCTGGTGTAGTACAGGACAACATCTCACCACTCTAGATGTTAGGGTCCCTTCCCCACCTCCTCCATCATTCTCTGCTCCTCTGAGTTTTCATAGCCAAGTGAAGCAGCACGATTGAAGAGGCCCTGAGATCAGAATCAACAACTGGCTAGAGTGCTATAAAAAAGAAACAGGGAATTAGCATTTACTTATTGAGAGCCAATTCTGTGCCTGTCACTCACACCCATTCTATCATTTGTGCTCATAGGATCTTATGGGCTAGGTGTTATCAGCACTTTTTGGAAGATGAAGCAAAACCAATACGGCTGAGAGAATGGCTGCCCTGGCTCCCACGAATGGCACAGGCAGCAGAGCCCAAGCTCTTTCTTGTCTTGCAGACAAATGTGGCCAGCCAGAGCGAAATACCCTGTAGAGTTAGCTTGACTCTGCGAGGCTCGGTACAGGAAAAACACCACCTGTGTTGTCAAACCAAAAGCCCACGAGAAAACTTTCTGGGGGCGGAGGGGCATTATGACCGATGTGGCCTGGGGCAGGAGAAAGACCAGCTGCCTGTGGCCCTTTTTCATGGGCTTTTCTGGGACAGTGGTGCCCACTGGGCCCAGTGAGCCCTTGGAAGCTTTTTGAAGCACTGGGGTGGAGGGGCGGGGCTCTTTGGGGGCGGCTGGTGAGGCTCTGACCACAGACCGAGGAACCTGCCATCTCCGCCTGGTGCTTGCTGCCTGCAGGAAGCCACGAGCTCCGTGAACTGATTGAGACGACTGGGATGGGCTTTTTCTTTGGGATTACATCAGAAGTTGCTGGTTATAGCTAGAAGGCTGCGTCACCACAAGGGCGCTGGGATTTGAAGAACTATGGTGAAAAGCCACTGAGCATCGCCAAGGTAAGACGCTACATCTTCTGCCTTCCTGATCGTCTCATTTCCTTCAACTGTGCAAACAGTGCTCTGAGGCCTGTAGCTGGGAGAGCGGGCAGGAACATCACTGTGGAGGCTATAGACAGAGAGAGAAGACATTAATGTGATCTGAGCCACAGCTATGAATAGACTGCCCCATTGTTTGTTTGTTTCTATTTTAGAGAGACTTTTCATTTATAAAAATTCATCTGGGTAGACTCTGCTTCTTGGGCTTTCTAAGCTGGAAAAGGCAGTGGATGTGCCACAGAGAAAAGACAGGAGAAGGCTGTGGGGTGGGGAGATGGGTGGGCACACACGTGGCAGCTGTGGGCATCAATCATGTTACTCAGCCTCCCTAAAAGTGACAGTATTGACATTTACGATGCAGAGCTAACAGGAGCTGGCAGTGATGTATGCAGAGTGTCTGACTCAAGGTCAATGATTGGGTGTTGCTTTTGTTTTATTTTGTTGGTTTTTGAATCAAGTTTTCCATTTTTCAGATACCATGGGTAGGGTGACGGAATAGATTTAATGATGATCTTTTGCCTAAGAGCTCTATTTTGGCCAACTTCGAAAAGGAAAGAATAACTGATAATATATGTTGAGAAAATTTTTTAAATTCTAGGGTTTTGACAACTTTTCTAGTCATTTTCTAATTGTCCATTGCTTCCACCCTCAACTATCCACATTACCAAGGAACCAAAGAATTGTTATTGTCGTGCTCCATAGTTATAGAGAAGAATTCTGCATGATACATGTAGATACTCCCCCCTTCAGGATGGGAGCTTGATTCCCCTCACTTTGAGTGAGGACTGGATGTAGACCAGAGTATGGGAAGGGAGAAACGGTAACTCCATAGTGGAGAATCCTGACAGACTCCACCGGCAGCAGGTGATCAGGTTAACAGAGTAACCCGCAATGCCAGTAGAGTCATGAGAAAACATCAGACAAACCCAAATTCAGGGACAGTCTACTGAATATTAGATCTTAAAAATTGTCAGGGTCATGAAAAGCGAGGAAAGATGGGGAAACGATGACACATCAGAGGAGAGTAAGGAGACACGACAACTAAGTCCAGAATTCACATCCTGGATTGGACTGGATCCTGGAAAAAAAAGTCATTGGTAAAAGTAGACGAAATCTAAATAAAGTCTGGAGTTTAATTAATATCATTGTACCAATGTGATTTCTTAGTTCTGGCAAATGTAGCATGTTAGGTAAGATGTTAATATTAGGAGAAAGTGAGGGAAGGGCATATGGAAAGTTTCCATAGTGTCTTTGTAATTTTACTGTAAACCTAAAATTAGCCCAGAATAAAATGATAAAAACAATTTATCTTCATCCTGCCTGAAGGCAGAAATGGTCAAAATCTGAACATGCTTGGGAAAGCTGGCATCCATGGCCCAGTGGTCCCCACTGTCTCTCGAACATTCTGGAACATAGCAGGCCTTTTGCATTTTTTACCATTCTCTTTCCCAACCCCCACCTTATTCCTGGAAAGCTCTATATTTCCCTCTCCTCATGGTATTTCTCATCATTCATCTAATTTTTCATTCAGCACATGCTTTCTGAGCCCTCACTCTGTGTCAGAGGGTTTAGGACTAAGTCCCCCACCCTCTGTCTGCCCGGCAGAGCTCACTGTGCTGATTCAGGCTCTCGGGGCTCCAAGCACATGCCCAGCTACCCAAACATGACCCCTCCCTGGTAAGGAAGCAGGAGGCCGAGAATGGAGGCAAGCGAAGGCCAGACACTGCGTGGAATACTGGATGGATTCTGCCATCCTCTGGGCTCAACCATCCCCACAGAGTCTGTGGCCAGTCAAGCAGCTGTGAGGTGTGCTGGAAAACAGTTTCCTGCGAGCAAAGCTGTGTCCTGAGGGATGCAGAGTGGGACTCGAAGAGCCAACTCCTGCTTGAGTGACAACCTGGCCTGGGAGCCCACTCTGCAGCCCTAGAATCTGCAGCAGCCAGAGGAGGCCACCAGGGGCCAGCATCCTTGCTTGTAAGGTCCAGGTGTGTGGAGAAGCTTGATATGCCCCCACCACCACCCCCACACCCCCCACAGGCCCCGCAGAGCAGGTGTGCCCTTGTTCAAAGATGATGTCTCAGCTAGATTAGAGAAACGCTTCAGAAGCAGGTGAGAAAGAAGAAAGAATTATGAAGCCATAGGAAGACAGCATTTAGATGAAAATCACACCACTTAGATGAAGATCAAAACTAAAGAGCTGCGATTACCACTGGGCCTAAAGTACCTTCCTGTCACATCTCCTGCTTCCCCCACTGCCAACCTGAATGCTTTGACTACACCAGCCACGCACTGCTTCTGGAAAGCACCAGGCCAGGCTCCTGCTAGTCCCTCTGCCCAGGATCCCCTCCCCGCTGTCTCATCTAGGTAAGTCCCACTTGTTCTAATTCTCAGGACCCGTGCCAATGTCTTCTCTTCAGTCACCAGTGCCCAAATCACCCCCTGTGTCCCCGTGAACCTCCAGCACGTGCTTAAAGCTATTTGTTTGCAGGTCTGCTGCCCTTCTGGGCCTGAGCTCCTCCAGGACAGGGACCAGGCCCTCCATCCCTTCCCCTCTGGGTCCCAGCACCCAGAACAGTGCCTGGCACAGGATGGGTACCCTGTGAAATGGCTCTTGAGTGAAAGAAACGAGGACAAATTCTTGAATGCAAGTGAAGATTAAGACATGAGGAAGAAAGTTTGAGGGAGGAAAAACGTGTAAGATTTAGAGATCACCCTTAGCCACAATGAGCTCTGATGCCATCGCCACATGAGGGTTTTAACGAGGGTCCTTGCAGAAGGAGACCGGTGTCACTAGGTCTCTGGCATGTTTTGCTCCCTGCAAGGCAGTGTGGGCCAGAGGACAGTGGGCCTTGGGGCCAGCCAGTTCTGTGCTAGACCTGGCTCTGCCACTTGCCAGCTGGGGGAGTGTGAGCAGATGACCGAGCTCTCTGTGAAATGGGAACAGTCGCACACAGCTCCAAGCACGGATATGAGAACTAAATTGAACAAGATGATGAGAGCACGGAGAATGAGGTGTAGAAGAGGCTCTGCCATGGTCCCTGCTGCTCCTGGGTGACCCCTGATCCCCACGGGCCACTGTGTGGCTCATGGGTGCTCCTTCACCAGAGGGCTGAAGCTTCCAAAACCACCTGGTGGAAGGAGATTCTCTTGGGTGCCTCGTCATCACGGCTCTCTGCTAGCCTCTCTGCACATCTTGATACCTGGGCTGCTGGGCCAGGACCAGGGTGAGGCAAGTGAGGCACCAGGGGTGCAAAATCTAAGAAGGCCCTCCCTCTCAGGGTCGCTCAAGTGCAGGGAATGTTCGTGTATGTTCGTGGAGTGTCTACAAGGGTATGAGATGATCTGAGCTTAATGGATTAAGTCAGGAGTTCTGACCTCTGGGACCATGGACCCCTGATGACTTTCATGGGGCCTATGAGCTCCTGGAGCTTGTATGTAAGCTTTTGTGGACATGCACACTCTTCTGCAAAGAGCATTTATGGCTTTCAGCAGATTCCTAAAGGATCTGCCAACCCCAAAATATTTGAAATCACCAAGTCCAATATTTGGTAAGAATAATTTAATTTTCTCTCTCAGTGTGTTGTAGATATGAGGAAGTGGAAAGAGCTTGGGCATAGGAGTAAAACAAAGCAGCCGTGGCTGAACGGTTCTGTAGCGTAGAGGCTGGACGCCGGGCCTTGTGGACCAGAGGGCCTGAGTTCAAGGTTCAGGCCTGCTCCTTCCTGGCCGTGCGACCTTGGACAAGTCACCAAATGTCTTCATGAAATAACAATAGTTTGACCTCACTCTGTACTGACATCCTTACCTACCTCAAGTCTTATTTCTTTATTTGTTGATAATAGCACATCGCAGGGTTATAAAAATTAAACCCCAAAGCCCTAATTCTAGGTGAGTTGAAACTGAAGAGTACACAATATTTCCATCTGGATTCTACTCAGGTCTCCATGTAAGAATCACCAGAGGAGTCCTTGCAACTTGAAAAGGCACATTTCACATTGTAACTTCTTCGACTTTTTTTAATGCACAGTACTTATTTTGAAATCTCGAAAAGGGAGGGAGAGCTTGGTTTTGTTATGATTCTCAAAAGAGGAAATGAGTTTAATAAGATTGAGAAACATGAATCTAGACATTTTGGGTGTTCACCTGTATCAAACTAGTCAGTCTGAGAGCTGTGTCTGGATCTCAGTGCTGGAGTGTCCAGGAATCGCACCCCTGAATCAGGCTCCGACTCTCTCTTGGCGAGGGCACGCCGTCCTGGGCTAGTGCTGAAGGCTGCTGTAAGGACCTAGGTGGGAAACTCACTGTGGCATTGTTGCTGCTACGCCATTGAGCCTGTGCTCACCATCCCACTCAGAACCACCCTAGGAGGAGCTGAGAGAGAATTACTCTCAGATTCCAGACCCGGAAAATCCATGCTTCTCTGGAGCAACGGATGTCCTAAGGACACTGACTCTTCAAACTGATAATTTCCCACTCTGCTTTGGACTCTGGGACCCCTAAAGCCAAAGCTGCCTCTAACCATTAGCAATTGGATCTCATGGTCTGTACTTCTGTGTACCAGCTGTGCCCTCAAATTTGCTTTGTGGCCCTAACTTACCCTTTCGTCTGATTTCTTCATCTATTTTTCTCTCCTATTGTTTTGTATTTATTTTTACAAATGGACTCAAATCTATTTGGAAACACCAGGAAATGAATAAATAAACAAGAACAGGACAGAATATTTGAAAGAGCTTGATGCATGGTGTGGGCACTCAATAAGAATTAGTTCCCTTTCTGTGTACAAAATAGAATTCCCTATTATATTTTTTTACCAAGGGGGCCAATTTATGGTGACATATTCAGCTGTGAGTCTATTATAGTTACACAAATAGCCTAAATTTCAACTATTTTTACAAATCTTCCACCTTGTATTGTTACAAAGATTATATATAATTATTTCATGCAAAGATTCCTTTCATTCCTGCAATGTCTATAGTACAACACAATTTTTTTAATAAAATAAATTCATTTTGTTAAAAAAATTTCATTTGAAGATGGGATCAAAAGTAATAAACAAATTTCATGATTTTATTTGGGTGGCCTTATGGGAAAGGCTGAACTCTCCTTTTCCTACATGTTAACATGGAAAAGGAAACTTTTCCCGTTTTCAGTATCTGTCAGTCTGTCTGAGAGACTCCCGGGCCCCTGTCAGTGCAGTGGGGAAGTGTTAGGTTAAGATAGATAGTATCTTCTAGATGAGAGCAGTGGTGTGCTGATAACTGTTTCACAACCAGCTTTCCGGGGAAACAAATGCACACATGTAGCCATACATAAATTTATTATACCTTTTACTGATATAAAGGATATGTAATACATAGTTTACAAATAGTAACAAAATATAAAATATCCTTTATTATAAATACCATATAGCCAATTGATTCTCCATAGAATGCTTTTGTTGACTTTTGCCAAACTCCTGTATCTGTAGTTAAGCAAGGGTGCAATTGATGCGAGAGTGTAGTGTTGGCATGAACATTTGTTGATCTTTTCATTTATGTTAAGTAAGACCAAAGTGAGACAACAAAGACGTCTTGGAACTGCACCATTAGTCAGTGATGTGACTGACTTCTTTGCTGAATTGGATAATAGTTTCTAATTACTCAAAAAAAAATTTCATCAATTTTTTTGGTGCTATTCACAGCTACAAACAGGACATGTTTTTAAGCTTAATCTACATTAACATTTTTTCCATCACTGTATTAAGTCTGGAAAATCAACAAACGAATCACCCCAGATTTGTAGCACTTGCCTAATCCTGTGGTGTAAACACTCCAAGCTGCCAACATGACTGAATATGAAGCTGGGAAGAGATGTGCTGCAGCACACCATTATACAGTGTTTCCACCATACAGATAGAATTGACGTGAACAACCTCAAGAGCAGAGCTAAAAGTAAAATGTAGTAAAATAAGAAGGAAGTGATAAGATTTTAGTGTTTATTACCTTTGTTTTTAATATAATTCATTTAATTATATTTTATATAATTTAATTTTAGATAATTTTAATTTTTTGTGGTTAAATTTGGAATAATGATGTGCTTAACAAATGGCTCAAAAAATTCCCTGAAATTTAACAATTGGCTCTTACAAATTGGCACGAGCAGGCCCTGGTACACCACTAAGAGGCAGAATATCTCAGTGCCAAACTGCGGATCAGCATCCTCTCTGCGTTTGATTTTGCTGAGCCAGGACAAGTGGAGAAGAACCTGCCTCCTGGGCTTTCCTGAGTCCTGAGGCTGGCAGAAGAGGCCCAGATACCCAGGTGGTCCTGCTGTGTGCTCGGTGGCAGGGAAAGATTGGGGGGTGCACGGCCCTGGATGGAAACCTTCCTACAGCCGCCGTGTCCCTGTACCAGTTGCTGCAGCTGGTGACCTAATTCTTGGAGACCATGGACCCCTGATGAGTTTCATGGAGCCTATGAGCTCCCTGAACCTGCCTGCAAGCTTTTGTGGACATGGGGAACCCTTCTGCAAAGAACATTTATGGTTTTTATCAGATTTCATCAAATCGGGAAGGTTTGGGGCTGCTGGCACTGGAAGGATTGGCTTCTGGTTTACTCCCAAGGGGAGAAGGTGGTTTTTCCATATTCTCTTGGATCAACGTAGGATTCTCTTCCTGTTCCAAGAACCACGCAGGGCAGCGCTCACCTGGGAGGTGTGTCACTTGTGTCAGCTAGAGGTATGAGGCAGAGATGTTTCCTCGAGTGGGCCAGGGCTCAGTGAAGTACAGAGGGTTCTTGTTGGCAACTGTCTGAGACTGTGATTGGTGCGGAGACACCTGCTCATGTCTCTCTTGACAACCGGGTCCGGTGGCCCTATCACAGGTGCAGAGGAGGGAAGGGGGACTGCACCCATATTTCTGCTGGGGCCTCACCTCAGCTGAAGCTGCTTGCTGTCTGGGCTGCTGGTGACAGGGGCCAGCTCCCACCTTCCCCTCTTGGTCAAATGAATCTTCCCAAGCTCCTTTGCTCCACGTTGTCACCAAGACAAGCATCCTCTGAGGACTAGCAAATAGGAAGTGAAAATAGCACCCCCAGAGAGGCTCCTAGCTCGGAGGTGAGAGAACAGGCCCTGTTACTGATGTCTCCCTCGCACCTGGGGCCCTGGCCTTCAGGAGGATCTCATTTGTTTGCATAATAAGGTCACACTCCTCTGTGGCATAGAAAAAAGGGTTTAAAACCTCTCTCCACAAGGCCTCTTGATGAGGGTGAGTGTGGATTGCAGTGGGTCAATGCAACATTCATTGCATCCATGCAAAATGACTTTGCAGTATTCATCTCAGCGGCTTAGAGCCTTCTGTTGTAAAACCAGGTTCCCCTGATTGCTGCCTACATGTAAAGCCTCTCTCTTGGGATGTGCACGCTGCCCCTCTCCCTATCCCCCTCTTCCTATATGTAAGAAAATGGACATCTCCACATCTGGTCTTTTTTTTTCTATTGATTGAAAAGCTTGTTGACACTTGAGTGAAGAAAAAGGCATAAAAAAGAATGTGGGAGAAATATGGGCCTTAAAAAGCTGGTTTTGTCCATATGTATACAATAGTACCCCTTATCCACAGGGCATACATTTCAAGACCCCAGTGGATGCCTGGAACTGAGGATAGTACTGAACCCTATGTATACTATGTTTTTTCCTATACATACATACCTATGATAAAGCTTAATTTATAAATTAGGCACAATAAGAGATTAGCAACAATAACTAGTAATAAAATAGAACAATTATAACAATATACTGTAATAAAAGTTATGTGAATGTGGTCTCTCTCTCTCTCAAAATATCTTATTGTGCTGTACTCACCCTTCTTCTTGTGATGATGTGAGGTGATGCAGCGCCTACCTGATGAGATGAAGTGAGGGGAATGACACAGGATTGTCACGCAGCATCCCAGGCAGGACAGAGAGGGACAGTGCAAGATTTCATCATGCTGCTCAGAATGATGCGCAATTTAAAATTTATGAATTGTTTATTTCTGGAATTTTCCCTTTAATATTTTCGAACCGTGGTTGACCGTGGTTAGCTGAAACCACAGAAAGTGAAACCGTGAATAAGGGGGGCCTACTGTAATGTAGTAAAGTTTATACTTAAGATCTTTTATGAATCTTCATGGTTAAATACTTTTAGTTCATTGCCGGTGGGAGTGACTGCTAGCCAATCTCCACTGAACATGTGCTCAAAAACTGTTTCCAACGTGGTGATCCGTGTTTGAGGTCGGCCTGAGTGACTGAGCAGTGTGCCCTTATTTCCCAGCCTGTGAGATTCAGCTTGAGAAGGGAGCACTTGCAGTGTGAGCCTTGGGTATCCTGGCAGTCTCTGGCATGCGGTGTTGGGGTGAGGGGTCCATTTTGGACTCTGTTTTAAGGGTTTTATAACTAGAAAGATAAAAAAGAGGACATCTCTGCAGACAAGGGGGTTATTGATACAGCGTGTGCTCATACACAGACACAGACACAGACACACAAGCGCACATAGAAACACACATGCACAAACACACAGGTTCATACATACACATGGATACACAGACACACACACGTGCTCAGACACACATATATTTATCAACAACAACAAAACCACCCATCACAGCAAATGCCATTGCAACAAAAGTGAATGAATAAATTCTGCCCCATAAAGAGATTTCCATGCCTCACCTATTTTGTAGAAATCTAGTCACTGGAGCACCATCCTCCTCAAAGTTCTTCTCATTCTTCATACTTTCTGTCGTACTAAGTTTTCTGTCATGAAATGGCAAAAAATCTCTGTCTTCCACTTTGAGCAGGTCTTGAGGAGGCAGAGAGCATCCATCTCCTACTCGCCTCGGCCCAGAGCCCAGCCTGGCGTGTTCCCCACGGGGACACCGTGGGTGGGGGACGGAGTCAGAGGAGGGACTGCAGAGCAGTGGATGAGGGAGATGAAGGAGGTGCCAGGTCTGCCGCTCTCCCGGGACTTGGCGTTACTTTCCTGCCTCCACATGGAAGGGGCGGGTCTGAAACCCTGGGGACCCCTGCCAGTCTTTCACCCCCTGCTAAGGGCGACTATCATCCCCCGGCATCTCCAGGAGAAGGCGTGTTCCCTGCAGAAGAAACTTGAAGTGGGGGAAGCAGGAGTCTTAGCAAAGGCCGGAGGACAATTTTAACACTCACAGGTGTCCCTGAGAGAGGGCAACGCTGGAATAACATCTGTCCCTTCCTCTCTCAAATGTGTCCCCAGATCCCCATCACTTTCTTTCAGGTCCTCCCTACCTGTGGACTAGACAATTGCCACTTCCTCGGAGCTCATCTCTCTGCCTTCAGCTTCTCCCACTCCAATCCATCCTACACGTGGCTGGCAAGGTCTTTCTAAAGCTCAGCTGTGGCCCTGTCACCCCCCAGGGTAAGATTTCTGTTGACTCCTCAGTGCCTGAGAACAAAGCCCAGGCCTCTGGAGACCAGGCAGGCTGGGTCTCCTTTCCCAGCTCTCTCCCGGTGTCCTTCTCCAGGCACGCTGGGCCCAGCGATCCTGTCTCCAAGGACTCCCTGGTGCCCATCGCATCTCAGAGCTTTTGCCGAACCCTCCTCTATGCCTGAAATGTCTATCTCCCCGAAGAGAGCTCCTGTGTATCCCGAAGGTCCAGTCCTAAAGTCTCAGCATCCGTGAGCCTTCATGGCCGTTCCTCGCCACCCCAGCCCAGGCACCACCAGGTCTAGTGGCTTCTTCCACTGGGCCCAGCAGGGAGCTAGAGCGGAAAGGGCTTTGGGCTGCCTGCCAGGTGGACATGGCTCTCTATCCCAGTTCCCCACTTACACAGCCCGTTTGTATTGCCAGGCCCCATTCGCACACCCAGAGAGCAGAGAGCCTTACCACAACTAGCTTGGCCTTCGGCCGGAGATCTTCGCTCCTCACTTCTGTCTGTCTGGCCACACCACAGGGGGCCTCTCTAAGACAGCTCTCCCACGTCCCACAGACCTGAGGGGAGGACTGCGCAGTGCTGAATTTGTCTCCTTGCTTTACTCCCTTTTACCTTCCCAAGGTCACACAGCCTGAGGACACTCAGGAATATGTATTTGGCTCATTTATCATTCCCCACCACCACCCAAAAAAGAATGTGCTGTTTGCAAGAACAATGAGGCTAAGGGGAATCTTTGAAATTGTTGACAATGACACCAGCTTCACAGAAGGTAGAGTGGGTTGAGCAAGTTTATTACGAAGGTGTTCCTATCTCTGGAAGAACATCTGGGGGCTCAGGGAAGTCATGAGACAGTAGGTCCGTGTGGGGTGAGTATGAATCTCAGTCCACACTTGGTGCAAAAATACAACATCTAGTCTGAACATCTTAACTTCTGCTGGGTGGTGGAAAATAACCCCAGTGAGCTCAGAGCTCTCCCTCCGTCTCCAGGGTTGGGTCCCAGTTCTGGGGGGGCTCGTGGGGCTCAAGACTTTGGGGGTGGCCCATCTGGTCTTCATTATCAATCTGCTGCTAGGATGTCTCATTCCAGCCTCTGACCCGGGTCAAGCCTTTTCTCAGGACTTCTGAGCCACATCACCGATGTGAGAATCATCGTGCCACTCCCTCTGGGCCACTGGGCTGGGGGGTCTCGGTGAGACCACTTGAGCCGCCATCTGCCCAGACTGACTCACAGCATTTCTCTCAGTCGGTCCACATCGTCTGGTCTAAGCCAAGAAAGTTCTCTTATTTCTACTTTCTGCTCCCCTCTGGCAATGGCTTGAATGTGGGTAAGGAGTAAAGTCATAAACCAATAGAAGAAAGAACATGCTTTAATATCTCAAAAAACATGTGTCTGCTCCACCTGCTGACAGAGCCATGTGTAAGCAACACGGGGCTTGTGGCTTTGATATTTTTTCCAGCATAAATGGGAACTTTGTTTATGAGCTATGTTGACAAGGTTAGGCAGCTGTGAACAGCCATGGAATGGGAAGACTGAAGGGGGAAGGGATTTGAGGCAGGATTAAGGAAGAAGGACAGCTTGCCAACTAGTTTGTGTTGAGGGAAGAATGGACAGTGGGATTTTGAAAGAAGAAAGCAGAATGTTCTACGTTCCTACCTGCAACAGACCCTGCCTCTGGCAATAAGCCTAGATCTGGTGGATCTTGGACCACCAGGAGAATGTCAAAATGCAGGTGGGCACTGATGGATCCTGTGGGGGAATGGGGGCCTCTACCCCTGGGGAGGGTAGGTTGCTCTGATTGGAAGTGAAGACACCCCCATCCCGGCTGCTGAGAGCTGTCAGAGGAAGGGAAGTCAGTGCTCTAAAGGAACTTTAAAGGGACAGGAGCCTAGTGACCCCAGTGGAGATAAAAGGTCCAGCTCAGGAGGCCAGCAAACGCTTGCAATATATGAGTGGCTGATCAGAGAATTCCAGTGGGCGGACTTGAGGGTTTGTGGGATACAAGGGCCCATGAGGAGATAAAGCTGAGAGAGCACCAAAGACCAAGCACACGTCGGGGTGCAGGTGGCTTTAGCAAGACGGGACAACAACCTCAAATTAGGACAGGAGGAGGAGCCTGAAACCAAGAGAGCTGGGAAGAGAGTGCCCAAGAGTGCCAGTGTGTGCCAAGCTAGTTCTGTTCCTAAGACTGTGTTTCTACAGCTGGGCACTGGCCTTGCCGTCTTGGCTCGGTGACTTCTTCTCTTTGGGCTTTAGGTTCCTACTCTGCCAAATGAGGGTGTGGACTAAATGGCCTCTGAGCATTCTTTCCAGTTAACCCTTTGATGGGTCTGCTCGGCATGTAATGCATTCTGGTCAAATGTGGAAGAGCTGCCAGTCCCTGAGTGCCAAGAAATGTGCCCGGTGCTTTGTGCACATGAGCTCACTTAATCCCCGCAAGAGCCCTGTGACATCATCAGGAACCCTCCAAGGGCCCGGGCAGGAAGGCCAGAGCCCAGATGCTGACACAAGTCTGTGTGACTCCAAAATCACTGCTCTTAACTCTCCGTTAGTCAGACTATCAACTGTCCACTGCGTGCAGAGCACCGACCTGGGCAGTACAGTAAGGCAAGAGAAGCTTATCACCCACATCCAGGTGAGGGCTAAACACAGGCTGTGAAATTGCAGCTTGCAGAATGATGCACAGCAACTGAGCAGAAATGGAGAGCCAAGGACAGGGGAGTTCGGGGTGGTTCTCACACAGCGTCTGGGAAACATCTGCCTGAGGAAGCTCCTATTCTGCTAGGAGGCGTCTGGCACAAGCTTGCCTGAAGAAAAGGCCCTCCAGAGAATGTCTCTCTTGTCCTGTGGGCTGGGTTGGTACATGCCAGCTTCCTTTTTCCCTTTCTTGGTG
Source organism: Diceros bicornis minor (assembly GCF_020826845.1). NCBI lineage: Eukaryota > Metazoa > Chordata > Mammalia > Perissodactyla > Rhinocerotidae > Diceros > Diceros bicornis. The sequence continues at coordinate 62,716,359 of NC_080750.1, read as the reverse complement.
AGCATCATCCCTGTCTACCCATCAGCTCAAGCCTCCTTGCTGCAACTTCCTTTCCTCCATTGCTCCCTACGTCTGTCTACCCTTCAGGATCAGACCTCTCCCGGAATTCCCCCTGCCTTATTGTCTTGTAATTGTCAGTCGTCAGTTGTTACTTATTGTGACCTGCAGTCAGCCAGACTCTCACTAGGCCCTGAGGGCTCAGAAACGAGTCGCCGTTAAATTACACATGTACAGCCATCCTTCTCATCCGAATCTGCCTGTGATGGATTTGTCACTGAGGTCCTGCCACACGCTTTGGAGCTATCAGATGAGGGAGCCATTCATTTATCAGGGGCCAGAAGAGCCTTGATGGAGGAGCTTCAGGAGGAGGGGTTTCATGGGGCTCAGGGGAACCCTGCCCTCCACTGGGAAGGAACTACCCCGAGAGCAGAGTGTGCTGATTGCTGCTCTTACCGCTTGTATCCCAGATCAGGCGCAGATGAGAGGAGACAGTTAGGAGCTTGGCCTGTGGGAAGCGAGCCAGGCCTTGAGGTCTGAGCTGTGCTGCAGCGGGCGCTGCTTTTACTTAGCAAGCTCTGTACTAATGACTAGCGCACTGACCGTGACCCTTAAGAAGGTCAAGTGGCCTCCTGATTGCTGAAGCTGCTGCCCCTCTGGCAGGTTGCACTGTAGGAAGCTTTTCGATAATTTTCTCTCAGTGGCTGTTGTGAGAGTGGCTAACCTCCCAGCACCCTTGGGGACTCTGTGAGGACCCCGTGTCTCCAGCATCAGCAAATGGGAGCAGGAAGCCCAGACGGGCCCCAGGCTCGGCAGGAGAGGAACTCCAATGCCGTCTAACCAGGAACAGGTCTGTCGCCTTTGACAAGTCATTTACTTCTGACTCTGCGGATCAGCCTATGTGTGGGTGGTGTGAATCTAAAAATCGGAGGCTCACATAGATTTAGACATGAAATTCCTCATGCTGCTTGTAGGAACTAGTCTCCCCATCAGCCCAGACTCAGATGCAGTGCCTGCTGGGAACCAGGGTGAATGCTGGGAGTGATGGATGTGCTCTCACTCCTCTTTCAGCCGCATGCTTGGGTTCTGTGCTCATCTGGGTCTGTGCGAGCTCTGACTGGGGCTGCCGTGCCTGCCTGCCTTCTCAGCCTGCTCAGGAGGGAAATCACAGAAAGAGCTGGCTGCCTAGAAGTGGAAGAGGGCCCCAGCCATTCGGAAGACCATTCGGAAGAACAGGCTAGTTTTGTATAGCTGCATCATTTATCTCCTTTCTTTAAAACTGTAAAAATTATGTAATACCAAAAAAAATTGAAAACAGACAGAAGCCATCAATAACTCCACAAACTTCACGTTTCTACCCAAGAGCTACTTGTCTTGCTTCCTAGGATGCATTTTTTCATCACTCAAATCATAAGGGACATAGCACTTCTGCTTGCTTGCTTCCTTCCTTCCTTCCTTCCTTCTTTTCTTTCTTTCTTTCTTTCTTTTTCTTCATAACATAAGTATCTTTCCCACGGCTACATGTCTTCCCAATGATCATTTTTGAGGCTGCATAATATTTCATTGCGTTAACTCTATTTACCCATTTCAACTGGACATTTAGTTTGCTTCCTTTTTTTTTTTTTTTTTTAACGTTATAGAGGACTATGATTAAAAACAAAAGAACGTGTAGCTTGCAAAGCCATTCGGAAGTACGTCATGCAGCTGAAGGCTATTCTTTCCTACTCCCTCCAAAGAATGACAATTACATAGGGAGACAAACTGCTCATTTTGGGGGTGGAGCAGGGTGGACTTCAAATTGCATTTTAAGTCATGGTGACAGTGGCTTGAGATTTGCATCCTCTCATCCAGCTCCCTTGTTGTCAGCAGCTGTATTTGCTGGCCAGGGTTGACCACTGATGCGGTCTTTGGCCAGAGAACAGACTTTCCTCTCTGTGAAATGAAATGACTCATAAGGAAACAAAATCTAAGGCTTTGGCCTCCTTTGTCCTGTAGTCTAAACGAAGGTCCTTAATCAGAGGTCCAGGAATTGTTGTGAGGGTTTTGGGTGGAAGATCCTGAAACTGGGCACAAAATTTGACGTGTATGTGCATAAGTGTATTTTCTGGGGAGAGTATCTGTAGTTTCACCAGATTCCCAAAGGAGGCTGTGACCCCCAAAATGCTTTTAAAAAGCAACTGATCTCTCTCTCTCTCTTTGTCTCTCTTTCTCTCTCTCCCCTGTGCTCCCCACCTTTTGGGAGTCTGAGATTTAAATGAAAGAATCCTAAAGACCTGTGTCTACATATAGAGGTCCAGTCATGGGGTGGGGAACGTATTATCCCCATTTTAATGATGAGGAAACTGAGGCTCTGAAGTACTTCTAAGGGTACACAGCTGGCATGTGGGGAACCCTGGATTTGAACCCAAGTCTGTTTCACTGCCCCAAGTCTGTGTGCGAATACCCATTATGTTAAAGCGTCTTATGGTTAAGAAAGTTGCCTCTATTTTTACTTCTTTACACAAAGCTAATTGCTAATGTGTTAAAGTAAGAGATTCTGCCATGATTATGGTCATCCATGGTTCTTAACTAAAGGAAATGTTTTGGCATTTGTTTAAAGCCTTGCATTTCCCTCCAGGGAGTCAGGCTGACACAGAAATATTTGTGGTTGGTTAATTGTTCTTTCCTGCTGCGAACATTAACCATAGGAGGTAAGCCGTGTTTATCAAACTGAAATGTTGTCACTCAAGGCTTAAGGAGCCAAAGAAACTTTGAAATTCGTGAGACCAAATCTGACAATTCAACCCAACGGGTGGGAGACATCAGCCCACGATTTCCTGAATATCACTGGGCCTTTTCGAATAGATGTTTTTATCAACAATAAACTATTTGGCACCAGTAAGTGACTTTGGCTTCCTAAATGTTTTTGCTTTCCTTTCTTTCTTAGTAATCCTGTCCTGAATCTCCTTAAACTCAGGTGTATACCTGGAGGCGATGAAGATGGGCTATAATTCAATTTCACGTCTCCTTGCTTCCTCTAGGAATCTCTGCTAAGTTAACCACTTATTATTACTGAAAATTGGCAGCCCTTAAAGAGGAAAGACTTCCTGAAATATGGAAAATAATCATGCAATAAAAGAGAGTAAATTGTAATTTTATCTTGGGCATCTTAGATGTAATACAACATTAAACATTGGATCAATGTACCTTGTTGGCCCCAAAGTATTGGCTAATGATCAAAAATCAGTATATAGAATAACACTGGCTTTGGAATAAATAACATCTTTCTACCATTGTCCTGGTAAGTTAAACTGTTTTTAATTTTTGGCAGTGGGGTATTGGAGGGAGGCAGATAAGTAGGCATTTCTTATGTTTGGGTTTTTCCTGATTGATTGATTGATTCATTTACTCAAAAGAAAAGAAAAATTTACTTCATATCTAGTATGTTCCCAGTGCTGAGATGGGCCTTGAAGATGTAAAGATGAAAAAAAATAGCCCCTTTCCTTGAGGCACTCACAAGGAGTCTAATTTAGAAAGCAGACATTACACAAAAGCCCCAGTATACTGTGATTGGTGCTGCGGGCACAGAGGAGGGGGTGATTTAATGGATACAGGGTGCCAGAAAGGCTCCCGGAGTTGATAAAGCCTGACTATGTCTTGAATGAAGACTAGTTCTTCAATCAGACCCAGGGAATGACACCCAAGAAAATCATCTTGACTGTTTCTTTAGCTCTTTTCCAGACCTTATTAATGTGGTCTAATCAATATCCTTGTTAGCATGTAAAAATCCTCATTCCACACACCACTCTGAAATGAGCTGACAACATGTCAGTTATTCAACAGGGATGTGGATAGTCTGGAAGACCGATGGTTCTAAACTTTTAGATTTTATAATTTTGGTCTCGACAGAGATTTTTATATGGCACTCTATAGTTTACAAATTACTGAAATGATATCATTTGATCCTTTAAGGCAAGAAGGAAATATATTCCTAGCCCTACTTTATAGATAAAGCAACTGAGGTTCAGAGAGATTTAAAAGTCTTGCCCCAAATCACACTGGCTTCTCAGTAAATAAATATACTTATTTCTTGATGGTTTGGGGTCACTACTATAATATATTATTGTGCCAGGCTTTAATAATAACTACTGACATTTATTGAGTGCTTACTATGTGTTAAAGCACTACTCTAAGTACTTTATAATATTTCATCTTATTTAATATTAAATCATTCAGGAACTCGCTTAATCAAAGCATTTTTGGCTTTTTTGCCTTTGCTTCATCTTACAGATGAGTCCAGATTATTTACTTTCAAGCTTTTCTGGGCAACATAGTATGATTGTTTTCTTAAAAATTAATTATTAATTAATTATTAATTAATTGATAAAGGCTGAAGCGAGATTATCTCAAAATTTTTTGCACTTGAGAGAATATTTATTTTCACGTTTTATCACAATTTACCCGATCCCTCACCTCCATGCCCACAGCCTGGATTGGCCTTTGGTGGTGAACGTCAGCAGAGGTGCCTGGGTCCCAGGGTGCGTCCACACGCTGGGCCTAGCTGGGGCTGCTGATGACACTGTGTGGCTGGCTCAGGAATTGGGACCCTGAATCTGAAAGAGAGTGTCAATAGGCTGGGAGGTGGGGATGACAAAGGCAGGGGAACCAGGCTGAGGGCAGTAGAAATGAAGACTGGTGATTCATGGACCGTGATGGAGGCAGAGAGGGAGCTGAGAGGGGAAGAGAAACTAGAGAATCGTTCCTAACGGGATCTCTGTGTAACCGCCATAGGCTCCTTTGGGCCATGAGAATGCAGGGCCTGGACCATCTCCCTGTTCTGTCCTCATTCTTGGCGGCTCTGAGCCGAGCTCAGGTTACCACCTAGACACTGCTGTTCCTCTGTGCCTCCATAAATCTGCAGTGGAATCATGGGCCCACCGAATGTTAGGGCTGGGGGCCACGCGGAGATCATCCATCCAAAGCCCTCGAGACAGAGCAAAGAGGTGACTTGCCCGAGATGCACCAGAGGCTACTAAATTGATACTGAGTGATCCAAAGAGGCCCTTAAGGCATTACAAAGTGCTAAAGTGTCTTCAGAACAGTCAGAAAGAGGTAGGATGTGCTCAGAACCAGTTGGGAGCATTTATTAAATTCCACGTTATTTAAACGAGGACGGCTGGCAGACTTTGGTGTCTATGGAGACTCTGTATGAACAAGACTGGGGTGACCACAGCAGCCCAGTACCCAGCCCAGCTACATTTCATACTTTACCGTTAACTTGGAGAAGTCTACGCCTTGGAGGGTATTTAACTCATTGATTGGCCTGTCTCTTGTGAGGGAAATATTTGGAATTTTTTACAGGTCACAATAGCTACGGTATTTTATTATATTGAACCTGATAAAACCTGTAATGACACCAGATCTGCTGAGATATTTGGGATCCTCCCCTCTCGTACAACGGAAATTTTTGTTTCAGGAGTTCAGGAATTTTAAGGAAAATCCTGAGATTTTACCTGAATGGAGTCTAGACAATTTCTCTGCCCCGATCACCTGGACCATGTGCTGCCAATTGCTGAGTCAATGGTCATTCCAGCTCAGCTGAAAAACACAACTAAAATAATAGGGCCACAGTCTGTCCACAGGATGCTCCCAACACTGCTCACCTAAATTTGAGAAAACCCAGTTGTCCCTTTGTGAATGATGCATTCATGTCTCAGTCCCACTCTGAAGCCATCGTCATGGCAGAACTAAACGTGGGAACAAGGGTGTCTAGGTGCTGTAGGCGAGAGCCCCGCAATGGCCTCCCTCAGGGTTTCTGAGGCCCAACAGGCCACCCAGTTCTCCCAAGCCTTATAAGAGCAGAGTGAGGGCCCCTCCTGAACACTGAGCTCGAGTGGTAGGAGGTAGGGGAGAAATAATAGGGGGGGGGGCAAGTGAGCCTGTGCAGAGGTGCTCCTGGCCGCCCTGCCTTTGTGGGCCTTCTCTGCCCACCCAACCCCTGCAACCCTCCACCGGCCCCACCTCTGAGCTATAGCAGCCCCTGGGCCGGTCACTGTCTCGAGGCTGGTTCGCTGGTGAATGTGCCTGTGTAGCAGGGCCACCCCCAGGGTTACGGGGGCATTGGTTCCAACCCTGGCTGTGCATCAGAATCACCCAGGGGGAGGGGAGGCTTTAAAAAACAGATTCCTGGCCCCACCTCAGACTTGCTGCATCATGTGGGGAGCCCAGGAAGCAGCTACAGTCCCAGATCGTTCCTAACACAACCAGCCAATACGCTCACCAGCACAGGAACTGGGACCCACCAACCTCACCTCGGCCCTGCCTGTTCCTGGCCATGTCCCCATTCCAGGGTTAGTGCACATGTGGCCTTGGCCTCCTCTCGAATCCTCCCACTGGCTCCTTGATCCAGTGTCTCTTCTGGGAATCCTTCCCCTATTCCCCAATATGGGCCCAGCGGTCACCACAAACACCCACGGTCCTTACGCACGCACGCGTCTTCAGGGTTTCACCCTGTTTTGTCAGTAAGTGCCTTGAGGGAAAGATCACCCCCTGGGCTGGCAGTGGAGGTGCCATGGCAGAGGAATGAGGAAGGATGGGCCTGGGTTTGCAGGCCTGCCTGACTCCACAGCCAGCTGAGGGACCTCAGACAAAACTTGCTCTGTCATCTCCATTTTTTTCTTATTTGTACAGTGGGATCACCCATGCCTGCCTCCCAGGAGGTTGTGAGGATTAAATGGGAGCTGAAACAGTGCCACAAGGCTGGAGAGCATGTCAGTGGCTTCACCCTGAGTCCCCACAGCCTGGCGAGTACCTGGGACAAGTAGGCACCTGGTGCCTTTTGGTTCTCCCCTGTGCCCCCTTAACTCCCATATTTCTTATAACATTACTTCCCCTCTTTGCTTGTTTTCTGTTGCCCTAATCTGTGCACTTATTTTCTCCTCCCTTCCGTTTTCTTTGACTTTATTCTTTTTCTGACTGCTTAAGCTGGTCACTTACCTCATTAATTTTCGGGTCTTTGTCTTTTCTAACATCAGTATAAGCATTTAAAATATACATTTTCCTTAGATGCACCATTTTAGCTGTTTATACTCCTTTATACCTTGTATCTTACACAGTTGTGTTGTATGAGGTGTGTGCCTGGTGGGGCATAAACTCCATGAGTTGCTTCATTCACCTCTGTTTTCTTCAGAGCAGTGGTTTCAAGTGGGGAATCATGGTCCTTTAGTGGTTCATAAAATCAATTTAGTGGTTTGTCACAAGCTGAAAAGACAGCCTGCAGAATGGGAGAAAATATTTGCAAATCATATACCTGATAAGGGATTAATATCTGGAATATATAAAGAACTCCTGCAACTCAACAACTAAAGAATAAATAACCCAATTGAAAAATGGGCAAAGGGGGCCGGCCCTGTGGCTCAGTGGTTAAATGCGCACGCTCCGCTACTGGCAGCCTGGGGTTCGGATCTCGGGTGCGCACCAATGCACCGCTTGTCCCGCCATGCTGAGGCAGTGTCCCACATACAGGAACTAGAGGGATGTGCAGCTATGACATACAACTATCTACTGGGGCTTTGGGGAGAAAAAGGAGGAGGATTGGCAATAGATGTTAGCTCAGGGCCGGTCTTCCTCAGCAAAAAGAGGAGGATTGGCATGGATGTTAGCTCAGGGCTGATCTTCCTCACAAAAAAAAAAAAAATGGGCAAAGGACTTGAATAGACGTTTCTCCAAAGAAGACATGCAAATGTCCAACAAGCACATGAAAAGATGCTCAACATCACTAATCATTGGGGAAATGCAAATCAAAATCACAGCAAGATATCACCTCACACCCATTAGGATGGCTACTATCAAAAAAAAAAAGGAACATAACAAGTGTTCGCAAAGATGTGGTGAAATTGGAACACTTGTGCACTGCTGGTAGGAATGTAAAATGGTGCAGCCACTATGGAAAACAGTACGGCAGTTCCTCAAAAACTTAAACAACATGCTACTGAACAACCAATGGATCACTGATGAAATTAAAGGAGAAATCAAAAACTATCTGGAAATAAACGAAAATGATAATATGCCATATCAAACCATATGGGATGCAGCAAATGCAGTCCTGAGAGGGAAACTCATAGCGATACAAGCCCACCTTAACAAACAAGAAAAAGCCCAAATAGGCAACCTTAAATTACACCTAACAGAACTAGGAAAAGAAGAACAAACAAAGCCCAAAGCCAGCAGAAGGAGAGAAATAATAAAAATCAGAGCAGAAATAAATGAAATTGAGACCAAAAAAACAGTAGAAAGGATTAATGAAACAAAGAGTTGGTTCTTCGAGAAGATAAACAAAATCGACAAACCCTTAGCCAGGCTTACTAAGAAAAAAAGAGAAAAGGCTCAAGTAAATAAAATTAGAAATGAAAGAGGAGAAATTACAACGGATACCATGGAAATACAGAGGATTATAAGAGAATACTATGAGAAATTATATGCCAACAAATTGGACAATCTAGAAGAAATGGATAAATTCTTAGACTTATACAACCTCCCAAAATTGAACCAAGAAGAAATGGAGAATCTGAATAGACCAATAACAAGTAAAGAGATTGAAATAGTAATCAAAAACCTCCCAAAAAATAAAAGTCCAGGACCAGGTGGCTTCTCCAGTGAATTTTACCAAACATTCAAAGAAGATTTAATACCCATCCTTCTCAAACTATTCCAAAAAATAGAGGAAGATGGAACACTTCCTAAATCATTCTACGAGGCCAACATCACCCTGATACCAAAACCAGACAAAGACAGTACAAAGAAAGAAAATTACAGGCCAATATCGCTGATGAACATTGATGCAAAAATCAACAAAATATTGGCAAACCGAATACAACAATACATTAAAAAGATCATACACCATGATCAAGTGGGATTTATACCAGGGACGCAGGGATGGTTCAACATCCGCAAATCAATCAACGTGATACATCACATCAACAAAACAAAGAATCAAAACCACATGATCATCTCAATAGACGCAGAGAAGGCATTTGACAAGATACAACATCCATTTATGATAAAAACTCTCAATAAAATGGGAATAGAAGGAAAATACCTCAACATAATAAAAGCCATATATGACAAACCCACAGCCAACATCATACTCAACAGGGAAAGACTGAAAGCCATTCCTCTGAGAACAGGAACGAGGCAGGGCTGCCCACTCTCACCACTCCTGTTCAACATAGTACTGGAGGTTTTGGCCAGAGCAATTAGGCAAGAAAAAGGAATAAAGGGAATCCAAATAGGTAACGAAGAAGTGAAACTCTCACTATTTGCAGATGACATGATTGTATATATAGAAAACCCTAAAGAATCTGTTGGAAAACTATTAGAAACAATCAACAACTACAGCAAAGTTGCAGGGTACAAAATCAATCTACAAAAATCAGTTGCATTTCTGTATGCTAATAATGAACTAACAGAAAGAGAGCTCAAAAAGATAATACCATTTACAATTGCATCAAAAAGAATAAAATACCTAGGAATAAATCTTACCAAGGAGGTGAAGGACCTATACAATGAGAACTACAAGACATTATTGAAAGAAATCCATGATGACATAAAGAAATGGAAAGATATCCCATGCACGTGGATTGGAAGAATAAACATAGTTAAAATGTCTATATTACCTAAAGCAATCTACAGATTCAATGCAATCCCAATCAGAATCCCAACGACATTCTTCACAGAAATAGAAAAAAGAATACTAAAATTTATATGGGGCAACAAAAGACCCCGAATAGCTAAAGAAATCCTAAGAAAAAAGAACAAAGCAGGAGGCATCACAATCCCTGACTTCAAAACATACTACAAAGCAATAGTAATCAAAACAGCATGGTACTGGTACAAAAACAGACACACAGATCAATGGAACAGAATTGAAAGCCCAGAAATAAAACCACACATATACGGACAGCTAATTTTCGACAAAGGTGCTAAGAACATACAATGGAGAAAGGAAAGTCTCTTCAATAAATGGTGTTGGGAAAACTGGACAGCCACATGCAAAAGAATGAAAGTGGACCATGTGCTATCGCCATTCACAAAAATTAACTCAAAATGGATCAAAGACCTGAAGGTGAGACCTGAAACTATAAAACTCATAGAAGAAAATATAGGCAACACACTATTTGACATTGGTTTTAAAGAAATCTTTTCGGATGATGTGCCTACCCAGACTAGGGAAACTAAAGAAAAAATGAACAAGTGGGACTTTATCAGATTAAAGAGCTTTTATAAGACTAATGAAACCAGAATCAAGATGAACAGACAACCAACCAGCTGGGAGAGAATATTTGCAAAACATACATCTGACAAGGGGTTGATCTCCATAATATATAAAGAACTCACACAACTGAACAACAAAAAAACAAACAACCTGATCAAAAAATGGGCAGAGGAAATGAAGAGACACTTCTCCAAGGAAGATATACAGATGGCCAATAGGCACATGAAAAGATGCTCAACGTCACTAATCATCAGGGAAATGCAAATCAAAACAACACTAAGATACCACCTCACGCCCGTTAGAATGGCTATAATCACCAAGACAAAAAACAACAAACGTTGGAGAAGATGTGGAGAAACAGGAACCCTCATACACAGCTGGTGGGAATGCAAATTGGTGCAGCCTCTATGGAAAACAGTATGGAGATTCCTCAAAGAATTAAAAATAGAGATGCCCTATGATCCAGCCATCCCTCTACTGGGAATCTATTCAACGAACCTGAAATCAACAATCCAAAGAGGCTTATGCACCCCTATGTTCATTGCAGCATTATTCACCATAGCCAAGAAGTGGAAGCAACCTAAGTGTCCCTCGACTGATGATTGGATTAGGAAAATGTGGTATATATATACAATGGAATACTACTCAGCCATAAAAAAAGACAAAATCGTCCCATTTGCAACAACATGGATGGGCGTGGAGCATATTATGTTAAGTGAAATAAGTCAGAAAGAGAAAGACAAACACTGTATGATCTCACTCATATGTGGAATATAAAACAACACATGGACAGAGAAAACTGGACTGTGGTTACCAGCGGCAGTGGGGGTGGGGGGTGGGCACAAGGGGTGAAGGGAGTCATATATATGGTGATGGACAAACAAAAATGTACAACCCAAAAATTTCACAATGTTAGAAACCATTAAAACATCAATAAAAAATAAATAAATAAATAAATAAATAAATAAAAACTTAAACATAGAATTACCATATGACTCAGCAATTCCACTTCGGGTATATACCCAGAAGAGTTGAAAGCAGGGTCTCAAAGAGATAGTTGCATACCTATTTTCATAGTAGCATTATTCACAATAGCCATGGTTGAATGAATAAACAATGGATAAATTGTTGAATATACATATAATGGAATATTATCCAGCCTTAAAAAGAAAGGAAATTCAAACACATGCCACAATGTGGATGACCCTTGATGACATTATGCTAAGTAAAATAAGCCGGTTACAAAAAGACAAATTCTGAATGATTCCACTTTTATGAAGTATCTAGAGTAGTCAAACTCATAGGGACAGAAAGTAGAATGGTGGTTGCCGGTGGCTGGCGAAGGGGACATTAGGAATTGTCCTTTAATGGGTACAGAGTTTCGATTTTGCAAGACAAAAAAGTTCTGGAGATTGGTTTCACAACAATGTGAATATACTTACCATTACTGAACTGTACATTTAAAAATTAAGATGTTAAATTTTATGTTATGTATATTTTCTGAATTAAAATTTTTTCTAAATAAAGAAATAGAATAGAATTGAAAATATTCAAGTGCATTACTTGAGGTAAGGGTAAGAAACATTTCATGGCAAGGGGGATGTGTGTGTGTGTGCGCACCTGGGTGTTCTACCCTGCAGATGTACAGTATATTTCTTACCTATGGTCATAGTAACAAAGAAAAAGAATGTTGACAAACACTGCAGTGGATGACCTCAGACCACACAGCACAATGAGGTGCTCATACCTGTGTGGTTCGAGACCTCACCTCCCCTGTGGTGCAACAGAGAGCAGTTCAGAAGAACGGCTGCTGTGGCTCTGTTGCTCTCACTTCCCAAAGAAAATTCCTGATCTACTCGAGAAACACTTATGTCTATTGAGGGAAAGATAATCTAGTAGGTGTTGTACATTCTCCATCTTCTCCCATTTTCCCAAGAACTAGAATCAGATGTGGGAAAGAAAGGAAATGACAAGTATTTAGCATACTCACTAACTGTAGAAGGAGGAAGAGAGAGAAAGAACAAAGGAAGGAAGAGAGGAAAGAAGGAGAGAGGGAGAGAGGGAGGGAGGGAGGGAGGGAGGAGAGAGAGAGAGAGAAAAGAAAAGAAGGAAGGAAGGAAGGAGGGAGGGAGGGAGAGAGAGAGAAACAGAGAGAGAAACAGAAAGAAAGAGAGAGAGATAGAAAGACGAAAGAAAGAAAGAGAGAGAGAAAGGAAGAAGGAAAAAAAAGAAAGAAAGAGAGAGAGAGAAAGAGAGAAAGAGAGAAGGAAAGAAGGAAAGAAAGAGAGAGAGAGAAAGAGAGAAAGAGAGAAGGAAAGAAGGAAAGAAAGAGAGAGAGAGAAAGAAAGGAAAGAAAGGAAGGAAGGAAGGAAGGAAGGAAGGAAGGAAGGAAGGAAGGAAGGAAGGAAGGAAGGAAGGAAAGAAAGAAAGAAAGAAAGAAAGAAAGAAAGAAAGAAAGAAAGAAAGAAAGAAAGAAAGAAAGAAAGAAAGAAAGAAAGAAAGAAAGAAAGAAGGAAGAGAGAGAAAGAAAGAAAGAAAAAAGAAGCAGGTGGGAATAAAGACGGATGTGGTCTAGATTTCTCAGACTTGCAGATTTTATACAAACACTCTGTAACCTCAGGAGGCTAATCGGCTCATTGGAAGCCGTCCTAGGGCTGGAACAGGGTTTGGGCACCTCGGGCCTGTTCTGCAGAAGTGACAGGGAGAAGCGCTCCATCCTGCTGGGCCTTCAGGAGTGCACACTAGGTCTCCTTTGCGGGGAGGAGAAGTGGCTATGAACTGACCTACAGGTATGCCCAAAGGGAGACATTTTTTCTCTCTTCTCTCTGACAATTTTGGAGGGGAGTCTATTGAAAGTGAAAGTATGGGGTGCGCGTTTAATGAAGCAGCTACATCAGCACCTGGTTTATAACTTCTGTACAGTGCTGCACACGTAAGATGCCGTGAGCGCCTCACGGTGGTTCCCAGCTGAGAAGAGTGGAGTTCAGCTAAGAAGAGGCAGAGCTATGACTTAAATGCATTCGTTGTGATTTAAAATCCCTGCTATTCCTGCTATCCTGGGAAAAGTGATAACACTTGTTCTGGGCCATGAGGTGAAGCGAAAAAGGCAATGGACTGAAATGAGGGGATGAGATCTGTATCCCGACACATCATTGGATAAGCCTGAAGCTCAGTACCCTCCCCTCCAAAACCTCACAGAGCTGTTGCAAGGAGCAAATTTGATGACACATTCAATTGCCACAACAAAGATTAGGATGGACGCCATATTAGAAGAGGAGCCATCCATTCATTCATTCAAAAATATTTGTGTACTTTTACTAGAGGCACTAGAGTGACATCCATGGACAAAATAAAGGCTTATCCTCATGGGGCTTACCTTCCAGTGGGGGAGACATAGTACACAAATTAGTAAATAAATAGTGTCAGGTGGTGATCAGGACTGTGGAGTAAAATAAATCCAAGTGAAGTGCCTGGGATGCGGGTGGGCTGGGGTTGTGTTATTTTCAAAGGTCAGGGAAGGTCCCTCTGGTAATCAGGTGACACTCGAGCCGAGGACTGAAGGACGTGAAGGAGCCAGCGGTATCTGGGGAAGAATGTTCTAGGCAGAAGAAGAACAAGCAAATGCCCTGAGGTGGGAGTGTGTTTGCCTGTTTAAAGCCAGTAAGGAAACTGGTGTGCTGGGAGCAGAGTGGGCAAGAGGGAGAGAGAGAGGAGACGAGGAGAGAGGAGAGAAGGGTGAGGATCATGGGACCTTGTAGGACATGGAAAGGACTTTGGACTTTTTTCTTATTGTGGTAAAATGTATAAAATAAAATTTACCATTTTACGTGTACAGTTCAGTGGCATTAAGTACATTCACGTTATCGTGCAACCTCACCACCAGCCATCCCCAGAACTTTTTCAGCTTCCCAAACTGAAACTCTGTACTCGTTTGTTATGGGCTGAGTTGTGCCCTCCACCCTGTTGTTGATGTCCTAACCCGTAGTACCTTAGATTGTGACAGTATTTGGAGAAAGAGCCTTTCGAGAGGTAATTAAGCTCAAATGAACTCACTATTTTATAATTCAATCTGACTGTGCCCTTATAAGAAGAGGAGATTAGGACACAGACATACACAGAGGGAAGGCCATGTGAAGAGACCAAAGGAAGACAGCCATCTACAAGCCAAAGAGAGAGGCCTCAGAAGAAACCAACTCTTCTGATAACTTGATCTTGTACTTCTAGCCTCCAGAAATGTGAGAAAATAAATTTTTTTTGTTTAAACAGTCTGTGGTATTTTATTATGGCAGCCCTAGCAAATGAACACACCATTAAACAATAACTCCCCATTCTCCCTCCCGCCAGCCCCTGGCAACCCCCTTTCTACTTTCTATGAATTTGACTACTCTGGGTATTTCATATAAGTGGGATCATACGGTATTTGTCCTTTTGTGTCTAACTTCTTTCACTTAGCATAATGCCTTCAAGGGTCATCCCTGTTGTAGCACGCGTCAGAATGTTCTTCCTTTCTAAGGCTGAATACTGTTCTATTGAATATATATACCACATTTTGTTAATTGCTTCATCCATCGATGGACACTTGGGTTGTCTCCACCTTTGGGTATTGTGAATAATGCTGTTATGAACGTTGGTGTACAAGTATCCGTTCAAGTCTCTGCCTTCAGGTCTTTTGGGTGTATACCCACAAGTGAATTTGCTGGATCATATGGCAATTCTATGTTTAATTTTTTGAGGAACTTCCCTTCAGGACTTTGGATTTTACACAGAGTGGGATGGGGGCTGTTGGAGGGTTCTGGGTAGAGAAGTGACATGGTCTGACCTACATTTTCCAGGATCACAATTGGCTGCGTTGTTGGAAATAGGCTGGTGGGAGGCAGGGAAAGGAGCAGGGAGATCAGTTAGGAGGCTACTGCAATATCGCAGCTTTGACTGGGATTGCAGCAGTGAGGCAGGGAGAAGTGGTCCAATTCTGGGTGTATGTTGAAGGTAGAGTCGACAGAACTTAGTGATGGTTTGTTTGTGGGATGTAGGAGAAAGAGCTTGACCAACTAGAAGACGGAGTTACCACTTACAGAGATGAGGAAAGCCTTGAGACCAGCAGGTTTGGGGGAGACTAGGGGCTCATTCTGGCCATTTGAAGTGTGAGCCACTTTCTAGAAATCCAAGTGGCGGTATCAGTGGTGATGTCAGCTGGTTCTCTGAGCTCTACCAACCCCTTTCTCTGGCTCTTTCCCACGTGAGTGTCATGGACTTCCCAGCCTCCAAGCACATCTGGACCCTCCAGATGCCTCCAGGCTTCTAAGAGCCTCCTGTTGCTGCAGGTGATGCTTTGCTCCTGTGTGCCTCGCCTGCTTTCTGAGTCATATTTGAGAGAGAGCATTTCCTGGGTGTGTGGGAGTGAGCAGCCCCTGTGAGAGCAGGAGATAGCCTCGCAGCTCCTGAAGACCACGCTCCTTCCCTAGCTGAGCAGGCTGCCCTGAGACCCTGCCTGCTGCTGGTGCAGCGTGGTTCTGCCGTCAGAGCTCTTGGCCCTGTTACATGGTGGGGTCCTAGTCCCCAGAACTGCAGAATTGCACCCTGAGTCAAGGGCCTCCTCTCAGAGCTGAGAATGACTTCTGGAAAGCCAGAGAAGTACTTTTTCCCTGCAGCAGCAGCATGGAGAGCAGCCCAGCCCTGTGCCCACAGAGGTGGGGGGAGCTCCAGGAGGAGTCACCAGAAAGATGTGGGAGCCGGGTGTCCCCGCATGTCTGATTATCAGTGAGTGCCAAGGATGGCAGCCTCTCAGAGCTCACTTTACAGAAGGGGAAACTGAGGCTGAGAGAGGTTGAGGGAATGTGCAGGGTCCATAGCCGGTTGATGGTTGAATCAGGTCCAGCACCCAGTTCTCCTAGTTGCCAGGGCTCTGGCAGCCCCCCATGAGCAGCCCTTTGACTTTACACAGGCATTAGGGGCCCTTTATCCTAAACAAGGAGCAGAGTAACTTTCAAATTCAGGCTCCAGTTAAGGCTCCAGATGGTGGGTGCTCCTGGCAGAGCTTGGCTTCCCAGATCCAACATCCACTTTCATGTGTGCTTATTCAGCACATTCAATTTTCAAAAACTGACCTGTCAAATCCCTGCTGAATACTAGGTTCTAATTCTGAATGCAGACACCCCATAGCAGGGGACAGAGAGTGCAGGCAGAAGAGTCTAACTCTTCAGGAGCATTGAGGGGTATTACTTTCCCCTCCACAGACAGACCCTCCCAGATCTGAAGGTCATCATCACCTTGTCGTCGGCATCTCACCGTTGCCATCTACTTCCCCCATTTCCACTGATGATACCCTCGGCCCACTACCTCTCCCCACGCCTCCTGCAGTGGTTTCCTACCTAGTGACCCTGCTTCCGGGCTCATGCCCTACAATCCTCTCCACACAGCAGCTGCAGTAACCTTTTTAAAAGGTAAGTTAGCCCCGCTTAAAACCACCCGATGGGTTAACACAGCATGTTGAAAAAAAGCCCAGCTCTTTCGCCTGCCCTCTGTCTTTGCTCTCACCTCCTCCCACCTCCCTGCCCGCTCTGCTCCAAGCACGCCGACCCTCCCACTCCTAGAATGTGCCAAGTGCACACCCTCCTTAGGGCCTTCCGTCCTGCCATTCCCCCTGCCCTTCCAGACCTGCAGAGCTGCCTCCTTCTCATTCAGACCCGGTTTAGAAATCTCAGCCCCGGGGCGGGGGGCTCTCTCCTCGTCATCCGAATAACCCAGTGCCTCTGTGGTAGTTCTCTCACCATCCTCTGCTTTCTTCGCAGCATTCGCCTCTTTTGGAAGCCATTGGCCATTTACTTTGCTTATTTGCTCTCCTCCAGCTTCGCCTTCACTGGCACGCGAGCTTCACGGCAGGAACCCGGTCTGTCCTGTTCCCCACTGTGTGCCCAGCAGTCACCCCACAGCCTGGCCCTGAGTCTGTGCTCAAAGGTGTTTGTTGTGGGGAGAAGGAGTTCCTCACGGGGAGGGGTGAGACGGTTCTGGACTGCCCCGGGTGCAGGAGCACCACGCTGCAGTCAGGTGGGGCTCGCTCGCACACGCGGCTGCTGGGACCCACTCTGTCAGCCTTTCTGGAAAGCAACTTGACAGTGTGGATCAGGAGTCCTGAAACAGTTCCAGGATAGTGGTCCAAAGCAACTTTCCTTCTGAGAGCCTAAACAAAAGGGGGAAAAGTCTGAAATGTAGGCAGCAATTTATACACAAATATCAGATAAAGCTATATGTGTGTGTGTATGCACATAGTAGGGGAAAATTTTTCAATTATGTTTATTATAAGTCTGAATGATATGAAAAAGGCCTATGATGTAGTATTAAGTGATAAGAGGAATACAAAAGTGTGTGCACAGCGTAATAATAGCTAATATGTATTTAGAGGCTGTTTGTGCTGGGCACCATGCCAAGGACTTTACTTATACTTCCTAATTCTCTCAACAACCCCATGAGGCAGTTATTATTATTTTACTGACTGGGAAATTGAGACTTCAAGAGATCAAGGAAGTTGACAAATGTGGTGCAGTTCATAAATCATAAAGTCAGGATTTAAATTCATTCCAAAAAGCATTTTAAACCAGGCTCCGTACTGATTTCAGCTTTGTAAAAATTTTTTCAATCCCCACCCTCCCCACACCCCCGGCCAAAAGACTAAGAAGAAATACACCAAAATATTAACAGAGGTTGCCTCTGGGTGTTGGGATTATGGGAAATTTTCTTGTTTATAACTTCCTATACTTAAAATTTTTTCTATAATGTACACATATTATTTTCATACAAAGTTTTGAGTTTTATTAAAAATAAGTTGTTACAGGGGCCGGCCCCATGGCGTAGCGGTTAAGTGCGCCCGCTCCGCTTCTGGTGGCCTGGGATTCGGATTCCAGGTGCATCGGTGCTGTGGCGGCGTCCCCTATAAAGTGGAGGAAGGTGGGCACAGATGTTAGCCCAGGGCCAGTCTTCCTCAGCAAAAAGAGGAGGATTGGCAGGGATGTTAGCTCAGGGCTGATCTTCCTCACACACACAAAAAAATGTTGTCACACACAAAACTACAGATAAATTTGGCTTATTGATATAGGAGCAAAAATTGTTTTTAAAAAAACCAATTTGAGTGAAACATGCTATTTAACATATTGTAACTAAGTAGGGTTTATTCCACCATAAAAGAATTCAAATTAAGAAAAATATTAGTGCAATTTGTCTCATCAGAAAATCAAAGCAGAATGTAATTGTTGACTCTCCTGAAAAGATATTCAACAGAATTCAACAGCATACTTGTAAAAGCTTCTTGTAACCTAGGAAAAAGGAAACTTTCCAAATATCTAACAAAAGCCAACAGCCAAATTCATAATAAGTCAGACATGCCTACTAACATTGATATTATTTGACTTAGTTTTAGAAATTTTAGCCAGTATAATATAACAAGAAAAATTAGTAAAACTTCTACGTATTTAAGGAAAAGGCATAACAGATGATACATTTGTCTTCCTGGGAAATCTAAGACAAGTAACTGAAAAACTATTAGAACTAATAAAATAACTCAAATATACAAAACCCAATAGCTTTCTTTTTCCAATAATAACATTACCAAACTAATTTTCCAAAAATAATATATGGATTTAAATGCAATACCAATAAAAATTAACATAGTTATTTTTAACTCGTCAAAATTATTCTTAAATTATATTAGAAAAATGAGTGAGAAAGAATAAAGAAAGTCTTGAAAAGAAGAAATTAAACTGTGTTATTAAACTGGAGTAATTAGTATATGTGGTTCTAGGCAAGAACAAATAGAGAGTCCAGAAATAGGCCCAGGAGTATGTGGAAATTAGTATGTGATAAGGGAGGCATTTCAAATCAGTGAGAAGGTTGAGTTTTTAAAAAAATTTTATTGTATAATATTCTATTGTCAATTCAATAAATATTTCTCTTTATTCCGGAGATATTTTATACTTTCTGAAAAAAAGTTTTGAATTTTGCCTTTGACATTTATGTCTGTAATCAATTTGGATTGGATAATTGAGAGTGATTGTGAGGTAAGGGTATAGTTTCGTGTTTTTTCCATATGGAACACCAGTTGTCCCAGCATCATATGTTGAATGGCTCATCATTTCCCTGGTGATCTATAGGGTCTCTTCTAGAATGTTCCATTTCGCATGTGTGAATGTCTGTTTGGGTCCCTCTGTCCTGTTCCCCTGTTTTATGTGTATATTCCTTTGCCAACTCCACTTTTAATTGCTATAGCTTTTAATAAATGTTGGTATCTCATAGGAGTCTCTTCTCTTTCTTATTCTTTTTCTTCAGGGATATCTTTTCTGTTCTTCAGCCTTTGCTCATCCATAAAATTTTAGAACAAGCTTGTAAAGTTCCTCAAAAATACCCGTTGGAATATTGATTGAAAGTACATTCAGTTTTTGAATGATGTGAGGAGAATATACATCTTTAAGACATGAGTCTTCCTAATCATGATCAATGTGTAGCTCTCCTTTTGTGCAGGTACTTCTTCTGTGTCTTTCAATAAAGTGCATATCTTCATACAAGTTTGCACTTTTTTTTTTTTTTTTGTCAAGAAAGACCAGCCCTGAGCTAACATCTGTGGCCAATCCTCCTCTTTGTGCTGAGGAATATTGGCCCTGAGCTAACATCTGTGCCCGTCTTCCTCTATTTTATGTGGGACGCCTGCCACAGCATGGCTTAATGAGCCGTGCGCATGTCCACGCTGAGGATCCGAACCTGCAATCCCCGGGCCACCGAAGCAGAGCACGAGAACTTAACCAGTATGCCACAGGGCCGGCCCGTGCACATTTTTGTTAGATATATTCCTAGGCAACTGTATTTTTAATTGGTATTAGAAATGAGTACTTTTTTTTAAAAAACTGCATTTTTCTAAATGGTTAAAGGATATGAATAGGCCATATACAGAAGGAAAAACCCATACAACCAATAAACATCTCAAAAGTAATAAAGGAAAAATAAAACAAAAAGATTCCATTTATCACTCATCCAATTATTAGAAAGTAATGTCTGATAACGCCAGGTTTGGCGAGAATATGGGGAAAATGAGAACTCTTAGGTATTGTGGTGGGAGTATAAATTGGTACTTTGGACCATTTGGGGATTTCTTAGTAGAGCTAAAGGAGCTCGTGCTACTGCCCTGTAGGTCCACAAAGGGAATTAAAGCTACCTTGTTCAGAGAAATTCTCACATGTAGCCACAAGGGACATGTGCTCATCGCAGTGCAGTTTGTCATTGTGAAAAAGTGAAGACAACTGCTCCTAAGTAAAAAATGAATAAATGGATAAATAAAATGAGGTTTATGTGCTTAATGGAATAGGATAAAACGAAAAATAGAAGAACTAGAGATCTATGTAGCAAAATGAAAAAATCTCAAAAACACAATTTCCGGTTAAAAACAAAAAAGCAAGCTGCAAAAAGGGTTCATGCACTATGAAAACATTTTTGCAAAATATACAAAGCAAGAGTACATATTTCTTGTGGCTGTTTGTACCTATGCCATAAATGTACAAACTCATACATGATAATAACACCCGCTAACTTCAAGATAATGATTACTTTGGGAAACAAAGAGAGGAGAAAAGGATGATCAAGATTTAGTTTTTTCTGTGACATAAAAAGGGAGAGAAGAAGGAAGAAAAAGAACTGAATAAGTGTGACAAAATAGTAATATCTGTTTGATATGAGTGCTGTTACATTAGTTTCTGTGCTTTTTATACATATATTCATGATTAATAGTGAAAAAAATTAAACTACTTGCATATTTCTATAATCTTGGTGTGGGGAAGATATTTCTATGTGTGAACACCAAGGCAAAGATTGGTAAGAAAGATTAATAAATTGACTAGATAAAGATGATAACCTTTTGTGCACAATAAATATCATAAACAGAATTAGTAAGCAAACGACAAATTGGGAAAAGTATTTATAATATATATGACAAATCAATGTATAAATTAAACATATTTATCATATAAAGAGGTCCTATGTGTCATTAAGAAAATGATAAACACCTCAATGTAAAAATGAGCAGAGGATATGGACCACCAATTCATCACATGAGAAACATAAGTGGTTGATAAAAACATGATAAATATTAATAGAAAATGAAATTAAAACTATGTTGTTTATCACTTTTTGTTTAGCAGATTAACAAAGATTTTTTTTAAACTCGATAAAAGCCGTTGACAAAGGACCAGGGAAATGGGCTGTCTTCATCACTGTGAGAATGTAAATCAGTATGACATTTGTAGAAATCAGTTTAGCTTCAGAGATCAAGATCCTTAAAAATGTGCATCTTCTTTGACTTAGAAATTCCACTTATAAAAATATAGCTTTAAAAATATTGGACCAATGACCAAAGACATATTTTACAAGGAGGTTTATTACAGGTTTATTTATAATAGTCAAGGTTAAAAATAACATATTTGACCAATAGTCGTTAAATAAATTAATGTTAAGTCTGTACAATGGCATGCAGTTAATAATATTTGTTCCAAAATTGTATTAACTTTTATATAGTTTACACTGTACTGTTTACTGGAATAACCACGCTATGACACTGTATAACAGTTTCGCCCCATTTTTTAAGTGTATATGCAGATATAAAAACTCTGGAAATTCATCACCAAAGTGTTCCTAGTGATTCTCCATACGTGGTGGGATTGCAAGTGATTTTTATTATCTTCTTTGCGTAGATCTGAATTTTCTGATTTTCAATGTGTGTGTATTACTTGCTTAACAAAAAATTAGGTTAAAAAGTAAAAGATAACTTTTAAAATAAATTAACTTAGTAAATATAAAAAGAATAATGACATTTATTAGAGAAAGTGTGGGGAAATACGTACTCATATACTGCCACGTGAAATGCCTCAAGGTCAATGCGGCAAAATGTATCAGAAGACTTAAACATGTTATGCTCTCGGGCCTAGCAATTCCACTTCTAGATTAATGGGGGACATGAACAAGGATAAAGTACGTGAGCAAAGGACATCTTGGCAGCATTATTTCTGATACTAAAAAAATAAGAAGAGCTTGGGTGTGTCACAAAAGGAATAGATAAATCAGTGTGGTACAACCTTCCCATAAGATGCCCTGCAGCCTTGCATACGATGCTACAGGCAAACAGGTAATGACAGGAAAAGAGGGCCGTGCTACACTCATAAAAGCAGGTCACAAAACAGGATGTAGATAATGATCCCAGTTTTGCTTTTTTAAAAACTGGCAATGGAAAATTACATACCAGAATATCAACAGTGGTTACCTCTGGATGATGGTGTTGTAGGTAATTTTTATATTCCTCACTACTTTCTGAATTTCCTGTAACAAAAGCAAATTACTTGTGTAAAGAGGAAAATATATTTAATGTGTTTTGTAAGAGGAGGCGGAGTCCTCCAAGCACCGCCTGAACATATAAAGGATAGAATTCTGTCGCCTCATTCATCCTGTCTAACGTTGCTCAGGGGCACACATTCCCGTATTTTTTTAGGTAATTGCCTATTTTCTTTTTTTTAACTTCACATTTAAAAACAGTATTTAAGGGTATTACGTATTTAAGCTTATTGCGTGGTTTAATCCAAACCAAACAGAAGTATGGAAAACAAAAATGTCAAGTCCTCCGATCTCTTTGCTTGCGAATTTCATTCTCCAGAAGCGGGCCTGTTAGCAGTTTCATTTATACCAATTGCTTCCAGACATTTTCTTTTGATTTGCAAATTTATTTATACACTCCTTTTTTTACTTTTACACAACATGGATCATATTATACAAAGCATTCTGCAATTTACTCTTTCACGTAATAATACATTCCAGAATTTTTCTTTGTCAGTTCAGATCTCTTTTATTCTTTTATTAATTTGTTTATCTACACATTCATTTACTGAGTTAGATTTCATTATTATATAAGAAGATGTGGTATATGTGTATACAATGGAATACTATTCAACCATTAAAGAAAGATGAAATCTTGCGATTTGCGACAATATGGATGGACCTTGAGGGTATTATGCTAAGTGAAATAAGTCAGATGGAGAAAGACAAATACCATATGATTTCACTCATATGTGGAAGATAAAAACAACAACAACAAACAAACACATAGACACAGAGGATAGATTGGTGATTACTAAAGGGGAAGAGGGGGCAAAAGGAGTACAGGGGCACACGTGTACGGTGACGGATGGAAACTAGACTTTGGGTGGTGAACATGATGTGGTCTACACAGAAATCAAAATATAATGATGTAGACCTGAAATTTATATAATGTTATAAACCAATGTTACCTCAATCAAAAATTAATTAAGGGCCTGGCCCAGTGGTGTAGTGGTGAAGTTCACATGCTCCGTGTTGGCAGCCCAGGGTTCGTGGGTTCGGATCCCAGGCATGGACCTACACACCACTCATCAAGCCATGCTGTGGTGGCATCCCATATACAAAGTAGAGGGAGATTGGCACAGGTGTTAGCTCAGGGACCATTTTCCTCACCAAAAAAAAAAAGTTTAATTAAAAAAGTTATCTATGAATATTGTTTGTAAAAATGTGGACAGCCCCAAAGGGTCTAAACTGAAAAATAAAAGTTTCTCTCCACTGCCACCCGCTGAGGCTCTCTTCTAGAAGCCAGCAATTGTTTTTGTTTTTAAATCTCCTTTTTGTTACCTTTACAAGCTTAATAAATACTTTCATTTTAGTTACATCTCCTTTCTCCTCAATCCCCTCACCCCATCCCCCAGCCCCTGGGAACCACTGATCTGCTTTCTGTTACTATAGTTTTCCCTTATCCAGAATTTCATGTCTGTGGAATCATGCAGTATGTGTTCTTCGTGCTCCTTTCTCTTAGCACAATGCTCTTGACAGTCACCCATGTTGTTGTAGGTATCAGTAGTCTGTTGCAACCACAATTTTTTTAACCGTTCATCAGTTGCTAGATGTTTTGGTTGTTTCCAGTTGCGAGCTAAAATGAATAAAGCTGCTATGAATATATACACACTTGTGTCTTTTTGCGGCCGTACGTTCTCATTTCTCTTTGATAAATAACTAGACATGAAATCTCCAGGTCACAGGATGAGAAGCTCCCAATTGTTTCCCAAAGTTTCTGTTCCATTTCAGCTCACCATCAACATTGTATGAGAGTTGCAGTTTCTCCGTAGTCTTGCCAACGTTTGGTATGATCAGTCTTTTAATTTTAGCCTTTCTAGTGGGTGTGGAGCGGTATCTCACGGTGATTTCAGTTGCCATTTCCCTGACGATTGACGATATTGAGCACCTTTACGTGTGCTTGTTTGCTGCTCATATATCTTCTTTGTTCAAGTATTTGTTAAATTAAATTCTTAGCTTCTTTTATTGAGTTAAAAGTTGTTTATATATTCTCATATCAGATATATGTTTTTAAAATATTTTTTCCCAATCTGTGGTTTACCTAGTCATTTCCTTAATAGTGTCTTTTAAAGTGCAGAAGTTTTTAATTTTGAAAAAGTCTAATTTATCAATTTTTCTTTTATAGTCTAAGAGATTATTTGCCTAAGCCAAGTCATAAAGATTTTTTCCTATGATTTTTTTAGAAATATAATGTATCTTTTTTAACAGCTTTTAAGATTTTTTTCTTTATCACTAGTTTTCAGCAATTTGACTATGATGTAACTTGATGTGGTTCTCTTCATACATGAGGTTGATTGACTTTCATGAATCTTTAGATTTACAGTTTTCATCAAATTTGGAATTTCTTTTTTTTTTAATATTTTATTTTTTTATTTTTTTTGTGAGGAAGATCAGCCCTGAGCTAACATCCATGCTAATCCTCCTCTTTTTGCTGAGGAAGACCGGCTCTGAGCTAACATCTATTGCCAATCCTCCTCCTTTTTTTCGCCCCAAAGCCCCAGTAGATAGTTGTATGTCATAGTTGCACATCCTTCTAGTTGCTGTATGTGAGATGCAGCCTCAGCATGGCCGGAGAAGCAGTGCATCTGTGCGCGCCCGGGATCCAAACCCGGGCCGCCAATAGCGGAGCGCGTGCACTTAACCGCTAAGCCACGGGGCCGGCCCCAAATTTGGAATTTCTATCTTTCATGTCTCCAAATATTTTTTTCCTCTTCCACCCCCTTTCTGATAGTTCAATTACATGTTTTTTGACCACTTAATATTGTCTCACAGGTCACCAATGCTGTGTCCCTTTTTTCCAGTTTTGTTTCTCTCTCTGCTTCACTTTGGGTAGTTTCTATTGCTGTGTCTACAAGCTCACTGGCCTTTCCTCTACAGTGTTTGATGTACTATTAATCCCATCTAGAGGTGTTTTTTTTTTTTATTTTACATCCTGTATTCCTCATCTCTAGAAGGCCCATTCAGGTCTTTTTATCTTTCTTTTTTCTCCTCATTGTTTTAATGTTTTCAGTGATATACTTGGGCCTATTTATATGATTTGTAATAGCTGTCTTAAGGTTCTTGTCTACTAATTACATAATTTCTGTAATTTCTAGTTCTGTTCCTATAAATTCACTTTTCTCCTGGTTGAGAGTTCTGTTTTTCTGTTTCTTTGCATGCCTAGTAATTTTTATTGGATGCTAGACATTGTGAATTTTACAGTGAGTGCTGAGTATTGTCGTGTTTCTTTAAAGTGTTAGGCTTCTCTATAGCACATTATTGAGGTACTCGTAGATCAATCTGATCATTTCAAGGTTTGCTTTTAAGCTCTATTAGGGCCTGTCCAGAGCCAACTTTATTTTAGGGCTAATTTAGCCGCACTACTAAGGCAAGACTTTTCAAATGACTTTATCCAATGCTCTGTGCAATACAAAGTCTCCCTACTCTGGATGGTGGGAATTTGAACTATTTCCAGCCCTGTGTAAGCTCTGGGAATTGATAAGACTACTGTTTCCTAGTAGTTCTTTCTGACGGTTTTATGTGTGCACAAATTGATATTCAAGGAGAGGTCAAAGACTTGAGGGTACCCCTCTGCAATCTGTCGACTGTGCTCTCTCTCTGTGAGCAGCTCCCTCTTCTTCAGCATCTGCCCAGCAAATTCTAGCCACCATGGCCTCTTCATACTCTAATCTCTGTTCCCTCAACTCAGGGGAACCATTGGGTTCTCTCTAGCTTGGGAACTGTTTTCTGGCAGTAATTGGGGCAATTGTAGGACCCAGGCTCACCTGATTTGTTTCCCTTTTCCCAGGGATCATAGTCCAATGCTGCCTGTTGTCCAATATCTGGAAATGGTTTTCTGTCCAATTTTCTAGTTGTTTTAGTGGGGAGGGCAATTCCTGTAGAGTTAAATATTCAAGAATGGAGGCTGAAATCTTTTAAAAGGTATACAATGTATTCTTGGTGAATTTTCTGAATTCTTGTATATTCAAAACTGTCCTTCCCCTCAAACTGGATTGATCATTTTACTAGCTGTGGAATTCTAGGTTTGGAATACTTCCCACTAGGAACTTTAAAAATATGGCTCCATTTCTAGCATCAAATCTAATGATAATCTGATGAACATTCCCTTGTAAGAAAACTTTTTTTTGTATAAAAAATTTTAGGGTTTCCTATGTATTCTTGGAGCGCTGAAATTTTATTAAATATGTTTATATTTTTAAAAAATCTGTTTAGGTATTAGAGGGCTATTTCCATTTTAAGACTTATTTTTTTAATTCTTAGAAATTTCTTTTATTATTTATAATATTATTTATTTTTTCTATGGTCCTTATTCTCTTTTTCTGGTACTCTCATTGTATGGATGGAACTCTTAGTGCTATTTTCCTAATGATCATCTGTTAATTTCTCTTA
This sequence comes from Diceros bicornis minor, assembly GCF_020826845.1. Classification (NCBI taxonomy): domain Eukaryota; kingdom Metazoa; phylum Chordata; class Mammalia; order Perissodactyla; family Rhinocerotidae; genus Diceros; species Diceros bicornis. The sequence continues at coordinate 62,689,322 of NC_080750.1, read as the reverse complement.
TATGAATTGATCATATGTTAGTTTTTTTAATTAATAGATTTTATTTTTTTTTTAGAGCAGATTTAGGTTTACAGAAAGATGATGAAAAGTACAGAGAGTTCTCATATACCTCCCTTACTCTCCCATTTTCCAGTATTATTAACATCCTGCATTAGTGTGATACATTTGTTACAATTGATGAGCCAATATTGATACACCATTATTACCTAAAGTCTATAGTTTGCATTATGGTTCACTCTTGGTGTTGTACATTCTATGGGTTTTGACAAATGTATAACATGTATCCACCATTAGATTATCATACAGAATAGTTTCACTGCCCTAAAAATCCTCTGTGCTCCACCTATTCATCCCTCCCTCCCGCTTCTGAACCTCTGGCAACTGCTGATGTTTTTACAGTCTCCATAGTTTTGCCTTTTCAAGAAAGTCATACAGTTGGAATCATGCAGTACGTAGCCTTTCAGATTGGCTTCTTTCACTTAGTATTATATATTTAAGATTCCTCCATGTCTTTTCATGGCTTGGGAGCTCATTTCGTTTTAGTGCTGAGTATTCTATTGTCTGGATGGACCACAGTTTGTTTATCCATTTACCTACTGAAAGACATCTTTGTTGCTTCCAGGTTTGGGCGATTATGAATAAAGCTGTTATAAACATGCATGTGCAGGTTTTTGTGTGGACATACATTTTTAATTCCTCTGAGTAAATACCAAGGAGTGTGATTGCTGGATCATATGGTAAGAGTATGTTTAGCTTTCTAAGAAACTGCCAAACTGTCTTCCAAAATGGCTGTATCATTCTGCATTCCCACCAGCAATGAATGAGCATTCCTCTCGCCCCACATCCTCACCAGGATTTAGTGTTGTGAGTGTTCTGGATTTTAGCCATTCTAATAGGTGTAGAGTGGTATCTCATTGTTGTTTTAATTTGCAGTTCCCTAAGAACATATGATGTTGAGTATCCTTTCACATGCTTTTGTGTCATCTGCATATCTTTTTTGGTGAGGCATCTGTTCAGATCTTTTGCCAATTTTTAAATTGGGTTGTTTTCTTATTGTTGAATTTTCAGAGTTCTTTGTCTACTTTGAATACCAGTTCTTTATCAAATATGTTTTGCAAATATTTTCTTCCAGAATGGCTTGTCATTCCTTTCTCTAACAGTGTCCTTCATAGAACAGAAATTGTTCATTTTAATGAAGTCCAACTTATCAATTTTTTCTTTCACGGATTGTGCTATTGGTACTGTATCTAAAAAGTCAGTGCCTCCTCAGAGGGCTTCAGGCCAAACCAACAAGTTTTTCGTGTGAATCATCTTCAAAGTGAGAAAAGCAGCCACCTCTGGCTTTCCTAGAAATAACTGGCCTTCAGTTTCTCCTTCTGAAGGTGCAGGGATTCGGCACAGAATTTACTTTAAATGGGACTGAAGGAGTATCCCTCTTCTATGTGAAAAAACAGCAATTGTATTCTTCCTTCTGACTCTTTTTTTTTTGTGTGTGAGGAAGATCAGCCCTGAGCTAACCTCCATGCCAATCCTCCTCCCTTTTTCCCCCCCTTTTTCTCCCCAAAGCCCCAGTAGATAGTTGTATGCCATAGTTGCACATCCTTCCAGTTGCTGTACGTGGGACGCCGCCTCAGCATGGCTGGACAAGTGGTGCATCGGTGCACACCTGGGATCTGAACCCCACCAGTAGCGGAGCGCGCGCACTTAACTGCCAAGCCACTGGGCCAGCCCCTTTATTCTGACTTTTTAACCGTTTGGTTCACTTCCTGTTAGCTTGGATAAAAATAATAGTTTCCTACTTGGTGTCAAGGAGGACAGAATTATCTCAACTTTCATCAGTGTGATGTGTAGAACGGACATCATTGCCATTAAGTTCCTTCTGAGCTTCAAGGAAAGACTTAAAAATTTTGTTACATTTCAATGACATTCAGACTTCAGGAGCCAAAGAGACCATTCATCCAATTGACTAAAATATACGTTGACTCCCATTTCAAAGTCTCTTAAGTTTTATGCTTAAAGACAACTGAAGTGGTTGATCAAGAAAGTTGTATTATTTCATCCTAAATTAAACTGGGGGAAATGTGTGTTTAGTTTCTACTTATTCAGAAATTGCAAAATGGGAAAAAGTTGATATGAAAGAATCCCTTTTCCTTCTTTGGTGTACATAGTTCAAATCTTTTTTTTGTTTTTGTCACATTCAAACTATATCCATGTACATCAGTCTGTTTTGGACTCCTCTGCTAGCATGAAAGATGGAAATAAAACCGTTAATTTTAACCAGAAAAAAAGTCATCACCAAAGTCAAGGTCAAATAGATTTTCTCCTATATTATCTTCTAGGAGTTTTATAGTTTTGTGTTTTACATTTAAGTCTATGATTCATTTTTAGTTAATTTTTGTGAAAGGTGTACAGTCTGTGTATAGATTATTATTATTATTGTTTTTGGCATGTAGATATCCAGTTGTTCCAGCACTGTTTGTTGAAGAGACTATACTTTCTTCACTGAATTGCCTTCACTCATTTGTCGAAGATCAATTAACTATATTTTGATCTGTTTGTCTATTCTTGCACCAAAACCACAATGTCTTGATTACTGTAGCTTTAGAGTAAGTCTTAAAGTCAAGTGCTGTCAGTCGTCTGATTTTGTGCTTCTCCTTCAATTTTGTGGAGACCCAGGGCTATCCTGGGTCTTTTGCTTCTCTAAATAAACTTTAGGATAAGTTTCTCAATATCTACAAAATAGCTTGCTGGAATTTTGATTGAGACTGCATCGAATCTGTAGATCAAGTTGGGAAGAACTGGCATAATAATGTTGAGGCTTCCTGTCAACGTACATGAATTATCTCTCCATTTATTTAGTTCTTCTTTGATTTCTTTCATCAGAGTTTTGCAGTTTTCCTCATATAAATCTTGTACAAATTTTGTGCAATTTATACCTTAGTATTTCATTTGTTTGCTACTAATGTAAATGGTATTGTGTTTTAAGTTTTAAATTCCAATTGTTTATTGCTGGTATATATGAAAGCAATTGAGTTTTGTACATTAACCTTTTATCCTGCAACCCTGCTATAATCATTTATCGTTACAGGAGGGTTTTTTTTTTGTTGATTCTCTGGGATTTTCTACATAGACAATCACGTCATCTGTGAACAAAGACAGTTTTATTTCTTCCCTCCCAATCTGTATACCTTTTGTTTCCTTTTCTTGTCTTTTTGCATTAGCTAAGACTTCCAGTATGATATTGAATAGGAGTGGTGAGAGCAGACATTCTCGCCTGTTCCTGATATTGTATTTTAGTCTTTTATCCTATTTCCTAGGCTATTTCTTGACTTTATATTCCAGATCATGAACTTGAACTTCAGCCATATCTATCTTATTATTTTTCAATCACAGTTTTAATTTACAAGACTCCTTTTTTTCTTTTCTTTCTTTATTTTTATTCAGGTGACATTGGTTTATAACATTATATAAATTTCAGGTGTACATCATATTTTGATTTCTGTGTAGACTACATCATGTTCACCACTCAAAGACTAACTACCATCTGTCACAGTACACATGTGCCCTGTCACCCCTTTTGCCCTCCTCCGTCCCCCTTCCCCATAAAAGAACTCCTTTCTTTTCTGATTATTCTTTTTTCACATCAACCTATTCCTGTTAAATTTATATAATATCTTGTAGAATCTCTCTGAGGACACTAATTAGAGGTTTTCTTGAAAGTTATTTTCTGGGCCAGCCCTGGCGGCCTAATGGTTAAGTTCTGTGCACTCCACTTCGGTGGCCCAGGTTCAGTTCCCCTGGGCATGGACCTACACCACTTGCCTGTCAGTGGCCATGCTGTGGTGGCAGATCACATGCAAAAAGAGGAAAATTGGCAGCATGTTAGCTCAAGGCTGATCTTCCTCAGCTAAAAAAAAAAAAAAAAAAGTTATTTTCTGCACTGTATCTCTGCTTCCTCCTGAATTATTCTGTTTATTTTTAATCCTCTTTTTCATGTTGCTCATTTTCTTCTGATTCTTCTGACACTTGATTGACTGTTTGTATTTATGGATAAAGGACTGCACTGTTCCGTGTTGACAGCTGATATAGATTTCCTCTGCAGTTGTGCGGAACTGTTTCCTCACAGGCCCCTTCCCTGAACGGAAGGACAGACTGTGCATTTTGTGTGAGATGTGTGGGCTCTTCCGAAAGTGTGAGAAATAGGTAAGAAGGTAACAACAAGACTGGCTTTCTAAAAAAGTAAAACAAGGTACGTAGTGCTAATTGCAGTGCCTGCCACCAATAATCATGCTCACTGCCATGAATGAGCACAACGGTCGCGATGGTGGCTGTTCCCAGATTTGATAACTTATTACCCACTGGCACTTCTAAGTCTTCCCAGACAAAAATTCCTACTTTTATGAAACACAAACTATATGCCAGCCTCTTATATACACTGTCATTATTTCTTATAACAATTATGCAAGGTAAGCATTCTATTTCCATTACACAGATGAGGAAACAGAGGCTTGGAGTGGATAGATCACATTATCTTTGTCAAACAGCTTAAGCAGCGAAGCCAAAATTCAACACATTTCTGTGGGTTCCCAAAGTCAAGAAGTGCTGTCAACATCGCACCCACAGTGTTGTCCCTCACACACTGCTATTGAGGCAGACCTCTCTGCTATGGGGCCTCACTGGGTGATTTTTTGAGCCTAAATTGCATGCTTTCTACTCTTATTTTAATTCCACTTATTAGTTTTGAGCAATCATTCCTGAGGGATTTTTTTTCTTTTAATTCTGGCTCTATTAGTTTTTCCTCTCATTTTATATCTTCTCAAATTCTAATGAGCAAGATTGTTATGTCTGCATACAAATTGCTGATAAAATATTGACTACGAGAGGTTAAAGGTAGAACCCTAAAGCGCATACCACAGACCTTCCTCAATGTGAGATTAATCTATTATTCCACACTGCTCAGTAAGGTGGCTCACTCAGACAAGCTTGCCTGGCCCTGGATAACAAAACTGGTCCAGAATGAGAATTGCAATTATAAATAAATGAATCACTTGAAAATCTCCAAGACCCTCATTCTGTTCTAAAATCCTACTATAATCCACTTTTACTTATTTATCACTTACACATAATTTTCTAATTAGTTTCACGTTCGTCACAGATGTCATCACAAGGATTTTATTTTCATTACCTCACATCTTTAGCACAGAGTGAAATCAGCCAGACTTTGGAGCCAGATAGAATCGGTTTTCAAATACCAAGTCTGTGACTCACTGTATGGTCTTGAGCAAGTCCTTAATCCTCCCTGAGCCTCAGTTTCATCATCTGTAAAATGGGAAGGAGTGTGTCTGCTGTCAGGCCTAGGTATCCTCTATGTAGAGCACATAGCGTAGTATCGTCGGGCCTTGAGCAGGAAGGAGTACTAGGCACTGCGATGGTAATCATGAGTGTTCATGGTTTCATGTGATAGGCAAATCCTACAACAAAGTTTTCTAAGTTAATCTTAAATCTCTGTGTCTCTAGCTGGACATCTATGTCCCTAGATCCACCCAATAATTACAATTAACTGAAAAACGTCAGGTACCTAAGACCTTTTTTTTCTTTTTCTGTCTTTAACCTTTTACAACTTTGTGTTTGAAAGCAGATAATAGAGCCAGCTTTTTCAGTCCAAATAGTACCCCCGCCCCAAACTTGGCAGAGGTGCTTCATGGCACCAGCTTCCCTTTGTTTACAAATTCCATCTCTGAGTTGTGCTTAATAAACATTGGAGAAGTGGCTCAAAAAGGCTGAATGAGGGATAGTGTCTTTTTAAAGAAATTCAAGCGGTGAGCAGATGCGTATCTGGGAAGATAGCTGTGAGCCCGGGTGTGAGAGAACAAGGCTCTGAGGTCAGAGACAGGCCTCAAATCCCTGTTCCTTGCTGCAGCTCCTTCACCTGTCTGTCCTCAGTCTCCTGTTTGAGGACGAGGGTCTTGATGACGACACTGTTTAGTTCACAGGGTCGTCTGAGGCTCCTGAGAGGCAGTGTGTGAAAATGCTTTGTGAACCACAAGTATCAGAGAGACGCTAGTCGCTACAATAGAAAGAGAAGTTATTTCCCCCATGTCAAAAAACTGTGCAGAATTATATTAATATGTAAGGAACATGTGTATGGAGGACAGAAAAAAATCATCTCATTTAAAGACAAGAGGACCCCTGGCAGGAAAACTGAAGCATTATTTATGAGGGGCTCATATGAAGAAATACCCAAGGTCTGCAGGACTGTCTTTTAATCCTTTTCACAAGTTATACTTCAGAAGCACAGCCGTATAAGAGAAAGGCACTTCATGAAGTGGGGTTGATGAACCTGTCACATCAGCATCATTGGGGGCACTTGTTACAAATACAGGTCCTGGGGCCCCACCCTGGACCTATACGTCAGAACTGTTGGGCTGGGCCTCAGGAGTCTACAGACTCCTAGCTGGTTATAAGGCAAACTGAGGTTTGAGAATTATTGTGCTAAGGAATTGTAACTGACCCCATTAGGAAGTAGTGAACTCACAACTTAACTTTTTCTTCAACTTTTAAAAATGAAAACAATGCAGAAAAAATTTAGAAACTGAAAAGTAGACTAAGGTCCATAGACCCACCAGTACAAAATACGTTTCAGTAGCATGTTTTAATTATCACTGTTGTGGGGTTTTTTTAATTTATACATATATAGTTAGATGATGTCTCCAAATAAATGAATTTTACTCGCAGGCTGTAATTATCGTAAGAATTTAAATATCAACACGGTGCCACTTTTCTGCATAATTGCCTAACAGATTTCAAGCTTCTCTATGTCAGCAGAATCAAATGTAGGTGACTCAGTGAACATCTGTCTATTTTTTACTTAACACAGCTTCACCAGAATGCTGTCTTCCTTCCTGAAGTTTTGTTCAGCCCCTCACACTTTTGACCACCTGAAAATCTTTTCCATCAACTTTACCATTGCGGGGAGTTAATTTCCACTGCGGATATATTTTCACCTTACAAAGTTGAAAAAGCTACATGTGTGTCTCCTCCTCACTGTGCCTAAACTGGCAGCCACTTTGCCTAAAGGCACACACAAGTCACAAGTCGCCACTGCTACTCGCCCCTTGATGGGGTGGGGTGGAGGGGGGTGGCCCGCAGGTGCACAGTGGCCCTTACACACTCAGCCAGGAGTTACAACTCTACGTCATGTCCTATGTTAGTACTGGGCAAATATTCTACTGGTATTTAAAAGTATCCCACAAGGCGTTAACTGTGGTTTCTTGAATAATTTTATCATATGCTCTGCAACGCAGCCAATGGAAAAACTCGGTTTTCTGAACAAGGTTCCTGTCTCTATGTCTTTGGGAAAAAACTATTCCTCTATATCCAAACACTTACCCAACCCTGGGGGAATTATGCACGGCATTTTTTGTAGTGTTCTCTCATTCTCATCCTGTACACTCTCAACTCCCAGCTAACGAATGTGGGAGCAATGACGGAATTAGAGCATCAGTATTTAGTAACCCCCGAATGGATCATTCGTTGAAATGTTGATGAGGAGCTTCTCAACAGAGGGATCAGACCAACATCACCTCAATCTAGATCTATCTTAGCATCACTAGAGTGGTGCAGCCAGACAGAGTGAGCCTCCTGATAGTATGTGACATGCAGCACATGTCACCCCCATAAGGCACCCCTACCAGAAAAAAGATGAACCTGAATCTAATGGAGCCTATAGAATTAACTCTATGTGCAAGAAATAGGAAGAGAGAGGAACACATTATGAGCCATCACAAGGAAGCAAAATGAAGAATGCAGAACATTCTATACGACCACCCTGGTTTTCACAAATTGATGGCATGAAACAAACCTAAGTGGGGGGCAGGGGCACCTCCAGTAAGGGAGACTTAAGAGACATAACAATCCTATGTAATGTGTGAAGCTTGTTTGAATCTTGAATAGGACAAACCACGAGCGAGAAGCCATTTTTGAGACAATTGGGGAAATCTGATTATGGACTGGATGTCAGGTAATACCATGGAATTATCGCTAGTTTTGTTAGGTATGATAATGACATTGTGGTTCTGTGAGAAAATGTCTCCATGTTTTAGAGACACATACAAACATGTGGAGGTGGCATGGCATGTTTCAAGGTATTTATCTCATTTTATTTCAATTTCAAGCTTTTATTTATAAAATGATTTGTCTTAAAATACTTCAATCAAGAAAATAATTTTTAAAGATAATTGTTGAATCTGGGTGATGAATATATGGGTGTTCATTACACTCTTTATTTTTTATATTTTGAAATTTTTCATTAAAAATAGTTTTAATCTAAAAAATTATATCTGAACCATCCTTTAAGGTCCAGCTAGTGTTTTCTCCCAGGTGGAAGTGATTTCTTCTTGCTGAGCTCACAGAACCTCTCTTCTATATGTAATCCTACCTACCCTGAATTGTCGTAATTTGGGAATACGTCTCAGTTCTTTGTCTTACCACGAGGGCAGACTCCTTCCGTGTTTCATCTCTGTATCTCTGCTATGCCTGACACGGTCTATGCTTGACAGTGACTGAATGAGCACAGCCAATGCTGTGACTGTTTCATACTCACAGGCGGAGAAATCAATACGGAGGCAAAGGTGAGGTAGCCTCATTCAAGTGAGTTATCCTGAAGTTGATACTCTAAAAATGGGATTTCAATTCAAATTCTTTGGCCTCTTTAATTCAGAGTCATAAGCCCATCACTATACTTTACTCATCTAGGAAATGGGCATCGCATTAGTGGATTCGTAGGGCGCAGGACTTAGAATGCCTGGATGTTGGCAAATGCTCCATGAGGGAAGAGGGAACTCACCGATGGAAAGCTGGCATCTCATCATGGCAGCCAACACCCAGGATGAGCCCTGGCAGTGTGGATAGGCTCACGTGTTCCACCTTGTTGCTGCCCACCCATGTCTGGCAGGTCAAGTTAGAAAAGTAAAGCTTTCAGCAGATAACACAGCAAGGTTTCCAGGTCACAGACAGGAGCCAGTGAGAACTGGATGGAAGGCCAGCCCAACAGCTTACCAGCCACTTGACTTGGAGAGTTGCTTCCTGTCTCAAGTCTGTTTCATCTGTAGAAAGAAGGCAATAATGCCTATCTCACACAGTTACTAAAGAAATTACTATTATTGATTATTTGTATATGTGGAATGATAGTGAAATATTTATTAAACACTTACCGTGGGCCAGGCACTGTTCCAAGATGTGCTAATGGCATGTAATAACTAATTTAATCCTTACAACGCTTCGGGATAGAAACTATTATTATCCTGAGACTAAGAGACAGAAATGTTAAGCAACTTACCCAAGGACACACAGGGAGAAAATACTGAAACTAGGAATCAGACCTCAGCATTCTTGTCTACTGTGCTATGTGGCCTCTCTCGAACAGGACAGTGTCTGTAGGGGTCCACCCCAGTGTCTAGCACATGAGAATCACTTAACACATGATAGTACCTGCTATTTAAAACAGTAAACTGATTTTTCTGTCGTGAAACCACATGCATTCCAGGGTTGACATCATGCGTGAGATTTTTTTCAACCAAATCATCCCTCTGTCTCTAAAATGACATGCTTGGGCTCCTGGAGCAGCCAGTGCAAGTGGAGGGACTCAGAGCCATCAACACTTCTCTGGGCCACAGCAGCCCACCATCCACGATGGCCTTTGTCTCCCCACCCACCACCACCACCAAACACCCTGGCTCCCAACACCAGGCCCTCAGCCCCAAAGGAAAGGTAGGAAATCCCAGTGGATCCCAGGGCCACCTTGGGCATCATGAAGCTCTGGAGAGGGAAGATGTCACCCGAACGCCCCAGTCATTCTCTAGCTAATATATATTTAGTGCTCTGTGTGTTCTCATTTCTTTCTCACACTCATCTTGTTTGGTTCACATGACAACCATGTGGATTATGTATAGGCCGTTAGTCCTTGACCTCTATAAAGCCTACATAGTTGCTCATTATGTGTCAATATCCCAAAACATTTTCCATATGTTGAATTTGGACTTGAGCACGTCAGCTGGTGAACGAACATTCCTGACCATCACGGTGGACTGTCACCAGCCTGCCAGCAGCTCAGTCTTGGCAGGATGATCGTTTCATCTGGGTTGTAGTGTTTGCACAATTGTTCTAATATTTTGGTGCATTTTTCCCTAGTTTTACACAAATAGTCATTGGAATTACGCCCATAGCCATGGATAAGTGCATAATTAAAAGACATCTGCAAAAGGCTGAAAATACCTTGTGAAGATTTGCCAAATAGGCAGGGTGGAGTTGAGAATTTCATAACATGGTTGAATTCTGCAGAAACAGAACGGCCCCCTCCCCCCAAAATAGGAAAGTTAATTGTTTGACCATTTTTTCAGCATTCACTTTTGAGTATGCTTTTTCAGAAAGGCTTTATGTATGAAACAAGGGACGGTTTCACACCTCCCCATTTTATAAGTAACGAAACCGAGACTCAGAGAGATTAAGGGATTTGCCCAAGTTCACACAGCCAATAAGTAGCCTGCTTTTGAGTCTCGGTTCTTTGAACCACCCACTCACTCCGCTGGACCAGGGAGGAGGGAGAAGGCTGTCCAGGTCTCTGCCTGAAATTCCAGAGTGGCCCCCAGCCCCCAGACCTCTCTCCAGCAGCTCCCCAGGAGGCTTCTCCTCTGGACACGAGGGCTTTGGAGGCAGGTGGCAGCAGCCCTGACCAAGGAGGACAGGGTATCTGAGCCTGAAGCTGAACTGTGGGCCGAGGGGGATGGAGCCCGAGGTGGGCCACCCGTGCACCTGCTTTGGGCACTGAGTACGGGGCAGGATTGGGACAGAAAACACCCTCCAGCTCCTATCTCTGCTGCCGTCAGTGTGACCTTAGCAAGCCACCTCGCCACTCTATCTTCAGCTGTAAGATGAGGATAATTGTAACCAACCTACCGATGCTATCAGGAATATCAAATAAATCACATATGTCAAGTGCTTTTCAACCTGTGAAATGCTAGGCAACTGTAAATAAATGCTTTCTAGTTTCTCTATTTTTAGTTGCTGCCTCCACCACATCCCCTGTCAGGCTGAGGCTGTTTCAGGCTTTGAGCATCTCCCCTGGGCAAACATTGACCTCCCTGCTCTGGTTAAACTCTGTGTGGGGGTCTAATCCATTCCAAATAAACAAACAGAAGTCCCCTCCCCCACGTTCTCCTCCTCTTGCTAGCCCCCCTCACTACTGACACACACACACACACACACACACACACACACACACACAAGCATACGTATATGGTGCATGTGCTTGCTCTTTCTCTCTCTTTCACACACACACACAAACTCACTCAAACTCACACCCTTCTCCCATCCACCCTTCCCCACTAGAAAGGAGGCCAGTGTCTTCTCCAGGCAGCAGAGCCACCTGGAGCCACCTGGGACCTGCACGTGCTACACTTTGCTTTTGCATGGACTTCTGCATTTTCCGGCTCCACCCAGCCTGAAACTGCTAAAATATCACAGCAGGTGGCACCTCGAGCACCAGACACAGCTCGGGTTGTCACATGGCCTCCAGAGTAACTATTCTCCAGTCAGAGCCTTTGGGGCGGAGGGACCCATAGAGAACCTATGTTTTTATAACACCCATGGGAAATCATCTGTATATACGTACACTGCTAAGGAGTCGGAGGACAAAAAAGTGTAAGTAGCGGGTGATTTAATTTTAGGAATTTTACTTTCTGTCAAGTTATTGAAATGTTCGATTACGTTGTTTAAGCTGACATAAATGTTTGCCCAGGAAGTTTACAATTGGTGGCAATATGGCTGAACAGATAGGGCTGGTCATTTGGGCAGGCACAGAAGCAGGAGTTCAAGTCTGGAAAATTCTAGAAGCTGCTGCCTGCTGACTCTTTGCTGAGCCAGGGAGAGGTCAGGAAAGGCCTGAGGCTCAGTGGCCATTCTCCAGAAGTTGAGTTGGCCCTGGCTCCAGGCCTTATGCCCTCTCTATTTCTGGGCAAGTCATTCACATTCTCTTTCTATTTTTCTGCTTGATCCAATAATATATGCTTACTATTAAAGAATTCGAGGAATATATAAAATTATAAGAAAGAAAGTAAAAGTCATATGAAGTTCTATCACCTGAGATAAACAATATTAACATTTTAGGAAATGTCTTTTTGGGGCACTGCTTTGCATTAACCTACTCATCCCCTCACACAAATTTTTTAATTTGTGCTTTTTTTCCGGCCTTTCACCTCTTCTTTCTACTTCCCCCACCAATAACCAAAGTAAACAGCTCGGTGTCCATCCTCCCGAACCTCTCCCCATGTAAAAGCACATGCGCGTGCCAAGTAGGGGTTTCTTTTCTCGTTCTTTGGTTTCCAAATATGGGATGACCGCATGCTCTTCTTCGCATCTTGCTTTTCTCACGTAATGGCACGTTGTAGAAATGCCTCTTAGCCTCACTGGTAAAGATCTAGTACATTCTTTTTAACAGTTGCGTATGGTAGAGACTTGCAGATTGCAGCTTTATTCAACAATTCTCTGATAGATGAGCAGTTACAAAGTCTCGTTTTGTTTTTTTTTTTTTTTGCTGCTGCAACTATTGCTGCCATAAACATTTTTGTATCTCATATATTCCTGTATAATGATGTTTTATTACTCCGTGAGATTCCCAGAAGTGGGATTGTAAATCAAAAGTTATGTGTAATTTTTAACAGAACTTGAAAGATTGCTTTCTAAAAGGCCGGTCATATTTCATATTTTATTTGTTCAATAAATATTTATTAAGCACGTACCCCGTGCCAGGCACAGTTTTAGCAATTTGGATTCAACAGTGAATAGAACGAAGAACCCAACCCTCCTAGAGGTTTCATCTTAGAAATGGAGTGGGGAAGAACAGATGAAATAATAACTATAATAAATACTTTTATACCAAGAGTGTGAAAACACAATTTTCCCTTGTTTTGCTATCAACAATTCGTATATCATTCCTTTCATTTTTCTCTCAAGCTTATTGATGAAATGTGATGTTTTATTGTTATCTTAATTTGCATTTTCCAATTGGTAAGTAATTTTAACATTTTTCACATTTACTTAGCTATTTGGATTTATGTTGGATGAATTGCCTATTTATTACTCATTTTTCTATTGAGTGGATTGTATACTAGGCCCATACTTCTTGTCAATTTTCATGACCTCTGTGTATATTATAAATAGGCATTTATTTGCCGTATGCTTCACAAATCTTTTCCCCAATCTATTGCTTTATCTATTGACTTTATGATGGTTTCTTTGTAATACCTTTAATGTTTATGAATTTGTCTTTTTGGCCTCTCAGCTTCTGGCTATTCTATCTTTGTTAATTGTTATCTTCAAACTCTGAGTCATTTGTATAGTCTCTTTAATTCTTTTCCAATTAATTTTTTTTTATATTTTTCTTCAATACACTTAGAATTTATTTTTTAATATGGTGTAAGGTAGAGTTCTAATTTTTCTGGGAAAAATATTTTCTTCTAGGTAGATAGCCATTTTCCCAACATCATTTATTAAAATAAACCATCAGTTCTCCACTGAATTAAAATGCCACCTTTTTCATATACGCAGCTCCCATATATACTGGAATCTATTTGCATGCCTATTATTCTGCTCCACTGATTACGTGTCTAGTCCTATTCCAATTTCATGCTGTTTTGATTACAGTCTTATTTTTCATAATTTTAAAGATGAGTTAAAACTTTACTCAGATAATTTTATCCAATTAAAATTGTAATTATATTGATAGTACACAATTTATATTAGGAACAAGAAAGAAGTATAATCAAGAAAGAGAAGAGATTAAAATAATTACAAGACAATACAATGTAAAACTTTATAGCAACAAATTGGAAAATGTAGAGTAAATCAAATATCTCCTGTAAATCATATAAATCATCAAAATGGTGCAAGGAGGAGGAAAAATGGGGACAGACCAATTCCCGTAGAAGAAATTGGAAATGTATTTAAAGATCTACTATTTAAAAGGGCCCCGGCAACAGATTACTTACCACTGAGTTCTATCTAGTCTTTAAAGAACAGATAGTCCCAATGTTATTAAACTATCCAAGACCATAGGAAAAAAGATAGAGAGCTCCGCAGTGTGTGTTATGACGCCAGCATCATCTTAATGCTAACATCTCATAGACGAATTCCACTTAGGATTAAAGATTCTCATTCTAAATAAAATATTAACAAATAGGATCCATCCATGTATCAAAAAGACTAATGCACTGTAACCAAATAGCTTTTATTCCAGAATGAATGGATGTTCCCATAGCAGAAAATTATCAACACAAGTCATTACATCAACAAATTAAAGGAGAAAAATTATTATATTCGTAGATACTAAATAGGCACCTGATAAAATTCAGTAGCACTTCCTAATACAAACCCGTAATCCCTTATTCAAAATTCTGATACCCAAAAATCTCTGAAAACTGGAATGTTGGCCTGTAACTTTGGCATTGTATTTCATTTGATGCTAAAGTTGATCTGAACTGATAGGAAGAAACTACTTAAATACAAAAAGTATTCTTCTTTACAAATGTAAAGTATTACACGTTCTGTATGCGGGACCCACAAAAAAAAATACTTGTGGATTGTTTGTTACTATGGCTCTCTGTCCTATATTCAAAATTATTATAGTCTTTTCAAGGTGAATTTGAGGAGAAATAATATGAGGCATATGCTTTCACCTCTCTGGAAGAAAAGCATTACCGCGTATCACTGAATCTAAGACACCCTGCTTGGAAGGGTAGCTTTTATTTTATGTATCACTAAAAGAGAAAAAAATGATGCTGTTAATTACTTCATGAATCATCGTCACATATAAGACACATCCCAGTTTCAGAGATATTGAAATGTGAAAAAAGATGCATCTTAGAATCGATGAAATACTGTGCGTACTTCCAAAGGCAATCAGGAACTCTCCAGCAACCCCTCGGCCCTTCAGGCAGGCACTGGGAACTCAAGGCCCTTTCCTCTCTCCATGTCTGCCTCTTGGGGTTGGGCCAGCTGTGAGGTGGAGTGGCGTGGTCTGGGGTCAGCCAGGTCTCCAGAGTTGTCTTTGCATTGGTTAATTGTTTGAACACGAACCAGCCATTTAATGTTTCAAACCTCAGTCCTGGACAGTAATGATACCCACTTATGCTTACTTTAGAGTTGAAAGGATGATACGAGATAGGGTTTGTGAAGGTGCTGGTCAAGAGTAAGCCCTCCCTACGTAGCTGCCCCTGGAACAAGGGTGGTGGTGATGTGGTGGTGATGGCGGCCCTGGTCTCTACGGTCTTTTCCACGTTTGTCACCCCAAGATTCTTTACCCAAGAAAAATCTTGACCACGTTTCTCTTACCTCTAAAAAAGATTCCCTGATGTTCCTGAGACGCTGCAGCTGGCCTTAGAGGCCTGTACCATCAGCATGCCCTAAATTTAAAGCATCTCACCTGAAAATCGGAGCGGGAAAGAACCCCAGACGTGTTCTAACAGGCGGAGAAGGCAAACGTGCCTTTCCCAAGTGACGCAGCCAGTGGCTAAAGGAAGACTAAAACCGAGACATGTCGGTCAGACTCTTTCTAGAACCCCATGTGGCCTCGCCGCCAAGGCTCCTGTCCCCAGGGGACTGGGATCCACCCCACCAGTTTCTGGCGGTTTCCTTAGGCCAGATCATCTCTGTGTCCTAAATCCAGTCATTTTTCCTCTCTAGGCAACTTCTTCCTGCTCTGGGAAAAAAGATGGATGCAAGCTCCGCCCACCCAGCCCCCTTCTGCCTTGTATTCTGACTTGGACCTTCACCGCCCCCACTTCCACCCCACTTTCTGATTGGCCACCCGGAAGGGGTTGGGGGAGCTCTTCTGCACAGAGGCTCTGAAGACCTACTCACATCGCCAATCTGCTGTGTGCTCTCCGACAGGATGGGAATGGTGAGCAGCAAAAAGCAGGAGAAGGAGAAGGAGAAAGAGAGGGAGAAGGAGAAGGAGAAGGAGAAGGAGAAGGGCCGATGGAGCCCTGTGAAGGTCAGCGCCCAAAGCAAAGATCCCCCGCCACTGCCACCCCTGGTGAGTGATCTGTTCCCAGCTGGAGAGGGACGGGCAGGAGGGAAAGCACCGAGCACGTGTGGCTCCCTGGGGGCTGCTGCTTGTTTCCTGCCAGCCTCAGCACCATCTCAAGATAACTCAGGGCTCTGACAAACAGGCCCCCTCCCCCTGCCACCCTAACTCACATCGGAGTGGCAGTGTAGTTCAACGTTTAGCAGCCAGATTGCTGGAGTTTAAATCTATTAGGTTGTGTGCTTTGAAGTAGCTTACTTAACTCCCCTATGCCTCAGTTTCTGCATCTGTAAAATGGGTACAGCAAAAGTGCCTTTCTGTTAGGGATGTAACAATATGCAATGTATATACAAGTATGCCACACAATGACGTATTGCCTTTAGCACAAGACCAGGCGTGGTGAGCCCCCAATAATTCTCAGCCAGTTTTCATTTCGCAAGGGTAGCCTTGAAGAGAAAAGGAAATGAAAAAGGTCAGCATGAGGAGAGGGTGTGGTGCGGAAGGATCTGGGGCATTTAGCAACATCTGCTGCCCCCACCCCTACCCAGAAGCTCCTGGAGGTCACTGTCCCCTTCGTGGCATTGCTGCTGGCATTCCAAGGAGCTTACTCTCCTGGGAAAGGAATCCCAGGACTGGAGGCGCTTGTCCCCCCCCATCCCCAGCAGGCCCTCAACTCTTCCTGGAGCCTGTCACGTACTTCTGGTTTGTTTACAAAGCATTTAGCACCCTTTGACAGCTGCTGCATTCCCAAAGATGCATTTCTAGATGACTGCTCATGTCCCCCTGCCAAGTCACCTACCTCCTTTTGGTTTTGGACAGTTGGGAGTCATGCCTGGACCCCCTCTCTTGCTCTCTCTACCTCCACCGGCACATCCAACTGGTCATCGCTTTATTCTAACAGTGACCTGATGGGGGGTGGGGATTGCTAATCCCATGTCTTAGATAAACCAGGCATCTTATCTATTTATATCCCAAATTAGTGCGGGGCGTGACACATAACAATAAAATGCTTGTTGAATGAATGAGTGATTGAACAGGCAAACTCCGATTTAGACTGAGCAATTTCCTCAATTATATGCTATAAGTAGTAGAGCCTGGAATGTTTTTAACTTTAAAAAAGTCACATAACATATTAATTACAAAAAAAATTATAAGTACTCATTACCCCACTACCCAATGATACCCGAGTTAGTACTTCAGAGCTCCTATCTCCAGACCCTTTTTCTGTGTGTTATTTACATTATGTGTTTATATTTTCAATGGAACCACACCATACATACCATTTTGCAAAATGCTACTTCAAAATTGTGTTCAATAAATATGGAATACAAAAAAAAAAGAATATTTATAAGACATCTGCGAAGTTGAAAGAAGAAAATAAAATGAGCACCTAGCACAGCTCCTCCCATCTTCAGAAGAGGAGAGAACGGTTCCACTGCAGCCCTCTACTGTCCCCCAGTCCGGCCCCCTCACCCCAGGCCCCACTACCCTGAATGTGTTTATCATTCCTTATTTGGTTTTCTGGTACCATCACATATGCATATATTCCTAAACACTATTTAGTTTAATTTTGCTGTTGTGAACTTGAAATCAGATGAATCCAACGCCATGTATTCTTCTGAGATTGGGGTTCAGATGTACCTTGCATTTGTGAGCTTTATCCACATCGACGCATGTAGCTACAGCTCATTAACCCCCGTGGCCGTGTAGGATTTCATTGCCTGTGCCACAATTTGTCTACTCTGCTGTAATTCGTCATAAGGGTGATTTCCATGCTTTCACAATTTTTATGTCTTATTACTTTTTTTGCCGGGAGCATTCTTGTACATGTTTCCCAATACACATATGCAAAGGTTTCTCTAGAGGGTGTACACCTAGGAATATATTTGCTGAGTTTTAGGGAAATACACTTTTTAAATAATTTTTCTTGAGAACAAATACTCTTTCGCAACTTCATCCTTTAATAGCAGAGCCAGGATTTTAAGCCGGGTGATCTGGCTTTCCCCCCACTCCACAGCTGCCTTTTACAGCTGTAGGCTGTAAAAGTTGGGGCATCCCCACATAGCCCTCCTCCAACTGTGTGTGTGGCCAGGGCAAAGACGGCAGGTGGTCCCGGGGTTGTGCGAGGTGGCACTGGTACCTGGCAAGTTGCGGCAGCATATGTAGAATTTACCTGTGCCAACAGAGCAGCTCCCCACGGACCATCCAGCTGACAGGCACAGCAGCCCACCCACCCCCAGGCCCTGCCCAAGCTTTGGGGTGTTGAACTAACACAGTGCGTGTGTTTCTGCTCCAGGTCGTGTTTAACCACCTGGCTCCTGCACCCCCCGACATGCACCCAGACCAAGGTAAGAAGGGGTTGCTTTAGAAACTGAGGCTCCACGGCCCTCTCCCCCAGGCCTCGGCTTTGTGCATTTAGAACAGGGGCTCAGTCAGGAGCAGCTCCCTGGGGAAGACGAGGTGCAGGCCCTCTAGGGCCAGAGAGGAGAAGGCTGGGAGAGGCTGAATGAGGAGCCACTAGGCGTGTGGCCCAGCTTCCAGGCTTCTCCTGCCCTCGGGGGCCTCTCCAGGAACCAAGCACCAGTTCCCTTAGTGTCCCTGATCCTGGGTGGGATTTTAGAATAAAAGGACTTTACAAACGATGAATGAGCACAAAAAGACAAGAGTTAGAGTAAACACAAACAGCATCATGAATCCAGGCTTTCAAAGATCCTAACGGCCAACCTCAAAGTGCAGGGCTGGTTGCTCTGCGTCTTCTCTCCAGCCCTCAGTCTGTTCCCTGTGGAAGCACCATCGTTTCCCTCTTTCCCAGCCCACTTTCAAAAGCTGCCTGCCGACTTCTAACCACTCACGCCACCCTCTCTCACCTCCAGTCTCCACTTCCACTCTGATGAGCAGGACTGTGGAGGTGACATTATGAATGACCTTGGCCTACCTGGGTCAGGGGCTGACCTCAGGGGGTGCTCACAGGATGGTGGCCTTGTTCAGAATTGACTTACAGAATAGCAGCACCCCCAGCATCCTCATAACCCCACACAGCACCAGGAAGGTCTGCCTCGGCCAGCCAGGGATTGAGTCATTAATTCACTCCTTCAGTATCCACTGAGCAAATGGTACCCAGAGCCCAGCTCCATCCAAGGACTGGGGAAGATGTAAAATGAGTGAGATGTGGCTTCTCCCCCGAAAGAGCTCAGAGTCTGTCAAACTTAGGAGCAAAGTGCTGAAACCGGGTTAGTGACCTCACCTGGTGTTTCTTATCCTGCTAGGGGATCACTATTAATTACCGTCAGGGGAGGCCCTTCACTTCCTGCCAGGGGGGTCACATTTCCAGGAAGAAAGCCCAGGGGAAAGAAATAAACTGCCTTTGGTGCCAGAACCAAATGAAGGGGGCTGCTGTCATCTATTCTAACCCCCTCCTCCCGCCAAGGGCAGGTGACCAGCCCAAGGTCATGACATGCATTAGTGACTGCATCATCTAGCCTCGGGGAAGCTAAGTGGTCTCTAGGTGATTTTGTCCAGGTGAGTCTTGGCTCCGCAGAGCTGTGCAGAAAAGCCCTCATCACTAGCAGTGGTCATTTGAAAGACAACATGCCAAGCTAGGGAGCCCTCTCCTCACCTCTGTTCCAGGGACCACCAGGAAGTCAGGGGTACTGCCAGCCAGAAGCACTGTGACGGGGCCCTGGGCATGGTTATAGGTCAAAGTTACAGCTGCTGTGTTTCAAGACCTCTACCCCCTTTGGAATAGAGCCAGGAAGGTGCAGGTGGGGAAGAGGAGGAGAGGGGAAGCTCATGTGCCTCCCCTGGGAAGGTGATGAGGGATCAGCCAACATCAGTTCCCAAACTTGAGTCTGCAGCCATCAGATCCATGCAGCCAATCTCCCTAGATCCTCAGGCTGTCGATTCCCTTACACAATAGCCCTGTCCAGGCCTTAGGGGTTCCACGTGGGGTCCAGAAGGAAGACAAGATGGGCCCTGAGGGGCAGCCTGTCCTAGTTCTTGGCAGGAAGGTCAGGAAATCAGTCAACCAGACAGGAATTTCCTCTTCTGCATCAGTGACCGAGAAGGCTCACCACGGCTTCCCCTCCATCCTTGCCTCTTCCTGACCCTCTTGGTACCCGAAGGTGGCTCGTAGCACAGACTTATCCCAGCCCCTACCATCACTCTAGTGGGCCAAGGGGTGGCCATCTCTTCCTTGTTCACTCTAGAGGAGCATTTCGTGGTGGCCCTGTATGACTACACCGCAGGGAACGACCGGGACCTACAGATGCTAAAGGGAGAGAAGCTGCAGATCCTGAAGGAGTAAGTTTCCAGAATCCTGTCCAAGGTCAGAGGTCTCTGCAGCTCCCTATCACAGCAGAACTCCCACCCATCCATCTCCCTACCTCACCCCACCCCACCACATCCTCCACGGCTGCCTCCAGAATATCTTCTCCATTCCCCTGCCCCCCCAATAAGTCACTCAGCATTTTCTTAAACTTGACCCAATCGCCTTCCTTCCACCTACCTTTCCAAAGTCTTTTGGGGGTGGTTCCATCTACTACCTCCTGCTCCGCTGTCAAAATCCTACTCTTCCTTCAAAACCCACCTCTAATGTCCCCTCCTCCTTGCCGCCCTCCTGCACCCACATCACTTGCCTTGCTGCACTGTCACAGCTTGTGTTGAGGTCAGTTGTGTCCACGTTTGTCTCCCTTGCCAGAAAAGATCTTACACAGGATTCTCCTCATGAAATCAGTTTTCGTTTATTTCCAGTGTTCCTTGTCAGAAACTCCTCTGAAGTCTGCTCTCTCTCAAACGTCAGGCTCGTCCTGTGGAGCCCTCAGGGCCTGCTTTTATTCAAGAAGTTCTGCAGTGGCCTTGCACCAAAAGCAGGAAAGCCCTGACCTTTTGACCCCGTGGGCTGCCTGGTGCCTCCTTTCATCAGCAGCCCTCCTCCTGTTTTTGACTTTCCTGTCCAGTCCGTACTCAGTCACTGAATTCTAAACAAGTCCCATTAATCAAGAGGAAGGCTACTCACTAGAAGACAGCGGCCCACTTGGGTTGGTCAGGCTGTCTGGCCAACTCTTACCCCAGAGGCTGCGTCATCTCCCTTTCTCCCCTGCACCAGGAGCACCCTGGGCCTGTCAGATGCTCGGTGACTTAGACATAACCCAGATAGCCCCCACGTCACTGGGCACCTCGCACAAGCTCCCTCTCATCTGCCAGCCCACCTCCATGAGTCCTCTGTCTCCCAGGGACGAGATCATGTTGCAGAGGGCTGTGAGTGCCCCAGAGTGAGGCCTATAGGAGCCACTATCCCATTTTTATTCTTCCCTTCTCCACCTTAGAGCTGGAGACTGGTGGTTGGCCAAGTCTCTCATCACAGGAAGAGAAGGCTACGTGCCCAGCAACTTTGTGGCCCGAGTAGAGACCGTGGAAGTGGAAAAGTAGGTGGACAAACTGAAGAGCCCTCAAAGCAGAGGCGCGCTTGCTGGTTGTGCTCTGTGGGCTGCTGTGCAGGGTGGAGCCAGAAAGCGGCTGAAAAGCGAGCCTGGGTGAACCCAGCACGGAGGGAGCAGGGAAGGCGCAGGGAACTGGAACTAGGGGGAAAGGCTTATCTGCCGGTCCAGACAACTCTGGGGGTCACTCCTCTGTGCTCACCTCACTCTTCCCATCTGTGAACTGAGAACCATCCCTGTCCTGGCTTACGAGGATAGAAATGTCCCCAATGTCCCACGGCCTTGCAAGCTAGCAGTGAGGCACCGTGATCTGCTACCACTCCTCCGATGCCCCCAGTGGGCAGGACCCAGGGGCTCGGACCTTGCCGGGACTCACAGGATGGTGGTCTCGTTCAGAATTGGCTTACAGGAGAGCAGCATCCTCATAACCCACTCCCACACAGCACCAGGAAGGTCTGCCTCAGCCAGCCAGGGCCTCGGTCATTAACTCACTCACACAGTGTGCGTTAAGCAAACAGTACCCAGAGCCCAGCTCTATCCAAAGACTAGGGAAGACGTAAACCTAGGAAGACGTGGCTCCTCCCCTGAAAGAGCTCAGAGTCTGTCGAACTCAGAGGCAAAGTGCTGCAACAGAGTTAGTGACCTCACCTTGTGTCCCTCATCCTGTGGTGGTTGCCCTTAGGAGGGTTCCTTGTCCGACGCTCCTGTGCCTTTCCCCAGAACAGCACGTGGACCATGCGGCACTTCCACAATGACCAGTCCAGGATCAAGGGGAACATGGTGGGAATCCGTGCCCTGAGGGTCTCAGCAGTTTGTCTAATTCAGAGACTTGACCCCAAGGAGGGTGTGCTTTGAGGGAAGGTGGTTGGGTGCATTTTCCCGGAGCAAAATTAACAAAGGCACCCAAATAATGTTCTCATTTCATTGCAAGAAAACATTAAGTCCATCCGCTGATGGGAAGTGGAAATAAGGGGGCGTAGAGGGTGAGGCGCTGTTCATGTATCAGGACATGAGGAGTCTTAGCTCGGGGTTGAGTTGGGCACAGGAACACGATATTTTATTTCTTGGGTGGGAGGTATAGCTCAGGAGGGAGATTTGGGTAAGAATATTCTGAGGATCCTGGCCACTCTCTGAGGTTTGCCTGCCTTTGCCCTTTTCCAGGTGGTTCTTTAGATCAATTAGCCGGAAAGATGCCGAGAGGCAGCTTCTGGCTCCAATCAATAAGGCGGGCTCCTTTCTGATTAGAGAGAGTGAAACCAGCAAAGGTAAGCGTGGGCGGCCGGCCCTCCCTTTCTCCTGCCGTCAGGGAAGCCCCCTCCTGAGGCCTTGCTGCTGGGAGCAGAGTGGGAGGGGAATGCCAGCCAGGAGAACCTGGCAGGTCCGGGCCCAGGCCTCCCTCTCAATTCAGGCCCTGCCTGGACAGCCCAGCTAGTGCCCAGTTGTTGGGTTTGAGGCTGTACACATGAACAGTTCTCCCATGGCCCAGGCTGGCAATGCGCCCGGGCACAGGTAGGAGAGGCCGTTGGACAGCTGCTCCCTTCCCGGGCTGGCCGTGCATCCTCTCCGGTCAGCAGGAGCACTGAGGCCGGGGGCTGGGAAGAGGGGGTGTAACCAGAGCCTCATTTTGGGATCAAAGGATCTGGGAGCTGAAAGAATCCTTAGAGATAATCTCAGCCAGAGCCTGTGACCTCAGACACTTAGAGGAGCCTGGAGGGTAACAGAAGTTTGGGGGATGGCCTGTGGCTGGATACAAAAGAAGGGGTGGTGGTGTGGAGAACTGGAGGGACTCATGGATTCAAACCCACTGACCCAGCAAAACATTTCTGCCGCCACCCTCGGGCCACTAGGTTTTCTCTGGTACATTTAGTTTTCTATCCTTCTTTCCTTCTTAAAGTTCTTTGTGTTATAAAACCTAAAACACATATAAAAATTGTATAATTATAAATATAGAGTAATAATAAGTAAAAACCTGTGCAACCACAAGACAGAACATTCCAGAATGTCCAGAGCCCCTCTCACTCCTCCACCTGTGCCCCTTTCTGATTCAACCTCCCCATCCCCAGAGAGGTCACGGCTATCCTGACTTCACGGAAATCCTTCCTTGCTTTTCTTTATAGTTTTACCATCATGTTTTGTCTGTTTTTCAGCTTTATACAAATAGAAGCATACTATTTTTATTTTTATCTGTGTTGCTCCTTTCACTCAGCATTGTCAGTGAGATTCTGTATTAGTTTGCTAGGCCTGCTGTAACAAAATGCCACAGACTAGGGGGCTTAAACAACAGAAATGTATTTTCTTACATTTTGGGGGCTGGAAGTCGGAGATCAAGGTGTCAGCAAGATTGGCTTCTTCTAAGGCCTCTCTCCTTGGCTTGTAGACACACACAAGTACACAAGTGTGTCTGTGTCCTAATCTCCTCTTCTTATAAGGACACCAGTCAGACTGGATTAGGGCCCACCCCAATGACCTCACTTTAAGGTAATCACCTCTTTAAAGCCCCTATCTCCAAATATAGTCACATTCTGATGTACTGGGGGTTAGGACTTCAACATAGGAATTGCGGGGGGGGACACAATTCAGCTCATGCCAGATTCACTCATGTTGTTGAGTATGGCAATAGTCTGTTCCATTTCATTGCTGTAGAGAATCCAGTATATGAACATTCTGAAGCTATCCGTAAGCTATTTCTCCATTCTAATCTTGGTGGACGCGGGTTGTTTGAACTGCTATAACCTTATTATATACACTTCCTGATACACATTTGCCACTAGTCTTCCATCTTTGACATGGGCCAATACCCCCATTTGAATGATGAGGAAACTGAGCCCCTGAGGGAGGAAGTGGCTCACATGAGGCCAGCAGTGAAAAATGTCAGAGCCCATATCATCTATGAGGCTCCGAATATCTTCACAAGCCCTAAAGTGTGTCAGGCTGGCCCTGGGGTGATGGAGGGGAATTTCCCAAGCAGTATGGAGAAAGCCTTTGTTTATTAGGACATTGCACATAGGGACCTGGTACATCCTTATGGCCAATTTTTAACTGGAGAGGAGGTGGTGACAGCAACATCAGAGGGGGAAAGGGAGACAGAGTGACTGGACCGTGACTTTGGTTCCCTGGGGTTGAGGCAGAGAGAATGGACAGGTTTTGCCTGGTCAGAGCACCCCTCCGGGCTTGTCCCTTAGCTCCATTCACGGCTGGAGAACCACAGCAAGTGGAAGCCCCAGAGCAACAGAAGCTGGACAGAGAGCTGCTTATAATACCCTGTGGGGCTCAGGGAAGACCCTTGGCCTCATGGGCCCTCAAAGGGGCAGGGCCAGGCTGGGGAGGAGGAGGGGTGCAGGTAAGTTGGGGTGCTCTGTGCAGAATTTCCTGAAATGCATCAATGGTTGCATTAAATCATATATATATATACACATACATACATATTAGGACATTGCCATTATTCCATTTTAACAGCAGATTACCTGTGTCCAAGAAACAATATGGGAATCACTGATGACATAAATGTTTTGTGTTGTTGTTGTAGAACATTTCAAGTACATACTGAAGTAGAGAGAATAGTATAGTGGAACCCCTTGTACCCAACACCCGGCTTCAACAATGACCAACTCAGCCAATCTTGTTTCATATACATCCATCCCCACTCATCCTATCATTTTGATGCAAATCCCAGATATCATGTCATTTCACTCTGGAAATGATGTTTTAATCATTGCCTACTGCTAAGATGCCCTCTGGAGGGAAAGGGACCCCAGTCCTCAGTGTGGAAGAGGAAGGGGTTCTCTAAGGGTGGGGGTGTCTCCTCCTGTCCTTGCCCACCCTGGGAAGCTAGCCAAGCTGGGAACTGGCCAGACAGAGCTGGGGCTGCAGGGCGGTCCAAGCATCATCAGCCCTCACACATCTGTATACACGTGCACACACACCTGCTTACATGCTCCTCCCAACTCCAGAGCCAGACCCCTCTGTCTGCATCTGGAGCCCGTGGCTTCCAGACAGGGCCTGTCCTCCCCAGACAGGGAAGGAAAGCTGCCCTCAGAAGCAGGGGGAGCCAGCTTAGCCCGTGTGGCCTCCAGGACGTCCCTTAGCCTCTAAGCCTCAGTTTATGGGTATCTATGTGAGGACGGACTAGTTTCCTAGTCCTTCCGGTGTTAGGAAATCTCAGTCTCTGGGAGCCCCGCCCTGCGTGTCCAGCAGGGTAGGAGATCCAGGTTTTGTGAACCCGAAGCTGATAGGATCTGCAGGTCCCCTTTAAGAAGAATACCAAATTGTAAAAAGATATCAACGATAGGCCCTGGATTGAGCCCAGGCAAGTGAGGGACCCTAAATCTCGAGCTTCCTCAGCAGCACTGCGTGAAGGAGAGAGAGGTCTCCTTGGCTTATCGCTAGGCACCCTACAAAGAGTGAGGGGCGAAGAAATGGGGTGAAAAGCCTTATTCCTCACTACAGTGGTGCGAGGATGAATGAATTCCCTAGAGCCACTCTCCGGTTCCTTAGATACCGGGGCACACAGTTGCAGCTACGCGGGGCGAGGCAGGGGGGACTGTTTGCAGCTGGGGCCGGGGGGCGTGGGGTGGACTGTGGCAGCGGAAGGCGCGCCAGCTGGGCGCACGGCCTCTCGCCATCCTTTTGCAAGTGGGTAATGAGAGAGGCGCAATGGCTAAGTGAGATGGGAGGAGAGAAGGGGTTTGAGATGGGGTGAGGCTCTGACAGGAGAGGAAAGATGCCTGAAGACAAACAGCACAGCGGAAAATCAAGCGTCCACACCCGAGAAAAGAGGTATCCGAGCCTGACACCTGGCGGGGGAGCGTGGTACTGCTCGCGGTAGGCGCGCCCTCAGGGAGGCCCCCGGAGCCCCCAGGCCTGCCGCTAACCAGCAGAGTCACGTGGGGCAAGCGACGTCTCCATTCCGGGCTTCAGCCTCCTCATATTCCAAATAACGAGTGGGGCATGGTACCCAGAGAGCTGGACAGAGGCATTTTATAAAAAACATCAAGTTTATAGAAAGAAGTTTCTCAGCTGGAAACTCTTGTCTCCTAAATTGCTCTTAACCCTTAGCAACTGCTACCCCTTGTCTGCAGACAAATATTAACATAGATGAATTTGAACAGAACCCCTGGGAAATGTCTCATCATGTTTTCCTCCAGGGACCTGAGTGCTTGAGGTTTGGGATTTGCTCTTGATTGTGGGGATAGGGTCAGTCTTTTCTGCCAGAATGAATGAATAGAGTGACCAGGTTTCCAAGTGGGAGCACAGCGCAATTGCTAAGAGAACGTCCAGGCTGCTCCAGAGTTCTGTGATTCCCTGGCTGAGATTTGGGAGGAACATCAAGGACAGAGCCAGATGGAGCTGATAAGGAAGGCTTCCAGAAGGGGTGAGATTGAGATGGAGGAGAAGGTAACATGACAGAAGCGGTCAAAATGGAGAGCAGACTTTGGGGAAGTTTTTTCCAAGGCATTGAAATGAAGCCCAAATCCCAATCCTGATTTTCCCTCTTTATGCCTCACTTCTACTGCATGTGTCTTTATTAACACTCTAGGTGCCTTCTCCCTGTCTGTGAAGGATGTGACCACCCAGGGGGAGGTGATCAAACACTATAAGATCCGCTCCCTGGATGAAGGAGGCTATTACATCTCCCCCCGAATCACCTTCCCCACTCTCCAGGCGTTGGTGCAGCACTATTCTAGTAAGAGGGGGGTGTTTAATGGGGGCGGGGACTTGTGCCAGAGGAGCCCTTGTATCTCTCTATGATGAAGATTTCAAGGTTGCATGAACCATTGCTGCCATCTTGGGGGATTGTCCCAAGGCTGGACCTAAGGAGTTGACAACCATCAACGTAATGATTCAAAGTCTGTGTCCCTAATCCCCTCCACTGTCTCAGCATGCAACCACTTGGAGAGTAACAGGTATTTTCAGTCTTAGAGAGAGCAGGTCAACGATAGCATGACTTGTTTTATGCAAAACAAAGGCAAAGAGCTGAGTGTGTGTGTGTAGTGTGTGTGCACACTCACACATGTACACTTGGGGGTGGGAGTGGGCCTGGCAAGAAAGGGAGGGGGACACAGCTGGGAATGTTACCCAGCTCCCAAGGGAGAGATGCGACTATAGCTGCTCTGATAACCTCCAGCCCCATCCCTTCTTCCCTAATGCAGAGAAAGGGGATGGTTTATGCCAGAGGCTGACCCAGCCCTGCGTGAGCCTGGCTGCTCAGAACCCCTGGGCCCAGGACGAATGGGAAATCCCCCGGCAGTCTCTCAAGCTGGTCAGGAAGCTTGGGTCTGGGCAGTTTGGTGACGTCTGGATGGGTAAGTATGTGGCTTGCCCGGAGCCCCTCTCTCCCTGCCCTGAGTCACAGAAGGCTGGGGATTTGCACAGTGCATCAAGCTTCCCCATAACGGCTTGTGAGGAAGAAGGGACAGAGGCTATGATCCCCATTTTACAGATGAGGTAATGGAGGCACAGAACATTGATGTGACTTGCCCTCAGTTGTTATGACATCCTGGTGATGGAAAGGAACAGAATCCAGCTCTCCCAACCTTTAGTCGGTTCTCTCCTTCGTTCCTCACTGCCCCGTGCTGGCCTTGCTGCTGACTCGTGTGTGATCCTGAGCATCTTGCTAACTCCTCTTAGCTTTGGCTCACCAGATGGAAACAGTATGTTAAACATGGTGAGCGGTGACCCAGGAGCTCCAGGAGTCTGATAATAGACCAAGGCCACCAGTTGCAGCTGTGTGACTCTGGCCAAGTCACTTAACTTCCCTGTGTCCTCACCTTTCAATCGCAGCTGATGACTACTCCCGTGCTTACCATGGCACCATCAGAATATAAAAGATGGTGCTTTGTTTTATCCCTGGAATGGTCCATGTTTCTGGGGCATGATTTCATGGTAGGATCCTGCTGCCTCCTGAATCCTCCAGTGCCCAGGGCTGATGCCTGAGGCACCTCTGGCAGGAGCTCCGCCTGGGTCCCTGCTCAGCTCCCCTGAGAAGGGAGAGTCTGAGTTATTGCTTGTCTTTTACTTTTCAGTATGGATGCGGGACCTAATGGAGGGAGGGGAGAGTGTGGAGGTGCAGGTACCATAAGGAGTGGGAGAGGAACACCACAGGGCACGGCAAGGGGGGAAGGAGGCCCCTAAGCACCTCTACCCCCTCTACAATTTTGCCATGGGCAAAACATGATGTTTGTTTCCACGATGAAGCTACCATGTGGCAGGAGAGACTCATGTAGGGAGGGAGGCAGGCTACAGGAAGGACAAAAGAATGCAACCCAGACCCCAGGTGTAGGGGCAAGGAGGTGAAATGCCACCCCCCCCAGGTGGGTTGAGTTCATCAGCTGCCCGAGGCTCCAGTCCAGCAGGGAGGCTGAGATGGGCCATCATCCTGCAAGATAAGCCAGCATGTCCATCCCCCCAGGAGCTGTACATTCCAGCCCGGGGCCACTTCCTGGGCCCGCCTGTAGGACAGGGATGGCTCCTGGAAGCTTACATAGATTGTGGTTAAAGGATCACCTCCCACAACCTCTGGGTCTTCTCAGTGGCTTCTTCACTTTCTCCCCCCAACCCCGGGCTCAGGTTATTACAAAAACAACGTGAAGGTGGCCATCAAGACCTTGAAGGAGGGAACCATGTCTCCGGAGGCCTTCCTGGGCGAGGCCAACCTGATGAAAACTCTGCAGCATGAGAGGCTGGTCCGTCTGTACGCTGTGGTCACCAAGGAGCCCATCTACATCGTGACCGAGTACATGGCCAGAGGTGGTGCCCTGCACGGGGCTGGTCCCTCAGACGGAAGGGAGGGGTGGGGGCAGGGCTCCAGGTTTAGGGGGCCGGGGAGGCTGAAGCCGATCTGCTTCCGTGGGTTTGCCTGGCAGGGGGTCACTGAGCCGTGGGCTGGATCCATTAGTCGGCGTCCTGCAGATCTGGTGTGTTCCATGTGCATGGGGGGCAGGAGGGAAGGATGGTGAGAAACAAGACGGGTAAATGGTTCCTGTATAGCTGTGTCCTCAGTTCGGGACCACTTCAACATTTTTGGAGTGTATCCTCTGTGTCCGGCACTGTTTGATGGCCACTGGGGAGGACAGAGCTTTACAAAGTCGAAAGAGCAGTGGGCTGGGTGTCCAGGGACGGGTTCCAGTCCCAGTTCTCCCACTCACTGGCCATAGGACCTTTTGCAACCGTATGAATATTTACAACAGGGATGAAAAGAGAGGTTGGGCAGGATGGCCTCGGAGGTCCACGGTGTGGCCAAGCTCTTGTGGGGCAGTGGGCCTGGGGTTGGGCCTCAGCCTTTGACCTCCTTCTCACTCCTCCTGTGACCCTGCTTCCTGTAGGATCCTAACGTTGCCAGTTAATTTAGTCCCTTAAAAATCGTTATGAAGTGGGCCCCACCTTGAGCAGAGGGTACAGTGGCTCCCCTGCTCACCTCTTAGCCGCACCTCAGGTGAGCATCCCTCCCAGCTCTTAGATGCCACGAATGAGCTGCATTTGTCCCCTGCACAAACCCCAGGGGACGGGTCTCTCCATTCTGGTACTTTCTTGCACTCTTGGTCCTCAGAGGCAGAATCTCTGCCAACAAAGGGTGAAGGGGGCAAGAAGACACTTTGGAATGTCGTGCTGGGACCAGCACTCAACTTAGAGGAACAGGTCTTGCTCCTGGCTCCCTGGCTGTGTGACACTGACCCTGGCGGAAATCTACTTCCTCTGAGCAGCCGCGAGCACATCAGCTGCCTCCTTGGGTGCTATGAGGAGTGAGATGGGAATTTCTGAAAGCAGGAGGCGCTCTGCAGCTGGGGGTGGAGTTCTTCTCTGTGCACAAGAAAGTGCCACCTCCTTCTTGCCCCCAAGTGGGGAGCAGCCAGGGCCGGGTCACTTCGCACAAGTGCAGTTGCAACTTTTCGTTCCTTAGGATGCTTGCTGGATTTCTTGAAGACAGATGAAGGTAGCAGATTGTCCCTCCCGAGACTGATTGACATGTCGGCCCAGGTTTGTGAGCTACCAAGTGCACGGGGCCTGAGAGTACCAATGCCCTCCTACAGGCCCAGGCCCCCAGGCCCTCTCCTCCATGCCCTGCAGCTTAACAAAGTCAACTATTTAGAGGTTGTATCCGTTAGATTTAGGCTGGGCTGTGAAGAACAGAAAACCCAAAGTAATAATGGCTTCAATGTGTAAACATCCAGAGGTGGGCATTCTGGGGAGGGTAGGTGGGTCTGCTCCTGGAGGTCACGGGGACCCAGGTTTATTCCACCTGCCGGGTGGGTATCTAAGCATGTCATCTTATTGCCCAAGATGGCTCCTCATCCTTTACCGTTGTGTCCTCCTCTCAGCCAACAGAAAGAAGCAAGGGGAGACAAAAGCCCACCTTCCTCCCTTTAGAGACTCGTCCCTGAAGTCACCCACTACACTTGCTCTTACATCCACCCCCCACCTTCCTGTCACCTGGCCACACCTAGCTGCAAGGGAGCCTGGGAAATGTAGTCTTTATTCTGGGCCAAGCCATGATGGCATGAGGTGGGTTCTATTACAAAGGAAGTGAGGGAGACAGGATGGGCTGGGAAACCCAGAGAGTTCACTCAAATTCCATTTAACATGGTAGGCCAGTGTCTTCTTGCGATCTCATTTCTTCCTGAGATGGTGCCCACAAATGCCTTCTGTAGCAGGTGACTCACGACTCAAACTTCTTGAGGAGAAGAGCAAAATGGAGAGGAGGCGTCTTTCCTCCCCAGGGATTTTAGCTGAGGGTTCTAACTGGCAGGAAAACACATCTGGTGGCCCCAAGTGTGTGTCTGTTAAAACTGGAACTCTCAGCAGAAAAGCTCTGGTCTGTGGTCAGCCTGCGAGACACATGAACACACACACACATCCGCCGACAGAGAGGAAACCTCCCCCACCCTCGCCGCCCCAGCCCCACCTCCTCTGGCCTTATCTGCTATTAGTATCAGTACAGGAACTCAGGTCACTGACGCCTTTTTTCCACTGAGGTGAGCACGGATGGGTTTGAGCAGGCTGGTGAGAAGGTCTTGGAAAATTAACGCTGTCACCGGTTTCAAACCACATAACAGTGATAAGCCTGCCTGCTCCTTTTTTCGCTTTCTTTCTTTTCCTTCTCTCACTCTCTTATTCAATCTCTTGGGAAATCTTGGGTCACCCAGGAGCAAAGGATGTGAAAAACCACCTGAGTTTATATCTAGGTGTGGTCAAGAATCTGAGGATTAGGAAACCAGCAAATCAGAACCTCCCAGGTGAACAGCTTCTAGACCACATTCTGGTCATGCTAACAGCTCGCCATGCTCACATGGGTGTGCGCGTGCACACACACACACACACACAGACACTCTTAACGCCCTTCTGGGCGCCCCTTTTCCTGCTCTACAGGATGAAGTGCAAAGCTCCCCTCCAACCACAGCCCCATGTGCCCTACTTTGCAGCCATATAGCAGCTCCCCAATGTCCTGCACACCTAGGAGCCTTCGCCCCAGCTGTCCCCTCTGCCTTTGACTCTCCTCTCTCCTGGCAGAATCTTAATCAACCTCCCTGACCCAAGACAAATGTCATTTCTCTTAAGTTTCCCCTGGACGGGAAAGTGCTTGCGAGCACTCGGCTCGTGTGTTCTCGTTAGTAGTGTGCATGGCAGGGTCTTCTCCTGGAAAGCAGATCTGGGTCCTACTCAACCTTTTTCTTTTTTCCCTGTATTTCTAGTCCTGCTTAATACATATTTCTTAACTGATGAGTACAGCTAAATGCTGTCTAGATGTAAGATATTTAGTGTTCAGTTTTATGGTCCTCACAGTACCAGACCAATAAATGTATATTGATAGAATGGTTTAGCGAAGGAATAAATAAATGAAGGAATAAGTGAATGGATTCATGAATTCGCCAGTGCAAATGGAAACGTAAGCAGAAGTGGGATCGATTCCAGTGCCGGCTTCTTGCCATAGCAGGTCTGAGGAGGTAAATTGGCTTTCTATTCTCGGCCTTAGTTTCTTCATCCATCAATTGGGAGTGCAGTAAAGAAAGCCTGGGTTAGTTTCCTCAGCTAAAAGGCACAAGAGCAGCCAAAACAGCTATTGCTGGCCCATTGCTGGTGACTAGGGACAGAAACGAAGTCCCATCTTCTTCTACCGCCTCTGTTCCATGGGGATTCTGTGCACGTTCCCTGAGTGCCCTCCACGGGGCGCTGCTAGGTTAGGCCCTCAGCCACATGTCTCATCTAATGCCCCCCTCAACTCCATGTCCTGGAGACCCCTTCCCTCCTGCTCCTGGTCAGGACAGTGACCCCTCAGGGAGCTTAAGCAACGTGCTGGGGGTCAGCGATGTAAATCCAGGGCTCCCTGCTCCAGGAACAGGCTTCCAACTTGCCAAGGAGATGAAAGCCTTTCCTTCCCTCTCAAGAGACTTCCTTTTCTCCTGCCTTCATTTGCTGTCTTCCTCCTCTGGAACACTGGGAGGAGAGCGGAGGTGGCTGAGGGGTACAGGTAGCCCCCGGCTCTGATGACCGTGTCTCCGCCTTTCTGGGCTTGTAGAGGACTTTATGGGGTTATGGCTTTCAGCTGAGGAGCAGTTGAAGCCTCTCTCTGCTCCACCCAAGAACCTGCTCCTCCAGCACCACCACCAGCCCCTGTGCATCTACCACAAGAAACAAAACCCAATGCCCAAGCGTCCCTTCCCCTCACAGGCTGTGGGAGGATGAGGTTGGGTTCACAGGCTGGTGGCGAGAGTGGGCAGGGTCCTTCCTCTCCCCCACAGGGCCTGCGCAGGGGACACTGGGTGGGCTGGACCCTTTCATGGAGGTGTCCGCTCTGTCCTTCACTGTGTGGCCTGTTCCCTCAGATTGCCGAAGGAATGGCGTACATCGAGCGAATGAATTCAATCCACCGCGACCTGAGGGCAGCCAACATCCTGGTGTCTGAGACGTTGTGCTGCAAGATCGCAGACTTTGGCTTGGCCCGGATCATCGACAATGAGTACACTGCCCAAGAGGGTGAGCAAAGCCCCCAGCCACGAGGGAGACCTTGGGCCTTACCTTCCCCAACTCCCCAAACCCCCTTGGACTTCCCTTTGTCACAACAGAGCAGAGCCCTGTGTGAAGAGATTGGAGAGCTGTGCGGTTTCCACAATTCTGCCTTACCCCCAGCTCGATCAGCATTTCCCTAAATGTGCTCCGCAGAGCACTGGTGCCTCATGAGGAATGGCTCTGTGATGAAGTAGGTGTGGAGATCCTGCCTAGTCCATCCAGCCCCCCTTGGAGATTCCCAATGCACACCAGTATCTAAAGGCACTGAGAAGTCCTGCAGTAAAGAAAAGTGTACATTTGCTTCACCTGGGGTCTCCACACTAATCTGAGCCCCAAATAATTTTTCCAGTTATCTTCTATTAGCCTCCCACAGACTTAGAGTTTCACAGAACAAACCCTGGAAAACATTGCTCTAAAGCATGAGCAGCACGACCTTCTACCTGAATTAGGGTTTCCACAAGCACTCTACTTTACTTTGTTAGTATGACTGAGGTGCAAATCCTCTTCACAAGAGAAGTGGAAGTGGTCATATACATTTATCGAGAAAGCTAGCAAGCGATATTAGCTGAGCACATTAATCCATTGATACAGGAGAAGGATCCATGTGGCTCGTTCCCTGAGGGAACGTCAGGCTGGCTGGGAGACCAAGGTAGCAGGGCAAGGTGGGAGGTAATCAAGAGCTGAGCTGTCGGTCCCTCTGAATGCCGGCCAGGGCTGCAGCCATCCTCAGGGCCTCTACAGGGCAGCAGGATTTGAATCCCTCCTCACTGTGACCCTAGCAGGTACATAAGTCATGCGTCATCATTTCCTTTTTGCAGGAAAGGGTTAACTGAAGCAGGGACCAGTTAGAGTGACTGCCCAAGCTGTGGGCTCCTGTTATTAAAGCAGGCCCCTGTGAGGTGGCAAAGGACCCTTCCACCCCAGATGGAAACACATGCTGGTTGCCCACGCAGGCCCACAGCAAAGCCCCAAAGAGGGTGACAGGGTGGTATCTGTGTCCATACTGTCCTTCCGTGCTGCGGACCCCCAGAGTCTGCGCATGCCTGGCCATGTGTCCTGGTGGGTCGTAGTGACTCCCTGGACGCATCTCTGTCATGTACAGCATGCCAAGCTCTGCAAGGGAGGGCGGGGGCACAGGGGGAGCAGGAAGAGCAGGGAGTGGGGGTGCCGGGGCGGTCAGTCATGGCCTCACAAAGCTACTTGCGGCTCTTCTCTCAGGTGCCAAGTTCCCCATCAAGTGGACTGCCCCAGAGGCCATCCACTTTGGGGTGTTCACCATCAAAGCGGACGTGTGGTCCTTCGGAATCCTCCTGATGGAAATCGTCACTTACGGGCGCGTACCCTACCCAGGTAGGCGGCTTCGTCCTACAGTGACATGCGGGGCTCCCTGCTGTCCTGAGACAGCTGTGATGGCAGAATACCCATCCTTGGTGCCCGGGCTGCCCACAGACATGTCAGAATGCAGTCCCCACAGTAAGGACAGAGAGCCAGGCATGCCACTCTGGGGGCGGGGTTTCTGCCCCTTTCCTCAGCATTGCTCTTGGCAGCAGGGTTGTGTCCCCTTCATCCAGCAGAGGTCAGTGAGCCCCCAAACCTGGAATTAAGTAAAGGTCCAGGTCTGAACTCAAGTTTACTCCCAACTGGTTTGTTCTCTGCTGAGGACAGGCTGTCCCTCTCTTGGCCTTACACCTTGGGTGTATTCCGGAAAGCCCATGTGATGGTAAAATCCCCCTCTGGCCCCATCCCCAGCCCCGCGTCAGAAGGGCTCGGGCAGCTGAGCAGTCTGCCCCTGAGCGATCTCTCCTAGGGAGCTGGTGCCTTTTCACGGAGCACTGCCCGGTGAGGGATGGGCTTCGCCGTGTGCCGGGCAGTCCCAGGTAGGCGAGATAGGGCCCCATCCCCGGAGGAACTGCCCCGCGCTAAGGCGGAAATCTGCAGCCTCATTTCCAGCCGATCGCCAAGCAGTGAAAAGGAAGTAGAGGGATGTTTGACGGTGGCGCCAGCGGGCGGGCGGTCAAGGGACCCGCAAGGGAGGAGCCGTGGTCCGTGCCTCAAGGCCCTGGCCCCTCAGCCGCGCTCTGCGTCCCCTCCGCCCCAGGGATGAGCAACCCCGAGGTCGTGCGCAGCCTGGAGCGCGGCTACCGCATGCCGCGGCCCGACTCGTGCCCGCCCGAGCTGTACCGCGGCGTCATCGCCGAGTGCTGGCGCAGCCGGCCCGACGAGCGGCCCACCTTCGAGTTCCTGCAGTCGGTGCTCGAGGACTTCTACACGGCCACCGAGCGCCAGTACGAGCCGCAGCCCTAGCCCGCTGGGGGGCGCGCTCCGGCCCGGGGACGCCTCCCACCTGCGGCCCGACCGCGGAACCCACGAGGCGCGTGCACCTCGCGGCTGTTGTTCCAGCCCCACACGGGCTGCAGAGGCAGGGAGGGATTGGGACGCCCGTTTCTCAGATGAAAGTAGGGGTAGAGGCGGCCTGGCCGGTGGGTCACAGCACGGACTCCGGAGCCGATCCAATCGCAGTCCCATCCCTCTCAACTGTGTGACCTTGGGCGAATTCCTTAGCCTCTCTGTGCCTGCGCTTCCTCATGTGTACAATGGCGAAGAAACATCATAGTACTTACCTCGTATGTTGCTCATGAGGATTACATTAGTTAACCCCCGTAAGATGTGCAGAGTGTTCAGAATAAGAGATACTCTTAAGGCTCCCCTGTGCTGGCACCAAAAGCGAGAGGTCAGCCGCAGGTGACCGGGAGGCCCGCTGCGCCCACCTGCGCGGACCGCGCCCCGGTGCGGCCCCCGTCCGCGACCCCCGCAGCAGGACTGGGTCCTCCAAGCCGTCCGCTCGGAGAAGCGTCCACGCGCGTCGGCTCTGGGCGGGGCCCTGACCCAGACTGCGCTCCAGCACTTTGGGACTTTTCCGTAATAAAGTCACGAGCTCTGACCTTTTCCGTGTCGTTACTGGTGACAAGCCTGGACATCGCACACCTGACGTACCTGGCTGCCGGAGAGGCGCTTCTGGGGACTCGCGGATGGTACTGGGTTTCTGATGGAAACTGAGCCCCCAACCCCAGGACAACCGCGCAGACCCCACTGTCGCTGCCCTTTAGGGGAGGCTCGAGCAGGACCAGCAGGTGGCGCCCTCACCTCAGAAATCCTTGGCCTCCGCGGATCTGACTCTGGTGATCGGGTACCGTCTGCTCAGCAAAGCGCCGGACCTGACAGCGGGAACCGCGCTTGCTGGGTGCGCGCACAGGCGAGGTGGACAAGCGCCCTGGGCTCCGAGTCCCGGGGACCAGGCACATGAATAATGAGCGGATGACGATGGCATGGTAACACCAAGGAACATTCGAGGCTCCCCACTGTTCACGGAGGCTCCCCATTTGTCATGTTTTTTGTTTTGTTTATAATAGATTTTAAATTTTTGAGCAGTTAGGTTTACAGAAAAATAAGCAGAAGGTACAGAGAATCCCCATTTACCCCTCACCCCTGCCCCCCAATATCCCCTATTATTAACATCTTGCAATAGTGTGGACATTTGTTACAATTGATGAGCCAGTATTGACACATTGCTGTTAACTGAAGTCCATAGTTTACAGTGGGATTCGCTCTTTGTGTTGTACATCCTATGGGTTTGGACAAATGTGTAATGACATGTCTCCACCATTACAGTGTCATACAGAGTAGCTTCAGTGCCCTAAAAGTCCCCTGTGCTCCACCTTGTCATCCCTCCTTCTCTCTCTCTGAACCTCTGGCCACCAACTTGCCATGTTTTGACTCCTCTGATCCTGTGACAACCCCAGGAGGTCAGAATATTACCACCCCATGCACGGAGGAAGAAACCGAGGCACAGAGAGCTTGTGTGGTGTCCCCAAGGTCACGCTGTTCATAAGTATCGGGATGGGGGTGTGGACCCAAGCAGAGCTGCTGGACTGTGGCAGCAAAGGGGGCGAGGTGCTGGGCTGGGAGACCTCACAGAGGGGCAGCTTCTGCAGGGGAACAGAGGTGACCAGCAGAGAAGGACACAGGTCTGTATAGCACTTGCTATTTCCAGAGTACATTCAGTACTACAGGCTCTCAGACAGCCACGGGAGGGAGGGAGGGAGGGAGGGAGCCGTTCCCTTTATTATTACGCCTACGCTCTTTTCCGCAGAAAAAGAAAAAAAGAACCCGAAGATTCCATACCACCAGGCTTGCCCAGAGGCTCTTAGCTGGCTGGTACTGAACCCGGGATCTGAGCTGGCTCCTTGCCCCCAGCCTCTCGCCATAAGTGCTGTGTGAGGGAGCAGAGCCCTCTCAGGAGCAGGGGGTGTCTGCAGGCGGAGGTCTGGCAGACTTGCTGGGCAGTTCCCAGGTGGAGCCTGGGGCAGTGGGGGTGATGTGGTCAGATTGGCGCTTGGACAGATCTCCCCCTCACCCCGTGGTCCAGCATGCAGGGGGTGGAGGGCCCCTGGGGCAGGGAACCCCGTCCTCGGCACAGTGAAGGCTCCAGAGAATTGCCTCTGACCTCCCCCAGGAACCAGGGCTCTTTGGGGGAGGTGACTGCTGAGTCTCTCAGGAAAAAAATGTAGCTCGGCCTCCCCCAACCCTAGCCCCAGGGCCTTAGTGCCTCCACTCAGTCCCCCCATTCTCCTCAGGTCTCCTGTCAGTCCAGGTGCTGGAAGAAAGAAATCTCTGGGAAGTGGAGCTGCCTGGCCCAGAATCAGGGGTGAGAACTAAGCTGGCAACCTCTGCCAGAGTGGCGCACCGGGCAGAGACAGACCTGAGCCCGTGGGGCCCACAGAGAAGGGCCCTGAGAGGACCTAAGGGTGCCTCTGGAGGTAGGGCTGGGCAGGGAGCTAGCATCAGTAGGGTGAAGAATAGGTCTCTCCTTCCAGCTTAACACCCTGACCCCTGGGCCTGGGCACCACTTCCCACCTCCCACGGCCCCTCTGATGTGGTTTCCAGGACTTGGGCCCTGGCTGTCCATGAGCTGCAAGGCCTGGGCTGGCTCATCACCTCCCTGGACCCCACTGCCTTCCCCTAAAGACGAAGGGGTCACCCAGTGCTCTGACAACCTCACTATTCATGAAAATCACCTAAGTTCCTTGTTTTAAAACACAAGTTTCTAGACCTCTCCCTCTGAGATTCTGATCCAGCGGGTCTAAGACAAGGTCTGGAAACTTCATCTTTTCTAAGCACCCTAAGTGATTTCCAGCTTAAATCCACGGCTCTCAATCCTGGATGCACGTTCGAATCATGGCGGGATGGAAGAGGGAGGACGACCTAGGGGGAGGGCACATTTAAAATACCAGTGCCAGGATTGCAGGGGTCCTGGCCGTCAGTACATTTTAGATGTCCCCAGCCGGGACTGGGAGCCGCTGGGCGAGGCTGTGTGGGGTTCGGCAGTACCCTTCCCAGGAGGCATGGCTGCAAGTCACCTGGGGGGGGGCAGTCTGATGCCCAGGTCCTGGAATTGCAGGACCAGCTCACGCCTGTAGCTCTTCTCAGTTTTAATACGCAAGTCACAACTGGGGAAACTAAAAAGAAACCCACAAGACTGGGCATTCTCGGAGGAACATTGTCAGGCGAGGCAGGAGCATTCCCTCCTCCACCTCGGGTTCCCCCTGGAGGTTTCCTGGGGAAGGTGAGGCTGGAGACGAACCTTGAGGGACCAGTGAGGCTTTTCTCCACTAGGAGGCGCACTTGCTTTAGCGGTGCCGGGAACTGAGCCACAGTGTCCTGGTGCTTTTCTGTTAGGAAATAAGTTTATAAGGGACGAGAGCTTTCCAATTCCCAGCCAGAAAGTGAAGTGTGCGAGGGTGTGGAGAGAGAGAGATACAGCAAGAGAGAGAGACAGACAGATA
Source organism: Diceros bicornis minor (assembly GCF_020826845.1). Classification (NCBI taxonomy): domain Eukaryota; kingdom Metazoa; phylum Chordata; class Mammalia; order Perissodactyla; family Rhinocerotidae; genus Diceros; species Diceros bicornis. The sequence goes on along the minus strand of NC_080750.1, from coordinate 62,649,966 downwards.
TACAGAGACAGAGAGAAACAGAGACAGGGGGAGAGAGAGAGAGAGAGTACCAACAGGCAAAAGCAGCATTTCCTGCTCTGGGTCTTTGTCTTCCGAGTGGGAGGGGAGGTTATTCAGGGCTGTGGAGGCCGTATTCTCCCAACGAATCTGCACGTGTGAGGATACCGGGAAGGGGGTCCAGGCCTGGAGCATATGATTGCTGCTCCCTCACCCAGAGCTCTGGTGAGGCTGCACCCAGCCTTGGACCCCAGTCGCCTTCTTGCCTGTGATGGAGATTGTGCCGTTCCTTCGCTCTCCCTCCCCAGAGACACGACACATTTGCAGTGTTATTGTAAAATGAGTAACAGCAAGATCTTTGGAGTCAGATAGACCTGGGTTCAAATTTAAGCACTTCCTCTGCCCTGAAGTGTGACTTCTCTGAGCCTCAGTTTCTTCATCTGTCAAATGGGCATACTAATGACACCTATATTATAGGCTCATTTCAAGGTTTAGATGAAAGAGTACATGTGAGGCGTTTCTCACAGTGCCTGTCATGGTGAATGCTCAGAAGTGTCAGCTCTTATTACTGTTATTACAGCCCCCAAAGAAAGGCCTTCGAAGATGGTGGTCCACAGCCCCAGTGCCCTTAACCGGGGTTCCCCTGTCCTCTGTGCTCTCTCCTGCTTGGGCTTCTAGTTGTCCCCTTGGCGTTTGTTCTCTGTTCATGGCCGTGAGTTTTCTTTATCTGCCTTCATACTCCTCCCACCCTCCCTCGGGGCAGAACCTTGAAAAGAGCATGTGGGGTTTGAAGTCGAGGACCCAGGTTTCCCCAGCACTTTCCAGCTGTGTGACCTTGGGTAAGTAACTCAAGTCCTCTGAGCCTCAATTTCCTCGTCAAAAACAGAAGAATTTGGGGGAGACACAATTCAACCCGTAACAGATAGTAACACCTAAACGTAACAATTATTTCTTCTCCTATATCTTCCACTATACCTGCCCAGTGCTAGGCACACGGTAGGCGTCAGTGTATTCTTGTTTCAAAAACAAGAACACTTGGTGTGAATAAACTTCCCATCTACAAATAAGGGCGATCAGAGCTAAGCTGGAATACCACTGACTAGCTTTAAGCAAACTCACATAGAAAAATCGAGATTTACACAAAGGCAAAACTGTCCTTAGTGATTTATTTTATAAAAGGTTTTGCCACATGATCCTTTAGGTACTTTAAAAGTGGTACTCGGGTTTCCCCAGGCTTCATGTTGTCATTTTTTTTTAAATTGTGGTAAAATACACGTAACATAAAATTTACTATCTTAGGCACTTTTTAAGTGTACTGTTCAGTAGCGTCAAGCACATTCACGTTGTTGTACAACCATCACCACCATCCATCTCCAGAACTTTTTCATTTTCCCAAACTGAAACTCTGTCCCCATTAGACAATTCCCCAGTGCCCTCTGCCTCCAGGGCAACCACCATTCTCCTTTCTGTCTCTATGAATCTGACTACTCTAGGGACCTCATATAAGTGGAATCATATACTGTTTATCCTTTTGTGACTGGCTTATTTCACTTAGCATAACACTTTCAAGGTTCATCCATGTTGTAGCATGTGTCAGAATTTCCTTCCTTTTTAAGGCTGAATAATATTTCATTATTTATTGTATATATCACGTTTTGTTTACCCATTCATCTGTCAATGGACATTTGGGTTGTTTCCATCTTTTGGCTATTGTGAATAACGCTGCTGTGAACATGGATGTACAAATATCTCTTCAAGACCCATTGCTGAACCATATAGTAGTTATATTTTTAATTTTTTAAGGAACCGCCATACTGTTTTCCATAGCAACTGCACTATTTTGTGTTCCCACCAACAGTGCACAAGGGTTCCAATTCCTCCACATCCTCACCAACACCTGATATCTCCTGTGTTTTCAATAGTAACCATCCTGATGAGTGTGAGGTGGATAGTGTAATTTTAATAGTAATAATCCCAATTTTTTCAACTTTGGACCCCACAGGACCTCAGCCCTCTTTGAAATACCCTCAGGTGATTCTAAGTTTCCAGGGTTTTTTTCTGTACGTGTTCATGACAAGCCTCTTCAGAAGGATGCCTCTGAAGTTCCTCCGTTTCCCACTGGGCACTGGGGGTGAGGGGGGCTTCACGGGCCTGGCTGAGAGGTCCCAGCTGGATGGAGGTCCCTGGGGCGAGGGCAGAACTCTACTCTGGGGGAAAAGCCTTTCAGTTTCCCTGAGTAAGCCTGCCCCGGCACTGCACAGTGTCTCCTGGAACTTGTCCAGGCTCTCAAAAGACATCCCCAGGTGGGTGTGTGTCCTGGTGGGCACATGCTTGGACCTCAGTCTTAAAATGCTCACAAAGATTTGCTTGACACACAGCATCTCAGTCATCACAGGAAAGAACGGTGTCCAGTTTGGGGCACTCAGCCACAGAGGTGACAAAGAGAGAGGGCAGAAGGGAGCAGCCACCATGACCCACAGGCAGATCAGAGAAAGCAATAGTCACCTGGGCCTTTGACATAGGCTGTCAGCACCCCACAGCCAAGCTAAGCTTGTAATTTCTTCTGGATTAAAGAGCCACCCCTGATACTATGTTTAGAATCTTAGAGAGCTGAATAGGACCTGCACCATCAGTCAACATTTAGTGAGTATCAAGTGTCAGCAACCACCCAGAGAGGTAGTCCCGTGATCCTCATTTTACAGATGAGGAGACCGGGGCACAGAGAGGGAGACAGCGGCCATACAGCTGGTAAATGGTGGAGTGAGGACTCACCGTTCTTAACCACTCTTCCAGAGAGAATCCAATCCAGATGTTTCAAACTGTGCTCCTCGGAGCCTTGGGGGTCTCCGGTGGCGTCTCAGGAGCAGGAAGCTCACAGTAGGATGGGGGGGAGGGGAGAAGGCCCCACCCACTTCAAACCCAGCAGCCTCTCTCTCATCAATTTCACAGGTTCAGCTGCCTCACAAGGGTTATTTTAACAGAGTGTGGTTTTAAAATTGTTTTGAAAATCAGCCATCTAGTCCAATGCTCTCTCCACCCTCTCCCTCTCACAAATGGGAAACCGAGGCCTAGATAAGGACTCATAGCCTCACAGGGTCCACACACAAGGGCCCAGCCCTCAGGCACTTGGCTACGTCCTTCCTCTGTCCACTCCAACTCACCTGGGCTTCCTGGTAGGCAGATGTTGGCTTACTCCAGATTTTTCTGAAAATAGAAATCCTTATATTTGAGAACTCTCCAAATCAGACAGTTGGTTCCATGGAAAACCCCATTCCTTCACTATGCCAGAATAGCTATTTATTTAACAGAACAGAGTGTAGAGCCTTGAAAACAGTTACTCATAAGAATGGGGCCACACACGGGCACAGCATTCGACAGTTTACAAAGGGGTTTCCCTCGCTTTGTGTTGCCTCAGGTGGTCCCCCCAGCAGCCTCTCAGATGTGCGGCCACTTCAGTTCTCTTCGTTCTGGACAGGAGGCAGGCAGCCCCGCTGAGCGAGTCACTCACCATCACATCACTAGAGAGGGGAAGGGCCGGGACGAGAATGCTTGGCTCCTGGCTCTGCGCCCAGCACTTCAGGGACCCAGCAAATGGCAGTGAGATTAAAAATGCTCCTGAGAAGTGAGGAACAGGGTGGACACAACCCACACAGGGCCTGCTGAGTGGCCCTCGTGGGGCAATCCTTTTAATAAGGTTAAGCAAACCGTTCCGAAAAGATGACAGGAAGGGTTGTGAATGCCTGGTGGAAAAGAAGCAAGGAAGAGAAACATCTGGCGCTGATGGGGGCGGCCAGGCGTCAGGGATCCTCGTACGTGAGGCAGTAACAGCAGTCCCTAGAGAGGTGAGGTGGCCAGAGTCCCCGGGGGTGAGGTCAGGAGCGCTGTTGATGAATCACAGAGTAACAACTCTGCCTGACATCAGCCGAAGACCTAAAAATAGCCATCGGGGAATGACCAGGAGATGATGGGGAACAGTTACAATTTGTGGGCAGAATGGTGGGTGCACAGGGAAGATGTCTAACTGGCACCTGTAGGGACTTTGTGACTTCTCAGGTCCTCACTTGACCCTGAAAGGAAACAGCGATGAGTAAGACAAGAACCTACTCCCAGAGAGCCCTTAAATGCGTCCTCGCGCGTAGGAGGGTCACTCACATCACCCTCGCTCACAATCAAGGATTACGTGCCGTGTGCTGTGCTTACACTGCACACGCTCAACCTCATTTGGCCCTCACGGCAACCCTCAGTCGATTCCATTACTAGTCCCATTTTGTAGATGAGAAAACCGAGGCTCTGAGAGGCAAGGTCATCTGTCGAGCTCACACAGCGGGCACGTAAGCCCAGATGGGCCTCCGTGCAGAGCCTCCTCTGGGAGAGTTCCCTGGGAGAGGGGGGAGCTAAGGCTTTGAGGCTCCCGGCCACATGGCAAGCTGGAGGCGGAGCTGGAGCTGCCCCAAAACTCCTGGGGGATTTTGCCCACGGCCCTCTGGCCTCTCTCTTGCCAGGTGCAGATTGTGTTGTGGAAGAACAGGCTTTGGAGGAATCAGATTGTGTTCACTTCACCTCTTGGCTCTGCCTCTTACTGGCTGTGGAATCTCTGGCAAATTATTTAACCTCTCTGAGCCTCCGCTTTATCACCTTTAAAATGGACTTGAGCATACCTACCTCAAAGGGAAGCCAGGGATGCACTGAATTAATGTACATAAAGCTTCGGGTACAGGGTTGTGCGTACAGTAGGAGGTCAATGCACGCACAGTCCCTTCTCCTCGTCGAGGTCCCGGGCACACAGACAGCACCTTCTGGGGGCCCCTGGGAGTCAGTGTGGGAGCCCGGCCTGTCCACCCCACCCTAGCTGCCTCCATTTCCAATTAGCAGCTTTGCCCCTGGGCCTCCAGGTCTCTGCAGGCAGCAGAGGCTGACAGGGGCTGATGGGAGCCAGTCCCAAGGGGTCTGAAGTCAGATTACTGAGGACTGATGAGGTGAAGGGCACTGCTGCCTGTGAGCTGACAGCATTGCCTTGGAGGAAGGGAAGGCAGGAGGGCAAGGGGGTCCCCTAATCTCTGCCTGATGTCTTCTGGAAGGGCTAGGGTACCGTCTGGGGGTGTCTCTACTGGAGCCTTTCCTTCTGTGCCAAGGTCACTCTGGGGTACTTGGTTAAAATTAGCCTCCTGCTCATTGCTCTGGACTGAATGGCCTTTTCCCATGAACCACCAGAACGTGGCTTTGCACAGACAGGGGCTGGGCTGTGTGCCCTCTGCTCTCCAAAGAGCAAATAGAATACGTCTTCTCCACCCTGGAGGCCGGATGAGAGGGTTGGGGCGTGTGTGTACAAGTGTGCACATGTGCGTGCATGGGCGGGCATGCCTGCACACATAACCAACCAAAACAGGGCACCCGGGAGGAGGCTGAGTCACAGAATCATGCAAGCTTTTCGTTGTTGGCATTATTCCTTGATTGTGTTGTTTCTTTCTTACCTCGAGGGCTCCCATGGGATGTCTGGCGACATCATCTTACTCATTTCTAGCCCCTAGCATTAAATAGTAGGCCCACCCACCCCCTTGCACCACACCTGAAATTAAGAGAAATGTGCAATGCCTCCTGAATCCCGGGTGATCCACAGATATTTATTAAGTGAGTGAGCAAATGATAAAGCAAAGCAAGGAGTGGTTTGGCCAGACTGTCCCCTCTGTTGAGCTGGGCTGTGTCTTTTTCCCACCATCTCCTCAGCCGCTGGCACAGGGCCTGGAACATAGAAAGTGCTCAATGGATATTTGTCACAAACATGAATGGATGGGGACAAGTCACTATTTTGCTCTTTGCCCACATCCCATAGATAGTAACATATTAACCCAAAGCAGTACGCTCAATTAGGGCTTAGGCAAGGATGGTTTGAGCCACCTGGGAAAAGGGGGCTGAGACTGGGAAGTAAAGAGCACAGTGGCCAAGGCTCTGGGGGCTCAAGAACTGCTTGGCCACGTGGCCTGCAAGTCAGCCAACTCCTCCAGCCTGATTCCTCACTCGCCAAGTACATCCACTAACTAGAGGCCTTGCCTGGAGTGGACGAGACGATGCCTCTCCAGTCCCCTGCAGAAAGCCTGGCACACGACAGGCATTCAATGAAAGAGTAACTGGCAATATTTTTACCAGATTTCCTGGGAGAAATGTGAGTTAAACATCCAGAAGCATAGGATAGGATAGCTGCTCATCCCGCAGAGGAGAACCTCATGAAGGACACGTGAACAAGTTAAGAGGAAGTGTCAGACGGGGAGAAAATATTTGCGGCACCTGTACGGCAAAGGACTCCTGCAAAGAAAGCTTAGGATTCCTTCCTGTCCCTAAATGCCCTGAAGTCAAATAGAGAAATGATCAGATGTGGGCACTGCACAGAAACAGAACTCGAACAGCTAACAAACGTGGGGAAAGGCGCCCACCCACAGCAGTCAATGGGAAAATGCACATCAAATAGCATCACGGTATTTTTTGTCATCAGAATGGCAAAATGGCAATACTGCTAATACTCAAAAATATTGGTGACGATGTGGGAAAATGGTTACCCTCATCAAGTGTTGATGTGGTGTAATTTGATAAAGCCTTTTTGGGGAGTATTTTTGGCAGTACCACTCAAAATCTGGGATGCATATAATCAGTGATGGAGCAATTGCACTTCTAGAAAATTATCCTATACTAAAACATGCCCGTGTTCTCAAAGATATATGCACAATACCTTTCACGGCAACATGTTTGTCATAGCAAACAGCAAACATTGAAAACAACTTAAAGGTACAACGATGGGGAAGATATAAGCAAATTGCGGCACATTTGTCTTATGGACTACTATTCTGTCCTCAAAGTGGATGAGGCACTTCCACAGGTACTGACATGGAAACATGTCAAGCGGGGAGAAGGTGCAGGGAAACACATATGGCATGAATCTACACACACACACACACACACACACGTACACACACACACTCAAATGTACGTAAGTGTGCAGCAAAGGGACCAGAATGATACCCACCAAAGAGAGCCTGCATGACCTCTGGGGGTGGGGGCAGGCGGCTAATGGGCAAAAGCGGATAAGGGAGGGCGCTCACCTTTTTTGCTGTCCCTCCACATGGCTCGGATCTTTTAGAATGAGAATGCATTAATGCATTTGGAGGGAAAACAAGCCAGGCAGGGGTCAGTGATGGATTGCTTGGTGCAATTGTGCCTGGTGGCAGAGAATGGATGACGTGACCCCCGGGGTTGGGTCCCGCCCTGGGGCTCTAAGCGCCCTCCTGACGCGGGCCTCATTCACCATCCCCCGTTCCAGCCCATTTCCTCTCCCGATAGCACCCCTCACCAGGTTATCAGCAGCCTCCCAGCCCTGCACCACGCCTTTAATGTGCCATCACCAGTCTTATCATCCCTGCACCGAGGGAGGCCGGTGGGAGGTGGGGGGACCGCACATCACAAGCCGTGGGTGCTGACGCTGGTCAACGGTGACCTAGCCCCCTCCCCTCAGCCCAGGCCAGCATGCTAATGGAGTGGGGGCGGGGGGATAACTTCCGACCACCAGCATCTCCTCCCTCCGCTACTGTGCCATCCTGTGACATTCTTCAGACGGCCCTCTCTTTCTGTCATAACAGTGATGGCACCAAGCATTCATTGCGTGCCTACTATGGGCCAGCCACTGTGCTAGGCAGTGGGCCTGCTTTTTTTCTTCTTAATCTTTATACCATCCTAACAAGTACGTACTGGCGTGCCCACTTCACTGATAAGGAAGCACTCAGAGATATTAAGTGACCAAGGTCACTAGCAAATATGGGGTAGAACTAGGATTTGGACCTGGCCCACTGCATGGACTTCGGCCCATGGAAAGCAGGAGGTCCCAGAGGACCTCATCAGCTCCATCCCTAGGTCTCCGAGGTGCCCCTCACCCCAGCAGTGACTCATTCTGCTGCCTTATCCTTGGCACTGAGTGAGGGACCTTCTCCACTGGGGGTGGCTCACATAAATGTCATTAAACTTGAGCCCTGCTAATTGAGAATTTGTGTCTCCTGGCTTTTTGAGGGAATGGGTGGTGTGGAAAGTGTACTTCATGGGATCAAAGACCTGGCAGGGCTTCATGGTACTGCAGGCCTCTCTCAACCTCAGCTGTGCCACTTGCCAGCCTCACTTATCTCATCTGTAAAATTGGTATAGCAAAAATACCTGTGGGAGTAAAGGAGGTGTCGACATAAGTCGTGTCCTTGGATGTCAAGCAAGTGGATATCAGGAACTGGGGTATCATCATCATCATCATCATCATCATCATCATCATCACCATTTGTGTCAATCTCTGAGCCTCAGGTTCCTCATTAGTAAAATTAAGAGGAAAGGTTAGAGGATCTTTTAGGTTTCTTCCAACTCTGTCTATAATCCTGACTAGCCCGGGTGAAGTCTCCTTGGCACCCTTCTTGAGGAACTAGGATTTGCAAAACCAGTGTAAGTGAGACTGCAGAGGAAATACTTGACCCTGGTGGGGGAGACGACTTGCCAAGGCTTCCAAGAACCTCCAGAAACCTACAGAATGTGCCCACCATGAATCTTCTACTCTTTGAAAGCAATTCGCTGGTAATTCCATCCACCAACCTCGAGTAACATTATATCCCTGGAGGTATCAGGACAGCCTTACTTTTGAAACCGCCAACGTTCCAACACAGAGCTTCTGTGAGTCAGGCTCACCTCTACCCCACTCACAAGGGTTGGCATGGCTGAACGGGAGGAGGATCCTGTTGTACGGCACCTCAGAGAAGTGTGAGGGAGCCTGGGATTGGGGGAGCTTTGGAAAGTTCTGGACAAAATCCCTTCCTGAGTTTAGGCAGCAGGAATCCGTGGTCTCCGGAGAAGCCACCTGGAGCTTCAGAGACTCGGCACCTGTTCGAGCTCCATCCCTTCTTGGTTATGAAGCCACAGCTCCCTCCCAGGTCCTCATGCCATTTGTGAGTGGAGGAAGCTCTTTCGGGCCTCAGCATAGGAAGGACCCTTAGACTGTCAGAGCTGGAGGGGCTCAGAGTTCCCCTGATCTCTTTTGCCTGGGCCCGACCTCTGTGTGGTTTCTGGGAAATTACCTAATTTCCCTGTGCCTCAGTTTACTCTCATGAAAACTGTAGTAGTTCCATCTCCTCGGGTAATTGAGAATACCAGGAGCAGGGCCGGCACTTGAAAGCCTCGTCCAACATCCTGCAGCTCTTAGGGATGATGATCAAGACTTAGAGGAGCTGATTTGGGGAAATGTCACCAACTTCTTAGTTCTCCCAGAGGCCTGTGGTGACTCTGCTCCATTCTGCCTGGATCCTTTCCCAGGGTAGTTGAAAGTGCTGGGGACTCCTCCCCAGGGGTCCAGAAAAAAAAATCAAAGAGCAGTGGGTGTGTCATGGGGATGAGTGGGCTATGGGGGAGTGGGGTTGTCATGGAGGGGTGGGTGTGTTGTGGGGGTGCTTGTACCATGGGGTGGGTATGTCAGGGAAGGATGGGGTGTGTGCTGTGGTGTGGGGATGTTATAAAAGGCGGTCTACAGGGAGAGGTGCGTGGATTGTGAGGGTGTGTCTTAAAGGGATACATCTAGAACTCAGGGCAGCAATCTCCATAACCCGGAGCCCCCACCAGCAGGCTCAAACATATTTGTGAGGCCTCTAGCAAACCACACCCAGGAGGGCGGGTAGAAGAGGTGGAGCAGGCAAAGGAGATGGATGGAGACAGGCCAAAGCGGACACAAATGGTAGCCAGCAATGGCTTCAGCTCCTGCAGGGTGTACCCCAGCACTAGAGCTGGGGTGGGGGTGGTTGATGCCCACGAGTCCATTCTGTGGCATGCATCTTTATGGAGACTCTTTCTGAACCAAACACTGTTCTTGGTGACTCAGATTCACCCAACACACACTTAATGAGCACCAATTGAGTGTCTGGCCTGGAGCTAGGTACTTCCCATGGACCATTTTGTTGAATGGTATAAAAACCCTGTGAGAAGACACAGATGAAGAAACTGAGGCTCAAGAAAGGTGGATGAATTGCCCAAAGTCCCGTGGCTTTAGACTTCCAGTCCAGTACCCTTTAAACTATTCCGTAGTTGGTGAGGTTGGCAGGACTGGCACCCAGCTTCTCACAACACAATTGGCCCTGGAGAACACTGTGCCAGGAACAGTCAGCCGAGTGAGAAAGGACTTAGAGTCAAGTATGATCTCAGAGTTCCACCCAGGGGCTCTCCAGCAAATTCTACTGGGTCATTGTGACCCTCTCAAGTATTAGGTTGGACCATATGAAACCACCATTTTTGTTGATCAAAAATAATTGAATATTAGCAATTTCATACGGTTCAACCTAATTGTATTTGGAAAAATCTTTAAAAATACAATGGGTGGAGACAGGGGGTTGGAGGAAATACCCCTCTCTGGCTCAAGGATTCTATGATTTGTCCCTTGAGTTTCATTGCGACTGTGATCAGCCTTATGGAACAATGGCTGAGACCCAGAGATACTACAACCACACTCCCTCCACCCCACCCAGGGGAGGTGACACATGGTCTTGGACAAGCTCCTTCCCCCGTGGCTGGCCAAGCCCTGATGCTCACGTGCTGTGGGTCGATGGCGGTGTTCCATTCGGATGGGGCTGGGGTGGGAACAGTGCTGGGCAATCTACCCACTGACACTGAGAGCACTCAGTTCTCTCCTCCCGGGTCTCTCTGAGTTCCTTACATCCCACAAGGATTCCTGACCCCAGATGCTGGTGGAAAGGCTTAGCAGGAATTCGAGTGGGCTTCTGTCCGGGGCAGTAGAGTGAGGCGAGGGCTCTGGAGGGCTCTGGAAACTGACACACCTGATCACAATCCCAGTGCTGTCACCTCCCAGGTGGGGAGTGACCCCAGGTAAGGTATTTGCCCTCTCTCTGCTGCGTGCCTCAGTTTCCTCTGCTACAGGAGTCTGCTAATAACAGTCCCTCTCTCAAGGGCTGTTGTGAGGATAAGTGGAGTAATGTTTGTAAAGTGCTCAGTTGATGTTAGCCAGTGTTTGGATTACTGTCCATCCAAGCACTGGGCATTTATTAAGCACCCGTGTGGAGCCAGGACTGGTCCAGGGGCCTGAGGGACCCTCCCCCAGTTTCCTCTTTGCTCCACCCCCACCCTCGTCTTGGCTGCATCGTTGGTGGTCCTGGGCCCACCGCAGCACTGTCTCCCTGTGATAACTGTGGGGTCACGGGGGTCAGTCTGGGGCCAGCAGCTGGTCAGGCATTCGTGATCTCTCCTCGCTCCCTGCTGATGGGGGGCCGTGTTGGAGGCTCAAGGCTCTCATCTCAGAGACGATGGTGTAAACACTGAGATGGACACGGCTGAGAAGGACACGACAGCATCCGCAGCAAATCTGGATGAGCTGGGAAGCACCTCGCCCTCTGCTGGGAGCCACAGGCCTGCAGGTAGGGGCTCCTGGCCAAGGATGGCAGCACCCCAGCATAGGAGGGCCTGACCCAAGGACCCAGTGCCTCACAGGTGTGCCCAATGCACCTTGTGCATATGGTGGGTTAAGGGATGTTCTCTGAGGCCTCCTTTCCCAAAATACTGCCCCTCTGGTTTACTTACTCCTGGTATTCCCCCATATACTCCTTTGAATTCCATGGGACCACCGTGAACCTCAGTCTCCTCTTCTGCAAATGGATGATAATACCTCCTCTCTAATTAGCCCAGAATTGTTGTGAGCATTGGATTGTGCCCAGCGCAGTGCCTGGGCACCAGAAGAACTCAGTACTGGTCAGCACCTTCCCGTTATGCATTCTGCCCTCTCCAAAAGTCCTTTCCCAAGATGCTAAGGTCTCTGGGACAGGCCGCAGAGGCAGTCTGGTCTGTGGCACCTGTCAGTGAAGAGAACGTCTTGATGGAATTACAGATCTTTGAAGCTGAAAGGCCCCTGCAGAGCTGGGCAGCCTACTCACAATTCTCTACTTCATAAAGGCTGCGGGACTCGCAGTTCACTGGCTCGGGGCAGATCTCCACTCGTGAGCTGCGTGGACTTGCAGCAGGCCCTCAACCCCCCTGAGCCTCAGAGTCCGGGTCCCAACGTGGGGCTCATAGCAGTGTCTTCCCCGCCAATCTCACATAAATGAGATGAGGAGTGAGAAACAGCTTCATAAAGTCAAAGTTCTTACTAGTTGTTTGCATTGTTTTCAGGGGCTCAAGTAGCCAGGTGTTTCTCCAGCTTAGCCCGGGGTCAGACTCACTTGGCCTGACCCCCCTGCCTTCTCCCTTCCCAGTCCACAGAAGGGGTAAGGCAGCCCATCCGGGCGTCCAGACCATGCAGCCTGGGAGTTGAGGCCACGCTCCACCATGCAAGTCCTAACTCAATACTAATCAATGATGTGTGGGGACCACTTACTGCGTGCCAGGCCCTCCACACGCTCGGCTGGTTACTCCTCCTCCTGTTGTCCCCATGGTCCAGATGCCCGACTTCCCTCTTCAGTCTTCCTGTGGGCAGCGCCTGCCAGGTTGATCCTACTACTGAATTCTGCCTACTACATAATTACCAAATGGGGCCTATTCTTAGTCCCATTTTATAGATGAGAAAACTGAGGACTAATTAGCCAAAGAATCAGCTGTGATTGGACCACAACTTGGGTCTTTCTGACACCAAAATTCTTGCCTTTCTTTCTACTGCTTTTTCTAAATACTTTCCCCACCTCCTTAGTCCTGTGGATTAAGCCTCTATTCTGTGCACATCTTCCAACTTCTTGTAATTCTAAAAATCTGAGCCATTCCTTTCTGCCCCCTGTAAAATACTGCTCTGTTTCCTTTTCAAGCCATTTTGTGTAAGTCTCTCACCGCAAACAGTGAGCAGTCTTTTGGGGGAGGGCCGCTCCAGTTTCCTTCTGGACAATCCTGCCAGCTCCTGAGCTCTGGTATCAGCCCTGCCCCAGCTGACCCAGATCAGAGTCATGGCGGCCACAAAGAGGCTCAACGCACAGCCCCTAGGAGAGCGCCCCGTCCCCAAGGACAACGCCGCCTGGATTCCTAGCCTCTCCCTCCAATTCCCTCACGAAGTCAGTGACATCAAGGGGGACATCACGTCTACAACGTCCCCCTGCTCTCCTACTTAGCAATCCCATACTCAATTAGTTGATAAATTAATTAATACAGGAAAGAGAAGAAAAAGAGAGAGAGAGGAAGGGAAAGATTCTGACCCATTAGGTCTGAGGGAACCCATATTGACTCCGAGAAATCGCCACACGTTTTCTAAACATTTGCAAAGCGCCTGCATGTGAACTCCATGAGAGCAGTGGATTTCATTCCCTGCTGTGGCCCTGGCCTAGAACAGGGCTTGGCATACAGTAAGTGCTCAGCAAACAATTGTCAAACGAACAAACTTTTAGTTCCTTGTGCCGGCCTTCCTCTGGCTATCTCTGTTCTGGATCCTCTGCTCAAGGACTTTCTCCAGGCTTTGTCTTCTCATCTCTCCCATCACCTCATCTGCTTTCCCAGTGTTCTTCCCATGGCCTTGGCCCTGGCCCCCCAACCTCGAACTTTTCTGGACCAGACCCAGGATCCCAGGCCCGTTGCCCCAGCCTCCACCTGTTTGTGAGGGTTGGATAGTCAGGAAATAGTGTCATAGTGATTGATTAATAAATTGAAATCTTCAAATGCTTAAAACCCTTTGATTTTGATCTGCTCTCCTTGGTCAGGACTGTTCGTGAGAATCTCTGTTAAAAGATTTACATTTTCTCTCATTTCTTTTGCTCTGCACATGTCTTAGAGGAAGCAGCAAAGAAGAGGTGGCAAAAGACACTAGGATGGGAAAACAAGGGCCTGGAAAATCCCCAACCAACAAGCAGGACTGTGTTTCCAGTATTCATACCGTGAGTCTAGCAGGTTTGCAGACTGTAGTTTGTAAGAATTCTGGAACCAGGTGAGACCTGTCGTTTCCATTCCAGCAGCCTGTCTGTCCACTCACAGAGTGGTCTCTAAGGGAAGTCTAACACCTGCTCGTCGTCTCACATCCGTTATCTGCTCATCCAGCCTCATCCACCGTCAGGGGAGGTGGAGAGCCCCAAGGTTATTTCATGTTCTGCTTCACATTTCCTTCCTTAGGTTGCCTCTTCTCCTGAACTTGTGAGATCCATGTGAGTTGAGTTCAGGATCTGCCGTGGAGTCTCTTACTTTTTATTTCCTGCCTCTCAGATCTGCTGGAGTAAGGCTGCAGCCAACAGACACTTATGTAATCAGGCACCTTTGCCGGGTGTGATTTGGGGATGCTACCTCATCTCTCTCTCCTCCTGGAAACGGTGCATGCCTACACTATTAAAGTAAAATTAAAGTCAGCTGTACCCAGGTTCACAGCAGCACTGCTCACAATAGCCAAAAGGTGGAAACAACATAGGTGTTCATCAATGGAAGAACAGATAAACAAAATGTGGTCTATCCATACAATGTGATATTGTTCAGCCTGAAAAAGGAAGGAAATTCTAACACATGCTACAGCATAGATGAACCTTGAGGACATTATGCTAAGTGACATAATCCAGTCACAAAAGGACAAATACTGTATGAGTCCACATATAGTAGCCAAATTCACAGAGACAGAAAGTAGAATAGGGGTTTCCAGGGGCTGGGGCGAGGGGGAATGGGAAATTAGTGTTTAAAGGGTACAGAGTTTCAGTTTGAGGAGATGAAAAGTTCTGGAGATGGATGGTGGTGATGGTTGCACAACAATGTGAATGTACTTAATGCCACTGCACTGTACACTTAACAATGGTTAAGATGGTAAATGTTTTATTATGTATATTTTACCACAATAAAAAAATGAAAGAAAATTAAAGTTCGTACCTAACTTGGCAAATAGTAGCCCTAAAAATTGTTTGCTAAACAAGGTATCTTCGTTTCAGAATTTGGGACAACCCTACAGATGTTTGGAGAGAGCTGGCCACATTGCTCACTGCTATATCCCCTGGGCCTTAAGCAGTGTCCAGACATGGCAGGCACTCAGCAGATATTTGGCAAATGAATGAATGTAGTGGAATGTAGTTTCCATAGTAGAAACGCTGCTCGTCCTTATTCCTACCTCCCACTCCACCCACCATCTTCCCTTCCCCGTCCTTGTCAGAGAGCGGAGGTCAACCAGCTCAGTTGTGATGCCCCATGTGGAAGGGACCTTCAATCTTCCCTAGGAATAAATGTTCCAGGAAATCGATGTCTATATTATTAAAGGCTGCCAAAGAAGAGGTCTCTCTGATCCTCCTGGGTCTTGTTTTTAATGCTCTGTGATTGATGGGACATTCTTCCACATCTTTTCTGCTCTGATTTAAACCTCCCACACCCGCTCACCCAATTCTTTTCCCCTGAGAAATGAGAGAGGGAGCTCTGAGAGACAGGTGGGGGATGCCACAAGGGGCTGAGGCAGGGGGGAGGTGGGTAAGAATAGGACTCAGCCACCTCTTACATACTGTCAGCCCAGACAGAATGTTATGAGGATTAATGAGTCCTCTACTGGGGCTAGAGATGGATTATATGCCCTCAGGAAGTCCCCTTGCCAAGTCTTGGAATTCTCAGAGTCTGTGAGTCAAAAGGAGGACGGCTCCAAGGAGCCCAGGCTGTGGGAGCCGCCATTTCGAAGCCTCTCTCTGACAAGTGTGTTTCTGAGAGGTGAAGGGCAGTCAATTAGTGATTGCTGAGTCTCAATGAAAACCCAGAGAAATAATTATGCCACCAAATATGACCAAATAATGTCAAAACTCACAAATTAGGCAAATGAATTCAATCTGGTAACGAGAAGGAAGAGGGTCCTTGACTAAGGGAATGGCTTGGTTGAAAATATAAAGAAATGATGAAGTGACCTTATCTCCCAACATTCTGTTGCCTCATTTGAAGTTCATTCAGTTTTCCACAGATCTTAAAGATTATGAATAACTAGTATTATTCACATAAGAGGACAGTAAGTATAGTGAATGCATGGTTAATTAAACATATAAGCAGCATATATGTCACTATGGCCGTGATGACTTATTCCCACAAGAGTGGTCACACTGCTGTTTTCCAGTTAGTGTGCCTCATGTGAGAATTGATGAAGGAATTCTATCAAAGTTTCCCAAAGGATGTTCCCCAGAGCCCTATGTAATCACAGACTCATTGGGATAGTAACACATATTAGCATATTAAAAGATGTGAAAAAGATTCAATAAAAAATCTATTTTACCTTGCTTAATCTAGCATTTCTCTAGAAATTTCTCTAGATTTTTCCACTGATAACTGTCATTCCGTGGAAATAGAATTTCTCACAATTCATTTAGGAAAAGGCTTAAGTATATCATTAAATACCTTTGACTCACCCCATGATTCATTAAACAGTTGATGTTCACTCGTAAAGACTGGCTGTGTTGCCTAGGCACCGGGAATACAGAAATGCATGAGACGCAGTCCCTGTCCACCAGAAACTCACACGGTGTGGGGACGCTGTGGGCAATCGGTTTAGGAGGGGTTGTGTGATTCCACAAAATGATTGAATGGGAGTTGGAACAGAGGAAAGCATAGGGCGCTAGAGACACACAGGAGAGGGCACCTACCTCAGGTTAGGCCATCGGGGAGGGCTTCGCATTAGACGTGCTGCTTGAGCTGAGCTTTGAAATCAAGTAGAGGAACAAGCCAGGCTCATCTTGGGAGAAGGATGTTCTAGAAAGAAGGAAAAGCTTATGAGGGACTCAGAAACATGAGCAAAAAGAGCCTACACAGGGGATGGAAAGAGGTTTCTCTGTGACTAGAAGAAAAGGATGTGCACAAAGGAATGGGGAGAGGGGAGATGGGAGAAGAAGATGGGGAAAGATCATGGAATCTACCATCTTAAGGAGTGTGGACCTCATCCTAAAGACAATGTGGCACCAAGGGAGGTTCTAAGTGTGCAATTGTCATACCTCAAGATATTGCCGGCACAAGAGATTTAACTGCAATAGCACGGGGACAGGTCAGAAAGAGCAGGTGCTGAAGAGACAACCCCAGCACAGGAGATGGAAGAGACTTCAGACAGCACCTACCATCTTGGGCAAAGGCAGCATCCAAGCAAGCAGTTTTTATCAGAGAATCGAACTGTGGGAAATCCCAGGGTGGATGTCATTCTCTACAGAGTCAGCAGTGATGATCGAGAAGTTCTGCACCAGGGATGAGGCCTCTGGCATGAGACTGGGTGACAAGGCTCCAATCCTGGGGACAGGCAGGAGAGAGGAGACTGAGAAGCAAGAGTAATCTAGGGAAGCATTTTTTAAAAGAGTTAGTAGTGGGTAAAAGGTAAAAGGGGGTAGCGGGAATTGGGATACAAGTGAGAACTTGGTGTCAAGGACAAAAATCAAAAGTTTTGGTGATACAGGAATAAGATCATAGGGTAAGCATGAAAACCAGAGCTCCTTAAAACTCTGGCGACTAAGATCAAGATTGGTTTCAGAGCTGGGAGTGAGGGTGGCGATTAAGTGGTCTCAGCTGTCAGATGGAGGAGCTTCGTGAAAGCTGGAAACCACGCAGGTCCTGACAAGGTCTCACCCACCTAGAGACTCACTCCAGAGAGCAACAAAACTGTTCTGGTCTACTGCTGCCGTCTGGCGGCAGGCAGTAAAAACTGGGAGACCCGTGGGTCTTGCCTGGTGGTGTAGTGGTTAAGATCATGCACTCCACGTCAGCAGCCCAGTTTGTGGGTTTGATTCCCAGGCACAGATCTACACACCGCACCTCAAGCCATGCTGTGGCAGCATCCCACACACAAAGTAGAGGAAGACTGGCACAAATGCTAGCTCTGGGACCATCTCCCCCCCGCCCCCCCCCCCCAAAAAAAAACCTGGGAGATCCAGATCTCCAGGCTGGCCATCTCCCATTTCTCTTTTGAAGGAGTTACATACACTCTGCCTTCACCTCTTTACAATGTTCTGCGGTTCTCTGTCTAAAACTCAGTTCACTCTGGATCAGACATATGCTCCCATATACACACGTCCTGTCTTAACCCCTGCATCTCTCCCTTAGCTCTTACCCAGTTATCTCAGAAGAAAACTCTCTCCTTCCTACTTCTCTTTCTCTTGTTCTTTTCTGCATTTTGTTTTGGGATAGCGGGAGACTTTCTTAAATGACCCCAATCATAATTGATGAGAGAGAGCGAAGGACCTGTATTAAGGAGAGAAAAATCTGTTACGTTGGAAGCTAAGTGCAATTTTAAAAAACAGAACGATGTCATCAGTCTCCACAGTACAGCACTCAGTGGCGCTCAGGAGCGCCCCCACCGAAGAATGCAAAAGTCTCCAGCTATCTCTCTACCTTCTGCTCAAACCTGTCTCTCCCCTAGAACTAGCACTTGGGGAAGGAAAATGATTGCTTTATCAAATTTGTGATTTTGTTTATTAAATTATAAGTTTGCGACAGCATTTACTTTTTGTTGCAAATGTATGGCATTTTAGACAATAGATTAATAGACTTGGGGCTTTTAGAGGATTGGAAGTATTACAGTGTTTCCACAGGGAAGTGTGTTACTATTTCTGAGTGAACCATCCACAGGTAGGGGCTGCCTGTGCCTCCACTTCTTTAGCTTTAAGGTTGAGACAAGGTCTACAGAGGAGGATGGAGGTATAAGAGGTATAAGACAGAGGACTCACTGATTAAACTTCTCTTTCTAACCACGAGCCCTGCACTGGACAGAGGAACCCAGGGGCAGAGGAGCAAAGCTAGAGCAATAGTGAGAACCAGTTATCCTCTCAGTACCTGTGCTGTCTTCATAGCCTGGGCAGAGCACCTCTCAGAACTAGAGGCCAGGTCTACCTGACAATTCCACAGCTGGGACTCCACGCGCTGGCACTTCCAAGTGAGACTTCCAGCATGAAGCCAGGTCTTTTTTTTTTTTTTTAATTTTATTTATTTATTTATTTTTCCCCCCAAAGCCCCAGTAGATAGTTGCATGTCATAGCTGCACATGCTTCTAGTTGCTGTATGTGGGACGCGGCCACAGCATGGTCAGAGAAGTGGTGCGTTGGTGTGCACCCGGGATCCGAACCCGGGCTGCCAACAGCGGAGCGCGCGCACTTAACCGCTAAGCCACGGGGCCGGCCCCAAGAAGCCAGGTCTTGTTAGCCAACAGAGACGGTGCAGTTACACGAGGCTCCCGTGGAATGCACACAAGTTATGGAACCAGAATAATATTTGCAGGCACCGGTACAGCCCAGTAGCTTGAATTGCGGGCTCCTAAACCTACAAACGATGTCCTCTGGGCTACTGGTCCTGGGAGAACAGGAGCAAGTATGGACACCTGGGTGCCGATCTCTTCCTCTCTGTCCCTGTCTGTCTCTGTCTCTGTCTTTGTCTCACACATACACATACATACACACACTTTCTCACCTAAGACCTCTCCTTATTTGCAGATGAACGGTGGCCTTTCTCCCACAGGCCAGGAGAGTTTCAAGCCCCCACGTGGATACTTTGCTCACCCATTTGTAGAGAGACCTCCCAGAAAGCCGAGAGAAACTGACAGCTTTCACTTCAGCAGAAACTTCCAGAAGGCTTTTCCCCCTCGGCAGGACTCCAGAGAGCACACTCTTGCCCTGTAATGGAAGAACTGGACTACAACCGCAACCCCGATGGTGACAGGCCGGGTTACAGGTGAACTCTACAGTCTCACGATTATTATTATTGTTATTATTAGTTTTTTTGCGGAGAAATATTCGCCCTGAGCTAACATTCATTCCAATCTTCCTCTATTTTTAGTACGTGGACCACCACCACAGTGTGGCTGCTATCAAAGCAGTGTAGGTCCATGCCTGGCAACCGAACCCTGGGCTGACAAAATGGGGCGCACTGAACTTAATCGCTAGGCCACCGGGGCTGGCCCCAGTGTCGAGAATTTTAAAAGAGAATATTGATGGCACTAAGTTTCTTTTCTTGCTTTTTTCTCTTTTATTTCTTTTCTCTACCCTCCCTTCTCTCAGGATTCCCCATTCCTATTCCATGCCTGTTGATTCTGGAATGTCCGCATGGAAAGGCCTCGGGGTTCTTGGAGGGGCATCTTGAACCTGCTTTTCTGCACAGCACTTTTGATAAGACTGAGCAAACATCAATTGTCCATATCAAAGATTGGGGGGTGCCGATGGAGGGTAGGGGACCTGGCCCCCACACTCACCCTGACATGGCCCGGCTCTGGTTCTCCTCAGCCCCTGCCTTTCCGGGTCCCTCTCCCATCTCTGCACCCAGGCTGCCTCCTCTGCCTCACTCCTTGCAGCTCCCCTGTCCCACAGGGTGGCTATCTGGCTGCCCATGAGCTGGACAAAGCATTTGTCAGCTGTAATGGATGTACCACTCCCAGCCCTGACATGTTTTATGCATCCCAGGGGGGCTTTGATCTCCTTGTCTGCATACATAAATGAGAGGATTACCGAGACATCCAGAACAGGGCACCAAAAATGTCTCTCGCCGAGGTACTTTCGCCTCCAGCAGATAAGAGTAATAAGCTGCAATCCGGGAGCCATTAGGGCCCTGAGCTTGAGAGTAACTTCACTCAGGGAGAAATGGCTTAGGGAGACGGGCCTAGCAGGCTCTCCCTGTCATGATCCCCAATATTGTTTATATCTGGGTGATGTGGATAAAGAAACCGGTCACTTCTGGCACCGCCTTACCTCCCTGAAGATTATAAGCAACTGCGGCTGACACTCGCCAAGGGTGCTTTGACGGACTTGGTGCTGCCATATGGTTACTGTCAGGGATTTCTGGACTGGGGGCTGGCGCAGGACACTGGGGTGGGGACTGGTATTTTTAGGACGCTTGGAGTCCTCGGCGGGACTTAGGCCAGCTCTCCAGACTGTTACAAAGCCTCAATGTCACTCCTGCCTCGCTCCATCTCCTGAGAGAGAAAGGAAGAGCAAAAGAGAGTTTGGGGACCATTGCCCTTCCCATAGATGTCCAGTGGAGGCTGAGCGCCAGTGTTGGGAGGTGGGGGCTTTTTGAATGTACACCCAAAGTTTCAAGATGGCAGGGTAGATGGGGTAACCAGCAGAGATACTGGGGAGATAACCAGCAGGAAGGTGGGAAGGGGCCTCATTAACCATCAGACAGGTGAGAGAGGGCCTGATAAGTTACTCAACTGAGCAAACACCACCTCTGACCTCCGGTGTCTGACCCCCAATTATTGACAAAGGCTACTCTATCCACTGACGGGTTTCTCATACGAGCCTGCATGTTCTAGGGACAGGAGTCATTGACAAATAAGGCATACTCATTCCTTCAATGAGCTCAAGACCTTGTCATCATTTTCCTTGTAGTAAAATAACTGTACAGGCTCTCTGGGTTGGAAGAGATCCTGAAAGGCCATCTAACCCAACCCCATCTGGTGTTTGAGGACCTTCTACAATATCACTCAGAAAGAATCATCTGCCCAACCTTGAATACTTCTGGTGATGGGCATCTCACTATCATAAATCTTTGACACCTTTGATTATTGTAAAGCTCTTCCTGTGTTGGATTAAAATTTGTTTTCCCATTGCATCTACTCCTTGATCCTACTCCTTGTCTGTGGGCCAGAGTAGAACGGCTATAACCTCCCTCTCCTGATCCTGTGTGGAGTCGTCTCTAACCCACCAGCATGTCATAGTCCACATCGGTCCAATGGCAAAGGAAAATTAGGTAATGCTAAGTCATGCACTTCACCCCATCCCAGGCCTGTCACTAACCCATACCGGGCCTTTGTGTGAATTAGAAAAAGCTGTCTTTCCCCAAGACACGTTACCGCCACCTGCTGGAAAATTGCAGCATTGCTCTTGTGCCGTGCTCAGACTGTGCACCCCTCCCTGGGGACTCTGGTCCTCCAGCCCCCAGCACTGTGGTTCTCCATTTCCTTCCATTCACCATGGGACATGAGAAGAAGGGAAGCTCAGAAGTCTCAGCACTGGGAGGCGGTCGGTGATGTGTAATCTAAATCCAAAAGTGATTTCTTTTAATTCTTTTTTAAAGAATAAACAAAAAATTCTTAAGCATCTAGAACCGTGCTTCTCCAAAACTTCAGAAAGTGTCCGACTCTTCCAGATGCTTTCGCCTCCGTGCCTGCCTCTCCTCCTTTCCTTGTCACCTTCTTTCATTTCTTTCCTGTGTTGGTGCCTCATTCTCAGGACCCCAACCCCTGCCACCTCCTTCCGGAGTGGATGGAGAGGATCTAAGGTAACGGATTATGGACGCCCGCTGAAGAGTAAAGCAGCTTTACAATTCCCCACCCTGAGCCACCAGGAGCTGCCAGGAGAGTTGAGCTCAGCCATCCTCACTCCCTCAGGTCTGCGGGCTGAGCTGGGGCCCCAGCTGGGGGCAGGAGGCCCAGCCCGCCCTCCAGTGGCTTCCAGCCCAGTATGGTACCTGATTTGAACTTGACACAGACATTTCCTTCTTGGGAGAAAAGGCCACCCTTTCGGTCTGATTTGTTCAGTTATTTCCATCAAGTGACTTTCAGCACCAGGAATACAACACCAAGCCCCAGTTTGGGACAGGCTTAGGGAAACATGCAGACCTTTGCTCTCTATCCTGTTTAAGCCACCTGGGAACGCTGGCATGAGAGAGGGGCTGCCTCCCCAAAGTGGATTCCCAGGTGACGCTCACCCTCCATTCCTGGATGTCTTCAGCAACTATGTGCGGTGCAGTTTCATGGGGGAGGTGACATCTGAGTTGGGTCTTAAAAGGCAGGTAGATTCAGAAAGGTGAAAACAACCTAAGTTACTATGGACAAATGAATGGATGAACAAAAGGTGGTCTATCCATACAATGGAATATGATTCAGTCTTAAAAGGAAGGAAATTCTGATACATGCTACAACATAGATGAACCCTGATGACATTATGCTAAGTGAAATAAGCCAGTCACAAAAGGACAAATACCTTATGATTCCATTTATATGAGGCCCCTAGAGCAGTCAACCTCATAGAGACGGAAAGTGGAACGGAGGTTGCCAGGAGCTGGGGGAGGGGGAGGGGGAGTTAGTGTTTAACGGATGCAGAGTTTCAGTTTGGGATGATGGGAAAGTTCTGTGGATGGATGGTGGTGATGGTTGCACAACATTGAGAATGTACTTAATGCCACTGTATTGTATATTCAAAAAAAGTCAAAATGGTAAATTTTATGTTATACATATTTTCCCATAATTAAAAAAAAAAAGATAAGTATATTTGGAGATTGGAACCTGGCAGGGATAGCATTCCGGGGAGCAAGACAGGAAAAAGTGAAGGCATGGAGTGTTTCTATTCAGTACCGGAAGTAGAGTTTGATCTTCTTAGCACAATCACTTGTCTAGGGAAGGTCACTCCGCATCTCTGAGCCTCAGTCTCCTCCTGGGTAGAGCGTGACAATACTAACCCCTGCCCAGTCTCTCTCGTAAAGAGTCGATGAGGAGCAAATGGAACAGCCTGTATCAAAGTGCTTTGTAAACCACTGGAGCATGAGGTGGTCATGGTGACACTGTTGCCGGCAGTTGTACTAAAAGGACTTGGGCTGCAGACTCAACCATATCCAGGGTCAAATCCCAACTTCTCCACAACTGGTTGTGTAACCTTGATCAAGCCACTCAACTCCTCAGTTTTGGTTAATGTCATCTGTAAAATGGGGTGCATTTTACTGCCCTCGGGAAGTGCATCAAAAAGAGATCCGCTCTGAGATTTGCAGCAGCGGGATTTTAAACTGAGGAATTGGTTATTCAGACGACGGAATTGCTGAGAAGAGGAGAAAGGTCAGTGAGGCCCCTGGAGATGAGCAGCGGCAGGAAGACGCCACCCTGGGGCCAGGGGGACGAAGAGGAGGCCGTGTTCCTGAAGTCCAGGAACCAGAAAGATCCAGAGGAAACCGGAACTGGGGTGGGCCTGTCCAGAGGGAGCAAAGGCACGGATCTGAGGGCAAACAGGACTTAACCCAGACTGAAATGCAGTCCCTTCAGCACCCACTCGCACCCTTCCACAAGTATTTATCTCAAACGACTTTCCTGACATGGGCAACTCTCCCTCGTAGACCAAAGCCAGCCAGAAGCCTGAAGGCATGGGAGGCCCCCCTGCCACATCCACGCAGGTCAGCTCCTGGGGCGGGCCAGGTGGACAGGAGAGAGCGTGGACAGGCAAGGGGAAGTATCTTGTGTCTGGGAGAGAGCACTGGGCCCTCGGACCTGCAGCGGGGGCTGGAATCCTCCAGGCCCTCTGTCTCCACATTGCTCTGCGCTAATCGGCTCTGGCCCTGGATTGGGGACCATGACGGTGAGATCAAGCGAGTCTGGTCCAACCCCTGTGCTGGCCCGGGGCTGACGAACTTAAGGTCAGTTCTTGGGCTCGGTGGGGACCTGGTGTGGCCCCACCTCAGCCCTGGCCAGGAGTCTGACTCCCGTTCAGTCTGGCCAAGGTGCCCCACCCTGTGAGTCACTTCACCCTCAGCCTCAGCTGGGCCACCTCCCTGGCAGACTCACCCAGCAGGACTCCCAAATAACCCTAACCACCCCCCCACCCCTGGGGCTTTCCATACCACACAGAACCAACCCAGAGCCTCCCTCCAGCTAACCATCCCCGCTGCTGGCTTTTCTCTGGTGTGGCTTCCTGCGCTGGATCCTGGGTCACCCCGAGAGGTGGTCCCTCCCACAGCACCACAGGGAGGCAGAGCAAAGACCCTCATGACTTCTCTATTCCACTCAACCCGCCTAACTTGCCATCCCCTCCCGGAGCCGGAGCGGAGTCGCCTCGGTGAGAAGAGGCTGGGACACACACTCTCACCACCCGCCTCCTCCCACTTCTCTCCCTTCTTCAGTCCTCCAGGAGCCTGGAAGCAGAGGGCATTTGCTTCCTCTCTGCTTGACCAGGCCACTCCCCCGGGTCATATCCTCTCTCCTCCTGAGATGGCGTCTGCCCCCCCTTTCCCTGGGGACTCTGGAGGGTCAGGTGCAGGAGTGGGAAGCCAGCTGACTAGTCAGGGAACAGAAGTCAGGAGGAGTTTCGAAAGGTTAAGCCACGATCCAGGTGTGGCATTTGAGCTGTGCTTGCAGGAGGAACTTCGGGGAACTCCAGGGAGAGGGAGCAGCTCGGGTGAGGGCAGGCAAATCGAGCCTGGGACCAGAGGACAAAGGCCGGGCCTCCCAGCCGGCCAGAAGCTGCCCGCTCACCACTTGGAGGATTCTGAAGCTGAGCTCCCACCTCACAAGGGCCTGGAGCTTCAAGGAAACAAAGTAAAAGTGTCTTCTTTTGCTTTGGGTTCAGAGATTTAAATTGGGCACTTGGGGTCTAAACATATTGAGGCAATGGATCTACATTTTAGTCCGAGATGGGGCAGAATCTCCTTGAAGGAAGATCTTGGAGGACCAGGTATTACAGGCCACCTTCAGCTTCCCGAGGACCCTGCCCACAAACATCTACTCAGGCCTGGCTGAATCAGCTCTCTTGGCTGCCTGAATACCCCAGTACTAACTAGGACCACCCCTCTTCCCCCTCCCCTCCCTGCCCTCATCATTCTCTCTCTGGACCAATCATGCCCCTAGGAACCCCCTTCCCTCCCTGCATTGGGAGCATCCTTCCTCCCACCACAATTGCTCCAAGTGGGAAATTGAACTGAGCCATCTGTCCCCCAGAAGCTGTGCCCACAACCATTGTTGGGGACCACCACACCACATCAGGCAGCCAGCTCCTCTGCGGGGTGGACAGCCCTGTGGAGCCAGCTCATGGATGCGTAATTAGAAGACCTGGATGTGAGTCCCAACTGCGATGCGGGGTGTCCTCACACATGTCGCCTCCCCTCTCAGAGCTGCAGTTTCCTTGTCTGTGACACAGGAAAGGTACCTGTCCTGCCTTTCTCACTAGATTGTTTCAGAGACCCAAACAGGATAAGAAATGTAACAGGGCATTGCTGATAGTAAATCAGCTGGCAAATCTGGGGGAATACTATTACTATCCCGGGTACCTTAACAGTGTCTATATTGTTATGAAAGGAAAGTTCTAAGTTCCGGACAAACAACTCCAAAACTCTCTCTCCCTGTAAACACCTTTGGGCCTAGCTGGTTGACAGGCTCCGTCCACAGGCAGAGGAATGAATTAGGAGGGGCCTTCAGATGCCACAGATTCTTTAAAATACGACTATTTCAGTCACTAAGTTA
This sequence comes from Diceros bicornis minor, assembly GCF_020826845.1. Classification (NCBI taxonomy): domain Eukaryota; kingdom Metazoa; phylum Chordata; class Mammalia; order Perissodactyla; family Rhinocerotidae; genus Diceros; species Diceros bicornis. Next base: position 62,623,874 of record NC_080750.1, on the reverse strand, counting down.
CTGTTTTAAATTTCTGAAATGCCGGAGAAGCAAAAGCCGCCTCTGACCACGTGTTGCTGCCTCCCACCCTGTCTGTCTCCCGGGTGAAGGGCAGATCGGGCCTCCCTTTGCAGCCCCACACTGCGCCAGCCCGAGGCCTAGTGCCTGGACCCAGTCCAGCCCCAGAGCTGGGATAACAACGCAGCTCTCAGCTCTCCTCTGAGCATCTGAGCCAATTAAAAAGACAAATGACTGCGGGCTTATCTTCCCTCCTCCTCTGCCCCTCTCTCCCTTTCCACCCCCACATTTAGGCCCTCCCCTCCAGGGAAATGGGGCTAGGGACCTCCAGGCTGTGATTCCCTTCTGGAACAACTAGGCTCCCCCATCCTCTCTCCCACCGCCCAAACCTGCCCTGGGGCCTTTCAAGTTCTTGATGGATGGAGCTTCTCAGGCCTCCTCTTGGAGCTTCTGATGTCCCTGAGACCTTGGGCTGGTGGGAGGATAGTGGAGCCACAGGAGTGGACTGGGAGAGAGTGAAGCAGAAAGGCCATAGGCTCAAAGATTTTTTTTCAATTAAAAAGCCTTGGGGCAGGACCTGTGGCGTAGTGGTTAGGTTCATGCGTTCTACTTCAGAGGCCCTGGGTTCACAGGTTTGAATCCCTGGCGCGGACATAAGCACTGCTTATCAAGCCATGCTGTGATGGCATTCCACATATAAAATAGAGGAAGATGGGCATGCATGTTAGCCCAGGGCTAATCTTCCTCAGCAAAAAGAGGAGTATTGGCAACAGATGTTAGCTCAGAGCCAATCTTCCTTACCAAAAAAAAAAAAAAAGGCCTTGGAGCTTATTTTTAAGCTCTGGCCTTGGGGCCAGAAGGCTCGATTTCTGGAGGGGCATTTCATTCATCTACTCCATGGTTAACACTATCAGGTTCCCTGCCTTGAAGGAGGGCCAGCCTGCCCAGGAAAGAACTGGAGATCTGGAGGTGGAGAGCCCTGGGTCTATCCAGCCTCCAGCCCCAACGAGCTCCGGGACCCAGAGCAAGTCACCGAAGCCCTCTGAGCCTGCACTCACATTTGTCAAATGCCTATCTCACGGGGCAGTTAGAAGGAATGAATAAGATATCGTTCACTAAGTGCCTGGCACAGTACTGGGCACATACAGGGCATGCTACTAATATTCGTCAATTCCCTTCCCTGTTGTGGCAACCTCAAGACATTTACTCTCATTTCTCTATAGCTCACACCTTCACCTCCCATCAACCATAGCAAGTTTATCCTGGAATCTCACTGAAGGGAAAAAAGAAACCCCTTTGTTACCTTCACTCCCTGGTGAACTCCTATTCATCCTTCAAAACCAAGTCCAATTGTCACTTTTCTAGCTTTTACCTTCTCTACCACTCTCCTAACACCTTGATCACATGTCCATTCTTACTCTGTAATATTGTAATTGTTCCATTTTGTTAATGAATATTTTTTAGTGTCTGCCACGTGTGAGGCACACTGCCAGTTCTGAGGAATACGTTGGTGAACAGGATGAAGGAAATCCTTGCTCTCTCGTGGCTTACAATCAAGTTGGAGGAAATAGACATTCAAAAAATCTAAAAGATAAGCAACTTGTCTGTGTCTTAGACAGTAGACTCGTTGTCTTCTTCCTCTTTGTATTCTGAGAAACTGCACAGCGCCGACATGGTGAAGGCTCAGCAGATGTCCATTCTCTCCAGACCATGCTTCATTGTCCGCAGTGCTCTCCTCTGGGAAGATGACTAAGGCTGTTCACAGGCCCTTCTGACGGTCAAGGTCCATCGCTCCCTAGGTCTGAACAGCTCTGAGCGCCCTGTTTCATGGACACTCCAGTAGACTCAACAACCCGCCCCGAGACCAGCAGAGTTCCAGCAGACCCTCCGCTCCTGAGGTGGAAGGCACAGCAGAGATGCTGGACCCACTTCTCCCCACCAGGCTGGGACCCCGGGCCGGAGGCAAGGCTCACCCCAAGGCTTGCGTGTGCAGGCTGGAAGGGCGCTCTGCTGACAATCAGACCCGCTGCTGTGGGGCTGCTTCCCAGAGGACCCCGGGAGGCGGGGGGCCAGGCCGGAGCTGACTTCCTTCCTGTCCCTGGCTGCAGCCAACTTTCTGGAGAGGAACATTCTGGGTAATGTTCTGCTCAGCCAAAACACAGAGTCATTGCGGTCCGAGAATGATGGAGCTAAAAAGGAATTCAGAGACCAGCCAGCCCAACTCCCTCATCGATAGAGAAGACAACTGAGACCCAAAGTAGGAAAGAATCACACTTCAAATGAATAGGATCCTAGAGGTCATCTACTTCAGGAGGGGAAAACTCATGGATTTTATGCTCCTAATCCATGTTTAGCACCCATCACTGATCAGTTATGGCGCTCTCCCTGCTGAACTGAGACCCAGCCCCCCAAACCTTTCCACATGGATCTCCAGGCACAGACTGGAGAGCTGGCACATGAAATAATAATGACGACAATGATTGCCTGTATGTATATTGGAAGCTTGTTCTGTGTCAAGTCTTTACATACATGGCCTCACTTGATTCTCACAACCTTGTGAGGAGGGCACTTTCATTATTCCCATCTTGCACACGAGGAAAAGGAGACAGAGAGGTGATGTAACTTGCCCATGATTCCAGAGCTAGTAACTGTAATGCTTGCACAGCCTTTGCCCTCGGTGGGCAAGTAAGGATGGGTGTGCAGAAAGGTACACAAATCACCCCAAGATCTTGTTCTGAGCCACAGGCACCAACACATTTTCTCAGGACTGTACATCAGGCGCTCAGCCCTACAATGCTAATCATCATCATATTAGCTGCCATTTACTAAGCATCTACTACCCTTCAGGTACAGTGCCAGATAATTGATACACATCATCTCATTTTCATCCCCAAAGCAGTCCTACAAAGTAGGCATCATGGCCTTCATCTTAAAAGTGGAAAAACTGAGGCTCAGAGAAATTAACTAACATGCACAAAGTCACGCAGCTCGTCCATAGCAGCATCGGCATTTGAACTCAGATCTATCTGACTCCTGAGCCCAAGTTCTTTTTCCATGACCTCGTGGCTCCTCCCTGGAATGGTCACCTCCAGTGGAAGGTGTCGGTGAAAGGCAAGATGCTCCTAAATTTGTGGGCCCAAGAGCAGCTGCCAGCACAGTCCCTGGTTCATCGAGGAGACGTGGCACCTAGACAGGGATGGACAACCCAGTCCCCGAACCAATGTGTCTACTCCCTCCTGCACGCCCCAACCTTCCAGCCACCATTCATCTCCGGCAGCCACATTGTAAGCCCACTGAGGGCAGAGCTTGGTCCCAAACCTGCTGGGTCCCACTTGTCCCGGGTATGGTAGTGTGATGCAGGAAAAAGTACCCGAGATCAGAAGGCAGGAGAGTTGATTGAAGTCAACTCTGCCACCAACTGGCTGTGTGATCTTGGGCACTCATGTAACCCCCAACCATCACCTTCACCTGAGAAATGAAAAGCACCAGACCATCCTGTCGGGGTTGTTGAGGGTATCAAATGAGTTCATGCGAGCAAAGAGCACAGTCACAGAAGCCAGAAGCCAGAGGGCTTGTTCCCAGATGCAAACTCTACCACCTAACAGCTTAACAATCCTGCACAAGTCATTCCACCTTGCTGAGCCTCAGTTTCTTCACCTGCAAGATGGAGATATGGACAGTCAAATCTGTCTCACTCTTTACTGTGCAGATCAAATGGAGAGATGTCAACTTTATAGACTAATAAGCACCATGCAGATGGTATTTGCCACATGCTCGATAAATAGCCACAGCCTGACAAAACAAACCCTTATTCCCAAAGTAGCAATGTTGATGGCACAAAACCAGCAGTTATAAAATGTTGCCAGCTGCCCCTGGTCCTGCAAATGTCCTTGTGCATTCCTAGGGTCCTAGACAATCGTGTCCTCAGGGAAGGGCACAATTCCCTGTTCCCTGAGAATGGGGCTCTCCGGTCCTTCCCCCAGACTGTACTGTTTGTCAAGACCATTCTCTTCAATGCACAACAAGCAACTAGAATTTTCTGGCTCTTTCCAGGCATCTGCAGCTGCTGCTGAGACATCTCCGTGCCCTTGAGAAGGTAGCTTGCCTGTGTAAGTTTAGTCTGAAATTCCATTCGGGGGCCTCCCCCTGCCCCTGAACACAAGGCCTTGAAGATGTTGCACTCTGTGTGGGCTGGACCAGGCGAAAGTAACAGTGAAAGAGAAAGAGAAGCAAGAGAGGGAGACCATGAGCACAGCCATAGATAGCGGGGGTCAAGGCCAGAAGGCACAGCACTGACCGCAGGCTTTCAGGATCCCTCCTCTGGTTAAAGCAGTCGTTAGTAGTGATAAATAAAAAACCAGGCGCTTCCGTAGCTCCTTCTTCTTCTGACCTCATCGTTTTCCAAACACAAGTCCCTCTTACATCCCTGTCCTGGAATAGTAGAAACGCCCTGGTGACCCCATCCTAGAAATGTTCAGGCCTTTGCCCACATTTCAACAGCATCTTTTCAATGGTGGATGCTTAGAGTTGTTCCTCACCATGCTCCAAACCCACAGCCTGCCCTGACTTTGTTATGGGCTGAACTGTGTCCCCTACAAATTCCTATATTGAAATCTTAACCCCTAGTACCTCAGAATGCAACCGTGTTTGGAGATAGGGTCTTTAAAGAGGTAACTAAGTTAAAATGAGGTCATTTTGATGGGCACTAATCCAATATTACTGGTGTCCTTATAAGAAGAGGAGATTAGGACACAGATACACACAGAGGGAAGGCCATGTGAGGACACAGAGAGAAGATGGCCGTCTACAAGCCAAGGAGAGAGGCCTCAGGAGAAACCAACCCTGTTGCCACCTTGATCTCAGACTTGTAGCCTCCAGAACTGTGAGCAAATTTTCCTATTATTTAAGCTGCTCAGTCCGTAGTATTTTGTTATGGCAGCCTGAGCAAACTAATATCAGTTTCACATTAGCTTTAAGTCAATTCAAGGGATAGAGATCCCCCAGCCACTGTGTGCCAGGCGCCAGGCGAGGCTGTGGATCCAAAGACGAAAAAGACACAGTCCTGGCCCTTGAGTTGCTCACGGTCCAATGTGGGGCCAGAGAAGTCCTAGGAGAGAAGGAGCCTTAAGTATGGGATGGTTAATTATGTGGGAATGTCAAGGAAGACATCTCAGAGGAGGTGAAATCTGAGGAACTTTTAAAAAGACAGAAAAGACTGGACAATTTACCAGGCAAAGAAGAAGAGGGAGAGCATGCTTGGCAAAGGCAGTGATACACAAAGAGACATGACAAGCTCAGGAAATCATCCAGATTACGGGTGGGGCGGGTGGTGGGAAACCACGTGACCTCTCTGAGCTTGGTTTCTCCATCTGTAAAGTGGAAACAATAATCTCTCGCATAGTTGATGTAAGGCTCGACTGCGACAATGGGGAGAGAATGTTTATGGCAAAGCACTCACAAATCTTACTTCAGATAAACTCATCAAAATCTCCTCAGTTTTGAATTCTACTCACCCCACCACTGCCTGTACCTTTATTTGGCGTGGGCATCAATCAAACCAGGCCACGCCTGATATTTTTTAATAAAAAAATAAGTTAAAATTTTAGAATAGATTTGGATTTGCAGAAAAGTTGCAAAGAGAGTACAGAGAACTCCCATATACCTCCCCCCCCCGCTGTTTCCTCTATTGTTAACACCTTACATTAATATGATACACTTGGTACAATTACAGAACCAAGACTGGTACATTATTATTACCTGAAGTCCATAGTTCATTCAAATTTCCTTAGTTTTTACATAATGTCCTTTTTCTGTTCCAGGATCCCATCCAAGATACCACACTACATTTAGTCATCTGTCTCCTTAGGCTCCTCTTGCCTATGACAATCTGGCCTGATTCTTTCATTTTGAAGATGCTGCATTTGCTGGGAAAATTACGAATGCACAGAAGTAGGAAGTGGGGGAAAACTTGGAGGATTTTCTGAGAAACACGATATTTTTCAGCATTGTATCATTTGGCTTATCAACAACATATGTTGGTTACAAATGAGACTTATCCATTCACTGAAGGAGCCCAAAAGAGCCTGGACTTGTTGTAGTCTCAGTTCATTTTATCCTTTGCACAAAAAATGATAACTAATTGATATTAGTAAACATACAATTTGAGAATTCTCCCACCATGTGACAGCTTGAGTCCTTTTTCCCTTCTCAATACTCTTCCCTGGTCCTAGGTGTCCTGTGCTCTTGGGACCACCCAAGCCCTCAGGCCCCTGTGTCTTGGAGAGGTGAAGGGCTGCCTCCCTTCCTGAACCCTGGAAATCCACAGGGTGGGGGAGGGGGACAAAGACAACGCATGCCCAGTAGCATCCATTCTCTCTGAGGACCTCCGCTGTAGTCCGCGGGTCCAGATCCAACACCGCAGTTTGGGATGAGCTGCTTCCCCTCTGAATCTGGGTGGCCTTGGAGGTGGGGTGGGCTGGGGTGGGGCTATTACTGGCTGTTCCTCGTAAGCAGTGTGGAGGAACATCACTGCAGGCCCTGCCTCCCGGCTGCTGCAGGGATCCGCTCCCCGCGTTGCCTGCAAGAGTGGCGATAAAGGGGAAGCTCCCCCTGGTTTGCCAGGACAGCCCTCTCTGCCTGGAACACTAGGTTCTAGTTTCACATCAAGGCCCCGTCAGAATGACGAGGAACCAAACAGACAAATTCATAGGAGAAGCAACATTTATGAGCCTGGAGCGTCAGAGAACAGTAAATCCCACCTCCCACCTCACTGCCAGCAGCTACAAGGCCACAAGTGATCACAACTCCACCCTCTCAGCTGAGCTCTTGTCTTCTCATCTTTTTTTACTTAAATAAAAGAAATTTTTTAATGGCTCAAGTCTTTGTAAAAAGATGCAAATAAGTAGATGAAGTGAAAAATCCCCTTGAACGTTGCTCAATCCCTGTCCCGAAGCGTAACCAATGCCATCAGCTAAGCACGTGTCCTTAGAGGCCTTTGTCAGTGGATTTGCATGCTTACACAGATACATTTAGAAATAGAGTATATTTCTAATATACTATACTAATATACTAGATATGCTAATATACTGTTCTCATATACTAGAAATAGAACAGACACTTTTACAGATGGTTTCTAAAGTAAGGATGCAATGTGGTTTATATAACTATCTGCTTACAGAATTTGGGTTCTTTCTCATTTGTTTTTCTATTATAAACCATGGTGTAATTAAAACACGTCCCTTTTTTCATTTTGTGGGCAAGGCTGATGGGTGTTCGTGTCCCCATTGGGGCTAGATGACCATGCATCTTTCTCTTCATCCTGGGAACAGCAAGAGAGCACTCCTTGCTATGCCCAGTGTGGCTTATGCAGGGTGACAGACAGCACCCAATGTCATTCCCAAGTTGTGTCTACCTCCCCGAACACAGCTGATGAATCAATGGAAACGTTAGCATTGTTGGATGGTGTTCCCAGCCCTAACTCTTATTTAGGTTTCAGCCCATTTGGCCTGAAGGTGACCATAGAGACAATATAGAGATTACATTCATGCCCTGTGGCTCTCATCACAAATGATCACAAACCTGGTGGCTTAAAACAACAGGAACTTATTCTCTCACAGTTACGGAGGCCAGAAGTCTGACATCAAGGTGTCTGCAGGGCCATGCTCCCTCTGAAGACTCTAGGAGAGAATCCTTCCTAGCCTCTTCCAGCTTCTGGTGGCTCCAGGTGTCTCTTGGCTTGTGTCTGCATCACTCCAGTCTCTGCCTCTGTGTTCACGTGGCTTTCTCCTCTGTGTGTCCATGTCTTCTCTTCTTCTGTCTCTTGTAAGGACACTTTTCATTAGCTTTTGGGTCCACTCAGGTAATCTAGGATGACCTCATCTCACAATCCTTAAGTTAAGTACATCTGCAAAGATCATTTTTCCAAATAAGGTCACATTCACAGGTTCCAGAGGCTAGGGCATGGACATATCTTTTTTGGGGCCGTCATTCAATCCACTACAGGGGTCATTAGCTCAGTCCTCCACTTCACAGATGAGAGAACCCTTCCCGGGGGTGATAAATGCTATGGAGAAAAATAAAGCAGAAGAGAGATACAGGAAGGTGCCAGGCTAGGGGTGGAGTTCCTATTTCAAATAGAATGGTCAGGGAAGGCCTCTCTGATAACATGACATTAACTAAGAACTGCAGAAGTGAGGATGTGAATCATACAAGTGTCTGGGGGGAAAAGCCTTCCAAGCAGAGGGAACAGCAAGGGCAGATCTGGCCTCTGTGCATCCTTGGCACTTCATTCCTATTGTTGTAATAATTTACCACATTACTCTTATGTTAACCATATACATATTTGTCTCCCGGATTAGACTGTGAGTGCCTTGAAGATAGAAACTGTAGCTTTCTCTTTGTAGCATCCCCAGCACCTAGCCTACTGCATGATGCGTGATACACGGTCAATAAATATTTGGTGAGAAAACAAATGGATGACAAGAAGGTATGAAGGAGTGTATGGCTTAAACGACTTGCCCAAGCTCACACAACTGGTCAGGCACAATGCCAAAACTAGAACACAGGATCTCTGGTTCTCGTGAGAAAGCAAGGTGGCACCTTTCAATGGAAGCTCATTTTCTAGTCAATTCTCTTTAAAGAAAAATCAGTTTGCTCTATCAAGATACATAGAGTAGATGTGACCACATGAAGGGACAGAGCCACAGGCCTCCTCAAGTCATGGGCCTTATCGAATAAGAATACCCCCACTGCTCTAACCCCAGGAAACATTTCATAAATGGTTGGTTATGGGGCCAAGAAAGAAGAATGGACAAAATCAAATAAATTGGGTGTCACTTGGAAGTCGACCAGATTCCAAGGAATAACCAACCCAAAAAACAGGTGGCTATGGGAGGAGTTGGGGGACAGAATGGCATGCAGTGCTGGACAGTTAGTTCATCTGTTGGTCAGCAGGGATAATTGTAGTTAAGGGTGAGCCCTGGACCCGCTTGGAGGCTGGGACTCAAGGCCAATACGGACCAGGTCAAGTGAGCTCAAGTCAGCAGGACCTCGAAAGTAAGTGAAAGGGGATGATACTGTAAGTCAGACAAGCAAGGTTTGGTGAGGTCCAATGTCAGGAGAGGCCAGAAGGCGAAGGACACAGGTAGAAAGATGGAGGGTCAGTTGGTTACACAGAGCACAGGTCAAAGCACTTGCAGGACCTTGGATAGCTCCACAGGAGGCTCTGCCAAGGGGCATCGGATGACTAGTCTTTCAGCCTCCACATCCCAAGGGTCAACCTCTCAGAGGTAGGGTTGGATCCACCTCTCAGAGGGAGCTCTGAGATTTCAAGGACCTTGTACAGTCATGCTTTGTACCACTTTGGTTGTGAGGAAGAGAAGGGCTACTACTTGCTGAACACATTTCCCAAAAGTAGTGGCTTTTTCAGCATGTTTAAGGTGTGCTGACATGACCGACAGTTGTTAAAGTCATAATGAAGCACAAGAGAGATCAGTGATCAAAGGAGAGACCTTGGCTGTGTTCCAGATCTCCCACCACCAAAGCTGCAGACCCCACCCCTGGCCTGGCTTGCCTGCTCCAGCTGTTGGACTCTGGCTGTGCCTTGGGCCAGGGGTGATCTTCACCTAAGCAGGAATCCCCAGGCATCTCCAGGCCATGCCAGTGCACCTGTGGTGTGCCAGGATGAGCATGGACTTTGGAACCATTTAGCAGCAGAGCAAGTTAGTTTGCTTCTTTGAGCCTCTATTTTTCCACCTGTAAAGTGGGGGCAATAACATCTCTCAGAATGATTGTAAGGATTAGTCAAGCTACACAAAGTACCTGGTATGCAGCAGAGGTTCCATGAATGATCACTGTTCTTAAGATTGAGGCCATTCCCTGCCCTGCTTAAGGTCACTCCGGAGGCCTAGTGCACACCTCTCAGAGGTGGCATTGCCCTTCTCCCCAGAGTTTTCATCCTCTGCCACATCCCACCCAAGTTTGAAGCTCGAGTCCAGGCAGGATCTTAAGACATGATAGAAACAGACAGCCAAGAGATTGGAACAGGATTTCCAAAAGCCAGTGGAAGAAGGACTCAGTTGCTTAGGAGTTGCTTCATACATCAATAAACACAGCATGTGTGGAAAGCAACAGCTGCACAGCCTTGGAGAACGGCTGAATGGGAACTCAGTGACAGACAGCCTGGCCAACTTTCTGCCCCCAGCATCAGGCCAGCGCAGTGGGGCGCCCACTTCTTACCAACATAAAAATGCTGGTGGGATTATTTGTGACTAAAAACCTTGTCCCCTATGGGGAACAGAAGCCAGCACGCCAGAATCAGACAGATCTGGATTCAAACCCTGTCTCTGGCTCTCACTAACTCTGTGGCCTTGGGGAAGTTACCTAACCTCTCTGAGCCTCAGTTTCCTCATCTGTGAAATGGAGGGCTATCACCTACCTCAAAGAGCTATTGTGAAAGGTCAATGAGAAATCACGTCTACAGTTCCCGGCTGATAGTAAGCACTCAGCAATTGTTAACTCCTTATCCTTCTTCACAGAGGAGTGAATATCAAGATTTTCAGGGGAAAAAAAGTCTGGCTTTTAGGTTTTGTTGTAAGCTTTCTTTTTTTTAATTATTACTTATTTTATTTTTTATTTTTAAAATTTTTTATTTTTTGATTATTGTAAAGTTTCTAAGTCAGCTGGACCATGTTTTCTTACTTCTCATAGGCAAAAGTGGAATCACAGAGCTGGGAGAGCTTTAGCGATCACCCATTTCAATATCTTTATTTTAATGAATAAAATGAGTGATGAGAGGGGCTGGCCCGGTCGTGTAGCAGGTAAGTGCATGCTCCGCTTCGGCAGCCCAGGGTTCGCAGGTTTAGCTCTCGGGAGCAGACCAACACATTGCATACTGTGGCAGCAACCCATATAAAGTAGAGGAAGATGGGCACGGATGTTAGCCCAGGGCCAGTCTTCCTCAGCAAAAAGAGGAGGATTGGCAACAGATGTTAGCTCAGGGCTAATCTTCCTCACCAAAAAAAAAAAAAAAAGAGTGAGGAGGCCCTAGAGGTGAAGTGGCCTTTGGTATTACAACTCCTGTAGTTACAAGTGATCAAAACCCAGCTCAGACCAGGTTAAATCAAAGTGAAATGTTTGGGACATCAGACACTGGTGGATCCTGAGACTCAAAGGAAGTTATCAGAACTTGCTCACTCTCTCTCTTCCACCGTCTCTTAGCTCTCGTTCTTTGGAGTGTTGGCCTCACTGCCTCCTACAGCTGGCACACTTTCTTCATACAGAGCGGAAAGGGGATTAACGACAGCTCTAGAATTCTATCGTCAGGTTAGCAATCCCAATAAGAACTTCTGTCTCCCAATAGCCTATACAAATCCCAGGAAAGGATGCAAATGGTCCTATTTGCATCGTGTACCAATCACTGTATCAGGAGACACAGTTCAATGATTGGCTAAGCATATGATGGGGTGGGTGATACCTCATGGAGGGAGGCTCGGCAGAGAAGAACACCTTCTCTGTCCACCTTGTTTGCCAAGTCACCCGCTGACTCATGGCACTGCTGGGCTGAGCACTCACGTATTCTGGTTCCTAATCCAGTACTCTTCCTCTCCATCAGCTCACGCTCCTAGACCCATTGGTAGACCTTATTTACCCAGTGGTGGGAATGGATTTGTGCTATTTCAATCCCTTAGGAAATGTGGGGGCCCACAGCTCACATTTGGGGATGAGTCAACCAGAATTTGTGGTGAGATCAGCCTACAGCCATGTTCAAGACTATAATCTGGGGCTCCTAAATACCCCGCTATAACCACCTAGCTAACTTGCCCCACACATCCATGGGATGTGCTGGGGGCGGTATTGTTTTCAATCTTCTAGCTAGCAATGGCATCAACACTAAGCTACAGCTCATGTCAGGAATTCAGGAGCCTCTAAATAGGCACACCAAACAGGCACAACATTCTCTCGCACTGTCAGGAAAAGGTTCTCATCTGTCTGTGAATCCAGCTGTGCGTTTCTAAGAAAACATATCAGGTTGATTCTTTAAAGCGATTGTTCATGGATCTGGTGCTATCTTCATGGTTTATACGTTCCAGCTTGGTCAATCCAATCCACGGCTCCAATTGAAACAGCCACACAAACCTCCGCACTGGCTGATTTTGACTTGTGGCCAATCCACGTGGAGCTCTTGGATTGTTAGTGTCAGAGAATGTTACAGCTGGAAGGAGTCATAGAGATTGTCCAGTCTCATTGTCCATTTTACAGATGAGGAAGTTGAGGAACAGAGAGAACCACTTTACTTAAGGGCAGAGTTTTGCAACAACATTTGTCCAAGAAATATTGAGCCTGGGCCTGGCCAAGTGCTGGCCGAGGGGCAGGGTGAAATAGAATATGGTGGCCACAGCCCACACTTGGGCTCTCAATGTTCCCCCTCCATTCAAGTCCTGGGGGACACCGGACCTGAAGTCCTTCCGTCTCACATGGACCAGCAGTGGGAGAGTTGTCTCGCTTTGAGGGAAGTCCAAGCAGGCTCCTGGTGTCTGGGGTCCCCTGATCCTCTGAAGCAGCCCCTCACACTCCCCAGAACAAACTGTTGAAGCACTCAGGAGACCCGGCTTTGCCAGCTGTTCCATGTCTATCTGAAAAGCTGAAATTCTAATAGGGATGATTTATGAGTTTCTGAGAGAGGGGAATGGGAGCCGCACTTTCCCCTGACATAGAGCCTGGTCCCGCGGGTGCCGGGATGAGTAATGCTCTCCCATGGGGCAAAGGGCTCTTGTCTGAGTCAAGGGATGATTTAACTCCTCAGGGAGCCAGCGTTCCCTCCAATAACTCACCCTCCTCGAGAAAGGGAGTGGCGTCCCCCTAGTCTGTTGGCGTCTGTGCCCACTCAGGGGCAGGAGGTGCCTCATGAGCAATCAGCCAGGAAACCCCATGGTTGGTGTTCTGCAGGGCAGGGCAGGAGCCCGCAGGCGTGCAAAGGGCATGTGTCAGTGTACTGACCTCTTGGGCAGTGGCTGCTCCGGGCTGCTGAAGGGACACCCCGGGGAAGAAGGAGCACATGCAGACTGGCTAATTCCCAGGGCAAGGCCAGGCCAGCCGGAAAGGGTACAAGAGGACTTGAACTTGGGATAAAAAGAGCTTTCCAACAACCAGATTTGCACACCGCGCCCCACCCCCCCATAAAGAATCAACTGCTTCCTGAGGTGGTAGGAGAGGATGTGGAGAAATTGAAACTCTTGTGTGTTGCTAGTAGAATGTAAAATGGTGCAGCCGCTGTGGAAAACAGTATGGTAGTTCCTGGAAAAATTAAACATGAAATTACCATTTGACCCAGCAATTCCACTTCTTCTAGGTACAAGCACAAAAGAATTGACAGCAGAGATTTGAACAGATATTTGTAGACCATGTTCACAGCAGCATTGTTCACAAAAGCAGAAAGGTGGAAACAATCCACATGTCCACTGACAGATGAATGGATAAACAAAATGTGGCATATACATACAATGGAATATTATCCAGCCTTAAAAAGGAAGGAAATTCTGGCACATGCTACAACATGGATGAACCTGAGGACATTATGCTAAACAAAATAGGCCAGTCAAAAAAGGACAAATATTGTATGATTCCACTTATATGAGGTCCCTAGAGTTGTCAAATTTATAGAGACAGAAAATAGAATGGTGGTTGCCAGGAGCTGGGGGAGGGGGACTGGGGAGTTAGTGTTTAATGGGTAGAGTTGCAGTTTGTGATGATGCAAAAGTTCTGGAGATGAATAATTGTGATGGTCGCACAACAATGTGAATGTACTTAATGCCATGGAACTGTACACTTAAAAATGATTAAAATGGTAAATTTTATGTTATCTATATTTTACCACAATAAAAAAAAAAATGAAGCTCAATAATCACAAGAGAAGGGACTCAGGCTTCTTAAGGACCCCGATGACTTTGAAATTAACAGGTTGTTTGAGCACTGGGGAGACTTCGGTAAACTTGAGAGAAAAATGGGAACACAAACTCCGAGGGTGTGCCCAGTTCCAGATCCTCTCAGCCTGAGATGGCAATGCCCAGGGCTACAGCTGCACGGTCCTTGGAAAACAGATACAAAATTTATATCAACCCTGACAATCCGCTTTCTAAACCACTCTCCTACAAAGCGCCTCGCCTTGATAACTTTCCTTTCGTAGCAATAATAATGACAAAAATAGTCATGGCTAATATGTATTGAGTACATACTCTGTGCCAGTTGTGGTGCTAAGCATACTATATGCACTGTTCCTTTAAACCCTCAACAAACCTAGGAGATGGGTACTGTTATCATCTCCTTTTGCAGATGAGAAAAATTGAGACTCAAAGTAATTAAGTATCTGGATCCAGAGATTTCTCCAGTGCTCCCTCTCCCACCCGGCAGGCTCTATAGACCAAGGGCCATGAGAGGCGGGGATGAAGATGGTCTGAAGATGGCATTTGAACGGGGCCTTCAAGGAAAATGGGGCTCTAGCTATGAACGCGGGTGTTGGACTCACTAGCCACTACTTAACTTTCCTAAGCCTCAGTCTTTTTGTCTGTGAATTGGGGATGAAAATCACACCTGCTCCATGAGTTTGTCACGAGAACGAAATAAGGCCACTATGCAAGTGCTTAGCAGAGTGCCTGGCCCCGAGAAAGCACCGATGAACGCAGCTCTCCTTGTAGCATCCATCTCTCCCTCCTCCAAACTCTCAGAGCACTCGGCCTTCACCCCTCTTGTTGCACTTAGCAATTTCTACCACGCCTTAGACAGAACACTTTAACTCAGTCCAGCGACCTCCTGACTCCCCACAAATTACACGCTATTGAGGACAGAGGTCGTGTTTTGCTCATCTCTGGGTCTCCAGCAGCAGCGTAGGAAGCACACAGTAAATGTCTGAGTGAATGGTGACATAATAAATGGATGCATGATGCTCTTTGACCAAAAAAACCCTCCCATGGCTATAATCAGAGCCACAGCCACCCCGTTAATGAGGAAGGCCAGAGCACTGTCCCGCCCCATCCTTGGCGCAGACAGCCAGACGACCATTTCAGGCCAGGCTGATCTCAGAGAGGATAAGAGGCTTTGTGAAGGGGACAGCATTGGCTGTGAGCTCCAGCCTCCTGGCAGACAAGCTGGAGGAAGTGACAGCCCTGGGCCATCGGGCCTCAGCAGCAGCTCCTGAGGACAGCCTGAGGTGGAGAAGCAGAGCCTGTGAAAAAATGAGAGTGGGAAATGGGAGTCACGGAGCCAAGGGAAACGGCAGATCTGTTAACAGGCTGTTTTTGCTTTTGTCTCTGGAGAAGGAAGAGGATGGAGAGTAAAGAGAGGAGAGTCACAGGCCGGCTTCCTGCCCTGCCTTGCCAGGGTGGGATTGCGCCAGATAGTGGCTGATAGCAGTGGAAACGGGGAGACAAGATAAAGGGGAGGCCGGCCACAGGCAGCAGACCCGCGGAGCCAGGGAGGAGCGCGGAGGGATGAGGAAGCACGAGGAAGATGGTGAGGAAGCACGGAGGACGTGCCAGCAGGGAGGGGAGAAGGGAAGGCCTCGCTGAGACTCGAAGACGGACTGACTCGACGCTGCCAAACTGGCGGGGCCTTTGTCTGGGGAGCAGACGCTGAGCTCAGGCCCAGGGCAAGTCCCACTTTCTCCAGCAAGTCCCTAACCATCCTCAGTGTCCTTTCCTCAGCAGTAAAAATGGGAGCTCTGGAGGTGGGTTATTAGAAATCTGGCTTCCTCCATGGGTGCTTGCTAAGAGAATCCAGCTGCTGCAGGTTAAGTGTCTGGTACAAAGTGGGCACTCAGTTAAAGGGCCTTTTCCTCTTTTTCCCTGAAAGTAGCTTTGGGGATGGTCCAGTTTCTCTCTATGACCCCCATCTCCAGAGCAGGCCTGGGGGTGGGGGATCTCTGCTCTATCCCCCTTTGGCTAAAGCTTGGACAGTAGCCCCCCTGGTACCCAGGCCTCCTCTGGCTTGGGGTGTCTGAAGTGAACTGGGAGGCCTGCGTCCTGTCGTCTTCATCATGAGGTGCTTACGGCTCTGCACACACCATTCCCCCCTCTACGTCCCCTCCTGAGAAACAGGAGGGTGCTGCCTGTCCATCCAGGGCCCAGGTGTTATGCAGACGTGTGGGCTTTCTGACTTGCTCACCATGGAGTGTGACACTCTCCCCACCGCTTCCCCACGGAGCCAGGCTGGGTGCTGAGTGAGGCCTCAGCTACGCGCCCGAGAGACAGCACAGAGCGGAAGTCAGGCACGGTCCCACTGGGCGCTGCCCCTCTCCCGGTGTATGACCCTGGAAAACCATTTTATCGCCTGAACTTCAGCTTCCTGCTCTGTTCCTAACGGTCTCCCACATCTCTTCTGGCTCCTGATCTAGGAGGAGGAGATGTGGGAAAGAAACTGAGCAGCCGCCTTGCCTTCGCAAACCCATGTTGCCTCGGTCCAGAGTGGCCTCCCTGCTTGAATTCAAACCCTGTCACTGCTCCTCTACAAAACCTTAGGAACTCAGGACACAGTCCATCCTCCCCAGAGTCACTGGGCTTTGCACAGCACCCCGCTCTTCAGCAGCTCATTCATTCATTCAGCCCGTATTTACTGAGCACCTTCTGTGTGTCAGCCCCGTGCTGAGACATGGGGACACAGTGGGAGCAAGAATGACCTGTGCTCTGTTGCTAGGGATGTAGAGGTGGAGACAAGAAACGAACAAATGATCATTACAAAGCACATAAGTGCTATTAAAGGTTCTGTGAAAGATAAAAATTGGGGAGTGGGTGTGTGATCAAGGAAGAATGTAACATTTCCTCATCTATGCCACAGACTTCTTGAGTGAGTCACTATTTCACATGCAAACTTGCAGATCATTAGGGAGAGAGGAGAGAAAGGTGACAGGTGAAGGGCAGAGGCAGAGGCAGAAGGGAGAAAGGAGAAAGGGGTCTGGCTTAAAGAGATGAACTGGGCATTGTATGCTAACGCAGTATTTGTAAAGCTCTGATAACTCTAAACTAAACTGTTTATCTGGGAAGGGAGGAGGCACTTCAATGTATGTAAGAATTTTCCAAGAAACCCAGCTAGACCCTCTAACTTCCTGAAAATCATCCAAGCTTAAGGAGCATAAGTGCATGGGGTTGAGCAAACAGACACCCAGGAAACGCTGCTTCTACTAAGGGAACTGAAGGAACACGTGTTCCAAGCAGGAAACTTGAAAGGAAAGAATATCCCATCCCACACACACAAAAAAAAAGAAAAAAAAGTGACAGGTCTGGAGAAACTGTCAATAGATGGTTCGTCTTCTGTTTCTATCCCCTTTCCTCTTCTTACTGGTCCCTTCTCCCCTCACTAAAAAGTCAGCTCGTAGCACTCTCAGAAGAGAGCATGTGAGTTACTCATTCACACTAAGGTGTTCATGACTTTGTGTGTTGGCCCACCTGGAAATATTTGCACCTTAAAATGGGACAGATGGAAGGTTCATTGGCGGAATTTTCCCCACTCTGTGGAGGAGAGATTTGAGCCCTATAGGAGCCCCTCAAATACCTCAGGGTAATAGGATTTACTTTGCTTAAGGCTGCCCTTGAAAAAACCATCTCCTATCCACATGGCACGTGATTTCTGCCTCCTTCTCCTTCTCAGTCTTCAGCTATTGAAACTTCCAAAAAAGAGTCCTATGAGGAAGGAGAAGGTGGATCCCGTGTGGTCTGGAATTGGGGCCAAGGAAGTGCACCCCTATCGTGGACTTCTGATGCCCTCAGTCCTGGTCTCTGGGCCAAGATCTGCAAGGATGGCAGTGCACATGAGAAGGTGGCAAGCCCCCGATGAATGAGGATTGCCCAGTGAACACAATGACAAAGTAGACAGACCCTGCCCCTGTTTTCTAAGCCTCTTTTCGTCCCAGGAATGTGTGTTTAAGAGACAAAGCCAAGTGCTTTATCTGCTGTCACTTGATGTCATGGAAAAAGGCCTGATGTGGACTCTAAAGACCCTGGTTGACTTTCCAGCTCTGTGTGAGCCCAGCTTCCTCAGTATGACATAGGTACAGACAGTCCTCCCTAGTGTGCCTCACAGGGTCTGCTGTTCCCACATGGACCCCTGACCCTCAGGGACTGGGTTTGTTATCAGCTGAAGCATCTGGAGCTCTGCGGAAGGGGTGGATGGATGAAAAGTGTCTCAACAGCTGTGTTAAGAGGCTCCTCTGTGAAGCTTAGTGAGGAGGCTGGACTCTCAGTGGCCCAACAGCTCCACTACCATCTGTGTGTCATCAGGCAGGCCTTGAACCACTCGCCTTGCAGAGAGCACTACCGACCTTCAGGGTTCGTGTGTGTGTTAAGTTAGATTAACATGTTGACCACGCGAACTTAACCACTACACAACTGGGCCAGTCCGGGGTCACAGGTTCGGATCCTGGGCATGCACCTAGGCACTGCTTATCAAGCCATGCTGCGGCAGGCGTCCCACATACAAAATAGAGGAAGATGGGCATGGATGTTAGCCCAAGGCCAATCGTCCTTAGCAAAAAGAGGAGGATTGGAAACTGATGTTAGCTCAGAGCTAATCTTCCTCACCAAAGAAAAAAGAAAGAAAAAAAACATGTTGAGGCCACTTTGCACAGGTAAAAACTACCTTCAAGTGGAGCTAGCCAACTGTGTTCCAAATTAAATTTCCTCAGGAGCACTTCAAAACAGACCCATTACATACAAATTTGACTCCATAGAGAAGAGAAGTCTCCACGTGCTTACAGTATTCATTTATTTTCTTTTTAAAGTTGAGGAAAGAACTTGAGGCCCGATGGGCTCATTTCGCCTCTGGTAGCCCAACACAGGCTGGCCTAGCCCACAGGGGCCCACCTCCTCCTCTGCCCCAGCTCTCCAAGGAGGGGCCCAGGAGAATGACCTCGACCCCCACTAGCACCTCTCCTCTGCCCTGCTCACCAGTTCCCCAAACCAGGCTTTGTGCCCAAACCCACAAATAGCTATCCTAAGAACAGCCACCCCTTACTGAGTGCACACTGGGGCCAGGCATCCTGCTAAGCACCTCAGTTATTTCAATTCCAGCCTCAGGACAATCCCTCCAGAAGCTACCTTGCAGTACCTGTTTAAGGGATGAGGAAGCTGAGTCCAGGGAAGGGTAAGTAATTCACCCAAGCAAACTGCAGAGCGGCCCATCCCATCCCAGAGCGCACCACTTTCTCTCTCAACGAGATTCTCTGAGGGGCTTTACAAGAACCGTGCCCCCTAACACACACACACACACACACACACACACACAAACACACACTCAGGCACCCACGCAGTCTCCTGTGCTCAGATCTCCACTGTGAACAAACAGTATCTGAGAAGGACCGGGCGCGGAGGGGAGAGAACAGACCATATCTTTAAAACTCTCCGTAGGAGTTGGCACAGCTGGCAGGGTGGCATTGTTGGGGGTCGGGGAGATGTGGTAGAGATGAAGACGGTCTTGAGTTTTCCACGTGCTCTCAGACCGGACCTTCCCAGCTGGCTGCCCTTTGGTTGAATCCCGCAGACATTTATCGAGCTCCCACTAACAACAGGCGCTGGTGGGGCCTTTAGGGGCTGCAGGAGACTCAGAGAAGGAAGAGCCGTGGCCCCTCCCGACCCAGAGCCACCAGAGGGACAACACAGGTCTCCAAAAGCCCAGAACCCAAAGCCCGGAGGGACAAAAGCGGCCCACAGCATCCTCACCACCCTCCTCGGCATTTCAGCTCTGACGGAGGCCGGCGGGGTCGAGACCCAGGGACAGAGAGAAAGGCCAGGAATTGCGCCTGGGAACCCACCCCACCGTGGCGCCCTCGGCGCCCCACTGGAAGGAGGAAAGGGGTGAATTCTCGTGAGAATTCTGATAAAGGGGCTCCTCCACCCCTCCCCCTCCCCCAATTAAAGCGAAGCTGTCCGAGCGCCGAGATGCAGAAACCACTTGCAAGCCAGGCATGACATCAACATTTCAGCGATAAGGGGTGGACAATGGGGTGTTAGACTAATAGAAAAACACCGCTGGATAAGGCCGGCTCCTGATACCCAGGCTGATGGGAAATGCCATTGTCTGTCCGCTGTCAGCTGAGTCCCGGGGCGACAGGGATTCCAGCGGCCACAGGCCGCGGCCGGGGGAGGGGCGGGCCGGGGGAGGGCGCCGCGGGGGGAGGGGAGGAAAGGGAGGGGGCGCGGGGAGCGCTCCGAGGGCAGGCGCTGGCTCCAGGACGCGGAGGGTGCTCTGGGATCTCGGCAGCGAGTGGGCGTGGCAAATAGAGGCAGCCCGCCTCTGTCCCTGCCGAGTGCGCGGGGTAAAATGTTTCCCTCACCCTGCCTCAGGCTCCTAGACGGCTGCGACCCTGCAAAAGTGGAACCTACTGTTCCCAAGCCTCGGGCCTGCAGCTGCAAGAAAAACCCGAGGCTTAGGCAGAAATGGAAGGCGGCCCACACCTCTCCAAGCGGTTCGGGCTGTGTTGCTTGACTGCTCATTGCTCACAGGTGTACTTGATTCATCGAGTCTCAGAATTTTTAAAAAATTTTATCAAAGTAATATGTGCACAGAGTTTTTACATTTTAAATCAGTTAGTGATAAAAGAATGTTTAACAGCAACAACAAAACTGGTTTCCTGCGGCCGCCTCCCCTTCTCTCTTCCCATCCTAGTCCCCGGCCGGTTCTGCTCCCCAGAGGCGATAATCACCGTCAGCTCTTAGTGCTGCTTCTGATATTTGCCTCTCTATTTCTGAATAATATGCTTATGCTGCTGTGTCTTTAATTATCCGCTTTAGGTATTATCTAATGGCTTCTTCACATGGCAAATGAGAACTTAGCAACTTAACACTGCTCCCCTTTGTACTTTTTTCCTCTCTCATCCTTCCAATATAATTATAATATTTGAGTAAAATAATAATCAGTGATTATTCTGACAATAAAAATATTGCTATAACCCTGTCTCCTAGATCCTGTGTCCTCTCTTTCTTGATTTACTGCTTTGTCTTGCTGGAGCACCTCCTTCAGTACCTTCCTCAAAAAGGATACATTTTTTATTTGGTAAGGTATTGAATTCTAGGTTAAAAACTATTTTTTCTTAGTATTTTAAAAGGGTTTCTCCCTTGTCTTCTAATTTATAGAAGCTGTCAGACTTCTCAAGACACCATCCCTATTCTGCAGTCTTTGTATGGAAACTTGTCTTGTTTTTTCATTGGGAGCTCTAAGGAACTTCTCTCTCTACCTGTTGTTGAAACATTTCATGGTGATATTTCTTAACGTGTCTTTTCATTCGTTGTTCTGGACAATCAGTCAATAGGCTGTCAATCTGAAAACTCACCTCCTTTAATTCTGGGAAAAATTCATGTATTATTTCTTGACTAATTTCTACCCTTCCCCATCTTTTCTCTTCCCTCTTTCTAGAACTTCTATTAATTGGGTGTTAGACATGCTAAATTGATAGTCTAAAGGTCTTGCCTTTTATCTCTTATTTTCTATTTCTTTATCGTTTTGTTCTACTTTTGGGGAGATTTACCCAACTTTATTGGGTAAAGTTGGGTAACACTTCACACTCCCCTATAAAATCCTTTTATTTCCTGCTATATTTTAATTTTCAAGAGATCATTCTTGTTTCTGATTGTTTTTTCATAACTTCTAATCTTATTTCATTAAGGCAACATCTCATCATCCAAAATATATTATAATTTTTTTAAAGTTTTCTTCTGCTCCTCACATTGTTTGTTACCTTCGGTTTCCTTTTATCTATTTGTCTTGGTCTCTCTTTGATGTTGGAGACTTTCCTCAAACGAGTGGTGACCTCTTGGCTGTGTCACTAAAGGGCTAACTGGAAGTTCTGTGTGCACGAGGGGCATCTGCCCTGTGGGGCTTCACCATGGTGACTAAGGAGAAAACTTGGTCATTGACTTGGGCTAGTCGATGTCCCCACCTCCTGTCTCACGCACGTACAGGAGGCTCCTGCATTCTGGAGTCGAGGCAGGGGAAGGCTCTCGAGTGGGTCTGTTAGTTCAGTTTGTCACCTTGCCCTTATCCTCATGGTCGGGGCCATGCCTCAGCCCCGCCCTTCACTCTGCCAGATGCCCCTGAGTCAGGGGCCTCCCCAGTTCAGGTTCCACCAGGAAACACACTTTATTTAGCACATACCGCAGCCAAGCCCTAGGATTATGCTGGAGATCTCATGGAACACCGTCCTTTGGCGGAGAGGGAAGATACACTCAGTGAGAAATGATTTGCCCTAGACCTTGTGGGAGGCGGGAGCAGTGCTGGGTCAGGGTGAGCCCCGTCCACGACCTCGACCTCCACCTTCACCACAGAGCACTTGGCTGATGGTAACCTGGTCTCCTTTCCGCCTTCCATCTCTCTGTATATCACTTTCTATCCCTTCTTCTGTTTCTCTTTCCCCTGAATTACAATAGGATAAAGACATTTAGTATGAATTGCACAAATTGCACAGAGGAGAGCCTTGGATATTCTACTCATATTTTTTTAAGTAAAGAAATAGAGCTCTCCCTCTGTCCTGTGAGGACACAGCAAGAAGGCAGCCGGCCGTAAGGGAGCTCTCACCAGGAATTGAATTGGCTGGCACCTTGACCTTGGACTTCCCAGCCTGTAAGAAATGAATTTATGCTGTTTAAGCCACACACACAAAAAAAGAAATAGAAGAAAATTTTTACATAAATAAATTTGTAAATTAAAGCTAGGTGGTCCTCAATTTTATATATTTAACTCTAATATATCCTATGCTTTCATACCTAGACACTCAGGAACTCCCCTTTTTGTGCCTATCTCGAACCTTTGTGTGGCATTTCTTGAAAGAACTTTTTGAACTTTCTCACGATGGTGCTGCCTGGCTACAAACAGATTGCTTTTGGCCATGTCGCCGTCTTTGTCTGTTTAGCAGTGCATAGGAATACAATTATTTGTCTTATATTAGCATATTTTCTTCATTATGTCATCCAATTAAATGGAAAACAGAAACAAAAGTGCCGATACTAGTGATAAGAAGGATTAGGTCTCAGGAACTTAATTCAATTGAGACAAGAAGCTGCCAGAGTGGCCAATCTTTGGCTTTTGAGTTGAAACGTGTTGAATTAACCTGGCTGGTGGTGTTCAGTTTTGCAGGAAAACAGCACAAATAGAGAACAAGATGTAATTGGAGAGTTTATAATCTTTCTTAGATCTCAGAGAATAGAATCCCTTTACAGTATGTAAATCTATTGCTTTATTTTGCACATTTGAAACTATGTTGTTTTGGTTTTGTTTTTGTTTTTTGCGGGGGGGTGGTTTCTTTTTTTTTTACTTGACTTATTTGGAGAGAGAAAGTGGATAAGACAAGGGGACTGTCAGAGTCTCTTCGATGCCTGAAAGTGCACCCACGGTCAGCATCCCCACCTGGTCAGTCCCTGGGCCCAGTCAAGCCCACAGAGAAAGCTCTTGCTGGTTTGGAAAGCTGATATGCACCCCCAACACATATGTGCAAGGCTCTGGTCACTCCTCCTGGTCCCCGGGTGCTTTGCTTCCCTCAAAGTACGACTCTTGGTGCTATTTCAAGAGAGGGGGCTTCCCTGCTGAGACCACTGCCAGTCTGGACCCCCACACTCCTGTGACTAGCCCAGTACCCCCTTGTTCTCTGTTTCTGCACCAAGGGAATCAGGATGTGGTGGGGCCCACCCAGGAAAGGCAGCCTGGCTCCTTCCTCCCCTCTGCTCCATTCCTGCACCGTCCACAATATCTGGATCATGTTCTCCAAGACACCAAGCAGAAAGACTGTGAGCCACCCTCACGCCCTCCAGCCTCACGCCCAAATGTTTGCCATGTCCCATTTTACATGCAGAGCCTCCCTAGAAATTCCTATGGCTACTACTCTAGCACAGGCCGCCGCCGTGTCTCACCTGGGGTATTTCCATCCCCCGCAGCTGGTCCTCAGCCCCAACTTGCCCCTCTCCAGTCCATCCTTCACACTGCTGCCTGAGCGATCTTTCCAGAACATCACTCTGATCGCCTCAGATCCTGACTAAAACCTTTTAGGGCCTCCTTATTGTCAGAGTCCAGACTCCTTACAAAGCATTCACCACCCCCCGCCCCCCCGCCCCTCCAACCTTCTGTTCCACCTTCCTCCCCACAAAGCCCATGTGGAAGCCACAGGACAGTGCTTGAGTCTCCAGACTTTTGCCCACTGTGCTCCCGGCTTGGAATGCCCTCACCCCCTTGGTGATGTTCACACCCTTAAAGGACATATCCCCTTTGTTGCTATTCTTTATCCCTTCCCCAGTAAGAATTAATGGCTCCTTCCTCTGTTTCCACAACTCTTGAAAATTATCTATTCTCCCTTTAAACAACGCTGTACTGTAATGATTGCATCGTCTCTCTTCCTCACCATAATCTTCTCAAGGCAACACTGTGGCTTCCGTCTCTCTATCTTTCTCTATCTTTAGTGCTCAGCCCAGCCTTGGCACATAGTTGGCACCTAATAAGTGCTATTGAATTTGTTTAATTAGACCGAAAATATGTAGCCCTGACCACTTATGGTTTACTATCAAAAAAGTGGTTAGAGATCTGTTTACATAGAATTGAAGATATATTTCCAAATACCAAGACAAAGATTTTGCTTTTAAAATAATTTATCAGCAGCAAGGGTGAGTGGCTGCTCAGTCAATGCATGTTCACTGAACATCTGCAGAACTGAAGGGACTCTTCTAGGTGAATGGAGGACCCTCTTTTTCACCATCTGCTAATCTGTATTCCCAACATTTCAATCCTTCTGGAGCAGAATAGGAGTAAAAATCATTGACATGGAAATAGATGGGAATTAGCATCCCTTCTCTGCTTAATCCAGAAACTATGGGTGGTAGCAATAGCTACGATTTGCTCAGTGTCTTCTGGATGCCAAGCACAATATCTAATAACGACTCTACACTGTGGTTATAGCTGCCTCCCCCATTTTTTTACAAGAAATAGATTAAAGTATGGTTTCCACATTCAAGCATTTTATATCTACATGAATTTAAATAGATGGAAGGTAGACTTCTTCAATGAAGCCTTCCATCAACCCTCTGACTAGGTTAGGTACCCTTGTTTCTTGCTCCAAACCACTATGTACTCCTCTGTAATTACTTCTCTTTTTTTTCCTTTTTTTGCTGAGGAAGAATGGCCCTGAGATAACTTCTGTTGCCAATCTTCCTCTTTTTGTATGTGAGCCACCACCACAGCATGGCCACTGACAGATGAGTGGTGTAGGTCCACACCCAAGAACTGAACCCGGGCCACTGAAGAAGAGTGCCCCGAACTTAACCACTAGACCGCTGGGGCTGGCCCTTGTAGTTACTTCTTTAATATCCATCTTCTCTGCTAGAATGAACTCTATGAGGGCTGCAGCAATGTCATTATATTCACTATGATAACCCCATCAGGTGACATAGTGCCTGGCATACAAATGGATGGATGGAAGGTGAGAGAGACAGATGCAAAACCTGGCCAATCTCTACTCATGGACAACCCCTACTCATTTTGGCCGTGTTTTACTTGGTTCTGCTGCCTGCACTGGCCTGACTTCCCACGTATGTTGAGTTTTTATCTTCCCGCCCTGTTTAGTCTTCTCATTCTCCCCGTCTCTGCCTCAGCTCCCCCTGCCAATGGCTGGGGCTACTTTCATCACTGTTCTCCAGGCATTTTGTTTATCAATGTCTCCAAGTGCCTAAGCATTTCTTGGCTTCCCCCAAGTGCCCTAGCTTTGAGTTAACCTCTGAGAGTATGGCAGACTACAGGACTACGTCACGCCAAATTCCTACTGTCCTCCCTAAAATCTGCCTGAGTTTCCCTCTGCTGCCAACTGAGGTTCAGAATAGGGTGCTCTCACTAATGATCCAGCCATGATTATTTGTCAGGACTCTTGGGTACAAGGAACAAAAACCCAATTCAAACCAAACTAAGTGGGAAAAGAAGGAAACTGTCAGCCCTATAATTGGGCAGTCTGAGCTATGATGACTTCGGGCAAGTCTGAAATATTAAACATCATCAAGATCTGTTTGTCTCCCTCTGCATATCCAGCCTTTGCCTGCCTCATACAGTTGTCTTGATTCTCGTAAAAGACCCTGAACATGATAAGAAATATTCCTACAGGAACCTCTGGGCTCCTGTCCTCACAGCTCATGATCCAAAAGGAAGAACGATTCTTCCAGAGTCCATGTGTCAAATCTCATGGAAGGATTCTGATTGGTTCTGCTCAGGTCTCATACCCACATCTGAACCAATCACTATGGAGAGGGGGTAAACAATTAGATTTGAACCAGCCTAGGTCATATGCCATCCCTGAGGCCTCTGTGTTTGATACCCCATTAGAACCGTATGAGGTTCATATTGTGTTTCATCCAATCAAAGCTTGCCAGCAGACAAAACCTCTCCCCTATAGTCATCTCGTAATAGACATCGCATGAGCACCCTCTCAGAACAAAGCACTATATTAGGCTTTGTGGGGTAAAACAAAGATTAATCAGACTCATCTTGGCCAAAAGGGTATTGGTAAATCTCTTGGTCAGCAAGAGATTTAATTATGTACATAAATACCTATGGTAGAGTGCAGTTGGGCCCTAAAGGCACAGAGTGCTGTTAGAGGCCATAGAAGGGACATATCCGTGGGGTCACCCATGGGAGCCGGTGCAGACGAATAATCCAGTAAACGTTGTAGTTAATTGGAAGGTGGTTAAGGGTGAGAGAGCAGCAACCTTGTTTACCCAGAGCTGATTAGATGCCTGGGCATGACTTTCTGAGGTCCTTCCAGGCATGCAAGATGCTATTTTCTTTCAGGTCCAACCTCCCATTCTTCTTCCATTCACTGTCCTGTCCTGAATCACTCAGTTCGCATCACGCTCCTGATTCTTCCCGTTATAATCTACCAGGTTGGTCCATCCAGTGGCCATCTACTCCCTACAACCATCATCACAGACATTTCTATTACTGATACTTGAGGTCTGTTAAGGGATCTAGGTGGCAATGCTTTTTAGGTCAGATTTGTCCTCAGGATTTGTTCTAAGGGCCTCTTCTACCAAATGCTTCAGGCTCTTACCCCTGGACTTCTAACTGGTCCTCAGTTAGTTGAGAAGAACTCTCTCTCCAATCCCAGCCAACCTGCCGTGGAAGCTCAGTCTCCTAGAATATCCCTCCCATTTCATTCCACCATACTCCCCAACAGAGGATGAACCCTTTGTAAAAGAGGGAAAGTGGGTGTAGCTAGATGGATAGGGACAATGCTGCTGGGAGTCAGGGGTACACCTGGTTAGAAGGGAAAATCTCAGCCAGCTAGTTAGATTGGCCTCTTGGGTTCAATCAGTTCATAATTTCAGTTTATTCAGTTCATGTGTTTTACAACTCTGCGTGCTCCAGAAAATACACATGGTTTGGGGTTTTTTTCCACACTGGCTAGAATGTGAAAAGTTGTCAGCAAATAGTTATTTGCTCCATAAGGAATATACGGTGGACTTAAATATTTTCCTTTCTTAGTGACTCTCTTTTTTTTTTAAATTGAGGTGAAATTCACATAACATAAGATTAACCATTTTAAGGTGTGTATTCATTAACATTTAGTACATTCACAATGTTATGCAACCTCAACAATCACCACTACCAAATTCCAAAACAGTTCATCGCCCTACAGGAAAACTCCATACCTGTTAAGCAGTCATTCTCTATCCCCCTTGCCTAAGCCCCTGGCAACCACCAACCTGCTTTCTGTCTCTACAGATTAATCTTCTGGATATTTCACATAAATGGAATCATACAATAGGTGATCTTTTGTGTCTGGCTTGTTTCACCTGGAATAATGTTTTCAAGGCTCATCCACATTGTAGCATATATCAGTACTTCATTCCTTTTTATGACTGAATAATATTCTATTGTATGTAAAACTACATTTTGTTTATTCATTCATCTGTTGATGGACATTTGTATTGTTCCCACCTTTTATTTATTGTGAATAGTGCTCTTATGAACATTCATGTGTAAGTATTTATTCACATACCTATTTTCTATTATTTTGGTCATATACCTATAAGTGGAATTTCTGGATCATATGGTTAAGTCTATGTTTAGTTTTTGAGGAACCACCAGACTCCACAGTAGCTGAACCATTTTACATTCACACCAGCAATGTACAATGGATCCAGTTTCTCCACATCCTTTTCAACACTTGTTACTTTCAGAGTTGTTTTTCTTTTTGTGAGGAAGACCAGCCCTGAGCTAACATTCAATGCCAATCTTCCTCTTTTTTGCTGAGGAAGACTGGCCCTGGGCTAACATCCATGCCCATCTTCCTCTACTTTATATGGGACGCCGCCACAGCATGGCTTAACAAGCGGTGCATCAGTGCACGCCCAGGATCCGAACCGGCGAACCCTGGGCCACCGCAGCAGAGAGTGCGCACTTAACTGCTTGCACCACCGGGCCGGCCCCCAGAGATTTTTTTTTTTATTATAGCCATCCTAGTAGGTGTGAAGTGGTATCTCATTGTGATTTTGATTTGCATTTCCCTAAGTACTAATGATATAGAGCATCTTTTCATGTGCTCATTGGTCATTTGTATATCTTCTTTGGAGAAATGTCCTTTGTCCATTTTTAAATTGAAGTTTTATCTTTTTGTTGTTGAGTTGTAAGAGTTCTTTATATATTCTGGATATTAGATGTTTATCAGATATGTGATTTGCAAATATTTTCTACCATTCTGTCAGTTGTCTTTTCATTTTCTTAATACATAAATGTTTTTAATTTTGTTAAGTCCAACTTATCTCTTTTTTCTTTTGCTACTCATACTTTTGGTGTCATATCTAAGAAAACATTGCCAAATCCAAGTTTGTGATGATTTATCCCTATCTTTTCTTCTAAGAGTTTTACAGTTTTAGCTCTTAGATATAGGTTGTTGGTGTGAGGAAGGGGTCCAACTTCATTCTTTGGCATGTAGACATCCAGTTGTCCCAGCACCATTTGTTGAAGAGACTATTCTTTCCCCCAGTGAATGGTCTTGGCACTCTTGCCAAAAATCAACTGGCCATGGATGTATGAGTTTATTTCTGCCTATTTTAGTTCAATTCAATTTGATTTGTAGATTTGGAGTAAGTTTTAACCCGGGAAGCGTGAGCCCTCCAACTCTGTTCTTCTGTTTCAATACTGTTTTGACAAATTAACTCATTTTAATTACAGGAAGGGCTCCTGTGATTGGTGAGACTCACCTGTCACCCCAGGAGGCAACTTGTTATAGTAGAAGGATCCTTGAAGAAAGAACCTGAACACGTGGTTTCTGGTTCTGGCTTTGCCACCAACTCCCTAGATGCCCTGCTCATTAGGTCTTGCTTTACTCTTCTGCAAAGTGGAGACAAGGGGACTCAAATTTACATTTCTTCTTTGGAGTAGGACATGAAGCTTTTTAATAAGTTCACCTTGAAAAATGATTCGAATAGTCAGATTGAGGTCCCAGGTACCAGAGAAGAGACCGTCAGAGAACTCCCCTCCCAAAAACCCCATATCCATAGCTACTTGGCTTCTACCTGCTCCTTCTTGGGTCATCAGTAAAGGTGTTGTTCTAGCAAGCACTAAATTGGCAGAGAGGAGAGAAATCTGGGCCAGGGAGGAAGTTATACCTTTAGTTCCTCCTCTAACCGTCATTGAATTATGCTTGATATTTTCTAGCACTTGACTAATGAATAAAGAGTGAAGTCTCATATGTTTTAGATGGCACACATTTGTTTATTCAGAAACATTTATAGGGAACTACTATGCGCTAGGCATTATCTTGGGTACTATGGGTGATACAAAGATAAATCAGCTATGAGTCCCCTCCTCCGGTAATCAGTTTCACATTTGAATAATATCAAGGGGAATTTTAGTTATTTTGAAAATCCCTGCCTTTTTTTATTTATTTGGGTGTTGCTTTCAATTTTTTTAGTTGCTACCGCACATGTAAATGGCCTTACAGGAAATCAAAGCCCTGGGCATAAAAGGTCAACTACTTACTCACCTGGATGCCACCTTCTATACCAAGCAATTTAGTACAGTCTGTGTTACGGGGCTTAAATCACGGTGCACTTGCTACTACGTGTTGGCTTTCTTAACTTGATGTAATTTCATAGAATTAATTTCCTGCAGGGATGTAGTCCAAATTCTAGAATGTATGCTGGAATGCCATCATCTCAATAGTCAGTCTATATCTGTCTCTTATCCCTATTCCTACTTGAACTGCCCTCTATCTCATGTTCTAGTGTTAGAGTGTGGATAGATCATTAGGAGGCTACTGTGGAGATGACAGTAGCTTGCACAAGGGTGGTGGTCCAAGTGATGGCTTGCATATGGCAGGCAGAGAGAGAAAGAGGGAGAAACAGAGAGAGAAAGAGTCATCTAGAATGACTCCTAGATTTCTGGCCTGCAACACTGTTTGGTTGGTCCTACTCGGTGAGTTCAGGAGCACAAAGAGGACCAGGTTTGGGGAGAAGAAAAGGGCACTCTTTGCTGAATGGTGCCCAGCACAGTTGTACAACACAGGAGTCCTAGGGAAGATCACAGGTTCAGTTTCAGACAAGTTAAGTTTGAGATGTCTTTGAGGCATCCCAATGACGTCAGTACAGAGGCAGATGGAGCACAAAGAAGAAGTCAGGGCTGGAGATGTAGGTGGTGGTAGAAACACTGAGTCTGGATGAGACTGAAAAGGGAAAGATTATAGAGTGGGAAGAGTACCTAGACCTGAGCCTTGAGGAGCTCCAACTTTATAAATGTTGGAGGGAAGATTTCCTACAATGGAGACTAAGATATGACCAGAGTAGTCAGAGGAAAACAAGGCAAGAAAGAGAGTGCTTCAAAGTGAAGGAGAGAAGTGTCAACAATGTCAAATGCTGCTGGGACGTCAAGATGAAGAGAGAAAATGTCCCTTGGATTTAGTGACATTGAGGTCATTGGTGATCTTAAGAGCTGTTTCAGTGATGGGGGGAGGCAAGATTGAAGTGGACCATGGAGCAAGTGAGGAAATGGAGAAAGTTGAGGCAACTCCTTTGGGAAGTTTGGCTTCCAAAGATAATCTATTCCCAGTTCTTCCCCATCTTCCCTGAGCACCATGCAACTTTAGGGAAATCTCTTCACCTCTCTGGATCTGTTATTCCCCAAAGACGCTGCGGGAGGGGAGCTATACTGTATCTCTAAGCGTATGGATAATCTTCTGCAAACCAAAGTTAGCATACATAATCTGAAAAAGAAAACTGGGCACTTAGAAGGACAATGTATCAAAAGAAGGTCAGATGGTGTCATTTCTCTAAGGATCCCCCCATTTTATTTGAGTTAAGAGGGGCATGGAGCACTTTAGGGAATGGAAGGTGCTGAACCACCTCCAGGGTCCAGTGGGGAGTGAGTATACATAAGGAAGAGTCAGGAAGGGGGAGGATGGGGGCAACAGAGGGACAGAGACAGACCTGATCCAAGAAGCCCCGAGAGGCAATTAGGGCTGAGGGAGGGGATCCTGGTCTACCAGCTTATTCTCTCCAGAAACTGCAGAGGAGGAGAAAAGCCGGGTAGAACTGCTCCCCTGCATCTACTGCAGGCCTGAGGGAAGGCAGGGCTGGGCTGGGAAGGGATGAGGGAGGCAGAGAGGAAGGGCGGCAAGAATAATTACTTGAGCTGGCAGCTGGCCCCAGCTAGAGGGTGACCCCTGGGACCCCAGGGGAGAAAAGAGCGAGGGTTCCTTTAATGGCCACAGGTGTTGGAGTAGAAAATTTTCCATGAAAAAGGGGCTGTTCCACATGATTAAAATAACGACTTGGGCCCTCTTGGCAAGCTCAGGCCTTGTTTTTTCACACTTTGCCGTGTGTCCTTCAACTCCTTTTGGAGGCTGTTCCAGGGATAAATGGCAAAAGGAAAATTCCTTTTCTTTTCGGACACACTAATAAGGAAAGAGTGGGAGAAAGCGGGCCGCCAAGGGCAGGCTGGGGAGGCTGAGGCAGGGCACTGGGTTTCTGCTGAAGGCTGGGGAGGCTGGGGGATGCGGGATGAGGAAGGGCTGTACTGGGAGTGAGAAGCTGACTCCTGAACTGGGAAACCAGCTGGGGAAGGCTGGGGGTCGGTAGAGAGACACTATCTGGTTGGAGGCTGCTTGGCAGGAACAGCTGGAAATAGAGTGACAGGGACTGAAGCCCCGTGCAAGAGAGTGCGCTCAGGATCTGGTCCCTCATGGTGGTCTTCATGGTGAGTTGGCCAGGGCAATATGTTGTGGGGGATGCTGGGGAAGAAGACAAAGTTGCACCCTCTGGGTGTTTTGAGGCTGCCCCGTCTGTAGGGAGGAGCCAAGACCAGACACAGCCTCAGAGCCTGCGTGCACTCCACTCCCTACCATCTGAACAGGCTACAGGAGGCTCGCCGTTCCGGCTTCCCCTCTGTGATATGGGCTGCTTGAGGATTGAACAAGGCATTGTGTGGAAAGCACACGGAGCGTGAACAACAGATAATGTTAGTTTGATGATGGTGATCATCCCTCAGTCCTTATTCAACCCAGGACCTCCAGGGTTCTCGATTGTTCTCGTCTCCACCCCAGTCCTAATTGCCCTTGAGTTTTCTTTGTTTCTTTAGTCCTGGATCAGGTACCACCTCCTCCCTCTTCACCACAGACGATCCCTTCAGCCCCCAGGAATGAATGCAGGAGGTTACCCACTTCCACTGAAGTGAAGTGGGTGAAACTTTTTTTGTGATTGCTATTATAACAATTATTATTATTGGGCAAAGGTAACCATCTGAACAGGACTTTTCCTGGCACCTTACTTTCCTACAAAATGCCCTCTACCCCCATGGGCATGCCCCTCACTATCACAGGAAGATGCTGGGCCCTTGTCCAGGCTGCCTGCCACCCTAGGTCATCCTCCCCCTGCCACACCACATTCTCCTGCTTCCCCGGCCCTCTCAGGGGACGCCATAGTGCCTGGACTTGACCCCAGGTGGCTTTCTCTGACCATCTTAGGCCTCACTGACCATCTCCTCCACTGAACGACACTCTCCAGACAGCTGTTTTTCAGG
Organism: Diceros bicornis minor; assembly: GCF_020826845.1. Taxonomy (NCBI): domain Eukaryota; kingdom Metazoa; phylum Chordata; class Mammalia; order Perissodactyla; family Rhinocerotidae; genus Diceros; species Diceros bicornis. The sequence goes on along the minus strand of NC_080750.1, from coordinate 62,590,859 downwards.
GTGTGGTCTGAGGGTCACCAACACCAGATGCCTCTGGGTAACTTGGAAAAGGAGATTCCTGAGCCTCTCTCCCACTCTGAATTAGAATCCCTGCGATGGGGCAGCCAGCAAATCTGCATTTGTAATGACCGCTACAGGGGAATCTTAAGAGACACACACAGTTTGACACCTGATCATCTACCATGCCTTGTCATCTGCGCCAAATTGCTGAGACAGAAACATATTACAGTGCCTGCCACAGCGTCTCGCACATGGCAGGCCTCGATAAACAGTTGTTGATTGATAGATAGATGATGGATGGATAGATAGATAGGAAGATAGATAGATAGATAGATAGATAGATAGATAGATAATAGATAGATAGACGATAGAGAGATAATGGATGGATAGATAGATGATAGACAAAACTTTCTTACACTTTGGTCACATTCTTCTGGTATCTCATGGAACCAAAGTGTGGGATGGAGAGCAGGGTCTCGCAAAAGACAGGCCTGGATCTACAAAGCTGTTGAGAGCAAAGGCAGCAGGAGAGTTACACTTGGACTCAGTAATCCAGCAGGACAGAGTTCAAGTCCTCCCCTTACTGCCTGAGTGTGTTTGGGCTAATTCCTGAATCTCTCCAAGCCCGATTTTCTCCGTCGGTAAGAGAGGATAATAGCAGTCCCTGCTCTCAGGAGCACCGTGAGCACTGACTTAGACCGTGCAGGCAGCAAAAGCAGCTGTAAGACAAGCTGTGTGCCCTCAGTCCTGGCCTCTCTCCACACGGCTGCTTCCTTCTGTCTCCCAGCCTGGCTTCCACAGCGCCTCTCTGCATAGAGCCAACTCATAGCTAGTTTACATCTTCTCAGAGGCAAATACCCCAGAGACAGTCACATGTCTCTCTCAGTCCTAAACCAAAGTCTCTGGAGAAGAGAAGCCAGAGGGCACTCCAGGGTTTGCAATCCTGACCCTCTCCGGTCAGGAAGGAGGGATCCAGTTGTGCAAAGACGGATGCGGCTCCATCGCCTCAGCCCCCACCAGGAAAAGAAACAGTTCTCAGAGAAGGGTGGAGGGTGGTGACAGGTTGGGCAGGGCCCCCAGGTATCTACTATGACTCCCCAGAAATAAACATTCTCCCTGGCCCTAAATCTGTGGCTGCCTTTCATCTCAAAGAGCCTGCTCTCCATGTCTTCCTGGGATTCAGTGCTTCAGCCTCCAAGCTGCCCACCTCTACCCCTGATTCGTCACCTGTTCCCTCAAGCCCTCCCCACCGACATGACCCTCCCAAAGCTACCAGTGTGCCCTCCACTGCAGGCAGGGGGGGTGTCCCCCCAAGTGTAAGCCCTACCCTCGGGGTGCTGACAGTCTAGTTGGGCATGTCAAGCCAACACACACAAACTGACTAAAGAAGTGTCTGTTACGAAGTCATGAGCCACGACACTGAGGGCACAGGAATCCAGAGAAAGGAGAGTCCCATGTAGGCTGAAGTGATCAGGGAAAGCTTCCAGGAGGAGGAGGAACCAGAGCAGGAGCTTAAAGGCTGTGGGGGTTGGGAAGAACCGTTCTGGGCAGGCACTGGAGGAATGGAGGAAGCCCTACTGATAAGCTGCCCAGGTGGGAATGATTGCAGGGGAAGCGGGTGGCAGGAAGGAGAGGAAGAGAAGGCCAGCTCAGCAGGTGCTGTAATTACGGAGGGCCTCATTGGCCAAGGATGGGCCTTCAGACTGTGCGCTAGATGTTGGGTGAGCCTTGGCCTCCCTCCCACCCTGCTCAAGCGAGCTGGCTATCGGGCCTCCCCCAGGTCCTGGGGCTGCCCCATTGATTGGCCTGTGAAAGGCCACTTGGTGGGCTGGTTGCCGAGAGACGGCCCAGAGGCCAGGGCTGGGATTAGCAAGTGGCCCTGTTTGTTCTCCTTGCTGGGAGGAAAGAGGACTTTGGTCTCAGCTTATCAAACTGCCCTGGGTTTGAAAGCCCAGGAATGCAGCCTTGGGCAAATGTGCAGGTTCACAGGACACCCATTAATCAAACAGTTCCCTTCCCTCCACCCCTAATAATCTGACCCCCACCTCCCACCTCTCACCCCCCCACACACACATACTCCCACTGCAATTTTATTCGGTCTTTTGGAGGTCCAAGCCCAGCTGGCAGCTGTGCCAGGTCCCGGTGGAGGTATTTCAGGATAGCAGGCTGGCCTGGACACTGTGTCCTCCCCCTAGTCCACCTGGTGGGCCTACTAGAGGCAGCCCGAAGTCCAGCTGTGGGCTTGCAGGAAGGTGAATGGAGCCGACCAGCTGCCTCACTGCCTCTTTGCTCCATACAAAGAGCAATGCATTGTTTCTTCAAGATGGAAAGAAAAACGTCCTAGGCAGCAACTTCTAGAGAAAACTCTTTTTAAAAACACAAAATTCTTTTTTCATACCTGTGGAATGAAAAAGGACATTATTTGTTCTTCTATATGGCAGATGAAACTACAGTGGAAAGCCATGAATCTACCCAAAGGCCAAACTTCGCAGCACTCCTGCCTCAGAAGAGCAAAGGGCTGAAGGTGGGGTCACTGAATCTAAGAAAATTGAATTTCTTAGGAATAAATGTAAATAAATATAATAAATGTGAGTTCCTGTTAACAGGTTCTAGAAACCAACTGCCCAAGTTCCAAATGGGGGTGTGTAGCTTTGAGATAGCCAGCGTGGAGGAGGATCGTGAGCTTGAGAAGACAGTGTGGGTTTCCTATGAGCCAGCTGTGGGCTGTGGTTGCCAGATCACTGATGTCAACCTTGCTGAGAGAAAGAATAGAGACTGGAAGGAAGGAGATAAAGAGCCAAGATATTCCATCTGCCCAGATATCGTCTAAAGTACTGTATTCCACCCCGGGCACCACACTTGAATTTTTCCTAAACTGTGAACAGGAACCCAACCCAAGAGGGTGAGCTAGCTGGTGAGAAGTTTCAAAATTACGTCCGATGAGAAGTCCATGCAGACTCTGGAGATGCATGTCCAGAGAAGAAGCTTGTCAGCTCCCCTTGCACCCATAGTTACCATCTCTCAACTCCACCCACTGCCCTCCACACCGTGACCACTACCTTGGCCCAGGCACCCATCGCCTCCGGCCTAGATGCCTCCTGCAGCCCCTCCTGGACTCTCGGCCCAAGCCAGAGGACAGCCCCGGAAATGCCTTCCACCTCGCAGCCAGAGTGGTCTCACTAAAATCCACACCTGATCCTGTCTTTCCCCCCTTAAAACTCTGAGACATGCTCCCACCCACCCACCTCTGTGATCACCTAAGATAAGCTCCAACTGATGCCCTGCATGTCCCGAAGCTGTCTGACCCACACATTCTGAATTACCTGGAGTTCAGGGGTGCTGTGCTGCACCCCCCACCTTTGCATGTCCTCTTCCCTCTGTCTGGAGCACTTCTAGTCCCCGGCACCCCATCTGAGTAACCTCTCGTGACCTCCAGCATGTGGCTTGCTGCCCTCTCCTCTGGACAGTGCAGCCCTACCTGGTCCCGCAGCACTGAAGGCTCGTCACCTACAGGGCCTGCTCTCCTGTCCCGTCTGCCCCCACTACTAGACCACCAGCTACTTGTGGCCAATCACATGTCTGCCCCCAACTCTCAGCACTGGGCCTGGCGCCTAGCAGGTACCTATTGATATTTGCCCAACGTATGAATGCCAGCTGTTTTCAAATATTTGAAAGGCTGTCATGTGGAAGAAGGGTTAGTCCTAACCTGAGTGGTTCAAGAGGCACAATCAGGACCAGTGAGTGGAAGCAACAGAGAGGCAGGAACCTGGTGGGGTTTACCTGTAACAGGCTGCTTCTGGAGGTAGTGAGTTGTGTCACCCGTGGTCACTGAATGGGATAGGATAGCCCCTTGAAGGGGGTGGCAATAGAGGGGCTTCTGTTTGGATGAGATGAGCTCCATGGCCTTCTAGGTCCAGGACTCTAAGGGTCGGTTCTACTTTGGGGCTCCGTCCACATATACACACCAGTCGTGGTGCAGACGTGAGCTTTCCCAGTCAGGGCCCAGCCAGGCTGGGCCTCAGAGTTGCGGAGGGCCAGGATGCAGCCCCAGCCAGGACAGGAAACCTGTCACCATTCTGGAGAGGTATGCTCTGTGCCTTTGGGAAGAAAATGAAGTTGCAGCTTGACCATCAGCCTGTGGGGCCCCCGGGGGGAGAGGGACTGCAAGGCCAGCCCTCGGCTCTCACCCTCCTGCTAGAGAGCCGAGCATTGCGTTCCTGCCCAATGCTGGGACCCGGGTCTTTGACATCAGAGCCAACCCAGGTGCAGCGGGGGAGGGGAAGTGACCTCAGCTCAGCCAGCGTGGCTCCTTGGCCTCAGCTGGGCTGTCCTCCCTCAGCAGCAAGGTCACTGTTATCTGCTCCGTGAGCGCGCTCGCAGGGCCTGGACGCCCTCCAAATATGCAGAGGGAGTTTTAACCTAACCCAAGACTCAAAGGCCTCCCACGTCTGACATTTTCCAAGTGCTCTAAATCCCAGGCAAGGACAAGAAAGAAAAGCCCTCGGAAGCACTTCGGCAGTCACAGGCTACTGATGTTAGCCGTGCTTTGCACATGTGTGTGTTGATGCATGTGTGTCTGTGTGTCAGTGTGTACACATATGCCGACTTGTGTGCGTGTCCACGTGTGTCTTGTGCCTGAGTTAACACGTATGCGTGTGTGTGTGCGTGTGTGCTGGGAAGGGTGTAGAGAAGCTATTTGCTTTGATTGCGAGGCTGAATTTATAGAAGCATTTTGTCTAGAACCCTCCTGAGGCTGGGAAGACAGGGTAAAAATGGCTCCAGTTCTCAATCTCTAACTGCCTGTTGGATGTGGCCACCTGCAGTCCCCTCGGCCCCGTCGAAATCTCTAACTGTGAGCCATCTTCATCCTCCACAGAAGCTGCTCCTGCTGCCCTGTTGCTGTCACAGGTGCCCCCACTTTCCTGTTTTGAAAGTCTAAACCTCAAAGCCACAGGGAAAGAGTGGAACGTAATGTGGGATAGTCCTGAACCCCCGCCACCGTCCCGTCACCTGCTGTGTGACTCGGGTGAGTGGGCCTCTCGACACCTCAGTCCCAGCTGTCAAATCTGAGAATGGTCTGAATTTATGTGAACTGATACACGTGCAGCACTAACCCGCATCGCTGACCAAACCCTTGTGAACATTCTCTCCATATTTTTGTAGTTCCCCACGTTGTAAATCCACTTCCCCCGTGTAGAATTAAAAAGCAAAACAGAAAACAAAGCTATTTCCCAGCCTCCCTTACTGCGAGGGACAGCCCCGTGACTTAGACTGCACTGAGCCACACACCCGCGTGCGACTTCCAGGTGTTCGCAGGGAAGCAGGCTTGGGGGGGGGTGTCTGGGATGGGGCGTGAGGAGCAGCAGAGGCCACTGAGCAGCGGCTCCCTGACCCGGCCAGTTCTGCCTGGCTCTGGGAGTCATTCCTACAAGGTCAACCTAGAGCCTGGAGCTCGTCTACACCCTTTAATAAATTCTCTCCTGCCTTAACTGCTAGCTAATCCTGATTCTGTGGTCTGCACCTAAAAGCCTACCACCTCCTGAGAGTTCACTGGCACCACAGGCATTCATACATGGGAACGATTACGGCTGTGTTAAACGAGATGAGAGGTACCAAGTGCCCAGCAGTGTCTGTATCTCCCGCTTCAAAGAGAACCAGGCTCCTTCTTGAAGCACATGCCCTTTTCTTAGGTTGGCGATAAAGCCTGACAGACGGAGCCTCCAGGTGTGCGGGAAGGTCTCATGCGGCTGATGGCATGATAGCCATGATGGCTGATGGCCCCACCCCGAGTCTCCTGCTCTTGGGGTCTGGGAAGAGAGTCGGGAAGTGGTGTGTTATGGAGACGGAGTCGTGTGCAAGGCCCTGGAAACCAGCTCGATGGCTCTACTGTCTCACTGCGAGATCTTCCTCCATGGCTAATGAACACCTACCAGGTGCCAGGTCCTGAACTACGTAATTTGGAGACTGAACAATAAAAAATAGACTGGATCTTCCATTATTGAGAGGAACAGACTGTACCCACCACCCCATCGGGGGGATAAGATGGGTTTTGCTGGAGGGGACAGGGAGGTCTTCCCAAAGGAAGCTAGACAGGGCCTGAGCCTTGTAGGCAGGACCTGGAGGGACAGAGAAGTCGGGGCAGGAATTCCCAGATGAGGAACGGCATGAGCAGAAGTGCAGAGGAGGGACAACCTGTCATGTTCAGAGCTAATCTGCTAGAATGGAGGCTTGTGAGGAGGTAGAGGGAGGTCTATCTGGAATTCCTGGGACCATCGAAGCCCGGGGAAGGAGATTGGGTTTCAATCCAGGATGAACACGTGGTTGGGTTGGAACAGAGGTGACACTGGCCTCACCTGTTTGACCCCACTATTTTGACTCAGAATATTTTGACAATATCATTTTGATCCCATCTGCCCCTCTCCTCAGAATACCCCAGACCCATTTTTGGAAGATTAATCCACTGTATCCTTCTATTCCGCTAAAATTGCCTTGGCAAAGAACACCCATGGCTTTCTTGTTCCCAAATTGAAGGCATTTTTTTCAGGCTTTGTCTTATTGGACCTCTAGTGTTTAATACTGTGAATCTCTCTTTTGTTCTTAAAACTCTCTCCTGTTGCTTCTGCCTACCACGCTTGCTGTTTCTGCCACCTTCTCTGACCCTCTGCCACCCTCGGCCCACTGTGATTTTCCCTCTGTGACCTGGGTGATATCATTCGTTCTCATGATTCTAACTGCCATTAACCTGCTGACAACACATCCGCCACCCAGATGTCTCCCAGAGCTCCAGACAAGCGTGCTCTGCCACCTGGATTGACCAGCTCCTAATGCGTGGAGCAAAATACAGGCACTCTAGGCACCTTCAATTCCCCATCTCCAAGAACAAAGTCATCATTCCCGATCCTGACCCATATCTCTTCTTCAAACTGTTTCTCCCCATAGGTTAGTGGGCACTAACATCCGTCTAGTGATCCAGGCCAGAAACCTGGGCGTCCTCTTTTCTCCCTCCCTCAGCCCCACCCCCTACTAATCCGAGTCCTCCAGACCTGCCCCCAGTCTGTCTCTGCCCCTGTTTTCCCACACGGCCCAGCCTCAGTCAAGGCCCCAGCATTTCTCACGGGCCCCCCCGGATGCTCGGGCCCCATCTCACTCCTTCCCGCTCATGCTTACTCCACCAGCATGAGCTCCCTAACATGCACACATGACCGTGTCATGCCCCTTCTTGACATCTTTCAGTGAGTCCCCAATGCCCACAAAATAAAGTCCAAGCTCTTTAGTGGAGCAAATCTGCTCCTCCGTGACACAGTCCCTGCTTCCTCCTCCAGCCATCACCTTTGCCACTTCCACTTCACGCTCCATGCTACAGGAATCGTTACCTGCTGGTAGTTCCCCAAGACCATCACGCTCTTCCCTGCCCCATGCCTTTACCTGGGCTGTTTCCACTGCCTGTGTTTGGACTGAATGTTTGTGTTCCCCAAAATTCATATGTTGAAACCCTAACCCCCAATGTGATGGTATTAGGAGGGAGGCCTTTGGGCCATGAGTAGGTCACGAAGGTGGAGCCCCTATGAACGGGACTAGTCTCTTATAAAAGAGGCCCCAGAGAACTCCCTTGTCCCTTCCTCCACATGAGGACACAGTGAGATGACAGCCTTCTAAGAACCAAGAAGAAAATCCTCACCAGACACCAAATCTTGGACATCCCAGCCTCCAGAACTGTGAGAAATCAATTTCTGTTGTTTACAAGCCACCCAGCCTGTGGTATTCCTGAGTGGATTGCTGTGCCTGAGTGCCCTTCCCTCCCTCCTTTGCCTAGAGAATCTGATCTGCCCTGCAAGATGCACCTCAGGAAACATCTCCAGGAAACTTTCTGACCCCACGCTGGATGAAGTGCTCCTCCTCTGAGCCTTGATGCACCCCACACAAAAACACTCACTCCCAACAATGTGAATGCACTTAACACTACTGAACTGCACTCTGAAAAAGTGTTAACGTGATAAATTTTATGTTATGTATATATTACCACAACTAAAAACAAAAAACGTTGACTGCACTGCACTGATGTTGTCTGATTATAGCCACATCTTCCCCACTAGTCTCTGAGCTAAAGGGCTGGGATGGTGTCTTATACAGCTTTTAACCCTGTCGCCTAGCACCCTGCCTGACACAGAGTGGGAGCTCCGTACATTTTGTCAAATGGAACCAAACTAAACTGCAGGATGCTTTGGAAGGGTGGTGGCCAGGGGGAAGGGAGGATGGAGTGGAGCCTGGAACAGAAGGGAAAGTAACAGTGATCAAGTTCAACCGTGAGCACTTGCCTTCTTTCTCTGAGAAAATCTTCTGAAATTGGGAGGGAGCCCTGAGGCAGGTGATTATGCAGGTCGAAGGGCAGATGGACTTCCCTCTGCTCCCTGGGACTGCTCCTCAACAGGCTCCACTTGCCCCTCGAGGAGGTGCTGAGCCACGGGTCAGAATACAAGGTCAGCGGGGGGAAGAGGAAGGCATCTGGAGCCCTTATAGGATAAACAGGGGACAGAGCAACGAGCTAAAAGACACCATGCGGAGCAATGAGACAAATCCAGGAGGTGGGACATCGCGTATGAGTACTGGCTCCAGTCTCTCCAGCAAGTCAGTGCCACTGGATTAAAAGGGATTTAAGGGGTGTAGCAACAAGGTGCAATGCATGATCACAGATTAGATTCTAGTTAGGATATATGGAGAAATTTGAACACAAAATGAGTGTTAGAGGATACTAAGTAATTATTAATTTTTTTGTATTATAATGTTATTTTTTTATAATGCTATTTTGACTATGTAAGAAAATGGTCTTAATTTTTAGAGATACGTTCTGAAAAACTTAGGGGTGATATGTTACGATAGCTGTAATTCACTTTAAAATACTTCAGCATATGTATTAGTTTAGAGGGGAAAAATGCTATTGTGAGAAACTGCAAGCTAGATACACTAGGAATTAACAGCAATTACCTTATGAAAGTAATTACAACTGTTGAGTTTATGCTGATAATAGATTCATATCATGTTGTTGGTTATGTATAACAGATCAAATCATTTATTACTTTGTCATGCAGAGAGCTGTAGAGGTGTAATTAGGGTTAGATGAGGTCATGAGGGCGGGGACCTCCTGATGGGATTAGTGCCCTTATAAGAAGAGGAAGAGACACAAGATCCACCTCTCTCGACCTTGTCAGGGACAAGAAATAGGGCTTCTCACTAGAACTTGACCATATTAGCACTCTGATCTCAGACTTCCAGTCTCCAGAACTGTGAGAAATAAATGTTTGTTGTTTAAGGCACCCAGTCTATGGTGCTCTGTTACAGCAGCCCAAGCTGAGGCAGTGTGAGTGAAGTCAGTGTTTGTTGTTGTTGTTAGTGCCGTTGAGTCAGTTCTGACTCCTAGTGACCCTGTGTATAGCAGAGTGGAACCCTGCCTGGTCTTTTTGCACCATCATCTCATCTTCCAGTGTTATATATCAGACAATACTCCACTGCTATTCGTAGGGTTTTCACAGTCAATTGTTGTGGAAGGGGGTGGCCAGTTCCTTCTTCCTAGTCTGTCTTAGTCCTGAAACTCCACTGAAACCTGCCCATCATGGGTGACCCTGCTAGCAGTGGCATAGCTTTCAGCATCACAGCAACATGAAGTCAGTGTGACCAGTCAAAATTATGTTAATGACAAAAGGAGACCCTTGGATATCTGGGACTGTGTGTGTGCAGTAAAGGGGAGTCTGCGAGTTAGCAGAGGGTCAGAAGGAGATCAGATGCCTGAGAAATGACTGTGAGAATGAATGAAAACAGTACTTGGCAATGGCCAAGACTATGTAGATCCAAAGCCTCCTTCCCAGAAAAGCAACTGAAGAATCAGGGTCTGGGCTGTGCTGGAAATTCGGGAGCCGGACCAAGGGAAGCTTGAGCAGCCTGTGGGGAAGCAAAGATGAGAGCCCAGAGGGAGGACTTTGGGACAGCTACCATACAGAAACGATGCTCCATGTACATTGTGGTCCTCCCCTCCACGTGGCTTATGTGACACCCGTCCAGTTAGAATCATAGGTGTAAAACCAACTCTACAACCTAAGGGTGGTCATGCTCAAAGGAGGGAGTGTGTGTGCAAGTGTGCATGCACATGCATGTGTGTTTGTCATGGTGTCTGGCCCACAGCAAACTGGAGGGTCCTTGGAGAGACAAGCATACTAATATCAGTGGAAACAGAGCTGACAGCCTAAAGTCAGTTTACCAAAACTTAACCCATGAAAAGCAGACCAGTGTGGTAATCGAGTGTAAGGGCAAATAGCTGCACACCTCTAAATGGTTTTGGAGGCCATCACTGTTTTACTGTAAAGTATAGGAAATGGCGCTTATCACGATGACTCTATCGCCAAGAAAAAGTTATACAGTACCCTTTATTTAGGGAACCAGGGAACTATGTGCCAGTTTTAGGGTCACCAAACATTATTAACATTTTCTAAAGTTATGTTTTCAAGAAGTGTCATTTATCAGAATATTAGTGCTACAAAGATCTGTACAAACAAATGCCACATAACTGAAGGTGACTGTAATAGCATAGATTGAACGAGTTTATTCCCAGAGTAAATCAAAGCTGTTAAAAAATATATCTTCTTTATTTTTCTACAAGGGAAAGCATGAAGAAATGTTCTTTATCATTATCAAAAATTATTAATGACTATTCAACTCCTTAGAGGTGTATTGAGTCGGCATCCAAAGGAGCCCACAAAAAGACACATTTGAAAACTAACTTGTATGTGTGGAATGCAATACATTTTTCTTGCGAATAATATATGTGTGTATTATCTGCACTATTCTCAGAATAAGGAGTGGGGGAAGATAGGATGCCATCCATCCCATTTTACCGAATAGTCTTTTATGTCCATCCTGCCATTCCTGAATGCCCAAAGCATCCACGATGAGGGATCGCCCCCTCTGAAAGCAGTCCTTTCCGGATTTGCAAAGCCATCTTTAACACTTCTTCTCTAGGTTATGGTGCAATGCATTTGCACCAGACGTCCACCTGTAATCCTAGCTGGACTCCTGAGAAAGTTAGGTTGCACATTACAGAAGTCAGCTCAAGTTAGCTTAAACCATAAGAAGAATTTATGGTAAGGGTTCGGAGTCTCTCCCAGAATCTCAGGGCAGAAATAGAGAAAAAAACAAAGCTAAGCGTAAGAAAAGTCCTGGGGCTCTCTCCATCTCACTGTCCAGTTTTTCTGGATGAGTTCAAGTCACTCTCCTTTCTCAGCAAAACACCTTTCTGGGCTGTAGTGTCCCAAAGAAGGATGGGGTGGGAAAGAGGGCTGTCCATTGTTTCCAAGGTCACAGCTCCAGATATAAAGAAAAACAGACTCCCAATCTTGCAAGACTTAAAGGTGTCCCCTACAAAGTCTAACCATCCTTCACAGCAGCCCTTCGAATTCCCCAAGTCCAGGGTCATGTCTCCTATGAATCTTCCTCCAAAATTTCTTCAGTCACTTGTCACCTGACCTGGCTGTGTGTCCCCTCTCCATCCTAAGAGTTATCCAACAGAACTATTACCCAGTGCCTCAATGGTTGGCAAGGTAGGTATCTGTAGATACTTGACAAAATTAAATTTTTCCAACCAATAACTATTCTCATGTGGCCTCAGCTAGTGAAAGTGAGCTGGTCTCTGGATTTCCACACCACCCAAGAGACACCTCTCACCCAAGTGATATGATCCCTAGGGGAAAGAAACACACAAGTGATGGGAACAAACACAAATGGTTCAAATGTTCACACTGAGAGGGCTCTTGGAGAACAATTTGTTCCAACGTTCTCGTATTACAGAAAGGAAACATGATGGCCAGAGAAGGAAAAAGATTTGTCATGTACATATTTTAATTGAGAGATAAAACCAGGGACATTCCCTAATTCCCAAGCTTCTAGCTCAAATCACTTCCAGGGTCCAGAGTCTCAGCTTCTCCCAGAACTATGTGAATTTATACAATCAAATTGGGTCCCCCAAGATGTTTGTCCCAGCTACATCTTCATAGAACAAACAGACTTTATATGCCTGTTTCCTCATCTGTAATGTGAGGATAATGACAGATTTCACAGGGTTGTTGCAAGGGTAAAATGAAAGATTATATGTATTCTCACATTGTATGTGATCAATGAATGAATAGTCATCATCACCATCAGCATTGCTGTCCCTGTCATTATGAGACCCAACTTCATAGAGTGAAAGAGATTCAAGGCCACAAAGCAGCAGGGTCATCTACTTATTCAACAACTGAGCATATTCCATGCACAAGTCCCTGCTCTCCTTCAGGGACTCCAATTATTTGAATATTAGGCCACTTGAAGTTGTCCCACAGCTCACTGATGTTCTGCGGGGTTTTCCAGTCTTTTTCTCTGTTTCATATTGAATAGTTTCTATTGCTAGTTCTTCAAGTTCACTAATGTTTTCTTCTGCAATGTTTAATCTGCTGTTAATCTCATTCAGTCTAGTTTTATTTTTTTTCATCTCTAGAAGTTATATTTGAATCTCTTTTTGTATCTTGCATGTCATGCTCATGCTTTCTCTATCTTATTCAAAGTATAGAATATACTTATAGTAACTATTCTGGTGTCCTTGTCTATCACCTATAGATGGATAGGTGATAATTCTATCACCTATATCATTTCTGAGTCTGTTTCTGTTGATTGATAGTTCTCTTCAGTATGGCTCATATTTTCCTGCTTCTTTGCACGCTTGGTAATTTTATATATATATATATGTGTGTGTGTGTGTGTGTGTGTGTGTGTGAGGAAGATCAACCCTGAGCTAACATCTGCTAATCCTCTTTTTTTTTTTTTTTTTTGCTGAGGAAGACTGGCCCTGGGCTAACATCCATGCCCATGTTCCTCTACTTTATATGGGATGCCACCACAGCATGACTTGACAAGTGGTGCGTTGGTGCGCACCCAGGATCCGAGCTGGCGAACCCCGGGCCGCCACAGGGGAGCACGTGCACTTAACCGCTTGTGCCACCGGGCCGGCCCCTAACATGCTTGGTAGTTTTTAATTGGCTTAGAGATATTGTGAATTTTACCTTCTCAAGTACTAGATATTTTTGTATTCCCTTCGATGTTCTTGAGTTTTGTTCTGAAATTCAGTTAAATTGCTTGGGAACACCTTGTTCTTTTCAAGGGATGTGTGTAAGATTTGTTAGTCAGGGCCAGAGCAGCCTTAAGTCTAGAGCTAATCAGACCTATTGCCACTATGGAGGCCATAACTTTCTGAGTGCTCTACCGAATGCCCCAGGTATTACTAGGTTTTCCACTCTGGCTGGTGGGAACATGAACTATTCCTGATCTTTGTGAGCTCTGGGGATGGTTATGCCTATTCCTTTAAGGGGTTCTTTCCCTGGCCTCCAGTAGTTCCCTTGCATACATTCATCCATGAGTGCTCTGCTGAATACTTGAGAGGGACCCTCTGCAGGTCCCCAAAGCTCTCTGGGCAGCTCTGTCCTCTCCACTACTCTGTCCTGTGACTCTAGCTGCCTTGGCCTCCCCATGGAGACTACCAGGCTCCCCCTGGGTCTTCCCTTGTGTGCTGCAGCCTAGAAACTCTCTCTTGTTTCTTTTCTCTCAGGGATCCCTGTCTTGCACTGCCTGTTATTCATTGTCTAAAAACCATTGCTTCATAGAGTGTCCTGTTTTTTAATTGTTTAAGGTGGAGCTGAACCTGGTCCCTGTCACTCCATCTTGGCTGGAAATGGAAGTCCTGCTTTAGCTTCTAGAGAAGAGAGTTCTTCTTCCTGGCTGAACGTGACCCTCAGAGGACACAGGGGTTGGCGCTGCTGTTACCATTTTGCCTCTTCAAGGAGCCTGAGCCCAAAGGCAACACCGCAGAAAACAGAGCCAAGAGATGGAGAGAAACAGGGTCCTGGTGACATCGTGTCAGCTCTAAAATCAGGCTGGTCCGTTAGACATCTTAGCTACGTGAGAAGAAAAAATCCCTTTGCTCAGGCCAATTGGTGTCAGGGTTTTCTAGCATTTGAAGTAAATGGGTCTTAAGTGATTTGCTTCTCTATTTAAAAGTACATATGAATCATAACACATGCCTCTTAAAACTGGAGCATAAGTTAAAGAAAATATCCTATATAAAGGGGCTTGTCATCCCTGTATGCAGTAGGTGCTCAGAAAATGCTGTCCCTCTGTCTTGACCTCAGATATCTGCTTCTTCCTTCGTGCTGTTGATCTGGCCTTCAAACCGGACCCAGTTCTGTCTCCTGCCACCTCTCAACTCCTCTTTCTTTCCAGTAAGTAGCACGTCTGTTCCTCGGTTTCCCTCTGAGCAGAACGAGGGCTTTACAGTTAATATCCTGCCGCCTCTGAGTGCAGCTTTAAGAGGTGTAACATTTGATAAGCTCCATTTAGCTTGGCTGTGCTGCATTGTTTAAATTATTCAAAGACAGATTGCGCCCCTGCCCTCCCCTCCCCCAAGGATTTCTGCTCTGCTGAGCCTGCCGCCAGCAAGTTACCAGGAAATAAGGAAGAGGAATCAGCAGGGCAGTTTCTCACTGTAAGGCTGAAAATCAGTTCCAGCCGTTGTTCTACACCCATCACACCCCATTATTCCTTGCTAATTGCAAGACTGGTATGCAGGTTAACTCTTTGAGAACAATGCTGGCTTTGACTGCCGAGGAGGCGCAGGGCTGCCCCCATCCCTCCCCTCCCTCTCCTGTCGGCCTCTCCCACCGTCCTCAGCTGACTCTGCCTGTCTGGGATTCCAAGGTCTCACTTTAGGGAGGAGGAAATCTGGAGGAGAGCCGTTCCCCAGGCGTTCTGATTGGGGAGTCGGGGGAGGGACGGCTGGGCAGGTAGGGACAGAGCCTGAGCAGCCTCCTAGCTAAGTTACGGCAGAGAGCAGACAACCCAGACTCAGCACCAGCCCCACTGCCTAGGCTGTCAGGCTCAGAAAATACTTACTCCTCTTGGCCCAAAACAAGGATGGAGAGCGCTCAGCCATAGCTGATGGACATCATTCACCAGAGCAGTTTGCTTAAAATACGCTGAATAAAAACAGGTGGTTATCAGGCACTTTGAATGTGGAAATGCTACTTGAGGGACCATTTATTTCATCTACAGAGTCCATTGGCCTAGATTTGTCAGCTATTCACTTAGAACAAATAAAAATAATTGTAAGAGAGGCCACACAGCCTGTAAAGCCTAAAATATTTACTATCTATCTGATCTTTTACAGAAAAAGTTTGCTGACCTCTGCCCTAGAATCTGGATTAAAAGAGATAAGGAGACTTGGCCAGTAAGTGCAACATGGGAGCCTGTCTCGAATTGAATCCTAGGCCAGAAAAAGGGCGTTAGTGGAACAACTGGCAAGATGTGACTAAGACGTGCAGATTAGACAATAAAGAGCACCAATGTCAGTTTCTTCATTTGGATCATTGCACTGCCATTCTGTTAAGATGTTAACATTTGGGAAATCTGGGTGTGTCAGAGTTCTTTGTAGTATTTTTGCAACTCTTTTGTAAGTCAGAAAGTATTTTGAAAAAAAAAAGGTCTACAAAAAATGATCATAAGGAGATGGAGAGGTTTCCCCCCCCCAGAATTCCAGGGGCCTGGGGAAGGCGCCTGAGGATGGGGAGGCATCGGGATAGGAACACTTAGAGCAAAGGTGGTTACACTCCCCAGGGGGCCTGAGTGTGGGCTGAGGGACTTGACACTCTAGAGAACACAGGGTTCTGGAAAGGACATGGAGTGAGGAGGGAGGGGTAAGAAAGATGGTAGAAGGATGTCCCTGTGATGATCCCTACCCATAAAAGCTACAGCTTCAGGAAATTTACTAACCTTAGGAAATTCAAGCGTAATTAGAGTTCTTATTTAAGAAGTGTGGGGCCCAAAGTGGCACCAGCTGGCAGGAGGCACAAGGGAACTGGCACAGCTAGGTGCAGGAGGAGAGACAAGAACCCTAAGGAAGTGAGGGTGGCCATTCACAGAAGGGAACCAGGCTAGGAAAGGATCAGAGTCAACGTCACCTCAATTGTCCATTGCTGGGTTACCCTCTCATGCGCTGTGGAACACAAAATGTGCATTACTTCCTTGCAAAGGAGGTGACCCCAATCAGCTCCCTTGAGAACATATACCCGACTGGCACCAGGATGATAAACGGGGCACCCGCGAAGTCACCCCATTGGAACTCAATAACGCTCTGGTCCCACACAGCCACTCCCTGTGCTGTTTGCTTTCTCCACCTCTCAGAACCTGCTAACCAAACTCTGGAGGAGGTCCATTTGCTGTGTGGTAAGCAGCACAATTGATCTGTGATTACCCACTTAGTAACTAATAACAAAACAAAATGTCCTGCCCACTGCAAAGGGATCTTTAAGAGAGAGGGTGTGAAGGGGGCAGAAGAATCTCATCAGGTAGGTACAAAAATGGCTGGACCAGGCAGTGTGGCCATGAGAATGCGCCTGGCAGACCCCGACTACAGACCAGGGGCCCCAGCTGCGCTGTTCTGAAATCCACAGCAATGTTTACAGAAAGGCCACACTTCCCGTGCCCCCGGGGCGGCTCCCAGCCAATGAGTGAGTGCAGCAGGACACCAGGCAGTATTCCTGGGACACCCAGGACTCCTCTGACGGCCAACGTGAGCTCAAAGACTCCACTACTGCTTTTCCAAACTTGCCTTTGATTCATGATAATCTAGAAACTTCCGCCCACTTTTCTCCCTCTCTCCTTGACTCCATTTAGACTTGCTTTGCAGATTGCCAGCTCTCCCAGCTTTCCTGGCTCCCTCCTCATTTTCTCTCCCACTGACATTAATCCTGTTTGAGGACCCAGGCTAACCTAGGTGGCTTTGGCAGAACCACTCTGCTTCGTGAATGACTTTCCTCGATGCCACCTCTGAGATGCTGACACCCACCCAGTACAGGAGGGGAAGGGGCAGAGTGCGATAGGCTTTGGGGAGGAAGATATTTCAATACTATTTTGTTAATAGTTAAGAAATTTCAGGAATACCATCTTTACTGGGGTTATAAGAGATGGTAAAGCATTCCCTCTAGGAAAAAACCCATCAAGCTGCTGATTTCTGATTACTACCAGTTGAGGTGGTCATCAATTTTATACTATTTAGTGGCTACATCTTTAAATGTTTTGTTAGACAATTACTGAAGGCAATTAAGGAAAAGCATCATCCTCCTCCTCCTCAAAAGAAGTGAGAAACTATTCCAGATGATTAAGGCTCAGACTTAGGGATCATAAGGAGTCAAAAAACACAGTTAAGAACATCAGGTTGATGTAATCTCTATTTCAACAATTACATAATATTTACAATATGCAACTGTCACAGTGATACAGTTTTACAGATCAACTTTACTTACCTCTCTGCAAATGTTTTCTCCAAAATAAAAATATACCACCTAAGTCTATTTGCAAAGTAGGAAGCTGCTTCAGAAACAGCAGGATTTAGACAGAAAATATAGGGAAGAGTAGGAAGGAAAGTGAGAGATGAAGACAGAGAAGGAGAGAACAAGAGCCTCCGCTCAGCTCCATGAGTGGGTAAATGTAGACGGCTTGCAGCTGGGGGATTGAAGGACCGTCGACGCTGTGGCTGGAGACCCCCTTTGGAGGACAAAGCCGGGAGACGCCTCGGTTTGCCCATCCTGCTGCTGACAAAGACCCAGCCACAACTGTCCAAAATGTCCCCCACGTTATCTGAAGGAGTGAAAACTGTCAGCATAGAGGGAGAATCTTACTTCTCTGAGAAGCAGAGGGAAATGGAAAACACCTCTATCTCCACACACTCCGAGGATGTTGGAGGCAGTATTTGGGAGCCCCAGGAGGGAGTCAAGATGAGTGATGTGGGAGGCGGTCATCCCACATCAGTGGTCCTGAGGCATGAGAAGTGTGGCTCAGCTCCTTCTGACACTGAGGAAGCCCAGATGGTTCCCTAAGAACAAAGAGGTAACGGACCCCAGAACGTCAGCAATGAGAAAGGCCTCGGAGCCCATGGAAGCCAGCCTGGGTGTTGAGGGTTAGGAAGTGAGGCTCAGAGAGGCTTAGAGCTACTGAGTTAAGAGCAGGGATTAGAACCTGTCTGATGGCACAGTGTTGGAGTCATGACACGGTCCCATGACTCAAATCAAGAAGGCATTTCTGGGCTCCTCGCCTCGGTGACTCTGTTACCACTCACTTCCTTGGCTGGATTTTGGCGTCAAAGCTGCCCAAATGATGAAATCATATTTGTCTTTGCTTAAAGCAGCTCTTTCAATTTTTTTTAAGTACAACTCAAAGTAAGAAATATCTTTTTAATTGCAGTCTAACACACATACACATGTGTGTGGGTATAAAATATCTGAAACAAAAGTTTCACAAACAAAAGTTTCATACTCAACCTGATTATTTGCAATGCATTCTAGTATTTTCTCTTCCCATCTCTCTTTTTCTCTCTCATTGAAAAGAAATGCTACTTGTAACAAGGCAAACACCAGCTGAAGGGAGGGTGACAGAGGGTACTTTCTGGCCCCAAAGGTGCCCCAGAAGCGGTAGCAGGTCACTAGTGAGCTGTACTCTCAGGTGTTGCTGGAAATCATCATCAGGCCTTTCAGAGAAGGCTGGAATTATGACCCAGTGAGGTTCCGCAGACCCCCATGGGTCATCCCACTGCACTGGGTCCAATGGTCATGCCTCAACTCAGATGCCCGTACAGCTTTTGTCTACAGTAACAATTGATACTTCACTTACATACATTCTCTCACTAGAAATCCCTCAGAACAACCTAGCAGAACAGGTGATGTTATTCTCTTGTTTAACAGATGAGAAAAGTAAAAGTCAAGCTATCTAGGTGACTTGCCCAAGGTCACCTGTGGCCAGGACTAAGACTGGGTCTTCTGATGCTCTTTCCACCACAACCCTCCCCCAACCCCCACCCACCATTTTGATGATCCTCTGTTAGGCCTGGAGGACTCCTCTGATTCTGGAAACTCTCAGTCCTTCCCTCTCTCTACCTTTGGAAATCTCTTCTAGTTCTCAAGCTCTGACTGCACTAGGAAGGTCCTTGAGTAGGAGAAATTTCTAATAGTCATCCTACAGCAGTCTATCCAGCTGACAGCTCCTCCAGCAAGGACTTCCACCAAAGTCAGCTTCCACAAAGCACATGAGCGATTGTTGGGGATTTAGGCAGAGATGGTGGATTGCTCAAGAAGAAATATGAAAAAGCCACAGTGCTTCCAACTCTGCCTGGGAACTCTTTTAAGCTGCTGAGGTCAGAAGCAATTTGCAAAGCCCTGCAAGAAACTTGACCGAAAGACACTGTGTGCTGGGGATTACTGTTTTTATTAATTGGTTGTGTTTGCAACTTCTTGAAAATATTGTATACCCACTGGCAACCACCCCCGATCCCACTGTAACAACCTCAACCCAGCCCTCCATTTATCAACACAACTGCATCAAGGGATCGCCTCCTGGCCTCATCCATCAAACAGGCCACTGTCTGCAGACGTTCCGGGATTTGTTGTATTTGGGATTAGATGTGGGGGTGGGGGGTAAAATTAACGGGGTTTCTATAAATATAACTTCTTCTCTGGCTCTTGTTAAAACTCTGGGGGGGTCACAGGAAATCTCTGGTTTCAAACAACTCTGTGTGGAGTGATCCTGTTTACTTGAAATGTCTAGCCAAGATCTAACTTTGCCCATTAATACTAAATAAATAATTTCCACAGAAGCTATTTTTTGGTCATCCTTGCCAAAAATTTTGAGAAAAGGGGCCAGCACAGAAGCCTTACACGCATGTTTCATGTAAAAGCCACAGGATCGATAGGACCTAGGCTTCTTTATTTTTTTTTTAAAGCTGTTTCATGACAGATAAAACTCAGCTGGTGAAACAATCCACACAAAATGACCCATCAGGGCTACTGTACTGGTGTTAAAGGAAAAAATAATCAATGACATTTGTTAAAGATGGTAAGGCAGACTTTATTCAGGACCATCACGATAGGTGTAGGGACCACTGCAATGGGAGTGGGAGAGAAAGACTGGGCTCAACTCCAAATACAGCATGGGCAAGTGGGAATTTGTAGCTGGTGAGGGTCAGTGGATGGAAAATTACTAAAAGGAAACATCAGAGGTCGGGGGGGATTCTGACTGAAGCAACCTAAGAGGATTCTTGCTGAAGGCAGGCCAGGTGATCAGAGGCAGGCCAGGATGATCAGAGATCACCTGGGGGAGTGTGGGGATGAGGAACCTGAACAGATATGGAGGTGATCAGATTTCAAAGGTGGGAGGTTCTGGTTAAACTGACTTAGCAGAGTTCTTGCTAAAACTAGATTTTACAAGGCAATGCACAGACGGGCCCAGGAGAAGTTTCAGGAGCTTGACTAAAGTTTGGTCAAGCAAAGAATCTGTCACTGGTTACCACCAAGAGGAAGTTCCACTCGCTTCACATTCTCTTCCTGTCCAACCAGCTCTCTGAAAACGGTCCAACAAATCTATTTACCTAAGATGTCAACGGCTGGGAAGTAGGTTGCCAGATTTAGCAAATTTTATTAAGAAAATAAATTTAAAATTTTATTTAGTAAAACTACAGAACATCCAGTTAAATTTGAATTTTAGAAGAACAATGAATAATTTTTAGCATAAGTATGTCCCATGCAATATTTGGAACGTACTTATGCTGAAAGTTGTTCGTTGTTTATCTGAAATTCAAATTTCATTGAGCAGCCTGTATTTTATCTCACAGCTCCACTGGTAAGACCTAGCACGCAGCCCTTTCAGGGGAATTGATTTTTAAGAGAGGACAAGAGTAGACAGTGATGTGGTTCAAAGGGAGGATGTGTGGGCCTGTGCTGGTTTGTCAGGTAAGGGGCCTTCCCTGCCCAAGAATTTGCTTCCTATCAGAAAAGGCAGCTTATCCAGCTGTCTTCGACCTTGTCGTTAAATGATAAAGCTCTGTGCCTTGGCCTGTAGGACTAATAAGCGCTGACCTTGTTGAGCGCTTAACCTCTTTACATTCACAGTGAGGTAGCTATTCTGATCCCATTAGAAAATGTGTCCCATTCACTCCCAAGAAAGAGGCCACCAGAGCAGGTCAGGGTCAGCTCGGGAGGGAACATGCTCTTCCTCAAGCCACCAAGTTGGGCACAGGAAAGAGAGATGGACGGCAGGGATACAGAGGGACACAGACGCTTAGTGGATAAATCCAATAAAATCAGGTCTTCACAAAGTGCTCTGAGGGCACTGATTCTTACAGGGGGTGGGGTCAGGGTGGGCGGTGGTTGAAGAAGCCTCAGGGCCAAAGTGATTTTGGAGAAAATCAGTAAAAGAAAAAAGAGGATTGAATTTGGAGACAGGTGGAATGGGTGCCAATCCGATTTCTGAAAAGTGTAACCCCGACTGCCATCAGAGCTTCTGCTTAGTAGAAGTGTATCCTCTGCCATTGGGTTTGCACCCAATTTAATGGGAAACTCAGCCAAAATTTCAAGAAAAAAGGTCTCCTCAACGTTATTGCTAGAAAAGGAGCCCCGTCCCAGCCATCATTTTCTCATAGGACCCACTTCAGCACAAAGCCTCCAAAACTGCTGTTTATCTCTGATTCGTGCTCTAACAAAACCAACATCAGTGTCATTCTAACCTTGGATGTACCAACAGGGTTTCTCTCAAGAGGTTCAGAGATCTCTGCAGGCCCAACCGTGGTTCTCAACTGGGCAACTTTGTCACATGGGGACATTTGATGATGTCTGGAGATATTTTGGGTTGTTACAACTTCAGAGGGGGCGGTGCTACTGGCATCCAGTGGGTAGAGGCCAGGAATGCTGCTCAACGTCCTACAATGCACAAGACGGTCCCCACAACGAGGACTTATCTGGCCCAAAACCCTGACCTAAACTACTCATTTAACCCCTTCATTTGAGAAGCAGCTATTGAGCACCAACCTTGCTGGTCATTGGGATGGATGCTTGGAATTGAGACAAATAAGGCATGGTCCTTGATCTCACACTTGATCAACTCACACTCTGGATAGGAAGGAAGGCACAGAGAGAGCAACTCAAAACTGCATGAGATAGGGGCTGTGCACTAGGGTAGGAGGGCAGAGGGAAGCGGAAGAGGAGATCCTGCACCCGGAAGGTCCAGGAAGGCTTCCGAAAAGGGAACATTGAAAAAGGGCTGTGAAGAATGAACAGGAGTTTGATAGCAGGGAAGGGAGGAAGAGTGCTCAGGCAGTGGGCCCAGAGCCTCAGAGGCCCAGGGGTATAAGAGTAACATGGCACATTCCAGAAACTCTGCAGGGTTCCATGCAGCTAGAGCACAGCCTACCTGCTGTGAAGGAGAGGGATGGGGACAGGCAGGTGGGAAGGGGCCCAGTCATGTGATTGTATTTGGACTTGAAAAATTAACCGTATGGAGGATGGTCTGGAGCAAGGAAATGAGCAAGAGAGGACGAAGCACAATAATGCAGAGAGTGAAGGTGGCTGAGGAGTCATGACAGTGAGAAAGCTGGGAGATTTTAGGACTCAGTGACTGATTCTACGGGGGACAGAGGAAGAGGTCAAGGACTTAGAAGTTTCAGGAGGAGGGTGAATGTTGATGTGGTTGATGTGGAGCGGGGCCTGGAGCAGGTTTGCCATGGGGACTTGTATTAGTCTGCTCAGGCTGCCATAACAAAGTCCCACAGACTGGGGGGCTTAAACCACACAAATTTATTTTCTCACAGTTCTGGAGGCTGGAAGTCCAAGATCAATGTGTCAGGAGAGTTGATTTCTTCTGAGCCCTCTCTCCTTGGCTTGTAGATGGTGGTCCTCCCTCTGTATGTGTCTGTGTCCTAGTCTCCTCTTCCTATGAGGACGTTGTTCGTATTGGATTAGGGCCCACCCACATGACCTCATTTAACCTTAATTACCTCTTTAAAGAGCCTGTCTCCAAATACAGTCATTCTGAGGGGATACTGGGAGTTAGGACTTCAACACAGGAATCTGATGGCAGCAGGGCACAATTCAGCCCTTATCAGGAAAGGGAACCAGCTCTGTCTCTTCCAGCCATTCCCCAGAAGCCATTGGGTTGTCATTGGGTAATACACCCTGACGATGGCAACACTGAAACAACTTCCCACAGACCAGGAAGCCAGCTGGTTCTCTAGTCCAGAATAAAAGAAATGCCCATTTATTGAGTGACTACTCTGTGATGGGTACGTTGCATGCAGTATGCCATACCATCCTCACAGTGACCCTGCAGGCAGCTACTGTTATCCTTGTCCTTCAGATTAGGAGACTGAGGTTCGGAGAGCTTAAAACACTTGCCAAAGTTCTCATAGCTCATATGAGCAAAATTAGCCTGACTCCACTGCCTAGCCGTCTCCTGCACATCCATGTGCCTGGCTGCAAAACCCAGTCTCCACTGAAGGACTTGGCACCGCGTCCCACAGGGGGACACCTCACCTCTGTGTCAGCCATCTCTCAGCTGGCAGAGGCCAAGCCAGACAAAGGTGCCCCCACCGCGTCAGAGATGTGCCCGTGGAAACAACAGGTAGCTCCTGGGACACCAGAGCCTCGGGTCAATATTTACCCAGTAATTCAAGCAGGCAATAAACAGCTTACAGGTAGCCTCCCTCACACGCCACACCAGCTTCCTCGGCCCTTGGACTGGGCTCAGCCCCAGCACGTCTGGACTCGGGCCTCTCTCCTCGGCCCCAGGGAGCAGTGGCTCCCAACCTGGCTGCACAGTAAACCCTCCAAGGGAGCTTTGAAAAATCCTGGGGCCCAGGCCACCCCCAAATGAATGAAATTGGAGCCTTAGGGGTGGGACTCAGACACCAGTATTCCTATAAGCCTCCCCAATGTGCAGCTAAGTCCCAAAAAATGCTGCACCCACAAATGTGGTCAAGACTCTTTATTGTCTCTCGTCCCAGCATGGCACCCCCTCCCCTGCATATTCCCACCTCCAGCCGCCCCCCATACAGACACACACATTCACGCGTGAATGTACACACACAGTTGGGCACACACATCATACACATGCATGCACTGGGACCATTTGTCCGGAAGCCATAGGTGATAGGTCCGTCAAACGCCAGAGTCTGGCTTCTCCAGGTGCAGGAGCACGAGTCACTCACACTGGTTTACCCCACATCACCCCAGCATGGACCATCTCAGCCCTCGTTGCCATCAGAGATAGAGGTGCCAGGCCTGGCCCAAGATGTTGGTTTGAGGATCCGGGAGGATGATTCCGATGGGCAGCCTGCACAGAGCATCATAATTAGGGGAGGAAATGGGCCTTGGCAATGATCCCAGCTCTTCTTTTCTGTGTGAGGAAACTGAGGCCCAGAGAGGTGCAGGGATGTGCCTGAGGCCACACAGAAAAGGGCTGACCATCCGCGAGCACTGGCCAGCAGGTTGACACTAACGACCGTCACAACCCTCAGCGTCACTGCCTACCAGGCCGGCCATGCTCCTCAGGTGTTTGCTGTGTTCACACATTCACCCTCACAGCCTCGGAGGCAGGTGAGGATTTTTCTCAATTTTAGAAATGAGGAAACTGAAACTTAGGACTTTTCTCTCTCTCTTTTTTTAATTGTGGTAAAATACACATAACATAAAATTTTCCACCTTAACCATTTTTCAGTGTGCAGTTCAGTGGCGTTAAGCACATTCACATTGTTGCGCAACCATCACCACCGTCCATCTGCAGAAATTTTTCATCTTCCCAAACTGAAACTCTACCCATTAAACACTAACTCCCATTCTCCCCTTCCCCCCAGCTCCTGGCAAACCCCATCCTACTTCCTGTCTCTATGAATTAGACTACTCTGGGTACCTCATACAAGTGGAATCATGCAGTATTTGTCCTTTTGTGACTGGCTTAGTTCACTCAGCATAATGTCCTCAAGGTTCATCCGCGTTGTAGCATGTGTCAGAATTTCCTTCTCTTCTACACCTGAAAAATATTCCATTGTATGTATATACCTCATTTTGTTTATCCATTCATCCATTGATGGACACTTGGGTGTTTCCACCTTTTGGCTATTGTGAATAATGCTGCTATGAACATGGGCGCACAAACATCTATTCAAGTCTCTGCTTTCAATTCTTTTGTGTATATACCCAGAAGTTGAATTGTTGGATCAAATGGTAATTTTATGTTTAATTTTTTGAGGACCCCCCATACTGTGCACAGTGGTTGCACCATTCCCACCAACAGTGCACAAGGGTTCTGATTTCTCCACATCCTCACCACCGATCTTCTGTCTTTTTGATAGTAGCCATCCTACTGGGTGTGAGGTGGTATCTCATTGTGGTTTTGATTTGCATTTCCCTAGTGATTAGTGATACTGAGCTTCTGTTCATGGGCTTGTTGGCCATGTGTATATCTTCTCTGGAGAAATGTAAAACTTAGGACTTGTAAGTAACTTGACCAAGAAGCTAGTGGTGGCAGGGTGAAGTTCACACCCACACATCTACCAGTAGGAACCTGCTCTCAGTTACTAACACTGACATAACACCTGTAGAGCTCTTGAAACAGTGCCTTGGATGAATTAAATGCTCAATAAATGTTAGTGATTACTACCATTAATATTACCACTACTAGACAACAAATAACAAGTGGTGGCAAGGATATGGAGAAAAGGGAACCCTCATACACTGCTGGTGGGAATGTAAACTGGTGCAGCCACTATGGAAAATAGTATGGAGGTTCCTCAAAAAATTACAAATAGAACTACCATACAATCCAGCAATCCTACTTCTGAGTATTTATCTGAAGAACAGGAAAAGACTAATTTGAAAAGATATATGAACCCCTATGTTCATTGCAGCATTATTTACAATACCCAAGATATGGAAGCAACCTAAGTGCTCAGTGATAGATGAACGGATAAAGAAGATGTGGTATATATACACCATGGAACATTACTCAGCCACAAAGGATGAAATCCTCCCATTTGCAAAAACATGGCTGGACCTTGAGGGCATTACGCTAAGTGAAATAAGTCAGGCAGAGGAAGACAAACACTGTATGATCTCACTTGTGTGTGGAATCTAAAAAATAAAACAAACAAAACAAAACAGAAACAAATTCATAGATACAGAGAACACTGGTGGTCGCCAGAGGAGAGGGGGTAGAGGAACTGGCAAAATAGGTGAAAGAGATTAAGAGGCCCAAACTTCCAGTTATAAAATAAATAAGTCATGGGGATGTAATATACAGCATAGGGAATATAGTCCATAATATTATAATAACTTCGTATGGTGACAGATGGTTACTAGACGTGTCGTGGTTACCATTTCGTAACATATGTAAATGTCGAATCATTAAGCTGTACACCTGAAAATAATATAATATTGCATGTCGACTATACTTCAATTAAAAAAATAAGAAAGAAAGAAAAGAAAATTAAGAAAGAAAGAAAGAAAAAAAATACCTTCCCACTACTGTGACTACCATTATGTTACCGCTGCTGCTGCTAAAAGGCTTCCCAAGACTGGGGTCAGCCAGTTCTGTCTCTCCACACAGCTGCGACCCCATCGCTGGATCTGGGGTATTATTCGCACGGTTGGGGCCACAGGAGAAAAGATCAAGGACCACCAGGGCTTTGTGATTCATTCTCTGTTTTAGCATTTCTCAAAAAGTGGACTGTGGACTGCCTGGATCAGAGTAACTTCGAGAGCTGGCTTTAAATTCAGATTCCAGGTCTCCCTCTCAGAACTGCCGGGGTCAAATCTTGGGTGGGAGGGCAGCTGGACATCTGCAGGACTCAAGTCCCCAGGGGCCTCTCCGTTCAGGACAAATGAGCGTCTTGACCCACTGGAGTCAGGGCAGGAGCCTTGCTCGCTGCTGAGCCCCGTGCACATCTTTTTGGTTTTGGTAATAATGATTCCCCCTACAAGCAAAGAAAAAAAAAAAAAGGAGGACAATATGCGATTTACTTTCTTTTTCCTGCTTTCATGAGTTTTTAAATTTCTCTGGTGATCCTATATTAGTTTCATACTGAAAAATAAACATTTTTTAAAACAACTAGAAATTTTGAGGCGCCTATGCTCTTTTTGACAGCTTTATGGAAGTGTAACCCATACACAATAAACTGCACCTATTTAAGTGTACAATTTAATAAATTTTGACACATGAAACCATCACCACAGTCACAATAATGAACACATTCATCACCCCAAAAAGTCTCCTCATGTCTCCCGTAGAGGCGCCTGTATTCATATTGTGTGCCTTCCCACCACTCCCTTCTGCCCATGCATTCTCCACCCCTCCCCAAGATCTTCAGCATTAGAATTTGTGGATTATAAGGAAAACAATATGTCTGTACCCTTTCCTGGTGAACGCTACCATCAAAACAACTCTAGTGACACTGACTCCTATTCATCCTTCAGAACCCATTTCTACTTCTGGGAAGCCTCTCTTGGTCCACATCCCCCCAACTGCCTTGTCTCAGGAATAGTGTCCAATGGCAGAGAGTATCATCTTCTACCGAGCATTAAACAGAAGCAGAGGACTTGGGACATCACCCCGGCCACCTCCCAAAGACAGGAACTGTGATTTCTAAACCTGCCCCAAAAGATAGACGTCTCTCTCCTTTTCTTTAGACCTTTCAAGGAAGATTGAGAAATGCCTACTGAAGCGCCTAACAGCCTCCTCAGTTAGGCCCAGCTCTTTGGAAACTACAGCCTGACACCTGGTCCTGCCCACCCACCCAAAATCACCTGCCAGAGTCTCCTTGGCTGGCCCTGCTCCCCCCACCCCCAACTCCTGAGCGTAATGTCACTGGAACCAGGCCTGCAGCCCCTCCAGCCACCCTACGCTCACTTCAACCACCTGTAGGGAGAGGGCAGAGGGGAGGGGAGGGAGGCAGGACTGCGGAGAAGGAGTCAGACCTGCGTCCTGAGTGTTCTCAGGAACAGGACAGAGTGGTGCAGTGCACACAGGCTGGATTCCCTGGTGACATTACATACCTGGCCTGCCTGCTGAGCTGCGCATTCTTCAACCCAGGGACTTTGGCGAAACAACCATGATAACCATCATTATGCCAGCAGCTGAGTTTAGTTGAGCACTTACTATACCAAATTCTTTTGCACACAGTATCTCATTGACTCCTTGCAACAACCCAATAAAGTGGACCATTATTATCTCTACTCTTCACAGAAGGCACAGAGGGGATAACTTGCCCAATCACCCAGCTAAGACAGGGCAGAACCAGGATGCGTGTGCCTCCCTGAGAGCCTGACCTCTTCGCTCCAATGCCACAGCGCTTCTTCACCTGGATTCTCAGCGCCAGCAGGTCACAAATGCAAACTCAGTGTCTCTCCGCACATTTGGCCGTTGAACTCTCAATGTGGGGCTTCAGCCTCCACCCTTAGGAACACCATCCCCAAGGATTTGGGACAGAGCCCAACACCTGTCCTGTTGCAGAGCCGAGGCCAGACGCGAGAGGATGAGGGCTCTCCTGGACCTCTCACCCATGCAGTTGTCCTGCTGCCACAGTCCCCGGACCCCACTCGTCACTGGAGCAGACCCACAGGTCAGGGTCAACGGTGAGAATTGTTGTTTCTGTCTAAGCTGCACTCTGCACTCTCCAGCCTTCACCTACATTATCTCTTTTCCTTCTCAGGAGACGCCTGACCGGGTCTTCTCAGAAGAGAAAAGTGAGTAGCGCATCCCACCTTCCCGACCACAGCACGCGGGGCCACAGCAGCCAGACACAGAGCTGCCTTCTTGTTCGCAATAAAGTGAAAGGAATTTTGAGTTTCTAGGCAACCTGACAAGAGTCTGGGAAGGAGGCAATGCGAGAGCAGGAGAAGAGTCTGGGGCGAGGAGGGACCATACGGCAATTGGTACCATGTACGAGGGGGCTGCCACCACCAAATTCTCTTGTGAGGTGGCCACAGAACCCCAGGACAATAATGCCCGATGTTGCATTTAAATGTGTCTGCTATGTTATCCTGAGAGGTGAACGTCCCTTCCCTGTTACCCCAGCCTTCAGTAAAAATTGGCCTCACATAAAAGTGGGGCATCCTTGGTGCTTTGGGATGTGAAGGACGAGGAAGGACGTCCAGCAGAAGAGGGTGGCAGAGGGTGGCAGACAAGTAAACTGAGAACAGCAACTCAGAGAGATGGGCACGTGGGTGTGATGATAGAGAATTCAGAGGAAAAACAGGGAGAACGTAGACTGATTGATGGCGACATAAGCCCCAGGACCCCGCCCACATCCTCTCACATCTCCAGAAATCCTATTAAGGATTCTCCTGGTGAACTCCTCCCAGTATCAGAGCCAGAGGCTCAGCCACATGCCAAAAGCCTACAGGACTTGTGTTGTAGCGATAACGTTAAGGCAGATGTCTTACAAGCCCCATTTTATAGATGAGAAAACTGAGGTTTCTGCCCACTTGCTCCCTCCACTCAACCACAAACCCTTCCCTTTACTTCTCTAAAACCAAGGAGATGAACTCTGGGTCCCTCCCCACCCCGCTTCAATTCAGCTACTCCACCGCCCTGCTCCCTGCCTGTGCCCACCTGCACCGACCTGCCATTTGTCCCCTCACTGCACTGGGAGGAGACCCTTCTGTCAGTCATTCCTTGAGAGTAGAGACCACGCATCCCTCCCAACCACCTGAGGAAATTCTGCCCAGATCTATGTCCTTAGTTCTTTTTATATTATTATTAACTATGGTAAAATACACAACATAAAATTTATCATCTTAGCCGTTGTGAAGTGTACAGTTCAGTGGCATTGTCCATTCACATTATTGCACAACCATCACGACCATCCATCTCCAGAATATTTTCATCTTCCCAAACTGAAACTCTGTACCCATTAAACAACTCCTTATTCTCTCCTACCCACAACCCCCGGCAACCGTCGTTCTATTTTCTGTCTCTATGATTTTGACTACTCTTGAGGCCTCATATAAATGGAACAATACAGTATTTGTCTTTTTATGACTGGCTTATTTCACTTAGCATAATGTTCTCAAGGTTCATGCATGTAGCATGTATCAGAATTTCCTTCCTTTTTAAGGCTGAATAATATTCCACTGTTTGGATAGACCATATTTTGTGTATCCATTCATCCATTGATGGACACTTGGGTTGCTTCCACCTTTTGGCTATTGTGAATAATGCTGCTGTGAACATGAGTGTACAAATATTTCTTTGAGACCCTGTTTTCAGTTCTTTTGGTTATATACCCAAACGTGGAATTGCTGGATCAGATTCAATTCTATGTTTAATTTTTGACGAACCTCCATACCATTTTCCACAGTGGCTACCCCATTTTACATTCCCACCAGCAGTGCACAAGAGTTCAAATTTCTCCACATCCTCACCAACACTTGTTATTTTCTGTTTCCTCATTTACCTCACTACAGCTCCCAATCTCTCTCCACTTATGCCAGTGAAAAGTGGGAAAATTCAATCTTCCGATGTATTTTTCAATTTCTGTGTGGTTCCTAGTGCTCAGATGTTTTACATCATATAAAATAAAATCCAGATGACTTAACACTTTCCACCTCATCTCGTTTGGCTTCTAGCCTGGAGCTGGTTGGAGATTGCTTTGACCTGCCTATAGGTGGGTCAGGGCGGCAGTCCTGATGGCCACCAACCCTGGGCCTCAACTCTGCAAAGGTCTGGCTGTGACCTGAGGGCTATTAAGAGGTCTTCACCTCTACTGCTGATGGGCTAAAAAAAACTCTCTGCTCATTGGTGGGAGGTGGGGTTTTCACAGAGATGTTCATAAGCTTAATCAGGAAAAGACGGTCCCAAAGAAGCCCCCACACATAAGAAGGCCACCCCTGTGAGAATTGGGATTTTAGGGTTAAAGGAACTTCAGAAGACATTCTGTTCCTATCCTGCCTCCAAAATTTCATGGCAGAAGGACATTTACCCTCTTCTTAGAAATCTCAAGGGAAAGAAAAGAACTTTCTATGTATTTCTTAAATTATAATGCTATGTTATGCTAAGTGAAATAAGTCAGACAGAGAAAGACAAATACCATATGATTTCACTTATATGTGGAATCTAAACAAACAAACAAACAAACCAAATCAAAACAAAACAAAGTAACTAAGGTCATAGGTACAGAGAACAGATTGGTGGATGTGGGATAGGGTAGGGGGGTGAAATGGGTGAAGGCCGTCAAAAGGTATAAACTTCCAGTCATAAAATAAATAAGTCATGGGGATATAATGTACGGCTTAGTGACTATAGTTAATAAAACTCTATTGTACATTTGAAAGTTGCTAAGACAGTAAATCTTAATAGCTCTCACCACAAGAAAAAAATTTTGAAACTATGTATGTTGACAGATGGTAACTAGACTTATTGTGGTGATCATTTCACACAAATATCAAATCATTATGTTGTACACCTGAAACTAATATAATTTTGTATGTCAGTTATACCTCAATTAAAAAAAAAGATAAGTAAAAAAAATTATATTGCTATGGTTTGAATGTTCGTGCCCCTCCAAAATTCATATGTTAAAATCCTAATCCCCAAAGTGATGGTGTTTGGAGGTGGGGTCTTTGAGATGTGATGAATGGGACTGGTGACCTTATAAAAGAGACCCACAAAACTTCCTAACCCTTCCTCCGTGTGAGGACACAGCCAGAAGACGGCCATCTATGAGGAAGCAGGTCTTCACCAGACACCGAATCTGCTGGCACCATGATCTTGGACTTCTTACCTCCAGGACTCAGATATAAATGTCTGTTGTTCAGGCCACCCAGTCTATGGTATTCTGTCATAGCAGCCCGAACGCACTAAAATATATACCATCAAAAAAGGGGGCGGGGGGGAGGCTAGGGAAGGTAAGCGACATTGAATAGCTACTCTGTGCAATCACCATGCTCTGTTTTATATATCTTATATTATAGAACTCTCACAGTCCTGAGGGATAAGTAATATTATTGAACCCATTTTACAGATTTGGAAGCTAAGGCTTACAGTGGGTTAGCAGCTTGCCCTTTAATGATGGCGATGCAAACACAGGCATGTCAGCCTCCAAAAACCATGCCGCCACCAAAGGGCCAGCTGCTGCTGACCAGTGCCGTCACTGCTGTTTGCCGGCCTCTTTGCTGCGGTGGGGCAGAGGGGAGGGGGCAGTGGGTGCTGTGGCTTCAGACCCGGGGCCTCTGCTGTGCAGGCTCAGGGCTTGGACTTTCACCTTTCTCCCAGAGGTGAGCAGCCTCTGGAGGTCTGACCACCACTCAGCAGAGACTGACTTGAAAACATGGTACTGTCTATCCATTTATTATGACCAGATGGTGACACACGCCTGGCCCCTGGTCAGCCACCATTTATTGGCTCAGGAAGCCAAATCAAAGTCAGAGCCAGCTTGATACACAGAAATTTCATGCAAAGTGAATTTAGAATTTTTAATGCATTTTTTATTGTGGTAAAATACACATAACATAAGACGTACCATCTTAACCATTTTTAAGTATACAGTTCAGTGGCACTAAGTACATTCACATTGTTGTGCAACCATCATCGCCATCCTTCTCCAGAACTTTTTCATCTTCCCAAACTGCAGCTCTGTCTCCATTAAACCAAAAACTCTCCATTCCCTCCTCTCCCCAGCCTCTGGCAACCACTGTTGTACCTTCTGTCTCTATGACTTGACTATTCTAGGACCTCATGTAAGTGGAATTATACAGCATTTGTCCTTTGTGGCTGGCTTATTTCACCGAGCATAATGCCCTCAAGGTTGAATTTAGGGATTCTAAGAATCCTCTGCCCAAACTGTGGTGACCTGGAGAGTCACCCACGTCTGCAGAGGGCTCTAATGCCCGTTGGCCTGCACTAGATAACCACCAACAAACCCACACTGGCCTCTCTCCCCATGGACCACCCTCCAATAAAGCCGTGTCCTGGGAACAGCCCTCTTCTTCATGTCCACACACTTCTAGGCCTTGCTCAAGTCCCAAACCGTCCAGATTACTTTTCACTAACTTGTTTTGGGGGCTGCGTCCCACTGAGCGCTGTCCAGGCCCCTTACTCTCATCGGGATTAAGCACAGGGAAGGCAACCGGAACCAGTAACTGCCTCCTGGGTCTGGGGGTTCTGAGTAGCCTCTGCACAAAGCTGGGCACTTGCTGGGCTTATTCCAGTCTTCCGTCCACCTGCTCCCTCCACTCAACTACAGCCTCTCCTGTTACTTCTCCAAGATAAAGATGACCTATGGGTCCCTCCCCGCCCTGCTTCACTCCAGCTACTCCACTGTCCTGCTCCCTGCCTATGCCCCCAGGCCAATCTGCCATTTGTCCCCTCCCTGCTCTGGGAGAAAATCCTCCATCAGTCATTCCTTGAGGGTCGAGGCCACCTAGCCCTCCCAATCACCTCCTGGCTGCCCTCCTGAGAACACTCATGGCCACGGATTGCATCATGCACACCTTTAGACTGCAAGTGCCACGTGGGCAAGGACTCTGCTATTTGTCTTGGCTGCACCTCTTGCATTAATTCTCTGCCGTCCTCGCTTACAGCCCCATAAAACTACAGGATTAGAAAGAAAGAAATAACCAATTGGCCGTTGGTGATCCATTTTCAGGGGAGAGGTTGGGTCCTACTTTCCAAGTTCAGTAGTGAAAATATCACGTTTCGCCTAAATAAGGAGAGGAACCCAAGAGGCCTTGCAGAGCTTGACAGGCTCCCCTCTGAGCCCTGTCTCGTCTGCTTCCAGAAGGACCTCCTCCCCAGTTGAAGTCATCTTCAGGACTCCTTTACATTTCCCACCCCATCTCTCGCCTTCTGACTCCCAGCTGCCTTGTTACTTGTAACCGTCCAGAGCTGTCCCCAATCCCTTCACTCCACCCCATCTTCCTTTCTGGAACCCCAGACCAGTAAAGCCCTTCTTCAAAATCCCTTCCCTGCTTTCCCAAGAAATCTCTTCAATCGGGCCTCTCTCACCTTATTTGTAAATGAAAGAGAATAAAACTAAGGGACCTACCCCATAAGCAGCCCCCCTACCTCCCCCAAGCATAACATGGCACCATGGACCAGCCCCCTGCTGCTGTCCAGAGCAGGCCTGCTGGGGGACGGGCAGGGCCAGCCTGCGCTTTGGTTCCCAGGAAGTCTTTCCTACCTTCCTCGCCCACCATTGGTTATCCTAGTCAACTCTCTGAAAGACCCAGGGAACAAAACCTTCATCACCAATCTCTGCAGTGGAAGCCTTACGTCCAGAACAAGCTTCCCATCTCCACATTTTAGAAACCCCTTGCCTTTTCACCTTCCTCTCAGGCTCATTGTTAAAAAGTGAAAGAACTCCATTTTCATAGACATTCAGTGCCACTGCTGAATGGCACTGTATCCAATCTATTTACTCTCCCTCCTTCATCATCTGTGTCCAATCTCTATCTGTGACTTAAAAATTCGTACTAGACCAGGTCTCTTGCAGAGCATTTCCTCTCTGTTTCACCGCTACCTCCGTCACTGGGACATGGTCCCCATGGTCCCCTCCTGCGTGGGCTGAGACACCAACCTCCCAATGGCTTCCCCCACCCCTCCTCACTGCTGCCAGAATAACCTCGGCAAGGCAACACCAGAATCCTCCCTGGTCTCCTTCCTCGAAAACCCTAAATGATTCCCCCATCTTCTATAGAGTAAAGCACTCGAAGCCCTGAGCACTCTGACCCCAGCCTCTCCTTCCAGAATCGCCTCCCGTGACCCCAGTCTAAGTACTTTGTACCACAGCCAAATGCATCTACTCATCCTTCGTAGAATGTGCATGGTCTCTTTCCCTCTTTCAGGGGAATGTGGAGTTAACTAAGGGAGAATTTCATTTTTAAAGAAGGAAGCTATTATACTGTGTCTGATGGTAGTGGGAATGATCCAGAAGGAGAGAAAGAGTGGATGAGTCAAAGGAGAGAGGGGAGGATTGCTGGAGCCACATCCTTGAGCATCAGGACTGGAGTTCAGTCCACAAGGAGAGGAAGGAGCAGCCCTGTAGAAGAGCAAGGACAGTGCAGCCATGCTCGGGGCGGAAGGAAGGGCAGACAGGTCAGAGAGAGGGAGGCAGGAAGATGCTGGGGTGGGAACACACGAACGGCTTCTATTTTCTCAGTGAGATAAGAAGTGAGAGAAGGGGGGAGGCGGAGGTGTAGGAGGTCTGGGGAGAGAGAAAGAATGAAATATAGGATGATACCAACCACGAAAATACACATCTACAGATGTGTAGCTATGTTTGTTTGTCTGTCTATCTGTCCACATACCAACCCTCTGCTCTCTACTAGGCCTGGAGAGAAATGCATTGGAAGGTAATGTGAGGCTGTATCTGAACAATGGCTTTACAGCTGGCTCCTGTTTTCTTCTTTGTATATGTTTATATTTTCCAAAATTTGTCCAGTGAGCATGAATTAATTTCATGGTTAAAACAGAATTTTCCATAATAAAAATAAAATGAATCATAGGCTGGTATCTGAAGTAGAACAAAATGTTAGGAGAGTTTCAAGCCAGAGTCAGACTTGAAGGAAAAGGTAGATTCTGACCCAAATATGAACAGAAGGGTTTGCCTCCTCCATGGGGAAAGAGATTAAGTAGCTACAACCCCCGCGCGCACACAGACACACACACACCAGAAGATGTGGGGCCAGGGAGAGGACAGGGCTATAATGCCCTGCTCTTCCCACCATCTGGGGCCCTGTGCTCATGGGAATCCTGTTTCCCTGGATCTCCAAGACCAGTCTCTGTCTCACAGTCTGTCCACTGACACCATAAGGACCCTGAAGACGTCTGCAAGTGTAGTCTCTGCACTTGTATGCCTCTCAGGAAGGCAGGAGTGCACAAAATCTAGAAAATTGCAGCTTTGGGAAGAAATATGACAGCATATCGTTGAAATAAAGCTGAGTTGGCTGAGCAGAGAGGAAATAACCACCAAGAATGAATCTCAAATTTTGCCCCTGGCTGCTGAGAGAGGACAGTCCTGGGACTTCAAGGTTGTCACCATCTGGTCTCTCCACGCACACTGCAATAAATGTCACGAAGATACATGACAGAAGACCTCTCTCTCCAAGCTGGGCTAATGTTCTGAGTCCTGGTTGCCTTACAGACCAAAAAGAGTGGGTTAAAACTAAGAAAGGATCACACTAAAAACACAGGCAACAAAAGAAAAAAATAGGTAAATGGGACTACATCAAACTTAAAACTTCTGTGCATCCAAGAACACAACCAAAATAGTGAAAAAGCATCCTACAGAATGGGAGAAGGTATTTGCTAATCTTAGATAAGGAGTTAGTATCCAGAATATATCAAGAATTCTTACAACTCAACAACAGCAACAACAAAACAAATAACCCCATTAAAAATGGGCAAAAGACTTGAATAGACATTTCTGCAAAGACACACAAAGGGCCAACAAGCATGTGAAAAGATGCTCAACATCACTAACCATTAGGGAAAAGCAAATCAATACTAAGAAAGGGAAACAAATTTAGGCTAAACAGCTGGAGGAAGGCCGTGGACAGGCCCGTGCAATTC
The DNA here is from genome assembly GCF_020826845.1 of Diceros bicornis minor. Classification (NCBI taxonomy): domain Eukaryota; kingdom Metazoa; phylum Chordata; class Mammalia; order Perissodactyla; family Rhinocerotidae; genus Diceros; species Diceros bicornis. The sequence goes on along the minus strand of NC_080750.1, from coordinate 62,554,412 downwards.
TGAAGTGGTTTCTCCAGGAAGAGGGAGGCGTCTGTTTCCTTGGTGGGCTTAAAGCACCAGATTAGACACTCCTCTTAGGGGGGAAGCTGGTGATGATGCGCAAGTTCTCAGAGGATGCCGAACTGGGTGACTTGGAGGCCACTCTGGGGTTTTCACTCTGACCAGCTCGCCATTTGTCCCTAAAAAACGAGCGCATGTAGGAGCGAGAGGAAAGGCAAACTCAAGACAGATGCGTGGAAAAGGCTCAAGGGGAATTCGTGTTCACCCAGCTCCCTGCTCACCCTGTGTGAGCTCCAGGGCGGTGCACCTCGAGCGCAGGCAAAGCGGGTAGCGCAGGCTCGTGTTGCTGCCCTCCTGCACTTCTGGGCACGGAACGCCATGAAGCACACTCGCCAAAGACCAGCTCTGGAGCCCAGAGTGGGAGAGGGGCTTGTTCAAGGCCTCCCAGCAGGTTAGAAGCAGAGCCTCGCCCAGGTCTCTGACTCCACCGCACTGCGTCTGCGCGCCAACCCCGGACGGCCACCCCCAGCTGTCGTCCACCTGACGCCAACTATCCTGAGAGAGGCCGCCATCATTTTCGAGAAGCAGCGTCAAAATCTTAGCAACTTCCTCGTGTCTAATTTAAACCACGCCCCCTCCTTCGACCCTCTTCACCCCTCTGTGTCAGTCCCCATACGTATTTCTCTATTACCAAAACTCAGACGTCGTGCTCGTCCCGAAGTCACCATCTCTCGTGACTGTGACAGGCATTCTCTTTTCTGCACAAATTTGCTGCCTCCTCCTTCAAATTTGTGTTCTTTCCCACCACGGCCCTTGAACCTCACAAAGCAAGTGGAGCAGTTTTCAAGTCTCCAAATCTTAAAGATGTCTCCCGTCAGGGGAATTGGTACCTGTGCTTTTCCCCTGAGGTAGTCTAAACACGCATCTTAAGAAAAAGACATTTATTGCCAAGACAATTGGAGATAAGGAAAGATCATCTGTCTGCCCAAATGGCTTGGGCTGGGCCTGAGTTGCAACGTTGTCAGAGTGATTTTAGCACAGACCCTGCTAGACATTAGGCTCTCACAAACTCGAGATAAGGCCCTCGTTTTTATAGGGCTTGGGGGAGTAGGAGGGAGACAGGGAGTTGCATGATAGTTGCCACTGTAGATAAGGAGAATATATATTTTGTTTAACCAAACCTGTCCTTTGGCTAGAAACTCCTATGAAGTAGCATCCATCAAATCCTTTTCTGATTTACACGAATACCTGATTCCCCCGATAAGGAAAAGTGTAAGTCAACACTGCTCTGTTGTAATTGGGTGTTACCTGCCCAGATACCAGACTTTTTATCTCCAGATCCTTTTGCAGGCTCCCTTCAGCTTTATCTGCCTTATAGGTGTGACCAAATTGTCTGTGTGTGTATGTGTGTGTGTGTTGGTTTAAAGAGTCTATTCATGAATATGTCCAAGAAATGCTACAGGGAAACAGTGACTTGGAATCCAAAGAGGGTAAAAAGGGAGGTGACAGGAAAATGATGGATCTATTTAATAATCATACGTAAGCCGCCTCATGTTGTCCGCTCCGCAGAGACCTCATCTGCTATCCATCACACAGAACATGGGGAAGCCCAAACCCAGGGCTGCCCTGATAAGAGGCCAACCTGTGGTAAATCATCCCACACCTCTGGACTCAGTTTCTCCATCTATGAAAGACAAAATTATATCTACCACCGTGTATCCATCATGAGGATAAATGAGCTGCATTACGCCAAGTGATCTTAAAACAGGAAGGCTGGTGGATTAAATAAAGATTTACAAAGAATTATGTCCAAATGATCATTATTTATGATGTGCTTCATGAAGGTAATAGATGATACGTGCAAGGGACCCCAGAGAGAACTCACTTCCAGTGCCTCGTTTTCCAGTTGAAAAAAAAAAAGAGAAGAGGGACAGGCTGGTGGTATAGTGGTTAAGTACGCGTGCTTCTCTTTGGGGGCCCAGGGTTCCTGGGTTTGGATCCCAGGCGCCAACCTGTGCACCGCTCATCAAGGCATGCTGTGGCAATGTCCCACATACAAAGTAGAGGAAGATTGGCACAGCTGTTAGCTCCAGGCCAATCTTCCTCACCAAAAACAAAAACAAACAAAAGAACAAAAAAACAAGGAACCCCTCCACCTTCTTCATCTGGTCTGGTCAGTACCCAGGGAAGTCAAGTTCATGCTGCAAGGCACTGGATATTAAAGTCCACCTTTCTAGCCCTGAAAAGTGATACTCAGAATTTTCAGTAACACAGGCAAACAGCTGTGATAAAACGTGAAGTCACATAGCAGAATACAAAATGGCACACATCCTATGACTATGTGCATTCTATGTGCCCTCTGTGTGCCTGGGAAAAGCGACATTTCAAAATGAATGAAAATAGTTGTGTTTGGGAGTGGGTTTTAGTTTAAAATTTGGTCTTTGATGTTACTGCTTTGTTACTGGTCTATTAACAAATTATTACATGCTCTTTGTAAAAGTTTTTTTGTTTTTTTTGTTTTTTGCAAGCCTACAGAAGCATATAAAGGGTAAAAATAAAAGTGCCTCCCCCACTCTCACTTCCCAATCTCCTAATCTCCTTCTCCTAAGAGCTTTAAATTTGCAGCATCTTTCCGGAACTTTCTTAGATATAGATCTGAATCTAAACGTTTGTGTTTATGTGTTTCTTTAATTGTAAAGGGGGTGAGGTGGTGACTCTTGGGTGTCACTATTAAACACCCAGAAACAAGTTGTTCTGTGACAATAAGCTGTTGAAGCCAGAAGGATGCACTCTCCACCAAGCAACCAGGAAAATGTGACTTGTGGAGCGGGTGAGAACCGAGTTCATTCACCTCCCTAAGGGGAGACTTTACTCCCAGGAAAGCACTGACTCAGCCTGGTTCCTCATGGCCCAGCTCCTTCCCCCTCAGCCCCAAAGCACCCAACTGCGTTGGCCTGTGGACTCAGCCACCACCGGCTTAGTCAGAAGCCAGCTTGATGGGCGGAGGCTTAAGTGCGTGCACTTAATCGCTTGTGCCACCGGGCCAGCCCCTCATTTTTTGAAATTATATATTTGATCCAACTAAAATTTACTTATATATACAGTATGAAATAACACTTGTCATTATACTTTGCAAATGGTTAGCCAGTTGTCCAAACACCATTTATTGAATAATCTATTCTTTCTGAAATGCCACATTAATGATGTAGTAAACTCCTATGTATATTTCTGGACTACCTATTCCTGTTCCATTAATCTGTCTACATATTATTTTTTAAATGCCACAGTGCTTTGATTATTGCTTTATAATATATTTTAATATTTGGTGGTCAAGTCCCCTGTGACTACTCTTCTTTCATGGCTATTTTCATCCATTTATTGTTCCAAATAAATTTCAAGGTAAATTTGTAAAGTACTAAAAAATATTAATTTACCTTTCAATATTGAGTCTTCCGATCTAAAACAACACTAAGTTTTTCCTTTTATTCTACCTCTTTTTTCTCCCTCAATAGAATCTAAAATTTTTTAAGAGGCCTCCACTCTATTGTCAGTGAAGACCACATAGGACGCCTGGACTCATAACTTCACCCAGAAGTGAGGAGGCAACCACAATCTCTGCTGGGATGGTGTCAGAGGAAGCCTGATGGAGTCAGGACTTTCACCACCACACATTGGTAACAAGGCCACCCTTCTTGTTGTGCTGTGAGTGGAGGCCACATGGAGAGCTGTAACAAGACACCTCTGATGATCCCAGACAGGGCAGCATCAGTAGAGGCTTAGTGGGAAGGCTGAACTCTCAGTAGTGTCAGAAATCTGCTATAACAGAAAATTTAAATAAAATCCAGTCTTGTAATGTAATATACAAAATGTCCAAGTTTCAACTGAAAATCACTCATTATCCTGAGAACCAGGAAAAACTCAACTTGACAAGGAAAGACAATCAACCAAGATGACACAGATATTAGAATTATCTGACAAAGATTTTATAGCAGCCATAATAGAAATGCTTCAACAAGCCATTACAAACACACCTGAAACAAATGAAAAAGCAGAAACTCAGCAAGGAAAGAGAAGAGAAGAGAAAGAAGAACCAAATGGAAATTTTAGAACTAAAAATACAGTAACCAAAATAAAAAATTCAGTGGATGGGCTCAACAACAGAATGGAGAGGACTGAGGGAGACTCAGAGAACTTGAAAAGAGAGGAGAAGGCAAGGCTGAAAAAGTATTTTTAAAAAAAAGACTGAAAATTTCCAAATTTGGCAAAAGATATAAACTGAGAGATTCAAAAAGTTGAGTGAACCTCAAATCTAAATAAATACATGCCAAAACTCATCATAGTCAAACTATAGAAAAATAAAGACAGAGAAAAAATCTTGAAAGTAGTGAGAGAAAAACAACAGGGAAAAAACAATTGGAATTACAGCAGACTTCTCTGGAGAAACCATGGAGGCCAAAAAAAACATGGCATAATATTTTCTAAGTGCTAAAAGAAAAGAATTGTCAACTCAGAATTCTATATCCAGCACGAATATCCATCAGGAATGAGGGTAAATCAAGGCATTCTCAGATGAAGGAAAACTAAGAGAATTTGTCGCCAAAGACATACATAAAAAGAATGGCTAAAAAAAACTTCTCTAAACAGAAAAGAAATGATAAAAGAAGGAATCTTAAAATGTCAGGAAGGAAGAAAGAACAACATAAATAGGAAAATATGGGTAAATACAATAGATTTTCCTTCTCTTCCTGAGTTTTTAAAATTATATTTAGCAGTTGAAGCAACAATTATAACACTCATTGATGTGGTTCTCAATGAGTGGACAATACATTGTACATTATTGAATGTATGTAGGATATAATTGAGAGAGAGTAAAGGAACCTAAAGAGAAGTAAGTTTTCTACACTTCACTCAAACTGGTAAAATATTGATACCAGTAGACAGTGATAAGTTATGTACATATAATGTAATACCTATGCACCCACTAAAAAAGCTGTATGAAGAGATACATTCAAAAACACTGTAGGAACACTATCAACTAACAGGATATAATCAACATTTACGCAACACTCCACCCAACAACAACAAAATACACATTTTTTTCAAATGTCCATGGAACCAATATAGACCATATCCTGGGTCATAAGACAAACTTCAACAAATTAAAAAGAACTGAAATCATACAGAGTGTGTTCTCCCACCACAATGAAATCAAACAAGAAATCAACAGCAGAAAAATAATGAAAAATCTCTACACGCTTGGAAACTAAATAGTGCACTTCTAAATAACCCACGGTTCAAAGAGGAAGTCTCAAGGAAAATCGCAAAATATATTGAACTGAATGAAAATGGAAAATACAACATTAAAAAATTCGAGGGACATACTAAAGCAGTGCTGAGAAGGAAATTTATAACACTAAATGTTTATATTAGAAAAGAGGAAAAGTCTCAAATCAATAATCTAAGCTCCCACCTCAGGAAGCTAGAAAAATAAGAGCAAAATAAATCCAAAGCAAGTAGAAGGAAGGAAATAATAAAAACAAGAATAAATATCAATGAAATCAAAAACAGAAAAATAATAGAGAAAAAACAATGAAACAAAAAGCTGGTTCTTTGAAAAGATCAGTAAAATTGACAAAACTCTAGCAAAACTGAAAATTTTAAAGACAGAAGATACAAATTAAGGAAATCAGGAATGAAACAAGGTGTATCATTTCAGACCCTCAGACATCAAAGAATCATAAGGGAATACTGTGATCAATTCTACACACACAAGTTTGACAACGTAGATGAAATGGACCGATTCCTCAAAAAGCACAATCTACCACAACTTACTTAATATGAAATAGACCATCTTAATAGCCATATAACTCTTAAGAAAATTGAATTTGTAATTCAAATTTCCAAAAAAGAAATATCCAGGCCGAGATGATTTTATTGAAGAATTCTACTAAATGCTATGAATATGAAGAAATAGCACCAGTTCTACACAATCTCTTCTAGAAAGTAGAAATGAACATTTCCCAATGCATTTTATGAGGCTAGTATTACCCTGATAACAAAACAAGACTAAGAAATACACAAAAGAACACTACAGACTAATATCTCTCATTTACGTAGATGCAAAATCCTTAACAAAATATTAGCAAATAGAATACAGCAATATATAAAAAGAATTGTGCACCATCAATTGATGTAATCCACCACATTAATAGGCTAAAGAAAGGAAGAAATAAAAGCACACTTATTTGCAGATGACATGATCATCTACACAGAAAACCCCTAGGAATCTACCAAAAAAAACCACTCCTAGAACTAATAAATGAGTTCAGCAAGGTTGCAGGATACAAGAGCAACAATCAATTACATTTCTATATACCAGCAATGAACATGTGGAAACTGAAATTAAAAGAACCATACTATTTACAATTGCTCAAAAAAATTAAATACTTAAGAGTAAGTCTAACAAAACATGTAAGGATTGTATACTAAAAATTACAAAACACTGGTGAAAGAAATCAAAGAAGATTTAAATAAATGGAGAGACATACCATGTTTGTGGATTGGAAGACTCAACAAAGTAAAGATGTCAATTCTCCCAAAATTCATATATAGGTTTAATGCAATTCCTGTGAAAATCTCAGTAAGACTTTTTGTAGCTACAGACAAGATTACTTTAAACTTTATGTAGAAAGGCAAAATAATTAGAATAGCTAAAATAATTTTGAAAAAGCAGAGTAAAGTGGGAGGAATCATTCTACCTGATTTCAAGATTTATCATACAGTGCTAGTAATCAAGACTGTAGAGTAGAGTATTGGTAGAGAAATAGACACAAAGATCAATGAAACAGAATGGAGAGCCCAAAAATAGACCCACACGAGTACAGCCAGATGATTTTTGACAAAGGTGCAAAAGCCATTCAATGGAGGAAGGATAGTCTTTTCAATGAATGGTGCTGGAGCAAATGGATCTCTATAGTTAAATCAAATACATAAACCTTGAACTAAACTCACACCTTATACAAAACTAACTCAAAATGGATCACAGATCTAAATGTAAAATGTATAGGTATAAAACTTTTAGAAGAAAACATAAGAGAAAATCTTCAGAACCTAGGGCCTGGTGAAGGTTTCTTAGACATCACACCAAAAGTATGATCCATAATGTATGGTGACGGATAAAAACTAGACTATTGGTGGTGAGCACAATGCAGTCTAAACAGAAGCTGATATATACACCTGAAATTACACAGTGTTATAAACCAATATGACCTCAATAAAATTTTTAAAAGTATGATGCATAGAAGAAAAACCAATAAATTGGACTTCATAAAAATCAAACTTTTCTCTGTGAAGACTCTCTTAAGAAGATTAAAAAACAAGTTAGACACAGGAAGATATAAGATGGGGGTGCAGACCCAGAAAATCAAGGTAGAATGGAATTAGACTAACCCCAAGAACCACTCTAACTAGAGAGCCTGGGATTTTATTTAAGAAACTTTCAGTAAACATCTATTGAATCCAATCAAATTGCAACCCAGGTGACGGAAATATTCTGGATTTAGATAGTGGTGATGGTTGCACAGCCTTGTGAATATACTAAAAACCACTAAAGTGTAATTTTAAAAGAGTGAATTTTACGGTATGTGAATTATATCTCATTTAAAAAGAAAAATGAAGTCTGACAGGCTGCAGCAAAGAGCATAGGTCAGAACAGGGTGGAAATGCAGAGTTAAGTCAGAACCTGGCCCAGCAGGCAACTTGTTTTCAAATTGTCCTCACCTCTGCCCACGCCACAGGGACTTCAGGTAATTCTAGAATCAATGAGCTCTTCTGGAGACTCAGGCCCAAATAAAGTTCCCACCCTCACCAGGAGTTAGTCCCCTTAGGGTCTCCTGGTACCAAGGGGACACTGTTACCAACAGTAATGTCACCAGAATGGGAGGAACTGCCTACTGAGCATGGCACAGCCACGAGTTCCTGGGTCTGGAGGGATTCATGGACAACTGGCCAACACTTCGTCAGGCAGCTGTCCACAGATTTCCTGCCCTGGACGCAGGTTGGCATAGGAAGCCAGAGCAGAGTCACTGAGCTGAAGGCCAGCGTCCTCTTCTGCCCACAGCTAATAATATTAATAATAGCTTTATTTATTTATCTTAGTACCAGGCATCACACTAAGTGATTCTCATCTCATTTAACCTTCACAGGAACACTATGAGATAAGAATTTTATTATTATGCCCATTTTACAGATTTGAAAATTGAAGCTTAAAGATGTTAATTAATTTTCTCACACAAGAGGAAGAAATATAATTTCTGGAGACTCTCTTAATCATGTGTTCAATGTCAAACATCCCAGAAAAAGGACGGTCTTCAGTTGGGAAGTCAGAATGTTACCTGGTGAGAGAGGAGCAGGTGGTAAGAAGGACTGTCACTTTCTACCTTCTACAGTACTTCTAATTTTAACAGTGAATAGGTAACACTTCAATAATAAAAACTAATAAAAATTGTGTGTGTATGTTTAAAGAATAGGCAAAGCAGACCTAAAACAGGTGTCCCTAGAAAGTCTCTCTCTGGCCCTCTCCCTGGTGTGGGTTTTGAGTGAATTTTAGAGAGTTCTAGCTGGTTTTATCAGTAGTTACATCATCTGTATCATCTCGGGGGTGTATCCTTTGACCGAATAGAACAATCACAGAGCTTATACAACAAGCAGCCTTTGCTGACAAGAACACGAAGGAGTAGCTGGCAGGCGGTTTCTCCAACTCTGCACCCAAAGCACATCAGGTTCCCTGGGCAGAGAGGAGCGGAGGGCTCCCATCCCTCCCAGGAAAGGCTGGCGCTGGCCTGGGCTGGAGCGACAGAGCCCCAAGCCAGGCCTCAGGACAGTGGAGTTTCAGGTTCCCCAAAAATATATAAAACCTCTGGAAAGTTTGAAACCACAGAGGACAAAATTGGGCTTCCCTCCACCTCACAAAAGAATTCAGAAATGTAGGGAGAAATGAAAATATGTGAAGTTTCATTCATGTTCTTATGATTATTTTTATTATTTTAATTTCTGGACACAAAATGTGCTATCTGCGACTTGTGTTTCTTTCTTCGACATTGCTGGCCCCGACAGTGATGCTGTGAGACCCCCAGACGCTTGTGGTCACATGTAGAAGACTGAGGCAAGATGTCCGAGCTGAAATTCAAACACAGGTGCTCTTGTTCCTGCACCTTCATGCCAGAAGTTATCCCCCTAATCTTTTAATAAAGAAGTGAGTGTTCTCTCTGCTCCAATGTAACTCCCAAGAGAACCTCATGGTCCACCTTCTTCCCTACTGCAAAGTCATTCTCTTTTATAAAACTTCTGAGCAGGCGGGGCAATCTGCCCCTGGATAGAACCCTATTGGGATAAGTGGATGTTGCTGCTCCCAGTTCTTTGCTACTTAGAAGGATGGAGACCTCCTCTCCAAATTTAAGATCAGAACTCCATAAGGGATGGAAAACAGTATGGTGGTTCCTCAAAAAATTAAACATAGACTGGTCCATATGATCCAGCAATTCTGCTTCTGGATATATACTCCAAAAAATTGAAAGCAGGAACTAGAATAGATATATGCACACCCATGTTCGTAGCAGCATTATTCACAATAACCAAAATGTCCATCCATGGATGAATGTATATACACATACGATGGAATGTTATTCGGTCTTAAAAAGGAAGGAAATTCTGACACATGCTACAACATGGATGAACCTTGAGGACATTATGCTAAGTGAAATAACCCAGTCACAAAAGGACAAATACTATATGATTCCACTGATATAAGATATCTAGAATAGCCAAATTTACAGAGGCAGAAAATAGAATGGTGGTTTCCAGGGGCTGAGGGGAAGAGGGAATGGGGAGTTGTTGCTTCATGAGGAAAGAGTTGCAGTTTGGGAAGATGAAAAAGTGCTGGAGATGGATTGTGGTGATGGCTGCACAGCAATGTGAATGTACTTAGTGCCACTGAACTGTACACTTAAAAATGGTTAAGATGGTAAATTTTATGTTATATCTGTTTTACCATAATAATTTTTTAAACCTCCATAAAGGGAAGCCACATGGAAACAAGGCAGTCCTCTGGTGAAAATAAGACCCCTCTGGAGAAAGAAGGCGTGGCCCACACTTCTGCACCCATGTCTTGTACGATTCAGCTCACTCTTTAGGAATTTTAATGATCTGACACCACAGGGAGTTTTACACTAAAATCTTCCTGTGGCATAGTTTCTACAATTTATTTGGCAGAGGAAGAGTGTAAAGACAGATAATAATAATAGACACCTTATTCATCACTTATGAAAATATTCATAACTAAAAATTCTTGGAAAGGAAAAATACTCACTTTTCCCGTATGTTTTCCCTTTTTTCCCAGGCCTTCATTTCTGGAGTTCCTTTTCCACCATACATTTGCTCTTTGACTTCTGGCACTCACTTACCTTTTCTGTTTCGGGTTCCTGGTCTACATTTGGAAATAAGTAATAACTTGTACTTTGTCTCCTTACCTTGCAGAGATTGTTGTAAGGATTCCGGGAGACTAGGAAGTGGGAAATATGTTAAAAAATAAAGGCGTTGTGTTTATTCTTATTTTTAAGAACGGCCTTTGGGAGATCCTGACTCCACAGGCGAGACTTACCCTAAATAGTGCCAGGCGTGAGAAGAGAAAATTCCGCAGCAGAACTGTCAAGAGAGATCTGGTCCTCCTGGTTCCTCAAATCACGCCACAGCTGCCACTCCCTGTTTCTTTCTGTGTGCCTGGCACAGCCCCGCAATCCTGGGTCATTTGGGGGGCAGGGAAGCGTGGCAGACAGCAGAGCTGTACATCCACACAATGTAGAACGATGGCTCCCTATCACCAGGAGTATTCAGATAGAGTATGAATAATCACCTCACAGGAGATTCCTGCTCTGGGCAGGAGATGGGAATTCTGAGGTATCTGCCAATTCTAAGAATCCATTGATCTCTTTATTCCTGGATTAGGAATCAGTTGATCTGGAACCCAATATGGGCTCCACCTCCTTCCTTGCTATGTGACTGGACCACAGGCATGTTCCTAAACTCCCTGAGCTCAATTGTCTCAATTATCTCTTATTATTATATAATCTGCCTACCTGCTCCTCTTGTGAGAAGCCCAGAAAATACTACACGAGCAAGTGCTTTGAAAATCTATTATTTTTTATTGCCATACTAAGAAGAGTAGTACTGCCGTTATTATTATTTCTACTCTCAGAGGACAACTGCACGACTCAAGCAAATACCACAAAGCAGGCCTCCTCACTCATCAGAAAGGCAGAACTAGTGTCTGAGAGAGACTTGGGGTAAAGAAGCCACATGCTGTGAAGTCAGCATTTCTCCCCACGAATGGTGATTCCTTAGGTTTGTTTCCTGTGGATCTCAGGTCTTTCTGAGTGACCTTTCAGAAGGATCTCTGGAACTTTGTGAACATTGACTTTAAAAAAAAATGTCCAATAGGGCTTCCTTCCAGTTGTACACATACCAAAAAAAAAGGGCTTGCTGAATTAATGAACCACTTCTCTTATCTATTTTTCCTGTTATCTAATTCCGAGGGGAAAGCTGGGAGCTCTGAGGGAGCTGGGAGACGCAGCTCACAACGCCTCCCTCCCACCCCGCTGAGAACAGCCTGGAATCCCTGCCACTGAGGGACTGAGACTGTCCTTGAGAGACTGCCTCACATCGGGCCTTGAGGAGCCACAGGGACACGCGCCCACTGTGGGTGAGTCGCCTCCTGGTCCCCCTGGTGACCACTCCAACAGGGCAGAGAGGGAGATGCACTGAGGGAGCCGAGGAGGAAGGCCAGGGAGGCCGGGAGCCATGGGGCTGGAGGAATAGAAGGTCGGTGGGGATCCCGCTGAATATCAGACTGTGGGCAGAAAGGAGGTGAGGGAAAGAGGGGAGGGAAACACTAGCCAGTATGCGATGGAGGATGTGCAAGTGGCTCTCAGACCTTGGGGGAGAGGAGGAAAGGCTGAAAGTCTTCACAGGCCAAGCCACAGAGGCAAGGCTTCCTTTCCCACTTCCTCTCTCTGGTTCATTTTCTCTCTGTTTCTCTTTCTCACAACTGGGTGACATTTTAGTTTCTCTGTTTCCCGGTTCAGCTTCCCACTCCAACAATCAGAAATCAATGGAGATGGTCAGTCTCTTGAGAAAAAACAAATAAATATACAGCACACAAAAAATCAAAAGGGTCTGACCAGGTGCCCCGGGGCCTCTTGCCTTTGCTGCCTCCAACACACCCAGATTGCCTGGCTTTCCCCCGGGTCCCTGCTGCTGACAGTCTGTCTTGAGAACCCCCTTGGAAAGCTTAGGAGACTCCTTCCTGACCCACGTCAGACCTGCCTGGTATGCTTTCAGGGCAGAAAGTCTCCCCGGTGTTTCCCGTTGGCTTCACCAGTGAGTCAGTGAACAGCCCTCAGGGCCATCAAGAGCTAATACTTTTCTTTGCCTATTCACGGGCCAAGGGTCAGCTAGGCCTGGTGTGGCATTTAATTTTTCATTTATTCTGGAGCCAGCCAGATGGGGATGGGTCTTGCAGGTGTACCGCAGTAACTGCCTTTTCCTTCCCCGAGCCCACTGCGTGCTTTGAAGAGCTTGGTTGCATATGCTTTTACACACAGATCAAAATTACCTCTGCTTCTTATAAATCCAGAGTTGGGGCAAATGAGCTTTGAATCTTATTTGTAGCTGAGAAAAGGGCTGAGTCCAAAAGAAAAGGAGAGACAAAGGTAAAGACAGAGGGGCAGCTTTGAGAGGACACAGGTGGAGAATGAAGAGACCCTGAGTTCAGAGTGAAGCGTTGCTTAACGGCCACGGCTCTGGAAGAGTCTGAAACCAGCCAGGCTGTCTGTGCGTCCTCTGCTTGCCCAAAAGTTGCAAACATACAATGGCATATTTTAACTCTTGTAGCCTTAGGAGGACTAAGCAAGTGCTCTTCCGGAATTCAGTAGGATTTAGTGCAAAGCTCTTGATGTCTGTACATTCACTACAAATATTAGCTCTGCAAAGTAGAGAGTGGAAGACTGTTCCCTCTGGCCTGTTTCCTCTCCCGCAGCCCTGCCGGCTCCCAGTGGGGTGAATTCAAAAGCTGTCTCAAAACTCACACTCATCTGCTTTACATATCTTTCCCCTGGCCAAATCTGGTTCCGCCACCCCTCCTCATGTTCGCCCAGTGCTGATGTTCTCACTCCTCTGCATGTTCTCCAAAATTAAGGGAAATTGAAAGGTTTTCAGCAGGGCAAAATCTGGGAAGTGCCGATCTGAACTGAGGGAAAACCTATCTGTGAAAGGCTGCTAGAGTTCCATGATTTATCATCACAAAATTGGTTTGGTTTATTTGTTAGTGGTAGGAGTCATAAGTGTTTTGTTTCTGCTAGTCTTACTCGGATAAATCACCCTAGAGTAAAAGGATATTTGAAAGTCCCACTTTTTGAACTTTTTTTACAGAATTCATTAGAGTTCATTTTTAGTGACATAGACATTTCCTCTTTTTCTAAACAATTTGTCTCTAAAGGTGATTTTGCATTGGCCTGTTCAATTGGCAGGGAGGGCGGAAATCTTAAACAGTTTTGCCTGGTTGGTGTTGAGGAAATGTTAATAAGTTGCTCTTTATCCCTGTTCTATTTCTCAAGCCCAATAAAATATCCATTTCAAATGACTTTCTAATGCCTCGTTATATTTGCCAAGTGATTTATAGGACAGAATATTATAGTTTGCATGTGTAAGTCCAGAGATGTTTCAGGGCTAGGGACAGTAGAGAGGAGGGGATTGGCTGGGGCAGCCCAGAGACTGAAGAAATTCAAGCGATCAATCTCCAACTGTCTAAACACAGCACCAAGTGGAGATTCGAGACAATTATCCGAATAATTGCGGGGGAGGGAGGCACTTTCACCTGCATTATCTAGATAAAGGGGCGGCACAGGAAAATGTCCGCGGCCCTGAAGGCCCTGCCTGGGTTCTTTCCACGATCACGCGAATTCTGGCAATTTTTCTGTCGGTTCTCCGAGCTGAGTCGGGGATGCGGCAGGAAGGAGAGGTTTCTAGAAAAGCTTAAAAAGGGCTCCCGCCGTGCCACAGTGGGGAAGGGGGCGTGCGCCGTGGGACGCCCCCGCCGGTCTGATAAAGCCCCGAAGCCGATCTAAGGTCAATAAACCGGGCGGCGTCAGGCTCTGGCGGAGGGTCGGAAAGGACAGGGGCTGGAAGGGAAGAGAGGAGTCTTAAGGCTGTCAAGGCTGTCGGCGAAATGAAAAGGGACCGGCGAAATGAAAAGGGACCGAGGACGGACGAGTTTTAAATCCCGGCGCGGGCCGGAGGCCTGGGCCGCGGTTCGGGGCGCGCAGCCCGGGAGAGGGAGCCGGAGCGGGCGGGCTGCGTGGGGTCCCCGCGGCAGCCTGGCGGGAGTAACAGCGACATGAAAAGTGTCCTGGGGAGGCCTCAATGCGCCAGGTCCTGGGCGAACAGTCCTAACCCTGCTGAGAGTTTAGAGAAGAGAACGAAAGTCACATTTTTTTAAAGGACGGAGGAGGGGGATGGAGACTCCCAAATAATAGGAACATTCAATAAAGCTTCAGGGACCCCTCAAAGAGGCAGAGAATTGTCCCAAAATAAGAAAAGTTAGGAAGAGGATAGCAGTAGTAATAATTAGTAATTAATTTTAATCCCTTTTGTAAGGCGCTTAAAAGATTACAAGTTCATTTTACATCGAGGTGTTTCTCCCACTCCTCGCGTAACCAGAAGAAAGATTGGGAAAAGTTACTCTGCCCAAAGTTACGTCGCCGGGGTCCCCTGCAAAGGGGCTCAAACCGCTTGCTAAACGACTCCTCATGAGAGATCTTCCCAAGAGAGAACCCATGAGATGTATGCAGCCGGCGCAGAATACTGGGCAATGGAAGCCTGGAAGAACGCTGCTCTCGGAGAGGGTGTTTTGGGCCCTTTAACGTCCGAATCTCTGGTCCCTGCAGCTGAGCTGTCAGTGCCAAGCCCGCGTGGCCAGGTGGGGGACGAGGTGGTGGTGGAGAGGGAGCAACGGGAGGGTCAGAGGGTCCCAGCCGACCCGCGCGACAAAAACCCTAGAACCAGAATCCTTCTTTGCCGCTTTCCCGCGCTCAGCCCACGAGGCCACGGAGCTCCCTCTCATCATTTCTATTCCTGGCAAGGCCAAGGCTGGCTTGGGTTGAACGCATTTTAACCGATATGGCGCCACGTAGACCAGGTCACCTCGGACCGGTGTCGTGCCCGAGCTCTTCAGGGTCGCGTCTCCGGCCCCAGGATCCCGGCGGGACTGAGCGTCCCGAGCGCAGGGCTGGTGAGCGAGAAAGCCCAGGCCCAGGCAGTAAGGTCCGAGCCACGGTCAGGATTGTGACCTCGGGCCTGGACCTAGCGCTGCTCAGAACACTTCCCGGGTTGCCCTCTGCTCAGGAGCTCCCTTTGGGGAGCTCAGAGTCCGCGGGATGCTGGACGCAAGGATGGCCTGAGGCGCGGAGGAGAAGGCTGGCAGGGCTTCCGCCCGCCGCCTGCGCTCCCCTCTCCTTGTGCAGGGCGCTGGCGGGACCATGGACCTGCTCACGCCAATGCCACTGCCCCACGGTCAGGGCAGAGAGGCGCGCAGCGAAGCTTGGTCCCCCTTGGTGTCTTTCCATTCTCGACTGCCCACTTGAGGTCCCTAAACAGGCCAAGAATCATAGTAGGAGTTTCATCAAAACGGTTATTCTTACACACCCACACACACCAACCCCCAGTTGGGCTGTTCTGCATGTCAGTATCCTCTTGCGGAGAGACACCTCCCACACTAGAGTCGAGGGTCGCATCCAACCCCAGACTCCAGTCCGCGAGGCACTGGATCAATCCTTTCTTGGATCGGGTTTGGAGGGTTATTGAGGGGCATAGACGGCACTCCGGGTTCGCGGGCTTAGTGCCCACGGAGACTGGATTCAGGTAGTTTCCCTCAGCCCCACCGGAAGAGCCTTCATATTTCAGGCACGGTCCCGGGCGGCGTGGAGGCTGGAGGTAGAGATTTCGCGCAGCTTCTGGACTTGGGGCTTGTGGAGGAGCAACCGGATTCGCAGGCTGGGCGCGCTGAGGTTCTGGGGAAGGACACTGTCTTGAATCACTTCTCAGCCCGCGCCCGAAACTCGAAACTCGACCATTCCGCGGTACGCCTCCTGCTCTTAGAAAAACTCCTGGCACAGCCTTCCAATACCCCATGTGGATAAACCCGGGGGCAGTAGCTGCAGTCCCCGCGCAGATGCCCGCACCAGGGGGCCAGTGTCCAGGCGCCGGGTGCGGTGTTCACCAGGGTCGGCGTTAGGCAGGGGTTGGAATGGCTGCTGCTTTTTCTTCAGATACTGAGATGTGTTGTTTCTCCCTCATCCACTCTACTCGCCCTTCTTAGGATTTCTTTATTCGTTTAGTATTGTCTTCTTAACTTGTTTTCTGCTTTCCCTTGTTCATCTCTCTCTCTCTTTCTCTTTCTCTCCATTTCTCATTCTCCTCTTTCTAAATCAGTTCCAGAGTTTCTTTTTCTTGCTCAGTCAAAATCCTTTCCCCTTACTTTGTTCTTTATCTGTGTAACTTGCTCTTCTTTTCTACCTGTGTGCCCTGGTTCTTGGCCAGCTGCAGACCTGGCTGATTCTAGTGACTGCAGGATGCTCTCAGACACATACTCCACCTCTAAAATTTCCTCTGCGTCTGGCTTGGTCTTTTTTCATCCCAATCAAGACCCGTACCCCTCATAACAAATTCGTTTTTATTAATGCAGGTTTACTGCTTACATGCAGAAGTTACTCTATAAAATGTCTTGTTCAATGATTCAGAAGCCTTCCTGTTGGCAAATTATTTTAATTTCTGAATATTAAACTACACAGTAGCTGGTTTGTTTGCCCTTAAGAAATTTCTTAAATTTCCACCTCTAAATAAATAGCGCACTACAAAACCATTTTTCAGCAGCTGAGTGGATGTCTGACAAGATTTATTCACTCAAATACATAGTGCAGGGTTTTTTTTTGTTTGTTTTTTTTAGTGTTGTGGAAACGTGTAATACTGAGCCAGGTGATTTGGCCTGCCACACCGTTTATTAGAACTTTTCACTAACTCCAAAGATTTAACAGGAAATTGATAGGCTATAAATAGATAACTTTCTGTTGTTCGCCAGCTAAGATTTTATTTGCTTTCTGTTATATCACAGTAGTTCTATCGTAATAATGATAGAACAATTAGTCTCTCCTTGTAGATAAATAATGATTTTGAGGGTTTTTTATTTGTTTTATGTAGAATTTGTTGTTAGAGCATACATGAAAATTTTATTTCTATAACAGTGCTGATAGTAGATCCTGTTTGCTGATAGTAGATCCTGTTTGCTTTCAGACAATGACTGGAGACCAAAAAATAGCTCATGAGAAAAAAAACTTAAGGTTTATTTCTTTAAGAAAGTTAAAGAAAACTTTAAAGACAGTTTTTTTTTAAGAAACAGGGTCATTAACAGGTAAAAACTTGACCATGGGGAGTTCAGCACCGAGGTCAGAAAGTCAGCTATGCTTCCTCTGCAGTGATCCAAGAACAAGCAAAAATTAGGAAAGGAAAGATGCGACCCTACTGGTCGGATGTGGTAGCCCCTGTTGGTGCAAAAGCACTTCTTGGTTATTAAGGGGGCTCCTCAAAGTGTTCTAGCTTCTCGAAGGATGACAAGCAGAATCTACGAGTTACTGTCTTAGAATTACTCCCCAGAATTCAGAAGATACCTGCTTCTTTAAATGCTATGGGAGAGCGAGAGAGCGGCGAGGATTTAGGGTTCAGAGCATGTTCTGCGAGGAGGCGCTAGGTGGAAAGAGCCTTGGGCCTCAGGATTTGTCAGCAGCTCTCTGCTCTCGCTGCCCTTAGCCTCCCTAGGCTTCGCGCGGCTGTCTTAGAAAGCTCTCAGCGTGGTGGCCGCTCGGGTTTGCTCCAGCCGCGATAACGGAGGGGCTCGCTATCTAATCTGGACAGCAGTATGAACAATCCATTAGACCTCGGCATTTACCCGGGGCGGGGGAGGAGGGAAGGACGCGGGCTGGCCTGCCCCACCCGGCCCTGGGAGGCGCTGAGCTGCCCCATTGGCGGCGGGGGGATTAATGAAACAGAGTTTTGTGTGGACTCAAAACTCACCACTGCGTAGTATGCTTCCTGATGCCAGTAAATTATCATTCCACCCATTGTCAGTGTGAAGAAGAATTAGAATCCCTTTGGGTTTGGGTGGGTCACATTTTCTTTTAAGTTGTTCAATGTATTTTACATTGTCTCATTCAAACTCCACACCAATCAAAGGGCACTGTAAGATTCCAAATTTCACCAGTATTCCTTGGGACTTGGGAGACTTAAATCCACCCACCCACCCATTCATTCATTCATTCATTCAGCAAACATTTACAAAGCTTTACTCCACACCAGGCATTGTGCCTTGTACTGACAGGTTAAATTATTTGCCCAAGATGAGGGCTACGCTGGCGACTGGGGCGGGACCCTCAATCAACTATTCCAGTCCTGTGATTGCTCACTTCTTTCCCCTAAGACATACAAATCAGAGACGTTGGGAGTTGGAATGGCCCTCGAGGTTATCTGGTCCAGCCTTCCATTCAATGCTGGAATCTCCTTTCCAGAAGGCCCACAAGGAGGCCCCAGCCTTTACCCTCTTCTTGCTCGGGAAGATCGCTCCCGCGTGTGCTTCTCGCTTGCAAGTAGCTCAGTAACTGGAAGGTCTTTCCCTGGAAGAAGACGTCTCCGCCTGCGCATACCTAAACTCAGGTGCTAAGCCCCTCATGCTGCTGTGACTCCCAGGTGCCCCACTAACCCAGCTGTGCCACCTCCCCTTCTGCCTCCCCCAGGGGATGGAGATGCCCAGCTGTGGGATACTAACCCCTGTGAAACTTGAAGGAACTGTGGGCCTTAGTTAAGCTGGCCTTCCTCACTTTCCTTAGGGGATATTTGCTGCCAGGTCAGAGAAAGCACTATAGGCAGCACTAAAGAATCTCCAGAGCCTGGATTCTAGTCCCAACGCACCGGCCTACAGGCTGGGTGACCTCCAGCAATTTATTTCACTTCTATGTCTGGCATATTCCAGAAATGAGATGTATGAATATGCTTCTCAATAGTTAAGGATGCCACCTTTTTCAAAGATAAAATTTCCCCTGAGAAATAATCTGAGCAATTCTCATTTGCCAGCTGAAAACTGAAAAGCTACAAAAGGCAACTTCTGGACAATAAGCTCATCATAGAGAATGTTCAGGAAACTTTTGATCTGATGAAATACTGAGTGCACATTGTCCCTGGGGCACTGTAAGAGTTTAGACCCTAGTGTAAGAATAATGTGGTTTGAATCTCATCTCCACTACTTACTGGCTATGTTATCTTGGGCAAATAACTTAAGACGTCTGTGCTTCTTTTCTTAGATTTGAAATCCTCACAAACCTTAGAGGGCAGACAGGACCTCTCCCCAGTCCCTAATTTCTACAGTGTGGTTCTTGGTTCGTTCAGCAGGGCATCGCTGTCCCCCTTGGTTTTGCTTGGTGTTGTTTCTTAACCTGTGACTTCAAAACGCTTCAGAAATTAAACTTGTCTAATAGGAAGTGGAAATTTACCTGACAAATTTATAAATATATTTTTAAATTATCCTACCCAAAACTGAGTGCTGCTGATGTTAGTGGGAATTTTGGATGCCACCTTTCTGGAAGGCAATTTGGCAATATGTATCCAAAACCCTACAAGTGTTTGTATTCTTTGACCCACTTTTTCCAGTAATGAAATTTACCCTAAGGAAATAATCAGAGGTTTACAAGATGCTTTACTTACCAAAATTTATGTGGATTTGACAAGGACACATCGAGCATTTATTTATTGTAGTGAAAAACAGAAAATAACGTAAACTCTGAGTAGCAGGAGTTTACTTACATAAACTATGCAAAACCCATAATGTAGCCATCAAACTGTTTTCTTTAAATATATAATGATATGGAAATCTCTCATAACATATTTTTTTAAATAAAAATATAGATTGCAAAACACTCTGCAATGTGAAACTGGTAGAGAGAGAGAAGAGAGAACATGCGTGTTCTCAGTGGTTCTCTCTGGGTGGTATGATTAAGGATGGATTTTGTTTTCCTTGTTACACTTTCCTGTATTTTCCAGATGAACTACAATGAGTTCCTGTTTCTTTGAAATTAGAAAAAGAAATATTTTGAGAGGGGTGGGGAGGATTGATCAGATCCAAGACAGGTCTCGCTTCCTAAGAATTCATGACTATTGTGCTTAAGACAAATGCTTATCTATTTTAGAGAATTCAGCTTTAGAGTCCCCAAAACTCAGTGGACTCAAACTCCAAGAACAGTCCTGAACTCTTGATTCCTGGCTAGAGACATTTATAATTGGTGGGAGTGATTTTTCCACAAAGTGGTTCCCCCTCCCTCTTTAGAAAATGTTTTCACAGCCATCCAGATTGTCTCAGAATTTAACTTGCAACCTTGAGTGTTTCTGAAATTGAAAACAATAGTCTAAATTCTTGTAACTTTTTCCTCTTCTCAAAACTCCCTTTGCTAGCAGAAGGATGTGGTGGAATGTAAGGTCAGGTGCCCGTCCAGCTGCAAATAGAAGCTGATTATTCCGACCCCAGGAGAAGAGGAGGGAACCTGGGCAGGGGAGGGAAGACAGACCTTCAGTGGTGGCCAGAAAGCTGGAGAGGGTGTTCAGAAGGGAAGACCTTTGTGAAAGCAAGAAAGTTAACCACTAAGAACTCAACTGAAGACCCAATGAACTATAAGACAAGTATTAATGAATGTCAGTGCCATTTTTGAAACTGAAATCGTTCTAATTTGTAGAGAAACAAGAAGTAGCCGTTTATAAAGATGGAAGCTGCCTTCCTCCCACTTTGTAAGCAGAGTGTGGAATGGGGTTGGGGGGAGAGAGGTAACAAAAAGAAGTAGAAACAAAATCCCACCATAAACTTCAGGAACCTTCAAAAGATCTTGTACTGAAATTTTTAATTTTATGTAACATATTCTATCAAAAAGATGAAAGTAACATTGGGCTAAAGGCCAATTTCATTGTTGTTAACTGGCAAAAATAAACATTTAGCAAATGAAAAATTGTAGTCTGAGTACAGAAGGGATATGGACTTAAAATAGCACTCCTATCCTCTTTCTCTAAGCTCTACACATTTTTTTTTTTTTTAACTTTGAGGTCAGCCTTTGGTTGGTTGTTGGTAAAGGAATATGAGTAGAATTTTGGCAGAACCACAGAATGTGAGTTTTTCTAGACTGGAGTCGGTTCATCTCCACCCTTCTCCATCTGTGAGGCAAGCAGGGCCCAGTCAGGCACCATATTTATCTTCATGCCACACTTGCCAGCCCCCTGCACTGCACAGGCACAGTGGTAGGTACTGTCTTGAAGAATGATTATCACAAGGGCACGTTCCAGACACCAACTGGGTTTTTTGCTAACTGAATTCTCTACAGCAAAAATTCTCAGCAAAAACTAGTTTCTCTGCACATCTCTGAAGGGAATCAAACTCAAAGCCTTGGGCAGACCATATGCACCCTTGGCATGGCCAGGATGCATCCCAAAGCAAGAGGTATGAGAAGTCAGGAGAACCAGGGCTAAGAAGGGTGCATATTTCCAAAGCCTTCAAAAAATGCTTTATTTTCTACTAGCTAGGAGTTCCTAGGTCTGTGCGCCAGTAAGGTACTGACTGGTTTTCTTATCACTGTGCCATTCAGCATTCCCAGAAATGTCTCATCAGGCACAGATTTGTCTTGAATATCCTAGTCCCCAGAGAAGTATCCTAAGTGCTCAATCTTTACATAACTTTTAAATAATTTCCACATGTAATCAAAATAGAATGAGAGAAGTCAAACAATCCTTCCCTTAGCCCTGCTACAAACTGATTAACCAATTAGTACCTCGGTTGATCCCCTCATCTGTAAATTGAGGACAATGACTACCATTTACCAAAGTGCTTTCACGTATATCTTGATCTTCACATTTGCTTGCCCTCTGGGGTAATCAGTGTGGGTATTATTAGAGTAGTATGCCCATTTTATAGATGAGGAAACTGAGACTCAGATGTTGTATTGCCAAAGGTCACACCACTAATAAATAACAAAATAAAACTCAAAATGCCCTGCTCTAACTACCAAGTGCTGCCAAAGGTCACACCACTAATAAATAACAAAATAAAACTCAAAATGCCCTGCTCTAACTACCAAGTGCTGCCCCCCAACCCCCACCCTCCAGGGATATGCCAAGGATTCATGAGCCAGCCTACATGAACTGATTTGTAATTTCTCTAATAGGTATTATTAGGATCTCTTAATTTACTCATCTGAAAATCATGGAATCAAGGAATGACAGAGCTGCAAGGCTCTTAAAACTGATTAGCCACCCCTCCCCACCTTTCATTTTGCAGGTGAGGCCCAGGGAGGTTAAGTGATTTGCCAAAGGTCACCCCATGAGTTAGTGGAAAATGACCAATGTCATTTTAAAAAATTAGTTAAAACAACTGCCTACCAAGCCCATTTTTATGGCTTATTTTAAGCAGGTTAATAAGTATACCAGGCACAGCTTTAAACCAACTGAGTAAATGCTGACACTAGTTTATAGATTTGGCAGATAAGTAGCAATAAGGAATTATTCATCTCTCATTTATCATCCAGCCTCTCCAAGGTGCAAGTTATAAAGTGAAGCAAATAGCAGTTTAAGAGCCCCCACACATGTGAGATCAAAACAGTAAAAATGAAGTGGTTTACGAAGCCACACACTTACAATGTGGCTGTGCCTGAGGTCCCCTGAAATGTGAAAAAGTAAGTGTGGGAAAATTATTTGCGTTTCACGAATGGGCACATTTCTTATACAGAACTCCATATTTGTCCTCCAGATTTATGCAATCACTAATTCATTCTTCTGAGTACGTATGGAGTACACCTACTGTGTGCAGGGCACTGTGAGGAATACAGAGAATTATTAAATACTATTCCAGCCATCAAGGACCTTTTAAACTTAATGCAGTGACAAAATGAAACACACACTCACAAACACACACACTTGAAACTGGCAGAGTCAGCGGGCGTAAAGGGAATGTGTGTGTGGGAACAGGAGGAAAGGAGAGACTGCCTGGCTGCTGGAGTAGCCACAACAAGGAGCACACTGAGGAGGTGGCCTTGCCACAAACTTGTCCCCAACATTTCTTTGTCATGACAACAAGGTTGGGAAACGTCACAGGCAGAAAAAAAGCGAGACAGTGAATTGATGGCCCCAATTAAGAACTGAATCTAAAAATCTCTTGTCCTCCATTTAGCTTGATATTAAATACAAACAAACTGGTGAAGAGATGGAAGGGGACTGACAGGGTGCCAATAGCGGTGATGATACTTGTAAACATATGCTGAATTTGCATAAAATTAACAGATGATTTGCTTATTTGGGAGGTGAGCTCTAACGAATTCTCATGTGTTATTCAGAAGGGCTGGTTTATTTTATTATTATTATTTTTAATCAATCCCAGTTTGGTGATGGTGAACCTCAGGCACAAAGTTCAACGTCAATAACAGAGAAGTCACCAATCCATAAGCGACTTTGCTCTCAGCTGCCCAGACAAAAGAAGATGTGAGGCTCCTCCTGGAGCCCTACGCTCATAAAATTGAAGCATTTTCCAGTGAAAAGAGAACTTGAAAGATGTTTACTCAAAACCCTTTACTTTGTAGATGGGGAAACCAAGACTCAGAAAGTTTGAGTGACGGAGAGTGACCATTTAATTTATGTGAAATTATGAGTGACTGTGTGTACTGCTAATAATTACACAGGATGGGAGGCATAAACTGGGAGACAGGATCACCCTATGAAACAATGAGAGTCAGAACAAGACCAAGTCCAGAACCCTGCCCACTAGACCCCCTCCCCCACTTTGCTGCCTTATTTTCTTTATTTTGAAGGCTGGGATATTTATGAGTCTACAGGATAGCTGGAAGACATTCAGTCTAGAAATGTATTATGTACCGAGTGTCCCCTTTGGCTGGGTCTATCCTCAGTCTAAGAGGGGCATGGAATGACTATAGTTTTGAATGTCTATGATTCCTTAAGACCCTTTACTGCATCCTCCTGCCCCCACCTGCCCCCAACCCCGGGCTGAGCCAGGGTCACTGTTTGCACCTTCCTGCAAAGGGTGGGGGCAGCAGTGCTAACCAGGTTCCCAGACTACCCCAGAGCTCTGTGCTGCCTTATCACTAATCTTCTCACCCTAGTGATTGCATCAGGGTGAGGAAAGCTTGGCCTTGGGATTCAGATTTATAGAGGGGAGATATCAGTTCCTACAGCAGCATGTTGAAATGGAAGAGCAGGGTAAGACCAGGGTCCCAGGTTACCTATTCCTGGCCCTGCCATGAAATAGCTGTGTGGCTATGAGTAAGTCTATAGCCCTTTCTGGGTCCTAATTGCCTCCTCTACTAAATGAGTGGATTGGACCAGAATCCCTGAGGTCCCTTACAATTCCAGTGCTCTACATCAGTGTCAGCATCAGAGAAAGACTGTCCTATGACCAGTAAGTGGGCCGAAGGGACCCGGGGCCATGGTCATCCCGACACCAGGGGCATGCGGGCTAAGGTGCTGGTGAGGCATCATGAGGCATTTCTGCACGTGAGCTGCTCTGTGTTTGCACATGGTGGAAGGGACCACAGCACATGTGTTTCAGCCACATATCTGATACTACGTCTTCAGGCACAAAGGACAGAAATTTACACTGTGTAAGGACAAGTTGGAAACTCCAATTTTCTGAATTTAATTCAACAAACTTTTAAAAATATCTACTACATGTTAGAAACTATGGAAAATAGAAAGATATCAAACATGAGATTTCTGCCCTCAAGAAGACTGAAATTTGGGAGAGAAAAGTATGTAGACGGGCAGACATGTGGAGAGATTAAACTGAAACACAATATGTTAAAGGTTGTGGAACCAGAGGGGAAAAGGGATCGATTCTGGGAGTGAAAGTTTAAAAAATTTAAAAAAAATTTAAGGAGGAAATGTGAGAAGAAATCCCTTGGTTTTTCCCTTTTATGTCCTTCACAGTACAGATGCTTTGTTCAAAGTGGCAGTATTTGGGTTTGGGAATTAAACTACTTGCCTGTAAATCTTGGCTCTGCCACCTATTAAGCTGGGCAAGTTACTTAACAGCTTTGTGCCTCAGTTACTTCATCTGTAAAATGAGGGGAAGAGCGCATATAAATGAGATAATCAATCCATGCAACATACTGGGCTCCATGCCTGGCACATAGTAAGTGCCCAGTATTAGCTGTTACTCAGTAGACGTTTGCCTAGTAAATAGACTGAGGTTTTCATTTCCAAGTCTGAGCCTTTTACCATACACTTTCACACCAGCCTCACATTTTGGGTTCCTCACTGAACACACTCATTGTCTGTAGCTAAAATTGGGTTCAGACATGGAGGCTGGCATCCCCACCCTTCCAGTGTGCAGGACCAGTGAGCCCCTTGGTATAGAACCATTTGAGGCACAGAATGGCATGGTTTGGTGATATCCATTTGGGGAGCCTTAAAGTCACAAAATGTTGCTGTAGGAAGGGGTCCAGTCTCTTCATCCTACAGACAGGAAACTAAAGCTTAGAGAAGTTAAGTGATTTGCCTGTGGGGGCAGTCAGGATTAGAACCCCTGACTCCTGACTTCCAGATCAATGAGCTTCCACCACTCTAACCTGCTGCCTAGACCCCAACCTTTCCGGCTTGAGCTGCATTCTACAGTGAGTCTCAGGGGCCACCACCAACCTGGGATCCCTCCCTCCACTCTCCCTACTGTGCCCCAGAGAAAAGACTACCTGTTTTCCAGTTCTTAGGTCACATCTAACGTAGAATTAGGGCCCTTTACCTCTCAGGGCTAGCCCTTGACTCAAAGAAAAAAAAAACTTGAGCCCCTTAGCGCTCCGTGCTGTCTCTAGTGTTGACTTACTCCTTTAATTCTCATTACCTGAAAGTGCTTTGCAGGTAATATGCTCATGATCCTCACATTAGTGTCACCAAAAAAGAAGGCGGCCTTGGGGGCTTTCACCGGAAGGGCAGAGGGGCTGAGGTAACCTGCCCTTGTTCTGCAGCCTGTCAGGCGCTCAGACCACTGCCCAGCATCCTTTCCTCTCGTTCTGGAAGGGAGACGGGAAGGAAAACGAGGCAGAACCAAGATGGAGGAAGGGGGAAGGGGGAAAAATTAAGCGGAGATGTTTGGTTTAACTAAGATCGATCCTCTCTTTTCAAGCAGAACAAGTAAAGCGTTTTCGCCATCATAAACGAATACTTAATTAGAAAATCAGAAATGCATAAAAACGGAGGAAAAGTATAACCCTGGAACCTTACCGTCTTTGCATGTAGGTGTATTTACTTTTGTCTACCCATCTTCTTATCTATCGTTACATAAAAATTCTATTGTATTCAAAGGGAATAGGCACCAGTGTCCTGATTTTTCTCCTCTCATCTATGGCGTGGGTGATTCCCGTGAAACTGACTCTTCTGCTGAACTGTGTTGCATTCGATCCTCCTGCCGGCGGAGTCCCGCCTCGAAGGGCGCGGCGCCTTCTTGGGGGAGGCTCTTCTCTCGGGGCAGCGCGGCCGGTCGCCGCGGCCTCGGCCGCCTGCAGAGACCCGGCCGCCCGGGTAAGAGCGGAGGGCCAGCCGGGGAGGGGCCTCGCAGGGAGGGTGCCGGCGCCCGACGAGGCCGCGGCCGAGGCCCCGAGGGAAGGGGCGCTGGCGACCGGGGGCGGGAAGCGAGGCGGCCGCGGGGAGGAAGCGGGGCCCGCGCACCGGGCGCCAGGCCCGGGAGGCGCTTCCGCGCCCGCCGCCCCCTCCGCGGAGCAGGGCCGGGGCGCGCCGGAGGGGTGGGGGCGGCCGGCCGGGGGCTGACCCCGAGCGCCGCCGAGTCTGCGCCCGCCGGCCGCCCCGCGCTCGCCTCCTGCCGCCTCGGGTTACGCGGCGGCCGTCAGCGCGCACCTCATCAATAAGGCCTGACAGGCCGCCGGCTCCGCGGCCATCCATCACGCCGGCCGGCGCGGGCCGAGGCGCAGGGCGCCCCGCGCGGGGGGCGGGCTCGCGGGGCCCGGAAGCCGGCCACCCCCTCCGGAGAGCGGGACCCGGGAGAGGCCGGTGGTCACCGGGGAGCCGGCCGGCTTTATAGAAGCCCAGAACAGACCCGCGTGGCTCGGAGGCAGCATTTTTCTATCAATCAACAAATATTTGACTTTATTCCACCTCTTAATCCTAGTGTCTTTTAAGGATGTGTTCATTGGTTTTTAAGGAGCTGTAAGGGAGCTTAGAAGTGATCTTGCACAACCCGGACGTTTCGCAGATGAGGAAACTGAGAGAGAGAGTTGGGGACTGGGCATGCCTGCGGTCACACAACTGGGTGGTGATGGAAACTGGTGCCCACATCTCTGACCTCCGACTCCCAGCCCATGTGCCCGGCCACACTGGCGCTCTGCAGGACCCACGACTGATATGTATGTTTGGCATCAAATGTGTGAAATGGGCGAAGTCGTGCATGTTGTAGGTTCTGGGTGTGCCTGTCAGTGCGTGAACTTTGCGAGGTCCACACAATTCCTGCTCCCAAGTTGGGTCACCGCCTCTGTTTGTGGGTGTTTGTGTGTGCGCTGAGGTCTGGAAACAGAACAGTAAATGAGGCAAAAGTATAGGGGGGCAGAGACACGTACACATAAAAATAATACAGTTCCTTGAATTCATTTACTTCCTCCTCCCACCTACCCCTTTCCCCCAAGGAGTTAACAGTGTTCCTCTTCATGCACTTATCTGTTCCAGCACTTTCTTCTGCTGTCTGTTTGCAGGACTCTTTCCTCACTGGTCTGAACTGCTTGAAGGTAGAGACTTGTGTTTATCCCTATTGCTCCAAAGTTTGCATGGTGCCTGGCACATAGTAAGCATTCAATAAATGTTTGCTATGTGAATTGCGGCACGTGTAAGGGAATTCAAATAATTCAAGTTCAGAGGACATTGAGGCTGAAAAAACTCTCAGATCATGGTGTCCAATCTCATTTCATAAGAGGGAGACTGTGGCCCAAAACGCTGCCCTTGATTTACCTTCCAGAGGTCAGGTCAGATCCATCCTGGCCCTCAGGGTTCCCTTCCTTTTTTTCCAGAACGTTGCCTGCCACCATGCTCTCTTAGCTATAGATTCCTGCATCCTCTTCACTTCCTTCTTTCCCTTCCCACCTTTTGGTTCTTTCACTGCTTAATTAGCAAGCTCTCCAAGGATGAGGATGAGGGTAACAGAGAAATCCACGAGACCAAACTGCTTTGTTTCTAACAGGAAAGGCAATATTTTGTGGAGTTTTGTTAGTGTTGGTATTGTTGTTGTTCTAATTCAAGTGGAAAGGATGAGATTAAAGCCAATGTCGAATGGGTGTGTGTTAACCTTAACATTCATTTGTCCTCCATTACCATGGTGGTTTGACTGGAGTTAGAAACAATGTTATTATCAACAACTCTGGGAAGGGGTAGAAACACACACACACACACACACACACACACACACACACCACATTTATTGAACAGGAAAGGTAGCAAAGCTGTCCTCTGTCCCAGGTAGTGCCTGGCTTTCAGGCTCCCCTGAGATGCCCACCAGACTATGATTTCTGTAAATACAGAGACAAAGTGTGGTTTTGTCTGGTTTCCTTACGGTTCCCATCTGCCCACGTGGTAGCCCATCCATGTGCACATCATGAACGCAGCTGAGCGTAATGAAAATTGATGTAAGAATCAGAGTCAAAACAACTTATCCTGCAGAACTGTTGTGAGGGTTGAATATGATCATGTATGGGAAAGGCCAGGTTTCACCAAATGCTTTTCCCTTAGTCCATCTGGAAATACAGTCCTACTCTCAGGGGCAAACTCTTTCCTTCAAGGCCAGGCCTTGGCTTACTCTTGCCTCATGGGATGAGCTGGACAAAGCCCAATCTCCCCTGACTGACTGGGTTCTGGCCAGCTGGGTGTCCCAGCTCTCCGTTCTCCACCAGCAAGTTGCCTGGGGAGTGGCAGTGTTGTTGAGGGTGACTTAGCAATTTCCGAGCTTCTGCTACCTGGCTCCAGGCCTCTCAGGAGGAGAGAACAGAATAACCCTCCCTTGGATGTCACCCTCCCTGCAGCCCGCTGTGAAACACGAGCGCATGTGTGTCAAACAGATGCTGGAGCTGCATCCAGGGTGGACCGCTGTGGATCTCCTGCGGCCGTGCGGAAGGGTGAGCATAGGGAGGCCAGCCTTGGAAACCAGATCCTTTTAAAAGAGATGCAAGGCTTTCTTTTGTGTATAAGTCACTCTTCTGAAGTGTTTTAGGCAGGAGTTGAACATGTACTGGGGATGTGGACTCTCACTAAAGACTGGGGACGTGTGTGTGGAGAGAATAGGGGCTGAAGAATCTTATCCTGCCTCAGCAATACTCTTTTCCCCCTGCTTTTTAAAAAATCTGATTTATTGAGGTGAAATTTACGTACAATAAATTCGCCCTTTTCAGTGTACAGTTCTGTGAGTTTTGACAAACACACAAATGGTGTTACCAGCACCACAATGATGATATAGAATAGTTCCGACACTCTCCCAAATGTCCGCCTCCTGCTTTGTAGTCACCTCTCTCCTAACCCTTTGCGCCTGGCAACTGCTGATCTGTTTTCTGTCCCTAGGGTTTTGCTTTTGTGAGAATGTCATATAGATGGATTCTTTTAGTCTTTGGAGCCTGGCCTCTTTCTTGCAGCCCTGGTGCATTGGAGATTCATTCATGTTGTTGGGTATAATTGCAGTTCATTCTTTTTTGTTGCTGAGTAGTATTCCATTGTATGGATGTACCTCTGATTGTTTATGTATTCTCCGGTTGAGGATCATTTGCATGGTTTCCAGTTTGGGGCAATTATGAATAAAACTGTAGGTTTTTGAAGATAGCAGCAATTCTCTTTCATAGATTAAAACACAAACTACATTTAGCTTTTCTTATCCTGTGGCATATTGCAAATAATATATCTGCTGAGCAGCCTCGTTCAAAGAGTTTGGCGTGAGGATGTCACAGTCCCTGACAAAGGTGGTATATGGAGTGGTGTGTGTGTGTGTGTAGAGAGAGAGAGAGAGAGAGACGGAATGAAAATTCAGGGCTTTTGAAGTGGAGTAAAAACAAATTTCTCACATAGTGACTGAGAAATATTCACTCTTTACTGATAAGGCTGTGCCTTGTACCATCTACTGGGAGCCCTCCACCTCATCCCCACCCTACCTGTAAGTGGCCTGTGGGCTACGCGGGAACAGGGCATTTCCAGAGACTTCATGGGGGGGGGTGGGGGCACTCTTCCCCTCACAGGGGAAAGGCCCCAGTCCCTGTGAGGAGGTGGTATGAGATGGGGGAGGGAGGATGGGATAAAGTTAGCAGAGACTCCTGGGGTGAGCGCTGCACCTCCGTAATTAAAATCCTGCCAGCTCTCCTTTATCTAGGTGCTGATTATTCCATTTCACTCAGACCCTTTGCTTCTAGGTTTTTCTCCTTTTAGTTCCTTGCCCTTTGGCAATTTGCTGTTTATTAGCACCTCTGCTGAAAAGGGCCTGGGCTGTGGAAAAAAGCAAACTTTAAAGGTAGAGCACCTTTGTCTTTCAATCAAACATGCCGATACACAGTGAATGTGGGGAAAAGTTGAAACTAGCCAAAAGAAATGGAATGCCAAGGATCTTCCAGTCTTTTTATTCACTCAGATCAGAATACAATAAATACCCTTTTGACAGAAATAGGTAGGTTTAGGTATTGGAAGCTCCATGCCTCCCCTTTCCTCCTGCTGTTGCAAGAAACCAATTATTTCCAAACAATTAATAAATACCTCCAAGCGACAATGGGTGTTAGAGAGACAGCAGCCCACTCTCTATGGGCACCTGCTGCACCAGGGGTGGCGGCGTGTGAGGTGACGTTTCTGTCCACCACAGGGAAGCCCAGGCCTGTCTGGAGTGGGTCTTCACCGGCAGGAAGGATCACAAGCCCTCCAGCCGCCATCATCCCCGGCCACCACCCCCCTGCCCCCCAGCCGCTGTTTTCGCACTTGGGCTTTGCGCTTCCTTGACACTTTCCTGTCTCTCGCTCCGCCGCGCCAGGTCGCGGCGCCTGCCTGGGCGTCTTCTCCAACTCCGGGTCACCTCGGGCTCCGTGGCCAGGGGAAGGGTGCGGGGCCGGCGGGGGAGGGGGCGACTTGTGCGGAAACGGCCCGGGCTGGCGCTGGGAACAGCATGTCTCTGGTGGCCCCACAAGTCCCCCGATATGCGTGTCGGGGCCTGGCAACTGGCAGCGCTCCAGCCTCTGGTGTCCCCATCACCACCACTGCCCTCCTCGGGAGCGGGGCGGGGGTCGGGGGGAGCCCTAGACTCCGGGTTGACCTTGTCCCTTTCTGGCCCCCTCTGCTCCGATCCAGCACCGGCCCTTTCATTCCCATTTCTCTCGCTTGCTTTCTCCTCTCCCTGGGGGTCTCGAACTCTCTCTATTTCTGTCGCCAGGTCTCGTGACTCCTATGTCGCCCTCTTTCTCTGGGTCTGTTTCTCTTTCCCATCTTCCTCTCTCTCTTTTCTCTGGACTCTGTCTCTTTTCGTCTCTGCTCTTTCTGCCTGTCCATTCCCTGCTCTGTTCTTTCCATAACACTTCACCATTTAACACTCTCTATATTTGACTGATTTATTGTCCCTCTTCTTCTTATAAAATGTAAGCTCCCAGAGGCAGAATTTTTCTCTATTTTGTTTTGTGCTGAATCCCAGCACCGCGAAATTTCCTGGCACAGAGTAGGTGCTCAATAAATATAGAATGAATGAGTGAATGCCGAATGAATGAATCCCATCCCTCTCCGGCTTCCTCAGGCCTGTCTCACTCTCCGTTGCTCCCCAGTCTTTTCTCTGTCTTCCTCTGTCTCTCCCCTTTTTCTCTTTTTACTGTCTCTCTCCATCACCCCCTCATTTTTTCTCTGTTCTAGTGTCTGACTGGGTCCCTCCGTCTTTCCAGGATTTATGGGTCTGGGCCTTGTGCGCCTCGGAAAGGGTGCACCTGGGTCCTTTGTCCGTCTTCCTCTCAAGGAGACCCGCGGCCTCTCTGGCGAATTGCTGCCGCCTTAGCGCCTAACCCGGCTTCCTACCTGAACTCGACTCCCCAAATCCTGGCTGCGCGCCCGGAAATCCCTTCTTCCTGCAGACCCCAGGGTCCAGAGATGCCCAGGGCTGCTGAGGGGCAGCCTAGATTTGGGAGGGAGCTTGGTAGGCTCCCCAGCGAGCCAGCCTGTGCCACTCTGTGTCTGGCTTGGGCCTCAGCATCATACTCTGAGAAATGGTGGCAACTTTGGGCACCTACTGTGTGCCAGGGGACACATTCCCTTTGGAGAGGAGTGTTCCATTCTCCAATTCCCAGCAAGCCTGAGAGAGGCTGTTAGCAATCCCACTTGTAATTTTAGTCATTCAACAAACATTAATTGGGCATCTACCATGTGCCAGCCATGGTCGATGCTAACCCTCCTAGAGCTTACCCTCTGGAGTGTGTGTGGGAAGGGGGCATGTGTAACCAACCACAGGTAACGGATTTATTAACTCCAGGGACAGTAGTGCCCATGAATAAAGCAAATTAACATTTTATGTATCCCAAAAACATTTATCATGCTCTTGCTCTGCACTGGGTGCCCCTCGCGCTGCCACTTCTAAAGTCCCTGACAGGGGAGGAGGGAGGGAGGACCCACAAGTGAAAGAATTGGGGCCCACCCGGAGGTGGCAGCTTCAGTCCCCCAAGAGAAGGGCCGCGCCGCGACAGCTCAGAGTCTGCAGGCCACGAACAGGTCTCGGCGCAGTCTGGGCAGTGGGTGCCGGAAGCTCCCGCTTGCTGCTGTTTTCTTGAAGTCCTTGGATGAGGAGGGGGACAGGGACCCAGGCTGGGAGGGGGAAGAGGGGCATAGCGACGGCGTCAGTGTGGCCGCAGCAGCCGGGCGCTCGGAGCTCGCCGACCCGCTGGCGACAGTGCCGGGACTTGCGGGCGCCGGACCGGGTTTCAGTTCTGGCCTCCGCGGCCCCAGGACCTGCGCAGCGCCCTCCCCTTCAAAAAGCCTCTGGCATCCTTCCCGAACTTAATGAAAATGAAAACTTTTCACTTTTCTTTCCCTTCCCACGGGCTCTTACATTATGAGACATGAACCGTTTTATTTTAAATTGATTTTAATTTTTAAATATCAGACGTACTCATTAAAGGAAACTTAGAAATATCTGAAAAGCAAAATGAGGGATTAAAAAAGTGGTTTCATTATAGAAACTCGATATTAAAAAGAATGGAAAAAAGAACTGAGACGCAGGAATCTAGATTCGAGACCTATTGCCGAGCGCACCGGCTTCGCCGCCTCGGACAAGCGTCTTAACCGCTCTAGCTCTCCAAGGTCCCGTTTGCGTGAGCGTGGTAACATCTCTCCCTCCCTCGAGCGCGGCGAAGTTGTTGTTTCCTCGAGAAAAACGGAATTCGAGAGTGTTCTGTAATCTGGAAATGACCATCAAACATGACGGAGTGTGCCAAAAACTCTGATCCTTAGGGCCGGAAGCACCAGGAAGCGTTTGCAGAGGTCTGTGAGCAAGAGCGTGGCTTCACTTTGCAACACCGAATAGTATTTTAAAAGCAAGACAGAGAATTAAACAGCGTTGCTGCCTTTTCTCCTCACATCTGCCGGCAGGAGGCTGATGACTGCTTCCTGGGGTGCGGAGCTCGGTTCCCGCTGGGAGGGGGCAGGGGTCTCTATCTTTCCCCCCACCCCACGTCCCACACAAAGAATTCCCGGTGTCCAAGGAGGGGAAGATGGTCTACGTAGCCTTGCAGCTTAATTCGTTCTCCATTTTTCCATTGGCGGGGACCGGCCCTCCTCCGCACCTCGGTTCTCCGCGCTCCACGCGCGGGGGATTGCGCAGGGGCAGGGCGGACCATGCAGTGAGGACCGAGTGTTGCAGAGGGGAGGAGGTATCGTGCCCAGGCCCGGCAGGGAATTCGCCGGCTGTGTGGGGCCAGGAGCCGGCTTACGTTCGGCGCGGGTCACTTGGCGTGTCTGTCCTGGAGCCCTTGAGCACAAGTCCGCAGAGAAGCGTCTACATCTCGGAGGAATTCGTTACACAGGACGAGGGATGACTCCTGTAGTCCCCTCTCTGGTTCTCTCTCTCTGGGGGCTTCTTGTTCCCGATTATAAGACTTTGGGGGTCCCGTATTTTTTCAGGCGTCGTTGGTTTGGGGGTACGGCGGCCGCGGAGGCTGATATCCGCAGGGCGTCCAACGACTCATGGGCCGGAAACTGAGATTGTGGCACCCAGCACTGCGCTGGGCTTAAAGCAACCTTCTCGGGTCCCGCTAGGAAATCCGGGGAACCCCGGGCGAGGAGACCCTAGCTAGTGTCCCTGTGAATTCCACCATCCGCTGTTTATTAACTATTTTGGGGGGGAACTAGAGTTCAGATTTTTCTGTACGTCATGTCCAGCCTACAATTGCCTCTCTACTAGGGTATGGACCGGCTCAAGTCCCAGAGGCTTTAATGGAGCAAGGAAACGCAACTTATTCTTGTGTCCTGGAGAGATTGTTTTTTTAACGTACAGTACATCTAAGTAATTCTTCCTTGCCTAAAATCTCACTTGTCTCTTCATTAGACCCAGGCCCTTAGTAAAAAGAGGTCGAAGACTTTCACAGTTTTAAATTTTCCCCGTAGACTATGGGAAAGAAAAGCGGAAAGAGGACGTGAGTGGGGTTGGGCCACCATCCCAGGCCAGCCCAGGGACATCTTAAAAATAGCCAAGAGTCCGAACCTCAGAGGACCCCCCACCCCTTCCCAGCGGCCTCCTGAGCGAGGGAGAAGCCTGGGAACCTAGCGGCAGCCGATAAACCTCCTCCAGCCGGCGGGCCAGCGAGGCCTTGAAATGCTCCCCGCTCCTGGCAACGCGGCAGCCCAGGCGGCTCCTGTCTCGCCCAAGGGAGGGAGGGGGGCGAGCGAAGGAAGGAGGGAGGGAGCGAGGGAAAATGAAACACCCCATAAGAGCAGACCGCTAGCCAACCACCCTCGGGACCGTCTTTGAGCTGAGCCCTTTGGGGAGAAAGTTGGGAGGCTGGGCCCAGAGAAAAAAGCCACGAGAAACAGACACAAATTTCTCTGTCCCAGGCGCCTTTCTAGAAGCAACGACTCTTTCACGGGCTCCCAGGCTTCGGCCAACCAAGAGAGTGCCAGTGGGGGGCGTGGATAGACGGGCTCTGTCAGGGGCCTGGCCAGCAGCAGCCCCCCTGTGAATCCGGGGCTCCTCGCAAGCAAGCGCTTAGAAAAAGCAGGCTCTTCCATCAGGGTCTCAGAACAGCCACACAGAGCAGGGCCTGTTATTGCCCCCCAGCACTGTACAGAGGAGGAGACTGAAGTTCCGGGAGGCTGGTGGAGCAGGGAGGAGTGGGGCGAGGCTCGCCGTAGGTCGCCCAGCTAATGCGAACCTTCGCACACACGCTCTCGCGCCGCGGCCCACCCCACTCTCCTGGAAGAAGCCCGCGAGGGAGCGGCCTGTGTCCTTGACTTTGGTAAGGACGCTTAGATGGCCGCTCCACAGGAGGCTAAGCCCCAAGCCCATGGCTTGTTGCTAAGAAAATCCACTGCCCGCTCCCCAGGCTCAGCCCTTTTCGCCTTCTGAGGGTCGCGCGCGGGAGGCAGTTATGAGACCTCGGGCATCGCTTGAGCCACAAATCCCCACGCAGAAGAGAGAGGCCGGGGCAGCTTCTCACTCGTCCAAGCCCAGACTTTGAACTCTCCAAAAAGCCCTCGTAGGCCCCTGACGCAGGCTTTTGGCTTCGTGCCTCTCTCGCTGCACCCCAATGGGGATGAGGACCCGTTTCAAACAGGCCTGAGGTCGTGTACCCTTCTTGGCTGCGTCTGAAAGTGCACCGGTTGGAGCGTCCTCGCTAAACCGCCTTTCCCCAGCTCCGGCTTCCAGAATCTCCAGGACCCACTCCCTCTTAAGTTCCCAGCCCTGGGATCTGCCGCGCCAAATTCGGCAGAGGCGCTGGCGAGGAGTTGGGGGAAGCTGGAGAAGGGATCCTAAGCAAGCCGCCCTCAGCTTCCTGCGCGAAGGGACCCAGGCGAGCAGCAGCCTGGAGGGCGGCGTCGGTGAGCCCAGCCTGCGCGCAGACGGTCCGCCGCCCGGCAGGGCGCCTCAGTTTTCTCTTCTCTGCTCGGCCCCTCTGGACCTCCGCACCTTTAAGCTCAGGGAAGAAAATTCCCCGCGCAGCCGCGCTCAGTCCTTCCTCCGGGATTTTCCTGAGAATCCCCACGAGTTGGCCACGATCCCTTTGGGGGGTTTCCTTCCAATCAGCCCCGAGTCCTAGCCTCATCCTCAGCGCCTGGGTTGCCCTCGCGCAGGCCGGGAATCCACAACCGATTACCAGCTGCGGAAGCGGGTGTCGTCTCTACCCTTCATTCGGAGCCGCACAGGATTCGGGCAGGGTGGTATCCCGGCCCCTTCCCGACCCTTCTAATCTGGTATGAGAAACGTGCGCTAGGGAGAGAAACGCAGCCTTAGGGGGGAAAAAATTAACCGAAAGCGTGAGAGCCACCGGCCAGCTGTTATCTGGGGCTGAAGGCTGCGGTAATCGATGGGTTATTTTTACGCGGTAATAGGGCCCTGTGATTGCTCTATTAACCTTTAGACCTGTCAGAGGGACTCTCCGGCTCGCAGCCCCGCTGCGCTGGGGCCTCTAGCCACTGACGCCGAGTCCAAACTCAGGCCTGCCACCCTCCCTGCCCCCGCTCTAGGGAGGGGGCTGAGGCCGCTGGAAGAGCCCTCTTGGCCGGCCGAGAAGCTCCGCTGGACTGCCGAGCTCCCCAAGCCCCCGCTACGTCCCTTGGATTGGTGTAGCGGCGCTGCAGGCTGCAGAGAAAACGGAAAGATCTGAAGGCAGGACGCCGCAGGAGATGGAAAGCGTCTCCAGGAAGGGCTGCACGTTTTGCATAAATACGTAAAATTGAGGGCTAGAGCCGGCGCCTTTCGGACTCCCCCGGCTGCTGGGAAGGCGAAAGGGAGGCTTCGGTCTCCGCTCTCAGATTTCAGGGAGCCAGTCCCAGTGGTATCTTCCACCTAACCGGAGTGCGGGGCTAGCAAGATCCCCACTAGCCACTACCGCCCCAAGACCTGCAGCCAGCCAGGCACCCCTGGTGACCCAGTGCCCCACACCCGATCGGGGATCGCGCCCAAGAGGTCACCTTCCTCTATTAGCCCCGCCCCTCGCCCACCGAGTCCTAGGCCGCTGCAGGACCCGGAACACCAGGAGGCGGGGGGTGGAGGAAGGAGGTGGGAGGAGGTGGGAGAGAGGAGGCTCATTAAAAAGCTGACCCTGGGCAAAATTGCAAACCGAATCGACCTCAGGCAAGGTGGTGGGTGAAGCCCCGCGCCCGGGCAGTAGCACTTTTGGCGTTTTCCGAGGCGATCCCTGCGCCTGGACTTTGCCTCCTGGGGGGAGTTTTTTGAACAGCCCCGCAGCCCGGCGCCCAGCTGAGGTGCAGCGGCTGCGGCGCACCCCCGCCCCCCGCCCTTGCACGTGACTCCCACGGGCCAGTCAGCGCCGCCGAGCTAGAGCCCAGGGGCGAGGGGACCCGCGCCGCGAGTTGGGGGACTTGGAGGCGGCCGGCACAGTGGCCGCGAGAGGCTTCGCCGCCGCCGAAGCTCCCGGGGCGCCGAGGGGGGCGCGCGCCGGCCCTCCAGGAAGCTCGAGCCCCGGCAGGTACGGCTTTTTTCTACCCTGTCCTTGCTTTTTCCCGCCACCCGCGAACTCAGAGCTCCTCTGCGCTTGTTTGCTTGGGAGTAAAGAGGTAACTAGTAGGTGGAAAGGAGGTGTTGGTCTCTCCCCCTCCGCCGAATTGGCCAAAGCCTGCTCTGCTTTTAACTTTGGCTTAGCACCTTGTTCAAGTCAAAGTAAGATTTGGGGGGAACGCGGAGAGGGATATTCGAAGTGCTTTTGGCTTCTTTTTGTGTGAACTTGAACGTTTTCAATGCCCCCCCATTTCCCCCCCGTCCCGCGTGCAGATTCTCCAGCCCTTGTTTGCACCTCGCAGGCCAGGGCCTGGGTGGTGACAATGGCCGTGCGAAATCGCCCTGGCCAACTGACCCGGGACAGCCGCACACTGAGCGGCTCAGACGGGGGAGTGTCTCCCGTCGGCGACTCCGGGGACGCCGAGCGGCGGTGAGAGGCAGCGCAGCTGGGCCTCGGGCCCCAGGGAGGCGCTCCGAAGTCGGGAACGGCTGCTGAGCGCCCGGACTTTCTATGCCTTCTGGTCGGCCTCCTCGCCTTCCTGACTGGGGTCCGGGAAGCTAAACGCCCCTCACG
The DNA here is from genome assembly GCF_020826845.1 of Diceros bicornis minor. Lineage (NCBI taxonomy): Eukaryota > Metazoa > Chordata > Mammalia > Perissodactyla > Rhinocerotidae > Diceros > Diceros bicornis. The sequence continues at coordinate 62,515,995 of NC_080750.1, read as the reverse complement.
AAGCTCACACCCTCACCTGCTCACACTGCTTCTGGATGAAACTAGCTGAGGGCCGGAACCCGGGCGGAGAGCAGTGACGTCCCTCCGCTGGCCACGGTTAGCCGCCCGGATCCACGATATTATGTCGCTGGGCTTTGGGCTAGGGGGTCACCCAGGGGAGCGGAGGATGCCCAGGTGGTGAACTGCCACCAGATTGAGGGAGCGAGGGGCTTTTCGGTTGGGGGAGGAGGGAGGCGAGGGACCCATGGCCGGTGGGAGTCGGGGCAGCGCGGCTGGCGCTGCGGGGAAGGTTGGGGAAGCATTTCCTGTTTCTCAGAATAGGAACGGGCAGCCGAGAGCAGGTTTCAGGCTTTTAAAGAGAGAAAGGTTTCACTGGGGTGACAGGGTGATGCCCCCCACCCCTCTGTGTCTCCACGTCCCCAGCAGCGGCCAGCTTCATTGTCGCCGGCTAGCGTGTGACAGTTTTCTGCGCAGCAGGCCTAGAGCAAAGGAGCGAGCTGAGCGAAAGAGCCGGAGTGACCTGTAAATGGACGCGAACATTAGGGCGCTCTCGATCCTCCTGCTCTCAGAAAAAGATCGGAAAAGGGCTGTGGGCTAAATCACGAAGGAAGAAAGCATTTCCTGTCTGGCCTGTGAATTTGGGGTGAACTGGGATGAGAGATCAAGAGGAGAGGGAAAACGGGGGCTCAGACCTGGGCCCCCTCGGCGAGGCCAGACCTCTTCTGCCATTCTCGGGAGCTCGCTGGGCTCCCTCCGCGGACGCCTGGACCCAGGCTCAATTACAGAAACAAGCAAGAGTCGTTTTAAGGGAATGGTTGATTTCTTGTCTTTCCAGAAAGGTATAGAGGGACTTTTTCTCCACCTTCTATTGTTCAGTAATCCAACTCCGAAGTAAGGTATCAGCAGTTTAAAAGGCAGAGAATGTAATAAAGACAAGTGTTAGATTTACGACATTTTTAGCGTTTTACATTTGGAAGCTTGTAAATTAGCATCTGTATGTATATTGGAAGTTGTATTTCAAAATTATAAATCTTCCTTTCCTTCAGTTATGTGAGAAAAAAACTAATGACATTATATTTTAGAACTGCAGAAGTTGAGTATTACAGAAAATACCATGAAATAGGTCAACTATTTGATTTAAAAATTAAATACTGAATACTTTATTAAGGTAAGCCTACATATTTACTTATTGAAGCCCAGAGATTCCTATAAGGTATTAATTTTTTGCCTTCATTTTCAGAGGGGAAAGTTGGTGATCTCAGGTCAAATTTTTTATATCCACCCTCTGACCAAACTTCTTACTGGAAGGAAATATCCACCAAACCAATAATTTATTGTATAGTTTTGAAAGCGCATAATAAATCATTTAGGAGTTAACATGTGACTATAAATACATTGCTATTAATTCCATTATTATTATTATTTTAGTGATGTTGCAAAAATGGTTAAAAGCACTAAATAGTGTGTATTAAAGATCCATTTCCAGAATTTTTTACAATAATAAAGATGACCATTTATTGTAGTACATATTGCATCTGAGGCAGTTTCTTAGAAATCGGTGATAATAATAATAGGCAACAATTATATAAACCTTACTTTGTGCCTGTTATGAGTTTTATAATACTCTAAGTGCTTTACATATATTAATTTATAATCCTCACAATGATTCTGCTGGATACCTTTAATATTTGCATTTTTGCAAGTGAGGAAACTGAGGCACAGAGAGGTTAAGTAATGTGTCTAAAGTCATTCATTGAGTAAGTGGCAGAGCCTGGATTCAGTAGGTAGTTCAGTTAATACCTTTGTAAGTCTCTAGTATTGCAGTGAAAAAGAAACCACTATTAGGAGTAGCTGCTGCTTCTTAAGGAGAAAAGAGGGGGTGTGGTGGACAGCTCAAACCCTGAAGCTCTGCACACCCCATCCCCCACCCTCTTTAATTGTACTTTGATCTTAGATACGTTTCAAAACTTTCCAGTGCTTCAGTTTCCTCTTATAAAATGAGAAGAGACACTTCCACTTAGTGGAGTTGTGGAGAAAAGGACCTGCAACAGAGCAGGTGCTTCAGAACGTGGAGCACTTATTCTATCAGAAAAATTGCCTGATAAAATCAAAACAGGATACAAGGATATAATCAAGTCCTACAAACTGATCTTTTCTCCAAGCAGCCTCGTTGGTGTTGATTCCATACATGAGTGGGCCAGTAATTCTAAATGACAGACCCGTTCAATGACTTGGAATGTCCAGTGAGTAGTTCTATAAAGTGACCTTGTACATTCCTCTCACTTTTCTGGTCTTAATATTCAATCTGCAAAATCTCTAAAATATAACTATTTACAAGAAACGTGTATCTCGTCTGATTTGACATCTACATGGTATAGTGTATGGTTAAGAGATTTCACAATTCTTTTCACTGAGATTTAGCAGACAGTGCTCATTTATAAACATTTAAACTCTACCTCTAGTTAAAAAAAAAGATTACAAACAAAAATGTGTTAAGTTGCTGGTTTTTATAAAGTTTATCGTTGTCTTCCATGGGCAATCTAAAGTTCTTTCATGGATGGGAACGCTTGGGGATAGTTGGGGGAACAGATGAGATGAGCGAGATTTCTTGAGTCCCAGGCACTACGCGGAAACCCGAAACCCATGGACTTATGAAATACTGTGACAAGAATACGCTTTAAAAATAAGGTAAAATTAAAGTCCTTCCTGACAAGCAATACAAAAAAGTTGACCTAGGTCACAACCAATAATTACATTTTCAGTAACCGGGAAGCCCCACGTCTCTATGCGCCCCTCCGTAAGGCTTCCCTGGGGCAGCCAGGCCCCAGACCCCACGGCCTCGGCAAAACAAAGACCGCAGCCTCCCGTGGAACCGCGTGGTCTCCAAAGCTGGGCCCCGAGAGTGGCGCTTCCGTTTGCAGTGCGGGAGAAACCAAGCGTAGGAAAAGTGGGCTCTGAAAGCTCCGGATGAACCCCTCTCCCGTTTTGTCGTTCCTCCTTTAGGACTGCGGCTGCAGCGAGGAGGAAAGGAGCCAGCCGGGCCTTGGGCATTGGAGCCAGCCTACCGCACCCTGCGCCCGAGGCCGCGCTTGTCCTGAAGACCGTGCGCAGCGACGGCCCCCACGACACCCAAAGGCCCGCGCCCCACACCCGCGCGCGCCCAGGCACCACCCGTAGGCGCTCGGGACCTCCAGGCCCTGGGGTGGATTCGGCTCCTCCTCCACCACCTCTGGGAACAACCGAAAATTCAATTTGGGATTTTCCTGAGTCCACAAGAGCCTAGAGTCTTTTGCTCAATGCTGGATTTAATACGTATATATTTTTGAGGGATTTGTTTTTTTTACCTTTGATTTTTGATCTTCGTTTTTGTGACAGTCTCTCATCTGTACATCATTATTGTTATTGTTATTATTTTCTCTCCCCGCTTTGCTCCTTAACCTGCGCGTGAGCGAGAGGACTCAGAAGCCGGGAGCTCGCAGGGGCGATGTACCAGAGCCTGGCCATGGCCGCCAACCACGGCCCCCCTCCGGGGGCCTACGAGGCGGGCGGCCCCGGCGCCTTCATGCACAGCGCGGGCGCGGCGTCCTCGCCGGTCTACGTGCCCACGCCGCGGGTGCCCTCCTCGGTGCTGGGCCTCTCTTACCTCCAGGGCGGAGGCGGGGGCGCCGCGGCCGGAGCCACCTCGGGCGGCAGCTCCGGGGCGGCTCCGCCGGGCGCCGGGCCCGGGACCCAGCAGGGCAGCCCGGGCTGGAGCCAGGCGGGAGCCGAGGGAGCCGCCTACACCCCGCCGCCCGTGTCGCCGCGCTTCTCCTTCCCGGGAACCACCGGGTCCCTGGCAGCTGCCGCCGCCGCCGCCGCAGCCCGGGAAGCCGCGGCCTACAGCAGTGGCGGCGGGGCGGCGGGCACCGGCCTCACCGGCCGCGAGCAGTACGGGCGGGCCGGCTTCGCGGGCTCCTACTCCAGCCCCTACCCAGCCTACATGGCCGACGTGGGCGCGTCCTGGGCCGCGGCCGCCGCCGCCTCCGCCGGTCCCTTCGACAGCCCGGTCCTCCACAGCCTGCCCGGCCGGGCCAACCCCGCCGCCCGACACCCCAATCTCGGTGAGTACGGAGCGCAAGTACCGGGGCCGGTTGGGGACCGGAACAGAAGCTGTCCTAAGCCCTGTTTGGGGCATTTAATTTTTCACAAGTATATATGTGTGTGGGGGGGGGATATGCGTGAGTTTCCAAGGAAGGCAAACTGGAAGACAAGCTGGCGGCTCTGGGTGATGGTGGCGGTGAAGGTCACAGCCCCAAGGAGGCCAGATTGTTAAGTGAGGTCGAGCCTGTCCTCCATCCTTTTCTGAAGGAGAGAGAAGCCTGGAGGGGTGGCGGGGTCTGAGTGCGTTCTTCGCGCAGCCCCAGACACCGGGTCTGCCCGGGCCCGCTGTGCGCCCGGCAGCGCGCATCCGTGGATGACTGCGGGAGGCCGACGGGCTCACTGGAGAGCCGGAGCAGCCCTGGAAGCCCTTGGTGGACAGCGCTGGCAGCCGCTGGGTTTCTGCTCCCATTCCCTCCCATCCCTCCCTCTGAGCCCTCCGCAGGGAACTGATTACTTTGGCTTGGGCCCAAGATCTTCTGTGCCATTTGGCGGCCCAGTTGGAGGAGCCTGCGGGGTGGCAGATGATTTTTCTGTCGGAGATTTCACACCAGGAACAAAGGAGGGACCGGAGCAGTAGCGATGGGTTGAACTGGGGCGGGCACTTTGTGGGTGCCTCGGGGCCAGAGCGTGTTGTTGCATTGTGCTGGTCTGCCAGGGCAGATGTGCCCAGGGGTGCGTTGAAAGCGCGCGCAGAAAGCCCAGAGGGGCTTCTTTATAATGCCGGACTTAATGGAGACTTTGCTGTGGCATCCACGTGTTTGAGCCTCTTCTTTTCCCGAGGGCTGGGGTTAGAAATACCAATCGTGATGGGCACAATTTAATATTTCCTCTGGATGTCAGACCTGGGAAGGACGGCAAAGGTATGCCCCCCCTCCCCCGATTTACAGACGAACAAAGTGAAGTCTGAGAAAGAGCCTTGGAGCTCTGGGCTGGGCGAGAAAGGGAAGCGGCAACCGCTAGTTCAAAAAGCAAACGATCTCTGGTCTTGTGGAATTTCATGAAGGGACGGGATCGGGTTTGTATGGAGATGGCTTTTGTGGGGGAGGGGAAGCTCAGACCTGAGAAACAAAGTTAACATTTATTGACTACCTACTAAGTGCTAAATCCTTTCGCATTTGTTCTCACTTTGAAGAGTAAAGCCTGCCCCTCCCAGGCTTCCAGTCTTGGGCTGGCTTCGAGAAGGGTCCGGGCTTTGAAGAGCTTTTAAATTATCCTCTGACCCTGGGTGGCCAGGGAAGGTCCCCAGGGGGGTCCAGCCAAATACACATCCCAGGTAAACTGATTAACCGTGGAAGTGGCGCCGGGGCTGGGTCTGTGGCTCCTAGTCTCCTTCTCCCCGTCACGGGGGAGCCAGACGGCACCCTCCAGGGGAGGAGGGGCAACCGGCTCCGGAGCCTTTGGGAGGACCTGCGCGAGATAGCGCGCGTGTGGCATCTCCATACAATGGCCGCTCGAGGGGGGCGGGTTGCAGGGTGGAGCGCTTTGGCCCTGCATTCTTAAAACTCTCTTGAGTTCTCTCTAGAACTCTCTCTAGAACTTCTGATTTAAAATAGGGAGGAATGGTCCCCATAGTTCCAGTTCTTTTGACTTGGGGTGGGAAGGTTGCTTCCTAACCCCTGTAATCGTGGAGTTGAGAATTTGGTGTTTGGTTAGGGAAAAAAAGAGAAGTTCAAAATTCAAAAATGGAGGATACTTTTTGGTCATCAGAGTTACAACTACAACAATGTAAAAAAAAAAAAAAAAAAGATACTGTGTGCACACTGAGTATTTAGATCCTAAAATGTAACTCATACCATGGCAGGAGGGTGCTGAAGTAATAGTTCTCAAATTCCAGTGTCAGCAAATGGCAAGCTGACCTCCAAGGAGCACCTCCTTGCCAAGAAGTGTGGCCTCTCTTTCAGGTACTCTGAGCTGTCTCCCACCAGTTCAGAAAGTCCCACCTGAAGACAGCCCGTGGGTCTGGCCTAGCAGTTGGATTTTCTCTTCTGCACACAGTCAAGTGTTTTAAACAGTCAAGTCATGATAGGTTCCATGTTATCTTTGTGAGGGAACATGAGACATGTTCAATTTATTGGCATTCACATTGTCAGCATGTTCTCGGGTGGCACTTACATAAAAGCAAGTTAAGTTAAAAGCAGTGCATGTAAGTATGCTTTTTATATTCCTCCCATCACATGGACCTTCCTGTAAATGCCTGGTAGCTGTATGGAGGACCAGCACGGGCATATTAGCCATAGCCAACGCTGAGTGATAGAAGGATGACGTGATTGCTGATTCCATGGTATTTATCCGGAGCTTGCTGTGTAGAGTTGCCACCGGGCCGTAAGATGGCCATACAGTGTACTGTGGTATGACTCAGGCCAACCTAGGTTCAATTCCAGGCGCCTCTGATCTTGGGCAAGCTCCTTACCTCTGTCAGTCTCCTCTCTTTTTCTGTAAAATGGGATAATTGTAGCTACTTTTAGTGTTGTCTTCAATTAGAAAAATATGGTAATGTGTGTGAAGTAGTTGGCTTAGACCTCTCGTAAATGATGGCTATTTTATTCAACAGTCACTGTCATGTACAGTGAACGGTTTCTCTGATTTGCTCAGGACTGAGGGGTTTCCCAGGACTTAGGATTTTTATTGCTAAACCTAGGACAGTCCCCAAGAAATGGGGATAGTTGGTGACCCTAAACAGTCATGAAAATGGATAAGTGAGCCAGCAGCGTGCTAGAGTAATGAGCTGAGACAAAGGAAAGACAGAGATGGGTCTTCCCTCTGGCTAACAGGGAAGTCTTCACCTAACTGATGTGATCTGCATTTGGTCTTGAAGGGTGAGTAGGAATTTGCCAAGAAAAGCACCTGTAATTTTAGAAAAAGAAAAAGAAAAGTTATGCTCTCATTTACTGTCACAGTGGGTAGTACTGTGAAATAATACAGCACAGCTTGGCTTTTGTTTAAACAATATATTTATCACTGTAGGTAAAACCACACAGACTAACTCACCCATCACTCAGAAACTGTTTTTAATTTCAATGAGGAGAAATAAGAGAGCACCTTTATTTTTCTACAAAATATTAACTGCCTTAATGTTTAACAATAATTAATGTCTTGCCAGAGGTCTTATGTTGGTTATTGGAATAAGGCAAAAATCAAAGTAATAAAAGCTAACAGGGGCCTCTGTAAAGCCTTGTACTTAGGTTGGAAGGAATTATTCTGCCTTGACTGCAATATATGTGAACTTTAATTCATTCCAAGTTCAATATGAGTCATGACCCTGAAACAACTGTTGAAATTGTTAATTAGGCTGCATTAATGGAATTATGTGACCTTACTGAGGGCAGGTACAGAATCTTACTCATATATAAGTGCCTGGCCCATGCTGGGCACTTAGCAAATATTTGGGTAGAGATGGAGAAAGCAGTTGCTGCAGTCCTCTGCCCAGGTCAAACCACACACAATGGCTGCTTCAGAGGCCAACTGGAGAGCCTCAGGGAAGAGTGAGCAGAGAAGGAGAGGGTTCTTGGGAAACCGCCGAAGCTGTTTATGTTGGAGAAGTCACAGGGTAGGTGAGAGAGGGAGAGAGTAACTGTGCACAAATATCTAAAAGGCAAAAGTCTGTGGTCTTTTAACTTTGTGTTGCTCCAGGTGAGCAGCTATTAGGTTTGAGAAGAATACTTTCTCACACATGATTGTAGTTGTTGAAATAGAACATGGAATATGGCTTGTCTCACTAATAAACCCCTAGACATGGAAAGCACTTAAGGAGAGACTACATTCCCATCTGCCAGTGGAGCTGTGCAGGGAATTCTTGCATTTCAAGGGCTAGGGTCCATGTTGGTGTGCATATGAAATAGCTATTGCAGGATAACGTAGCTGTCTCCTTTTAAAGAACCAATCATGGTGGTTATACAGGCATATCAGTTTGTCAAAACTCATGGAAATATACTATTAAAATGGGAGTATTGTATTGTATGTACATTACTCCACAATAAAGTTGATTTTTGTAGCCACTAATGCTTATAAATACTTAAGGCTGAAAAGGCGACAATGGAAATTATATGTAAATATGCCTTGAAGGAAATAACATCCTGGTAGATGTTACTGCAAAAGCTATAAAAATGTATTTTATTATGGAATAACAGTTCTTTTGTGCAATAGAGAAACAAGCAATTATATTTCCAAAGGATCTCAGAAATTTTGAATCACTTTAAGGGTCGATTAAAAAAATAACACAATAAATTACGTATACATCACTCAGTGTTACCCAAATGGTTTCTTTAGAAACTTTGCTTCATTTCCTGTGTTCTAAGAGTTTGTTAGGTGGGTGGAAAACTCTGGAGTGTTCTCTGGATCTTTTGGGGACTGCTTATCAATTAAGCCAGATGCTTTCAGAACCAGTCATTTCTATAGGGAACTTTGTGAGATCAACTCCGAAGTAAGCTTGTTTGGCTAGAGAATGATTTGTCAGTCTTTGACAAAACCAACGTTGTTTAACTTTCCGGTTACCACCCTGAATGGGTCAGTTAGAGTTGGGGCTGGTCTGTGGTGCTAGGTTGAAAACCAATTAAATGGGCAAGGTGTTGGGGGGTGGCCAGAGGTGTGTCACTTCTTCTAGTGAGATCTGTCACCTGCCCAATTGTGTCCCATCAAAAGGTCAGGCCACATTTGCTAGGCACATTCTAAGCGCTAAAGGTGGAATGATGCACAGGAGACAGTTTTAAGATAAAACTTTCTTCTGTATCCCTCCCTTTTTTCTTTTTTTTACTTAAATGAGCTAAGAAAACAAACATACTCTGAGGTGTAGGGAAACAGGAACTCTGATACCTGTGGGTGGGAGTGTAAATTGGTACAACCTTTATGGAGAGCTCTTGGTGATATCTGACAAATTGCGAAGTGGATACCCTTGACCCAGAAATTTAACTTCTAGGAATTTATTCTACAAATATACCTGCACGTATTAGTTGCGGCGCTATTCGTAATAACAAACATTGGCAGTAACCTAACTGTTTATTATTAGGGGACGTTTGTATATATATGGTACATGCAAACAATAGGATATCATGTGGGCATAAAAAGTGAGGAAGTTCATTATGTAATGGTATGGAGTCTTCTCCAAGATGTTTATAAGTGCAGGATGTGTGTGTAGCATGATATTTGTGTAAAAAAAAGAGAAGAAAAAATATATATGCATTTGAAGATAATTTATCTCTGGAAATATTCACAAGGAATTGGTAACATTGATTGCCCATGGGGAGGATAACTGGGTGGGTAGGTGGGATAGGGTGGGAAAAAGACTTTCACTGTATATGCCTTGGAACCTTTTGAATTTTTTAACCGTCTTAACCATTTTTAATAGTCATTTCTGTGCTTCTTTGTTAATCTATTAAAGAAGAATAAAATACATTTAAAATACAGGGAGGTTAAAGTTAAGTTTTATTTTGTTTTTTACCATCTTAACCATTTTTAAGTGTACAATTCTGTTAAGTATATTCACATTGTTGTGAAACAAATTTTCAGAACTATTTTGTCTCGCAAAACTGAAACTCAATATCCATTAAATAACAACTGCCCGTTTCCTCCTGCCCCCAGCCCCTGGTAACCACCATTCTTCTTTCTGTCTCTATGAATTTGACTACTTTAGATACCTCATATAAGTGGAATCATACAGTGTTCATCTTTCTGTGACTGGCTTGTTTCACTTAGCATAATGTCCTCAAGGTTCATCCATGTTGGAGCATGTGATGATTTCCTTCCTTTTTAAAGCTGATTAACATTCCACTGTATGTATATGCCACATTTTGTTTATCCATTTACCCATCACAGACACTTGAGTTGTTTCCACCTCTTGACAAATGAATAATGCTGCTGTGAACGTGGGTGTGCAGATGGAAGCTTTTCAATTTTGAACCATATGAATATATTACCAACTTTAAAAAAACATATTAAGCCAGTTAAGTTTTTAAAGAGACATACAGTATTTACGAATTAACTTCCTGAAAGTCTGTCTCCCCTTTTTTTTTTTTAAACAGAGTTCTATATTTAGAGTTTATGGATGCACAGGAAAAGTACTTTTTTTTTTGCAAGGATGATTGGCCCTGAGATAACACCTGTTGCCAATCTTCCTCTTTTTACTTGAGGAAGAGTGGCCCTTGGCTAACATCTGTGCCTATCTTCCTCTATTTTGTATGTGGGATGCTGCCACAGCATGGCTTGATGAGTGGTGTAGGCCCATGCCTGGGATCTGAACCTGTGAACCTCAGGCTGCTGAAGCAGAGCACGCCAAAGTTAACCACTTTGCCACTGGACTGGCCCAGGAAAAGTACTTTAAAACATAAATTATTGCTTATTGAATTTGGCTTTTGCTTTTTGCCTATCCAACAGGAGATTGCTTTACTGAGAGGACAAAAAAACCCTTATTCTACTCTCAATACTATCTACTCATAGCAGATCTCAGTCAGCAATTGTCAGATGCCTCACCTCCATACTGACATGGCTTCCTAAGATCCCCTCCTGGGTAGAGATACAGGTGACCATTCCTCAGGTTATATTGAGGCCAGAGTGGGAAAACCGCTAACCTATGGGATTGTGTTAGAAAAACAAATTACCTTCCTCCAGGGCAAGGTAAGTCTTTTAACCAATTTTTTTTCAGCCTGTCCTTTTAAGACAGTTGAGTTGTACTGAATTTAGAGCTGGACCCTGTTGCAAATGTTGCTGCTTCTGTTTGCATAAAAAAGAGGAAGGACTGCTGGTTTTTCTGCTGCCTTGCTCTAGAAAAGGGCAATTGTTGTAGGCCCAGGGATGCTGCTACTTTAAGAACTGGAAGGGGCCTTTTTGACATCTGAAAGTATTTGTCTGCTCGTGACTTCTTTGGCCTGCACATCCTGAATAAGGTGCAGGTGATTGTGGATTGGGACTGGGTATCACTCTGTTATATTGACCGCATGTCAGTGGTCCATGACATGGTCTCATGTAACACGCTCCATGAAGGATTATTTAAATGTTTTATTGGCTGTCTGTAGGGCTACTTCTTTGTCTCCTTCTACAGAAGGTAGTGAAGGTAATATGAGTTGGATTTTAATAGGAATAACCTCTCACCTCTGATCTCTGTTTTAATTTATACAAAATAAATTTACAAGTTTGGGTACATTAATGTTTGGAAACTAGCTAACAACCTTTTAGGAATAGCAGCCTATATCTCGCTATATGTATATCCCCGTGTCTTGCACTATATATATGCAATTTATATATAGTAAGTTGGATCCTTTATCAAGGGCTGACCCCTGAGGAAGTTGTCAGGTGAGAGAGACTTCTAAGTCCTTCTTGAGATGTAGATATTACAATCTCCATTTTGCAGGAGAGGAAACCGATGCTCAGAAAGATTTATTTGCCCAGCTTCCACTGGTAGTAAGCAACAGCTATGGCTTAGAACTCAGGTAAGTCCAACTTCCAGGACCATGCTTTCCCTGCATTTACCACACTTTGCATTTGCCAAGTTTGAGATGAGGGCACTTACCTTTCAGAACTAGTACGTGCATGGCAGTTGAAGGACTTACCCTTTAGGATTTTCTATTACTTAGCTGTCTACCTGCTCCCTCTCGCCAGTGTAGTTTCTCTTCTGTGTTTTCCTTCTTCCCACCAGTGTCTCTCCAGGTGCAGTGTCTCCCCGAGTAACCTTCCATCTCATTCTGATACTGCAGAACTTGCAGTTGGGGAGTGCAATGTTAGGAATCTCTGCCTTGCACAAACTTCTTTTTCAGCCTCTTGATTCTGGTGTGCAGAGCATTAAAGAGAGATTTCCCAGAATTCAGACCCTTCAAAGTAGAGGATTCTCCTTATTCTGGGGGGACTGTTGGCTGCATAAGAAGAGCAAAATCATATGGCTCTCTCAAAAATCCCTTTCCTAAAGGAAAACTAGAACCATCTTCTCTGTATTCCCTTTTCTCTGAAGATTCAAATGTTTTTGTGATAGGAGCAGAGAAAGGAGAGGAGAAAAGCACAGTAATTATGTTTTTAATAAAGATGAGAATAGGGGCATGGATCAAGATAATGAATAAAACCCCAGGCAGGAAGAGCCCCATGGAATTGCTCTGAGCTGAACACAGAAGCCATCAGTGGAAGCTTTTTCATTTCTGGCAGGGGGCCTAGGGTTTTATCTATTGCTGCTCTGTAATCAAAATTGAGCCAGGATATTCAAGCCTCTTATCTGAATGAAGCGAATTTGGTTTTCTGGCCTTCAGCATTTTGCAGGAGCCCCAAAATTGACTTCATGTCTTTAAATATCCTTTTTCCCCCAAAGGAGGAATATAATCCAGACAGGTAAGCCATTCCACATGTTCAAGTCATTGAAAAGCCTCTGCAAGTGCAATGTGAGGCTGTCTTGCACTCTATGTTGAATAGTCACAGATAGACTTTATTTTGGAGGATGAGAAATCAAGGAGGTACCACCAGAATTTAGTGGGAAGTTTTGAGGATTATCAAGCCATAGGCTTTGGGATTCCTCAATCACAGATTAATTTTTGCTTCTTAAAATTGAATTTGGTCCTTAAATTACTTTTTTAATCTTCCTTTTTTCTTCCCAGTTTAAATCTCCATTTCTACTTCTAGAAATCCAGTCAAACTTTATCACCTCCATTCAGAATTGATCGATAGCAACTGGTGAGCAGGTTAATTATAATCGCAGAATAAACGCTAAAGTCTCAAAGTTCACCACTTTTGCAATGTTTCCAAACCCCTCAGCTACCATGCCAAGAGACTCTCATTGACCCATTCAGAGCAGGTGTGGGAGTTTGAACCAGGGGCAGACAATCGGATCTGATTCAAGACAACTCAATTTGGTTTCTTATCTACAGCTTTTCCTATCTTATGATGTCTGTCATTTCAGATAAAAAAAGTTCAGTCAATTGAGCTGGGAAATGGCAAGTTACATTTTCTTCTGATAACAGTTTTCTAGTTGTTGTTTTATCAGATTGAGTTGAAATTGTATGTGTTTCTGTCAAGGTCTGCAATGACCTTTTCTGATATTTTATCAGGTATTAGGTGGGGAAACCTTTTTTTTCTTTCTCTCTTGGACTTAGCAAAGAATGACCTGACTTCCAAGATCATAAATCAAACCAGGCAAAGAGAGGCAATAATGCCAGTTACCTCTCGAAATTGAGTAGGTGGGGGTGGGGGGAAAACAAACAACAAATAAAACCTTTCCCTAGCATATAGAGAGAACTTAACTTGACCCTAAATAAAGAATGTGGTTCTCATGGAGTGTACACTTAATAGGAAAATACTGCTTGTTTGAAAAAAGAAAATGTTTTCCAGGTCAAAGATAGCTTCAGAAAAACAAACGGTATTTTTTTTTTCCAAATAGTATCCCTAAAACTTAATTATCCTCCTTGTATTAAACTCCATGTATGTTTAATAAGGAAAAATGAAAAACTCATATAAACCAATGCACAAATAGCTGGTAATCTTACCATCCAAAGATAACCACCATTAGGCATTAATCCTTGACTTTTTAGTTACCATATATATATATAGGCATGTGTATATCTATATATTTAAACAGTCATAATAGTTACTGTTTAGTTATTTCAGCATTGAAGAAAGTTCTTATAAGATTAGTGACCCAGACTGGCTCCTGAAGACAGCTCCCTTAAATAGAGCAAAAATGGGAAATTGACTGAAAGAACTACCAATAATAAATAGCCAATCAAATGGGAGAGTTGTGTGTAAAAACATAGTTTTTCAATCTTATAGTATATTATGTATACTCAGTTTGCTAGAGCATATTTATAAGTTTTAAATGGTTGCCTTTTGAAGTGAGGTGACCAGTTGTAGGATGTGTTGATTTGTGAGGCTCTGGTTTGTTGCGAAATGTGAGCAGCAGCTTTCAACTCACTTTTTAGAAGGGGAGATCAATGAGGTGGAAACACATCAGTCTGACACTGAGGGTCCCTAGGATGCTGTCCTGTGCTCTCATTTTCCTGCTGTGTGACTTTGGACAACTTACTCTGCCTCTCTTAGCTTGAGTATCTGCATTTGTAAGGTTAAGAAGTCAGGCCAGGCACAGAAATGGTGAGAAGGGCTACTCCAGGGCCCTTTGAGATATTTAAAATCCAGGGATACCAGGCATCCCCCGTGGTAACTGTTCATGTTGGCTTTGTCTTTCCTTGTACCAAAGCTACCATACCAACACATGACCTTCATGAGCTTCCTTGGGCATCAAACTTGAGCCATGCAGTCTGTGTAAAGTAGGTTTCCATGGCTACCTGCCTCATTTTAAGCAAGAGTATCTGTGAAATCTTGGATTTGATGGGCTAATTTTATTTCTTATACATAATAAAATACTTAACTACTAAAGTGTAAAAACAACTTTGGGAAACCATGAGTTATGTGACTTCATTTTGTTGTTGGTCTCAGTTTATTTTTCCGTTGGTTCTGCTTTTCTGTTGTTACTAAACTCATTCAATGTCTGCAGTTCTAGGAGGCCCTGAAGATCCTTAGAGGGTAGAGATCCGTTACAGACACCAGTACCAGACACATCACTTGCGTCATCAGTCAACCAGCCAACAAATGTTTTTGCCTGCTTGCTGTGAGCTGGGCACTTGCTAGGCTCTGGAGATCAGAAATGAACAAGATGGTCTCTGCATCCCAGTGGCTTACAGTCTAGTAGGGGAGATAAAAAGTGGATGTGCAGTCTCAGATGGTATATGGAGAGCTATAGTGGGGTAAATCTGGGTTCCACAGGAGCGCTTAGAATACTTAAACTAGCCTTGTCATCAAAAGTTCAGACCAGGCTTCCTGGGGAAGGAATTCCTAAATGCTGGTTAGGAATTTGCTGCGTTGGGAGAAGGACATTACAAGCTGAGGACATCTCTTGAGTCTGGCTATTCTGCAGTGTAGGGGGGAGGACATGAGACTGGAAAGCAAGCAGAGGCATCTAAAGAGTTTGGACTTGGCCTCGGTGAGACAAGACTTGAAAGTGGAGCAGTGGAGTGGCAGGATTCGAGTGGCATTTTGGATATATCACTTTGGTTATGGTGTAGAAAGGATAAAAATAGTGGCTTTTAGTTTTGTTTTGTTTCTGCCTCACTCTTGCAAGGCGATGACTGCGTTCCCTTTGCATTTCTGCACGGATTCCCAATTAGAGAAAGAACTCTGAATGAAATGAAGTGACAGGCTACGGGATATTTTGGAGGAGTTGTGTGTACATGCTTTAGCAGTAGGGCACTGCATGTGTGGCCGTGTGGTTTGTGTCCAGGCTGAGGTGGAAAGAAGGGGCAGAAATCCAGGTCCATTCTAGTTCCCAAGCCAGATCCTTGCCCTGGGAAGGAAAAGAGGGGCATCGTTAATCTAACTCCACCCTCTTCTTGCACAGTCTCTAAAGGTGAGGTAGGTGCCAGGAGTGGCCTTGAATAGGAAGATAGATAATTGCAGTGTGCATCACTAGCCCCCATAGGATGGAATAGCCAGAGCACCTACCTCCCAGGAGGCTTAGAGGTGAAGATGAAGATTTTAAGTTCAATTCTTGTCTTTTACACAAGTTTTTTAATATGTTAAATTTCAAACATATTGCAAAAGTAAAGAGTAACTATTTATCTCCCAGCTTCGACAAATATGAACTCATGACCAGCTGTATTTCATCTATATCCCTCCTTCCCCTGTCATACTATGTTACTTTGAAGGAAATTCCAGACGACTTATCATTTCATCTATAAATACTTCTGTATGGATGTCTAAAAGATACAAGGACACTTAAAAAAAAATATAGTCCCAGTGCCAGTATGGCTCTGATACAAATTAAGTATCCCTTGTTAATATCATTAAATATCCAATCAGTGTTCGAATTCCCCATGTGTCTAATTTTCTTTGTAGTTTGTTTAACTCAGGATCTAAATAAGATTCTCTGTTGATATCTCTTAACTTTCTTTTAATCTATAGGTTCCCCTCTCACCCTTTCTTTTTCTCGCAATATCTTTGCTAAAAAAACTAGGCTTTTCCTGTAGAGTTTCCCACAGCCTAGATTTTGTTGATTGCATTCCCTTCATGACATTTAGGGGGACATGTGAGGGGGCATGTTCCTCTGTCCCCTGTTTTTCATGTAAATCAGTGGTTAGAGAAATAGGCGTGATCACATTCAGCAGCCACATTCAGCAGCCATTGATGGTCATTGCCTAGATCCATTGTTTCATTTGGGGTTTTAAATGAAGACGTTCTAATGCTCTCATCTCTTCATTTTTTAGCTGGAATACATCTGTAACAATAAAAAAAAAAACAGTTTATCAAATGTTTGGTTACCCTGAGATACAGTTTGTATAGGAAATGCAGGATAGATGCTTGCTTCTTTCACTTTACTTTTCAATGTTCAAAATAATGAATTAGTTCCCTAGCATCCTTCAAAGATTACCAATGAAATGAATTTTTAAAGTATCATTAAGAACTCATAGATTTAAACATATATGATGTGTTTTAATCCATGTAGTTATTATCCTAACTGATGCTCAGATTGTCCCATCTTTGCTAGTGGGAACTTGTTCAAATTGGCCTGAATTCTTTTGACAAAATCTTAGTTTGAGCCTTTCCTGCTTTTCATACAACAAAGTGTTCCAAGCTCTTCTTATGCATTTTCTCCTCCCAGACGTGGATTTGGCTCCAGCTCCTTTCAGTGAGAAATGGTATTTGGATACTACTCTTAGAGCCAGCTCTGCTAGTTGTGCTTTTTGCTATTGGATTAGTCATTCAATATAGAGAGTTAGGAAATACTTCCCCCACCCCACCCAAAGATAAGATAAAATACATCATATGTTGATACCAATACTTCCAATTCAAATTTAGAACTAAAAGGATTTTACTTCCCTTTATGCATGTTTTTTTTAACTGTGGTAAAATATGCACAACGTAAAATTGACCATTTTGACTATTTTTAAGTGTACAATTCAGTGGCATTAAGTGGCATCCACATTGTTGTGCAACCATCACCACCATCCTTCTCCAGAACTTTTTCGTCTTTCTCCACTGAAACTCTGTATCCTTTGCTCCCTCTCCCTAGCCCCTGGCAGTCGCCCTTCTCCTTTCTGTCTCTGAATTTGACTACTCTTGTTACCTCATATAAGTGGAATCATACAGTAGTTGTCTTTTTGTGTCTGGATTATTTCACTTAGCATAATGTCCTCCAGGTTTATCCATGTTGTAGCACATGTCAGAATTTTCTTCCCTTTAAAGGCTGAATAATATTCTATTGTATCTATATACCATGTTTTTTTTATCAATTCATCTGTTGATGGCCACTTGGGTTGCTTCTGCCTTTTGGCTATTGTGAAAATACTGCGGTTTGTACATGGGTATACAAATATCTGTTCGAGTCCCTTCTTTCAGTTCTTTTGGGTATATACCCAGAAGTGGAATTGCTGGATCATATGGTAATTCTGTGTGGTTTTGAGGAACCACCATACTGTTTTCGTTGGCAGCTGCACCATTGTACATCTTTCATGCATTTCTTCATCTATAAATCTTGTCATCCACACCAGAAATCCCATTCTCAATAACCCTGACATAATTCCTCATTTGCTTTATGCTGTAACATCCATAGAGTCTCAGAAAAACAATACCAACACTTTTACTAACAATCGATTACTGAAACCATTTTTTGTTTGTTTGTTTGTTTTGGTGAGGAAGTTTGGCCCTGAGCTAACATCTGTTGCCAATCTTCCTCTACTTTGTATATGGGACACTGCCACAGCACGGCTTGTTGAGCAGTGTGTAGGTCCGTGCCTGGGATCTGAACCTATGACTCCTTTGCTGCAGAAGGGGAGCATGCGAACTTAACCACTACGCCACCAGGCTGGCCTCTGAAACCAGTTTTGTCTGTTTGTTTTGGTCATTCCTTTCCTTTGGACTTAAGGTTTACCTCCACAGTTTCTAGCTCTTGGCTTTTGGCTCCTCTTCAACTACATGAGCTGGGTTGCTCACAGCAGACTCTCCCTGCCTCTTGCTGCTTGATACAGTGCTCCACCCTAGATGGCTACCTTGCGCATCTTGGACATCATCACCCGTATCACAAACCTTTCCCTAGCACTCCAGCAGCCTGGTTCCCCTTTAGGAATTGGCAAGGTTGACACAGTTGGTGCCATGTGTGGAGGACTTTGAAAACCAGGCAGAGGAGTTTGAGGGTTTATGAATAGAGAGCAAATATGATTGAATCAATAAATTGGAAATATATACACACAGGTGTGTGTGTGTGAGTGGGATAGCTGGCTGGAAGAGAGACAAGACAGGTGGCTTGGTGAGAGGCTGTCAGAGGCATTCTCTAGCCTGCAGAATGAGTGAATAATGGCAGATGACATGGAAGGAAAGGCCAGGGAAAATCACCAGGCCAAACTGGCCAAGGAAGGGCATGGATGAAGACGGTGGTCATTATCTTTCTCTTGAGCCTGTCAAGCCATAGTTTGAGTAGAAAGAGCTGTGGGAGGTATGCGTATAACAACTTCCACACACCTCTTTTCCTCCCATTTTACATGGACTGGGGGTGGGTTATCCTCAAGTTGCCCATCCGGAGATGGCATTTGAGTTTACTTCATTTCTTTTGGGATTCCATGTTGTCATCGGGAGTAACTCCTTCCGCTGTTACTCTCAGCTGTCCCCTGCTTAGCTGATGACCTCCTGGTGGGGATGGGGGTGAGGAAAGGGGGACATGCAGTAGCAAATGGGACACTGGATTAAGGTAGGAATCCTGGATTTGAGGCTTCACATTACTGACCAGTCATGCTGACCAGGCCAATGTCATTTCTTCACTTCTGTGGGATTCCATTTACCCAACAGGAAGTTTTACCCATTTTTTCGAAGCTTAATTTGCTGGATTGGAAAAGTCTAGAGAAACTTTTGAATAGGGAATTGATTAAATGGTTCAGTAGAATTTCTCATCCCACATTCCCATTTAAGCCTCCTCTATTGCCCGAGGGCTGGGGAATCTGATTAATCACTTCCCCCTTCTGCCTTGCAGCCCTGCAACTGCTGGGAAATCAATGGCACTTCTAGGAAGGGCACTGACCAAGAAAGGAGGCTCTTTTTTGACTGCTCTCCTATGGAGAGAAGAGCAAATTTTGCTGTATTTCTGGAGAGTCCCTTGGGTTTAACCACTTAGGCTCGGTGAGTCTTGGTCTTTGTTGGAAGGCCAGGATGTTTGGAGCTTCTGGGCCTACTCTTGATGCTAGAGGGGCAGGCTTGCTGTGTCTGTCACGGTTGGGAAGAGCATGAATGCTGGAGCCCTGGAACACGGGAAGTACTTCACAATGTTGGCCATTATTACTCAGCACCTTGGCAATCCATCCTGGTACCCGATAGTCTCATTTTTTCTTTCTACTCTAGTAATTCCACAATGGCTTTTTATGCAGACAACTTTTGTCTCTGGTTCTCACTCACCTTGACTGTGGAAGAGGTGAAAAGAGGAAGAATCAAAGAATACAGGTTCACTCTGCCTCTTGGGAGCAAAGAGGGAGCAGAAGGTAGATCTTGTTGTGAATGCATGAAAGCTGGGCTGAGATCTCGCATCAGAATCTCTATGTGAGGGCCGGCCCCATGGCTTGGTGGTTAAGTGCGCGCAGTCTGCTGCTGGCGGCCCGGGTTCGGATCCCGGGCGCGTACCAACGTACCGCTTCTCCGGCCATGCTGAGGTCGCGTCCCACGTACAGCAACTAGAAGGATGTGCATCTATGACATACAACTATCCACTGGGGCTTTGGGGGAATAAAAAGAAAAAAAAGAATCTCTCTGTGAGCTTGTCTCTGCATCAGCCTTTGACATGTCTCCAGGCAGAATTCCCGAGAATGGTACATGGCAGGTGTTCTCTGTAATTTATGGTGTTATTCTTTTATTTGGATTATAGTTCCACAAGACTGGAAGTGTTTGCAGGACAGGAATTATACCTCATTCGTTTTGGGGTCTATGATACAATTACATGGTAAATACTAAATAAATGTTCATTATCTGAAAAGATAAAGTCTGAAATTCATCATAAAGTATACGGCTCCTTTGGCTCACATATTCATACCTGCAGTCTGGCCCTACTGAGACATTGACAGGGAGGAGAGGATCCATCCTTGTAAAAGGAACCCAAGAGGCAGAAGTCCAGGGATGAGCATGTCCCTCTCCACGATCATTTTACAGGGAGAGGGACTTTGTGGGGTAGAGACTGAGGAGATTGAGGAGCTGTAAGAATCATGCAGAGGCAGCCCAAATCTAGGCGGCCAGGAGGAAAGAGAACGTAGAAAACTCCAGTGGTGTATTCTCAAAGGTAACAACAAGGAAACAGAGCGTCTGGGAGTGAGACCAACATTTTGGACTCGGTGGGTCTGAGGCATGGGGGAGAGATATGCAGGTGGAGATATCCAAAAAGCAGGTGGCATGGGCTGGAGTCTGTGGGATCATCTCTCTGTTTGAAGCCTTGAGAACAGGAGAGAGAGAGCACCCAGGGTGGTGGGGAGGTGACAAGGGGGCACAGGAGCTCTGCATAGCTGGCCTCTAATGAAGGAGGGAGGGGGATGTGGACCAGGGCAGGGTGACAGAGATGCTGGACAAGAGGAGCCAAGAAAAGAAGCTGAAAACGTGGATATTAGGTGCCCTCCATGTTTCACCTTTACAAGGTGAAACCACCTGGGCTCATTCCTTGATCCTGTGGCGCTCTGCTGGGCTCTGGCTGGAGCTCTGAAGCTCCCTCGAGCTTCATAAGTTCCCCTGAAGTCTTCACATCCTGTCAGTGTTCTGGGCCCGGAGCCAGATCCGTTACTGTCTGTCCCTGCCAGTTTATAGAGACTTGTAGAAGTTCGCTCATCAGGGTTTGTCCTTTTCCACCCGTTGAGTGCCTAAATCCACTGTTTTCCCTCTTCCTCACTTGGACTAGATTCCCTGAAGTCCTTCTTAAAGAGCCTCTTGAGGCACCGGGGAGAGTTTTGTGTATACGGGTACCCACCTCTCAACCTCATCATAACAAACGGGCCCAGAACTCAAAGATTCTCTGTAGAAACAAACTCTCTTGTCAGACTCTGTTTAAAGGGCGTAAGTGCCTGTTGATTTGGGAGGCTGGTCTCTGCCTGCCTGAAGTGCTTCACAGAAGTGACAAGACACTCTCCTGTGGGGAATGTTGATATTAAGTTTCCTGCCCTGTGTAAACACATCTCCAGGAATGGCATTAATAAAGGGGACCCCTTCCCCAGGACAAAGCAGAAGGGGCAGTGGGGGGAGAAGAACGAAGAGGACAGATCTACTGGGAAGGAGAGAGCTGGCCAAATGGACCATCTAACCAGCTGTTCCTGGTGAAGGCAGAGCCCATTAGCCAGACTTCTTTTTGTCATTTTCAGAACTTTTGCTTATATTCCTTGTTGAGACCTCCAACTTTTTACTCTCTGGCAGCTGATAAAGGAGATGCAGAAGAGGCTTGTGGTTAAGGGAGTGGGTCTGGAGTCAGATACTTGATTTAGAATTCCAGCTCTACCCCTTACAATGTTCTCCAGTTTTCACATCCATAAAATTGAATAGAAGCTACTTCATAGGGTTATCGTGATAGGAAATAATGTTCATAAAGCGTAGTACTTAACATGCAGTAACTATCTTTTTTTCTGTGTGTGTGAGGAAGATCAGCCCTGAGCTAACATCCGATCCCAATCCTCCTCTTATTTGCTGAGGAAGATTGGCCCTGAGCTAACATCCATGCCCATCTTCCTCTACTTTATGTGGGACGCTGCCACAGCATGGCTTGACAAGTGGTGCGTTGGTGCACACCCGGAATCCTGCGAACCCCGGGCCGCTGAAGCAGAGCGCGCGCACTTAACCGCTTGCGCCACCAGGCCGGCACCTAGTAACTATCTTTAAATGTTAGCCGTTGAGTCACCTATTAATAAATG
The DNA here is from genome assembly GCF_020826845.1 of Diceros bicornis minor. Classification (NCBI taxonomy): domain Eukaryota; kingdom Metazoa; phylum Chordata; class Mammalia; order Perissodactyla; family Rhinocerotidae; genus Diceros; species Diceros bicornis. Next base: position 62,493,985 of record NC_080750.1, on the reverse strand, counting down.
TTTGCTGTTATCATTAAAGGAGATATTATTTCAAATAGGATCTTTTTGGTTCCACTAGTAATGGTTAGGTTGCACAGAAGGCTGCCGAGTTGAATTAAATGAGGGTTTTGTATTAGTTAGAATTTGCCTTCTTTCTCAGTATTAATCTACATTTAGGGACATAAACCTGTATCCAACTTAATTCCTTCTCCATAGGAGGGCACATTTACATAAGCAGAGGCTAATTGGGGTTGTAGATAGCTGAAAAGTGACTTTTGTCATAGCTTTAGAATACTTCAAAAAATCCTTCTAAGGGAGTTGGAACCAGCTGTCTGCCTCCAGTGAGATCCAAACAAAAGTTAAAAATGAAGAAACCTCTTGGTGTGCACTCAGGAAGAAGGATTGTGGGGTGCAGCTGTGGAGGGTTTGTGGGTTCTGAGAAAGCCCTGACAGGGTCTGTCTCTGGGAATCTCTGAGAATAAGTGAGACCCCCCTTCCACCTTGAGTTGCCTCAGTAGAGTCTTTCCTAGGGTCCAAATCAAGCATCACTGTGGTTAACATTATTATGGTGCTAAACTGTGTTTGTTGAAAAGCAGGAGGCAAGTGGACTGCATTGTAGCTTCTGCCAGGAAATGCATCTAACCCAGGGTGGCTGCTGGCTTCTCAGCAGGTTTGGAGGATATGAAGAAAAGGAGGAGCTGCTTATCAGTTTGTTTTGTAAATTTTTTAAATAGCCAGTATATGTGGCGTTCCTACCCTGACTGGTTTTATGGGCTGGAATCAGGATCCAGGTTTCTTTGTGCCTCTGTCTCTACTGCAGGAGTGATGCGGGTTTGGTGTCCGTCCATCTTAGAGGAAGTGATCAGGCCGTCTTTTAAAGGGATATTGGTGGAAACTATATCGTCCATATGGGCTTTCCCAGGCTCTGATTCCTTCGTAAAAATGAATGAATTGGAACCAGGCGCTTCTTATATCTATGGGCCCTTCCGGCTCTGATCGTCTGTGAGAGTCACTGAGGGTGAACACCTGGTGGGGGGGAACTGGAGGGGCACGTTTTAATGACTCTACCAAAAATAGAAATAGAATTTGAAAAATAGGAACAAGTGAAGGATGATTAGAGCAGGGGCCTTTGTCTGGCTCTTCCATTAGTGTCTGGGGACAGCAGCTGGGCAGAGGTACAGGCAGCAAAGAGGAGAATGTAGCCTGGGTCCCCATCCATGGCCACGTCCAGCTTGCCCAGCTAATGAGCAGTTCCAGAGGGAAGTTGCGACATTTGGTGGTGGTATCGAGGCCCAGCAAACACTCCAAGAGCTTACGGTGTTCGCCGCTCTCCTCTGGCCTTGTTTTATTATTTATTCCCAACAACTGTCCTGCGGGCAGGAATTGCAATGTCCATTGGCAGGTGAAGAACCAAGGTTACTGGGTGCCCAAGGCCACAAAGGGGCTGAGGCTGGCAGGACCCAGGTCAGCCTGACTCCTGGGGCCAGTGCCCTTCCCATTCCCTTGTGTCAGCTGCGCTGATGGCATGGACCCTCCCATTTCAGGGAATTGTGGGCGCTGAGGCCACTGCACATGCGCCTGAGTAGCTCTTTCGGGGCTGGGCTACTTGAACAGTGTTCCTTCTCTTAGGATCTTGCTGCCATAGAATTTTCTTTTGGTGGTGGCTTTTGTGCAGCTGTAGCTACCTCTGAGTTTCCTTCTAGAAGACTGAGTCTTACGAAGACCTTGCGGTGAGGAATCTCCCCAGCTAGGTCAGCAAATGGGAACCATAGTGGTTAAAATCTGATTGATTTATTTTACTATTCAATGCACAGCTCTGCGTTTTTTCTTGATTTTTAATTATTTCGTAAAGATGAATACGTTACTGATTAAAAAAAGAACAATAGCCAAAAGGTGGAAGGCAACCCAAGTGTCCGCAGACAGATGAATGGATAAACAGAATGTGGTATATATAGATTTATATGTATATATACACAAAGGAATATTTATTCAGCCTTAAAAAGGAAGGAAATTCTGACACATGCTACAACATGGATGAACCTTGAGGACATTATGCTAAGTGAAATAAGCCAGTCACAAAAGGGCAAGGCTATATGATTCCACTTATATGAGGTCCCTAGAGTAGTCATATTTATAGAGACAGGGAGTAGAATGGTGGTCGCCAGGGGCTGGAGGAGGAAGAGTTGTTTAATGGGGACAGAGTTTCAGTTTCGCAAGATGAAAAGAGTTCTGGAGATTGGTTGCACAACAATATGAATATACTTAACACTACTGAATTGTACATGTAAAAATGGTTAAATGGTAATTTTGTTATGTGTATTTTACCACAATTAAGAATAAAAAAATAGAAAGAGAAAGGCAATGCAAAAGCTTAGCAAGTAGAGAGCAAACTATGAAAATCCTCTTTCCACAACGCGTTCTATTTCCTTCCCCAAAGGGTAAGCAGTATTAATGTAACAGTTGGTAGTACTATCCCTCCTGAATTTGTTCTGTAAGATTGCTGTCCTATAGCAGCTTCACATTTTTCCTAAGATGTCTGCCAAGTATGTCAAAGCTGTAAAAGATGGATTGAACCACTAGACCTTTGTCATCAAATGTGCTCTGGGAGCACTGAGATTCAGCTGCGGTGCTTCAGGTGGGAGGAGCAGAGGCTGAGTGCGGGGAAGCTCCACTTCTTTATATATAATGTGTAAATGTCTGCTTGCCTACAGAGTTCTGAGGCTAGAGGGAAAAAAGGAGAAACAAAATAAAACTAACCCAATAAACAAGGTGTAAAATATATCCTGATCTCTATGTGAGTATAATTTGGCTTAAGAACAAAATATAGTTTGGGAGAAAAGAATGAAGTAACACCAAAAGATCTAAATGATACTCCAAGACAAGGATAAAATAGGTAATTCAAGATCAATGTGATTAGTTGCCAGATAAATCCATGGAAACATTGAATTAGTCTGGGAGGGCTAGTGATGGAAAGAGGAAGAACAGGTGATAGGATTTGAGAAGGATGTATATATTGTGAAGAAGGGGTAGAGACTTCCTGTGAAAGATAGCAGAATAAAGGTATGCTTTCTCCCCTTCCTCCCTGAACACCAAAAAATCAGGTGAAAAGAACCCAAAAATAAAGTGAAAATTTTATCTCCAGTGAAACTAGGAAACAACTCATACCCCCTACTACAGAAATACTGTCAAATATAATGGAAATTCAGACCACATTGAAGGAAAGACTTGGAGAGCTGATCCATACCTCTCAGATCTCCAGCCAGGTATAAATTTCCCTGGTAATAAAATAAATGAGCTTGGAAAGGAAGAGGCAATGTTTTCATTATTTGCAGATGAAAGAATAGTCAACTTAGGTCAACAAATTTGTAAGATCTCTATGGAGAAAGCTATAAAACTTTGCTAAAGGACGTAAAAGAAGACATTAATAATGAGAAAAGATACTATGTTCTTAGATTGGAAAACTTAGCAGTATTCTTTCTTCCAGATGCCCCAAACAAATCTATAAATTTAATGCAGTCCCAGCAAATATGCCAATGGGATTTCTTAAACACAACTTGTCAAGTTGATTATAAAACTTATATGGACGAGTTATTGTACAAGAATAGCCAAGATAATTTTTATAAAGAAGACTGAAGAAGGGAGAACTTGCCCTATCAGAAATAAGCACAAATGAAAATAAACAGATACTGGCACAGAAATTAACACAGTGATGCTCATTACAGCCCTGTTGTGTGTGGTAGTGAGAAATTACTTGCTGAAATATAGCCAAGGCATTAGGAACGGGAAACCCTGGTATGAAAAGACTGGCATTAAGCATTGGATCCTTTCAAATATCAAAGTGCAGCTAAACAACTGTGGGAATTACAGAGTAGAATGTAAATGTTATGTACCTTTAGAATGTAAAACTAATAAATCCTCTTAAAAGAATCAAGTTAGATCTGTACTGATAGGGGAAAATGTCCAAATAGACGTGCTTGCGTGAAGATACTAAGCCGCAGAAGAGTCTGTGTGGTATGATCCTATTTGTGTTCAAGGCAGATGGCACTGTTCTTCCCAGGTGCCCTTCGGGAGAGGATTATCTCTCCCGTACCCTGATAACATAGGCTTGCCTGCAAGACTTGCTTTGACCAATGACATGTGACTACAAGTCACTTGTGCAACTTCCAAGCGCAGGTTTTAAGAGCCATTATGTGATTCTGACAGCACTTTTTGCCCCCTGCCATGAGGCTGGCATGACCCAGATAGAGGTTGCTCCTTCAGCCTGCATCCTGGAGTGAAGCACACACATATAACAGAACTTCAGCCAACTTGCAGCTGACATGTAATGTGAACAGCAGAAAATACATCTTAAATATAGTTAGCCACTGAGATTTTGGGATTGTTTGTTACAGCATAACCTAGCAAAAGCTGACTGATACGTTGTTAGACAGAATCAAAACCAAACATAAATGTTTTATGAATGTATTTTTGAACATGTCTATAACATGTCTAATCTATCCTAGAGAAACTTTTCTCATGTGTATAAACAGATATGTAGAAGTATGACTGTTGCAGCATTTATTACAGCAAAAATTGAAAACAACCTGAATATACTTCAATAAGGAAATGAAAAAATTAAATATGATATGTTAATATAATATAAAACTATAAAGCAACTCAAAGTAGCTCCACATTTATCAACATAATAGGCAAAAAATAAAACTTGCAGAAGGATATATATAGCATACTATTTCTATGAAGTTTAAAACATGCAAAAATATTATGTATTGTTTTGAAAAAATATACATGTATGTTTGCAAGAGTAAAAACATTCTCATGGATCATAAACGTCACATTCAGGATAGAGGTTATTTCCACTAAGCAAAGGAGGAGACTGGGATGATGGGATATACAGGGGAATCAACTGTATCTGCAATGTTTTATTTCTTTAAAAATATCTGAAGCAAATATGATAAAATGTTAAGATTTGACAAAGCTAGGTGGTGGGTTCAGGAGTATTTTTATATTCTTTTTTTTTTTTTCTCAATTACTAAGATATTTCATATTTTTAAAAAAGTAAATTTGTAAATGTGATGTGTAGTGTAAAGGCATTCGGGTAAATTTAAAAAACACAAAACCATACTTTTGATGTTCAGAGGTGAATATACCGTATATGTGTGTAAAAGTATAAAAATGAATTGGAGGGTATACATTAAATTCAAAATAGTGGTTGGATAAGAAATGGTGACAAGGAATAAAAGGGATTACTGTATTATTCTTGGTACTTTTCTGTAATTTCTAAATTTCTAAAATAAAAATTGTAATTAATAAAATAGAAAATGTCTGGAAAAATAGAAAAATTGCCTCTGGGGAGTGGTAATGGTGGAGACTTATTTTTCATGTGACGTCCTTCTGTATTGTTTGAATTTTTATAGCAATTATGAAATATACAATTTAAACATAAATTAGGGGAAACAATTTAAAAATACATAAATGAGAAGAGTTACAATGTACTGCCAAGTCAGATGATTCCAAAAGTAGGGAGCTAGAAATAATCTTTTCCAAAAACTTCCTTTTCAAGTTGTGGAAAACAGAGCAAGAGAGAGAAAATTACTGTTTGTGAACATTTCCACCTCTGATTGCTTCTGGAATTGGTTCTCATTGCTCCCAGCCTTTAAGTCTGGTAAATGTAGTTTGTGATACTGAAGCAATGGATGGACCCCATTCACGTCGTTGGTATAGAGTCCCCAGTAACACTCCTGCAGCTATGCTCTGGCGCCCTCTAGCAGTTGGAGGACCTTCCTCAAGGCCATGGTGTGGATGTAGACATGTAGATGGGGATTTGGGAAGAGTCTGGGTCATCCTTTCTCCCAATCAGCTGCACTTCTCTGTCTTTTTATGTCAGATGCCCTCAAATAAGATTTTCTTTGAAGAAAGGGTTCTGCAGCTTAAAAAAACAAGTAACAGAAAAATCACTGGTGTAGAGTAACTTATGCATTTGATCTCATATTAATCTGGATAATTTTCAAACTAGGAAGGACCTAGATCATCTGGTCTAACATTCTTTCATTTTACACAGAGGGTCCTGGGTGTAGGCAGGTAAGATGTGAACTGCCCGATTCCATTGCTAGGGAGGGGCACAGTCTCCTGGCCCTGTGGTATGTGGTCTTCATCCTAATTTTTTTTGTTTTGTGTTAGCTGAACTCAAAGCTAAACTGAATCCTCCTGACTCTAAGGAGAGTCATATTTCATGCAAAAAGTTTACGGGGTAACCAGGTGGATTAGCAAGAGAAGAAGATGTAAAGTGCCGGCGATTGAGTTTAACCTTGGTTTGATTAAGTAATCCCCAAGAAACCCCCAATAGGGAAAATAGTCCTCGTGTATATGTTTCTACAGGCTTGCTCCCCCTCCCCTTCTAAAAGGCGTAAATCTCTCCTGAAATGCCTCCCTAGCATTCAGGGCAATAAAGAGGTCACATTATATCTCCATAAATCTCCCCAGCTGGCTGGCTGGCTGCTGCCATTCCAGGAGGTGAAAGGGAAGTTGTTTTCTCTCGACGGCCGGCCACTGGGCTGGAAGGAAAAGCCTTTTCCCTCCCGACCCTTTGTCTTAGTCCCTGAGGGATCTCGGCTGGCAATTTGTTCAGTATTTCCTTTCCATCCTGCCAGTTTGTAACAAGCTGGAGAGGGATTGCAGAGTCAAAACGGACCCAGACTGGCCTGGTTTAAGTCTCTTCAAATGGCCCTGATAGAAGACCTGGCCAAAGCTCCCTCTCAGTCTTCCTCATTAATAAAAGGAACAAGGTCTAAATGGGCAGTGTGCACGTGTATAACTGAGCATTGGAAGCTAAGCCAGACCCACTGGGGACTGGGGCCTGAGCCACCCTGTGGAGGCTGGTCTGGAGGCCCCTTGGGACAGGAACTAGGGTGCTGTGAGAGATGACAGCGGGTCAGTGAGACTGAAATGGTGGGACATAAGATGCTCTTATGGGAAATCAGAAAATGGAACCTGCTCTGAATTAAAAAGAATACTACATGAAACAGTGAGGATGCTAGTCAGGGCATATTTATTTACTTTATTTAACACATAAAAGAATTATTTATCGCAAATAGGAAATAAATTAACATAGGTCAGTATTCAAAAGGTTCACAAGAGCATACAGTGAAAAGCATCCCCAAGCCACCAGGATGTCTCCCTGGCAACAATCAATATCATCAGTTTCTTGTCTATCCTCCTTGAGATATTTATTATATATACAAACAAATCCATGTAGAGACTCTTCTCCTGTTCTTTTTGCAAGAGATGATCATAAGTACTGTCTGTACCTTGCTTCTAATATTTCACAGCATATTTTGGAAAGAATTCCATATCAGTAATATAAAAGATCTCCATTCTTTGTGGCCACATAGTGTACTCTAATTGAGTTAACCAGTTCCATATTGATGAAGATATAAGTTGTTTTTCCAGTCCTCTGCTATTGTAAAAAAACGCCACAACGAATATCGTTGTACATGAGCCATTTTGCACAAGTGCCAGTGCATGTGTAGGATAAATTCCTGGAAGTGGAATTTGTAAATCAAATGGCGCATGTGTTTATACTTTTGCTAAGTTATTGCCAAATTGCCCTCCCCCGGGGCTGTACCATGTCATGCTCTCCATCAATGCCCAAACTGCTTGTTTCCCCCCACTCCTATGCCCAGGGCACATTTAGATGACTGAGGCAGGCTGGCAGGAGTCCTGGAGAGTGACGTCGACTCACCCTAGTGACTTGGACGAACCAGGACGGGCGCCGGACTTTGCCCACAGTGTGCTTGGCGGGCAGCTTTTGATTTCTTCGTCAGGGACATCCCCACACTTGCAGGTCCTGCACCTTGTGGAGACGGCCTTTCTCTTTCTTCTGTAAGGTGGGAAGAATAGTGGATGCCATAGCAGATACTTGAGCCCAGAGGGCTGCCTTTGTGGGGGGCGGGCACCTGGGCCCACCATGAAGCAGGCACTTTGTTTTTGGAATGAGAGAATCCCAGGAAATTGAAGAAAAAAAGTAGACATCTCAATCCTCCGACTTCTAGGCAGTGATGCTTTTTTAAATTTAAGTTTTATTAGTTATTTTGTAGCAGTTCTATTAATATGTAATTTACATTCTGTAAAGTCCACTCATTTAAAGTGTACAATTCAGTGGATTTTAGTCTATTCATAGAGTTGTGCATCCATCTCATAATCAATTTTATTTATTTTTATTTTATTTTATTTTATTTTATTTTTTTTCCCCAAAGCCCCAGTAGATAGTTGTATGTCATAGTTGCACATTCTTCTAGTTGCTGTATGTGGGACGCGGCCCCAGCATGGCCGGAGAAGCGGTGCGTCGGTGCGAGCCGGGATCTGAACCCGGGCTGCCAGCAGCAGAGCGCGCGCTCCGCTAAGCCACGGAGCCAGCCCTATTTTATTTTTTTTTGTGAGGAAGATCAGCCCTGAGCTAACACCTGATGCCAATCCTCCTCTTTTTTTTTTTTTTCCCTGAGTAAGACTGGCCCTGAGCTAACATCCGTGCCCATCTTCCTCTACTTTATATGGGACGCCGCCACAGCATGGCCTGACAAGTGGTGTGTCAGTGTGTGCCGGGGATCCGAACCGGCAAACCCTGGGCCGCCACAGTGGAGCGCGCACACTTAACCGCTTGCACCATGGGGCCGGCCCCTCATAATCAATTTTAGTACATTTGCATCACTCCAAAAAGAACCCTGTACTTATTAATAATCACTGCCATTTTCCCCTCCTCCAGTCCCTGGCAACCACTAATCTACTTTCTGTCTCTATGGATTTGCCCATTCTGGATATTTCATGCAAACGGAACCACACACCCAGTGGTCTTTTGTGACCGGATTCTTTCACGTTGCATGATGTTATTTTTAACGGTGTGTTCCCCCCGAGCTCAGGGCTTTTGCACTGTTTCTCCCTCTGCCACCAACGCTCTTCCCCAGATGCAGACATGTTGGTTTTATTGACTGCTTATTTAATGAATTTAAACTGTGTTACAAGAAGACAAAATCTTAACAGTCCACGTAGCTGTCATTTTAAAAATCAACTCAAATTTTCATATTTTTTTACTGGAACTGTTTTCTTACTCATTCCCCTATCAGTGGACATTTGGGTTGCTTCCACTCTTTTGCCATGAACATCTTAAAAGTAAACATTTCTCTCTCTCTCTTTTTTGGGGGGAGGGGCCCTTTTTGATGTATTTCAATGAATTATTAGAGCAGTTTTATTACTAGCAAGAGTAGGCTGGTTTTTAATGCATCGTGGAGTACTTTTCTTTATCCATCCATTCATCCACCTGTTGTATATAATTATATACACATACATTATGTATATGTGAAAACCCCTAACCCTGTGTAGATAACTCAGCTGAATTATTATGTGTGTCCACCAACATAGCATCTCAGTGGCCAGGTAGTCAAGCTGGGAGCAGAGCCCTCAGATTTACACCATCCTACTGGCTTTACTGCTGCCTCATTAGATGCTTTAGGGCATGGATTTTGTTGACATCTGATCAGTCAATTTGCATTGAGTTTCTCTTGTGCAGAGCATTGCAGATGGAGTGATCCAGCCTAAGAGCAGCTTGATGCTGGGGAGGGCAAGGATCAGGTCACAGAACATTCTAGAAGCTTAGGTGAGTCACTCACCTTCCCTGGACCTTGGTTTCTTCCACTGAATGTTCATGGAATCACCCAAACACCACTTCTAGTTTTTGACTGTGTGCCCCCTGCCCTCCAGAAGCCTTAGAGCCTTAACTGAGACAAGCTAGCACAGGGGGACCAATGATTAGGGGATGTTCAGAGCTAACCGATGGCCGTAGTCACCAAACAAGGCCGGGTCCAGAGACGGAAGGGTGCGCTTTGGGCTTAGTACCCAGACTTCAGGAAGTGGCAAACATTTCAATTGCTGATGCCCAGTCACAGCTCCCATGGCTGTAGCTTGACCTAAGGCTGAACTCAGGGAGCCAAACCCAGCCTGAACCCAGGGAGAAGTGAGATGTCAGTGTCCAGCTGTGGAACTGGCATTTAGAGCGATTATATGCACCTCTTGCATTCTGCATGCAGCTTGTCTTCGAGGTGGTAAATCGCCCAATTGAAAGTCAGGTGGTAACACTGGGGAGAAACGAGTGGAGGGGACCGCAGAGAGAGTAAGTGAGTTGGGGATGTAGGTCTCACACCCAGAGTTCTGCCAAGAGTGGCCACGCATCCTGGTTTTAAGCTTGTTGTCCCAGAATAATTAGTGATAAGTCCCTTCCCCTCAGAAGTGTCCCATTGTGGATGATAAGTTGTGTGGCATCCTAGTCAGCCCCGAGGGGTGGCAGAAAAGAGGAGAGCTGGTGGTTCCAGGTTTAAAGGGTGGGGGCTGCAGCACAGGGTGTCTGCTGGACATAGCAGCCTGTAGAGACCCAGGCCCCTGCGCCCTGACTAGTCCTAGCTCACACTCTGCAAGCCTCTTCCTGAGGTCCTCCAGGAAGATGCTAGACAGCTCATTCACCAGATGGCAATGGACAGGAGGCAGGGAAGGGAAGCCCAGGGAGGAAGAGGAGGCATCGGGACAAAACAGTGTTTGTAAAACGTTTATTGTTAGAAGGACAAAATATTGATATAAGGAAAAGTTTTAAAAATAGAAATTATAACACAACACAATCTTTGAGTATTCCGTTCTTTCCTTTGTTCATTTGCCTACTTTAAAAATGGTATCCCAGGTGGGAAGGGGCTGTGGTGACCATCTCCTGGGAGTCTACATGTGTTACATTTCCGGATCTGGCAAACGAAGTCATACTCTTGGTACCTAACACTATAGAACTTTTAATAGCAGTGCAGCGGTCTGTATCCTTCATGGACTTAATTCAGCACAATGCAAAAAGCCCAGGACATAGTCATCACTGAGCATCAACTTTTTTTTTATTGAGGTAACACTGGTTTATAACATATAAATTTCAGGTGTACATCATAGTTTGACTTCTGTGTAGACTACATTGTGTTCACCACGAAAAGTCTAGTTTCCATCTGTCACTGTACAAATGACCCCCTTTACCCCTTTCACCCTCCCCCCACTCCCCTTCCCCTCTGGTAACCACCAATCTGTTCTCTATACCTATGTGTCTGTCTCTTTATTCTCCACATAAGAGTGAAGTCATATAGTAATTGTCTTTCTCTGTCTGACATATTTCACTTAGCATAATACCCTCAAAGTCCATCCATATTGTCACAAACGTCAAGATTTCATCTTTTTTGTGGCTGAGTAGTATTCCATTGTGTGTGTGTGTGTGTATATATATATACATATATATATACACACACATATATATATATATATATACATATATATATATACACACCACATCTTCTTTATCCATTCATCTGTTGATGGGCACTTAGGTTGTTTCCAAGCCTTGGCTATTGTGAATAATGCTGCAGTGAACATAGGGGTGCATATATCTTTTCAAATTAGTGTTTTCATGTTCTTTGGATAAATACCCAGAAGGGGAAAAGCTGGATCATGTGGTAGTTCTATTTTTAATTTTTTGAGGAATCTCCATACTGTTTTCCACAGTGGCTGCACCAGTTTGCACTCCCACCGGCAGTGTGTGCGAGTTCCCTTTTCTCCACATCCTCTCCAACACTTGTTATTTCTTGTGTTTATAATAAAAGCCCTTCTGACAGGTGTGAAGATCAACTTTTAATTGTAAAGCATTGAGAAATTTCTCCTGGAGCTAGTGAGTGACGCTGCATTTCACGGGGAGATCTTTATGTTGTAATTATATCCCCACATGTCGGGATTCTTGAAGGTCTCAAAATCTTATCTGCACAAAGATGAAGGCTAGGAAGCATTTCCCAAACTGGTATGCTACAGAGCTACAGAGCATTGAAACAGATGTGCTTGGAGACACTTCTGTGATCAGATGAGCTGGGAAAACAGAGCATGCCTGGGTCCTGGAGTTCTTATAGTCCTTGCTGCTAACGTGTCATATCATGATCCTCAACTGTCTTACATGTACTGATTTTTTTTTTTTTCCTGAGAAACATTGGCCCTGAGCTAACATCTGTGCCCATCTTCCTCCATTTTGTATATGGGATGCCACCATAGCATGGCTTGATGAGCGGTGTGTAGGTCTGTGGCCAGGATCCAAACCCAGGAACCCCAGGCCCCTAAAGTGGGGGTGTGTGCAAACTTAACCACTTTGCCACTGGGCCCACCCCCGCGTACTGGTTTTTGAACTGTTCGTGTTGACACTGTCTGCTACTGTGGAAAGGATTGGGCCCCCAACAGGATGGTCAAGTCATTTATCTGCAAGCAGGAGCTGGTGGACCCTGGGCCCACAGTTAAGAGACTGGCCAGTCTGCTCAGATCTGGCTCAGATCAGAGCTCAAATCCCAGCTCTGCTATTTACTGGGCAAGACCTAACTTTTCTGAACCATGTTAACATTCCTCTGTTGCCTGCCATCCTGGGCCAACCTCCTGCTCTGCCCTTACTGGGAACACAGATCAGACCGGAATGGAAGTGGATATTTGGGAGCTTGGAGCTTTGGTCCACGGAAGGACAAGACAGATGCTTGATTCTTTCCACAGTTGCTTCAATGACAGGCACTGGGTGCCTAGTAGAGTCTTTGTCTCATCTTTCTTTTTGTAATTTATCATTTCTCTTGGCATAGTAGGGGGTGTTAACTCTTGGCAACATGCTGTAAATATTTTCCTCCAGTCTATCATTTGTTCTTCAACCTCTTCCTTCTTTCTCCCCCCACACCCCACCTCCCTTCCTTCTTGTTTTGGTGCTTTTTTTTTTCTTCCTTTCAGAATGTCCTTGCTTCTTTGTGATTTTTTTTTTTAACCTGGGTCACATTCTTTAACTCTCACCTGAAGCCTGAAGCCAGGCTCTTAGATGAACACCAGTGTTTTCTTTTCTTTTTTTTTTTTGTGAGGAAGATCAGCCCTGAGCTAACATCCAATGCCAATCCTCCTCTTTTTTTTTTTTTTTTTTTTGGCTGAGGAAGATTATTGGCCCTGAGCTAACATCCGTGCCCATCTTCCTCTACTTTATATGGGATGCCGCCACAGCATGGCTTGACAAGCTGTGCGTCGGTACACGGCGGGGATCCGAACCTGTGAACCCCAGGCCGCCGAAGCGGAGCATGTGCACTTAACCATTGCGCCACCAGGCCGGCCCTGCCAGTGTTTTCTTCACGCACGCGCACGTGTATGTGTGTGAAGGTGAAAATTTATTTCTAGTACGATTACAATATTTAGCTGGAGAAAAGTTTAAAGGTCTCTCATATTATTTACTGGCTATTAAGAAATGTAGTGTGCTAAATGTTTCATATAGATTATTCTCATTTCCTTGTTTGTAACATTCTAAGTGCTACGCACCTCACAGAAGCGCAGTCAGAATGTAACGGGTAACCTGTGTGAACCGCAGCATTTTGTTCGTTGGCGCTCAGAAGCAGAGCCCCCGAATCCGCAGGGCAGCTCTGGCCCAGCATGTAACGGGTAACCTGTGTGAACCGCAGCATTTTGTTCGTTGGCGCTCAGAAGCAGAGCCCCCGAATCCGCAGGGCAGCTCTGGCCCAGCCTGGCAGGAACCACTTCTGTTCAGCAGCTGCAGAGCTTCCAAAATAGGTGCTCTGATCCCCGCCAGCCTGGGCGCTGCTTGCGCTGTGTCTGCCCTCCCTTCAGCAGCCCGCTGTCACAGGCCAAGCCTGACAAAGCCCAGAAGACCGAAGGCTCCGGGGCTGCCAGAAAAACCTCAGGATTTGTTTGCTCCTCGTGCCCCAGACTCAGGCGCCAGCCCCAGGGACAGATCCGGGCCTGTCGGGAAATCCATGCATGATTTCTGGTGAACTTTGGATGGGACTCGGGGCTGGGGTTCAGCAAGGGACATACGGGTGGGGCTGGGGACTTTGTTTCTGAAGCCCCTTTGGCTCTGGCGGAGGTCTCTGGGTAGGTAGGTCTCCCTTCTCGTTGCCCAGGCCTTGGATCCCCTCTGGCCTCTATTTTGTAGCATCTAATAGCTGCCCTGGGCATGGGTAATTTCTATTGTGTTTTTGTGTCTTTCCTCCAACAGTAGATTGCAGAGTGATCTAGGACAGCTGAAAATGTGCAGCTGGGGATGGAGGGGTGGGGGCTTGTGGTACAGACCAGGCACCATTGCAGTTTGTCACATTTAATATAATTACATGTTTTGTGTTGTATATCCCCAGCTAGACCACAACTTTGGGCAGGGATTTTGCCCCATTTTTGTCTAATATATCTCTATGTCCAGCACTGTTACAGGGGTGAATACAGCAGACACATGGCAAATGTTTGGGCTCCAGTGCCCCCACTCCCTGAAACAGTGGAGGGCTTGAAACCAGACAGACTCAGATCTGAGGATGAAAGAGAGGAGGGGCTCTCCAACATGGGCTCTGGCTCAAGACCCAGCTTTCCCTAGCGAGTGGGAGCCGCTCAAAAGAGGGAAGGCCTGCAGGGCAGCTCTGCAGCAGAGCAGAACCAGGCTCTGCAGCACCGGCCCAGCAGGCTGGCACACCTGGGGCAGCGGGAGCAGCTCTGCAGCAGAGCAGAACCAGGCTCTGCAGCACCAGCCCAGCAGGCTGGCACACCCTGGGCAGCAGCCGTCAGCCTGAGCTTTCTCTCCAGCGGTCGGGAGACAAATCCAGCTTTCGGGCAATGCCCGGTAAGCGTTGCCAACCATGACCCTGGCCTCTGATTCCTCTCCCTTCTTCCTCCTACTTGCCCCCCTCTTCCGCCTTTCCTTCTCCCAGCCCTGACTTGCTCACCCCTGCTTGTGGGTGGGTTCCCCAAGATGGATGGAGCAGGTCAGGGGAGAGGTCGGCAGAGTCCTGGCTTTCATTGTGGGGAAGTCAGGGGTGGGATCCTTCAAGCTCCTGGTCCACATTTTTCTTTCAGGCACTTGGATGGGAGTAATCTACCTTAATTCCTGAGAATATCCATACTAAATTGGATGCCTAAGAAATCAGGCTCAATTTTGTTTCATCCTTTAAATTTTTTTTTTCTTTTAGTGGGGCATGGATGGAAGTAAGGAGTTAGATCCCCAATCTTGGGGTTAGGGCACAATTCATTTTGTGCTTTTGATTGCTACAATAATCATTAATTAACGTTTCCCATGAGCAGCAGCTTTGAGACTCCATAACTATACATTGTCAACCTTGCAGCCAGCTCGTTCCCCGCCTGCACATCTCAAGCTTGGCCAAGTCTGAGAGTGACATACAATTTATAATTCTGAGCACTGCCTGGTGGTTTGAGAAAAGGTCAGATTCCCAAATCTCCTAGCTCTTTTATCTATCCCCTCCCCCGAAATAACCAAGCACCAAGGTTTGTCCGTGGTCCTCCCCACTCCCTCCCAACGGCTGCAATCCTCACAATAATCCATCATTGTTATCTCATTTGGTGTTTGCAAAGCACTTTACAGCTATTGTTGTGAGTTTTTCCTCTTATTTGCAAAGTACTTTACAACTATTATTACAAGTCTTTCCTCTGAATGCAGGGTAATGCTGACCCACTTCCGAGACTAGATTCCCACCGCCTTCTAAGAGGCTGCACCAGTTCCCAAGATGCCCAGCACTGGGGGGAGGTGGGGGGGTGGCTTTCATAAGTCAAGGCCATAGCCCTGCCCTTCCAAGTTAGAAATCAGGCTTAGAAACTGGCTTTAGGCCGATGCCCACTTGTCCTCGGGAAGTTCCACCCAGTGCATTTCTAATGAAGGAATAAGAGGTGGTGGTTACCAAGGTTCACGCCACCAGATGTTAATGCTGCTTTGGGGCTCACAGCCTGTCGCCTCCCACTTCCCCCAGAGTGGGTGCTAAGCAGCAGCGTTTGAACTTCGTTCTCTCCTTTCTTCAGTCCAAGGGGGAAAAAAATATATGTGCGTCAGATGTAAGAGAGTAAGATAGTCCCTGCCCACATACTGGACTGGAACTGCTTAAGGTGATCAAAATTTTTTTTCTTTTTGTTCTTATTTATCAGATTTTTTTAAATAGGCAATTATGACATTACAGAATGATGTTTTTAAAAAAGAAAAGTCCACACAATTTAACTAGCCTAACAAAAGCTCCTTCCTGGTGGGTTTGGCTCCCATCACAGTGTATATGGCATTTTGTGTGTTGCATTTTCCCTCTAACATGCAGGGTAAGCATTTTCCTCTATTGTTACATTGTCTTTGTAATAATCATTTAAAGTTATATGACATTCCATTGAATAGGTTGGATGGCAAGATTTTCTGGTAGAAAATATGGAAACCTCTGCAGATTTGGGGGTGTAGTGGGTTGTGGGGAGACATGGTGTGTCTGACGGTGCGCCTTCGGGAAACATGGCCTTGATATCGCATCCAGCTTCTTCCTTTAGTTGCATTTGTAACAGCTGACCTTTCAATCTGGGTCAGCCTTCCTCACTTCCTACCCTAGACAAGAAGTATCTGGCACCCAGATCCCCAACTTGGTTAAGGTATGTTCTGAAAATGAATTGAGTAGTGTTGTTACTTGTTACGGATATTCTGGCCCATTTTGCCCAACTAGGTCATTAGCATTCTGAGGGTAACTCTGTTAGCTCCTGTGACATCTGTTGGAATGCTTAAATAGCAGATGCTCGGTAAATATTTATTGATGACAAATAGATATTTGCCAACCTCCACCGCCTTTCCTTGGCCAGTAAAATAGTTACTTGAGTGTGTAACCCATTCTGTGAGGCAAGTGAGAAGGAGTTTCTAAGGCTAACCTTTGCGTTGGGTTCTCAAGCAGCATATGGTCAGTCACCAGCAGAGACCTAGGATTGCTAGGGTAGCCTCTGTGCCTGCATATAAAGCAATACGTGTGAAGAGAAAAGGGAATCCCTCCTCCAAAAAAGTGGAATGGATTATCAGACTTTTTCCTGTGGTTCCTTTTTTAGATAAATCAGAACATAGCAAAGAAGCTGGTTTGCTAATCTTTAAAAGAAGAGTGTAACTCTTTATCTGTGAGAGCTATATACTGAAATATTTATGAATGAAATGATAGAATGTTTGCGATTTTATTCAATAATACAGGACAGGGGAAAGAGGGTGGAGATACACATGAGACGAGATCTTCCACAAATTTTTGGAAGCTGGATGATGATTAAACAAGAGTTCATTTTTATATTCCATCCACTTTTGAGTGTTTTTAAATTTTTCCATAATAAAACAAATATCTAGGATACGAGGATTGCGCTGGGTTTGGACTGAAGAGATGATCTGATAAGTCCTCCCAGCGTGATTTAGCCGAGAATGCAGTGTCCTGGTTCAATTTTGAACCTGTAGTGCCCTCTAGTGTTTACTGTGAATAACCAACAAAATGATGACGTTGCGAGCGCCCCTCCTTGGTCTAAGGTCCTTTGTGAACTCCGCTGGCCTTTCCAGTTCCCTCATGGGAAGGCCTGGGCAGAGGGAGCGGGGCTGACCCACCCCGGGGCAAGGCCGCACAGGGTCTTGGAGGTGGAGGTGGCGATGATGGTGCTGAGGGTGGCGTGCAGGTTGTTGCTCACTCCTGGCCTCCCCCTGGCTTGGGGAAGCAAACTGTGGATGGGAGTCGCCATTTCATGTGCGGCTCTGAAAGCAGGTGACCTTGTCTTAGTGTGACCCAGGTGCAAAAATAGCTTCTCTTGTGACGGGTGTGTGCTCAGCTCCTGGCCTGAGCAAACAGCTCCTCACACCTGCACACTGTTGACTCGGTGTGGACACACAGCTACTTGTTTGCAGGTGCAAATGACTGTTTGTGTACCCAGAGTTGAGGGGAGGGCCCCCCATCATACACGTTCCCTTAGAGCAGGTAGCTGGGCCACAAACCTAGCAGAATGTGCAACCTTAAACCCCAGGGCTGGGTCCTGATGGAGGGAGAGCTCTTAACAACCCTCCTCTCCAGTTATCTCCCCGCTTTACTACAGAAGAATCCACTGTTGCCTCTGGTAGGAGGACAAGAACAATCTGGACACTCGTGTAGCTATATTTAGGGACAGAAAATTTGGAAAAGTTATAAAAATTTTTCAAAATAGGAAACAGAGTACACGGAGTCAGAGAGACTTCTGGAAGTTCTGAGCCAGGCTTTACATAGATCACAGGGAAAGAGAAAACTGGCCCAGCCTATTTTGTCAGGGAAACTGAAATGGAAATGAGTGAAACTGTCAACTGTAAAATTCTATAGACGTGGGAGATGAAGGTTTGGGGGAGGGAGGGGTTGTGAGTGAGTGCAGGAGAAAGACAAATGATGGCAACTTCCCTGTGGAAGTGTGAGCAACTCTAAGCCACCATTGCTTATAACATGCACCTTTATTTTATGTACCAATAAGCAAGAAAAAATGTCAAACTATGATACAGCATATCATACGGATATATTGAAATGATAAAAATGAACTGCAGCCTTTTTTGCAGGGCACTTTGAAAATTTCAAAAGCTTTCAAAAAATATAGTCCCTTTGGTTCAGTAATTCTACTTCTAGGGGAGTATCCTAAGGAATAACCAGAAATGCTGAGATTTGTGTATAAAATGAGCAGTATTTACAAAACAAAAATCAGAAACTGAGTAATGATTAAGTAAAAGTTCAATGATAATGGTTAAAGGATGGCACATTTATATGATGGGATACTGCACTGAGCTAAAAATGAGTTAATGAAGAATTTTTAATGTGGGAAAATGCTTTGGTATTAAGTGAAAAAACAGGCTCAATTCTATAGCTTGACCTCAACTAGGCAAAAATATATGTCAATATAGTTAGAATGGCTACAATCACCAAGACAAAAAGCAACAAATGCTGGAGAGGCTGTGGAGAAATGGGAACCCTAATCCACTGCTGGTGGGAATGCAAACTGGTGCAGCCTCTATGGAAGACAGTATGGAGATTCCTCAAAAAATTAAAAATAGAAATACCTTATGATCCAGCTATCCCACTACTGGGTATCTACCCAATGAACCTGAAATCAACAATCCAAAGAGGCTTATGCACCCCTGTGTTCATCACAGCATTGTTCACTATAGCCAAGACATGGAAGCAATCCAAGTGTCCCTCAACTGATGATTGGATAAAGAAGATGTGGTATACATATACCATGGAATACTACTCAGCCATAAAAATAGACAAAATCGTCCCATTTGCAACAACATGGATGGACCTGGAGGGTATTATGTTAAGTGAAATAAGCCAGAAAGACAGTGCATGATTTCACTCATATGTGGAAGATAAACCAACACACGGACAGATAGAACTGTTTGGTGGTTACCAGGGGCGGGGGGGGTAGGGGCTGGGCACAAGGGGTGGAGGGATGCACTTATATCATGACTGATAAACAATAATTACAACAAAAATTTCACAATAACAAAAAAAAGAAAAGTTAAAAAAATTAATGCTCAAAAAAATACATATATGTCAATATAGTATAAAGTCTTGTTAAGGATATAATAGAACAAAATGTTTGAGTTATAGGATTACATATGATTTATATTTTCTTTACACATTTTGGTGTTTTCTAATTTTCCCAAAGTAAATATTTATTATATTTTTATTCAAAGGGAAAACGAATCTCAATTTTGAAAGGGGAAAAAGAGAGAAAGAAGGTCTGAGTGGAACTCAGTGTTAGGTGAGAACCTCAGGGCTGCCGGCTCTGAAGGAGAGATAAGGGCTAAAATCCAGGCTGCTGGTGGCCGCTGCCGACCCTTCCTTTTCTCATGACCGGGGAGAGCCCTGCTGTGTCTGGGATGCCCGGAAATGGAAACGTCCATTTCCCATGACAGTCCTCTGAGCTGACTCCCAGGGGTTGAGGTCAGAGTGAGGGAGAGCGAGGCAGCCCAAGGTGATACATCTTTCACTCCTTGCAAGGAAAGGGCATTATTTCTTTGGTCTCTAGATTCTCTGTGTAAGATTTCTCAGCATAAACAAAGAATTAATGCTCTGTATTCTTTCTCGCCCAGTAGATATGTTTGATGACTTCTCAGAAGGCAGAGAATGTGTCAACTGTGGGGCCATGTCCACCCCACTCTGGAGGCGGGACGGAACAGGGCACTACCTGTGCAATGCCTGCGGCCTCTACCACAAGATGAATGGGATCAACCGGCCCCTCATCAAGCCCCAGCGCCGGCTGGTAAGCACGTGCCTGGACTGCCCGAGCCCAGCAGCCTGGGGCCAGGGCACCTGGCTTCAGGGCTGCCACCTGGGTGGGACATTCCCTGGTTTTGAATTTTGAACTTCAAGTCATCTTTAAAAGAAGGTGCGGGTTGAGGGGGTGGGTGGGTGGGGCGGGCAACATAGTAATTTCTTACACCTTTAGAGTTAGCTTGAGCTACAGGGATGTTCCAGACCATCTAGGTCAACCCCTTAATTATGCAGAAGTGAAGAGTGAGGCTTAGAAAAGCTAATGGCCTTTGCCTAAAGTCAAATAGATACCGAGTCTCCCCCGGGACCAGAGTCCAGACTTCTTGCGTCCCCATCCAGCATCGTCTTGTACGTCTCCTGTGTTCACATCAGCCCCCTGAGGAAGGTTAAGTCTTCCTTTGATATATATTGTTACTTACCCTGTTTTCAGCTGATAAAACCTGAAACTCAGGGAGATTAAGCAGTGGTGGGCCCTGTGGCTGAGGAAGAGCTTGGAGCTCAGTTTTTGGCTCTTGGTTCCGTGGTCTTTTCTACTATAATTTGATTTTGACCAAAATGAACTAGCTTTCATGTTTATTAGGGAGGGAGGAACAGAGGGGATAAACCCTGAGGCTTCCCTTTCTTGAGGTACCAAGCCCCGTCCAGTCTTTGATGACGCTTAGAGAAAATAATTCCTCACCCACTACCCATGCCTGGCACCTGACACCCACATTAATTCTTTTCAGAGAAGTTTTTCTGCCTAGAGTGCCCAGTGCTTACTGGGCTTTTCGTCTGACATCAAATGGCTAATAATGCCACAGTTAGGACCAGAATTCACTCTTGTTCTCCTGGAGTAGAAGTTCTTGTTCTCATTCACACCCCCAGAGTGGCTTAGGTAAAGGGGGAATCTGGCTGTGGCTGCTCTGAGATTCTCACACAGGGCTGTTGTGGCCTCCTCCTGCCACCCATCCAGAGAGGGCCCGGCCCCACGCACTCCCTGTGAAGGAGCAGCAGCAGCACCTGCCTTTTACTTGGATTTGAAGGCTTTGTCTCCTTGTTGCAGTCCGCCTCTCGCCGAGTGGGCCTCTCTTGTGCCAACTGCCAGACCACCACCACCACGCTGTGGCGCCGCAACGCCGAGGGTGAGCCCGTGTGCAATGCCTGCGGCCTCTACATGAAGCTCCATGGTGTAAGTAGTCCCACCACCCCAGGCCGGGCAACCATCTTGACCAGCATCCATGCTCTTTCATTCTCATTACTTGGTTGTCACTTGTCTTCCTCCTTCAGACTATAATTCATGTTTTCCTTCTTCTTCTTTATTTTATTATTATTATTATTATTTTTTGCTGAGGAAGATTTGCCCGGAGCTAAAATCTGTGCCAGTCTTTCTCTATTTTGTATGTGGGTTGCCACCACAGCATGGCTTGATGAGTGGTGTAGGTCCATGCCCAGGAACCAAACCTGGGCCACCAAAGCTGAGTGTACTGAACTTAACCACTAGGCCAGGGGGCCAGCCCAATGTTTTCCTCCCTAACAAACATACATACTTAGATTTGGAAGGAACCTTAAAGACTGTATTAATCCGTTTGGGCTGCTGTAACAGAATACCACAGACCGGGTGCCTTATAAACAACAGACTTTATTTCCACAGTTCTAGGGGCTAGAAGTCTGAGATAAGGGTGCCAGCGTGGTCGAGTGAGGGCTCTCTTCTGGACTGCAGACTTCTCGTATCCTCACGTGGAAGAAGGGGCAAGGGAGCTCTGTCAGCTATTATAGGAACGTTAATCCCAATCATGAGGGCTGTGTCCTCATGACCCAATCACCTCCCAAAGGCCCCACCTCCTAATACCATCACCTTGGGGGGCTAGGTTTCTGAACATATGAATTTGGGGGGGACACAAACATTCAGACCATGGCAGAGACATTGCTGCTCACTTCCATCTTTAACATTGTATAAGTCTAATTTCTACTTTACAGATAGGGAGACTCAGAAATAGTCTGTATCTATAGTAGTATGATATATAACAAAAGTAACAATTCGATGGATAAAGGATAGTTTGTTTAAGAATAATTGTATTGACATAATCTGGAAAACACCTCCTAGCAAAAACAAAAATAAACTTGGGTGAGGGGCCAGCCTGGTGGTGTAGTGGTTGGGGTCACGCATTCTGCTTCAGCTACCCGGGGTTCGCAGGTTCGGATCCCGGGTGCTGACCTGTGCACTGCTCATCAAGCCGTGCTGTGGTGGCATCCCCTATACAAGGTAGAGGAAGATTGGCACAGATGTTAGCTCAGGGACCATCTTCCTCAGGCAAAAAGAGGAAGGTTGGCAATGGATGTTAACTCAGGGCCAATCTTCCTCACAAAAATAAAAATTAAAAAGTAAACTTAGGTGAATTAAAGATATGAAATGTAAAACATCTTTAAATAGGGACAATAAAAATACTAGAAAAAAATGTAGAAGAGAGTATTTATACAACCTTGGGGATGGGAGGAGAACTTCTTAAGCAAGTTTTCAAAACTCTTAAGCCATAAAAGAAAAGTTAGAGATATTTGGTTGTACAGTATTTAATATTAGTATTAGTATATGTTATACATTTAATATTAGTATATGAAAAAGATACCTAAGGAAAGGAAAAACTAATACACATACATATATCAGAAAAAGGGTTAATATTTCAAGAATACAGAGAGCTTCTACAAAGCTCTTTATGTTCTAATTTGGAACAATCTCCATTACATAGTGCTAAAAAAAAACAAAAAAAAATGTTGGTGCAGAACATTGTACAGACTATGGTGCCCTTTTTATAAACAAAGAAGGAGAACATAATTTATATGTAGTTGCTTATACTATATACATAGAGCACCTCTGGAAGGATACATAAGAAATGGGTGGCATGGGTTACCTCTAGGGAAAGGAGTAGGGGAGGTGGAGGGATACTTTTCTCACTGTGTACCCCCTTTGTACCTTTTAGATGGTCCATGTGCATGTCTTACTTATTCAAATATAAGTTAAACTAAAACAAAACAAGCAAACAAAAACAAGGAGATCCTATAGAATAAGAAGAAAATGACAGTCTTCCCCTTATTTCCCCAAACCGGCAAAAGATGTGAACAGACTACTCACAGAAGAAGCCCAGATAGCCATTGAACATGTGCCGAGATGCTGGACCTCACTAAAAACCAGAGAAATGTAAATTAAAACAACCTTGAGATTCCCTGTTTTGCCCATATGTTTGGCAAAAATTAAAATGTGTGATAATATGTAGTGCTAGTATGGATTTGGGGAAATAGATACTCTCATATATTGTTCATTTGTATGTGAATTACTGCAGGAAATTAACCTAGCAGTACTTATTAAGGTTAAAAACACACATATCTTTTGATTTAGTAGCTCTACTTTTGGGAAACTAGCCTATAAAATAATAAAAGAATCAGTATATAATGATTAAAACTTTATTGCTGCAGTGTTTTTAGTGGCAAAAATTAGAAACTATCTTAAAGCTTCATACAGGAATTGCTGAATAAATTATGGCACATCCTATAATGTAGACTATTGCATAAATTAAAAAATAATAAGTTAGAGCCCTGTATCTTGACCTGGAGTAATGAAAAAGCACATTGCAAAGTAATATACATAGTATGACCCCATACCATGGGGGTGAGGGTGCATTACACACACACACAGATATAGATGGATAGATGGACAGATGGATGGATGAATACACATGTAGATACATGTATAGATATGTATATGTACACACATATTTGAGAATTTTAAAAAATGTAAGAAACATAACAGGCTGTTATTGCAATTGCCTCATGGGGACAGGATTGATGGTACTGGGTTGGGAGGGGTTGTTATTAATCTCATGCATCTTTTCATGTTTTCTTGTTATAATGAACAAGAAAAATGGCTAAAAATATAGTTAAGAACATTCATAAGAAAATACACTTCTTTCTGCAAGAAGTGTATACAAGGATGTTTGATGAATCACTGTAATAGTGAAAACGGAGAAAAAAACCTTCATGAGGAAAATGGTTAAAGAAATTGTTGTTCTTCAGTAGGGGAATAGTGAAAGAAACCAATAGACGAATGTTATGCAGCTATTAAAAAGACTGTGTCCTCAAAAAATTAAAAATAGAATTATTATATGGTTCAGCAATCCTACTTCTGGGTATATATCCAAAGAGAATTGAAAGCAGGGTCTTGAACAGATATTTGCATATCCATGTTCATAGCAGCATGATTCACAATAACCAAAAGGTGGAAGCAGCCCAAATGTCCATTGCTGGATGGATGCATAAGCAAAATGTGGTATATCCATACAATGGAATATTACTCAACCTGTAAAAGTAAGGAAATTCTGACACATGCTGCAACATGGATGAACCTTGAAGACATTATGCTAAGTGAAAGTTGCCGGTCACAAAAGGACAAATACTATATGATTCCACTTATATGAGGAACCTAAAGTAGTCAAATTCATAGAGACAGAAAGTAGAATAGTGGTTGCCAGGGGCTGGGGGAAGGAGAGAATGGGGATTAGTATTTAATGGGGACAGAGTTTCAGTTTTGCAAGGTGAAAAGTATTCTAGAGATGGATGGTGGTGATAGTTGCACAACAGTGTGAATGTGCTTAACATTACTGAACTGTGCACTTAAAAATGGTTAGGATGGTAAATTTTACGTTATGTGTATTTTACCACAATTTTTTTTAAAAAGTACTGAGGTGGATGGGGGTAAACAGGACAGAAAGATTCTTCTGAAGTCAAGATGGGCTTCAAGAGGGCCCGATGTGAGGTAGGGGAGGGAGGCGGTGGGAGGAGGAGAGGACACTTACCACTAAAGGTGGGAATGCTGTCTCATCTGACTCTCGGGTGACTGGAAGGCAAGTTCAGGTTCACGTATGCTTCTCTCTTAACAATTCCATGTTCACGTCTCTGAAGTAGTAATTGCTTTTCTTTCAGTCTTTGCAGGTGTGGCCTTTATTAGTCCCATATGGGAAACAAGCACAGACCAGGGCTAAAAGATTTGGTTGGCCAGGCCTAAAAGAAACCAGATGTGGGGAAGGCACAACATTTAAAAACAGGAGAAAGAGGACCCTGTAGGCCTGCTCCCCAGACACTTATTAGGCATCTGTGAACGGCTTAAGAGCATGACGCTTGACAATCACCCACTTGTAAGTCAGATGTGATAAAAGTATTGTCCACGGACAGTTATCTCAGGGCCTGCCCGCAGGGCAATCTCTCCAGCATACTCTCTTGCTGCTCCCCACCACCCACAGAAACACCACCGTTTGCTCCAGCCAGACTCAGTGCAGTGCAGAGCTGCTCTAAGTGGAGCGACTTTATATCTTGACTCTCTGAGACTGTCCCAGTTTATGCCTGTTTTCTTGGCATAATTATTAGTGGCACCCCTTTTTACTTTCACAGTGTCCTGGTGTGGCTGATAAATTAAAGGCCTTGGCACATACTGTTCTTGCTGCCTGAAATGCCTGCCCCGTGTCTGCTTGACAACGTCCCACGACTCAGGCATCACCTCCCCAGCGAAGTCTTCTTAGTTGTGCTCATGGGCCACTTCCCCTCTTCCCAATGCAGGACAGAACAGTGTTTCTTCTCTGTTCTTCCGCTTCACCTATGAGTCTGGTTGTTCTCTATTGGTCTGTCTTTCCCAATAAACTGTGAAAGTCTGGAGGGAAGGCACTGTGTCTTTAAGCCTCTGTTTCTCCAGGGTCTAGTATAATACCCAGCATTTAATATAGGTGCTCAATCATTTTTTTGACTAGAATCGATTTCTGTCTTAGCAGGAGTTCCAGGGGCTGATTCACTTAGTCTCAGCCCCAAGGTTCAGAGGAATTGCTTAGATGTTGCCTTCTCACACTGTGTGTTTAAATACTGTATCAGATCATATACAAATGGAAAACCATATATATCGACTTGTGACCCTCTAGGTCCCCAGGCCTCTTGCGATGCGGAAAGAGGGGATTCAGACCAGAAAACGGAAGCCCAAGAACCTTAATAAATCTAAGACACCAGCAGGTGAGAAAAGATCTGTGTGTAATTATAGGAATAACTCAGTAGCCCTCGGAGTGTGTGAAGATCATGTGTTAGTGAGGTGGGCCAGCCCAGGCTGCCGAAGGGTAATGATAGCATCTTCCATCCCTAGCTTTTCACGACAGAATGAATAACCCAGTAAAAAAGCAACATCGCATGGAACATATTGGGAGCTTTTGAAGCAGGCTCAACTCAAGTTGTGGCCTAATTATTGCCAGTTGCAAAGGCTGCAGTGGGCCAGCTGGACCGGTCAAGGACCTGAAGGAAAAAGGAACATTATGCTGTCCCTCCATTGTAGGTGCTGCAGCCACTTAAGAACTCAATTCCTTTCTATTCTCTTTGGGCTAACTGAGGTCTAGGAGGACAGGGTCCATGAGTCATGTTCACACAGATTGATTTGCAAGCCAACGTATTACTAACAAAATATTGTACTTTGTACTTTAGAAAGCTCCTTTACAAACACTATCTCACTGATCCTCAAAGACACCCATGAGACCCCATTTATTATCCCCATTTTACTAATGAGCAAACTGAGGCTTAGAGAGGGCAGTGACTTAACCAGAGCCGTACAGCTGTGAATGGGTAGATCTAGAATTAAAACCCAGGTTTTTACACTTCAGGGTCCATACTCTGTTCAGTATACCACTCTGCCTTCTCAATTTCTAGATTAAGAATGAGGACTGCTTATGTCCCCTATCAAGAGTGCATACTCCTCAGTACTGCTATCAAATCAAAGATTTCACTGGGAAATGCTGTGGTCACAGAGAAAATAAATTGGCTGATCTGATGGAAAGTTTATCTTCTAATCAAAGGCATGACAAAGTCAGATAAATGTCCCCTTTCTGAGAACTACCAAGAACATGACCAAAGTTCTCCTTTTCCAGATTCAACAATGGCTTACCCCTTCTGGCAGTCCTGTCTTCTTAGAATTTTCAGTGTCTCACAGCAGTGGTCCTCAGCCTTTCTTGCTGTGTGACCACTGACACTGTATATCAGTACAGCACATTCCCCTGGATACCTCATCTCCTTACCTGCTGCAGTCACGGGGAGAGCTGGCATTTGGGGCAGGTGTACGATCCCCTATCGGAAATTCCAAATCCAGGGAGCTAGATTTGGCAGCAAAACCTAATCTAAACCAACACAGGCGGTTATCCCATGTGTGAATAGTCACATGTTTTGCTGTGGAGCTATTAATGTATTTAATTATGGGGTGTTTTCCCAGAGCCCACTGGAGATATTCTATAATCTATAGTGTTTGCCCTTTTAAAATCCAAAACACATGTGGCCTCCTGAAACACACGTGGCCTCCAGGGTTTGGGATAAGGGGTGGTGAGCCTGTCATTTGAAAAAATTCCCTTGAAATTCCAATCCTTCTGCCCCATTTTGAGAACCATTGCCCTGCAGTGATGAAGGACCTCTGCTTCTCTCTCCAGCAAATGTAAAAAGCCATTAGTGCGGACCTACCCTGGCTGTCTCAAAGGACCGCCATCCGTTTGTCCCTGCCTCTGGTCTGGGTGTCCTGACTCTGCCTTGTTCCAGGTCCCTCGGGCAGTGAGAGCCTTCCTCCCACCAGCAGCGCTTCCAGCAACTCCAGCAACGCGGCCACCAGCAGCAGTGAAGAGATGCGCCCCATCAAGACAGAGCCCGGGCTGTCGTCCCACTATGGGCACAGCAGCTCCATGTCCCAGGTACGCCCCTGGCTGGGAAGGCAGCACTCCTCGAGGGGAAGTAGCCTCCAGAGGACCAGGTGGCCAGGTCAGCACTGGAGCACGAGCTTCAGCCAGGCCCCAGCAGCTGGCCAGTGGGAGCTGCTTGGTGTCCTCAGAACCCCGCCCGGGCTAGGGGCTGTCTGCATGAGGATGTATTTCAGCACATCTGATCAAGCTACCAAGATTTGGACACACAGTTGTGATACACAAATGTTTAGCAGCTCCTCTATGCCAGGACCTTTGGAGACAAGGAGAGGGGACTCTGGGACTGGCACACAGTATGACATACAACTACAACCTGAATCAGACTGCGTTAGGGGAGGGTGGTACAACTGTAGGGGGCTGTAGGAGGCGAGGGGGTGCTTTGTAGGCTAGTCTGTCTCCTAAGTGAGGGATGGTTTGACCTTGGCCTTGGAGGATGGGTAGATTTTAACAGGAGGAAGGGGAGGAGGAGGACCCTTCTGGTTTGGGCAACCTGCAGAGGGCAGGGCGGGTGGGTTGGGGTTGGTGAGGAGGTCCCAGGCAGGATGCCGTTTTAATGACTGTCAGCTACAGGTCCAGCTTCTTACGTGTGTCCAGAAGATGGGCCAGCAGCGCCCTCATTTCCCTCTTGCATGTGATGGCATCCCTGCTCCTCCACCGCCTTCCCACTGCGGTTCCCCTCGTTTGGGATCAGGATGCTCCCAAGTTTGGCCACCGTCTCCCATTAACTCTGATCTCGTCTCCACCTATACTTGAGGGAGGCTGTGTCCTAACAAGCTTTTTACTGTCAGGGTGAAGAGAAGCTGGTCCCCCAGAACCAGGAGAGCCAGGAGCCCCTTCTGGGTGTGGAGGATGGCTTCTGTTTGAAAGTGGAGATCTGATGGTGATAAGATTGTAGAAAATGTCTCACGTAACTATCAGAGCTTTGTGAGAAACCAGAATATTCACAAACCTACTGGGTCACAGTGCCCAGAAGCAGCTGATGAATCACGCAGACCTTCTGCATCCCATAGCACAGGCGTTAGGAAAAACAGAGAGAAGTGCTGCTTGGTCCCTTGTCTTGCCCTTGTCCTTTGGCCCTCTCCTCTCATCCCTTTCCTAGGGGTGGGAGCCAGCCTGGGGACATCTGCATTTTGGGGCTCCCCTCTCCAGCCCAGACCTCCCCCCCAGAGCCCTCAGGAGTGATTCCATTGACCTCATCTTGCGCTTTTTGCTTTCAGACGTTCTCGGTCAGTGCGATGTCTGGCCACGGGCCCTCCATCCACCCGGTCCTCTCAGCCCTGAAGCTCTCCCCACAAGGCTACGCGTCTTCTGTCAGCCAGTCACCGCAGGCCAGCTCCAAGCAGGACCCTTGGAACAGCCTGGCCTTGGCTGACAGTCACGGGGACATAATCACTGCGTAATGTCACCTCCTTCCCTCCTCAGATTCCTGCACAGACTTGGGACTTGGAGGACAGCAGAGAGGAGGCTCGGGGCTCCCCGGGGCCAGCCTGCTCTGTCTGGGAATGACTCCAGAAGAACAACTGGGAAGAAACTTGAAGTCGACGATTTGGTTAGGGGAGGTGGGTGTTGGATTTTATCGGATACCTTTCCAAGGTGGGGAACTGAAAGAGCCCAGACTCTGATTGGGAAGAGCCCACCCTTCACTACGAGCACACTTAATTCCCTTCCGTGGAGTTAGAGATTTCTTTCTTGTTTTCTGTCCTGTCCTGCCCTGCCCTGCCCCCGACAAGAGATGAGATGTCCTTCTCCCCTACCTTTCCACCACTGTGGCCAAGGTGGTGGCTTTTCCATGGTGTTCCCAGCACCAGGGTGCTGAGGGCGAGTGGAGGGGGCAGGGCGCTGGGACCCCTGCTCCAGCCTGAACCAGGGCATCTGTTTGAGGAGCATTTGGATGCGACAGGCCCCTTCACGGGCAGCTCCTGCCCTTGGCCAACACTCCCCTTCAGGCTTGGCACACCCCTGCATCCCTCAATCCTGAATCTTGACTCCAAAACCACTGGGTGTAGCGCCGATGTTACTGAATGCTTCATGGGGAAATGGAGGAGAGGGCCACTTCACCCTCCACATGTTATGACTTCAACAAGTGGCACCTTGGCAACTTCACCTCCCCTCAAGTTCCTTCCTTCGGCTAACGGCCTCATCCTTTGGCTCCTTCTCTGCACCCCCAAGGCCTCTGAAAATAAAAATCCCTTCCACTGCTCTGAGTGATTCAGCTCTGCCTTCAGCTTGAACATATTTCTCCCTCAGCAAAACAGGAGTTCAGCAGTTTAGCCAAACAGCAGCCCCCCAGATCCTTCGTCTACCCCATCACACACAGGGGGTTCTGAACAAGAACAAAAAAGGTTCTGCTGCTAAAGCAAGTTTGACAAACATTCATCTAAGCCTTGAGATCCTTCTGGAGAGGCTGTCTGGTGGACACTGGCCACAGGGCTGGGGCCAGCACTGTGGGGTGGCAGGGGGTTTTCCATGGATTCTGCTTGCTTGCACTTGGCTCCTGCTCATGCTGATGTTGTTCTGTGGAGATGTGCCTCTTGGTCAGACAGCAGGCCAAGTCCGTCCAAGGGTCGCATAGAGCCTGCACCTGCGTCCTTTCTCCAGCAGAAATCTTTTGTCCAGCAGGCAAAAAGCTAGGGATTTTGCAACATAAATTCAAAGGAAACAAACACAACAAAACAAAACTCACGGAAAGAAAGATGACAGCCAATTAGAGAAGACACTGAGGGTGGGCCTTGAGGGCTCTCCAGCTCTGTGCTGTTCTAGAATTGGCCTTCTCCTCCTCTCCACGTTGCTGTTTCTGCCTGTGACCCTGGGGTCACAAAGACTCCCCTTCCGTGTCCTCGTTGTCAACAGAGCTGTAGCTGACGTGGCCTTACCTCGTCCTTCTCCCAAACACCCAGCCTGCCTCACCCCACTACAATCCTACTGACTGTAGCAGAGAATATCTTTAAACCAAGATTCTGTTTTAATCATTTACATTGCTTTCTTCCATGAAGGCCGCCCTCATGTACCTTCCCTAACCCACAAACCTGTTAACATTGTCTTAAGGTGAAATGGCTGTAAAATCAGTATTTAACTAATAAATTTATCTGTACTCCTCTTTCCCTTTTCTTCTCCCTCTGAGGTCTTTACTGGGAGGTTCACAGCTGCCATTTGCAAGGCAATCTTGAGCCACAGGGCTCCTTCGCTGATCCACTCACAGGCTGCATCTAAAATCATTTTCTCCCGTCATTCATTTTTGGCAGTTGGCCAAGACTTCCTCTGTATGTGGTGGTGGCTAGTGAAAAGAACCCTCATCCGGGCCCTACTACTGACTAGTTTGTAACCTTGACAGGTAACCTCTAGGCTTTGGTTCCCCAGGAGAGGGTTGAACCAGCTGTTAACTAAAGCTCCTGTGTCCTAACAGTTGTCACCCATTTTTGAGCTCCCCTGGGGGACACCAGGGGCTGGAGCATGAGGCAGAGCTGCAGGGCAGTGATCTCTCCAGCTCACCTGATTTAAGATGTGTGCGGGAGGGTCACTCTGAGCTGTTCTTGCCATCCTCCACTTCTCATATGGTTTGATCCAGACAAGCCCCTAGAGGGGCAAGTGATGCTCCATACCAACAGGAGAGGAGATGAAAGCTTCTTCTCCTTTATCCATTTTGTCTTCACCTTCTTAGGCTACAAAATTGCTTAACTGCTTCATCTTAAAAGTGGGGTGGGGGTGGGAGGCCACCCTCTGACTCAGAACCTGTAGAATGGGACCCAGACAAGCAAATCCGCCCCCGCTCAGCACTGTTCATGGTGGCTTCCTGCTTCTCTCAACTGGCTTATGCCAAACCCACTGGGCAACTGGTGGCCTTTGACCTTTCACAGCACCCCTGTTATAAGTGAGCAGGTAAGAAAAAAAACTTGAACCATCATTCTTCTGTGTAAAATCAGAAAAGCTTTTAAATGTGCTAAGGAATACCCAAACCTATTAAATGTAGCTACCATCCAGAAGATGAGTAGCAGATAATTCTAGCAACAAAGAGTAATAAAAGAGATTTAAAAACAAAAATAAAACCTACCAGGATTTATGTTGGCCTTGGGAAGTACATGTTTTCTGATGTACTGATTCAAAAGGTTGAATTTTTGCCACTTCCCTTTAGGAATGGCTTTCAGAACAAAATTATATACAATACCAGAAGATTGACCTCATTCCTTATATAGTCATAACTTGTGCTTCACCCTAGGTGTAGTATCTTCTAGCTTGATTTAGCCTCCTTTCTCACCAGACTTGGTTGCCTTCCCAAAGCAAAGTATCCTCAGAGGAGGCTGAGTAGTACCAAACAGGATATTCTAAAGGATGCAATTCCCAAAGGGTTGGGGAGTAGCTGGCGGAAGGATGGGGTTGAGGGGGCTAACAATGATGGCGTCATTAGAATAAATGTCTGGCTTAATGTGGTGAGTCAAGCAGCCAGTGTGCATGTGTCCGGATTAAGAAATCCCTCCGATTCCCTTACAGTCACATCTCTTGCTACGACAAAATCTTCTGAAGCACAGGTCAAGTCATTTTTAAGAGTTGGAGAGCATTAATCCTTAATATCTGACTTTTGAATGCCTTTGAGAGCAAGTAATAGCAGATTTAGCTGTGATTATGTTTGGCTTGGGTTGACAGTAGTGAAAATAAGTTTGTATCCACTGAACGTGCACCAAATGGAGGTGAGGTGGAGGTTATTTGAATGACCGCTGCCCCAGAACTTGACATACTGACTTGGATACTGAGTGCATGCGGAACAGCCATTTGGAAAGCTGCTTTTGGAGTGGAGGTGGTTGGTTTTTCGTATTTTAATTATTTTCTGACATTGGAAACTACTCTTCAGATTGCATCCTTGCCTTGCGTGAAGGTAGAACACAAAAATGCCATCATCCCGTAACAGCGTATCCTCCCATAATCAAGGACCAGTCTCAAAGCTTCAAGGCTTAGCCTGGAAAGTGGAATCCAGGCATCTGTCCTCCTGAGGTCTCTCTGCCCCTGGACACTGTTGCTTTCATTTCAGTTACTGAGGCCTCTGCCCCGTAGCCTCCCAGG
Source organism: Diceros bicornis minor (assembly GCF_020826845.1). NCBI lineage: Eukaryota > Metazoa > Chordata > Mammalia > Perissodactyla > Rhinocerotidae > Diceros > Diceros bicornis. The sequence goes on along the minus strand of NC_080750.1, from coordinate 62,461,104 downwards.
GAGCACTGCTGTTCTGGACCACTCTGGCTCCAGCATGATTTTTATCTCCCCTCCAGTAGCTGTGGCAGTGGCATATGCAAAACAACTATTCAATAACGAGGAGAACTAAAGAATCCAAGTGAAGATGACATTAAAAGAGACCTAATTTTTCAAAGTCCAGTTTTCTTTTGATCTGTGCATTGTTAGCTCACTCTTCTGGCTGAAGCCTAGGGGATGGTGGTTTTAGTTTTACAGAAAGAGGTGACCACACAGCTGTGCCCTGGGTTAGCAAGAACAGAGGAGTCAGAAAAAGCCTGCGAGGCGCCTGTTCTTGGGCCCAGGCTGTACAAGTGGTTGTGGGCCCTATGTGGGGAGGTCTTCAGACAGACTTAAAGAGGGTGATAAATGAGATCATCCCCCAACTCTCCCCACATACATACACTCCATCCCCTCCCTGCTCTCCTGTGATTGTCTTCTGTCCACAGGTATGGTGGCCCTGTCACCTGAGAAACAAGCATGTGACCCTCACACTGGGTTCATAAGAGGTTTTTAATTAGGTGCACCTGCAGTTGTAATCACTGGGCAGGTGCAGGTTTCTAATCAGTGAATCTCTGATTACAAAAAGTTAATTCAGAAGAAGCTCAACACTAGCAGACAACACTAGTAAACAATACTAGTAGACCCCTCTCACAACGAAGATACCCTAGTCTCTTGTGCTGCCTCTTCTTTAAGATGAATTTGCTCAAATGAAATGGTTGTAATTAGAGATGTAAAAAATTTAGATTTATCATTCCTCCTCTGTCCTTTTCCTTTAGAACTCAAGAAAATAAAAAATTGAAAACAACTGTTAATTTCTAGAGTTCTTGATTATCAGGGACTTTTGAGTCCCCTCTGGGATGGGGGACAGATGTGGTGAGAAAAGACTAAAATAACAGAATCCTAAATAGGCCTAGGACCAGTACTCTGCTGAACAAAGCGATGGGTAATGCCATTTAATGTGCTTTTCACTGTGAAGGTGTTGCTGGGTTATTCAGACTCGCCCCGGCATTGCTGTAGTAGTATGGGTTGGAAACACTTTCAGGAAGTCAACTTGTTTTCCCCATCTCTGTGACATCATGACATACATAGTTCATAGTTCATGGTGCAGCTTTCCTTAATGTGGCTTCCAGCCTTACCACGGCCAGATCGCTTTTACCCGACCCACCCCCATAGTTCCCATGTTTTGAAATTGTTTTATCTACATAATTATTTGGGCTTTTCCTGATTTTTCATAGATCAAAAACATAACGCATGTAAATGACACCTCAATTTTAAAAAGAAGAAAAAAAACATGACTGCTAACAGGTACCAGATAGTTGATACTCCAAGCTGATTGAGTTCCTGCCTGAGGCCAAGACAGTCAATTTAGTTTGCTTTGCAGTCTTGGTATGGCTACTAGATGGATGGTTATGTTGCGGGTTTTTTTGACTATTTAAAAGTGGCTTGTGGGTTCCTATTGGGTGAATCTCTGGGTCCTGGCAGCTCCAGGAGGGGACTGCTGTCATATACACACTTCCTGGAATGGATTCTGTATCCATATCCACCCGTGCTTCTGCTCCCTCAAAAAATGAGGGAGTCCACCAGGAGCCCGAAACAAGGAATTCTTGGGTCTTGGAATTCTGGTCCAGGTTTGGCCATCATCTAGCTGTGTGACTTTGGGCCGTTCACCAAACTGCTCTTGACCTCAGCATCTTCATCTGTAAAATGTTTTGGAACCAGGGGATCTTTAAGGTTCCTTTGAGCTCTAAGCAGTCATGATTGCTCAGGTAATCTGAAATTATCCTTGTCATGTCTGGTATCATATGAGGAGCACAAATCCCCTTTCCTTTTTGGTACTCTGTCATGCTGTGAGGATAGCCAGGAAAAGACATAAAGAAATTATTCTCCGGAGACACCCTGAATGAGATCTAGCATCCACCACTGTGGACCAGCAGCTCTGAAAACACAAACTGGAGGAAAGTGGCTCACCTCTCTCTCAGTCTTACACACTCTTGTTGGTAAAGATGAAACCTCGGGGCCCCAAGTCTCCCTTCTGGAGACTCCAGATGGATGTTCTCCAAGTGGAAAACAGTACCTCTGTTGTGACCCAAGTTAAGAGGTTTAAAAAGATTACGTCCAAATGCTCATCCAAATGAGCATTGTCTCTCATAGTAACCACCTTGGAAACTACTTATTCCAATGTTGCAGCCATTGCAAAAACACGTTGGGACTCCCTTTAGACACTATCCAGAACCTGATCATATCAGCTTAAGAGAACCAGGCTTATTGCTTCTTAGCCACATTTAGTTTGGGGCCCCAAACAGAATTACATCAGACCAATTACCCGACCAATTTTTGTCACCAGTCTTGATTCTAAAAGCTCCTTCAAAGAATAGAAATTTTCCATCAGTGAAGAGCTACTGAATGGTCTGTAGGCTCTGGAAGCTAATCCCAGCAAAGGAAGCAGAAGTGACATTTTCAGGTCTTCGATGGCTGGCACACTGAAGAGGAAAGCACGCTACGCTGTAGTCTGAGGGTGTTTTCTGAAATCCATCAAACAACCTTGGTGTCTTCCCTCACTACCCAGCTGCACTGATGAGGTTTGAGAGCGACCGCAGGTTATGAAACCGGAACACACCTCTGAGGCTTCCCACAGGGTCGTGCATAGAGAATGCTCAAAGTAAGTGATTTCTGAAATTTGGGGCGGTGGTTTTTTTAACCTTTGAGGTCACAGACCTCTCTGAAAATGTAACAAAAGCCATGCCCACTTTCCCAGAAAGGTACACATAGCCTGACATTTTGCACACCCACTCACCATTTTAGGGGTTTTATGAACTCTAGAAACTTCTCCTTATACCCCAGGTTAAGAACACCTGCTCTCAGGCTCTGGTTTAGTCCAGTGCTGCAAGGCTGTGTTGGTCAAAGTGCGCAGATCAGCTCCGCCTAGGAGTCCTGACACTTGGTGGGACAATTTGGGCCCAGAATAAACCTTCCTGTTTAGGTATGAAGTCAAGCAATCGAAGAGTCCCAGGGCAGCTGTCAAGGCCCCTGGAGTTGCTCTAGGTACCCCGGAGATCCTGCAGCCTAAAATCTAGCTGTTCACACAAGGACAGGGCTGAGGAATTCCTGGTAGACCCTTCCTTACAGGAGGGTAGGGGTCTGGGGTCTGTGGGGGTAAAATGGGGCTACAGGACACAGCAGCTAAGGATTTGGGGAACTTAGTATTGGTAAGGTTTCCAATAGCTGGCCTGGGAGAATCCAAAGGAAGGGAAAGAAAACTGAACCCCACTAGGAAAAAGGACGCCTGGATTGGGAGACCATGCCTGACTCATTTACAGATCATGAGAGGTCTCAGAGACCATTTGGTCCAAATCCTCTTGTCCCACCATCATCAAGGGAACTTGCCCAAGGCCACAGAGTTGGCGTGAGGAAGAACAGCACTTACCCTCACTAGGGGAGGCCCTGAGATTGGCACGAAGGCACTGTCCTTGCAGTTAATGTACTCACCATGTGGGGGCGCCGGCATTCTCCCTTGTGGCCTCCAGAATGTAACAGCCTGATTTTCAAGCAATCTGAGATCAGCCCAGAAATTCTGCTGAAATAAGTACCTACTACTTATTGAGCACTACTGCACGTCAGACGCTGCAAGCAGCTTCATCTATCCACATAAAACATTTATATATCCTCACAAGCATGTTTTGCACATAAAGAAGATGTGGTCCATGGATTTTTAAGAAACTCACTGAAGGTCACAAAACTAGTACGTGCAAAATCAGGATTCAAACCACGTCTATTGGACTCCAGAATTTTGGCTTTTACACCCCACCTCTGCCTCTCCTAAAAAGTGGAAACCTAAAAGCTGAAAGCCCCCACAGCCTGGGTCTAGGTCCCACTCTAAAATGAGGTTTCTCAACGTCTTCCTAGAATTTGGGGAGAATCCTTGGTTCCAAATTCTCCCAATTTAGACATGATGAAAAAAGGACCTAGAACCACCGGGAAATAGGGCTTACTGTCCATGTCACATGCTCAAAAGAGGGGCAACCAGAATAGCCCAGGAGCTCACTCTCAGCCCTCTGAGCTCCCCAGGTGCCTCTAGAAACATACGAAACCTCCTCAGTGTGGTTCCCCACATGCTTCCATCAGCAATTTGATTCCTCACCGGATGCTCCTGCTCTGTCCTTCACTTCCTTTCTTGCTGTCTTCCAGGCGGCTGTACTGTAATCGATTTTCATGTGCATTATAACTTGAACCCTGTTGGAGAAATCAGGGCCACAAAGGAAGAGGGAGGATTTGGCTCCAGGGCCCTTAGAAAGCTGGCCACTGACCCCCACAGTGCTGAGGCCCAGGCTCCTGTGGGCTTTGGGGCTGCCCCCAACCCAAGAGGCAAATAATAGTAACCAAAATATACTGAGCTATATATATGCCAGGCCCAGTGCCACGAGATTTATGTGAATCATCTCAGTGAATCCCACAGTAGCCCAGTGAGGTAGGCCTTTCAGTCCATTTTACAGATGAAGAAACTGTGGTACAGAAAGGTTAAATTACTTGCCTAAGCTCTGCCCTCTGAGTGGTGGGATATGGACCCAGGTTGTCTGAGGCAGGAAGAGTGTTCTTCACTGCTGTTCTACAGAGTTTCTCTTCTAGGAGCTTGCCCTTTTCCAGGCAGACTCCCCAGCCTCATGTCTTAGAATGATTACATACACTTGCACAGCACTTTACAGTTTATGAGTATTTCATATCTAATATCTCATTTGATCATTCATCCAAAGAATATTTATTGAGTGCCTACCAACTGCCAAGCACTTGCTGCTCTAAGTGTAGTCCCTGGACCAGCAGCAACAGCAGTATCAGTGGGGAGCTTGTTGGAAAGGCAAAATCTCAGGCTTTGCTACCAAACCTGAGTCAGAATCTGCGTTTAAACAAGATTCCCAAGCCATTCACGTGCACATTAAAGTTTGCGAAGCCCTGCTTTATAATATTTCTATAACAACACCATGGAATAGATATCCCACTTAACACATGAATAGATTTAGAGATACCGTGACTTGCTTGTCTCCCACAGCTAAAAATGAGGCAATATATGTAAAGAGCTTAGAACAGTGTCTTGCACATAGTACGTGCCCAAGAAACAATAGTACTAGAAATAACAGAATCAAGGGGTGAGTCACTTGGTTTCTCAACTCCATAGCCCTTTGGTCTCAGCATAGTCCTCTTAGGCACCAGGCATTCATTCCAAGAGGTGAGGCAGGGATTGCGGCTCTGCCTTCCTTCCCAGCTCAGCCAGGGTCTATAGAATGGGGAGCTGGGGGCTCCAGAAGCTACTGGTGGGGTGCACCTGATCCTACAGCAGGGGGCACCCTGTGGTGGGGATGTTGTTCTCCAGAAGAGGCCAGATACAGAAAGAGAGAGACCAGAAGGCTCTCGCGGGATCCCTGCTGGAAACCCCATGCCCTCAAACCTCATGCGCTCTGCCTCCAGGGTTGAGGACCCTGGTACCAGTACCCCAGGCTTTCCCAGCCCTCCTCTCCTCACTTCCTGCCCTAGCCCCTTCACAGCAGGCCACCTGAACTGCTCCCTCTCAATCAGCAGTACACAACCTGAGGAGGGGCTGGGCCTATCTCCCTGTGCTGGCCAAGGCCTCCCCAGGGTCCTCTCAGCTGGGGTGCAGGGTGCTGCTATCCTGGACAGTGTTTGGAGTACCTGCTCCAGCACTTCCCCAAACTTCCCTGCTGACTTCCTGGAAAGTGTCATCTCCCCATCCTCTTTGGAGAGCTAACAACACAGGAACATAGTTATTTTTAAATAGTCTACTATTACATCTCTTTATTCTTTGAGATAAAAATTTAATAGACAAATATTACTTTTAAAGCAAAATTTGCTCATGGTAAAAATTCAAATAATCACACTTAATATAAAGTAAAAGAACCTACCTTTTAAAAATTTAATGAGAATTTCTTGACAACCTGTTTCCTTTTCACAATTACCTCACTAGGCTTGGAGGCCGAGCAAAATCAACTCACAGGCTAGCCTTTGTCTGAACCACCCAAAGTGCCCCTATTCAGCAACCTATCAACTTTCTCTATAACCGTCTGTCTCCCTAAGACAAGTGTTCCAAGGGCGGTTTGCTGCTTCTCCACCATCGCCTCAGTCTCTCTCCGCCCTTCTCCCACTCCCACCCCTTACTCGGGACCCTCGGCCAGAGCTCGGCCTTCAGCCACCGGCTTAGGTAGGGAGCCCTGCACTCCCGCCACCCCCGCCTCCAGGACAGGACCCCGCGCCCACCCCCAGGGGCAAGCCCCGCCTCCTGCGCTCACCCCGGGGCGGAGCCCCGCTCTGCCCCCGCCCCCCGCCAGAGCCCCGCGCCCACCCCTGAGGAGGAGCCTGGCCTTACACCCCACCTCCGTCCTTCCAAGACAGAGCTTCGCTCCCCGCTCCGGGGACCGAGCGCCGCGCGGACGCCGAGTTCTCCCCGCCCCGCGCCGGAGCAGCCTGCGGGCCTCGTAGGGGTGCCGGGCGGGCCGAGGGGCCGCGGGCCCGCAGCCGGTGAGTTCAGCTGGCGGCCGTCACCGCGGCCTGCGCGGGCGCGGAGCTGGGGAGCGGGCCGGGCCCCTTCGCGGCAGAGCGCGGAGCCCCTCCATCATGAATGCGGGGCTCTCCCCAGCTGCACCGCAGCCTGCGCGCGGCGTCGTCACCTTTTCCCGGAGTGAAAACTCAAGTACCGAACATTTTAGAAGCGTCCGTTATGGAACCCGCACCCTGGGCCAGTTTTTTTTTTTTTAATTTTATATATTTATTTTTTCCCCCAAAGCCCCAGTAGATAGTTGTATGTCATAGCTGCACATCCTTCTAGTTGCTGCATGTGGGACTCGGCCTCAGCATGGCCGGAGAAGCGGTGCGGCGGTGCGCGCCGAGATCCCAACCGGGGCGGCCAGCAGCGGAGCGGGCACACTTAACCGCTAAGCCATGGGCTGGGCCGGGCCCCTGGCCAGTTTTGTTTACCACTGTGCCTCCCTGCATTTTCCCCTGCTTGGCTCCCCCAGTGCCCTTCAGCCCCACCTCTGGGCCCACCTGTCTCTCCCGACCACCCGTCCCCCGCAACCCCGAGAGAGATTTGGGAAAAGCAGCCATTTTAGACTCTCCCTCCGGGAATGAGTGATTTATCTTAGAAAAGAGAACGCCGCTGACGCCCCTCTCCTCTCCTGCTTTCAGCGTGGTCCGATAGCGAGCCATTAACCATCCTCGCCGCGGTGAACCGCTGGAGAGAGGGGACTTGAAGGTGGGCAGATGGGCATGGTTTCTCCATCAAATCTGTGTCCCTTCCGGTTCTAATCTTTTAGGGCAATCTTTTAGGCAACTTGCTGCCCAGTTTTCCAGCTCCATAAATATACCTAAAAGAAACATGCCCGTGTGTCGAAAGATTTTTAAGGATTAGGTGCATTTCAGACGGAGGCGTTCCAGAAGCTTCCTCTTTTGGAGTGGACCAGGACACAGAGAGCTGGTTGAGTTAAGGTCCGCTGCGGTATGGCAAGTCTTGCAGCCCGCGGTTTTGTCAGGATGGCCTTTTGAGGGTCTTCAAGATTTGATTAGGGGAAATATTTCTATGTTTTAGGGAGCCTAAGCACCATCAAATTTAAAATACGTGTCAGTGAATGTGCTGCTAATTAAACTAGGAGAAAGCATGGATTGTAAGAGGCATCCGCATCAGAGATTTTAAAATGGTTTTTAGAATTGCTGAAATACGGTAGCTACCACCATGCCAGGTACCTCAGTTCCTTGGGTTTTCATCATGGCTTATGGAGTCTTGTGCAGGTGAGGAACAGCGGTTAAGTATTGTGCCCTGGGTAAGGGTGGGGGGGGGGACTCCTTCTGTGTTTGACAAGTGGGATGCAGACCACTCAGATTCAACCATCTGAATGCCTCATACACAAGTTCTTGGGGAACTTGGATGATTTGGAGCAGGGAGAGATGGGGGTCACAGATAACCCTACCTCAGGGTTAAAACGGAACCCCAGTTGTTTCTCAGTTCCCCGGGATGATTATTTGTAGTTAAGCTGGTTGTGGCCTCTCCCTGCTCTGAATTGACGTGACCCTATGTCTGCTCTTGTCATGATTCTGAGCTCTGCACTGTGGTCCTCACATACATAGCGCCCCTACTAGGGAGTGGTCCTGGGAGAGCTGGATCCACATATGTCTTTGTGTCCCTTACAGTCTTCTCTTCTGTAACCATCTCTCCCCTCAAAGGGGGGAAATAAATCAGCAGCACTGGGTTGGGAGGATTGGTTTTGAGGGGCAGAAGGGGGAGGACAGAGAAAGTGTCGAGATGAGTTAGGGGCCCACAGTACAGGCAAAAAATAATAAGTGCCAGCTCCTGTTCAAGCTGCCACAGGATCAAAGTGGAGGGCGCCCAAGAGATGATGCTGAGCACACTGTTGGTGCTTAATAAGTATTTGCTGCATGAAGAAAGGTGAGAGGAGCTGGAAAGGGAAACCATTCCTGGGAAGCTGGCCCGCACCCTGCCGCAGCTGGTCCTTCTCTTTGATCGGAGCCCGCTCCCCAGCCACATTCCCGTTTTGGCCATATATACTCTTAAAGTTGGTATATATGGAAGAGCTACTTGAAAGCTTGGAGCTTGGCACCCATTAGCAGTGCTAGAGAAAAGCTAGCTAAGCCAGTGGCCTCTTTCTCCCATTTCTGCCTGCAGGGATGCCGGAAGGGCCGTCTGTGAGGAAGTTTCACCATTTGGTCTCCACCTTTGTGGGGCAGCAGGTGGTCAAAACGGGGGGCAGCAGTAAGAAGCTCAGCCCTGCCGGCTTTCAGTCCCTGTGGCTCCAGGACACCCAGGTGAGTTCATCTCCTTAGGATGGGCTTGGCTGATACCGCACACAGGTGGCCTGGCTTTGTCAGCCCCTGTGCCTCCCATAGAATTTCCCTCAAGATCTTTCGTGCATCACTTCCTTGAACCTAAGGCAACCACGCTAGGACTCCATGCACCTCCTCCTCTTTCAATCTGATGTTTCTCAGCCAGAAGTGAGCATCACAGTGACCTGTGGAACTGTAAAAACCATGCATGCACAAGCTGGAGATTCTGATCACTCCAGCTGACTCGGATGTGCACCTTTGGTTGGGAATCATGTTTAATCCCACGGGGCCAGCAAGGAGGTAAGGAAAGAGCATAGCCTTCTGATCTAGATTCCACGCTGGCCCACCTTTGCCCTGAGCATGAGTCAGAATTCCTTCAAGGGACTCACAGGGTACCTTGTGGTGTGCCTCATGCCTCCCTCTCTAGCCTGCTTCTTACTCTCTCTTCTGATCCTGTTGAGCTATCTGGAGCTCCTCTAACTGTCCTTCTTGCCCCCGGTTTTGACATTCTGCTCCCCTGCTTGGGCAAGTCTTTCTTTTTCTCCCAACTGTGACCCCACTCCTGTCCCCTCATGTTACCGTGGTAATTCCTAGTCTGTCTTCTGGATTCAGCCTTGCCACCACATCCTCTGAAACCTGCCCTGCCTGTGCTGGGCCAGGAGAGAGACTTCTCTGTGCTTCCAGGGCACACTACTTCCTCCTGTTGGACCTTCATTGCTGAATTGGTGCTGCCTGCTGCTGAGTGGAGGAGACAGATAAACAGGGCAGAGGTTGTGTCCTCATTAATACTGTGTCCCTAGGGCCTAGCTGAGTGTCCGGCTTTTAGGAGCATATGGTAATTGACTGTACACAAAATAAATGAGCCCTGTTTCTGCTTGGCTGTGTGCTCCTGGGCAAGTTACCTAATCTCTTAGCTCTGGTGTCTACAGTTGTGAAATGGGGACAAACCACCTACTGGTTAAAATTGTTCTATTCAGCAGACTTTATGCCTGGTGCATAATAGGTAGTCACTATATACTAGTTCTCTTTCCTCTACCTTGTCCTTCACACACGGGCATGGACACACACACCCACCCACAGGTTATAAAACCATTCTTGGTTAGAACTGGAAGAGGTCTTCTAGACCTTTACTTGTATTTTCTGCGTTTGGAGACAGGAGCTCAGAAAGGGGAGCAGTTAGCCCAAGTTGACACAGTTAGCGACGGGCGGAGACTAGGGCGCAGGCTGCCTGACCTCCAGGTCCGTGCTCTTCCCACAAGAGCACTGGGACTCTTTGTCCAGACTGTCCTGTAAGGTTCGCAGGGCAGGATTATATCCCTTCGTCTCTGGATCCCCAGTACTTAGCACGGTGCCTGTCACAGAGCTGGCTCTCAGAATATTTTCCGAATGGCTGAGTGGACAGATGAATGTGTGGGAAGGGAGCCTTGAGATGGAACTGGGAGCTGCTTTCCCAGTAAACCAAGGCAGGAGTCTGTGATGTGCAGAGCCCAGGGAAGCCTGAAGGAGGTGCCCTTGGGGAACTGCCTGGCATGTCAGTGGTAAGTGGGATCCCTCCTCTGTGCTTCTGTCAGTCAGTCCCTACACTTGAGGAACTAAGAATTGAATTTGGAAGGTAAGACCTGTATCTACGTAGGCGAAACTGCTGGGTAACGATAAATGGGGAGAAGCGGAGCATGTGTTTAAGATTCAGCTGAGGGCCTTGACGTAGAAGAAGAGTTCCTTGGGGCCTGGAGGAAAAGACGTCATGAAGGACGTGGGGCTTGAAGGACAGAGATTTAGATGGACCAAAGGAGAGGAAGGGCATTTCAGGGTTGAGAAGCAGCCACAGATAGGAAAATGGAGATGGAATGAGCAAAGTTAGTTAATGAGGCAGGGATAATATTGGCTGCACTCTGTGCCAGCTGTTTTTCTGGTATGTCCCTTCACTGTGCTTGTCAGCTCTCCAGTTTCTGTATCAGGAATTATATTTAATTACTTGTAGCAGACTCAGAAGAGTGGCTTATACAAGCCAGGAGATTTTTTTTCCCCTTCACATATTGGGAAGTCCAGAGGAGATAGTCCAGGGTGGTATGGGAACAACACGAGGTCACTGGGGACCAAGCTTCTTCTGCTCTCCCCTCCCTGGGGTGTGGCCCTCATCCTCATGATGATAACATGGCAGCTGGGATTCTAGCCATTACATCTGCACTCTAGGCAGGAAGAAAGAGGGAGGAAAAAGGAAAGGGCAGAAGGGACCTGGAATCTGGTTCACCCAATTTAAAGTGCTTTTCTGGAAACCACATTTGACCACTCCTGCATACATCTCACTGGCCACCCCATCTGTAAGGGAGGCTGGGAGATTTTTAGTGAGTATATTGAGGTCCCCATAAATCAGTAGATTTGTTAGTAGGGAAGAGAGGAGAGAGGGATATTGAGAGACAGGCAGCAGTCTGTGTACACCTGGTCCATATCATCTGCTCTTCTGTTTTACCCTCATTTTGCAGAGCACACACTCCAGGAGTTGCCTGAGAAAGGGTGCGTGGGAGAAAAATATTGAGTCCTTACATGGCTGTTGATGTTTCTATCCCATCCTAGTTTGGGTGGGGTAGGAGATCTAGGGATTAAACCCCACTACATACTTACAATTTTAATCTTCCAATTTTTAAAAAGTATTTAAAAGCTTTGTTGAGATGTAATTTACAGAATATACAATTCTCCCATTTAAAGTGTGCAGTTCAGTGGCTTTTGCTGTCTTCACACAGAGTTGTACAACTATCATCACATTTGATTTTAGAACATTTTCATCACCCCAAAAAGAAACCTAGTGCCCATTAGCAGTCACTCCCTATTTCCCCCAACCCTCCACTCACAGCCCTAAGCAACCACTAATCTATTTTCTGTCTGTATAGATTTGCCTTCTTTTGGACACGTCGCATACATGGAATTATGCAATATGTGTTTTTTTGTGTGACTGGCTTCTTTCACTGAGCATAATGTTTTCAAGGTTCATCGTGTTGTAGCATGTGTCAGAACTTCATTCCCTTTAAATTCTGAGTTCCTAGAGAGAAGGAGCGGAGACTTACTCCTCTATGTGCCTCTCAGAGCCTAGCACACTGCCTGGCACATTGCATGAGCTCAGTTAACTGAAGTAACTGCAGTGTCACAGGAATTTAGAAGAGGGACAGTAGAAATTACCATAGTTGGAGAGGGTACAAGGATATCCTGACCTGGCATTTTTGACCTCGTAAATGTTTTGACCACGAGGGGCATTTGACAGATACTTTCATCTGCATCATACCAACCTTCGTGAATTTACATCGAGGAAGTATTTTCTGAAGCATTTCTCTTATGCCCACTTAATTCCTTGCTCCGTTTTTTATATAGTTCCATTAAATGATTTCTACTATGTGGCAGCAAAGAGCTGTGCTCAAATTTGCAGATAAGTTATTCTGGAATTATTTAGAAAGACAATGCCCTCTTTGGGGGAGAGGATTTCAAAAGACTGCTGCAGTTGTAATTTTTTACTAATTGAGAAATTGGAGATCATACCAGAACCATGATCTTTATGTTTGTACCTTTGGTGGTCAAAAAAGTAGCACAGTCATTTCCATTATTAATGCCAGACGTTTTGGTTTTAATTGTTTGAAAGACTACCTGAATTTCAGGTCATGCAGAACAGGCTCATCCTGGAATCTGGCCACATACATATTACATACTAGACCTAGCAATAGGAAAGTAGGACACAAAGCAGCTGGAACATTCTTTTACACACATTTTCTGTTCTCATTTTCTTTTACTGAAATTGTTTTCGTTGGGATGAGGTGAATTCTTTTCCTTATACATTTTATGGTGGCTGTTTGATCCATTGATCAATTTTTGTGTCGATATTCAATTTTTATTGATTATAGTTTTTTTATTGTGAGTTCTTTTGTGGCTATTACTTCTATCAAATCTGATTTCAGGGGAGTGGTGGGGGGTACCGAATTTTACGATGTGTTGTCTTTAGCTGCTGTCAATTTGTGTGTGGCCCGTGTGTGTGTGCTGATTATTTCTTTTATTTATTTATTTATTTATTTATTTTTAAATTTTTTGTGAGGAAGATCAGCCCTGAGCTAACATCCATGCTAATCCTCCTCTTTTTGCTGAGGAAGACCGACTCTGAGCTAACATCTATTGCCAATCCTCCTCCTTTTTTTCCCGCAAAGAAGTAGATAGTTGTATGACATAGTTGCACATCCTTCTAGTTGCTGTATATGGGACGTGGCCTCAGCACGGCCGGAGAAGCGGGGCGTCGGTGCGCGCCCGGGATCCGAACCCGGGCTGCCAGTAGCGGAGCGCGCGCACTTAACCGCTAAGCCACGGGGCCGGCCCTATGTGCTGATTATTTCTAACATAAGAATGATGATTTGTATTTATTTCTTAGCTAATCCATGAACAAATTGGGAGCATTTCTCTTCAGGTATTCTAGGGTGGCCCTGCTGTCTAGCATAGATCTATTTCATTGTTAATCTAATTCTTCTACTTGCTTCCAATCACTTTGAAAACCGTGTGTGGACTGCCCGCACCACTGGAGCACAGAGTAAAAGACAAGTCCAAAATGCTCAACTTGGGAAAGCTTCATGGAAGAGGCAAGAAGGGAGAAATTTGCCTTAGGATATACGTCTGCATACACATCTTCTGGTCTTCCCCTTTCTGAGTCTATAAGGCTTTCTTAGCCCATTTGGGCTGCTATAACAGAATACCACAGACTGGGTGGCTTATAAAGAACAGAAATTTATTTCTCACGGTTCTGGAGGCTGGAAGTCCAAGATCAGGGTGCTGGCAGATTCGGTATCTGAGGAGAGCCCGCTTCCTGGTTCATAGATGGTGATCTTCTCGCTGTGTCCTCACATAGTGGAAAGGGCGAGGGAGCTCTCTGGGGTCTCCTTATAAGGGCACTAATCCCATTCATGAGGGCTCCACCCTCACGACCTCATCACCTCCCAGAGGACCCACCTCCAGATACCATTATGTTGGGGGTTAGGTTTCAATGTATGAATTTCGGGGGGGACACAAACAAGTCTATAGCAAAGGCTTAGACCATCTTCATTTTTTTCTAGGTCCATGGAAAGAAGTTATTCCTTAGATTTGATCCAGATGAAGAAATTGGATCCTCTGGCAACAACCCACTGCCAGAGTCTCTCCAGAAAGGAGAGAGGAAGGAAGAGGCCAGGGCCCAGCAGCAGGCCTTGGGGCCCAGCAGCCAGATCTCCGACCAGCCCTCCCTGTCCCTGGAGCTTGTTGACTCCAGTGGAGAAGATGGTTTGGAGTGTCTGGGGGGAGACACCCCCGCAGGAGGAGCTGAGAGGTGGCTGCAGGTCCACTTTGGATTGTTCGGCAGCGTCTGGGTGAACGAGTTCTCCAGAGCGAAGAAAGCAAACAAGAGGGGTGACTGGAAGGACCCAGTTCCAAGGTAATGGTGTGGCTGAGCAGGCCGTGGGCTCTGACGGCTGCAGCTCTGCAGGGTCTGCAGGGTTCCACATGGCCCCCGCCGTGCAGGGCAGGGCTGGGCTCTGCGGGCGCACTCCAACCTGCTCCCCAGCAGCATGCATCCAAGAGAGAGAAGCTGCTTCTCTGCCTGCCTGTAATAGGAAGTAGACTGCAGTCGACACCAGAGAGGGATGGTGACATCCTGGGGCAGCTGAGAGAAGGGGAGATCTTTCCCAGCAAACATGGCCCTTGAGGCTGGGAGGTCTCTGAAGAGCATTTTGGGCTTGACTAGTGCACTCTGAATTTAGGGACAGAACTGTTCCAGTGTTTAATCTGTTAATGTTGAGGAGAACATCTTGGTGCATAAAACTGTGTCCATGTCCAGGATTATTTCCTCAGTGTACATTCCCAGAGGAGTCACTGCTGGTCGAAGAGAATGAACACTCGTGTGGCCTTGCAAAAGTGCTTCTCTGGCTGAATTCTCACTAGCCCTGAGTTGGTTGTGTACTTTTCAGCAATTTGTAGGGGCTTTTGGATATTGTGTGTTAACCTTTGCGATATGTGGTGCCAGTATTGTTTCGAGTCAGTGTTTGTGCGTTTTGGCGTTCAGGATTTTATTTTTGTGTGTCAGTGGTCAGTATTTTTCTTGATAGCTCTTGTTTTTCCCTCTTGCTAAAAAAGTCCCCTTCTACCCAAAAGTCGCACTACTCTTCTATTTTCTAAAGTTTCGTAATTATATTTTTTTATGTGCAGAACTGTAGTCTTTAATTATAGTGATATAGGGCCAGTAAGATGCTTTGGAGTGTAAAAATAACTCAGACTGGCTTAAACGGTGAGGAGATTTTTTGGCTCACGTAATTGGAAGTTCACAGGGAGATGTTGACTCAGTTCGGAGCTTCTGGCTTCATGTTCTTGTGATTGTCCTGTCCTGTGCTTTCCCACATGTTGGCTTTGTCCTTAGACCAGCAGCAGGGGGCTCTCGCAGTTGCAGGCCTTTTGTCCACACAAGAAAAAAGAGAGAGAGAGGGTCATTTCTAGAAGTTCAGATGAGCAAGGAGAGCTTTCTCAGAACCCCCAGCAAACCTCTCATTGCTTGTGTGCGGATTCCTGAATTAGTCACCAGCAAGGGGATTGAAATGCTCTTCCACCAGCAAGACTCACCCCAGGTCTTCAAATTTATTTTAACACGTGTCATTCACTTATTTTTTAATTTCTTCTTGTCATGTTGTGTCTCCTTTCTTCATGTTTTATATTTTGCTTTGTCCTCCCATCCCTTTTTTTTTTTTGTGAGGAAGATCAGCCCTGAGCTAACATCTGCCAATCCTCGTCTTTTTGCTGAGGAAGACTGGCTCTGGCCTAACATCCATGCCCATCTTCCTCCACTTTATATGGGACCCTGCCACTGCATGGCTTGACAAGTAGTGCATTGGTGCGCGCGTGGGATCCCAACCCTGGGCCGCCGCAGCGGAGCGCGTGCACTTAACCACTACGCCATGTGCTGGCCTCCCTTTTTTTCTTAATTAGGCTTGCCAGAGTTTTATCTACTTTGTCAATCTTTCAAACAAATAATATTAGTTTTATATACTTTCTATTTGGAAGAATATTTCATAATTTTCCAAATGCTTGAGTGTTTGAGGTCATTGTTCTGTTGTAATTTTTTTATTGGATTATGGTCAGGATGTCAGCCTGTAAATTTTCTATTTTTGTCATCTATTAAGATTTGCAGCCAAACACATCATTGATCTGTGCTTATATTTTATGTACATAAATGAAGATAATACGTTCATTAAAAGTAAAACTTTCTGTATATGTTAAGAACAGGTTATTGTTTTGATAACTCAAATTCTGTCTGTCCATGCTCACTTTCTGTTTACTTTTTAGAAAAGTATGTAAGTTTCAGGAGTACAGCTTTGTAATTCGATATTTGTCTACACTACATAGTGATCCACCGCTATGATCTAGTTTTCATCCATCACCATACAGTTGATCCCCTTCACCCATTGCACCTTCCCCCCACACACTCCCCTTCTGGTAACCACCAATCTGTTCTCTGTACCTATGAGTTTGTTTTTATTTTGTTTGTTCATTTGTTTTGTTTTTTTAGTTTCCACATGAGTGAAATCATACAGTACTTAACTTTCTCCGTCTGACTGTTTCACTTAGCATAATACCCTTAAGGTCCATCCATGTTGTCACAAATGGCAAGATTTCATTCTTTTTTATGGCTGAGTCATATTCCATTATATATATGTGTATACACCACATCTTTATCCATTCATCCATCAATGGACACTTAGGTTGTTCTGTATCTTGGCTAGTATAAGTAATGCTGCAGTAAACATAGGGATGCATATATCTTTTTGAATCAGTGTTTTTGTAGTCTTTGAATAAATACCCAGCAGTGGAATAGCTGGATCATATGGTATTTCTATTCTTAATTTTTTGAGGACCCTCCATACTGTTTCCCATAGTGGCTGCAACAGTTTACATTCCCACCAGCTGTGTGTGAGGGTTCCCTTTTCTCTATATCCTTTCCAACACTTGTTATTTCTTGTCTTTTTGATACTAGCCATTCTGACTATTTTTTGTTTACTCAATGTGCCAAACTTGGGAAGAGGTGCATTAAAGTCCACCTGGGTAGTTGTGGTTTTATAAGGTTTCTCCTTCTCTTTCTAAGCGTTTTTGTTTATGTGTTTTGCTGCCTTGGGGTTCCAGGCATTAAGGGACCCACGAGAGGTAGGTTCTTTGCAGCTTCATTAATAAACAATAACACACCCTCTCTCTGCCTTTGGTCCTGACTTCTGCTTTTCTTGATATTAATAGTGCTGCTCTGTATTCAGTTGGCCCACCTCTTGGCTTTTTCCCCTTAGTTGTAGGTATGTATTCTCACTTATTTTAGGTTTGTTCCTTAGAAACAGCGAATGCTGGCTTTTGTATCTCTTTTAACTTAGACTGAAACTCTTTATTTTGAACTGGGGTAACTGTGGTGTTTGGATTTTCTTCCATTTGCCATTTTATCATACCTGTTTCCTTTTTTTTTTTTTCCATGAGGAAGATCAACCCTGAGCTAACATCCATGCCAATCCTCCTCTTTTTGCTGAGGAAGACCAGCCCTGAGCTAACATCTATTGCCAGTCCTCCTCCTTTTTTTCCCTTTTTCTTCCCAAGGCCCCAGTAGACAGCTGTATGTCATAGTTGCACATCCTGCTAGTTGCTGTATGTGGGACGCAGACTCAGCATGGCCAGGCAAGCAGTGCGTCGGTGCACGCCCGGGATCCGAACCCGGGCCGCCAGCCCCCCTTGTTTCCTTTTCTTTTGTTGGATTTATCAAGTTTCTTTTCTTCCTTTTTTACCCCTGTTAATTTGGAAGTATTGGTATTCATCTTTATTCTGTTGTTAATAATCTTATTTTGAAATTATACCTATATTTTTTTCTGAGTTAATAACTATCAAATTTTTAATAACATTAAATTAATAACTCTTCTCCCTCATTATTGAAACTGATATTTTGCTCATTGTCCTTCACCATTCTGAGATGAGACCTTTAAAATATTTCCACTTCACGACTTCTTTTTTGTCGTATCCACTCCATCTCCTGCGTTTGCTGAAATAGTTTAGCATTTTAGTTCCAGATTGTTAATTAATGAACTATATTATATTGTTAATTATGCATAATTAAACCAATTAATATTAAAAACATGTTAATAGGTATCTTTTGTTTCATGAACTTTTTCCTAACACTTGTATTACAGTTCTCAGTTGTACCATCGTGATCATGATCCATTTAGATTTCACAATAAACATTACGAAATCCAGTGCTACTCATTATGTCCTGTCCTCTTCATCAACCCCTATCTTGAGATCCTGGCTGAGTTAATTTCCAGTGGGTATGTGTTTTTTCTTGAATAATTAATTACCTCAGATACTGTGTGTAGATAGTTTTTCCAAGTCCCTGTTCCTCTAAATTTGTCCTTTTCCTTTCACAAAAGAGTACCGTCTAGGTCAGATACATGAATCTTATTCTCTTTCACATGTGGAGTCCAATTCCAGTCTGATTATTTTCCCTTATGAAGTAACCTATTGTTTCTTTATCAAAGTTCAAAGGTTCCTCCTCCCTCCTCAGAATTCAGGAAGCCCAGGTGTGTCTTTCTTGGTAAATCTCGCCTGGGGTTGGGAGTGTGCCTCTTGAGCATCATTTCTCTGTCCTCCTTCCTAACAAGGAAGATGCTACCTGTTTTTGTGCAGGTAGCCACACTTCCTGAACTTTACACTTTTCTGTATGTCCCAAACTGTCTTCAGTGAACATGTATTGCTGTGATTAGGAAAATGGAGAGATATGTATGTTTTCTTTTAGTTATTCCATTTAGCCCTGAGATTTTTATGATCCTAGCAGAGCCGTCCCTTTACTCTTTGGAGACCTTAGCCTCCGCAGGTTAATCCTGACTGTGGAGTGGGAGCTGTATGTACATGTGATCTGACAATACTGTCGTATCCATATGCACTTACGATCTTTTCTTTCTCCCCAGGTTGGTCCTGCACTTTGGCGGTGGTGGCTTCCTGGCATTTTATAATTGTCAGATGTCTTGGAGCTCTTCCCCAGTGGTCAAACCCACCTCTGACATCTTGTCTGAAAAGTTCCATCGAGGACAAGCCCTGGAAGCGCTGGGCCAGGAGCGGCCTGTCTGCTATACGCTGTTGGACCAAAGATACTTCTCAGGCCTAGGTATGTCCGATGGAAAAGGGATGAGCCCCACAGAGTGATTTAATAGACAAGTCACTCGTCTGAGAGGCACAAAACTGAGACCCACCCCTAGTGTGCCTCGATGCTGGTCTTGAGGCAATCACTTAATCTCTTTAGCTTCGCTTCCTGCATTTTTAAACTGAGGAAGTTAGACAATCTTGACCTTCTCTCCTGCCTTCGGAATTCACACCCTAGTTATGTCATCAGCTGTAGTCTGCCTGAGCGTGACCTCCTAAAGGGCAGGGGTCATGTCTTCTCTCTCCTTGACTCCACTGCCTGGTGCAGTGCCTGGCATACGGGAGGTGCTCAATCCACGTCTGCCGGGAACTCAAAGCTGCATAGCTTGCTGAGGGAGAGCAGAGCATTTGCTAACCAGGGCCGCTCCTGGCAGATGGAGCTGCCTGCTGGTCAAAGGACAGATGTTTCAGGTCTACATAAGACGTGGGTGAAGAAGGAGATTCCTTCTCTCTGTTCAAGTGTCCTGAGCAGTGAAACTGTGAGCATGTTGAGGTGGGAAGAAGAGCTGAGCAGTTTGAAAACTAGAATGGCTAATTAGCTGGACTACTAGAGCATGCCGTTCTTTTTCTTTTTTTGTTCAATTATTTTATTGAGGTCATAATGGTTTATAACACTGTATAATTTCAAGTGTGCATTATTAATCAGTTTCTGGATAGACTGCATCGTGCTCACCACCAATAGTCTAGTTTTTTTTTTTTTTTGAAGAATTCTTTTTTTTTTTTAATTCATTTTTTTCCCCCCAAAGCCCCAGTAGATAGTTGTATGTCATAGGTTCACATCCTTCTAGTTGCTGTACGTGGGACTCGGCCTCGCGTTGGACGGAGAAGTGGTGCCTTGGGGCGAGCCCGGGATCCGAACCCGGGCCGCCAGCATCAGAGCGCGTGCACTTAACCACTAAGCCACGGAGCCGGCCCCCAATAGTCTAGTTTTTATCTGTCACCATACATATGTGCCCTTTTACCCCTTTTGCCCACCCTCCCAGCCCCTTCCCCACTGGTAATCACTAATCTGTTCTCTTTATCCATGTGTTTGTTTATCTTTCACACATGAGTGAAATCATGCACCGTTTGTCTTTTTCTGTCTGGCTTATTTCGCTTAACATCATACCCTCAAGGTCCATCCATGTTGTTGCAAATGGGATGATTTTGTCGTTTTTATGGCTGAGTAGTATTCCATTGTATATATACACCACATCTTCTTTATCCATCCATCAGTTAAAGGGCACTTGGGTTGCTTCCATGTCATAGGAGTGCATAAATATCTTTGAATTGTTGATTTCAAGTTCTTTGTATAAATACCCAGTAGTGGGATAGCTGGATTTTATGGTATTTCTATTTTTAATTTTTTGAGAAATCTCCGTACTGTTTTCTATAGTGGCTGCACCAGTTTGCATTCCCACCAGCAGTGAATTAGGGTTCCCTTTTCTCCACATCCTCTCCAACACTTGTTATTTTTTGTCTTGATCATTATAGCCATTCTGACAGGTGTAGAGCGTATTGTTCTTATTGCACCAGCCGAGGAATAAGTGCCCTGTGTTGGTGCTGAGGCAGTTGGGTGAGCTGGTGATGACCGAGTCACCTCCATATCCGAGATGTGATTCTGTCCACTGCAGGCACAGCTTACCTCATGAGGGGGAGGAGGCTCAGTGGCTCACCAGACAGTGGCCTTGCATCTTCACGTTAGGACCATGGGAGTCCCTGCACCCTCAGAGGCAAAGAGGCTTCCAGAAGTGCCTTTGGGGTATATATAGCAAGAGTTAAATCTCTACTAGTTGTTACTACTAACAGTAGTAATAACAGCCAACGTTTTTCACATGACTCCAGTGTGCCAGGCACATAGTTTCATCCTTACTGCTATTCCATAGGATATTTATTCATTTTCCTTTTATCAGATGGAGAAACTAAAGGAAGAACCATGTTGCTAGTAAGTACTGCAGCTGATACCTGCATCCAAGTGGTCTGGCAGTGAATTGTAGAGAGAAATTTTATGTGTAGCCAGGAGTGTGATTATGAAGTTCTTGGAACAAGCAGTACTTTCACTCATCCGTTCACTTCACACGTGCTGAACGCCTGCCCTCTACCATGCTAACCTCCTCTCCTCAAGGAGGCTGTTGTTTAGTGGCCCATAAAGCGTGGACTCAGTTCACGGTAACTTGAGATAGACTGCAGTAAATGCCAGGTAGAGGTTCAAGAAAGTGCACTGCTGGAACATTTTGAAGAGAGGTGTTGATTCTGGAAGGAGGGATCAAGGCTAACTTCACAGAGAATGAGGCAAGAGTAGAAAAATAATAAAATAATACCTCCCACTTTCTGTATTTCAGACCTTACACTTTACATTTTAAATAATAACAGCCAATATTTATTGAGTACTCCCCACGTACCAGCCACCGCACTCAGTTTCTGTGTGTGTATGCGTGCGTGCGTGTGACAATCCTCATTTACTGCTCACAGAAACCAGGTAACTTATCCTCATTTGACAGATAAGGAAACTGAAGCTTCAAGAAGCTAAGGAACTTGCTAGGGTCACATAGCTAGGATCTGGTTGAGCTGGGATTCAAATCCAGGCAGTCAGATTCCAGAGCCCATTTTGATCGTCTCTTTGCTATAAAATGGGCCATGCATGAGTTTTATTTCATTCCATTTCATCTTCACAACAACCTGAAAGGTAAGTATTAGCAAACCCACTTTACAGACAGGGAAGTTGACTCAGAGAATACGTGACTTGCCCAAGAGCCCCTGGTACACAGCAGAGCTGGTTCCAGGTCTTTGAGTCACTCCCCTGCTGCCATCCTACCAGCTTCAGTTTGCTTTATTAACTTTGTGGACGTGTCTTTTTTCCTTCCCTTGTCCTCTCCCTGCTGTCTTCCAGGGAACATCATTAAGAATGAAGCCTTGTACAGAGCTGGGATCCATCCCCTTTCTCTCGGTTCACTCCTCAGTCCTCTGCGACTTGGGGTCCTCCTGGATCACGTGGTGGAGTTCAGTGCAGACTGGCTTCAGGGCAAGTTCCAGGGCAAACAGCAGCACACGCAGATCTACCAGAAAGAGCAGTGCCCTGCCGGGCACCAGGTCATGAAGGAGGCCTTTGGGCCTCCAGGTGGCTTCCAGAGGCTCACCTGGTGGTGCCCACAGTGCCAGCCCAGATTGCCACCCGATGAGCCAGAGCAGGTCTAGCTCTCCTAAGGTGCTCGGCAGCCTTCTTCACAGAACCTTGCCCTTTGGGGACCATGATGTCTGAGTATCCAGAAAGGGGTTGTGGGCAGGGATTGGGACTGGGTACAGGAATTAGAGGGTGGGTAGGTTAGGGTGATGCCAGTACTGTTGTCTAAGGCAGAGTTTCTGCAGGACTAGATTTTTTTTCTTTTCTAGTTTGTTTAATTCTTCCTATCTAATTCTACCATTGTGAAAGATGAGAAAAATCATGATAGTTAAGGGAAAAACCTCCCAGAAGGACAGTGAGGCAATGAAAATGGAAGCCTGTGGAAAACAGCTGGGCCCCAACATTGCTCTGCAGGTGTTTGGTTTTGTTTTTGAAACATTGGTTGGTTTTAAGGCCCTCCACTTAAGAAACAGGAAAACAGAATTGTGTTTCTTCGTTCCCCTAGAGGGATCCAGGGATGAGGATGGGGTAGCCTCCTGCCTGGATCCTTTCCCGTGGGCTGGAGACACCAGGAGAAGGGGTGGAGGGACAACAGGGACCAGGGAGCTGGCCGCTTTCCTCTTGTGCCCAGTGGGCTTTAGATAAAAGCTACTTGTTTTCTCTTCAAGGTAGTATATTTGTAACTGTGATAATGTAAACAATGCTGGAATCAAGGGCTGTAGAGACACACTGTCAGGTTGTTAGCAACTAGAAGAAACCAGGACAGTGACGTGAAAATAAAGCCCTTTGTTATTTTCTGTTGTCCTCTTTATTTGGCAGCAAAGGCTCTTACTCTAAGTAGAACTCTATGTAGAACTTCTTGAGTTGGCCTGTGGGTCCACTTAACAGGAGCAGGGCCAGGAGCGGGGTGAACACACACCTGCTCTTCTGCCCCTGGTGCCCTCCACTGGCAGGACATCTGGTGAAGTAGAGGTGGATTTCAGTTCTGTGGCCCCAGCCTCTGGCATGGAGAAGATAGTGATTTGTGTGAGTGAAATTGAAAACAGTGGCTGATGTTTCTGGCTTTCCTTTCCTCTCATCTGTCTTAAGTCACTGACTGTTGTAAACAGTAGGGAAAGCCACTTCCTGGCAGACCTATAACCTGTGTAATAGTTAATATATACTGAGTGCTTACCATGTAAAGCACTTAGCCTAGTTCTTGCCGTGTAATCTGCAAAAACCCCCTGAAGATAGGTACTCACTCTTACTGTCTTTGTTTTATAGATGAGGAAACTGAAGTCTAGAGAGGCTGAGGAATTTGCTTAAGATCACACGCTTAACAGGGGCCAAGGGCATGCGCTGATCCCCCACCCCATTGTAGCCCCTCAGTATTGGGCCTCGAGAGCTGCACTGTGGGACATGGCCAGATCCTGGCCGATATCGTTAGGGGTGTGTCCCTCAAAGTAGCCAGGTTTCTTTTGATCCATCAGCTCTGAAAATGTGATCCAAGGAAGAAGCATCACCAACGATATCTCACAGACAAAGGGTTCTGTGATCAAATAAGTTTGAGAAATGCTGCATGCCATATCCCCCTCTTGGAGCTTCGTGGAGCTCATAAAGGCTCCAAGAAATTCCACAGTAAAGCAAACTGTTCCTTTGCTCTACTCAGTGTTTCCAAACCTTATTTTACCATGAAACCCATTTTGCCTTTACTCTTTGGAATACGGTTTAGAAAATGGTAGTATTATCCATTAGGATCTCCAGAACTTCTCCAAGCATTGTTTGCATCGGTGTTCAAATGTGCCTCTCCACTGTCTGTTTTCTCTTCAGACCATTGCCTGCAGCCAGTGTCAGCAACCCCTTATAGTCATGGCATTCTTATAGCTAATCTAAATCATTTTTGCTTCCTTATATCTAAATCCTTCCGGCTTTCCTCATGTCTCCTTTGTGTCACATATTTATGTATCTTACACAGATGCACCTTAGTTATCTCTCCCTCTTTACAAAAAGTGCCAAGTCTTTTGTTTATGTATTAGTCAGCTAGGGCTGCCACAACAGACTGCGTGGCTTAAACAACAGACATTTATTCTCATAGTTGTAGAGGCTGGAAGCCCAAGATCGGGGTGCCAGCAGGACTGGTTTCTCCTGAGGTTTTTTGGCTTACAACTCGCTTCTTGCCGCGTCCTCATGTGGCCTTTTCTCTGTGTGCGTGTCCTCCTGGTGTTTCTTGTTCTTCTCAAAAGAACACCAGTCCTGTTGGATTAGGGCCCCATCCTTATGACTTCATTTAACCTGAATCACTTATTTAAAGGCCCCATCTCCAAATACAGTCATGTTGTGAGTTAGGGCTTCAGCATATGAATTGGGGGAGGGGAGTACACAATACAGTCCATAGCAGACTACAAGGGGGTTTCGGAGAAAGTCCTCAACTTCAGAGAGGCCATCATTCCTTAATTTTTTTTTAACTTACATTAGTTTGTAAAATCCCACTACCAGACCAGATGCTGTGAAAATACTGTTTGAGTAATAGATTGCTATTTGGATCTAGAGTAATCTATGCACACTTGCACATTGTGTATATAAAATATGTATTATATAAAAATATGTATATATGTATTTTTTTTCTTAATTCAAATTTACCTTTCAAACCCATATGAGATAATATAAGCATGAAGTGCCAGGCATAAGCAGGGAGCAAAGATGGTACCCAGACAGACCGTTTCCTGTAAGTCAACATCTGTCATACAGTGGGTCCAGAGTGCAAGAGGTGATGGGATGGGGAGGCTCTACAGACGGAGGTGGGGATGGGCTGGGCTGGGCACCGCAGCCTGAGTGTGGGTCTGTGGGTCTACACCCATGAGATTTGTAGAAAAGAAAAGAGAAAAATGCTGTTGCGGTTGTCAAGAAAAGAGGTGATGGGACTAGAAACAGCAGTGGGAGTGGAAAAGAGGGGAGATGTGAGGGTCATCACAGTGACAGGCTCCAAAGGTGTCAGCAAACTAGATGTGGAGATGGGGAGAGGGAGAAAGAGCTGAAGATGGCGCCAGCCGGCACCTGAGAGCCGGAGGAGGCCGCCACCTGATTGATACGGAAAATCGGGAGGGAGATGAGCAGACTTGAGGCACGTTGAGCTTGAGGGGCCTGCACACCACCTAAGCTGTGGGGACAGCATAACTAGGAAGTAGGCCTGGCTCCCTACAAGTGCGGGCTGGGCGTGGAGGCGCCGATTTGGGAGCTTCTCTCAGCCTGATTGTCAGTTAGAGAAGGTTAACAAGGGCGGTCATGTAGCATGAGCGAAGATGGAAATCACAGGGAAACCTTAGAGAAAGTCTTGTGTTTAAGGGGCAAGAGAAGAAAGAGAAGCCAGTCAATGAGAAGTCAAATGTAACAGGAGAAAAAAGGACTTGGAGTAGAAGCTAATGGTCTGTAATGTTGGATCAAGCTGAATTGAAGGAGCAGAATGATTGAAAGAGGCTTTTGAATTCGGCAGTTTATCATATTTGAGGTCATGATGATCTTCAAGAGAGCGATTTGTGCAGAGTGGTAGCCAGTCTAAAGGGGCTGACAGCTGGGTGGGAGCTGAGGAAGTGGAAGTGATGAGGATGGTCTGCTCTTCAGGAAGATTGGCCTTGAAGGAAATGGGAAAGAGAAGGTCAGGGAGGAGAGTTATTTATTAAAGGGTGGATATAATGTGAGGATTTGTATATGATTAGTTGAGGGAAAAAACCAGGAGAGAGAGAGCACACCAGTGCCAGCACTTAAAGATGACTGGGCTGGGATGGGAAAAGAAAAATAGATCCAGAGAAAATTTGCTGGAAGTGAGGTCTTTTGAGGTGCAGTGGAGGAGTGGGGAGGTTTGTAACAGCTATTATGGGAGTTTAGAGCCACTTAGAGTTCAAGGGAAGGGTTGTAGAGCCACAGTGAAGATCCAGGGTAGTTGCTTCATTTCCCACCCTTGTCCAGCAGTGTCGAGTAGTTTAGGATCAAAAATAAAGGAAATGGATGCTAGATTAACCCACAGTTGAAGGTTGTCAGGGTAAGAATGGTGGAAGGCCAAGAGGCCAAAGGAGAATCCTTATTTTTTTTAATTATTTTTTAAATTATGGACATCAAAAGATTCAAGCAATATAGAAGTTTATAGAGCAAAATGTGGAAGAAAAATCCCCATGCCTACTCTGTCTTCCCAGGAGCAGACTTGCGTATAATTCCTCTGACTTCAGTGACTTACAGTCTGCTGCACCGAGCAGCTGAGTTGTGAGGTTGTGTGGGCACTGTCGGAACTACATGGACTTGGTGTGCGTGGAAGAAATGGGCAAGTGGAAACGGGGACAGCTGACAGAAACCATAGCTACCATGCTCCTCTCCAAAGCTCAGGTCCTGGCAGGATGCTCTCGGCAGAAAGTTCCAAGTTCTGCAAGGAGGAAGAGAAGGGGTAGCATAAGTGGACTGAAGGCGAGTTAGAGAAGAGGTACAGGTGGTACAGAAGCAGGAGGGATGGGGAGTTGAACAGAGAGAATGGCTCCTGTTGTCCATGTGCCTGTCGGATATAAGGAGAGGCTTTTGCCTGACAGAACTGCAGGTGAGGATGGGGTACATAGAGGGTGAGTCCAGGTCCCACTTAGAAGTAAGGAGAAGTGAGATATTTGTACTCAACAGATTCTAGGGGAAAGATGTATGTATCTCATGAGCTGGAGTTTTGTGATAACTGACATTGTGAAAAACTTGGAATTTAATGTTAGGTTTCAGTGGCCCTAGTCATTAAATAAATATTTCTTAAATGCCTCCTAAGTGCTAGGTTTGAGAGTACAGGGATAAACCAGACAAGAAAACCCCTACACTAATAGGAGGAGGCCGGCTTGTTACAATAGTGTTAATAGTGTTTCAACAGGTTATGGAAAAAGTGCCATGTTAGGGTGGAGAGGATAAGTGACTGCCACCTGTGTTCTAAAAGTTCCAGCATAGGGGGCTGGCCCAGTGGCATAGTGGTTAAGTTCTCGTGCTCCGCTTCGGCAGCCCGGGGTTCGAAAGTTCGGATCCTGTGCACTGACCTATATACCACTCACCAAGCCATGCTGTGGTGGCGTCCCACATAAAGTAGAGGAAGATGGGCACGGATGCTAGCGCAGGGCCAATCTTGCTCAGCAAAAAGAGGAGGATTGGCAACAGATGTTAGATCAGGGCTAATCTTCCTTACCAACAACAACAAAAAAAAGGTCTAGTATAGTCCTGATGTCAAGCATTGTTATTCAACAAAAAGTAGTGGAGACTTGTTATGTGGCAAGCGCTGTGCCAGGTACACTTAGACATGGTCTCTGACCTTGAGGGGTTCATGGTGAGGTAAAGAGTCAGAGAAGAGATAATTAGAATATAAAAAGTTCAGGATGAGAGTAACCACTGAACTTGATGGAAGGACTGAGGTTTGTGGAAATAACCACAAAATCAGAACAAACAGATGTGGGGGCCGGCCCCGTGGCTTAGCGGTTAAGTGCGCTCGCTCCGCTACTGGCGGCCCGGATTCAGATCCCAGGTGCGCACTGACGCACCGCTTCTCTGGCCATGCTGAGGCCGTGTCCCACATACAGCAACTAGAAGGATGTGCAGCTATGACATACAACTATCTACTGGGGCTTTGGGGGAAAAAAAAAGGGAGGAGGATTGGCAATAGATGTTAGCTCAGAGCCGGTCTTCCTCAGCAAAAAGAGGAGGATTTGCACGGATGTTAGCTCAGGGCTGATCTTCCTCACACACACACAAAAAAAAGAACAAACAGATGAGGCTCTTGATTCGGAGCTTGCTATAGCAAGGGCATCAGCCGCCATCACTTGCATTTGGCAGAGACTCAAAAGCATGCAGGGGAGTGGGAAAGCAAAGTGAAAAAAAGAAAGTCATCAAGTGTGTTGTGGTTGGAGGAGGTTGGCGTGGGGAAACTGACAGCAGGCTAACTGGAGGCCAGGTGTCTTATGTAATTGATTTGGGGAGCATATTTGGCTTTCGTTGTTGGTCCTGAGTTGAAAGTGGGGGCAAAAAATAGAGACGTCATTGATCAGGTTCTGACCATTCTAGGCCAATTGTTGCAGAGGTTGTGGGTCAGAGTTCTGTTATTCTATAGGGTCTGACCATTGTCCATTTGTACATGCAGCCTCCGGTTGGGCATCTAGTTCAGAGTGGAGGAGCTGGATTAGGCTCCAGCTGTGTCTTTAATAAATAGCAGCAGCATCATGCCAAGTATGTCTGTCTTTTCCTCTGGACTGGAAGCTCTTTGGGATGGAACCTCATCTCACTTGTCCTTGTTATTTTCAGTGTCTGCCACATTGTTGGTGTGCAGTGGATGTTTGTTGAATCTAAAGAACAGGTAGAGGAGAGACCAGGGAGCTTCAGAAAAGGATTCCTGAAGAAGGGGATTCCACCTGAGCTGTAATGAAGGCCTGGTGGGTAGCTAGGTGAAGAGCAAGGCAGGGCATTCTAGGCAGGTGAATTATTCAGGGGAGACCTGGGGTGTCAAGTAATGTGGCCTGTTTGGGATCTGGAAGTGCTGCCAGGGCTGGATCAGGGTTTGAAAGTAGGGGAGTGACTGGATAGAAAGCTAAAATCCAAAAAAGGGAATGTAGGTGCCAAATGATGAGGGAGTTTTTATGCTTTGCCAGAATCCTTGATTTTATCTTGAAAGGCATTTCCTTTGAGGAATTTAAAATTGAAGGATTGTAGGCAAGAAAGTAACATAGTCAAGTATATGTTTCAGATGGGATGGATGGAGAGAGATGGGAAGTCAGCCTCAAAATAATTTGGGAGAGAAGATGGGACTTGAACCAAGATGGAGCAGAGAGGAGAGATTAAGATGAGAGACATTTGTTTCTTGGACTCCATACAATTTGATGAATGATTTTGAAGGGGTGGATATAGAGAGGGAAAGGAGAAGTTAGGGATGGCGTTTGGATTTTATAATTAGGCAATTGGGAGGCTTTTAGTGCCATTCACGGGACAAATAGTTTCCATGGGAGAGAGATTTCAGTTATGGACATGTTAAGTTTGCACTGTCAGGGGACATCAAAGAGGAGGTGTTCTAGATGCAGCTCAATTCAGTAAGTATTCATTATGCACCTACTATGTGCCAGGCACTTTTGTAGATGCTTGGGGGTGTGTCAGTGAACAAAACAAAAAGATCTGTCATCATTGAGCTTACATTCTAGCAAGGGGAAACACTCTAAACATCACAAGTGAATTATGTATTATATTAGAATGTGATAAATACTGTGGGAAAAATTAGAACAGGATGCGGGATGAGCAGTGGTGGGGGGGGGGCAAGCTGCAGTATAAAATAGGGTGATCAGGGTGGGCCTAAATGAGAGGATGAGACTTCAGCAATGTCTTGAAGGAGGTGAAGGAGTTAGCCAGTTGGATATCTAGGGGGAAAATATTGCAGGAAGAGGTTAGTGAACAGCTAGACCAAAAGGCCCTAAGGCCAGAGAAGGAGAGTAGGAAAAGTGGAGGTCAGAGAGGTAATGGGGTGGAGGGCTAATCAAGCGGAGCTTTGTAGACCTCTGTAGGAACTTTGTCTTTTACTGAGTGAAATGGAGAGACATTGCAGGGATTTAGGCTTAAATCTTAACAGATCGCTGGTAGGGGGAGTGGGGGCTTCGGTGGCAAGTAGTTTCTAGAGCTTGTGAGAGATCTAGGATGGAGATATAAATTTCCACATCACCCTTGTGTAGGTCGTAGAAACGCTTCAAATCCTTTTTTGGGACTAAGGGGAATCTAAAATAAACAGTTTAAGGAGGGCACTTGAAACTCCAGGAGTGACTGACATCACCCAGAGCGAAGTGAACTGCCGGGGGGGGGGGGGGGGGGGGCAGGTATTCCATGGGGCTGCGTGTGGTGTGGGAGGCAGGTGAAAGGTCCTGTGCGGGGGATGTGCTGCGGGACTCGGCCAAGCTTTTGTTTTCCTTTGAGCTCTAAAGACCCGACAACTCGGTGGTGGGCCCACCCGCCTTTTAAATGTTTGGCAGCCTCACGCGGGATGCGGTCGCGAGCGGAGTGGGTCACCGAAGAGCTAATCTGGCCGGCAGGACAAACAAAACTGAACACGTGGACGGCTTATTGACAAAATCATAGCGGACTCTCGCCTGCTCGGCTTCAGCAGAGGCCGGCCTCCGGGAGGGCTGTCCACCTTCCAGCCTGGCGCAGGGCAAGCGGAGGAAAAGAAGGGCCCGCCCCCATTAGGAGCACCAATCTCGCTCGCCTGCCTCTTTCTCACCCTCCAATTAGCTTCTAGGGTGTGGTCGTCACGCCAGACTCGTCCCGCCGCCGATTGGCCGGCGTGTTCCTGGTGCGAGCAGCACTGGCGAATCAACGCCCGTCAGTCCACCCCACGAGCCCACGGGAAGCGGCGCGAGAGCCGAGGCCCGTTGACTTGGGCGGGAAGTAGGCGGGGCTCCGCCGCGCTGGGCCCGCCTCCGCTCCCGCCCCACCCCGCCCACCGCGCCTCCTTCGCCTAATGCTGCCGACGGCGGCCGGGTGCCAGCTGTAGGTTTCTGCGAGGTGACCCCGAGGTCTGACATCTCGCCGCCGCCGGCATGGAGTTCGTGAAGTGCTTGGGGCACCCCGAGGAGTTCTACAACCTGCTGCGCTTCCAGATGGGGGGCCGGCGGAAGGTGATACCCAAGATGGACCAGGTGGGCCGAGCATCCCTGCATCCCGGCCGGGGCGGGGAGGCTGCGCGGGGCCGGCGTCCGGGTCTGGCTGTCCGGGCCCAGAATCGAGGGCGAGGGACGCGGCGAGCCTCAGACTCCCTCCTTCCCTCGGGGCGCAGACCGCCGTCCTGTCAGGCAGCCCCGCCGGCACAGCCTCGTTCCGCTCTCCTTAACCCCACGGCGGGCCCAGCTGGACTTGATCCCCTAGGCAGGCCTCCCCTCCTCCCTCCCCGATCCTCCCTCAAGTTGTGTTGCTGCTTAAAATGTTTCAGCTCATTCAAGGCATTGGTTTTCAGGTAGTTTTGCCTCACATTTCGTTCTGTCCGTGCACACTGACATTTACCTGTGACCTAATACATGGGTTACAAAGTGAGATTATATGGGTAGATGACGTGGGAAGGGACGTGAGAGAGAATTTTGTGAACATAGTGAACTGTGCAGATATTGTCACGTGAATACCTTTTCTGGAGTGAAACCTTACTCATCCTTCCAGTTTTCGGTTACACCACCTCCTCCATAAGCTTCCCTCACTTTGCTGCAGTCTGATCGGTCCCTCCTTCCTCACTGCTCCTTTCGCTGTTTATAAAACATGTCTACGCTTCCAGGTTCTTACTAGTTATCTGTATGTCTGTCCATTAGCTACATTGTTAGCTGCTAGAAGGCCAGACCTGGTTTTGTTTATATTTCATCTGCCTCATTCCTGTACCCTTTGTTAAATGAATGCTTACAAAGGTATTTATAACAACAAGAAAAGTATTCTTAGGTGATTATTGAATGAATAGACACATTCAGCCAAATTAGTGGGTTATATCAAAAGTTTTAATTTTTTTTCCCCAATCAAAATATCGCAAATACTGTTCTTTGTTTAAATGTACTCTTAATTGGTGTCCTTTATTAAAGTGCTTTAATTTTCTATCAGAAAAAACTTTCCCCTTTGTCTCATAACGCAGAATCATCCTCATCCTTCAGTGTCTAGCTTAAATGAGTGCTGCTTCTGTTGACCATTCCACAGACCTGTATTGAACTCTTGTTCGGTGCTAGACGTTATACTGGACGCAGCCTGGCAGGATGGCAGTATAAACAAATAAGACACTCAAAGAGCTCACCATCTTGTCAGGTCAATAAAACGTTATAAAATTGTTCACAGAAAACAGGAAGGCACCATAACAAGATGCCTTTTTATGTTACCTGTGAACCTCCCTCGACCATTGTCTCTAACCTATTTTACCATATGTCAGTCCCATAGCTTTGTGGTTATTTGTATATTGGTTTTACATTCCCAGAGTCCCTTTCAGGTTTAAGATTCTATATTTGATTTTAAGCTATTTGAAAATAGGAATCTTATTTGATGTACCCTTAGTGAATTAACAAACAATAGATGAGTGCACTGCTCTCAAGAAACCTCTAGCTTTTTAAACAACATAAATTTAAGTAAATGGGGCAGAATATAATAAATGCCATAGGGAAATTCACAGAAGGGAAAAATCACTTCTGGCTGGGATAGGGGATTAATCTTCTGACGGATGCCTAAAGGAACTACAGCTTTAAATTGCTCCTATGCGTTGCTCAGTAGATATCTGTTTAATTAGAGATTCTTACTAAGAGTTCTTACTTGGAGCTTTCCTGAAATTATTTGCAAATATTTAAATTATTGTACATTTGTGTGCTTTGGAGGGAGGAGAATGGTGTCCACTGTTATCAGATTCTTCTGGGGATCTGTGGCCTAAAACAGATGGATAGTCACTGCTTTACAATCCACTCTGTAACAGTCTCCTGAACACGTCCTGTGACAGGTAATTCATTACCTCTGGTGACTACCCACTCAATTTCCAGGAAGTTCTGGTTTTCGGGAAGTGTTAACCATGTGATGAGCTGAACCTTCACTCTGTTCTCCCCCTAGAGCCAAAGTCTAATCCTTGTTTTGTAACACAGCACTTGAGATATTTTAAGAGAAGGCTCATATTGTCTCTAAGAATACTGATATATGAGCCAAATGTTTTCCTGTGGTTATTCATTCTATTTTATTCATTGCAGGTCATTTACCAACCTGGTCTCTATCCCTTGAAAGTCTAGTGTCCAAAATTGAACAGTACTTTAGGTGTGGTCTGGTTGTTTCAGAACTTCCAACTCCTTTCTTATGGATGCTGTCTATTTAATTGATATAGCTTAAGATTGCTTTAACTTTTTAAAAAATGTGTTTTAATTATAAAATATTTCAAGCAAACAGAGGGGCCAGCCTGGTGACTTAGTGGTTAAGTTCCTGTGCTCTGCTTTGGGGCCTGAGGTTTGCAGGTTTGGATCCCGGGTGCTGGCGGACTACTCATCAAGCCATGCCCTGGAGGCATCCCATATACAAAATAGAGGAAGATGGGCACAGATGTTAGCTCAGGGCCTATCTTCCTCAGCAAAAAGAGGAAGATTGGCAACGGATGTTAGCTCCTGGCCAAGCTTCCTCACAAAAAAAAAGTGTCTCTCTCTTCAAGAAGCTTATATTTCCTGAGTGATATGAAACTTATGTACATACATGAAACAATTTAAAGAATACAAAACAATAATATTCAAGTGTCAAGCAAATAGAGAAGTACAAAAAATACTATAACAAACCATTTTGTTTCTATCTCCAAGATTAAATATATATTAAGTTTTGGCTGTATTTGCTTCATTTTTTTTTTCCTTAGGAAATGTCCAGATACAACTAAAGTCCTTTTCCCCATCTCACCCTACCCTGCTCCTCAGTGTTCATTGACTTTTTAAGGCAGTCTCCTCATGCTGTGGACTTGAATTGTGCTCAGTCCAGATCCCCAATTGCACTTGTTCAGGACAACAGGTGTACAAAAGTAAGATCACCTAGGAAGTGCCAAGTAATCTTATGTACATTTTTATTTCAGGAAATTTTAGTGAAGTAGAAATGTTTTAGAGAGGAAAGTTTTCAGAAAACACAGGAAAAGTGCTTTGTAAGGTGTAGACCTTGAAGAGGTTAGATGTAGATTATCGGGGAGGATCCTCAGTGGAAAAAGCCAGCATGAGCCAAGTCATATAAAGACTGAGCCCGATGTGTGTGGAAAGATAAGGATACCAGCCCGGCTGGGATTGAAGAACGTAAGCTAGAAGTACAAAGTTCAGTAAGTGTGTGTACAAGTCCAGAAGCAGAGCGTGGTAAGTACAGCAGGTAGTGTGTAAAGGCAGAACTAGGACATGATGAAAGCAGCTAGTATCGTTTTAGAACACTAATTTGGCAGGTGAGTGAGATTGAGAGGAGATTGTATTATGAGTTAGAGTAATTAATAATGATAGTATTAATAATAATAGACAGCATTTATTAAGTTCTTTTGTTTGCCAGGCACTGTGCTAAGCTCTTTAAGTCTATTATCTCAATGTATCAGTTAGCTTTCATTGAGTACCAAACCACCCCAAAACTGAGTGACTTAATTCTGGGGATTGGTTGCACAGCAATGTGAGTGTACTTAACACTACGGAACTACGGAACTGCACACTTAAAAATGGTTAAGATGGTAAATTTTGTTATGTATATTTTATTAACACAAATTAAAAACCCAGAGCCACTGGGTTCCGCACACTCTCCTTCGGCAGTCCGGGTTTGGTTCCCGGGCGCAGAACCACCCCACTTGTCTGTCAGTAGCCATGCTGTGGCGGCAGCTCACATAGAGGAACTAGAAGGACTTACAACTAGAATATACAACTATTTATTGAGGCTTTGGGGAGGGAAAAATAAAAGGAAGATTGACGACAGATGTTAGCTCAGGGCAAATCTTTCCTAGCAAAAAAAAAAAAAAAACGCAAGAAACCCAAACTTACTGACTTAAGATAACTGTTATTTAGTTCACAATTCTCTGGGAGAGCTGGGGAGTTCTTCTGGTCTGGGCCAGCTTGGTCCCTTTCTACTGGGCTTGCTCAGCTGACCAGTTGGCTTGTGGCTGGAAGATCTGGTCGTTAGCAAGCTGTAGGCTGGAGTGTCAAGGGGAGACTAGGCTATAAATTTCTCATCATCCAGCAGGCTAGCCCCTAGACTCTTCACGTGGCCACAGGAAGAGCACAAACCCCAGTGCGCACGCACTGTCCAAGCGTCTACTTGAGTCATATTTGCTACTGTCTTTTTGGACCCCCAAAAATCTTAAGATGAGCCCAGATTCAAGGAGGTGGAAAAAAAAACTCCATCTCCTGATGGAAAGAGCCAGAAACTTCTGTGGCTATTTTGTAACTTACCACGCTTGACAACAACCCTGAAGAGATAAGTACTATTATTACTGCCATTTTACAGATTTGGAAATGGTGGCATAAAGTAACTAAATAACTTTTGTAGGGTCACACAGCTCCCAAGCAGTGGTTCCAGGATGCCAACCCAGGCTTGTCTGAAGACCTCCATGCTTCCAGTTTGGAGGCCATCTGGGATAAAGAGCACAGCCTTTGGCCCCAGACAGCTGACCAGATCCCAGGCTGTCACATGTGCTCCCAGCACATCACAGGCACTCTGCAATCCCTAGTTCCTTTCTTCCCTTCCCAGTTCTGCTGTATATGAGCTTCCTTCCAAGCAACCAACCTCCGTCCCTCCCTCTCTCCCTCTCTTCCTTCCTACCTTCCTTCCTTCTTTCCTTCCTTCCTTCATTTAACAAATATGTGACCAACAATTGCATGCCAGATATTGTTCTAGGTGCTGGAGATACAACAGTAAACAAGATAGGTGAACAGCTTGCTTTTATAAAATTTATGTTCTAGAGGAAGAGACAGAGAATTTTAAAAAAAGCAAATATACAATATTTAAGCTGGAAATAAGTACTACAAAGAAAAGTAATAGGACAAGGGATCTGCGTGTCTGAAGTCAGGGCACACAGCTTTTAGGATTGTGATTTGCGTTCAGACACTTGACTTTTCTGTGTCTTGTTTTTCTCTCTATAAAATGAGACTATTGGAGAAAACGGTAGCATTGGTTACCTCTAGAGAGGAGACTGGGTGGCCATGGTAAGGGAGTAGGAGAAAGACTTTTCTGTATATAATCTTTTGAATTTTTTTATAAGTGAGACTTGGGCCATTCTCTCTTCTAGCTCTCTAGCTCTTCTTGCTTTTTCTCTGAAGTAACAAGCTAGAAAAAAAAATTTACACTTAGCAGATATTGAGGGATGATTATTTCTATCACAGATTTGGTTGTAGGAATTCAGAATTCAGTAAACTTGATTTATACTGAATTTTTAGGAGCATATCAGTGAATCTAGGGGCTTACTGCTACCTGCAAGTTGAGTGAGATTACTCAGAGGGCACACAATGGAAAAAGCAGGTGTTTTGTGATCATGCCAATTTGGCTTCTAGCAAGTCTAAATCCTATTATTTAGACTATAGTCTAAATAGACTTAAGTCTATTTCTAAATCCTGACTCTATTAGGTGAATAACTTTTGGTAACTTAACCTCCAGGTGACAGTTTCTTCATCTATAAAATAGAGATACCAGATCACAATCCCTTAACCACAATTTCCCAACTCCAAAATGGTCTGAAAGCGAAGCGTTTTTTCCTAAGTCTGGCTCCAGATTTGGCCAGCAAAACTGCCCTGAATTGAAGTGATCCCACTTAGTGTAAATATTCAAATATTTTGCTGAAGAAATGTTAATAATCAATTATGGGGTGCTACTGCATGATGACTCGGGCTGTATATGCATTTTTTGGCCTGTTTTCTAAAACACTAAAAATTCTGAATTCTGCTACACATCTGGCCATGAAGATTTCAGATGGATTGTAGGTCCGTAATACCTTCCTTAAAGTGTTTTTTAAGGATTAAAGGTAATGATTGTATTGTGCTTGGCTCGTAGTAGCTGCCCAATAAATGGTAGTTATTGATCTTGCTGTTACATAAACTCCAGTTTGTGGGGTTACCCCCCCCCTTCTGAGGGAAGCTGTGTTACTTAATGTCTCAATGGAAGGCCGTGGGGAGGCTTCGTAGCTCTTCACTGTGGAACTGTCTTTCAGCTTGAGGCTGGAGCCACAGTCCCAGGAGTTCAGTCTTGTACTTCCAGCAGCTGCACACTCTTCCCCTCAATGCCCTTTATCCTGGTTTTCTCCCACTGGAGAGTTCTGGGGAGAGCGCTCACTCTCAGACAGCAGAGGAAAACATCTGTAGGCTCTAGGGACAGGCGCGGGAGGGTTAGCTTTTCTCCCCCCTAGCTCATAATTATTAAACACTCTGGAAAACACTACTCACCATAAAAATTTCCACTGCTTGATTCCCATATCTTCCTGTATCTTCTTGGTAGTGTGAGGTAATTATTGTTACAGCCTGGGGTACTGAAAACAAATAGGTGACTGGAGAAAGAACTAGGGGGGAAGGAGAGAGGAAAGTGATTTACTGACCTAGTGGAGGAGGTGTGTTGGAAAGGAGGGTACCGTTCTTTAAGATGGTTTGCTCTTCAAAACCAGTGCAGCTGCACCTTTGCATTTATTGAAACTCATGATTGGACATCAGCCCCCAAGCTATTATTAGTTGTAGCTGAGAATTAAAACATTTGGCAGTGCAGTGAGAGAACCACTGTGGCTTGATAACACCAGTGTATGTGAAGAGCGGGCATGGAGCTCAGTAAATAGCCTGAGTTGCAGCTATTCTGTTTCTTGTAAGGTCTTGTCTCTCCACGTTTTGAGAAGGAGTTGGTGAATTGTTTTAAAATACCTATGAATGTATTCATTTATTCATCAAACCTTCACTGAGTATTTTTATATGCCAGACACTGTACTAAATGATTTTACTAATGTATGGTGCTCAGTAAATATTAATTTTTACTAATAACTTTTTATTGAACATGGCAATAAAGTGAAATTCTCACGATTATGTGATTTTTTTTTTTTAAAAGCTTTACTCTTTTGACAAAACAGTATACATCTGTGGTAGGAAATTGAAGAAATGTACACAAGTAAAAAGAACATAGTTCACCTGGACCCCACTAGGGTCCAAGGTTCACTTTTAACATTCCAAAGTGACTGTGGGGTATATTTTAACCACTCTCCTGTTGTTAGATATTTCAAATGTTTCCTGGTTCTCTCTTAAAGATAGAGTGGGGGAGCCCTGGGGGAGAGGAGTATATGGAGACTCTCTGTACTTTCCACTCAATTTTCCTGTGAATCTATAACTTCTCTAAAATATAAAGTCTCTGTAAAACAAAACAAAACCACATAAAAACAGTCAACAATTCTTTCTGATATGCTTGCATTGAAAATACGGCTTTTTTCCCCTGGAAAAACAGTTCTTGTTTTCCTTAGAGAAGAGTAGAGTTCAGGAATCAGCTCATTACAAGTCACTGATTTGAAAGGGGAAGATGAGAAGAAATCTTAAAAGAATAGCTAGAATTCCAGAGGATAGTAGAGGTTTAACCAGTGTTAAAGAAAAACCAGAGCTGGACAGTAGTTAAAGCGGTAAAAACAGACTTTATTCAGAAAAGCTGTTGCAATAGGAGAAAGAGACCTCAGTATAGAACTGGGCTGAATTCCGAAGACAAGGAGGAAAAGTGGGACTATATAGCCAAGAAGCAGAGTGGAGGAGTCGGTGGATGCAAGCAAAGTGACTAAGAGGAAAGAAACATCTGGGGTAAGGAGGTGTTCTGGTTAAAGGACCTCACGGGACGTCCTGCTGGAGGCAGGCCAGGGCGATGGGATGGTGGGGGATGAGGAACCGGGTCAGATAGGGTGATAAGATATCCGGGATGGAGGATTCTGGCGAAACCAATTTAGCAGGGTTCTTGCTAAAATTGGCCGATGCAAAGATAGACACAGAAGTACAAAAGGGGAGATTTAGAGGAGTCTGACTAGCGTTTGGTCAAGGAGAGATTCTGTCACAGGGAGGAAGGGCAGGCTTCTCAAAAGAGGACTGGCTTCCGTTGGTAGCCTGTGGGTTCTGGGGAGAAGAGGAAGACCGAGAGGGAGGCACCGGGCGGCGGGGCACTTGCGAGAGGCCGCAGGGTGGAGCCGACCGCGGGGCGGGGCGGGGCGGGGCGGGCGGCGGGCCCCACGTGTGGGGTGGAGGGCCAGCCCCAAGCCTATTGGGGTGGAGGGAGAGCCCGCCCCGCCCGTCGGTGGGCGCCTCCCAGCTCCGCTCGCGTCTATGGAGGAAAAGCCCTGCGTCGGCTCGGCGAGTCCCATGGCCGCAGCCGCCTGCGGCACCAAGGCCATGTCCCTCTTCAAGCGGACCTGGGTGCTCAGCCCCGCCGCGGGGCCCCGGGGCACGGGCACGGGCAACCCGCCGCGCGGCTGCCCCTTGCCTCCCGCCGCCTGGCCCTCCAAGGACTGGCCGCGAGGAGAGGGCGTGTGCGGCAGGCTGCGGACCCCCACGGCCGCCGGCCGCCTGCCCCCGTCCCACTGCTGCGCCTCCACGTCCCCCACCTCCGCCTGTCTGCTCTGCCCGCAGGACTCGCTCAGCAGCAGCTTGAAAACTTGCTACAAGTATCTCAATCAGACCAGTCGCAGCTTCGCAGCTGTTATCCAGGCGCTGGATGGGGAAATGCGGTGAGTGGCGGAGGCAGCTCCTTTTGGTTTTGGGGAGGAAATCTTTTTCCAGGGACGTGGAGTCGTTCGAAGCTACTTTTCGACATGGCCCCTAGCGTGGCAGTCTCTGTGCTTGTGGCTTAGCCAGAACGCGCCCCGCCAGAGTGCAGGAAACGTTTCGGCTGGAACGCCCATGTGTTTACTTTAGAATGCCCTTCCAGGCGCCTCGCCATCTAATAGCGTCCCTGGAGGCCCAGCTCTGTCAGGGAAGGGCAGGGAGAATGGCGATGGTTATTACCTTTTTTTTAGTCCTGGCAGCTGAACCTATCTCTGAGCAGGTCATGCATTTTTCTTGGCTTCACTTAGCTACTTTGCATTTCTAGTTGTATTGAGTTAATTCTTCTGAAGTTGCCTCTGTGCAGATTCCATACATGAACTTAGACCAATTGCCTTTATGTATGATAGTATTTATACTGAGAGGTTATTGTGTCTTTCTTTTATTTTTTATCTGCAAAATACTCGTTCCGTCTAAACATTTGGCCTGTTGGTCTTTGTACAGTTGTTCTACATTAGTTCAATGTAACTCGTTCTGGGAGTAGTAATGACATCCAGCTGGTAGGTTTTTTTTAATAAATAAACTACAGAAGTTCATTGTTTCCATCTAAGAAAGGAAAACTAAGATGTTTGGTTAAGTAAGCTTTGGAAATCCTTTATCATTCTGTAGAGTTAGGGTGTAGGAGGGTTTAGAAAATGGCCTGGCATAAATGAAATGTTACTTTAAAATAAGTATCTTTGGATGTTTGTTCCAGTATATTAATGGCTGTTCCTTTTTTACAGCCATGCAGTGTGCATATTTTATCTGGTTCTGCGAGCTCTGGACACTCTGGAAGACGACATGACCATCAGTGTAGAGAAGAAGGTCCCACTGCTGCACAACTTTCACTCTTTCCTTTATGAGCCCGACTGGCGGTTCATGGAGAGCAAGGAGAAGGATCGACAAGTGCTCGAGGACTTCCCAACGGTAGCAGCATTACAGATCTCTTCTGCATAGAGTTTGTGTTTATAACTGATGATGTCCTTGTCAGCTAGCCCACATCCCTGCAGAGAACGGTAACATAAGCAGTCTGAAGGCAGCATGGTGTAATGTCGTGGTTAAGAATTCTGGTCGCCAAGACTCTGAAGCCAGACCACCTGGGTTGGAATCCCAGCTCTCCTGCTTATTAACTGGTGCTTAGTTACGTAGCCTATCTGTGCCTCAGTTTCTTCATCTTTAAGATAGAGATAATAATAGTACCTACCTCATAGTATTGTTATGAGGATTAAACGAGTTACTATAAGTAAAGCTCTTAGAATGATGGTAGCTGCTATTATTATTACCAATGTGTTTGGAAGTCCAGTGTTTCTTCTGTGGACAGATGCATTCAAATTCCAATGTTGTAAAAGATGAATTCTCAGGCTAGCTCACAAAACTGGTTGCCTGTATAATGCAGCCTGAGTATATAGCACTCCTGGCTTCTTGGGTGCCCTAAGCCCAGTAGCATGGACGTGCTGTGCTGCTCACGAAGGGTCGCAGCTTGGGTAGGGAGCAGGCTCTGCAGCTGAGGTGAGGACTGAGAAGCAGGATGATCCTCTGCTGCCTACAGCTATGTGATCCTGAACAAGTTCTTTAACTTTATTTGTGCTTCAGTTCTCTCCTTTGTAAAGTTAGAGCTGTGAGGATTAACTAAGTTCATACATATAAAGTACTTAGAATAATGCCTGGTACATACTAAGTATTCTGTAAATATTAGGTGTGTAGTCCATTCTGTTGGAGTAAAGTGGGTTATTAAAATCTTGAGCTTTAGAAAATCCCTCAAGTTTATGTTATACATGTGACTATGTCTTAGTTTTCTGGAATTTGCATGTCTTACTACACAAATAAGTGTTTCTTCCATAACTTATAAATAAAGGTTTGATTTAGCAAAATCTTATGTTCCCTAATAGCCCAAAGAAGCACTTCTTTTTGTACACAGTTGCCAGAATTTTGGGGGAAGAATAGTCCTTATGTGTCTCTTGCTATTGAAACAAAAGAAGGTTTGAAAAAGACTCCTTCGGAACAAGGGGTATTTCGGATTACTGAGATCACATTTTCAGTCAAAGCCAAAAATAAAATACAGTGCAATACAAACCGAGGGAAAAAGTCTCTGAAGAATAATTAGGTGGAGTTGACACAGTACAGTACAAAAGAAGAAAAAAGAAAAAGAATCTGTGAAGAATGATTAGGTGAGGAATTAAGAGCTCTCACCTGGGGCAGGTACTGGTGATTTGGCTCTCACAGGACCAGAGGACAGGTTCCCTCTGACTGGAAATCTGTGGACATTCATTGAGGAGCTTTTGCAACTGCTAAAACAGAGGAAGTGCTGCAAACAGGGTCACACCCCATTTATGATTGAAGTGTATTCTCACTTTAAAAAATTAACCATATATTATTCTAGCTAGAGCCTCCAAAAACAAAAACAACCTCCTTAACTACTTTTGAGGAGATTCATAGCAGTTAAATACTTTCTGGTCATGGGATAAATGTCATAGGTATTTTAAAAATCAAGGCAGCCGTATCCACTCAGCAGATGTGAGAGAATATGAAAATGTGTGAATGCTAAAATAATTTTGGGGGTATAGCTAGTAAATTTTCAGACAACATTCCACTATGCTTATACAACCTAAGCCTATTCCTTTATAAATGTAGCATTCCAGTGGAAAAACAGCACTTTGTTTTGGAAAGTTTCAGTTTGAACGTTAAATCCATCTTTTCCTGTGTTGAGTGGTAGGTTAGAGAGCAGACAGACACTACCCTCCTGAAAGCAGACTTGCCCCTGGTAGAGTCAAGGTAGCAGAAAGCACAGGCCAGGCATCACTGTTTTGCTGTTGTTAACCTTTTATATCCTTATGAATATGAAATACATGAGAGTGTGATTTTAAGATACTTGAATTGGAGGTCCTTTCAGTCTGATTCAGCTTGAGATAGGAGTATATGGAGCTTCATAGTGCCTTACTCTTCTAAAGGACTGGGCTGTCTATATGCTGATCTGTCCCAGCATCTCCTTGAGATGAGTTGCACAATTTGAAGGGTGAACCAGTTGCCTGGGGTTAGGTGTACAGTCAGTTTTTGGCTAGGTCCTAGGGCAGAACAGATAGCTTGGCCTCACTCCCGTAGTACTGCCCTTAGACTGAGGCAAGAAGGGCCCCTCCCCCCAGCCCCTCACTTTAGAGGGCCCCACTCTGGGCCTCTTCACCGTCAAAGGGGTGAGGGGTGTCTGAGGCCATGGAAGTGGGCCTGCCTAGAGCTTAGGCGGCCCCCTTCTAGGCCATGTTCTGGGTGTCTGGGATTCCTTGCCCCTAATTTCCTGAGCCCACTTCCAGAGTCTGCAGTCTGTTTCCTCAGGTCCATCTCCTCCAGGGTGGACCATGTACCAGTGACCGCGTCCCTAGGCCTGAGGGTGGCCAAGGGCGGCTGTTCAGGAGGGTTGTGGATGAAACCGTGCCCTGCAGGCTGAGGTGTTCTCATACATGAGTGAGAGATCCCTCCTCCCAGTGCCGGACCCTGTGCCGGACAGAGCTGGGGTAGGAAGGGCAGGGTGCGGGCTGGGAGTGGGGATCAGCAGTCTCGGCCCTGCTGCATTTTGGAGCAAAACCCCAAGGGACCAAGCATTTTAAACTCACATGTGAGTCCTCCAGGTTGTTATGAAGGTATGTTTGTCAAGACAGGAGAACAGAATATACTGTATTTAACAAGTTACTAGCTTGATTTTTAATTTTTAAATTTCCAGCCATGTGGTATGTGGGCCTGCACTTGTGCTCTTTTCCCAGGCCCATGGAATTAGGGCTAAGCTTAGAGTGTTCTAACCAGGTGAACTCTTCCTTGATGTATGGTTAGTCTGCACTCAGATTGAACCTGGCGCTTTATGCTCTAGTGGTCATTAGTTGATATCACTTAGAGTCAGGCTTTCTAGAACTCTCATTGTATCTTGTGGATTAATTAGAGTATATCTTTTTTATCTGATACTAGTAGAAACTAGTAATCTTAGAGACCTACCTCCAAACATAGCTTAAGGAATAATACAGGGTGTTTTCTTTTAATTGATGTCATAATAGTTTATAACATTGTGAGATTCCAGTTGTACAATATTATTTGTCAGTCACTATATAAATGTGCCCCTTCACCCCTTGTGCTCACCCGCAACTCCCTTCCCCCAGTAAGCACCAAACTGTTGTCTTTGTCCGTGTGTTAGTTTATATTCCATGTATGAGAGAGGTCATGCAGTGTTTGTCTTTCTCTGTCTGGCTTATTTCACTTAACATAATACCCTTCAGGTAATACAGGGTGTTTTTAAATGATAATAGCAATAATAGCATACATTTATTGAGCTATGAATTAGTTGTGAAATATATTTAATTATTGATTTACCATTTGTATTATTTTATATTAATGTAATTTTAACAGGTAATATATGTGATATACCGTTATCCACATTTTCTGTAGATGAGGAAACTGAGGCACAGAGATTTAAGTACCTTGCCTAAAATCACCCATGAAGTTAAGTGGCAGAACAGAGATTCAAATCCAAA
Organism: Diceros bicornis minor; assembly: GCF_020826845.1. Lineage (NCBI taxonomy): Eukaryota > Metazoa > Chordata > Mammalia > Perissodactyla > Rhinocerotidae > Diceros > Diceros bicornis. The sequence goes on along the minus strand of NC_080750.1, from coordinate 62,417,197 downwards.
AGGTCTGACTCCAGAACCCTTGTGCTTAATCACTGCCGTGCTTTATGACCCCTTTAAAAAATGGTTGAAAACAAAAAGCTGCATGTAGGTGAAGGTGGAATCACCCAGTGCTTTGATCATAACATCGTAAGGTTTATAATGAGGAGAATTTTTCTTTACAGGTTAATGGAAGCGTCACACTATGCTTGCCCCCTCCTTGGGATGTGGCCTTTCTCCATTACACTCGTGGACTCACCGTGGTATCCTTCCTTCATGTACTTGGGATCCAGGTCACCAGAGAGTGACCCAGGGACCTAGAAATGTGCTGTAGTTGTGAAGCAGAATTACTTAGAGGGACAGCCATCCTGGCTCACTCCGTTAGGCAGTTTACTGTTATTCCTCGAGAATATGGAAACTGGGCTCCGAGTGTGGAGCGAGTCAGCAATGTTCTCCCTCCCTCCCTCCCTCAGGGTTCTGGAAAAACACAGAACTCTTCACTGTCACTCTTTCCTAGATATTTTTGTTTTCGTTTTTTGAATTATATAATTATGTAATAAGTGCCAAAGAGTTGTTGAAAGGAACAGTTCATATTCAGCAGTGAAGTGTTTATTTTGGAGTATTTGTTTTTAAGAGTCTAAGCTGCTCCTCCTCCCCCACCTCCCTGGCCTTTCCTCTTATAAATAGAACTGACCTAGCCAACGATCTGTTGAAAGAACGGGATCCTGGGGAGATTCAGGGATTCAAATAACCTTTGGTAGAGTTGCTTTTTTGGTAACAATAGGAGTTACCTTTTGGCTTTATCTTGGAACAGCTGTTCTGGAAAGGACAGAGTTCTGGAAAGATTGGATTGATTTTATGGGTTTTTTTGAGTTTAACAGTTGATGTTCCTCCGAGTAATCCTCAAGTACCATATGCTTTGGATTCCCATCAGTACCCTGCAACCAGCTGGTTTTCCCTCAGGTCCTCAAACTCAAGTGTTTCCCAAGGAAGTTTTTCGCACCTTTTTGTCAACACAGACCAAGTATCTCTCACACCTTTGGTGTTTAACAAAGTCTATTCACTGTGTTTAGTCTTGTGTGTTGGCTGTTAATATTTTGTACCATTTTATTTAAAAAGTTCCATGGTGTTTTAATATTGTATTTTGATAACCTATAAACAATTCTTTGAACTTAAATAAGATATTTGTGCAGTAGCAATGAATTTTAAAAGCATCAATACTACTGTTCTGCATTGGAGCTTGGGCTCTGAAAAAAAATATTGGGTAATATGCTTCAAATTGAGCTAAGTTGAGTTGTTGAAGGAATTAAAAAGTGTAGCCTTATCATGGGGGAGACACTATAACTTCATGCTGTAAATTTTGGGACTGGTGATAGAAAATGACTGGCTGATCTCCTCAATAGAATATAAACTCTACATGAGTTTCTGGTTGTTTCCCAGCTATATATCCCCAGTGCCTAGACAATGCTTATTATGTAGGAAGTGCTCAATAATGTTTGCATGAATGAATCTTCACTGTCATGAGGTTTGTCTGAAATGAGGCATTTCCTAAAATTCTTACACTTATGCCCAGTTTTATGTGGAAGCATCTCATTTGTTATATATTGGCAAGATGAGTGTATAGAGAGACTTTGAATCTTCTTTTGAATCTAGAAACTTTAGCATTTTTAGACCATTCTATTTTAATATTTATAAAATTTGCTGAGCTTAGTATTCAGTATGTTGAAAACTGTCATAACCTAGATGTTAGGCTTATAGATGAATCATTTGGGCATCTTAATTAACGAGTTCTACCGTTGCTTTGCTTTATGATGTATAGGCACCACATTGGTTCCCAGTGTAAATACATATTTCATATTTTCTGTTTTTTATGATCTCCATTTCAGATCTCCCTTGAGTTTAGAAATCTGGCTGAGAAATATCAAACAGTGATTGTTGACATTTGCCGGAAAATGGGGATTGGGATGGCGGAGTTTTTGGATAAGGATGTAACGTCTGAACGAGAATGGGACAAGGTTAGTGTCTCTGTAAAGCAGTGTCGGTGTGTGGTGCCTAAGACAGAGCTGGGGCTACTCACTGTGAAGTTCAGAATAAGGAGAAAGTTGTCCACCAGTTCTAGGTTTCTTGGTTTTACCACCCTTCTGTTTAGCTTGAATGTCTCATCATAAACACTTAATTGGGGCTTATAGTTTAATACTTGAAATAATCCAGGCCCTAGAGAGTTTACCATTAAGTTAGGCCAACGTAGATATAACTTGTCCTAGAGATACAGTCATTATGCTTATAAAAGTGTCTTCGACTTGCTGTGGAATTTTAGGTAAATGGCCAATTACTTCATGTTATATAGAGATACCAGTAGTTTTCAAATCTTAAAAATGTGTTTTTTGTTATTTTCTTCTTTTCCATTACTATGTGTGTGTGTGTATATGTCCCTTAGTATCTGAGTCATTTCCAGTTCCATCTTAACACAAGATTAATTTGAACTCAGTGCCAGCGTGGCCCCATTTACTTAGGAGAAATAGTTATCAGTTAGACTGTTAAGTTATATTATGTGTCTGTTTCCTTAGAAACAAGAACGGTTCATGAGAATCCAGAGGTGTTAACTTTGGATCCTAGGTGTGTTATGCTGAGGAGTAAGCACCTCTCTAATACCTTACTTCTTCCTTTCCCATCATCTCCTTACAGAAATAGGACCACATGAGATGTTCCAAGTTTCTTGACACCCCCCTCCCAATTTGTATGCTGGTTATAAATGAATATATGTGGGGATGAGCTGTGGGAGACCCCACATAGATGAGGTTGTTTTCCTCAGGAGACAAAGGAGCTGGAAAGAGCTATGAGAGCAGATGATGTGGCAAATAAAATTATAATGGCTTTTATTTGGTCAGAGTTTATTCCAAACCTGTAGCCGTGTAGGATATTGGCCAGGGTAGGAGTAGGGGCCTGGGAGAGAGCACTTATTTAGACAGAGTAACCTAACTGACTATGAGAACTAAACTGAACATCACAATGCAAGGTAGCGGGGAGGAGTCTTGCCCGTTTTCCATAAGAATGGCGTTTATGAGACGTATTCATCCCCCCAGTGGACGCAAAGACATTTTAAACATCTAAACTGTACGTATTTTGTATCTTTAATAGTATTTAGGTTAGGATCTCAAAAGAAACACTGCTACATATTCATTGAGTGAGTGTAAGTATAAAGTTTGTCCTCGTAATCCTTCAAGCCTCAAAACTCATTGGCAGCATCTTTGGAGCTCCTGGTTTATGCTCCACAAGTGAGCGTGCGTGTGACTGTTGCTAGAATTATCAGTTTATGAATTTAAAGTTAAAGCTAAAACTCCTCCTGGCCAAGAACCAGCACTAGTTATCCACACAGTAACTTGCCTTCCTGCTGTGCACATCTGTTCAGGAAACTTAATTACGGGTTGTTGAATAGAGGTTACAACCAGATAAAATTGAATACTTTTAAAGACTTTTTTTTTTCTGTGTTTGGACGAAGATTAATACTTCCATTCTAGGAGTATTTCTACCCAAAGAACTATTATCTTAAAGTAAAAATATACTTTTCCTTGGACAGCACTATGAATATACTAATGTTTTTTAATTTCTGCTAATTCTTTTTAAATCTCCTGTCCACAGCTCATTTCTCTCTGTCTGGTTTCAGTATATCTTTACTCTTTCCAGATTTTTCCTCTCCTGGAACATAGTTCAGGTGCTTTCTCTTGGTCATTTCATTGTGCTCCTTGATTGGTCTCTGGCTTTGTATTGCTGTTAACCAGAGACGCTCTTTCCTCTGTGGTCTTTGCAGACTCCAGAGCGTACCTTCTTTAACGACTCTTCCCTTCTGAATTGTGCGGTGGACCTTCATTTTATAAGAGTGTTGCATTAAGTTGTCTTGGAATACTCTTTTCAGGGGAAGTTAGCTTTAACAAACTAACCACTTTTATGGAAAAAAAATCCTTTGACGATCAAGAATTATGTTACGGAGACTCTTTTGAGAGAGAGTTCTAGCAAAGTTGTTGAAGCGTGCCTCGCAAGTCAGACTACCTGGCTTTGAATCCCTGGCCTCTTACTTTCCAGATGAGTGATCTTCGGCAAGTTAATTGACTTCTCTGTTCCTTAGTTTCCACATCTGTAAAATGGTGATAATAATAGTATGTACCTCATAAGATGTTTGTGAGGATTGAATATGCAGAGTGCTTAAAACAGTGTCAAGAACATAGCGGTAGTATTTTGTTCTTCTACATGAGGATTCTGAGACACTGCAAGATCTTGAAATGTCTTCAAGATTAAACTCTACTTAGCATTCTTGTTTCTGTTAGAGTATTCTTTATTCCCTTATTGCTTTCACTCACAGTTTTGTATATCAAAAAGTTTACTGTACTGGTTAAGTTTTTCAGCAACCTTTTATTCTAGAAGCAGTGCATGTGCATTGTAGAAATATAGAAAATACAAGTAAAAAATATATCAACCAGCCAGAGATCACTTTTGTTAAATCTTTTGTACACATTTTTCTTGGTTGTTTTTTACTCCTTATATGTGTATAGTGTATATTTGTGTTTTTCAATCAAAATCAGATCTTGTATATTCTGTTTGGAACCTGTTTTTTTGTAGCTAATAATCTCTAGCATTTCCATTTTAGTAAAAATTTCATTATTAAAGTACTTTAAAAATAATCTTTTACAGTACTGTCACTATGTTGCCGGGCTGGTGGGAATTGGCCTTTCCCGTCTGTTCTCGGCCTCAGAGCTAGAAGACCCCTTAGTTGGTGAAGATGAAGAGCGTGCCAACTCTATGGGCCTGTTTCTGCAGAAAACAAACATCATTCGTGATTATCTGGAAGACCAGCGAGAAGGAAGAGAGTTTTGGCCTCAAGAGGTAACAGATTCAGGGGATTTGGGGAAAAATAATTTTAAACATTAAACCCTTTTGGTTGCAAGCGACAGAAACGCAACTCAAATTACCTTAGATGGCATAAGAGAATGTATAAATTAGGTTAAGATTTAGTTTGTTTCAGGTAAACTGGCTGAATCTAGAGGTTCAGAGCCTGTATAATCAGGCTCTGTCTCCTTTCTTTTCATCTCTTGGACAAGCTTTCTCCAAGTGGTAGATATATCAACCTATGACTCACAACATGCTAGCATAACAAAAGAGTCCTTAGGAAGGCCTGGTTGGTAGGGTTTGGTCCCTGTTCCTTATCTCTTAATCAATTACTGTAGCCAGAGGGCTGAGTACTCTGTCCAGACCTGGATTATATCTGCCCAAGACACGTAGAGTAGATTCTCCTTAACAAAGAAGAATTCTATGGCAAGAATGGGGAAAAGATGCTGGATAGGCAAAAACTACAGATGTTCATTATAAGAGACAAGAGTTCATCTTTAACTTAATTAAAAAATGGACAGGAAAAAGAAAGGCTTTGACATTGATTTTTTTTTTTTTTTTTTGGTGAGGAAGATTAGCCCTGAGCTAACATCTGTTGCCAATCCTCCTCTTTTTGCTGAGGAAGATTGGCCCTGGGCTAACATCTGTGCCCATCTTCGTCTACTTTATATGTGGGACGTCTGCCACAGCATGGCTTGATAAGCGGTGTGTAGGTCTGTGTCTGGGATCTGAACCCGCAAACCCCGGGCTGCCGAAGTGGAATGTGCCAACTTAACCACTATGCTACCAGGCCGGCCCCTGACATTGCTTTTATTTGGAAGCAAAGCTAGAAAGTCTTATAAATATTTCCTTATTTTACCACAGCATTTACCTTTTACTTTCCATTAAATAGTTTCTTGAAACCAAATGCTTTTAAAGTAAAAAAAGGCAAGTGACAAAGGGGGAAAAATATTTGTAACTTATACTGCAGATAAATGGGTAATATTCCTACTATAAAAAGAACTGCTAGAAGTTAAGAAAAAGACCCACTGTCCTGTAGAAAAATGGGCAAAGAGATAACAGATAGTTCACAGAAAAATGCAAATGATCCTTAAACATCTGAAAAAGTGATCGATCTTACTCCTAATAAGAAACATTCACACTAAAACTACCCTGAGCTCAGCATCATAGTTTTTCAAGGTTCCCAGGTGACTCTAATGTGCAACCAGGGCTGAGAAACAGCTCCTGACCACCCCTCCTTTGACACCAAGACTCGGAGAAGAGAAGGGGCTTGACTAAGGACCCCCTGTGCCTCAGTGGCTTTCCTGGAAGGGAAGCCTCAGTCTCCAGGTCCCAGCTTGGCACCTCTCCAGCATGCCACACTGCCTCTCAGTCGAGCACATCGCCCGGTGCAGTTCATGAGCACCAGCTCTGCGGCCCAGTACACGTTTCACTCCCCTCTACGTAAAATAGGATAGTTCGCTTTATAGCTCAGGATGGTGGTGTGAATAAAATGAGATCAACTTCTAGCACAGTGTTTAGTCAGTTGCAACAGCTTAAAAAAAAAAGAACCCTGAGATAGCATTTCTCACATCAGATTGGCAAATTGTCCTGAGTTTAATAAGCCCTGAGCAAGACTGGGGAAACGGCCCTTGTGTGCGCTGTGGGGTATACAGTGGTACAACCCTGAGGGCAGGCACATGGCAAGTGGTGGCTATAGGAGGTTATTGACCACAGCATTGTTTGTAATAAATAACTCAGATGTCCCTCCCTATAGGACTGATGGAATGAACTATGGTATGTCCACCCAGTGGGGCAGGAAAAGAATTGTACACTGTGGAGTTATCTCCAGGTTATATTATTAAATGAAAAAAACCGGGTGCACAACAGAGTGTGTAGTTTAAATGGAAGGAAAAAACAAAAAGTAATAAAATGATTTCGGTAATCTTATTGTGAATAATACTGGTATTGAAATACTGAAACTATTATAGAAACTTTGTAGCATAAAGCAAATAGGTAATTGTATTCATATCATTAGGAATCAAGATTTTCAGTCTAAAATAAAAGATACAAATATAAAACAATGAAGTTAAGCAAAAACTCCCGTAATCTGGAACTGGAAATATCAGTATGAATTTATGATATGGTTTCTCTTAAAAAAAAATGTCTAGGGGCCGGCCCTATGGCTTAGCAGTTGAGTGCACGTGCTCCGCTGCTGGCGGCCCGGGTTCGGATCCCGGGCGCACACCGACGTACCGCTTCTCTGGCCATGCTGAGGCCGCGTCCCACATACAGCAACTAGAAGGATGTGCAACTATGATATACAACTATCTACTGGGGCTTTGGGGAGAGAAAGGGAAAATGAGGAGGATTGGCAATAGATGTTAGCTCAGGGCCGGTCTTCCTCAGCAAAAAGAGGAGGATTGGCATGGCTGTTAGCTCAGGGCTGATCTTCCTCACACACAAAAAAAAAAAGTCTAGCTCTTAAAGGTATAGAAACAGTGACCCAAACCAGTAGTAAAGCATATCCCTGGTGTTAAGATTATGGTCTTTTAATACCATTTCCCACTAAAAGGAACCTGAGCAATAGTAGGGGCCAGAAATATACAAGATGAGCTTGGAACATAGTGTCACACCAGGAAGTAAGGGAGTTATCAAAGATTCGGTAAAAAGATACGGGAGTCAATTTGAAGGGGCTTTTGCTGGCCACATATGGGAGAGTTTGAATATCAAAAAGAATAAAAACTATAATGGGTTGAAACACATCAAATATGTTTAAATCTAAATCAAAAATTAACGAAAAGCAGATATGCACCTCTTGATGCATCAAGAGGCACATAATGTCTGATTTTTGCCCACTTTTGATGTTAGCAGTCATACTTCATGCCTAGTTCTGTTAATTTATTGGGCTTGCAAAATAGTAATTTTTTATCATAGTTTTATTGAGATATAGTTCACATACCATATAGTTCACCGTTTTAAAGTTTTCAGTGGTTTTCAGGGTATCCATGGAGTTGTGCAGCTGTCACCACAATCAGTTTTAGAACCTTTCATTACCCCGGAGGAAATCCCGTGCTCACTAACAGTCACTGTCCATTGTCCCCTGACGCCCGCTCTCCATCCCTCAGCAACCAACACTACTTTCTCTCTCTGTCGTTTTGCCAGTTCTGGACCTATCATATAAATGGAATCATACAATATGTGATCTTAGTGACTGACTTCTTTTACTTAGCATAATGTTTTCAGGGTTCATCCATGTGCTAGCATGTATCAGTACTTCATTCCTTTTTATTGCCAAATAATATTCATTTGTATGGATATGCCACATTTTATTTATCCATTCATCAGTTGAGGAACGTTTGGGTTGTTTCCACATTATTATTATTAATAATGCTATGAACATTTGTATACAAGGTTTTATGCGGACATATGTTTTCATCTCTCTTGGATATATACCTAGGAGAGGAATTGCTGGTTCATACAGCAGCTCTGTATGAACCAGCAACGCCGACCTTTTGAGGAACTGCCAGACTGTTTTCCATAGTGGCTGCCCCGTTTTATAGTCCTACCAGCAGCGTATGGGGGTTCCAGTTTCTTCACATCCTTGCCAACACTTATCTTTTTTTTTTTTAACTGTATGTGTGTATATATACTTGACATCTTTTTTATTGTGGTAAAGTGTACGTAATGTAAAATATAGCATTCTGACTATTTTTAAGTATACAGTTCAATGGTATTAAGTACATTCACAATATTGTGCAACCATTACCATCTATCTCCAGAACTTTTTCATCATCCCAAACAGAAACTCCATACCTATTAAACACTTAACTCCCCATTCCCTTCTCCCTATTATCTATCTTTTTGATTATAGCCTTCCTAGTGGGTATAAAGTGATATCTCATTGTGGTTTTGATTTGCAGCCTCTGGTGGCTAATGATGTGGAGCATCTTTTCATATGATTATTGGCCATTTGTGTGTTTTCTTTGAAGAAATATCTATTCAGATACTTTTCCTGAATACTACTAAAATACTTTCAGATATTTTAATTGGGTTGTTTGTGTTTTTATTATTGAATTATAAGAATTTTTTCTATGCTCTGGATACAGGTCACTTATCAGCTATATGAACTGAGAATATTTTCTCCCATTTATGGGTTATCTTTTTCCTTTCTTGATGATGTCCTTTGAAGCACAAAAGGTTTTAATTTTGATGAAGTCCAATTTATCTATTTTCTTTTTTGTTCTTGTGCTTTTGGTATTATATGTAAGAAACCATTGCCTAATCTATGGTCACGAAGATTTATGCCTACATTTTCTCCTAAGAGTTTTATAGTTTTAGCTCTTACATTTGGTTCTTTGATCCACTTTGAGTTAATTTTTGTATATGGTGTAAGGTAGGAATCCAGCTTCATTTTTTTTGCATGGATGTCCAGTTGTCCGAGTACTATTTGTTGAAAAGACTGTTCTTTACCCATTGAATTATTTTAGCACCCTCATTGAAAATGGTTGACCCTAAATGTGAGGGTTTATTCCAGGACTTTCAATTCTATGCCACAAAATAATAATTTTTTTAGTTCTATTAATTTTGTTTTCATTTATTAGCTAGACTGATTTTATAAGGAGATGCCTCCCCTCATCTACTATTTGGTTACTGGGTGGTACAGTTCATATAGGGAAGACAGTATTTATACTCAATTCTTTTATTTTCCCAGCTTTTAAGGTAGTGAATTGGTTTTCTGTTATCCTCAGAAGGTGACTAATTAGGTATTTTTTGTTATCATTATAAACTTGTGGATTAAAACGTATTTGATTGGGTTCAATCTACTGTAATTATTCTCACTATTAATAAAGCTCCAAGTTTCACTTTTTTGGTCAGCAGAAAGTTCAAGTTGGCACCCGAGTTCTCTTGATGGTACCCTTATAGTCTTTGATAGCTTCCTTACCATTGGGTATGTCAAGATGTCCTAAGCTCATTTTGTCCATTTTTTGCCTGAGATCTGGACTCAGTCTAGTTCTTCAAGAAGCCCAGGTTTCTTTTAATGGGAAACGGTTACTGAAGACCACACTGGGCGCTAGGGATATGCATTGCTCTTAGGGTAGTCATTGTGTGTGTGTTTAGTTTTCAAGTTAAAATACCTTGTAAGTTTATATTGATATTTCCAATTCAAACTCCGGACTATAGGATTGTTACATAATCTCTTTTGTATTAGATCTCTACGTCACTTCTTCCTCATTGAGATTCGTATGCCTCAGGGAAGTAAGAGATGATAGAAATAGTATATCCATAACTACTCACTTGCTTTTTTCCACATTACAGATCCTGCAGTCTCTTTTTTTTTTTTTAATTTTTTTACTTATTTATTTTTTTCCCCCAAAGCCCCAGTAGATAGTTGTATGTCATAGCTGCACATCCTTCTAGTTGCTGTATGTGGGACACGGCCTCAGCATGGCCAGAGAAGCAGTGTGTTGGTGCACGCCCAGGATCCGAACCAGGGCCACCAGCAGCAGAGTGCATGCACCTAACCGCTAAACCACGGGGCCGGCCCAGACTTTATTTATGTTGTGTGTGTGAGGAGGACTAGCCCTGAGCTAACATCCGATGCCAATCCTCCTCTTTTTTGCTGAGGAAGACGGGCCCTGGGCTAACATCTGTGCCCATCTTCCTCCACTTCATATGGGATGCCACCACAGCACGGCTTAAGCGGTGCGTCGGTGCGCGCCTGGGATCTGAACCCGCGAACTCCGGGCCAACGAAGCGGAGCTTGCGCACTTAACCGCTGCGCCACCGGGCCAGCCAGATCCTGCAGTCTCTGAATAGTGATACTAATACTATTATCACCAAGTATGATTATTGAAAACAATTGAAAATATTTTTTTGCATATGCTAGTTTAATTCCTATTTTTTATGGTTGTATTTCTATCTAAATTGTCAGATCAGATAGCCATTACATACTATAATATCTCCCTTTTCCCCCTTATTTAGTCTTAATTTTATGCTCACCACCAGTCTTTATATTGATGTCTCTAGTCGTTTTGGTTTTCTGAAGCTCACGCTCTGGAAAGATCCATGAGGATGACAATTTCCCATATTTATGCATATTGATAATAGTTTGTGTCCTTTATATTTGAAGGTCAGTTTTTCTGGGTATAAAGTTTTTAGCTCACATTTTTGAGTATCTTAAATGTGTTACTCTGTTTTCTTCTGCTTTAAAGACTGGCTTTTGAATATCTAATGAAAACTTAATTTTCTTTTCCTTACAAGTTATGGTTCTTTTTCTTTTCCTTGATGGCCACTGCCTAGATCCATTGTCATTGGAGATGCCAAATGGTGGTATCCTAATTCCATCATCCTTTCTGCATTTATTAGCTGGAATTTTGGATTTTGTGAAAATGGTGGCAGTGGTGGCAGCAACATAGCTTTTGGATTTTCCCAAATTCTCACAAAAAATGATGAAACAACTCAACAAAAAAACTAAAAGAAACATACCCCAAACCCAGCCCATGGATAACATGTACAAAAGTACTAAGTGACAGAGCATCCCCAGGAACTCCACAACACAAGTGGGTGCAGACAAAACACGAGCACCACAAACAACACTTGCCTGCTGCTGGAGCCCATGCAGGAGAACGCGGGGGTTGGCCACAGGGTGTCTAAGAGGCCTGAGAACAGGAGAGGCCCCAAAAGAGCCAACAGGTATTCACTGGACAGAGGCCCGTTTGAGAAGAGCAGGTGAAATGGAGAGGAGTTTCTTCTTCAGTAGTGAGTGAGTCCATGGGGGCCATGGCACAGCCTACAGGAGCTGGAGTGGACTAGTCTCCTTGAACTGGACACTGACCAGCCAAGATTCTCTTCCAGGATTGGGCTCCCCATTGAGTAGTGAAATAAAAATTGAGCAGAATAGGGGACCAGCCTGGTGGTGTAGTGGTTAAGTTCAGTGCACTCTGCTTCAGTGTCCTGGGTTTGCGGGTTTGGATCCCAGGTGTGGACCTACACCACTCATCAAGCCATGCTGTGGCGGCAACCCACATACAAAAAAAAAAAAAAAAAAGAGGAGGATGGACACAGATGTTAGCTCAGGGCCAATCTTCCTGACCAAAAAAAAAAGAAAAAAAAAAATTGAGCAGAAGAGACCTAAGTGACATCAACCAAATGCAATATATGGATTTTGTTTAGATCCTTATTTGAACAAACCAAGTGGAAAAAAAAATTTAGACAATGGGATAATTTGAACACTGGATATTTTGTGTTAAATATTTATCATTAATATTTAGGTGTGATAAGATATGTGTATAAGAAAGATTCCAAGTCTTTTAGAAATTCATAATGAAGTATTTGTGGATAAAATGATATATCAAGGCTTTAATTTAAGATAATCCTGGGACTACGGCAGGGGGACGTATAGCTGGAATAAGATGGGCCAAATGGCAGTAATTGTTGAAGCTGTGGATGGATACATAGGAGTTCATTAACTATTTTCTCCAGGTTCTTCAGGACAATCTAGTGCCATTGGTCTCAGTGGGTTTAGGTGCAAATTCAGAATGGATAACAAATTTGACTGTCCGTAGAATCTCCTAGTCCTTTTAGGCCTGGTCATTTATTTTGGGGAGTGTATAAAGTTACAGCAAGTATTATTCTTCAGGAAGCTTAAGAATTTCCCAAGAATAAAAGTGAGTTATTTGCTAGCTTCAGAGAATCCTCTAGATAATATTAAAAAATCATCAAGCCAATCTCACTATTGGAGTTAAGGATGTTATTTCACTTTCAAGTTACAAGATTCAAGGAGGTAATGTTCTTACAGTGTAGACCCAGCTCGTCTTCCCCAGGTGTGCTTGTTCAGCAGCACTTTCATCAGAATTGGGAATGTAATGTTAATCATTATTATTTTGAGGCCTGGCCATCTTGAGAATGTTTAATGTGTAGCTTGCTGTACTGTTGTAACTGATTTTGTATATATCTGGATATGTTTCAGGAATAGACTAATGCCTTCTGAATAATAGGAGGCCTCTTTAGTCAGAGGGCATCAAAGTATTGCTCAGTACATGCTGTGCTAATTGTCGCAAAGGGACACTTTCCTAAATACTTAGCTTACTCTTAGGTTGTGATTAGATAGACTTTGACTGGTAGTCGTAAATAGCCATTGCATAACAAACGGTGCATGATTTCACTCGTATGTGGAAGATAAACCAGCACACGGACAAATAGAACTGTTTGGTGGTTACCAGGGGCTGGGGGGTTGGGGGCTGGGCACAAGGGGTGGAGGGATGCACTTATATTGTAACTGACAAACAATAATGTACAACAAAAATTTCACAATAAAAGAAAAAAGAAAAAAAATAGCCATTGCATAGAGCTTAAAACGGACATGATTTTGGTGCAAGATGAGTCAGCAGCTAAGGAAGACTTTACTGTGTATAATAGTTCTTATTCACAATGATGCTTTCATATTGCTCATACATTCTTCCCTTATGCACATGTTGACTTGTTTTTTAATCTTATCTGTCTAGGTTTGGAGCAAGTATGTTAAGAAGTTGGGTGATTTTGCTAAGCCAGAGAATATTGACTTGGCTGTGCAATGCCTGAACGAACTTATAACCAACGCCCTACACCACATCCCAGACGTCATCACCTACCTTTCAAGACTTAGAAACCAAAGTGTGTTTAACTTCTGTGCTATTCCACAGGTATGGAATGGGGCTATTGTTGTATATGGGAGGTAGAGCTAAAGGGAATGGTGTGGTGGTGTGATGGGGGTGGTTAGAATGCCTTTACTGTTTTGGTCTGCTGTATTCATGAATATGGTTCCTTAAAAAGACGACTCTAGTTTATTTTCTTTTGCTGGGAGGTAGGCAGTGTTTCACAATACCTCCCCTTTGCCCCACAACCACCACACTCAGCTCAGCCTTGAGGTTAAATCTGCTCCTTTCCAGAAGCTTTCTTCCATCGATTATTCTAAACTAGTTAGATCCTTATCCTCACAATTAAATGTAGGGCTTTGGCCTAGATTTATGGGAGTGCTGAGTGCTTCCTGTAGGTGAAGCTGTTATCATTATAAAGTCTTCATTAAGCACTGCTGTCCTTTTCCTAGAATCTGATCCTATGGACCTACCCCCTCAATATTCTAAGACCTTACACTTTTTAAATGCCTTTACCAATTATTTCCATTTTAAACTCAAATAAATGAAGAAAATCATAGGATTTAACTGATTTGGAAACTTGGTTTGATCTTGTTGTAATGACCAATCTTGAATGTTTGTTGGAACTAAAATCTGTATGCCCAACTTAGGCTTCCATTTATCCTAGAAATAATTTATATTTGAACTGGGAAACTACCCTCCCCTTTTCTATTGTTTTTCCCCCTCATGTTATTTTTTAATGTATAATGATTATGTTCGATGTAGAAAAAATAGAAAGAAAAAACAAAATAGAAAATTCTTTTCAGATATTAATTTGAGATATATTTTCCAGATGTAATAATTCATTGCTCTAGCATGGAAAATGTTGCATTGGCTTGTATTTGTTTTTTCCAAATAAAAAGGAACTCTTGTGGCTCAACTACAGAGTTATTTAAGACTGCAAAGACCCCTGGATTGTGTGTGTTGTTGAGAAAGGAGGAGTAGGAAGTTAAAAGTCTTGACATGCTTTCTTCATGGGGATTTTTTCTTGGTTAGTTACATCTTAGCTCTCTGGTGCTTTCTCATTCTACAGAAGGTATTCTTACCTTTTCATGATGATGATTGCTTACAGCACCATTTTTCATTTTGTTCATGAAATGAAATGAATCAGTGTTTTTTCTGTCTTCTTATTATCTGTAGGTGATGGCCATTGCTACTTTGGCTGCCTGTTATAATAATCAGCAGGTGTTCAAAGGGGTAGTGAAGATTCGAAAAGGACAAGCAGTGACCTTAATGATGGATGCCACCAATATGCCGGCTGTCAAAGCTATAATATACCAGTATATGGAAGAGGTGGGTTTTTATTTAATTACCTGGATAATTTGTAGCTATTTTTATGATTTAAATAATGTCACCATTTAAAGATTTCATATTTGGATGTCAGATGATTCTAACTCACTCTTATGGCGTAAAGAGACAGGAGTTGGTATCCTTTATTAGGAAAAAGTATATGCATAGAGAGCTGACTGTTCAGAGCTGCACAGTACCCTGGTGAGAATAAATACGAGGAGCAAGGCTTTAGGATGGAGCTCCTAAGTAGAATCAGATATTTTGAGCTAGAAGATGATGTTAGAGGCCAACCAAGCTTCTTGTTTTGTGGGTGCAGAGTGTGAAGCTATGACTTATGTTTGCTAATGCAGCATCTGACTAAGTGGATCTCGGATCCCAGTCCACATTGCCTGATACCCAATCTAGTACTTTCCATTACATCATAGGCCTCAACTGAGAAACCACAGTAGGGAATTTCAGCAAAGGAAAACCATCAAGTTGCAATTATTTCTAAATTTTCTAATGCAAATCTCATTTTAAATGCCAAAACTGTCCTGTAAACAAAACATACTTGTTCGAGTCAAATCGCCAACTGTGGAGGGTATAATATCTGACTAGATTCAAAAGAACTTCTTCTTAGAGGCTGGAACTCTCTAATGACTAGGCCCTAGAGCAAGGGTTCTCAGATGGAGGTAATTTTGCTCCCTCTCCCCAGGGGACACTGGGCAATGTCTGGAGACATTTTTGATTGTCACAACTGGGGAGGGGGCTGGCTACTGCCATCTGGTGAGTGGAGGCCCCGAGATCCTTAGGTATGTTCTTACTGAAGATTGAACTACTACAAAAGTATATGAAAACATAGAAAGACGCTCCTCACTCCTGCCTCCCTGGAGATCACCGCTGTCACTAGTTTTCTGCATCCTTCCAGTCCCCTGGTTATACCTTTACAGGGACATGGTTTGTAACAGCAGTTTCATTAGAACAGAGTCTATAACACAATTATTTCCTCTGATTTCTATTGCACATCCCCTTGTATTTCCTCCATGTCTTCTATCTGACAAGTTTTGGACCTCAGCATTTCCACCAGAGGCACCTATAGAAGGTATAGGAGAAGACCAAATTTTTAAAAAACCCTAAAATCCTTTTAGTGACTAGATGAAAGTGTTCAGCCATTGACCAAAATATTGCTACTGACAAGACTCAGGACACTCTGGTTCACCATATAGCCAGCACTTATTTTGGGCTTACTATGTGCCTGGCATACAACCGAATAGGTGGGTGCTATTAATATCAAGGAAACTTGAGGCCCTAACTCCATGGCTGGAGGCATCACTTGGACCCAGGTCTGGCTGGCTTCGGAGCCTGTGCTATTCACCACGATTCTGAGGGGTTGCATTACCCTTTCCAAACTGAATACTGCCATTTTAGGCACTGCGTCTCCATTTTATATATATATAAACATTTTATGTAGTATGTAGTTCAGAAATATTTTGGTTTTGCAATTTTATTCTGATCACTAATTTTAGAAAACCATTTTTTAAAAATGTGGTAGGCAGTTCTATTACTATATTAAAATTTGGATTCTGGAGTTTCTCTTAACTATTGGAATTAAATGCTAGTTGTGATTCACAGTTTGATTTAGGGCAGGGGTGGGCAAACGACAGCTGGCTGACCCCGTTTTTGTAAATAACTTGTTGCTGGAGCACGGCCACGCCCATTTCTTCACGTGTTGTCTGTGGCTGCTTCTGCAGTGCAGCGGCGGGCTCAAGTAGCTGCTGCAGAAGGCGGCCTCCAAAGCTGGGAATATTGTTTGGCCCTTTAAGAAAACGTTTGCTGACCCCTGATTTAGGGCATCAGTAATTTTGTTTAAAGTTACTCTCCTGAAACTCAAGGTCTTTTGGAGGAAATGTTAATATTAATACTTAAGTTGATTTGATTCAGAAAAATCTCGGAAGATTTCAGAGTCTCAAGTAATAGAATGTGATTTTTTTAAATTATTATTTTATTGAGGTCATAATAGTTGATAACATTGTGAAATTTCAGTTGTACGTTGTTATTTGTCAGTCACCATATATATGTGCCCACCCCCCCAACACTCCTCCCCCTCTGGTAATAACCGCTAGTCTGTTCTCTTTGTCCATGTGTGTGTTTATCTTCTAGAATGTGACAATGGTTTTAATGTCAGTATTAAGGACATTTTGTAAATCAAATTTCAAGTTGAAACTGTTTGTATGAAGTCCACAAGTTGTCTGATCCTGTTCCTCCTCACCCACCAAGTCTGTCCTTTGCAGTAAGACAGGAAGACGTTTATTCCGTCATGCCCCTGGACTTACTGGTTGTAGCAATAATACTCCTGCAGGGACTGGGAAGATCTCCTCACGCAACTCTAATGTTTAAAGGAAGAGCTGAAGTGAAGCCCAAATCCTCCTGAGGTGGTGGACGCTGCTCCTCAGGGCCCTCCGTCCTCGGGAGCAGCCTCAGCTTACAGCCTCGATACCTGTCAGCTGGTGGGAACCACAGGCAGCTATTTTGAGACAGAAACAAATGCGCAGGCAAACAGCCAGAAACTTTATTTCCTTCTCCACCAAAGTTAATTCCTTGGCAAGGGCAATCTTTCTCAAGCTGACAAAGCTTCCGGTTTCACCCTCCCTTTGGTTAATCTAGAGCATCGCCATGCTCTTCAAGCCCTATTCTCTTGTCTCCAAGTGTGGGCCTCTGTCCAGCAGCTTCTACGTCACCGAGAGCTTGCTGGAATCTCAGTCCCTGCTCAAACCTACTGAATGAGAATCTGCCTTTACCAAGATCCCCAGGGGTTCCTGTGACCATCGAGTTTGAAAAGCACTGCTCTGTATCACCAGCCTCTCGTTCTCAGGTGACTCTGCCTTTTACCCATGTGAAGAAGTGCGAGGTTATATGTCGGGAACTCACTCCACCCTTGTCTGTGTCCGCCTCTCGTGTGCAGGCCTGACCCCCACCTCCACATGCTCTTTCCCTCCTGTCTGTCTGCTCAAGATCCTCCCGCCTCGAGTATCCAAACCCGTCCTCTTCCCTGGGTCCTTCCTCTCAGCTTACGTCTGTGCTCAGGCCGCTCACTGCGAGAAGGGACCAGTCGTAACTCTGCCTCCACATTCACTCCTCTCCACCTCCGCCGCTCCCTCCTCTCCTTCACAGCTGAGCCCCAAGAGAGAGCAGCTGTACTTGAGGTTATTTATTCATTCCCATTTTTTTCTCAACCCACTTCATTCTAGCTTTCGTTCCTACGAAACTTTTCCTACCGAAGTGATTTCATAACCTCCTGATTTACAAATCTAATGACCAATTTTTAAAATTTTTCTATGATCCCACTGTATCATTTGACACGGGATCTTTCTCTCCTTGAAGCCCTTTCCTCCTGTGGCTTCTGTGACACTTGTCTCCTGTTTAACCTCTTACCTCTCTGTCGACTCCTTTCCTTTCTGGCTCCTTAGCTGCTATTTCCTTGAGCTCTTTTTTTTTTTTCCTCCCCTCTTTTTTTTTTTTTTTTTGTGAGGAAGATCAGCCCTGAGCTAACATCTGCCAATCCTCCTCTTTTTGCTGAGGAAGACTGGCCCTGGGCTAACATCTGTGCCCATCTTCCTCCACTTTATGTGGGACGCCGCCACAGCATGGCCTGACAAGCGGTGCCTCGGTGCACATCCGGGATGTGCCGCCAGCAGTGGAGCACGCGCACTTAACCGCTATGCCAGGGGGCCGGCCCCCTTGAGTTCTGTCTTGATTTTCATTTTTTCTCACTGCACAGAAGCTGTCTGGTTCTCTCATGTATGGCCGTGGCTGCTTCCTGCACCATGTGCTCATCGCTCCTGACTTGATTACTCCAGCTCAGACCTTGGTTGTAGACTGTTGTTGTTGTTGTTGTTCATGACATTGCCATTCGCCTAATCGTGGAATCCAGATGACCTGGGGAATGTCCCCAAGTCCCCCTCTATTCTCCCTAACCCCACGTAGGAATCTCCACGTCCTGCCTCGTCTACCTTTAGGCTTTCTATACTCGTCAGGATTTTGTGTGCGTTACCCTCTGACTGAGCATTTCTAGGACTTTACCTACAAAAATAACCAGAAAATTGCAAGGATGTTTACTATAGCATTTTGTCCTCAATCCTCATTGAGAGGGAATTGATTAAATTGTAGTACATTCATACTATGTGGCTTGTGTTTAAAAAAAGAATGACATAATTTGTAGGTTCTGGCATTAAAAAATGTCTATAAAAATATTCTGAGTGAAAAAAATCATAGAACAATATGTTTATAACCTATTTTAAAAATAAAATTGTATATACATATAATTTAATATGCATAAATCAGAGTCACATGTTTATACATTATATATAATATAGTCATGTATATTGCATATAATATATAATACGTATATATGACATTTTGTGTTTATAGAAAGGTTTATATGGGTATAGCAAAATGTATAAAAGTAACTATGCTAGTATATTATATTAATATATATATGACATTTTATACATTTATATATATAGACATTAAGGGCCTGGGGAGATTAGGTGTGAAAGTAAGTACACCAGGCTGTGGCTGAGGGGAGTAGAGTAAGGGAATTTTTTTTGTTGTTGTTGTGAGGAAGATCAGCCCTGAGCTAACATCCATGCTAATCCTCCTCTTTTTGCTGAGGAAGACTGGCTCTGAACTAACATCTATTGCCAATCTTCCTTCTTTTTCCCCAAAGCCCCACTGGATAGTTGTATGTCATAGCTGCACATCCTTCTAGTTGCTGTATGTGGGACGTGGCCTCAGCATGGCTGGAGAAGCGGTGCGTTGGTGCGTGCCTGGGATCCGAACCCGGGCTGCCAATAGCGGAGCGTGTGCCCTTAACCACTAAGCCACAGGGCCAGCCCCAGAGTAAGGGAATTTTGACTTTTTACTTTATTTCTGTATTGCTTGTTTTTACAAGCATAATTCCATCATCCAAAATTTTTTTAAAGAAATTAAAGAAGAAATTGTAGTTTCATCCCCTTCTCTGTTTTTCTCCCTGTAGCTGTCCTTTGTAGCATAATATTAGATATTAGATATCATTAGCATATTCCTGCAGGCATATTCTTTGAGTTCCTTGTGATGTTAAATTGTAGCTGTGCTTTTTTCGGGGGAGGAGGGAGGGTGGCAAGTATATAAGATATGTTTGTGGAAAAAATACCTATTATATACTGAGATTTTTGGGAAAAAAAATTTTTAATGCCTGCTCTGTCCTCTTCATCCTCTTTGCTTCCTCTCGGCTCAGATCATCGTCACTTCCCACCTTAGTAACCTCTTACCTGGTTTGTCAGTTTGGGTCATTAAACGTTTCTGGAGCCCTGCTGTGTGCCAGCCGCAGGGCCAGGCTGGAGAGAGAAAGCTGAGTAAGACGTGCCTTTGCGACTTGTAGTCTAGTCAGGGAGACAAATACAAATAGATGATTTCAGTGTAAGTTATAAGGAAGGACTATGTACAGGAAAGCAGCTCTTGGGCCACCTGGGGGTGTGAGGCAGGTTTTCTAGAAGATACGATACCTAAGTTGAGACTTGGGTGATAGGTAAGAGTTAGGCAGGTGTAGGACGGTGGGAGGAGCATTCCAGCAGAGGGAGTGGTGTGAGCGAAGAAGGGAACAGAAGCGTGCAGAGGGAGGTGCGCAGCAGGTGAGGCTGGAGGGTGGAGTGAGCCCAGGTCATGGGCGGCCTCGCACTCCACTTTAAGGAGCTCAGTCCTTATTTGGCAGGTGATAGGGAGCCCACTGAGGTTGTCAGGCAGTGGTTTTCCATCTCTGGGGACAGTGTGGAGAACAGATGAGTGGATTTAGGGGTTCAAGCACAGAGGCAGGAGCCCAATTTGGAGGCTGGTGCAGCTCAGATGAGAGGCACTGAGGGCCTTAACAGGGCAGTAACAATAGGCACGTAGAGGGAGATGGGGAGGTTTGCAGAGCGGGTAGGAGGTGTGGAGGGACAGGGAGGACTCGAGGGTGCCTCTTAGGTGCCGTGCTTCTGCTCTTGCCTGCCTTCGTCTGGCCTGTTGCCCACACCACAGATTCCATCTTGAGTCCCTGAGCTGCGTCTGCCCAGTCTCTCCAATACCATTTCCCCTTCTCCGCGTTACTCGGCTTCAGCCTGATCAAACTGCTGACGTTCCCGAGCGCCTGCTGTGCTCCTGGCTCTGTGAGGTGTGGGGATGCGATGCTCAGTGCAGACCTGGGGACCTGCCCAGGTGCCGCACATGCCCAGGCCTCCCCGCTTGCTTCACAGGACGGGCTTCGGGATTACACAGGCACGGAGTGACATCCTGCCTTCTTAGTGGAGTGACTTGGCGTCATTACTTTCATGTTCTCTGAGCCTCAGTTTCCTCATTGGTAAAATGGGCATAAAATATCTACCTGTTGAGGATTGCTGTAAGAAGTCAACACAGAAGTGTTTATAAATTTCCTAGGACTCAGTGAGTGGCACTTAACTTTTTTTCCCTCTTTCTTTAACAGATTTATCATAGAATCCCCAACTCAGACCCATCTTCTGGTAAAACAAGGCAGATCATCTCCAGGATCAGGACACAGAATCTTCCCAATTGTCAGCTGATCTCCCGAAGCCACTACTCCCCCATCTACCTGTCGTTTGTCATGCTCTTGGCTGCCCTGAGTTGGCAGTACCTGAGCACCCTGTCCCAGGTCACAGAAGACTATGTTCAGACCGGAGAACGCTGATCTGGAATCGGTCTGGAAGCTGAGGTTCACCATGACGTGGATTGATTTTCTTCATGGATGGATATTGGCTTCCCCTCCTCTGTTCCCTCCTGCTTTAATCTCTAAAAGAACTCTGTGGGCTTGGACCATTAGAAACTGTGACATGCAGTTGAGAAGAAGATAAGAATAGAAGGGAAGGATGCCTCATCCTCAGCTGCCTGGGGATGCTCGTGGGTGCTGCTCACCTCTGCACATGGGGGCTGATGGCAGAGCACCCACTGCCGTGGGTTCGGGGAAGTGGTTGCATATGGGCCTGCTGGGAGGTCTTATTTAGTGTGAATCTTGGCAAGGATTATAATTAAATGTATTTAATTTGAAGCAACCTTTCAATATCTATTCTAGTAGAAAATGAAGTGAATTTTCTTTCTGTTCCATTCCTGCTTTTCCTCGTTTTTTCTTCAGTTGATTTGGATGGAGTAGGTATGAATGTTTATAGTTCTGGGTAATATTCCTGTGTTCCTAAGAAAGGCAGACTGTCTTCTGCACATGAAGGCTAGGAATTAACTTCTGGGTGTTCTGGTACTATTTCCTCGTTTAAAGGGAGTTCGGCTTTCAGAAAGAAACAGCAGGATTGCCTTTGGCCCCACTATGGAAGATTGGTCTCCAGTTAAGCCTGACATTTTTGAGAAAATTTTTATAATCAACAATTGAATTACTCTGCATTCAACAAGGGCAGTTCACTTGAAAGTCTGGATGACCATGGCATGTATGAAACTCGGGAATGGAGTCAGTGATTGAGGGACCCATGGCCGGCCGTCTGCTGCCACCACGAAGCCAGCCAGAGCAGTACTGAGAAGGGACACAGCCGCCCAGCCCCTGCACGACTGCCTGCTGGAAAATGAGCAAGTGGCAGCATTGCCTCACCGCTCCACCTCGTAGCCTGCGTTCACTGCCAGCCTCCTCTACTTACGGCTCATTCTCTTAGCTGCATTCAGAAATTTTATTGCATTCAGGGGTTTCTGTTTCAGTTTTTTTTTTTTAATTACTAGTTTATACACTGAAGTCTCAAGTAAGGCAAAAGATGTTTTCTGGTGATTGGCTTGAGAGCCGGATGACACTTGGCCTTATCCTCCTAGCAGAGTGGGTCGCCTCCCTCTTGACCCCAGCACAGCCAAGGCTTGTAGTGTCCTGTCGCTCACAGTGACTCACTGAGATTATCAGCTTGGACGGGAGAACATGGGCCCCTACTAGGGGTGTGTTTGAAAAAGCCCCTCAGGGTGAGAAGCAATGTTGCAGTGCATTGAAGTACTTTCTAGAAGCCACTAATGCTCTCAGACTATATACTATACAGTATATAGTCTACTCTTTGGCTGCAGTCCTTTGTGTACAGTGACTTAATCATTGGGTTTGAGGTTTTTTTCCAGCAATAATGTTGGATTTACATTGTTAGATACACACCCTTACTGATTTTCCTCCTGTGACCACTGCCGCTGTCTGACACAACTGGCTTAGTTTTGATCAATGGAGGCTTCAGTTAACAGGTTCATTTGAGGCTCAGTCCTGGACAAACTAGTCACCACACTGAAGACATAGGAACTTGCCACATAGAGTACAGCTATAAGCCAGACTTAACAGTAGTTTCCCAAGTAATTTAACCATCAAAACTTGATTTGAGATTCCAAGGTAGGTTGTTAAAAATCTATATGTTGAAATCTAAGATTAGTTCTGCTAAAGTTGACACAAGACAACCTGGTGGAAGGGCCTTGGTCTGAGCTGGACGTACTGGAAGCTTCTCTCCTGGCTCAGTCATGACCTGTGGGACTTGCTAAGCTTCGGTGTGGTTTAGGTGATTTCTTAGGTCCCTCCCAGCTATAAAGCTATGCAATTTTTAGTATCACCGGCTTGTGCAAAGGTCTTAGCTCTTATGCCCACTCTTAAGCTCTTTGGAAGATGATTATTTCTCAGCTAAAATTGCCAGATGAAATACAGGGTGCCCAGTTAAACTTAAATTTCAGATGAGCAATTTCTTTTTAGTATAATTATGTCCCAAATATTGCATGGGACATTTATAATAAAAAAGTTTATCTGAAATTCAAGTCTAATTGGGCATCCTGTATTTTCATTTGCTAAATTTGGCAACCCCACCCTCTACTACACTTGTAATGTAATTAATCGGATATATAGCATTCCCAGCTTACAGTCTACTTGATTCCTGCTTACAGTGGGATACTGTAAGTTTTCCTCAGAGGAGTATCTGACCCCTCTGAATCTAGGGCTTTAAATTAAACTCAGTTGTTAAGAGATAGGAGAAAGACCTGAGCTCTATGTTTTGGGAGCTTCTGGACACGCACACCCTTCTCCCTTTGGGCAGGTGCTTGCAGCAACTACCTGGAAGCCCCATTCTTCCGTCTACTGAGCCATTTCTCTGGGGCTGGGGTGTGTGTGTGGTGGGCTGGGGGAGGGAGGAGAGGGCTACCCATTTGTTAAGCATTCTAGGTTATTAGCAGTTTTGGAAGCAGAGCTCTAAGGCTGGGGTTCTCAAACTTTAGTGTGTATCATTATTTCCTGAAAGTCTCAGATTGCTAGGACTGTAGACTTTCTCAGTAGGTGTGGGGAGGTGCCCCCAAACTTGCATTTTTAACAAGTTCTCAGGTGATAACAAATGTTGCTGGTCAGGAGAGCAGTTTGAGAACCAATGCCTTATTGAAAGCATTATCCTTCAAACTTTAGTGAACATACGAATCACCTGGAGTCTTGTTACAGTGCAAATGCCAATGCAGAGGTCTGGCCCCAAATTCTGCATTTCTATCAAGCTCCGAGGTGATGGCAGTGCTGCTGGTCTGTGGACCACTTCCAGCAGCCAGGTTCTGCAGAGTAAAGCTATCTGATGCATATCAAAGAGTGGAAAAGCTTGAACTACCTATCTTTGCTCAAACTTCTAAATCTGAAATGTCTAAAAATATGCCCTTCTCCAGTTAAAGAATGAAAAGTCACTGTCACTTCTGTCATCTTATTGGGACAGGCACCCAAGGAGAACTTATCACATACTGAATTGATCTGAGGTGATGAGGTGATAATCAATGGGGTAATTTGAGCTTTATTCAAGTACTGGAATCGATCCCAACCATAAAATTGCTTTTTTTTTGTTTTCTAACAAAGACTCCTTAAACCAAGTGTGAAGACACCCTGCAATTCATTTTGCTACTTCATTGAGCACATCTCTGCTGGCTGCTAGGATGAGGAGGGAGTTGCAGGTGGGCACATGGTTAAGACTGGGGAAAGTAGCATGGAAATGGAATTATTCAACTCCGTTTGGGAGCAGGTAGAATATACCAGAACTTCACTGAGGTTTTGAATGTATTCTAGTTGGAATTGTAATAAAGTGATTACAAATCTGTGGTTTTGGTAACCCTTGTTAAGCATTTCATAAGTACTATGATGAGGTTCACAAATTTTCCTAGTGTTCACCAGGTGTTTAAGAGCTTATTTGAGGTAGCTTCTGATTCCTAACTTCTGAGTCACATCAGAAGTCAGACTTCCCAAGCTTTTGGAAATAGTCTGTCAGTTGGGAAAGGGAAGTACCTGAGGTGCTGACAGGCCAGTGTGATGGACACCAATTCTAGTTCCCTCAAGAACTGGTGTACTTCATTGCTATGACTCTTAAGTAGGCCTTTGCCAAGGAATAGTTCTTAACCAGCAGTGTAGATCAGAGTCATAGGGAACGCTTGAAATATGGCATGCAGGCTCTGCCTCTAGTCCATTCCGGCGTTGGAGGGCACCAGGGAAACCTGGGGACATGACCAATACACCGTGCCTATGTGAACCTTCAGGTCACTGCTGGTTTGTGGTTGGTAAAAAAAATCAAGTACAGCTATGTTCGTAGCTCTTTAAATTAAGCAGGGGCAGAGCTTATCAAGGCTTGGGGCAGTGTAGGGGATGGATGCACAGAGAAGGGTTGATGAGAATGACGGGACTACAAAGAGATAGAAGCCATGGTTCGAAAGTATGGCTAGGGCAGAGAGAAGTTAAAATTAGGTATTTATTTTGTTCCACCCAACTGAGGCCAGATATCCTGGTTCGAGTTTCAAGGGCACCCAGATCCATAAGAACATGATTCCTTCTGGGAGATAAGGATAGACAGCAGCTACAAGTCTACAGACAGTGACAAATGATCGAGATCCCAGCAGAACGCAGACTTCACACTGAAGGAGAAAACTTTTATTGGCACAGTCATTCCTTTCTTTGTAAATTAACAGAGTGACGTGGTGATTTTTAGACAGTAAAAGCTGGTTTCTCCCAAACTAGTTTCACTGTGGTATTAGAGGTCAGTCAAATCACAACCACCCCGTTTTGTTTTAAGGAGACAGTCTCTGTAAAACTAGTACAGCTCTTCCAATGATCAGACTCTCATTCACATGATCAGCTGAGGTGCACAGAAAATAAAACTTCTATTAAAAAAGAATCATGCCAAGGACAAGACCAGAGAGGGTTAACAACAGCGCAAAGCTCAGACGCAGGGGCCCTGGGAGAACGTGGCTTTCTCCACAGGGCTGCCCGTCCCACTATTTCTCTTCTCAACCTATTCCAAATCTAGAAATCTGCTTGTTTAGACGTACTGCCGACGTGTGGGAATTTGTCTCGTTAGGAAGTCCACTTTAGGACTTCTTTGGAAAACCTACAAACCCTTTAGGTCTGTCTTGCTCCCTGGGAATGCACGGATGGGGAGGGAGGAGGAGGTGGTTGCAGGAGCCGGAGCAGCGGGCACTACACACAGTAGTAGTCTGGGGGGGAAGGACCCACTGGCTTGCAGCAGGGGCTTACGTGGTCTGAGTGTGTGCATTGTGACAGCAGTCCGCTGACCACGCTGGGAGGGAGCCAGGCCTGGGATGTGTTTCCTTGGAAGACAACTCTGATGGCAGACACGAGGTTTGGCCCAATCCAGTCCTTCAGGCCCTGTCTAAAAGCTCTTGTATCTTATCTGAACTCAATAAAAGACATTCCTCCCCCAGCCCGACCCCAGCTGGCTCTATTTAGGGAAAAACTGCCCCGGGCTGGCCGACAGGCCGCAGCAGATTAGATCCTCTTCCAGTATTGATCAGTGCATGGGATTCCAGCCACGATTTCCGATTCAATTCCACAGTGATCCTGGCCTCTGAGGATTTTAAAGAAGCCTGGAAAGCAAAAGTAGGATGCCTTTAAAGTAGGCCTTGGGTTTTGACCCTTGCCAACACATTCAGACTCATCCCTGCAAGACCTAGGAGCAGAAGTCACCAAGCCAGCCCCAAAGCAGTCACCAAACTGGCACCAAGGTGCTCTGTCAGTTTCTACTGTTTGCCCAGGAGCCCAGCTCCACATCACGAGGCCTCTGGACGCCCCTTCACTGGACCCTACGTCACCGTCACCACACCTGGTACGATGGGGCACTGTGGGAGGCACAGCAATTTGAACCCGTTCCTGGTCCATGCCACCCTCTCTCAGGATCAGACTGCCCTTGTGGCACTTGTGGCAAAAGGAAACCCCAGCTCACAGGCACCTGGACATCTGGAAGGTCACAGCTAAGCCCCAGGCCTAGGGTTTGGAGCTGTGCAGCAGGTAGAGCAGAAACGGACATGATGACCACTATGATCCGGCTCACAACACTCTATTCTGGGCAGGAAGGGAGCTCCCACTCACCATTGTCACCCCAGTCAGTGTTCCAGGAGTTGCCAACCAGCCAGTAGGGGGTGCCATCCTCCACTCCCCAGCCCAGGATGCGGACGGCATGGCCTCCCATCATTTCTCCAGTGACATGTTGGTACACTCCTGAGAAAGGAAACACCCATTCAGAGACAAGGCCGCTGCCCCATCTCCCACAGCATCCCTCCAACTCAGGTGGCTACCTCCAGTCAGGACAAATGGGGTACAGAGGCCTCAACAGGCCTGCCACAAGAAAAGGATGAGACCCATTGTTTTCAAAAAGGGTTCTTGCCAAACCCTGGTGTTCTATCAGAAGGCTCCAGGGGTTCCCACAACATTTGGAAATTATTTAAATATATTTTTGAAAGCCCAACAACTCAAATGTTTAAGTAAATATTAAAATGGAGTCCAACAAAATGTGCTTATTGGTTGCCTTTAAAAGTAAAGTAATAAATTCTAATTTAATAAATATACTTAATGTTAAAATACTAATTATCTGTTTTTCATACAGAGGATCCATGTAAGGATGTATTTCTCAAAAGGGTTCTGTGGCTGAACGAGTTTTAAACTGCCACTCTGGGGTACACCCTGGAGACGTGAAGTAGCAGAACGGCTGAGCTGGCGACAACCGATGTTGATCAGCGGAGAAAGATACTGGCTGAGGTGCTCAGAGGGGGGCCACCCAGGCTATCCCCTTGTTGGTGAACCACTTTGTCAAACTGGAAATGCATCCTTTTATAATACTGGCTGGGGACTGTGTTAAGAGCTGCCAGCTTTACAGCATTTTTTTCCTTGCCAGAATCATCTTCCTTTGTGTCCAACCCTTGTTTTCTAAGAGTTGAGAGCTGGGAAGTTTTCAGTCCAGCAGCATGTAAACGAGACAGAAGCAGTTAGCACAGACTCTTCATCGGGAATGTGGGATTTCTAAGACAGCTGTCAGGCCAGGACTGTCCAGTTCCCCAGGTTGAATCCCCACAGCATCGCACACAGCAAGGTGCTTCTTGTTTACTCATCCACTCAGCGGTAGGCAGATACTAGGACTTTGCCAAGACAAACGTCAACAAAAAGGATCACTCAGTCCAGACACATAAAATCCATAGTTACAATGTGAAAACACTGATAAAGGGAGCCAGACAGAGGCGGGAGCTAGCGGCTCCAGGGAGGTGAGGACAGGTTCCCGAAGGAGATACTTGAGTTGGCCTTTACAGGATAAGTAGGAATAGGCCCTATAGAAAAACTCTGGAGAGGGTATCTGCGAATTACATGTGCAGAAGATGCAAATGCGGGCAAGAGGGCAGAGCAGGTGGGAAGCTGCTGAGAGCAGTGATTATGAGTGTCAGGGGCCAGCTGCTGAGCGGTCTGCAAAGAACGAGAGCCGGGCAATGGGAGGTCTGACACTGTCCTCCTCCTGAAGGCTCTGCCTTCCTTACCTGATCAAGTCCTGCAGGTCCCCAGAACCCACACCTTCCCTCCCCCGCACTGCCAACAGGGGTCAACACACACCAGACTTGTACAGCAGGAAGTCCGAATACACAGAGAAGGCCGCCTCCACCGGGCCGTTCTTGAAGATCTCTGCCATGATCTCCTTCTCGCTGCTGGGGACGCTGTAGGAACTGCATCCTGGCAAATGAACCAGCCAAGTAGGAGTGAGGCGTGCCTCCTGCATCTCCATCAGCCAATTATTCACTCATTTTTGGGGAGTCGCCAAGTGACGACTGGGCGTTTAGGGGACTTGCCCAGCTCAGGCCATCAGGGAAGGCTTTCCGAAGGGAGGAATGATTGAGCTGGATCTGGAAGCTTAGAAGTGGGCTCTGTGGTGGGAGGGGGCAGTGAGCATAAGACCCTGGAAGAAGGGCAGAGTGGTATCCGAAAGGATTCTGGATCTGATTATCCTCCTGTAAAATGAGGGGTTTGGTCCCTTCCAACTCTGAGGGTCTGTAACTCTAAGACACCATGCCTGAGGCTGAATCCAGGGTGGAGACATGCAGAAAATGCAGTGTGTTGCTCCCTCTGGAGAGAGAGGTATTAATGACCTTCCCTTCTCCATCCTGTCTCCCTGACTCCAAGGTCCAATTGCCCTGGCCTCTCCCTTTGTCTGGCTTGGGAAGGGAGTCAGTGGGTCCTGAGCCTGCGTGTTGGGCAGCCCGGGCCCCACCTTACCGTAGTGTTTGTCTTCTTTGTAGGATGGGCTGTAGCCGGGCTCGCAGATCTTGCTGCACTTGGGGGTGTCCCCCCCTTCCCCCGTGCATGGGGGCCGGGAGCCATTCACATGGTGCTCACAGGGAGGAATGGAGTAGGGTCTGCAACCTGGGGGGCCAAGAAGAAAGGAGGTTGTCAGCTGACAGCCCCTACAGAGGACCCCTGAGGCCAGAGAGAAGAACTGGGGCAACGGCTAGCGGAATTGTAGTCACTCTCAAGTCTGCAGCATTGGGCCGGCCCCGTGGCTTAGCGGTTAAGTGCGCATGCTCTGCTGCTGGCGGCCCGGGTTCGGATCCCGGGCGCGCACCGACGCACCGCTTCTCCAGCCATGCTGAGGCCACGTCCCACATACAGCAACTAGAAGGATGTGCAGCTATGACATACAACTATCTACTGGGGCTTGGGTGGGGGGCAGTCTGCAGCACCAATGCTCTCTTCCACCTGGTGCTAATTCTGCCACAGAGAGGACTGGCTTGTCTTTCTACCCCATTTTTCTGCCCAGTTCTCCTGCCCTCAACCCTCAACCTTCACTTCATAATGGAAAATGAGACCATTATTATTCACTGCTTATAAAATCTATCTGGCCAGATACAGGCTGAGGGCAGATACTCACCTACATGGGAGTCATAAAGGCCACCAGAAACCAGGCCTTGTTTTGTCCAGAAGTTCCAAGCTTCAGCAGGAAAGCCCCCATTACAGCTAAGAAAAGAGCCATTCATTAAATTCATTATGAGAGAAGTTCTAGCTGCTCCCAGACCGTTGCCTGGTGCCCAAGGCCCCAAGCTCCCAGCCTTGCCCGCTAAGATCCTCAAGAAGACAGAAGGACTCTCATAGTCACGTCTACAACAAACCAGATTGTGCCGTTTCTAGAACAGGGATTCTCAATCAGGCACCACATTAGAACTCCCTGGGGTACTTACAAAAAACACTAATGCCAGGGATTCTGATTTAACTGGTGTGGGGTGAGGCCAGGCACACTTTTTTTTTTTTTAATCTAGTATTTCTAATCTGCAGCCCAGCTGAGAACTGCTGTTGCAGAACCAAGGCCAGAGTTGGTGGAAGGCAGGCACCCGAGGCAGGGATTCAGTTCTGTGTGACCAATCTGGGGACCCAGCATCCTTAATTACAGAGAAGGAAAGAGGCCCGGAGGCTATTACACTTCCTTGAGCAGGAAAAGGGAACAAGAATGACAAAAACCAGACCTGAGATCAGAAATTTAACCACCGATTCTGGGACCATCTGTTTTGCCCAGCACCCACCACCCAGCTCTGTGGGGCCAGCCTGGTTTGAGGCAGCTCCCAGAAAGCAGAAGCTACACTAGGGCCCACTTCCACACTCCCCAGGTCCCCACACTGTCTTGGCAAAGGACCATCCTCCATCCTGAAGGAGTACCACTCCCATTCCCCGGGAGCCCTCACGGTCACCGTCCACCTGAGGCAGCCTCAGCCTAGAGTCTCCCAGCACCATTCCCAGGACCCGGGCTCCCGCGGCGGAGGTGCTACCTCAGACTCACCCGTCCCCACACTGGTCACCACAGCAGGTGAGCAGGTCCTCGGCAGACACCTCCACACTGACATGCCCATTGGTGCGGACGCAGATCCGGTCAGAAATGGCTTCCACAGCTCCAAATGCCTGCAGGAACACACCTCATCCAGGTGAGCCCCACTCTAGACTGTGGGCCCTTGCAGCCATCACCTTGGAGGACCACAGTGGCACCTCAGACCTTCTTGGTGGCTAAGTCTGTCCCAATGTCAGGTGAGGGTCCTGGCCCTCAGGCGCAGCTTTAAAGCAAGAGACCAACCCACCCCGAACCTCTTCCTGAGCACTCAGTTCACTCCTGAAACATGTGGCTTTTGGTTTCTAACATTAAGACACAACTCGCACAAAGCACAAATACTGCATGATTTCACTTATATGAGGTAGCCAGACTAGTCAAAGTCAGAGACAGAGAAAGTAGAAGGGTGGCTGTCAGGGGCTGGGGGGAGGGCGAACGGGGGGGTTAGTGTTTCATGGGGTGAGTTTCGGTTTTGCAAGATGATGAAGAGCTTTCTGGATGGAGGGTGGTGACGGCTACACAATAATGTGAATAATGCCACTGAACTGTACACTTAAAAACGATTAAGATGGTTAAACTTATATTATGTGTATTTTACCACAGTGGAAAAAAACAAAATTAAGACAGCTCATTGATTACAGATACAGACGGGATGCTTCAAGAAGCAGGGCAGGGCTGGGCCAGCCCCGGGGCTTAGCGGTTAAGTGCGCGCGCTCCGCTACTGGCGGCCCGGGTTCGGATCCCGGGCGTGCCCCGACACACTGCTTCTCCAGCCATGCTGAGGCCGTGTCCCACATACAGCAACTAGAAGGATGTGCAACTATGACATACAACTATCCACTGGGGCTTGGGGGCGGTGGGGGGGAAGGAGGAGGATTGGCAATAGATGTTAGCTCAGAGCCGGTCTTCCTCAGCAAAAAGAGGAGGATTAGCATGGATGTTAGCTCAGGGCTGATCTTCCTCACAGGGAAAAAAAAAAAAAAAAAAAAAGAAGCAGGGCAGGGCTCAAAACTAACGGTATTTGCTGATGGACCGGGACAGTGTGTCAAACAGAGAAGTAAACAGCTTCACAACCCACACACAGGCCGTGCCCTGAGCAGGGTGCTTCACACGTCTCTTCTTCCACCTAGCCCTTGCAAGAACTCATGATTGTAGGGATCTTTATGATTTTTACATTGGTGGAAACTGAGACTCAGGAAGTTTATGTGACAGTTGGTCCCACCCCATCTCCCTGGTCACTGCCACCCCCACCTGCTCCGCCTTCACTCCAGCCCCTCCCACCAGCAGGGCCTCACCCAGCAGGAGCCACAGGAACCCTGGTCTCGGATCTCCTTGATGGTCGGGCAGTTTGGCCACTGTTCGCGGGCATCGAAGTTTTCAGGCAGAACCATGTCCTCAGCAAACCAAACTCTGGATAAGGAAGGTCTCCATTACAAGCTTGCATCTTACCACTCACCCCACCCCGATCCCCAGCAAAGGCAAGCTGACTTGGGATTATAACCTAGCAAGGGAGTGAGGCACGAGGACATCTGCAGGGATGTCCCCTTGGAATTTTATAAAACAAAACCTGATTCTACTGCTCAACACAATTTATCATGCCATAAGCTTCTTTCAAGACTTATCATATGGATATTTTTCAAGAGTTTTAGCCACAGCGTCCAGACAGCGTTTCTTGCTTCCCCCACCTCATACCCAATCACAAATGTGTGCCCAGGTTCCTCACACCATGTCCAATATCTTCACCCTTGTGTGATGTCCCATAACTTAACTACCCCATCCTCACTGTGAGATTTTTCTAATGCTTCCTACAAGAGTAATATCTATATGAAAACGTCCACTGCAAAGTTTTCTAGAAAAATAAAACATTAATGGCAGATCACATGGCTTTTCTTTATATTTTCCTTAAATTATTCAAGATCAGGCCCATCCAGATCGTGGAGACCCAGATGCGGGGCCTTTCCCACAGGGGCTCTGAGACACCTGGAGAAGCACAACAGGAAACACTGGCATTTGGGGCTGTACCCTGGGCCTCAAGTAGAGTCCCTGCAGCTCTAGGGGAAGTGAGACCTCCGTCCTTCCCACTCGCCCACACGCCTGCTGCCAATATGGCAGCAGTTCAGGTGCTGCAGTGCATCCTCCTCAGGGAACGGGCACTCACCTCTGGGGCAGCTTGCGCCCACCCAGGAAGGTGCCACACAGCCTCTTCACGTAGCTCAGGTCCACATTGTGGAAGTTGTGTCCGGCCTGGAAGAGAACCCCAACACAGCAGTCACCCACCAACAGAGGGGGTGTTTCCAGGGACAGGGCAGATGTGGGTGTGCACGCCGCTCACACGCAAGGCCTGACAAGACCTGACAAGACCTGAGGTCCCATCCAACTCAGCAGAGCAAGGGGGCCGGGGCACTGCCAAAGACTCAATGTCTGCTGTCCCCAAAGTTCACACGTTGAAACAGCTGCAGCCACCTCCCTTGGGAAGCAGAGTGCACAGACCGACCCTCGGAGGGGACACACTCAGGAAGCGGCCCCCACAGCTCACCTTCCACGTAGTGTTACATTTGTTAACATAGTTGACCAGCTCATCCGACAGCGGCTGGAAATATGGCCTGCTCCGGGCACTGGTCAGCACCACCAGGCAGCTGAGGGTCGCCAAGAGCTGCCACATTTTGGAAGCTGGACCCTAGATTCACCTAGAAAGGGAAGGACACAAGACATCAGGATGCTCCTCCTTCACTCAGGTCAAGCGCTCAACACACACACGGGCACCGTCTCAGGCAGCATGGTTCTGAGGCCAGGAACAACCCTGTGGCCAGAAGACCCACGTTCTCATCCGGCTCTGCCATTTTCCCCCTCTGTTCCTCAGTTTCCTCTTCTGTTAAGCCTGAGTGTGGCGGCAGAGAGCTCTCAAGGACCTACAGTGCCCGTGGGCTCCCAGACCTCATCTTAAAGACCCAACAGGTGCCCATAGCACACAGGCCTGTGCTATGGACTGGACGTTTGTGTTCCCCTCAAAATTCATGTTGAAATCATAACTCCCCAAATGATGGTATTAGAAGGTGGGGCCTTGGGAGGTGATTAGGTCATGAGGGTGGAGCCCACATAAACAGGATTAGTGTTCTTATAAAAGAGGCCCAGAAACATCCCTCACCTCTTCCGCCATGTGAGGACACAGGGAGAAGTCTGTGACCCGGAAGAGGGCCCTCACCCAACCACACTGGCACCCTGGACTTCCAGCCTCCAGAACCATGAGAAATAAATTTGTTTAGAAGCCTCCCAGTCTGTGGTCTGTTGTAGCAGCCTGAACGGGCTAAGATAGATCGTGTGTGCTCCTCCTCCAGGTGGCTGGGAGCTGGGAGAGAGAAAGCACAGGGGCTATGCCGCCTGCAGTGAGGCCACATACAGCTGCGGGCTGGTGACACGTGTCTCCAGGGCTGCCGCTCAGAGCTAGGGCCAGCTCACAGTCTGAGATGGTACTGTTCACTGGATGGTTTGCAGCCCTGACTATCTTGTGAGCTGTGAGGATGGCGCCAGGGTCTGCCAACCCCAGGGCCCAGGCAACAAGCGGCCTCAACAAGACCATCCTAAAGGAACAAATAAACCTAGACCTTCAGGCTACGCTGAGTCCAGTGCCTTCTCTGCTTCTGCCAAACTCCCTCTCCATGGTTTAGCAGAACAAAGCTTGAGCCTCTTCCCAGGTTAGTGCTCTGAAAGAGTTAACAGTCTGTCCGTGTGATTATGTCAAGTGGCAGACCAAAGGGATAAGAAAAACCCAAGAGAAAACAAATTTCATGGGCCACATTTTGAATACAAAACAAGCAAAACATGAGCCAACCGAAGCTCAGCGTATGCCAGGCCCGGGAGAGCCAGGGAAGCAGAGCTGGTCTGGCCAGTGGCACAGGTCTCCTGGGATTTCTCTGGTTTTTCCAGTCAGCAAAGGGCTCCACTTCTGTTTTCAGAGACAGGGCTTCCGAGACGGAAACTATCACATCACAAGCACGGCCCTTAGATCTCGGACTGGCCTGCGAGTTCAGGAGACTGGCAGTTTCAGCTTGGCCTCTGAATCACGCTCTGAGGCGAGCAGCTCTGATGAAAACAAGACATGTGTCCTGGGTGCCAGACCACCTCAGGGCCTGTGCGATTCCCGTGCAGTGGGAATGGGGGTGCGTGTGAGTTGGGGGGATGTGCTCAGGGGCTTACAGGACTGGCTCTGTGAAATGACCCACCCACAGGTCACAGGTCATTGTAAGGATTACAGGAAGATGATGTAGGTGACAGCACTTAAGACGCTGCCTCCTAAAGAGTGAATTATAGTTAAGGGAAAATTTAAACTTAATTGTTGCTTAAGCAATAATTCATCTGGAAGAATAAATGTGTGATAGCAGCAACACAGTTCTGGAAAAGAGCACCGATGTGGGCCTGGCCCTCTGGGGTAGTAAATGTATTATAAAACCCCAGGCGACACTGGTCCAGGAACAGTCCAATCAACAAAACAGGCCATCCAGAAGTTTCTCCTATGTGTGGGAACCTAGTGTATATAGCAGAGGCGACTGACGAAATGGCACCTTGTCAGCAGATGGTGCTCGCACAACTGGCCATGCATTTTGAAAAGAAAAAGTAAGGCTGAATCTTTACACTTGATTCCCTACACAAAAAGTGCTACATAAAACAAAGATCTGGGAGCCAGCCTTGATGGCCTAGCAGTTAAAGTTCAGTGCTCTCACTGCTTCAGTGGCCCGGGTTCACTTCTCGGTCATGGAACCACACCACCTGTCAGTTGCCATGCTGTGGCAGCGGCTCAAATAGAAGAAGTAGAAGGACTTACAATTAGGATACACAACCATGCACT
Source organism: Diceros bicornis minor (assembly GCF_020826845.1). Classification (NCBI taxonomy): domain Eukaryota; kingdom Metazoa; phylum Chordata; class Mammalia; order Perissodactyla; family Rhinocerotidae; genus Diceros; species Diceros bicornis. The sequence goes on along the minus strand of NC_080750.1, from coordinate 62,381,447 downwards.
GGGCTTTGGGGGGAAAAAAAACTGCAGATCATTGTGGGAAGTGATATCTGGCAAGCAACTTCTCATAAAATGTGTTCAATTAATCCTGCACATTAAAAGAAAACAAAAAAAACAAAGATCTGGAATAAAAACACAAAGTTGTATGAAGAAAATAAATGCACTTTTAAGAATGTAATATTGTATTGAGGAATGCCTAAGATTGACATCAAACACAACCTTAAAGGGAACATGTTTAATTACATGAAAATAAAGCCCCTCTTCTAGAAAAACAAAATACAAAGTGACGATCTGACAAAAAATAGCACCTACATATAGCTAAGGTTTCGTTTCCTTAATATGCAAAGGGCTTTTAAAAATCAGAACAGAAACAGCATAATAGAAAAATCGCTGAAGGACATAGAGTGAATTTACAGAAAAAGAACTAGAAAGGCCAACATAGATATTAAAAGATGCTCAACCACAGGGAGATGCAGATAAAATGAAGGAGATATTCATCTTAAGTCAGACCAGCAAAGGATGGACAGATAGACCTCGGTGGCAGTAGGACGTGGGGAAACAGACGCCGCATTGGTGATGAAGACAACCATGGAGAGGCCCACCTGGCCGGCTCCATCATTTTTTCCACCTGCATGCCCTTTGACTCGGCAATTTGACATTTAGAAATTCATCCTGCTAGCCTCAAAACGCAAAGATACAGGTACACGGATGTTGACTGAATATTTTTTGTATTAGCAAAAGACCAGAAACAAAGCAGGAACTGTTAAGTTATGGTAAATGGTTAAATAACAGAACACAAAGCTGCCAGTAAGAAATGAACTAGCTGAAGTGAATCACACTGTACTGATAAAGCCAAAACACCCAAGATATCCGGTGAGCAAAAGAAAGCAAGGAGCAGGTGAGTCACGGCAAACGCATAAGCCCATTAAGCAAAGTCCATGTACGTGCCTGTCACTACATGCAAAACAGCAAGAAAAACACACAAAAGTAACAAGAAACTGCGGCAGGGAGACTTATTTTTCACTATACATCTTTCCTTTTTTTTTTTTTTTTGGCGAGGAAGAGCAGCCCTGAGCTAACATCTGCCAATCCTCCTCTTTTTGCTGAGGAAGACTGGCCCTGGGCTAACATCCGTGCCCATCTTCCTCGACTTTATATGGGACGCCGCCACAGCATGGCCTGACAAGCAGTGCGTCGGTGCGTGCCCGGGATCCGAACCTGCAAACCCTAGGCCGGCGAAGCAGAGTGCGCGCACTCAACCACTTGTGCCACCGGGCCGGTCCCTCCTTTTTTTTTTTATGCACATGTTATTATATGGGAAGTTTTGTTCTTTTAGGAAGAATAGTCTCCAGTGCTACCCAAGATCCATACCCACCAAACTGATAAAAGAACACTTGTTCTCATGAGCCTCCAAATGCATCTCCAGTCGTCTCCCCACTCACCAGCGAGGCTTTCTGCTCAAAACACTTAGCCTTCCCATTTTCAGCGACTCATGGGGAAGCTACCGCTCACAGAACCACACATCAGAGGCCCACATGGCCTCCAAACTCGAGGTAAATGCCTCATTGTGTCCTCATGGTGGAAGGGGCGAGGGAGCTCTCTGAGGCCTCTTTTATAATGTCTTCTGCACAGACAAGCAAAGCGGTTGGGTTCCTGTCTTTCTGTTCACACCTTCTGACTTACACTCGGCATCTTAACATTTTTCTGAGGTAGGAGAACCTAGCGTGGAAACACTGGCAGTATGCGCTCCCTGCACGTCGAGGCCTGGCTGACAGCCCATTAGAATCCCACCTAGAAGGGTCGCCATCCTCGGCTCTCATCATGACCTCTCCAGGGAGACAGGGACGTGGCTGGGTCCTCAGGAAATCTGAGGCAGTCCTGGCAGAATGCTCCCCGTATGTCAAACAGGAGTGACCCCAGGTGCCCCCCTGGGGTCTTAGCTGTCTGTTTGCTTAGATGTTAAATCATAAGCAAGTGGAGAATGGGAACACTTCCATGGCAACTCAGATTTTTAAATGAGATTGCTCTGGTTTCTGTGGTGGCAGAGAACACAGGGCCCACCCACCTCCCAGATGGTTCTCAGTTCCTGCACGGATGACTGCCATGGCCATCATGGGCCTGCGTCCTGTGGCCTGCCAGGCCTCCCACGCTACCTCACCAGACGTGAGGCTTCCGTGCATGTACCCTTCTTTTCCTTTGGTTCCACTGGTCCTTCTCCATATTTCCTGTCAACTTTATTCTCCCTCATAACCTGCCTCGGTGGAGAGGCAGGGTCCCCGTGACTGTGAGCCTGGAGCTCAGCATAAACAACTGACTCCCAACCCCACTCAGACTGAGCCTTGGTAAGCTCCTCCTTCCAGCCCCAGCACCCCTGGCACAGCGTTGTGGCATTATGGGAGAGCGTCTGGGTTGGGGTTAAGTGGTCAACAGCCGCTGTAGCGGGCGGTAAGGATGAGCACTCGGCTTGGAGTCAGGAGACCTAGATTCAGATCTCAGCTCCTCCACTTACTTGAGCACCCAGCCTTCACTGAGCCTCAGTCTCCCCACTTGTAAAACGGAGCTAATAACCATTAGTTTCTCCAGGTGGAAATCAAGAGTGAAACGAGGGTGGGCAGAAGCCCCTGCCACAGTGCCTACCAAACAGTAAGGCAATGAAGGCTCCTTGACTTCCAGCTCCGACTCTCCACCCTCCTCCCTTCCTTCCCTCTCTTCTCTTCTTTCCCCCACTTGTAGCCTGTGTCAGTTCACGCCAAACCTGTCCACAACACCTCCACATCACAAAGAAGAGTCTGAATTAAAATTGAGGTTTTAACCTCAATTAGCCTCCAAATGGGCTTCATTTTGAGGGTCCTGAGCCCAAAGAATATTAACTCAAATTTCTCCTCCTAGAGGGACAGACACAGATGCCCCAAGAGCCGTGGCAACTTCATTCTAGTGAGCACTAGCCACCTTTCTTCCTCTCCACATCCACACAAATCATGAACACTGGACAAACGACACACAAGTGGTTAAAACAAGCTGTGCTGTTGTTAACAAGCCGGTCACAGGGCCCGCGGCCTTAGCACGAAACAGAACCAGCTTTCACTTCCCATCGTTGGGCATACACTTCCCTTTTATTTCTCAACTGTGTGAGGTTTTTCCCTTTAACTGCAGGACAGAATGAACAGAAAGTCCTTATTTGATGAGGGAAGAGGGGCCCAAACAGGATAAGAACACTCACAAATCACAGACTCCCTCCCTCTCCGGGTGCGGGCCGGTGGAGGGAGGAAACAGCTGCGGGCAGATGTGACTCCTAGTTCCCAGCCAGCTGGACTTCCTGGGCAGACCTGGGGTTCCACCACACCCCTCTGCCCCTTTTTCAAGCTAATCTCGGGCTAAAAAAATGGGCTCTCGCATTTCTTTCCTCTCCCAACTCCTATAGCACTTAACGGTTTATATGAAAACACATTCCACCGAGGTTCTGTAGAATATTGTCATGTGCAAAAAAGGGCCTGTGGCCAGGTGATCCTTCAACCTCCCCTCACAGCAGAACCATTCCCCCGACTACCTTGAAGCCGTTCCTGGGACTAATGTGGACCTTGGGACTCTGGAAGGAGGTGGAATGAACAGAGGAGAGAAGCTGATGCCAACTCGCAGGAGGCCTCAAGTCCTGATATCCCTAAGGACATGAAATCAGTTTTGGCTCCCAGCAACTCTTTTTTTTTTTTTTTGTGAGATCAGCCCTGTGCTAACATCTGCCAATCCTCCTCTTTTTTTTGCTGAGGAAGACTAGCCCTGGGCTAACATCCGTGCCCATATTCCTCCACTTTATATGGGACGCCGCCACAGCATGACTTGCCAAGTGGTGCGTCAGTGTGCGCCCAGGATCCGAACCGGCAAACCCCGGGCTGCCGCGGCGGAGCGCATGCACTGAACCGCTTGCGCCACCGGGCCGGCCCCCCAACTCTGATTTTTAAAAAAGCTTTGTTACAAGTTTATACAGCCCTCAGGTAGACTGAATTCTAAATCTGTATTGGATCTAAAGGGACAAGACATATATATGTGAAATTTCCAAATAACCCAGCTGCAATCTTCTGGCTAATACAGAAAAAGATGAATGCAGGTGTGCCGACAGCCCTTCCTCCAGTACCTTGCTCTTCCTTGCCCACTGCTGCTGTCCAATACTGCTGACCTCTCTCACAGCTGGCTCTCAAGACTCAAAAAACTGAGTGGCTACATTTTGTCAATTGCCACAAATTAAGGTTGTGCCTCATATATCAGCAGAGGGGCTCTAGGTAAGGGGAAAGGTGGAAAAGGAGGGTTGTGACGACTCAGTGGGACCTTGCTAGAGAACTTTATAAGTGTCTCTCTCTTCCACAAAGACTTGTCTCTTGCTGTCATTAACAGCAGTTGTTCCTCAAGTTCCGACCATTTCAGTGCACCCACACAACAACGCTGGGCAGTCTCCACTTCCCCTCGACTTCTGTCTGCCCAGCTACACCCCAAGGCTGGGGCAGCACTATGGTGGCTGACATACGTGCCCTGATCTCAGATGTGCCGCGATCAACCTGAAGGAGACCCAAGACCTCTCCTTTTTGAGTCTGAATCACAGCTTTGATGTGGTCTTTCGTGTTTTATGTCTTTGCTTGTAACGGAAACATGTTTAACTGGTTCTTGGCTTATGATCTTTAAATTAAAAAAAGAAAAAACGGCTCCTAGTCATTACTTGTCTCCTGAAAGCTGTGAGGATCAACAGGCACCAGCTGCCTCTCCATCCCCCAGAGCTGGGCTCCCTGCAGCTGAATGCCCCCAAGCAACTGTTATGACCCAGAAAAGGCATCCATTGTAGCTGGCTGCCAGCAGGCTCCAAGGGAACCAGGAGAAACAGTGAGAAGGCCCCACACCTGCCTCACCCACCTAAACCCTTTAGGCCACTCACAGGTACTTCCCCTGCTGCCCACCTGCCAATCATCTGTCCAAAATAAATGACTAATTCCCCCCAGGTTCAGCAAGGCCAGCCTACTCAAGCTACTCTCCCACAGTATCTGGAAACCATGTAGCTACAGTGCCCACAAATGGAACATTACTTAAGATCAGCCACAGCAGCCCACATCCCGCAAACAGAAGAAAACTACTACCTTAGGCTTAAAACAATGGACCCCAGAAAGGCCCTCAGCAGTCGAAATATTTTGTATTGTTGAGAAACAACACAATCTGGGCAAAGTTCTGGAAGCTTGTGCTTACCAGCTTTGTTCATCGCCTCTGAAACTGACTTACTGAGATGCTGAAGGGGGCACTACATCCCCATGTCTCGGTTTCTAAAATGGGCACACTGCCCGGATTCTGAAGGACCCCGGGATGACTTTATAAAAGCTTTTAGAAATCCTTAGAGACTCCAACGAGATTAGTGTTCTGTGCCTCTCCAGCCCGCAGGAACACAGCGGCTCCCTAATTCGATCACAGGCTAGATTACATCTCCCGGCCAGCTGGGGCAGCTGAGACACTGGCAGCCACAAAAGCAAGTAATGGAAAGGTCTCGCCTCTATGGCTTGGCCCCGGTTTCCCCTCCTGGGGCCCCTGGGAAGAGACACTCACCTCACAAGGCTGTTGGGAGATGGAAGGAGATGTTTTTTTTGAAAGTGCCTCCCACGCAGCCTGGCTCAGAGCAGGCAGCCCTTACGCTGAACTGCCACCAGGAAGTCTCTCCCTCACTAGTGTGGTGAGTATACACCGCCCTATGCAGACCAGTTAACTCTTGCTGTCCCGGAGTAATTGTTTTTATTCTCAAAAGTATGCCATTGTGGATAAAAAATCATGATCCCCCTGCTTTTTGCGATAAGCCCTCAAATGATGGTTTATTCTGCTTTCTGCTATCTGGCCCACCAGAACAAAGCACCCTCCAACACTTGTAGGGTTAAGTGGATCGAGAACAGGCAGCAGATGGCTCCCAGCTGATGTCTGACAATGCGTCAATCCTGGAGTGGCTGAAGCCTTGGGCTGGCACCACTTTCCCAGGTCTTGCGCAAGCCTGAAGGCCACATGACTTGTGTGTGCACGCGCACATCCTGCCCAAGTCCAGGTCAGAGGGTCATGGAGAAGCCCAGCCCCTGCTGGGTCTCTTGGCAGAATATCTAGATGTTCTCACAGTGCTCTATACTGAATCAGTTTACTATCTTGGTGGTATCTGTCCCTTTCCCCTCCCCCATCCCTGCTGGCAACTCTAGGTTATCTTGATGACCAGACTAAATGAGTTACTGGCCTGGTAGAGACAGATAACACAGTCAACACTGCAGGCATGCATCCTTCCCAGCACCCAGCATTCATCGAACAGTAATGCTGGAAGAGGACCTTTGGTCTTGTATAAGGCTTTTGTTTTACAGGTGCAGGAATCGGGTGATTGAGAAAAGACCAAGAGCAAACCCTGAATGGTCTACCTGAGCAGGGATGGAGAACTGTCAAGAGGTCAAATTCTAGGAGAAATTCCACCACAATTATCTGAGTGACCCCCATCATGTCACAAACTTGCAGGTGCCTCAGCTTTTTCATCTGTAAAGAGGGAGAGTCAGACTGCCAGGACCCAAAACTCACATGCATTCTGAGAGTTAAAAAATTAGAAAACATTATTTAATTTCAGAGGTCCAGATATCTAGGTTAGGATCTAAAGAAAACTTAGTAAGTTCTCACTGTTCATAAACACATTAAAACCCACAAACACTATCACTCATCAACAACAAAAATAGAAAAGCTCACTAATTAACAATTTCCTAGGGCAAAAAATTAAATTTGAATTCCTAGTCACGAAAATTAAAACAGGGACACCACGTCATGCCCATCAGATTGGCAAAAATTAAAGTCTGGTAATATCTAGTGTTGGTAAAAATTAGGAACAGGAACCCTTAACACCGCCGGGAGTATACATTGGTAAAACCTCATTGGACAGCACTGCCAGTATCTAGCAAATTGCAAGATGCATACACTCTACCATCCAGCACTTTACTTCTGCTTTTGCCCTAGAGAAACTCTTGCAAGTGAGAGATACCAGGATATTTACTGTAGCACTGTGAGCAACAGGGAAAAAGCAAAAGCAACCTAATTTTCCCTCAGTAGATACACTGTGCCTTTAAGATGAATGAACTAGATCTGTATGTATCAATATAAATAACTCTCATAAACACCAGAGGAAAAGGATACATGCAGTATAATTAAGTTACATCAATTTAAATAATATTGTTCCTGGAGTGATACAAAGTATTAGAAGTACCAAAAAACCTGCAGGAGAATTATAAAGAGACAGCAGATAAGAGCTACAATGTCCCTCAGGAAGACTGGGAGCAGGCACAGGAGGGTAAAGGACTTGCAGAGCAAAGAAGCTGAAACCTACAGCCTGCAAAGGGGAGCTGTAACCAAGAGGGAACGCACTCATCCTATGAACCCCACAGAAGCCTGAGACTTGGAGGCCCCGGGAACTGTGGATAGGGGGTGGGGATGAGGTTTAAGGTTAAAAACAGAATTGGTTGATATGTAATGGCATTTGATCCCTTGATCCCCCTCCCTATCCAAACTAGGGTAGAATACGAACAGTATCAATCATGGAAGGACTCAGGATTTCTCTCCTACGCTCCCTCTCTTAGGGGGCTCCTGGAGTGTGCGCTGAGAGAATAAACCAAAAGAGATGATGCTACGGGACCAGGTATAGACTGCTGACTGCTTCTCAACACCCAGTGAGTACTATACACACCTGTATGTGCCTCAACTCAATTCATCAATTTACTGTCGACCCTCTCTCTACACGTGAGGCTGAACCATATGAAACTGCCCCGATTTCGATCCTTCTTGACCCACATAAATTCCCATTTCATATAGTTCAACCTCATATTGCTAATACTTTCCTAGGCTAATCTATCTAAAATTGGCAGCAGACGTTGTGAGTCCTCACTCCAAAATATTTCAGTCCTTCTCTCCCGAGGACAGTGACATTCTACACAACCACAGCTCATTACAACATTTAAGAAGATCACCCAGACATTTCAAGTGTCCCCTGGAAGTGCTCTCCCTTCCCTTCTCAATTCAACTGCCAACAGTAACACAAAATTTCTTTTACCCCTAAAATGTGTGCAGCTTCCTACTCCAACCCCCAGGTCCAGCAGTCAGAGACAGACCCAGTCTACAAGAAGCGCCTCAGCTCAAGCTGCTGAATCAGCAGCACATGAGCAGGTTCATCCTGGAGCCAAAGGGCTTCCAGCCTCACCCCCTGACCAGTCCAGAAACAGGGCTGTCCTGACTCAACATCAGGGCAGTTACTGGAGCCAGGGCTGTGTCTGGCCTGTGTTGCCTCCCCTTGGGGGCTGGGAAGCCCGCAGAGAAGGGATATGCACTTTTCCATTCAGCAGTACCCCTGCTCTGGGACAAATGCCCAAAAAGGTTTGAGCAGAACCTTTCTCCAGGGCACCTTCAACCCTCTCCCTGTGTGGGAAAGCCACACACAGTGGGGACAGCCCAGCCCCCTTCTCTACGAAGCTCAAAGGCTCTAGGTGACCATCACCAGCGCCAACAGGAAACAATTCTCCATTAAAGATGTTATGGAAGAAAAGGAAAGCAGCCTTTACCAAACTAGACACCCTTCTAAGCCTCTTCACCTTATTGTTCTGCATCTGTAATGCATCTCAGCTGCCTTCGCCTCTCCTGAAAGCACTTGAGGACCAGTTTTTCCAAGGTAACAAAAGGTGCTAGGTCTCCCTTTGAACCCAACCACCTCCGCTCCCACCTGGTGTGAGGGTCTCTATGAGTCAGGTAGAAACATGGGAAGCCTGGATTATTGTCCTTCTCCCTGGGCCAGCCTGTTGGTTTCCTCAATGCCTGAGGAAGGGGTTGATGTAGGCCCACTAAGAAGGCAAACCCAATTCACATCTATCTAGACTGCCTGCTGAGCCCCCCAATTCAGTCACCCCACACTTCTCCCTCTCCCAGGCCCCCAGAGTCATTAACTGAGGGAAGAGGTGATACCCCAGGGACTCTGCCCTGTTTTCCTCTCTCCCACACCACCCTGGGCCTGAGGCACTGTCTCCCTTCCATAGCAGTCAAGGAGTAGGGAGTGGCATCCTCCTCCTCCCCCCCCCATACCCCCAGGGGGAAGAGGGCTGAGGCCTCCATGCCTATACATTCTCCTATCCTCTGCTTAATTTCTCCTCCCATCCGTGGATTTCATGTGGGTTCCACCCCACTCCACCCAGTTCCAGGCTCCTGTCTCCTGGGGTACCCGGAATTGGGTGTGGCTGTGTGCAGAAAGTTGCCCAGGAAAACCCTTTACAATAAGAAAACATCTAAAATAGATGCAGGTAGATACCATTATCTTAGCAATTTTGCTGAGGAAACTGAGGTCCGGAAGCTCACCAGGGGCTGAGGAGCCAGATTCTAGCCGACAGTCACCGGGATCCCGGCCAAGCTCTTCCTCGCAGGCTCCTCCCTCCATCTCCCCAGGAAACTCCCCAGCTCCGCCCCGGCCGCCTCCCGCCCGGCCCTGGAGGCCGGCGCAGCCTGGGGTCGCGCTGACCCTGCGCCGGGTCACGAACAAAGCCCTAGGGTGGGGGCCAGCGGGGGCGAGCCTTCCGGCCGCAGTGGGGGCGGGGGTGCCCGGCTGGCTGCGTGAGGGTGGTTTTCTGCGTCTCTCACCACAGGGACTTCTAGGAGTGCGCGGGCTGCCACCCCTGCCAGCCCAGCTGTGCTAGCCCGAGGGTCCCCCCTTCCCGCCAGGCCTGGGGACGCCGCGGGACCGCGCCTGGGCCCGGAGAAAGGCGCAAGGGGCCCCAGTCTCCCCATCCCCGGCCACGGTGACTTTCGCCGCGCTGGCGCTGCGCCCGCGCCCCGGCCCGCCCGCACTCACCGAGCCCCGCCGCCGAGAGCCTGGGCCTGCAGCCTGCGAGTGCGCCCCAGCCGGTGCCCGCGCTGGTGCCCAAGCAGCCGCAGTCGCTTCCCGGCGCGCCCCCGCGCCTATGTACCGCGCCGGCCCCGCCCCGCGCCCGGCTGACTCGTCACGTGAGCGCGCCGAGCCGGCCGCCCGCCCCCACCCTACCGTGCCGCGGCCTCCCCTGCGGGCTCCGCACCCCACCCCCAGCTCCTCGCGCTGCCCCTGCGGACCCTGCACCCCCACTCCAGCCCCACCCCCAGCTCCCGCTGTGGACCCCGCTCCCGCCTCGGCTCCAGGAGATCCCGCTGGGCGCCGGCTCGCCGGCCCGGGAATAGGGGCTCTGAGCCCCGCCGGCCTCTAACCCTGCGGACCGGGGCCTGTGGGGAGCGGAAGGAGCTGAAGGAGGCCCTGTCCACCCAGCCTGGAGAAATTCCCTAGGGCCCGCCGCTGCCCGACGCATTCGGAGCCTGCTGGATCCCTCCTTGGGGGAGGGCATAACTATCCCTCTTTTCATTCATTCAGAAACCACTGCCAGAGGCGGGATTATCAAGACAGCAGGCCTCCCAGAAGAGCCTTAAAAGGCCCTTTTATCCTTAATATTCTGAGAACGTGCCTATAAGATACTGCAGCTGTGTGATAATAGCTAAGTACTAATTTCAGGAGCTGCGTCAGGATTTCTATTGAGGAGAAGGAACTTAGGGGCGGAAATCTGTTTGGAATAGGGTGCCAGGAGGCCTGTCCTGAAGGGGCACGCACAGCAGCAGGCTATTTCACCTGGAGTTCATTTGGCGGAGTGACTGGAGAGGCTGATGGAGATGGTGGGGTAACTCAAGACCTACCCTCCTCCAAGAATACCCAGATGTTTGTAATCCTTATGACAACCTTGCAAGGTAGGTATGATCCCTGTTTTATTCAAGAGGCTGGCATTTTATCTGGTAAGGTCTGGTATTTTACGCCCGTGCTACTGGTAATAAGAAAGCTATAAGTCTGGGCAACTCCAAGAGGCCCTGGCTACAGATCCAAGAGGCATCTGCTGCGTCGTACAGATGCCTGACCATCAGTTGTCACATAGTCCTTGTGCCTGCCAGGGCCCATCAGAGAGCTCTCTGGAGACATGTGATTGCACCTGTTTGGTCCCAATTAAGAATACGGAAGGTGGGCCGGCCCGTGGCTTAGAGGTTAAGTGCGCGCGCACCGCTGTTGGCGGCCTGCGTTCCACCCGGGTGCGCACGAGGCACTGCTTCTCTGGCCATGCTGAGGCCGTGTCCCACGTACAGCAACTAGAAGGATGTGCAGCTGTGACATACAACTATCTACTGGGGCTTTGGGAAAAAAAATAAATAAATAAAATTATAAAAAAAAAAAAAAGAATACAGAAAGAAAGAAGTCTCAGAGTCTGCACAAGGTTACTAAACCCCCAATTGAGTGGCGTTCCCAAGGAACTTAGGACAACAGGAAGGACGAAGAGACTCCAGCCTTGGACTACAGACTGCAAATCAATGTTTTGACATGTCACCTTCTGAATGAATGTCAATCATTTTTGAATTCCATAATGGAGCTAATAAGAGAAGGCACAAATGGAGAGGAAACACATAACCATGATAAATCTCTCTTTTTCTCTCTCATCCTCTCTCTCTCATCTTTATAGCGTGACAGGAGGAGTGCTGAGTGCTTTACACACATTATCCCAATTTTATGGAATTTTGGATTGGTGCCATTATAAAGGTAGAAATCATTTCTGAAATAAAACAAGAGAAAAATAAGTACTACTAGAGTAGAATTAGCCCTTCCTGGGGCATCCAGGAATGCTCCATGGAGAAAGGAACATGCCACATAATTTTACTTATTTTCCTCACCTCCTCTGGATCTTAAGCTCTATGAGGAAAAGGATTTTTGCCTGTGTCATTCCCTGTGCATCCCCAGCACATAGCAGAGTGCCTCGCACATATTCATGTTATGAATGAATACATATTCACTGAGTGAATGCATAAATGAATGAGGTGGGCCTTGAAGGTGAGTAGGGTTTTGGCTTAACCTCCCAGGTTTGGGGGTCAGGGAATAGCCCTCAGAATTTACAGAAGAGCCTTGGCCTGTATGTGCAGAAGCTGTTTGCCTGCTGAGCTTCTGGAAAGGAGGCCTAGGTATATAAGCAAAAGAGATGAAAACATATGTCCTCACAAAAACTTGTACCTGAATGTTCATTGCAGCAGCATTCACAATAACTAAAAGGCGGAACAATCCAATGTCCATCCGCTGATGAATGGATAAACAAAATGTCGTATGCCTGTGTAATAGAATATTATTCATTCATACAAAGGAATGAAATACCGGCACATGCTACAACATGGATAAACCTTGAAAACATTCATGCTACATGAAAGAAGCCAGTCACAAAGGCCACATGTTATATGATTCCATTTATTTATTTATTTTTATTTTTTATTTTATTTTTTTTTGCTGAAAAAGATTTGCCCTGAGCTAACATCTGTGCCAATCTTCCTCTATTTTGTATGTGGGTCACCACCACAGCATGGCCACCGACGAGTGGTGTAGGTCCAAGCCCAGGAACTGAACCTGGGCTGCCAAAGCAGAGTGCAGCAAACTTAACCACTAGCCCCTATGATTGCATTTATATGGAATGTCCAGAATAGGCAAATCTATAGAGACAAAAAGTAGATTAGTGATTGCCTTGGGCTGGAGGGGGAGGGAGGTTGGAGATTTGGGAGGCGATAGCTAAAAGATACAGGATTTCTTTTAGGAATAATAAAAGTGTTCTAAAATTGATTGTGGTGATGATATATATATATGTATATATATCCTGAGAACATACTAAAAACCATTGAATTGTATGCTTTAAATGGGTGAATATTATGGTAAGTCAGTCATGTCACAATAAACCTTTTACCAAAAACAGGAGGGTTGATTAGGGGAGTACTGGAAAAGGCTAAAGTAGAAATGATCCTTTTTTATTTTTCTTTTTTTGGCAGTCCTTTAAAAGTCCCTTTTCTGGGGCCGGCCCGGTGGCGCAAGGGGTTAGGTGTGTGCGCTCTGCTGCGGCGGCCCGGGGTTCACCGGTCCCGATGCTGGGCGTGCACAGACGCACCCCTTGTCAAGCCATGCTGTGGCAGCGTCCCATATAAAGTAGAGGAAGGTGGGCACAAATGTTAGCCCAGGGCCAGTCTTCTCAGCAAAAAAAGAGGAGGATTGGCATCAGATGTTAGCTCAGGGCTGGTCTTCCTCACGAAAAAAAAAAAAAAGAACTCCCTTTTCTGAAGAAATGCCTAACTTGTTTCCCCCTTGTTTGTAAGCCCTTGTAAGTTTGTTTTTCTCTGACCTCTCTCTGCCAGCTTCTAAGTCCCAGGGCCTTAGAGTCTTTGGTGGAGAGATTTTTAGTTGATGGTGTGTTGACTTTCAGTGGGTTCTTTAGTAGTCGACAGAGGAGTCTAATGGTTTTGGCTTTGGCCAGTTCTTCCTCCCAGGTGTTGACCCAACAGAGTGACAGCTGATAAGAGTGATCCTCTATTTTATTGTTGCTGCTTAAACCCATTAGTTCAAGTTTACCTTCAGGCTTAGAATCGCAGGAGCAGACCAACCTTCCTACCCAGCTTGGTGTACAAGGGCAACAGGACAAAGGAAGGGCACAGGCCCCACGCAAAGCTGTGACAACATGGAACCGTTTTCACCATCCCCAAAAGGAACATGACAATATCTAACACGGTAGAACAAGTTAACTTTCTTTTTAAGAATCTATTTGACCAAACAGGAGAAAAGGAGAATGAAAAAGAATAATTATAGATCATCTATTATGTAATATACTCTATTATGTAATACACACCTTTTAAAAAATATTCTCAACAACCCTGTGATGTTGGAAAGTTCCCCCCATTTTACAGATGAAGAAAAAGGGACTCAGAGAAGTCCTAATACATCCTAGGTTAACACAGTTTGTTAGGGGCAGAGCAGCATTTTTAACAGGATCCCGTGAATCCCCAGCCCCAGCCTCTCTCCAGCTTCATCAGGCAATAGGAATGGCTGCAACTCACACACCTTTGGGCCCCAGAGTCTGTGGTGCGATTTTAGGAAGGGACAAAGAGTGGCTTTCTTCTGGCCAAGGTATTTTGTGCTCATTCTTCCTTCAGGCCTTTTATGAGCCCAAGAGCTTGATCTCCTGAGGCCTCTAGCAGGTGGAAGATAGCAAGTGTTTGGAGGAGGATTTCATCCCCCCTTATCCCCTGTCCCAGTTCATCCAAACCTACAGGGCCAGAAGCACCAGACTGTGCTACCATAAACCAGAATCTTCTGAGTTTCCTGGAGGGCTCTGACCAATGGGAAAAAGTTGACAACACTGCTTTGCATGGGGATCTCCTTTCTTAACACCCTATTGTTTCACTAGTCCTAGCCAGGGTACCAAAAAAAAAAAAAGGAAGCAGAAGAACCTGGGTTTGAATCCTAGTTCCACAGTTACTTCACTTTTCCCAGCCTCTAACCAGGTTGTTATGAGAAATAAATTTAAATTAGGTTCTGTTAATACACCAACCACAGTGCCCCTACAGACATGTGCTTAGTGATAACAAAGCTTTTCCCATTTTCTAATGCCTAGAGCCAGATATATAGAAATTTCTGGTCTTATTAAAAACACTGACAACACCAAATGTTAGCAAGGATGTGGAGCAATGGGGGTTCTCGTATATTGTTGGTAGGAGAATTAGAGGGTACAGCCACTTTGTTTTAAGAAACACTCTGGCAATTGTTTTTTTTTTTTTTAAACTAGATATACCCCTTACCCTATGACCCAGCAATTCCATTTTTACGTATTTACCCAAGAGAAAGAAAATATTTGGCCACAAAAAGACTTGTACAAGAATCTTTGTATTAATTTTATTCATAATAGCCAAAACCTGAAACAGACCAGGTGTACATCCATAGGAGGATGGATCAACAAGCCACGGTATATTCAATAATCCTTCCCAAACACAAAAAGGGATCAAATTGCTGTTACACACAACTACAGAATCAGTCTCAAAAACATTATGCTGAGTGAAAGAAATCATACGCAAAAGAGGGCATGCCATATGCCCTCTTTTATTTTTATTTTTTTTGGTGAGGAAGATTAGCCCTGAGCTAACATCCGTTGCCAATCCTCCTCTTTTTGCTGAGGAAGATTGGCCCTGGGCTAACATC
Organism: Diceros bicornis minor; assembly: GCF_020826845.1. Lineage (NCBI taxonomy): Eukaryota > Metazoa > Chordata > Mammalia > Perissodactyla > Rhinocerotidae > Diceros > Diceros bicornis. The sequence continues at coordinate 62,366,386 of NC_080750.1, read as the reverse complement.
TGTACCCATCTTACTCTGCTTTATACGTGGGATGCCGCCACAGCATGACTTGATAAGTGGTGTGTAGGTCCGCGCCCAGGATCTGAACCTGCGAACCCTGGGTCGCCGAAGCAGAGTGTGCAAACTTAGCCACTACGCCACCAGGCCAGCCCCTGATTCTTTTTAAAATGAAGTTCTAGGACAAGCAAAACTATTGTATGGTGGCACAAAAATTATAACAGTGGTTGCCTCTGGGGACAGTGAGGGTGGACATTGACTGAGAAGGCACTTGAGAACTTTCTGGAGTGATGATGATGGTCTATATGTTGATAGGGTTTTGGGTTACACGGGTGTATGTGCTTGTCAATACTCAGGGAAAATACACTTCAGATTTGTGCATTTCATCATTCCAGATAGAGTTTACATCAACAGAAGCCACTGTAAGCAATATTGGATTCTGGTTAATGATATGGATGCTGAAAGAGAAGTTACTGCAGTTTACTCTGAAATGCATTAAGAGGATGGATGGATGGATGGAGGAAGTGAGGGATGCGTAGATGGACAGATGGGCAATAACGCAAATGCAGTAAAATGTTGATGGTAGAATCTGGGTGGTGGGTGAACCAGTATCCATCATAAAATTCACTGTAAAATTCTTCCAGCTTTGTTGTCTTTGAAAATTTTCATAATATCACGTTGGAATAAAAGTTCTGGTCTTATATGAAACAAAAACAAAATATAAATTGAAAACAACTCCACAAAAACTATTCTTCAAAAATGGGCTCAAATATCCTTTTTTTTCTGTGCACACACATTCCTGGTATCTCTTTTTGTGTCCTAACCCTGTTTTTTTTTAAGGACACCAGTCAGATTGGATTGGGGCTCACCCTAAAGTCCTCATTTAATGTAATCACCTCTTTAAAGGCCCAATCTCCAAATTCAGTCACAATCTGAGGTCTTCGGTGTTGGGGCTTCAACACATGAATTTTGGAGGGACATAGTTCAGTCCATAACACTGTCCTAGAGGAGAGGGCTGCTTTGGACTTTCCCAGAAGAGGCAGGCCATTTGGAAACCTCAGATCAAAAACTGATTGGGGACATTCCTGACCATATGTGTCTCAACTCTGTAGTGAGCAGAAAACAATAAGGGAATGAAGACCAGTCATTTTCTCAACAAATGTTAATTGACAGTCTATTGTGGGACAGGGGCTGTGCCTGGTACTGGAAGTTAAAAGGGAACTTTGCTATAAACCATGTTGGACTAGGTTGCCTATATGTTATTTTTTTTTTTTAATTATTTAAATATTTATTTTCCCCCCAAAGCCCCAGTAGACAGTTGTATGTCATGGTTGCACATCCTTCTAGTTGCTGCATGTGGGACACGGCCCCAGCATGGCCAGAGAAGCGGTTCCTCGGTGCGCGCCCGGGATCCGAACCCGGGCCGCCAGCAGCGGAGCGCGCGCACTTAACCGCTAAGCCACGGGGCCGGCCCGCCTATATGTTATTAATCAAAGTAAATTTCCTTGAAGGTAAGTGCAATAGTAAATGAGTTTTCCTATATTCATTTAAAAATTATCTTTGTGTTGTTTCCTGGTTTAGGATTAAGGTAGTATTCATTCAGGTTTTTATAGTGCAAACACATATCTCCATCATTTGTACATATAAGCGTGGTTTGGTTACCTTGCTGATACTTGATGTCTAGAACTAACTTTATACTGTTAAGACACCCTAAATGGTAGTACCTACTTGCTGCCTGTGGCTATAGTCAAGAGAGAGTTCAATAGTCCCTTTAAGAAGGACTCTGGCAGGTGTATTAGTCAGGGTAAGTAATACAAGCTGCTATAATAAACAGGCCTATCCCAACAACAGTTCATCTCTGACTAAAGTTGGAGACCAGTGAGAGTTGGTTGGAGCAACATGCTCCGTTTCATGGTGTCACTGAGGGACTCAGGCTGCTCCCTTCTTGTTGCACTGCCATCTCCTACACATGGACTCTGAGGTCTCTGTCAAAGGGAAGGGAGAGAATGGAGGAAACGCCCATGTCCTTTTCACCTCCCTAGCCTATGAGCGGTATACAGTGCTTTCACATCCATTCCACTGAAGAAAACTCTGGATGTCACAGGGCTGGGAAAAGTGGTTTAGCTGTGTGCCCAGGAAGAACAAATGGTTTAGGTGAGCTCTAGCTGGTCTCTGTCACAAATTCATAATCCTGGTTCTGCCTCTTCCCAGTCGGTGGCCTTGGCCTTATGCAAGTTTGTTAAACTCTCTGGGCTCCTTTTCCTCATCTGTAGAATGGCAGTGATGATGGGGCTGATCTCATAGGAAAGTTACAAGATCAAGGGAGTGTCTTAGTCTGCTTGGGCTGCCATAACAAAACAGGACTTTATTTCTCACAGTCTGGAGGCTGGAAGTCCATGCTCAAGATGCCTGCAGGGTTGGTGCCTGGTGAGGGCTCTCTCCTTGGGTTGAAAATGGCCACCTTCTCACTGTGTCCTCACGTGATCTTTCCTCCATGCCAGCGAGTGGAGAGAGAGGAAGCAAAAGCTCTCTGATGTCTCTTCTTATAAGAGCACTCTCATGGCCTGATCTCAACCTGGTTACTTTCCAGAGGCCTCATCTCCAATTACCATCCCATTGAGAGTTAGGGCTTCAACATATGAAATTTGAGGGGCACAATTCAGCCCATGGCAGGTAGTTAATACATGTAAGATCCTGTGTGCCCAGCACAGAGCAAGCTCAGTAAGCATGAGCTATCATTCAGCCTGCTCCAAATCAAAAGTACTGACAATACATGTGAGCATGTTTGCCCTTGTATGCAGTTCACAATGCATTCTCATCCTCATAACCTTTTCTACTTGGAGCCTCTTAGCAGCCGTGTGAGGTAGGCTTTTTCCAGATGAGAAAACCGAGGAGAGGCTGGGCGGTTTGCCAAGGTCATATGCACTTGAGCAGCTAAGCCTCCTGACTCAGTCCAGTGTTCTTCCTGTCTCTCTTTCTGAGAACACAGTCACCGTCTTTAGCACAATGTGGTCCCCTGGACCCACTCCAGCGGTGCTGAGAAGCTTGCAAAAAGGGTCTGAGTTATAGAGAATTGATGAGTCTACTTCTGGCCGCTACTTGGGGTTTCATGGAATGTTTCAGAGTGTTTTTGTCCTAGATACTAAATTTCCTCTAGGGACAGACCTATTGACTTAGCTTTCCGTGAAAAAGCAGCTCCATGCCCTCAGCAGTGAATATTGAATGTCCAATTGGCAAAGTTATCAGGAGGAATGACAGTAGGGAAGTACCCAATTCAGGATGACAAGAGATTTTCATATGTTGAGATATGGGGTAGCTATTCTGGTTCAAAACTGTTTTGGCTTGAACTGAAGAAGCCTGACTTATGGCCTATCAAACATACATTGTACATCTACTTTAACCATTAAAGTATAGATTGCATTAAAAATTATGTCAAAGTAAAAGAATGTACTCTTTTAAGATAAGAATGCATACTTTTCCTCCTAGGCCCAGCAGTATTGGTACCCAGTATTAGTCCTCCTGAAGATCAGTTCCGTTTCCTGACATCAGGGTCCTGTTGACTGGCTAATTTGCAACTGAATACCTCTTTGAAACTCTGATGAATATGTATCCTGGGCATGTTTAATGTATGTTCTTTGTTCTAAAATAACTATAAAACTCTACTGAAAACCATGCTTATCTGGAATGCTTTCTTCCTTTGTGGAAACTGCCCTCCCAGGTTATAATCCTCAGCTTGGTCCAGTAAAACGAACCTTATCGCTCTTATTTATGGAATGGTTATTGGTTATTTTGAGTCGACAAGGCTTTCTCAATCACTTTTGGCCCAGCCCACCGTCCAAATGGGAGAAAAGTGCCAATCCTCCTCTTTTTTTGCTGGGGAAGACTGGCCCTGGGCTAACATCCATGCCCATCTTTCTCCACTTTATATGGGACACCGCCACAGCATGGCTTGCCAAGCAGTGCGTTGGTGCGTGCCTGGGATCCGAACCGGCAAACCCCGGGCCGCCGCAGCAGAGTGCGCACACCCAACCGCTTGCACCACCGGGCCGGCCCCGGGAGAAAAGTTTTATTACCGCATGCCGGCAGAAATAGTTTTTGTGTATGAGATTCTTTTTGCTAAGGGAAGGTAAAGAGCAAACTGTTCCCATTTAAGTGCATAATCATTGCACTGGCTCACTTTAGATGCCAGTGAATTCAGCCATGGAGAATGGTCTAATTTCTCTATTGATTTCAGAAACAATATGTTGTTTGCTATAGATGGCCAATAAGTAATTTTCAAAAATTAACTAATCTTCAAAGAAGTGTTTTTATTTTTCATGAATTCTGCTTTAGCTTGAGGATGTCTTCAGATTTTAGAAATCCGTGTGAGACAAGAAATCCTTTGTTTCCTCCAGATGTTTACCTGTGTGACCTTTCCATCCTGTTTGTTTATCTAGGGTTCTGTGTAGGTGAAAAGACCTACTCTAATTGGTATGTGTGTCTGTGACTGGACACATAAAGCATTTTTTCATTGTTAATCATCTCGTTTGTGTGTGCGAAGGAAGAAGTGGGTCAGTCATCGGGGAGCAGGTGAGGGAAGTTAGTGAATTTTGCAACAAGAGCTGAAAAGGGCTTAAGCATTCGATGGCGGCAGGGTACAGCCTTAATCCCAGCTCAGTTTACTGCCTTTCATTCAACCAGAAGTGGCCTTCAGTCCTGGAACATGAGCTTCATGGAAGTTTGGCTAAGGTTACAAGCTCATGAACCTGTAAAAGAATGGAGCCTCCTGCCAACAGAGGGAAGATGACATGTGGGAGGCAGGATTCTAGTGTGACTGGGCCTGTCGTCAGAGTCTGCTGGTAGCGCTAAGCCAGATGTAGGTCAGGAAGCCAAGGGAAAAAGGACTGGCTTTCCTCAAGCCTGGGGCCAGCCTTTGCAGTGGACCAGCACAGCAGCTCAAGATTAGGGGACAGGAGGGGAACCAGGGTCTGTGTGTCTAAGACAAACCTAAGTTAATTAAGGCAAAATATCTGTTAACTTGTCCCTTTTTGCTTTTCTATTTTGTCGCTTGCACTTTAGGTTTTCAACAGGGCCTCCCCTCCCTTTAGATCCAGGTAAATGGATGGAAATCTTCCATTTTCATGGCCTTTGGATGTTCAAAGCTGTCCCTAAGATGTCTGCAAATCTCCAGGTGAAGGAGGAGCGCTGGGGGAGGAGGTTGTGCCTGCTTTCTGAAGATATAAAACTCCATGCCTTGCTTGATTTCCACACACCTGAAGCTCCCACAAATCTTGGCTCCTCATGGAGGTTTGGGAGTAGGCAGTGAGGATGGGGAGGAGGTGGTCAAGAGATGGAGGAGAGTTTTGCCTTGCAGAAATGCATCCAGAACATGAGGCATCTTCTTTCAGAAAATGTTCTTTGGTGACCCCACCATGCTGAATTTCATTTGGTCCCAAACTCCCCATCTTTTTGGCTCCCTCCCTCCTTTACATCTCTGCCCTTCCTTTTCAGCAGCAAAACAACCCATTCCTTCCCTATCTCACCCAGAGCAGCCTCCCCATTCTCTGGTCTCAGTCCTTGCTGACATTCAACCCACAAGATCTCATCTACCTCCCACCCGGCCTCTCCAGGCTAAGATCTGTGCCAGTTAGAGTTCTGGGGCCAGCTGTACTCTCTCTTTTTAATTTCACTTCTCTAGGAAAGTTTCTTTTGGAAATTCCAACCTTGCTCAGCTGAACTAAGAGGGTGAAGGGGAGGAAGACTTCTCTACCCACTCTGGGTCCTTTGTGGCTGGGCTACAAAGTAAATTGACATGAGACCGAATAGGAGGAGAAAATCAAACAAAGCTTTACAATATGTATATATGGGAGAGACTCACTGGGTAACTTGACAAAATGGCAGAGGTTCTCTTCTTAAATAGATTCAGGTAAAGACAAAGGAGGATGTTGGGGGTGGGGGGAGTCAGCTATGGGAGATTACCAGAAAAGCACAGTAAACAAGAGTAAGGTTATTATGCAGATTTAAGGCCTTGCCTTCTGCATTGACAAGTTTCTAGAGATGAAGTCATCCCCCCCTCTTCCCAGTACTGACAGGGAGATATCTTTACAAATGGAGATTTCCCTTACAAATGTAAATGTCTTTTACAAAGGATAATTTCTGCTTTTACTTGGAATGGGCTTAGCAAGGACCCTCTCAATCTATCCATACCCAGAGTTAAATTCTTTTAGGCAGTTAGTGGAGGGGTGTGGGGGAGGTCAAAGTTTCTTTCAGAGAAAATAATCAAGGTAAAGAGACATATTTTGAGGTGGCCAATTCTGATCTCCCACAAGGGTCAGGGCAAGACTGCTGGTGGGGTTGTGCATGGCTGAAGGCCTTAAGTTGTTTGGGCCTCCCCTGTTCCAGGGTGTGCTTGTAGAGAGTTGATGAGCTGAACAGCAGGGAGACCCAGCAGCTGGGTGAGGGCACAGCTCCTTCCCAGTTGGCATGATCGCTGTGCTCCAGAAGCTCTCCTGGGAAAGAGAACATGCTCTAGATGTGCCTGTCTGGACAGCAACTTTGCCCTGAAGTTTTTTTTAATAGACTTTATTATTTTTATTTATTTATTTAAAAGTATTTTTTTTTTTTTTTTTGCTGAGGAAAGGTCACCCTGCACTAACATATGCTGCCAATCTTCCTCTATTTTGTATGTGGGACACTACCACAGCATGGCTGGTGAATGACGTAGGTCTGCACCTGAGATCTGAACCTGCAAACCCCGGGCCGCTGAAGCTCTGTGCACAGAAACTTAACCACTACGCCATGGGGCCAACCCCTAAATAGACTTTATTTTTTAGAGCTGTTTTAGGTTCACAGCAAAACTGAGAGGAAGGTACAGAGATTTGCCATACACACCCTGCTCCCAGACATGCATAGCCTCCCCTACTATGGACATCCCCCACCAGAGTGGTACATTTGTTACAACTGATGAACCTACCCTGACATGTCATTATCAGCCAGAGTCCATAGTTTACATTAGGGTTCACTCTTGGTGTTATACATTCTATGGGTTTGGAGAAATTTACAATGACACGTATCCACCATTATAGTATCATACAGAGTATTACATTGCCCTAAAAATCCTCTGTGCTCCACCTATTCATCCCTCCCTCATTTCTGCCCTGAAGTTTTCTTCTTAAAAATGCATATGAAGTTCGACTTTCATTCATAATATATTAATGTTTGTGTTAATATAAAAATAATGTGTTCTTCAGATTTGCAGTGTTTGTACATTTATGTTGCCTACTATGTGTCAGGCACTGTCCCAGGCATTGGGACCTGCGTGGCAAGCAAGACTGATAAGGAACTTAGGATCTAGGTGGAGAGACAGATGTTAATCAGTCAGCCCAATCAATGGTATTTATCTGCAGGCTGCATACCTCCAGGGGTCTGGTAAACCTGGTTATCAAGTGCTATCTTACTCTCTTCCAAGGTCTTTCTGTAGCTATTCCAACATTTGGCTCACAGTAGGCACGTAGTGGACAGTGGCTGAATGATTGAGTAAAGGGATAAATGTATGAATTATAAAGTTTGACTCTGATTCTCACCTAGGATTGTGATGGTTAATTTTATGTGTAATCTTGACTGGGCTAAGGGATGCCCAGATAGCTGGTAAAACATTATTTCTGAGTGTGTCTGTGAGGTGTTTCTGGAAGAGATTAGCATTTGAGTTCAGTAAAGAAATCAGCCCTCACCAATGGGGGGGTGTCATCCAATCCACTGGGGGCCAGGATGGAACAAAAAGGCAAAGGAAGGGTGAATTCTTTCTCTCTTTTTGAGCTGGGACGCCTGACCATATTTTCCTGCCCTCAGACATCTGAGCTCCTGGTTCTTGGGCTTTTGGACCTCATGACTTAACACCAGTGGCCCCTTAGCTCTCAGGCCTTTGACTTCAGACTGGAAGTTACACCCTTGGCTCCCCTGGTTCTCAAGACTTTAAACTCAGACTGAATTATACCACGGGATTTCCTGGTTCTCCAGTTTGCAGACAGCAGATTGTGAGACTTCTCAGCCTCCATAACCAGTGAGCCAATTCCTAGAATAAATGTCCTCTTATCTCTCTCTCTATATATATATTCTATTGGTTCTGTTTCTCTGGAGAATCCAGACTATTACAAGGAGCTTGGTACGGCCACTGTAGGTTGGAGATGAGATCCAGGGAATGGAATCCAAAAACACTGGTGCTTTAATGATCTTCAGAGATGATCAGGCTTAACCCCTTAATAGACAGTTGAGGAGGATGAGGCCTAGAGAAATGACATGGACATGCGACCCATCCAAACTAGAACTAATTAGCACCCAAGTTCCTGGATTAAGCACCGTGGATCTGAATGTACTGCCCGTGCTGCCCGTCCTTCCAGGCACACTCAGATGACTGGTATCCCCACTTGGTACAGATGTCAACAGGCATGATGCAGGCATTCACTGATAGGGATCATCACTGTGCTGGTGTTTCCAGGGTCAGAGTTAACCAATGCCAAGGTCATAGTGTGGATGCTGGCTGCTTCCCCAGCCCCCTGGCTGCCTGCTGGATTGTGAGTCAAGGGCGTGGGGCTGAGAAAAACAGGCTGCTAGGAGCCAGGGAGATGGCTTGACAGGAATGCACTATCTGTAGACCATCTTTGGTCTATTCCTGGCTGGGTTCCCATTTTAATTAGGGGGGTAATGAGGTTGCCATCCCTGGAGGTCTCCTGGCTCCTGTAGTGGCTCCCCCACTGAAGAGGCTTCAGGGGTCTCTTGGGTGGTCTTCTTAGGGGTCTTGGAAGCACCAGTAGTGAGCTGTACAGGTGTGTCTCCGTGTGTTCTCTGGTTTCTCTAGGTGTGAGGTAGGGCAGTGTAGATGAAAGATAGGCTTTGGGGAGCTAGAATTCAGACTCTGTGTCTTGCTAGGTGGTGTGTCCTTGAGCAAGTCACTGAGATTTTCTACATGACTTCAGTTTCGCCCTCTGTCATCTGTGATATGGGGATAGTATTGACAAGACATTCTCACATATTGAGGTATATGGGGTAACTTCTGGTTCAAAACTGATTCGGCTTGAACTAAAGAAGCCTGACTTATGGCCTATCAAACATACATTGTACATCTGCTTTAACCATCAAAGAATGCACTCTCTTAAGAATGCATACTTTCCCTCCTACGCCCTATCGTAATGCCCAATGCCCATAATAGTCCCTTTCCCAACATCAGGGTCATGTTGACCTACTAATTTGCAGTTGAATACCTCTTTGAAACTTTGATGAATATGTATCCTAGGTGTTTAATGTATGTTCTTTGTTTTAAAAAGGTATCACTGTACTGAAAACCATGCTTCTCTGGAATGCTTTCTTACTTTGTGGCAACTGCCTTCCCAGGTTATAATCCTCACCCTGGCTCAAGTAAAACTCACCTTATCTCCCTTATCTATAGAATGGTTAGTGGTTATTTTTTTACCTCACAAAATGGATGTCAAGATTAGAAATAACTTATGTCAAATGCCTAGCGTAGTACTCCGTAGATGGAAGTTGTAGGTGATGGTCATCACTGTAATTATTAGGTAAGGGGCCCCACTCTCTGATATTGATGAGGATAGGCGCTGAGATCAAGTTTGTATAATAGTGTCTCCTTCAGAGAGTGCAAAGAACACCTGCCCCCACCCCCCAGCTGCTTCCTGTCAGGTCCCGTTGGACACTATGTGGCTCTAATACCATGTGACGACTTGATGGAGCCCTCCCTGTCAGTTTGTCATCAGTCCAGGTCCAGACAACATTGTGTGGGTGGTGGTGAGTGCAGGCGATTAAACTTAGTCGTGCCCAGCTTCTTTATGATATTAGCAAGAAATCCCCTCTGTTAAAACATCCTATATTGATTGGTCCAGTATGGGATAGGTTCTAGAGTATTTTCAAGAAAACATGGTTTTGTAGGCAACTTGATGTGATATAAAGAATGTGTGTCTTGCAACTCACAGACCTAATATCAAATCCTGCCTATGCCACTCACTCACTGTGAAACTGGGACAAATTAACTAACTTCTCTGAGCCTCAATTTCCTCTGCAAAATTAGTAAAATAATCAGAGTAGTTATAAGGGTGAAATGAAATATCCCAGTTGCACTGGTCTGCTCAGGCTGCCATAACAAAACACCACAGACTAGGGGGCTTAAACAGCAGACATTTATTACAGTGCTGGAGGCTGGAAGTCTGAGATCAAGGTGTTGGTAGGGTTGGTTTCTTCAGATCTCTCATTGGCTTACCGATGGCTGCCTTTTCTCTTTGTCCTCACGTGGTCTTTCCTCTGTCCTTGAGCATCACTGTTGTCTCTCTGTGTTCAAATTTCCTCTTCTTCTAAAGACACTGATAAGATTGGATCAGGATCAACCCCAAAGGCCTGGCCTCATTTTAACTTAATCACATCTTTAAAGACCCTATCTCCAAACACAGTCATATTCAGAGGTACTAGGGGTTAGGGCGTCAACACAGGCACTTTAGAGGGATACAATTCAGCCCATAACACCAGGTAAAAAGCTTCTAGCCAAGCAGTGGCCTCCATAGATGCTCATTATTGTGAGACTCTGCCATTTCCTTCCCTAGCCTCTTTCTCTGCACAATGTTTCTGTGGTTTGGGAGTTGGTAATTATGCAGGAGAGGTGATAGTGGTATTTTTCACGGTATTTAATAGTAAAAGCTAATTAATGGCCCGGAAGAGAGAAACGTGAAGAGCCTGCTCAGGATTGCTCTCTACGCAAGAATCTACCCTCAGATACTTTTCTGGGGCTAGTATTACTGAGAAATTGTTTGCTGGTTCTGGACTATGAAGAAAATGTATTGCTACCAGATCAAAAACACGCTGTGTTACAACCCACCTCTTGTACCTTTTGTGATAGGCTGTTTGCTGCATAAGTGAGGAAAGAGTGTTTAGTGGATATTTATATATCCGCATAAGTGGAGCCTCTTTGGTGAGAAGGTGTCTCTCAGTAGCATTATTATTTATATATTATAGTCTTTGAAAGAGTCTAAGTAATCTCAAAATTGAAATGTACTTAAAGATGATTAAGGGCCTTGTAAGTGCCAGGTGCTGTACTGGATATTGGGGATACAGAGAGGGTCTTGACAGGCTCTCTGCCTTCTACAACATCCTGTACATCCATCGTACATCCTGTACAAGGCAGTAGCGCTTTCTATGAGGAATCTGAACCTTGGCTAGCGGTCACTGGCCCTGTGCTTGAATGATTGGGGTGCTGGGATTCTTGCTACCTCACAAGGCCTCTCTGATTTCTGAATTTTACGATACAGAGTTGGATCTCTGCCCTACCTGCCTCACTCCCCAGGTTCAAATATTGCTTTCTGCACAGGCGAGGCTGCCATATCCTTTGGCGTAGGGCCAAATAGGCTCAGTTCCATCAGCTTATGCTCCTGGGATATGCTTCCCAGACCTGACATCATCCTGATGGGTCTTCTTACCATTTGCCACAATCTTCCTAAAAGCATGGCCTCCAGAATGGACCCAACCCTGGAGCGGTACAGCTCTGGGGTGGGGGTGAGGGGACAGCGCTGCCCACTAAGACCCAGGTGCCACTTCCTCTAGAAGCAGCAGGGTCACGGACAGTTTCTCTAAAGGCAAGAGACTTTTTCTCAAATTTCTAATGTTCAAACTCTTCATTAAGTCACCTGACTTCCCGTTTCTCCACAGGGTGACATAATGAAATCACATGTCTCTCATCCCCTTTATTGTTATGAGTAATAATGTTCTTTTATTTATAAAAATGTTGACTGGCTATGAAAAGTCTGGTGTAGCAAGGGCCCTGCCCTAAATATTTTATGGATTTCTAAAAGCCTGACCTGTGGTTTGAGCTGCAAAGAGGATGACAGGAATTCCTTTGTCTTTCCAGAATAGTCCCAGGTCACTGTGAGCCCAAGGACGGGTCTGTGACTTTTGCTCAATTGCAGTCACTGAAGCAAATTCTTATCTCTGGGTTCAAGGTGAAAAGGACTTTGGAATTCTCAAAGACAGACTGTAAGATATATGTTAGACATACATAACAAGTAAATATAAATGATAATAGTCAACATGCACTTTCAATGCACAATGTCATTCATTCTTTACATCAACTCTATAAGACCTTTTAACAGATGAGGAAACTGAGGCACAAGGAGTGAGGTTATCTGTCCAAGAACCCGTAGTCGATTGGTCAGCAGTAAAGCCAGGACATGGAGTCAGCTCATTTGGCTGGGCAGTAACCAAGACCAACCTAGGGCCCTCCTTGAGCCAGGAGCCAGATGCCAGGGAGAAAACAGAGGAAGCCCCAGAGCCCACTCCAAGGAGCTGGTGGTATTCTAGGTGGGGAACCAAATGAGCTGCACTTCAACACACACACACCCCCACACACCCACACACCCACACCCTGTATCAGGCAGAGGAGGAGGAGAAAGAGAGAGAGACTGGAATTCTGACTGGGAGAATCAGGGAAGGCTTTACCAAAGAGGCCTCTGAGTTACACTTTGAAAGGCAGAATTTCAACAGCAGGAAGGGACGTAGGGAGCAAACGCCACAGATCCTTCTACGTGAGGCAACAGCAGAACAAAGTTTTGGGAGGACACGTTAAGCCTCATCCCTGCAGAGGGCTGGGTGTGGCCGGAAGTGTGACCTGGGGGCAGGGTTAGCCGGGGAAGGAAGGCGGTAATAACAGACTCCATGGGCCTTCTGTTCTGAAGAGTTTTCACATATGCTCTTCCATAGCCATGCCTTTGACATTTGTTTTTGCAGCGCCTTCTCCTTCAAACGCTCTCTTCTGTCTCCATTTCCACCTCGGAGCTGCAGGCCAAGAACAAACGCATCTCTTCCCTGAGGCCTTTATTGATCCCTGTGGCCAGAGGGGTGCTCTCGCTCTCTGTGGCCGCCAGAGTCGTTCTTCTCGTTCTCGGTTCTCGGTTTTCCGTATTCACCAGGCTGGCGGCCTTGTGGTTGTCGGGGGAAGAGGGAGAATCCCCCTCTGCCCTTTTTCTTAAGGTTCTTATGGCTGGCCAAATAATTAACAAGACAGGTTAGCAGGAGAAAATAATACCAAGTTTAATAACATGTATACATGGGAGAAACTCAGAAATGAGCAACTCGTCCCTCTGTCTAAGCTGCTTGCTTAAGTATTGCAGCTAAAGGCGAGGAACGTGTTGGGGGTGGGTAGCGGCCTGGGACTTTAGAGGGCAGCAAGACAATTCTTTTCAGGGTCATCTATAGATAATGTGGTCAGGGAGAGACAGAGTTTTTGATAAAAGGGGCTTGGTGCCTTTCCTATTGTAACCTCTATCCTACATTATCTTTACAGCCATCATGATAGAAGATCTGTTCCAGGAAGGAGCCACCATGTCAAATTCTTTAGGCAGTTAGTGAGGGAGGTCAAATGTCCCTCAGAGAAAACAATCAAGGTAAAGAGATATACTTCAGGGTGGCCAAATCTTGATCTCCCACAGTCCCGCCTTTGAAACTAAAAGTTTCACAGTCTTTTTGAAACTTAAAGAAGTTTCATAGTCTAGAAGCTGAGTTGGTAGATTGTTTTATCTCACTGAACACATTTTTTAGTCTTGATAATAGATCAGTTCAATTAAGTTCCTTTTGGAAGGTGGTGATGCAGGTGGGCTCTTAAGGTTACGCCTATATTATGGAAGCAAGCAATCAAGTATTTAATAGAAGCATTTCTGTGTAAACGAAAGAAAAACAAGGTTAATGGTTGGAGCAAGTTGTAAAGCAGTTTTTGAGTTTAGAGGACAGCCAGTTAAGGTTTTAGATGTCAGCGTCAAAGCATCTTTTGCAGTTTAAAATGTCTCTGATGGTGTCGTCAGGTCATCTCTTAAGTTTATATCAAGTCTATCAGCTTTAGTTTGTAAGGCTTCAGGAAAAAGGGCAGGTTCAGTTTTCAGTGATTTTAAATGAAAATGATGGAAAAAATCAAAAACGTTAGTTTGGAGATCTGTAGCCAGATATTTTAGGAGACTAGAAGAAATCAGGATCCAGTCTAGTCAACAGATATAAAACAAAAACCTCAAAAGACAACAAAACTAGGATCTAATATCCACAAATGTATACTATAGTTTTTACTGAAATATAATTTTTCTCTCTAAAATCACCCTCATTTTTATTAAGATAGCCAAATTAAAACTAACTAGTTTGCAAAATAAGTCTAGTTCCAATAGAGTTGGCCCAATTATTTACATAAGTACGGCAAGAATAGCAATTGATCACATAGGCTCTTTTAAATCTGCTTTGCTGGAACTTTTTATAAGGAATCTCAGATTTAACTTTAAAGGCCTCTCTAGGCCAGGAAAGCCAAGCCAAGGATTTTGTCATCAGACTTTGCCTGTAATACTTACAGATTTGGGTGAATTCCTCTCTTTTGAGGTTTCCCCACAATATTTTGAGGTTCCTTGTGCCTGCCAGATAAGTGACATTTTTTACTTATCCTGGTAAGTGCTGCTTGGAACATAAGGTACCAGGCCAATATTTCCACGTGGCTTTATTCTATAAAGTCCAATCTTCATTTCTCAAAAGCTGTATGGTTATATTGCAAATATGATGTTCTAGTCACAGCCTTGGTAATATAACCAGTGTTTCTAATTGTGTCCTGTTATAAGGATAACAGATTCTTATTGAACTTATGCAAATAACTATATTGCCATGAAAACAACAATACTCACTCACTAAGAGTTTCTAAATTCGAGGGATCAGATAGAGAGAAAAAGATAAATATTTTAATTTTACTTACAAAAGTATCATTTACCAAATTGCTATGGCATAGCTAGCTCAGGAGAAAAGAGAAAAAGTTTTTCTTAAATCTGAAAAAACAAAACATTAAAAATTCAGCAATACTTTAAATGAAAAATTATAAAAATTATAATCATTTTTATCAGTTTATTCAGTCCTGTGTAATCTATTTTTGATCCCAATCTTTTTGTTAGCGGCTTCATGAAGTCATCAGTTTTTCTATCAGATTTCTGTAATTTTTTTACCAAGTTTAGTTTTATGATCAGAAAGTTTATCAGAAGCCTGTACTCCAGTGTAAATGTCAGAGTCCTTTCCATGATTTTTTTGAAGTTGAAACATTTTGCAAAAGCATTAGAGCAAAGAAATAATTCTGTAAACAACAAGACCTCAAAATGGCAATTGACAGAGAAATCTGGTTAATTTTGTGACATACAACACTTTAAAATAATAATAACCAGAATTATGACTGATAACCAGGACAGATCAGAATTTCAGTAATGTTATACAATTTTAAAATACCTATATCAATAACATTTACCTACATAATACCACCTAAGAAGGTTTATCTTCACTTGTTTGACAATGTTTTTCATGTAATTTAACATACTGAATCAGCCTAATAAGTTTAGTATCTTTCTCCTTATAGGAAGAGAACAAATATCTTTGAGAAGTTCCAGGGCCCTTTGAAAATTCTCAAAGAAAAAAAGTAAAAAAAAAGACTTTATTTAAGATATGAATTTTGGGGAGCTTGTCAAAAATATAAAAAGTCAAAGCAAACAAAGCATTAACAGTCTAAAAAGCCTTAAGAGAGACCTCAGTCTTTTGAACACAGGACATTATTTTAACAGTTTTGCTTTGTTTTTTTTTTTGTCTTTTAGGTAGACTTACTCAAAGGTAAAGAAAAATCTTTTATAACCTCTTTATCAAGTTCAAGAAGATTATCCTTTTAAGAGAAATAAGACCAACTTATAATTTTGTACCAGCTTACTTCTGATATTAAAACTCATTTACTTAATTAAATTTATTTTAATCTTAGCCAACTTGACCATGCAAAAACTCCTTTTCCAGAGTTCCTCTTCCACAAACCTATAACTTTCTTTTTACTTTCAGAATTTGTCCCATGTCTTTTTTTTCCCTCCTAGTACTTGAGGACAAATTTATCTTTTTTAATAAATCAAACAAAATATTTCCATTCTTTGTACCTTTATACATCTTACTTTTCTTGTACACAGACATATTTTTCTTAATTTTTTAGTAGCTTCAATCACATATATTAATTAGAAATTTTAACCTTTAGAAACCTTAATTTGTAAGTAAAAACTAAGTAAACAATTATAAACTTTCTTTTACATTAGTATTTTGTGGCTTGGAAAATTTATAAACACTTGTAACTTTTAGAAATATGTTACTTTATAGTATAATCTTTTAATAAAGCACATGTTTACCAATAGACCCAAAACACCTTTTAGTTTTCCTGTAATGAAAAGCCAAAAGTAGACAAACGTACATTTAGCAATCAATGTCTAATATCTTATGTTATTTGGAAATGATTTAGATACTTAATTGAATTTTTATCATAAAATTTGGCAAAACTCTAAAGTTTTAAGTTGCCAAAAAGAGTTTGGAAGCTGTAACCACCATAACACATAATTATTGTTTAAAGTTCATCCAACATTCATCTTTTTTACAACTATTTACTTGTTCCCAATAATTATTTAGATTGCCTATAAGACTTCATGAGACATCAGATAAAATTAGCCATCATTTAGGTTATTATTTTTGTTAACCAGTTCTGTAATAGAAATAACATCAGTTTTCTTTTCTACAAAATTTTGTGTAAATTCTTATACCTTTAGACATAGTTTTTATTAAGATTTTTATCAATAGGTCTTGGTCTTCTAATTTTGGATAAGGGAAGCGTTCCCAGTCAGACATTTTAAAACATACTCAGGCAAAGTTGATGTAACCTCTTTATATAAAATTAGCTCAAACATTCTAACCTTTATAATCTTATCAACATTTACACTTTTACATGTTCTCAATTTAATTGTAACCTGAGTCAAGGTCTTAAGACTAGTCAAATTTTTCCCTTCCTTTTTCTGGCCTTTTTTTAGGTACCAATTAAACAATTATGTGAGAGCTCTCAAAACAATTTTTTTTTCTCCAATTTAGAAGTTTTCCCAATTCAAAGGATCCGTCGTCTGGCCATTGACGAGTAGGATCTTCATTTGTATATTTATTCCAATAGTGACTCGATCTAATAAGCCTTTTTAAGGAAAGACCCGGAGGTAACTTTCCACGCTTAGAATAAATCTTTACCATGAACGCAAGAGGCGTCCCTGGTGAGGGCCCAGATGATGTAACCCCGATGATCCACAGAATTCACTCCCAAAGATATTCAGAGAAAGTAAAGACCTTCGTTGCACAGGCGGTAAGGATGGTGTAGTGAAAACGGTGTCTCCGGTCTCCCACAATAGTGTGGGATGCCTCCAGTCACAGACCCGCTAATCTGTGACACCGGGCAGGCGATACTGGAATGGGATTTTTCCAGCACTAACAAGCAACGAAGGTTAAGACGACAAAAGCCCTTATGGACTGGGCCCTTTATGACAAACTCCCCTGAGAGCTTGGCACAGCCGGACAAAGAGACAGTTCGGAACCCCAGTCTTCTCGACTGGCCACCAAGGGGCACCCCGGTAAATGCACCTTCCATATGGTGGAGACCAAGGAGAATATTCTCACTGGTCACAAAGCCAAGTTTTCTCAGGACACAGAACAAGACAGAAACTATCTGGGAGGAAAAAGGATCAAGATCAAAACCAAGAGTACTCTACCAAATTTAAACCAAGAGTCACTAAAAGCACAAGAAACTAGTTTTCCAAATATTTTCTCCTGCCAATCTAAATTTAGAGAGAGAAAAAAATTCTCACCACTTCCTTCTGCCGGACCCTGCAGATAGAGATTCTGGGAGGCTGACATGGTAAGAAGTCTTACCTTTTGCCGGCCTTCGTCAGGCATTCCCGTATCTCACCATCTGCAGTAGTCCAGGAAGAAGGCAGGTCTTCCAGCCAGAGAAGGCAACTTGCCAGCCAGTGTGGATCCTGCTGACTACACCAAAACTGTCGGGGGAAGGGGGAGAATCCCCCTCTGCCCTTTTCCTTAAGGTTCTTATGGCTGGCCAAATAATTAACAGGACAGGTTAGCAGGAGAAAATAATACCAAGTTTAATAACATGTATACATGGGAGAAACTCAGAAATGAGCAACTCGTCCCTCTGTCTAAGCTGCTTGCTTAAGTATTGCAGCTAAAGGCGAGGAACGTGTTGGGGGTGGGTAGTAGTCTGGGACTTCAGAGGGCAGGAAGACAATTCTTTTCAGGGTCATCTATAGATAATGTGGTCAGGGAGAGACAGAGTTTTTGATAAAAGGGGCTTGGTACCTTTCCTATTGTAACCTCTATCCTACATTATCTTTACAGCCATCATGATAAAAGATCTGTTCAGAAAGGAGCCACCATGTCAAATTCTTTAGGCAGTTAGTGGGGGAGATCAAATGTCCCTCAGAAAAAAACAATCAAGGTAAAGAGATATATTTCAGGGTGGCCAAATCTTGATCTCCCACATGGTCATTTGGGCCTAAGCGCCCTGGGAAGCCCGGGAGGGAAGGATGGTGCCCTGCTCATCTCTGTGCCTTCTCAGGACCCCGTTTCTGGCCCTGCACATGGATGTCTCTGTGCTCTTTCCTCAGTCCTCGCCTTCCCAGCCCCTCCTGCCAATTTAGTCCATGGACCTGCCGAGGGAGCCTCTCAGCCAGGCCCCCATGGGCCCCAAGAGGCCTCAGCACTAACTATGCAATAAATTCATTACTCTCTGGGGAACAGACGGGACCAAGCTGTAACTACCATCTAGTCTTGAGACCCCTCACCAAGGATTATATTCCCCTCTCCCTGCCTGCAGAATTTCTTACAGCAGCCCCTCTGGGTCTACAAAGTATGCTTGCTTTTTAATGTTTCAACTTGACAGTTAAAAAAAAAAAACACTTGCCCCGCATTATTACAAACACAGTAAGAGAATTATGGTACTGTGGCTTTGGGAGCCACCTTTCTGCCCTAGAGGAAGGAAAAAAAGGGCTTGAAGATACTCTCTGGTGGCCCTCCCCAGAGCCTGGCTGCAGCCCCAGGCCCCAGGAAGGTCTACCCTGTGCCCGAGGGAGGGCCCTATGGTAAGGAAATAAAGGCAACAGAAAACCGTTTTGCGTCTGTCTCTTGGTGTCCAGAAACTTCCTTTTTACTGCTATAGAAAGCATCAAAGTGAGGCCTCACCCAGAAAGGCCAGTTATGCCTCATTTGCTCCTGAGTCCAGAGTGCTTTGCAAGCCCCAGCATCTAGCCAATATGGACAAGGTGCAAACCTGCTAACCTGGACTTCAGAGGCCTCCTGGTGTTTGCTCTGCCCTCTCCCTCTTGAGGATCACGCGCTTTGGTGAAGATGAAATCAGAAAAGACTTAAATGCGTTCATTTTCTTCTGTGGTCTGCCATCATAATCAATCCCAACCCTTCCTCACTTCTTTCTTCTAGTAAAACTGAAAGGGCTCCCTTTGTAAGCCTTAGTGCACTCCTCCAGCCGCATTTGGGGCCATAGCCTGCCTGCCCTGCTCTCATGGGTCTCTGCCACATCTGTATCTTTCTTGTGCCTCCAGTATGCACTGAACAGCTGTGCAGATTGTTTACTGCACAACCCTAGGGGGCGCCATTCACAGAAGTGACGAGGGGAATTACACAGTGGTATACAATGGCCCCGTGGGCACACGTCCATGTTTCATACACCCATCTTTGTCATGTCAAAGTCCATCAGAGGCTTCCCTGAGTTGGCAGCTCTGAGTTCCTTTCCTCATTTTCGAGAAGAGTCTTACACAGAGAAATATTTCTCTATTAGAAGCAAAGACAAGGGCCGGCCCGTTGGCACAAGCGGTTAAGTGCTTGCGCTCCGCTGTGGCGGCCCAGGGTTTGCTAGTTCAGATCCTGGGTGCGCACCCACGCACAGCTTGTTAAGCCATGCTGTGGCTGCGTCCCATATAAAGTAGAGGAGGATGGGCATGGATGTTAGCCTGGAGCCAGTCTTACTCAGCAAAAAAAAGAGGAGGATTGGCACTGGATTGTTAGCTCAGGGCTGGTCCTCCTCACAAAAAACAAAAAAAACAAAAAAAACAAAGACAGTTCCGGGGGCTATGACAAGTGGTAATTAATATTTGGCCTCAGTGTTGGGAAGAGACCAAGGGAGTGGTGAGGAGTGGGGAGAAAGAGAGCATGTAGGCCTTAAATAAGGGATAACTTCTACTCAGTTCAAGCAGATTCTGGCCATGCAGGGGTTGCCAGCAGAGTATTGCCATATCTTCTGGTTTATTCCACAGAAGTAGAAGTCTTTCTTTTTTAAATGAAGTCTCTTGCTCTTTCAGTGTTGGCTCAAATGAAAAACAAATGAACAAACAGATACCAGATGAGACCAAACAAAATGATGAGGCACTGTTCTTATACTACTGGCCGCAGGTAGTAGTGATTTCTGCTTTACGTCCTAAAAGGCAAAATTATCACAGAGAAAGAAACCCATCATCAGAGGTTCTGCCCGAGGTGATGGAGACTTTCTTTCAGGCAGCCTCCTGCAGTTTTGAAGGCTGTCTGGCCAGGTGGCACCTATAGGACCCACGGGATTTTCCTATTATGATGGCACCTTCCTCCCTTCCTTGATTCCACAATTTCTTGATGAACACATCTTTCTCCTCACAGCGGGGCTAGGACACTTGATCTCCAGGGATGACAGCCAGTTTGGATGCAGTGGTGTGCCTTCACCAGTCAGAGAACAGTGAAGTAGTTCGGTAGAGGAAAAGACCCCTGAGGGCTCTCCCCCATAGCCACCTCCCCGTCTCTCAAGACCTCCCTGGGACCCTCTGAACTAAAGAGCAAGAAAGAGTTAATGTC
The DNA here is from genome assembly GCF_020826845.1 of Diceros bicornis minor. Lineage (NCBI taxonomy): Eukaryota > Metazoa > Chordata > Mammalia > Perissodactyla > Rhinocerotidae > Diceros > Diceros bicornis. The sequence goes on along the minus strand of NC_080750.1, from coordinate 62,345,674 downwards.
TAGCACAGCAGGAAGCCTCCAGGCAGCAAATTGTTCACTAAATACTTTGACTATTACTCACATGGTTTCCATTTTTAGATAGAGAAAGGAAGTCTAGAGAGTTTCTCTCTTTTGCTGGTAACCTCCTTCATGGTGAATGGTAGAACTAGATCGTCAACTCAGGTCTTAATTTGGCTCTCTTTTCATGAGAGCATGTGATTTTCAGATATTTAACAGCTCTGAGTACTGAATTTTTAAGACCAGCCTAGGTCCCCAGGTCTTCACAAGCGGTAAGGGAACAATGCTCTGAGTAAAGGGACACATGTAGGGAAGAGCATGGCGTGTGCACACGAAGAGCCACCAGGAGTGTAAGACACTGGTTAAGAACATGTCCCTTCAGCATGGACCTCAGAACAAACATGGAGCTGACCTGAGCCACACGTGCAGCCTGCCACTTGAGGCAAGCAAGTTCCCCAGCTAAGCCCAGTCTAGATCTGCCACGTCACAGTCAACCTGAAAACCAGCAAGCAGGAGACCAGATATCTGTGTTGCAAGCCACCAAGGTTTGGGGTGGTTTGTTATGCAGCACCATTGTGGATATAGTTGACTCATTCAGAAATTGGTTAATACTTTGACATGAGTCAGACGTAAGATTAGCTTGGCTTCTGTCACTGTCTGGTGATCCTGACCAAGTTACTAAACTTCTTACCACCATAGTACAGGGCTTATTTTGGTGAAGATTAAATGAGACTATACATGTAATTTGTTTAGAATGTTATCTGGCTCATAGTAGATTCTGAATATTCTAGCTAATAATAATGCTAATTTTTTTTGAGGGGAAATAAAAGTACTCCCGTTATCCTAACAACTATTCTCATTTTGCACATTTCTTTCCATTCTTGCCCACATGAATACATATTTTAGGTCCTTGCAATTATAACATACATAGCCACCTCCACTTTTGTCATAAACATTTCCCTTTGTTTCTATATAGCTTTCATGATCTCACTTTTTTTTATTGTTTGCAGAAGATATGTATAGAAAGACCATAATTTTATCATGAATTTATAATATTTCTAATTTTTAAAAAAGTATTGCCAATGTCACAAAAAATACTAATTTAGACATTTTATTGGGCATCTGCATGTGCCAGACACTGTTCTAGGAGCAGGGATGCAGCAGTAAAGAAAGCACATAAAAATCTCAGCACCATGGAGCTCCCATTGCAGTGGTAGAAGACAGAAATAAAAAAAGATGCATAAATAATAACATAGTATGTCAGATGATGATACTCGATAGGAAAAAGTAAAGCAGAGAGGGTGGATGGGAAGTACCAATGAGGTATGGTTTGCAATTTTAGATAGGATGGCATGAGAAGGTCCCCCAGCCCCAGCAGAGTGTGAGGAGGGGAGCAGTGGAGCCATCCAGATATTTGGGGAAGAGCATTTTCAACCAACTGAGAGATTAGCAAATGCAAAAGCGCTGAATGCCCGGAGGGTTTGAAGAATGGTAAGGAGGCATGTGTGACTGTAGTGGAATACGTGAGATGGGGATGGTAGGAGATGACATCAGGAAAAAAAAAGGCAGTCAGAACGTGTAGGGCCTTTGCTTTTTTAAAAATCTATCTATCTAGCCTATCTATCTACTTATTTTTGTTGTGGTAACATACACATAACATAAAATTGAACTTTTTAACCGTTTTCAAGTGTAATTTTCAGTGACATTAAGTACATTCCCATCGCTGTGCAACCATCACCACCATCCATTTCCAGAACTTGATTTTCATCTTCCCAAACTGAAACCCTGCACCCGTTAAACACTGACTCCCCCTTCCCCTCCCCCAGCCCCTGGCAACCCCCATTCTCCTTCCTGTGCCCTGGCTTTGACTGTGAGTGTTATGGGAGCTATTGGTGGATTTTGAAGAGAGAAGTGCTATGATTGACTTAGGTTTTAATAGACATCTTCTGGCTGCTGGGTTGGGATTGACCTGAGGAGAGCAGAGGCCGAAGCAGGGGAGCTAGTTAGGAGGCTGCTGCAATCATCCAGGTGAGAGAAGAGGGCGACTGGGACCAGGGTGGTTGCAGGGGAGGTTGTGAGAAGTGAGAATATTCTGAAGGCAGAGCCAACAAGACTGGCCAATGGATTTGATGTGGGCTATGAGAAAAAAGGAGGAATCAAGGATGATTCCAAGATGTTTTGACCTAAGCAACTGGAAAAATAGATTTGCCATAAAGTTAGGCGAGGAAAGATTCAGAGGGAGAAGTTTCCTGGGGGAAGCCAGGAGCTCAATTTTGGACGTGTTCAGAGTGAGATACCTTATTAAATGTTCAAGCCACGATGTTGAATAGAGAGCTGGATCTGGAGTTCACAGCAGCCTAAGTGGAGATAGAGATTTGCAAGTAATCAGTGTATAGATGGTATCTAATACCACGAGACTGATTGAGTTCACCAAAGTAGTAAGAACAGCCAGAAAAACAAGTCCGGGGAGTGAGCTTGAAGAAGCTCCCAGGTTAAGAGGTCGGGGACACAAGGAGGAATCAGGAAGAAGCAGCTAAGGAAGAGGACGACCAGGAGGATGCGTCCTTGTGGGATTCCAGTGAAGGCAGTGCCCCCAGGAGAATCAATGCAATCAGTGGTGTGTGCCTGATAGGATCTGTCCGCAGACCGCTGAGTGTGAGGGGTCACTGGCAAGTCAGGGAGTGCAGCTGAGCTGTGAGGAATAGGGATTGAGGAGCACTTCAGAAAGGGCCAGAGTCTCAGGGAGAGGGCCCTGAGGAGTGAGGGGGAATTTGTGGATTAGGGAAAACAGCTGTCCAGAGGTGTCCATTTTGGGCCCCAGATGCTGGGGTTGATCCCCGGAATAAAGGAGATCGGGGCTGTGTGGCAGGAGTTGGGTATGCAGTGATCTTTCTGGGCCCCTGGACTCTGCCCCATCAGAAGGTCTCCCCTTGAGCTCTGAAGCTGCTGGTGGAGCTCTCCTCAGTCAGATGGACTCAGAGGCTGCCAGTCTAATGGTGAGAGCTAAGGATGGTAAGAGCTGCTAAAATGAGGTCAAGTCTGTGTTATGGGCTGAATTATGTCTCTGCCCCCCTGCCAATTTATATGTTGAAATCCTAACCCCCAGTATCTCAGAGTATGACTGTATTTGGAGTTAAGGTCTTAAAAGAAGTGATTGAGTTAAATGAGGCCTTTAGAGTGGGCCCTAATCCAATCTGACTGGGTCCTTATAAGAGGAAATGTAGAAACCAGACAAGCACACACAGAGGGGAAAGGCCATGTGGGGACACAGTGAGAAGGTGACCATCTACAGGCCAAAGAGAGAAGCCTCAGAAGAAACCAACATTTCTGACACCTTGATCTTGGATTTCCAGCCTCCAGAACCATGAGAAAATACATTTCTGTTGTTTTAGTCACCCAGTCTGTGGGGAGGCCCACAAGGCAAGAAACTGAGGGTGGCTTCTGGCCAAAAGCCAGCTAGGAGCTGAGGCCGTCAGCCTAACAGCCCAAAAGGAACGGAATTCTTCTAACAATCACATAAGTGAGCTTGGATGCGGATCCTTCCCCAGCTGAGCTTCAAGAAACACCTCAGCCTTGGCTGACACCTTGAGTGCAGCCCTGTGAGAGACCGTGGAGAGGAAGACAGCAAAGCTGTGTCCAGATTCCTGATCCACAGAAACTGTGTGATAACAGATGTGTGTTGTTTTAAGGTGCTAAGTGTGTGCTAATTTATTACTCAGCAGTAGATAAATAATAGTCCTGGAAAAGGTCCTTGAGATGTCGACTGAGCTTTATTTTAGGCCCAATTAGCATTGGCCCGAGGAGGACTCCTTGAATGTAACTCAAAATTTGAGTCTCCTAGGATAAATCATGTTACCATTCATCCCCTCAAAATTCTTATTGATGCAATGAGAAGTTGGGACAGATGTCCAACATCTCTTTCAGTGCAAACATTCCACAATATGGATTAAGAGCCCACAGCTAGTACATTTGGATTGGTTGGCTTCTAGCTGCCCATTGATGCCTTGTTTAAAAGCCAGTTTTCGATATTTCAGATTTTTGCAGAAGGCAGCAGGAGTTTGTCAAATAGAGTCTCCCAAAATTCATGTCTATCCAGAACCTCAGACTGTGACCTTATTTGGAAGTAGGGTCTTTGCAGATGTAATTAGGTTGAGATTATACTGAATTAGAGTTGACCCTAAATCCAATGACTGGTGTCCTTGTAAGAAGAGGAGAGGTCACACAGAAACATACAGAGAACAAGGAGATATGAAGACAGAAGCAGAGATTAGAGTAATCAGCTACAAGCCAAGGAACCCAAGGATTGCCAGGAGTCACCAGAAGCTAGGAGAGAAGCAAGGAAGGATTCTTTCCTAGATCCTTTGAAGGGAGTATGGTTCTGCAGAAACCTTCATTTTGGACTTCTGACTTCCAGAACTGTAGAGAGAATGCATTTCTATTGTTTTAAGCCATCCAGTTTGTGGCAATTTGTTACGGCAGCCCTAGGAGACTAATATAACAGCATGTATTTTTTTAAACTCATGTATACTATACCGAAGTCATTGGGATTCTTGGAATTTTCATGAAGAATTGTAGATATTTCATTATGTGGCTATGAAGAAGAACAATTTTGAAGATTTTAGGTAATTTAGAAAACTGCTTATGATACAGTGTTAAAGAACAGAAAGCCAAAGTATGTACAGTGTGATTATAACTAGGCTGAAAGAAACCCTCTGCACAGGGAAAGAGAGGAGGCTCTGAGCTGAAATACAAATAGGATGGTAGGACTGTGGAGGATTTTCTCCCTTTAAATTTTTCAAAATTCTTTGATTTGTTTGTATTCACTTCTATGCAAAATATTATAGGAAAATTGAATAAAAGAAATCCAGATTTTAAGAGACAATGTGAAAAACATGCAGGCTATGGACCATAATCATGAAATGCATGTTTGTGACCCTGCTACCCAACCTATGATTGACAACAGTGGCCAGGAAAGGGCAGCATCTGTATACACTTTCCTTATCTCTCCCTCCTTCCCAGAGAGAACAGCCACTCAGAATTGAATATATATCATGATTTTGCCTTTTTAAAAATTAAAAATTGCATTATCGTGAATTATGAATCTGTAAATGATAATCGTTTGCTTCCACTTATTTTGAGGTTTATCACAATGGTTGTATGTCCTAGTTTTGTGACACGCTTTTCTGATCCAATGTATAGACCTAACATTCATACATACTGATTTATAAAGTTGTACTTCGTTTGGTTTCTTTGATGTATAGCTGCTCTTTTTTTTTTTTTTAAAGATTTATTTATTCATTATCCCCCCAAAGCCCCAGTAGATAGTTGTATGTCATAGTTGCACAGCCTTCTAGTTGCACAGCCTTCTAGTTGCCGTATGTGGGACGCGGCCTCAGCATGGCTGGAGAAGCGGTGCGTCGGTGCGCGCCCGGGATCCGAACCCGGGCTGCCAGCATCAGCGAGCACGCACTTAACCACTAAGCCACGGGCCCGGCCCCTATAGCTGCTCTTAAAATGTATTCATTCATGGCTGTGTCCAGGTATTTTAGAATAAAAGAATAGGAAAAAAAAAGAAAGAAATCCAGATTTTGAGGCAAAATTTTCAGGAAGCAAAACTTTTGCAAATAGGGATTTGCAGGCATAAATTTGACCAAGTCATGGTGGTTGTTTTCTTTTCTATTTCTCTTCCCCAGTTTGCATATTTCCTGACCTGCTGTCAGGCGCGATTTATCCGAGGATGCCCCCAGGCCAGTTCCCATTTCAGGGGGATCAAGGGCAGGATGATGGGCGGGGAGGGCAGAGCCTGGGAATCAGGACCCTGGACCGCTCAGGGCAAGGCACAGACTTAACAGCGCAGTAAAGCTCCGCTTGTTTCTTCAGAAGTCATTACGAAAGATCTTTTATTTTCGGCATTTTCACTTCCTCTCCGTGCTTCTACGCAGCAACCTCAGCGTCTCCTGACTGTGGAGTCATATGCCTTTCTCGACTTTGGAATGTGAGATTTATAAGGCCCCAGCTCTTTGGCAATAGAGAGCATGTGGGCCTGACGTCAGCAGTGGGGAGAAGTCTTTCTTCAGCTTTCCATCCATGTCCACATGATACCAATGACTCCTGGTGGACCCCCGATTTGACCCTCTGATAGAGGAAGCCACGCTATGCAGATTCTCCTGAGACAGGCCCTTAAATGCTGATAACAGCACTGTGTAGGACTTGAGAGTTACCGAGCTTCTTCAAATACACTCTCCCATTTGACCCCCCGCAGCCACCCTGGAGGCAGGCATTTCAAGTCCACTTGGCAGAGGAGAAGGTCCATGTTAAGTGGGAGAATGGGGAAAAGTGTAGTTAGAGAAGGCAACCAGCATGTGTTAAGTCTCTTCCTTCAGCCAGCACTGCGTGGATGCTTTATACACCTTAAACTTGTGAGGCAAGTCATATTTTCATTCTATTTGCTGTAAAGATAAGTGTTATGGACTGCATGTTTGTGTCCCCCCCAAATTCACATGTTGAAGCCCTAACCCCAATGGGATGGTATTAGGAGGGGGGGGCCTTTGAGAGGTGATTAGGTTTATAAGAGGTTGTGAGAGTGGGGCCCCATGGTGGGATCAGTGTGTTTATAAGAAGAGAAAGAGATCAGTGCTCTCTCCACCAAGTGAGGACACAGCAAGAAGGCAGCTGTCTACAAGCCAGGAAGAGGGCCTCACCAGACACTGGATCTGCTGGCACCTTGATCTTGGACTTCCAGCCTCCAGAACTGTGAGAAATAAATGTTTGCTGCTTAAGCCACCCAGCCTCTGGTGTTGTTATAGCAGCCGAAACTGACAATAACTGGGGTCAAGAGGAAAGCGACTAGCAATAAGTGCAAGAGCAGGAGCTGAAACTCAGCTCTGTCTCAGGTTCAGTGCTTTTGCCCGTCACCACCTACATTAGTGGTCTCTTGTTGAGCGACAGATTATCCCAAAACTCGGTAGTTTAAAACAATGACAATCATTTATGATCTCACGGTTTCTACGGATTAGGAACTTGGGAGCAGTTGGAGCTGGGCTGCTCTGGCTCGGGGTCTCTCAAGGAATTCCAGTCAGGATGTTGGCCAAGGGCTGCTGTCGTCTGAAGACTTGACCAGGGCTGGAGGATTTGCTTCCAAGGTGGCCGGCAAGTTGGTGCTGGCTGTTGGCAGGAGACCTCAGTTTCTCCCCATCTGGGCTGCTTGAGTGTCCTCACAACACGGCAGCTGGCCTCCCCGAGTGAGTGATCCATGAGAGAGTGAGGCAGAAGTCCCTACGTCTTTTATGCCTTTGCCTCAGAAGCCACACACTGTCATGTCTGCAATTTCCCATTGGTTGTAACTATACTTCATAATTTTTTTGATGTTCTGATGCATTTTTAAACACCTATTTTCAAGTATAATTGACTTATGGTCAACTACACATATAGATGGTGTATAATTTGATGAGCTTTGACATATACCTTCATCAGTGAAGCCATCACCATAACAAAGATAGCAAATACTTCCATCACCCCCAAAAGTTTCCTTATGTCCCTTTGTAATCCATCCCTACTTCCACCCCTTCCCCCAGGCAACCGCTGATATGCTGTCTGTAACTAAGCATTAGTTTTCACTTTCAAGAATTTTATATAAATGGAGACATACAGTGCATTCTCTTTTATGTCTGGCTTCTTTCATACAATGTAATGATTTTTTTTTTTTTGAGGAAGATTGGCCCTGTGCTAACATCTGTTGCCAATCTTTCTCTTTTTCTTTTTCTTCTCCCCAAAGCCCCAGTACATAGTTGTATATCATAGCTGTAGAGTTGCAGCTCTTCTATGTGGGATGCCACCTCAGCATGGCTTGAGGAGCGGTGAGTAGGTCCGTGCCCAGGATCCCAACCGGCAAACTCTGGGCTGCCAAAATGAAACACACAAACTTAACTGCTGCGCCACTGGGCTGGCCCCTAACGTAATGATTTTGACAATCATCTATGTTATTATGTGTATCGATAGTGTGTTCCTTTTTAAAAATTTTAACAGCTTTATTGAGGTATAACTGACATACAATAAACTGCGTGTATTTAACGAGTACACTTTGATAAGTTTTGACCCATGAATATACACCATGAAACCATCACATTAATCAAGATTATGAAAACGTCCGTCACCTCCAAAAATTTTCTTGTGCCCCTTCATAATCCCTCCCTCCTGCTTTTCTCTTCATCCCCATCCCAGGCAACCACTTATCTTGCTCTCATTACGAATTTGATTGCATTTTCTAGAATTTTCTATAAATGGAATCATATGGTATGTGCTCTTTTTTGTCTGGCTTCTTATTTGGAGATTCATCTATGTAGGATGCATGTATCAATAGTTCACTCTTTTTTTATGGCTGAGTAGTATTCTATTGAATGGATAGACCACAATTTATCTGTTACCCATCAATGAAAGTTTGGGTTGTTTCCATTTCTTGTTATTATAAAGAAAACTGCTATGAACATTCGAGTGAAAGTCTTTGTGCGAACTGATATTTTAATTTCTCTTGGGTACATACCTAAAAGTAGAATGGTTAGGTCATATATAGGTATATGTTGAACTTTTTAAGAAACTGTCAAACTGTTTCTGAAGTGGTTGTACCATTTTACGTTCCCACCAGCAGTGTGTGAGAGTTCCATTTGTTCCACATCCTCACCAACACTTGGGGTAGTCAGTCTTTCAGTGTAGTCATCCCAGTGGAGGCGCAGTGGTGTCTTATTGTGGTTTTAATTTGCATTTCCCTGATGACTAACATGCTTATTGGCATTCATATATCTTCTTTTGCAAAGTGTTTATTCAAGCCTTTTGCCCATTTTTGAAATTGAGCTGTCTGTCTTCTGAGTGAGTGAAAGCAAAGTATAGAGAGCGTTATAAAGATGTAAGTTATTCACTCAGGGACAGTGGGCCCTATCTAGTTTTCCTCCTGACTTCTATAGCTCACTGCCTCATCATGACCAGAAGTCTGTTGTTGGTGGAGGGGAATTGTAAGGACCTCGGCAAATGCAGGGAAGAGGGTCACATGGCAGAGGAGGCAGGGAGAGATGAGGTCAGCAGGCCTCTTATGGCATCATAACCTCTGAAATGGCACCCATGTGACTGGGAAGGTCATTGAGTCTGGGCACCTCTTTCCACTTTTTGGTCCCAGCCCTGTTATGGCTCCTGGTTGAAAATCCTTCAAACTACAGATATATAAATTACCAGGAAATGTGGCTGCAAAGTGTAAACACTATAGATTAACTCCGTCTCCAAACTGATGCCCGAGTAAAGCAGAAGCAGCCCGGGGTGTGGGTTTGGAGGTCTTTGCTCTGCTACCTCAGAGAGGTTTTGTAGATCCCTGGGCAGTGACTTTGCCAACAATGCTGATTAGGATGAGGATATTAATCATCTTTACACTTATTGGGCATGTAACAGTTTTAAAAGCGTGTCCTTGCCTACGGTACTTCTTCGCTTTGAGACCGGCAGGGCATTGGTCAGTGTGCCCGTTTTACAGTGAAACTAGCTGAGGTCCTGGCTCCATTACTCCTTCTCCAGTCCACAAGGACACGGGTGGAGTCATTCCCAGGGCAGGCTCCAGCACCAGCTAGTTGCGACCTCCCACATAGTTTACCAGCTCTCACATCATAGTTCAGGCCTATCTTCTTTTGTCTCTTTTACCTGTTGATTCCACCTCACTCTGCGATTTTTATTTATTGCACAAACATGCACTGTTCACAAAACAAAGAACAAAAAGAGAAACAACTGTGCTCATTAAACTTTGGAGCCAAAGAAACTTGAGCAGATCCTATAACCTCAAGGGACCGGTTTCCTCCACTGTAAAACGGACAGCCGTAATCCTGCCCTGTCATCTTAGGTAGACTGACAGACCCTCTTCTGGAGCCCCACTCTAAAACCAGCCAGGCTAGCGCTCTGGGTTTGTGTTTGTTTCTAACTCAGGCCCGCAAGTGGGCCCCTTGAAGTCACCATGAGCCTTGATCTTCCTTGACCCAGCTCAGGGGTGAGCGGGTGTTGAGGGGAAGCTCCGGGATCCGTGTCACATCGCAGGCGATCCTTCCAGCGGCTGCGGAGCCCAGCGGCTCCCTCCGTTAATGCGGCCAGCGCCACCCAGCGGCCAACATGGAGAACAGCAGGCATCACCAGGAGTAAGACAGGGATGTTCCGGGCGCGGAGGGGGTCGGGAGACCCCAGCTTTGGTCTAGATCGGATGGAGTGGAAACTATCCCAGGCAAGAAGGGGCCTTCTCCCCATAGAGGACGAATGGCGACACGCAAGCCAGCTGGAGCCACTTGCATAGCTTCTACCGTTGTGACGTAAGCGTTTCCCCTTTTCCTGTCCCTGTGAGAGAGGGATCTGTGCACAGGGCTGTGCCCGAGGGACGCCCTGTCCTGAGGTCTGTCTTGGGACCCTCCCACCTGTGCCTGCAGCACATGCACAGATGTCATGGGGCGTGCGGGTTTCCCTCTTCTCTCTCTCATCAGGGCTCCCCGGGAATTCCTGCCTTCTCCTCCTCCTCCTCTCTCTTTATCAAACTCCTCAGCTTTCTGGATATCCATGTCCTCTCGAGCTTATTGACCCAAGGCACACAGTCAACAGACTTGGGATCCAGACGCAGCTGTGCCGTGTATGAGCATCTTGTTATCTGTAACGTGGGGGGTGGGGGTGAGAGGCCTCACAGGTGAAGACAGAGTGCCCTTGCTCCAAGCCCTGCTGTGGGCGCCCTGAGCCTGTAGGTTAGAGAACAACAGTCTGCGCCTGCAATTCCAGACCCCATAATCTGGCCTCAGCCTACACTCCTGACCTTAACTCCAACTACTCTCTACCCAGGCAGATAGGCTCGCTGTCGCCTCAAAACGTCTCTGTGATTTCACACAAACACACCATTGGTTCGGCTATTCCCTTGGTCTGGAAGGCATCTCCCCCAGCTCACTCTGCCTGAAGTCTGCACATCCTTAAAGGCTCTGCTTGCTCCTGAGCCTCCAGGAGGCCTGACAAGAGTCTGCCACCCAAGCTCAGGACCAAAAGCTTATGTTGGATGTGTGGACGTGGTCTGTTAATTATGTTAATGTTTTCTAATTAAAAGGGTAATATATGTGCTGTTTTGTACAAAAAGGAAGAATCACCCATTATCCTACTACCTTAATATAGCTACTATTAATTTTTATTAATTATCCCTCTAGACTTAAAAATTTTTTTCTGTGCAAATGCATGTATTTTACAAACATAAGATCATATATATTAACCACCTTTTAATGTGCAAAAGTTATGCTTCTGCAGCTAGATATTGAGCTTCCAGAAAGCAGGAACTCCTACTCACCCTTCAAAACTCATCCCACATTACTCCTCTCAAGGCAGTGTTAATTGCTCTCTCATCTGGGTGTTGATGACACCTTGACCATTCTTCTATTTCCATACTTATTATCTTGTATTTGGCTATTGGTTTTTGCATCTGACTGGAACTCTTTGAGGCTGGGGACATTGTCTGATAGATTTTTGTATTCCTGTTAAAGAGAAATTATTCAGACACTTGTTAAAATGTTAAGGAAGACTTTATTCAAGATTATTGCAATAGGGGTCATGACAGTTGCAGTAGGGGAGAGATGGAACTCAACTCTGAATACAAAGACAAGTGGGGATTTATGGACAAGGAGCAGGGTGGGGGTCAGTGGATGGAAAGTGACTAAGAGGAGACATCAAGGGTAGGGGGATTCTTGCCAAGCTAATCTAACAGGATTCTTGTTAAAGGGAGGCCAAGGACTTAGGTATCAAGGGTTAGGGATGGGGAACTTGATTAGCTAGATATCCAGGTGATCAGATATCAGGGTGATCAGATCTCAAGGGTGGGGGTTTCTCACTAAACTGACATAGCAGGATTCTTGCTAAAACTGGGTTAGGCAGCCTGAAGACAGGATGGGGGCCCAGGTTGACACCTAGTCTGGAGGAGGGATCAGAGGAGCCTGACTAAATATCCATCAAAGAGAGAGTCTTTGTTACAATCCACATTCACTGAGTACGTGTATATTGAAGTAAATATCATGTACACAATTAAAATACACCACTGTATCTTTTTAGCTATCTTCTAAAAGAGCAAAACTCATAGTTTCCTCTCCAGGGTTTGCATATTTGAAAAGAAGGAGTTTGACACCGTGCATCGTGTCATCCTTGGTGCCATAAGCCCTCTGTAGAACAAAAAAGCTTTAGGAAGAGAGGGGATCCCCCAGCCTGGCTTCTGTCCTGGCATCTCAAACCCCCCAAATAATGGTATTTATTCAACAAATATTTGTGGAGCACCTACTATGTGATAGGCACTGTTATTTTTATTTTATTTTTTTTGAGGAAGATCAGCCCTGAGCTAACATCCATGCCAATCCTTCTCTTTTTTCTGAGGAAGACTGGCCCTGAGCTAACATCTATTGCCAATCCTCCTCCCTTTTTTCCCTTTTTCTCCCCAAAGCCGCAGTAGATAGTTGTATGTCATAGTTGCACATCCTTCTAGTTGCTGTATGTGGGACACGGCCTCAGCATGGCCAGACAAGCGGTGCATCAGTGCGCACCTGGGATCCGAACCCAGGCCGCCAGTAGCAGAGCACGCGCACTTAATTGCTAAGCCACGGGGTCAGCCAGACAGGTACTGCTATAAGTACAAAGAATGTAACAGTGATTGAAACAGGTCCCTACCTTCTTTGGGGCTTACATTGTACTGGAGGGAATCAGATAACAAGCCAAATGCATAAGTAAAATATATAGTATATCAGATGCAGAAAAATAAATTAGAGAAGGGACAGTCCCATCCTTAGACTTGGGCCAGAGGGGCCCCTGCCCTAAGCCCCACACTTTAGAGACTGGCTCCAGCCCTCCTCCAGGGTGAGCAGTTTGCCAGGCCAAGGGGATGTGCTCCTAGGAGCCTGAACCCCCTTTCTAGACCACACTCTGGTTACCCAGAACCTCAAAAGTTCCTGCCCAATGGCACTGAGCCCACGTTCATGGCTTGTGTGGATTTTCCCCATGTCTGACCTTAGAGAGTGAAATGGAACCCAGGTGTGTGTACCCCTAAGCCCGAGGGGTGATCAAGGGGTGGCTGCTTGCTGGGGACATAGCTGGGATGTTGACATAGATGTCTGAGGCTCTTTGAGATACCAGGTGGAAATAGGGGCAGGAGGAGAAAGGGGGTGGATCATATTTTGGGGACCACCATGTTTACTTTAGCTCCAGGCTCTACAAATGTTAGGGGCAGGCCTGAGAAGATAAGGATAGGGACTTCTTTTGGGGGGTGTGTGTCACTGCAATGTTAAATAAGATGGTCAGGGAAAACATCACAGAGAAGGCGACATTTTCCTAAGGACCTGAGTAAGATGAGGAAAGGAGTGATGTGAACATCTATGGAAGAGCATTCCAGGCAGAGGAGAAAGCAAGTGCAAAGGCCCTGAGGCAGGAGTGTTCCTGGCATGCTCAGGAAAATTAAGCCTGCTCCTCCCCAGGCACCTTGGCCCACAGGGAGCTGCCAGATTTGTGTTTGTGCAAAATGTAAAAGAAATAGGCCCTTCTAAATATCATATTGAATGAATGAATGGGCCAGCCTACCCTAGGAGCCACACCCAGCGGCACAGAGACGTGTCTTTTTCCCTTGCCTTGTGCCAAGGAATGTTTCTGGGCCAGCTCCACTCTCATCCTGATGACCATCCTGATGACTGCTACTCTTCAGGCCAGGATTTCCCCAAACCTGCTATTTTTAAAAGTTTTTTCCAGTTCCCTCGAGACTCTCTCCTTATCACCTCCACCTTCCTGTTTTCCTCTCCTGCCTGGCACCCTCGATCTCCCTGAAGTCTCCCCACGTGTCTGCCCGTCCTCGGGGACACTCGTGTCTCGGATGTGGCTGCAGACACACAGCCGAGAGGGGGAAGCCAGCAGGGGTAGAGTGACCGTGGCCCCCCTGGCTGAGGGGACGGGGTGGGGCCTGAGGAAGGAAAGACTCAGAGGTCGGGGGCTTGACCTGGTCTCAGCCGAGGGGAACAGGGAACGTGTGTGGATGTTTACACAGATAAGAGGAAAAGGAAAAAAAAAAAAAGAGTTGTATTTTTGGGGACAGATCCTGAGGTTTTGACCTGACATGGAGCCTGGGTCTCAGAATTCAGCTGGTGGCTTCTCAGCTTCGCTGCCACGGCTCTGAGCACCTTCCATTCTCAGTCCCTGGAGATGGACCTGCTCTCTGGGAGGGGAGGGGGAGTTGTGGCCTCCCTTTCAGAGACGTGGAGACGGCCCCACCCTCCAGGTCTCCCCTGTCCCCTGCCTCCCTTTGCACAGGCTGTTCCTTTCAGCATGCCCTTTCCACCCTCCTTTGCCGGTGCAGCACCTGCTCATCTTGAGGCCTCCGCACAGGCCCTTCCTCCTCTGGGCACCCTGTCTTGGCCGGTGGGGCCGGGTGGGGTACCCTCCTCCATACTCCTAGAGACCGCACTTCTTTGTTTTGTTGCCCTAATCACTCTTGGCCCTGTGAGCTCATTTTCTTCCCTTGGTGACAGAGGCCATTCTTATTCTATGTCCCCAGAGGCAGCATGGGGCCAGGCATGCGCAGTAGGTGTTCAGACTGTTAGTTTGGCGAATGAATGGGTAGGAAGCGACACCTGAAATATGCTCCCCGGACAATTTAGTATGTCGAAGGAGGCATCTAATGGTGGAGGGGGTGCCATGAGAGGGGACATTTATTGGGGTGAAATGGGGCAGGACTTGGATTTGGCCAGCATTTTCTACGTAGTCTCTGGAGGCCAAGGAGGATCACGTCCGTTGCCTGGTTGTCAGGGAAAATCTGGGCAGCTGGGGGAGCGCTTGGCCCACATTTGTAAAATGCTTTAGATGCAGAGTTCAAATTTACCATCTAGAAGGAGGTCCAGTCCACGCGGGAGGTGGGCAAGGCAAGGACGTTATGCCCATTACAGAAACTGAGGCTCAGAGAGGTGACTTGACTTGCTCAAGGTGCCCATGTAGCTAAAGGCAGGGCCAGGGCTGAGCTCAGTCTTGAGTCTCCTGGGCCCTGTCCTGCCTTCTCACGGGTGGGCATCTCGCCCCTCTCTACAGCCTCCTCCCGGGTGACAAATATTGACATGGCCGCAGGGAGGACTCAGGGTGTGTGGACTCAGTGTCTCTTCCAAAATGGCCCGGGGCTTCTGGGTTTGGACCAGGTACTCTTCACAACCTCTTGCAGTTCTGTGGTCAGTCTCCGGCCTCTTCAGGGGACTTGTGGAAAGCACTCTTTTCAGATCTGCGCTTGAAAGGGCTCTATTGAAGGGGTCAGTGTGACAGAGCTGGCTGGGCTGCCAGGAGGTGGTGTCGGGAAGAAATCGTGTTGGCTCCCGTCCCTCATGGCTCCCCCATCTCCTGGGTCCCATTCTTGACAGGTTCTCCCATTTGGTAACTGCCCTCGTCATTCTAGCCCCAGCATCACTTGGGGGGGGTGAGGGATAAAAAGTGTCTATAAAATGAGACATTTAAATAAAATTAACTAACTTGCATGTAGTGTTTCATTCAGCATTTTCTCATACATTTTGAGGTAGGTGTTGTTATTCCCACTTTGCAGGTGAGTCAACAGAGGCATGATAAATAATTACAGTCGGATGCTCATGAAGTGCCGAGTGCTTTATTGGGATTATTTGTTGAGTAACAGTGGCTTCCATTTATTGAATACTTACTACGTGCAGATACTGTTCTAAGCTCTGTACATACATGAACTCATTTGATCCCCACGAAAACCCTAAGAGGTAGCCTGGTAAGGAAATGGGGCCAAGAGAGGGTTAACAAATCACCCAAGGCCAGAGCAGGGAAGGAGCAGATCTGGGACTCAAACTGGGCAGCCTGACTCCAAACGCCTCGCATTGAAAAATTCTGCCCAAGCCACACGGTTAGTTACTAGTGAGGCTGGGAGTTTGAACCCAGGCAGTCAGATTCCAGCACCATTGGCAGGACCAGAGCTGGGGCACAGACTCTCTTCTCCAAATGCAAATGCGAAAGCTCCTTTTCCTACATCATGCAGTAAGCTGTGCTGGGCAGTTTACCTACATGGTCTGGGAAGCAAGAACCCTGTTTTCCCACACCTGGTTTCCACTATGAGAGGTTTTCCCCGAGTGCCCTCTAGGCCTGCCCTGGTCCACGGCTGGCTGGGATCTGACAGGCAAGACCATGTCATTCAGGGTTCCTTGAACAGGCCAACTTGGTGAGTCGGTTCAAAACCAGGCTTTCCGTCTTTACTTGTTTATTTTATTTCTCAAAAATTTTCAGAATACAGGCAGGAAAGTGGGGTTCTATTTATTGAGGGTGCTCTTGGAGACCTCAACATTTATATAAAACCAACAATCAAGGGTGATATTAAAAACATTTTACATTCAGGATGGGATGGAAATGGCCTGCATGGTGCTGGAGCGTGGTCCTCAGTGCCTGCTGTTGTGACAGACGTTATTCCTGTAATTGCTGGATAGTGTGGGGTGCAAGAAGGTCCTGAGGGAAAGATCAGGAATACTGGGGTGGCCAAGGGACCTCCATTCCAGGGAAACAAGTATTTTACCAACAGGATTGAAAGTATTTCAGTATTTCAAGAACTGGTTGGCATGCTGGCTGAATAGTAGATTGTGTAAGCCCTTCGAGGATATTTATTATCCCAGTTTACAGATTAGGAAACTAAGGTCCAGAGATGTTAAGTAACTTGTTCATGGTCACTCAGCTATTGTGTGATAGACTCAGGACTCTTACCCTTCTGGCTAACCTTGAAGCACGGGCTTTGGAGCAAAGTGTCCCCTAGATGGAGAGGAGTTGTCACGCTGAGCACTTCCTGGGGCCTTGCCTGTTTCCACATGTTAAAGCCTACCCAGAGGATGTTGCAATAGGCAGCTTCCTATGGTCCCCAATGATCCCTGCTTCCTGGTATTCACACCTCTGTTATCTTTTCCCTTTGAGTCACTTACTTCTAACTACTTGAATCCTCAATATGAGGAGATGTCACTTCCATGAGTAGATTACAAAGACTCTGATTGCCGTCTTGCTAGTAGCCACTCCCTTGCTGGCTTTGATGAAACAAGTTTGGGAGGCCCACATTAGAAGAGAATGAGGGCAGCCTTTAGCCAACAGTCACCTGGACACTGAGGCCTTCGGTCTATCATTCCAAAAGGAACTGAATCCTGCTAACAACACGTAAGTGAGCCTGGGGACAGATCCTTCCTTAGTTGAGCCTTCAGATGAGCCCCCAGCCCTGACTGATGTCTTGTTATCTGCCTTCTGAGAGAACCTGAGCAGAGGACTCAGATAAGCCCTTCCTGGATTCCAACGTACAGAAACTATGAAATAGTAAATATATGTTGTTTTAAGTCCCTAAGTTTGTGATAATTTGTTATGTGGCAATAGGTAACAAATACAGATGTATATCAAATAACATGAAAAACTATGGGAATTATATAGATAAGTTAAAGCTTAAGATGTAGTACTTTTACTTTTAAACCTCTTGGTAGAAGTCACAAAAACTGTCTTTTCAAAGCTGCAAGCAGTTGTCTGACTTTAAATATTCCTCTGAGATAGAATGTTCTCTGGTTGAGGGAAACCACCAAACCATTAGTTAAATAAATGTTAAACAAGCTCAAGAGATCAGGACACAGCAGGTTAAGTTATTTGGGCCAAATACCTCCTACTGAAAACAATAAATTCTGGAAGAAAAAAAGATCTTAAAAGCATTTCAGTATGGACATAACAGTACCAAATTATCAGGTCAAAATTGAAGTATAATCAAGTACCTAGAGATGTAAGCAGAACGTGGAAACCACTTTTGCCTTGAGAGCATTTACTGATCCTGGTAAATTTGGACATTACTTTGACAGCATCATGGATTGGATGATGGGGGACAGAAATAAAAGTCCAAGCCCGTGAAAGTTGGAAAGTCTAATAGAAAATTTCTCCCATGATATGCTGGAATCACAAAGAGCTAATCTCTAGAGTAAGGATGAACCAGATGTTCATCTGTCCTACTGAGGGTTAGCAATTGGGGTTCTCATTGCCTGGGTGGTCCAAGGAACCTTAGCTTTGAACTTGGTTTAAGGCAGCTCTGGAGGTGCATAGCCCCTAGGCGCCTGACAGAAGCAAGCAAAATCCTCTTTGGAGAAAGGGAGTTTCATCCTGGATCTGAAATTATTGCTATAAATATTTTTTCAAGTATAATGAGCAGCTGACAATAAAAGGTAACCTAGTACCAAAAGAAAACAAGATATCATGAGGAGAACCAGTAGAAAGAACAGACAATAGAAGCAGATCTACAAATACTTTGGCTATTGGAATAATCAGATAGAGATCCCGTCTCTGTCCAATTACTCCAAATGTATCCCCACAAAATGTATACTTAGTATGCTTAAAGAAATAACAGAAGATTGAAAATATCTGCAGGAAACTTTCTAAAGTGACATAAAAGATCTTAAAAGAAACCAAATAGAACTTTTACAAATGAAACATACAATAACCAAAAATTAAAAGTTCAATGGCTGGGTATAATAGCAGGTTAAACATAACCAAAGAGAGAATTAGTGAAAAGGAAATTATCCAGAAGAAATCATCTGGAATGCAACACAGAGAGACAAAACAATGGAAAATGGAGAAGAAAGTATAAGAGAGATAGAAGATAGAATGAGAGCATCTAGTATATGTTTAGTTGGAGTCCCAGAAGGAGACAAGCGAGAATAGAACAGAGACAACATATGAAGGAATAATAGCTAAGGATTTTCCAGAATTGATAAAAGACTGCAATCCACAGGTTCAAGTATAACAGAATAAATCCCTAGGTGAATAAAGAAACCATACATCCACACTAGACACATCTTAGTAAAACTGCAGAAAACTAAAGACAAATAAAAGAATCTTAAAAGTAGCCAGAGGGGGAAAAAAAAGAGATGACTGCGCCAGTAATAATGGAATCTAGAAGGTAATCAAAAACTTTCAATGTACTAAAGAAAATAACTGCCAATCTATAATTCTGTACAGCAAAAATGTTTTTATAGGAATAAGAGCAAAATAAAGACATTTTCAGATAAATAAAACCAGAAGGAATTTTCCAATAGGGGACCCAGGTAAGGGAATTCTATAGGATGGGCTTCAGGTAGACAGTAAAACAATTCCAGATGGAAAGACTGAGGTGCAAGAATAAATAGAGATCAAAGAAAGTCAGTGAATATATGGGTAAATTTATATGAACATACACCGTATAAAACAATAATAATAATAATTTGTGGGCTTTAAAATAACAACTAGAAAAATTGAAATATATAGCAATAGCATATAAGCTGGAGGGGTAAGGAATTAAATTATTATAGGTTGTTATATTGTCGGGGAGTGAGATAAACATATTGTTCAACTTTATAGACTTTGATAAGAAGTTAACTCTGCATGTTGTACTTTCTAGGATAATCATGATAAAAATAGGGCTTATAACTTCCAAGGTAATAAAGGGAAGAAAATAGAATGATAAAATTAATAAAGTCAAGTGATGGCAAGAAGAGAGAGAAAAACAAGCCTAGAGTAGTCAAGACAAAAAAAGTGGTAGATTTAAACTCAAATACGTCAGTAATTACGTTAAATGTAAATGCACTAAATGCTCCAGTTAACAGACAAAAGATTTTAAGACTATATGGAGTAATTCTATGTGGACCAGAGAGAAGAAACTGATTTGCCCAAGGTTCCCCAGGGAGTTGAGGCAGGGCCAGCAACTGGGTGACCTGCTTCCTAATCCTGTGCTCTGTCAACCCTATTCAATCCGTTTCAACCCAATTGAATATTTATATTGAGCAGCCTACTGTTTTTCAGGCGGTGTCAAATTTTGGGACATATAGATGAGTAAAACAAGGTTTCTGCGTTTTCCTGAATGAGGAGAAAGTATGTTTCAGCATGACTTCTTGGATATATACCTCTTTAGGGGTTATGGACACACAGTATCTTCATGGTGGTGGTGGTGGGGTAGTGACAGTTTCAAGGCTGTGTCTGAGAAAGGCCCTGCCTGTGAGCCTGAGTGTCCATCCGGGTGAGACTGCATGAAGACAGAGGGGACGGTGGGAGGAGGCACTTTTCTGAATGGAAATTCATCAATGTATTTCTGTCTGCTGCACTTATCAGTGTTGCTATTTCAGTGAGTAATGGTGGAGCCTTCACCGGGCTCATGCCAGACGCTGGGGGTGGGGGCGCGGGGCTGTGATATGGCAGGGGTCCTCTCTGTCGTCAGAAAACATGAGCTCATGCCAAGGTTTCCACAGGTCACCGAGATAGCACTGGCTCTCTGGAGACAGGCGTGACCCTCAGGTCGGCTCCTAGTCATTGAACTAAGTGGGCTCAGATAAGGGCCGGATAATGGTAGCCAAACTCCCACGGCCTCTTCAGGCCTCCCCCAGGGCCCTGAGGCCAGAGAGAGGGCAGGTCAGGGAGGGGCCAGTGGGAGGAGCGTGGACCGGGAGGCTGATCTGAGCCCTCTGGAGATTGCCACAGGGGGACCCAGACCTCTGAGGCTCAGGGCACATACCATTGGTCCATGCCCCTGCCTCCAGGCCAAACAATTTTTAGGACAAACCGATGTCTAATGGGAAGCCACTAGCCACCATTGACTCCTGGAAAAATATCAAATTGGCAGCACTTCCTTCTCTGGACTTTTTCTTGTTTCACCAAATTTGCTATATCTGTTGGCACATTTTAGTGAGAGGGGAAGTAGGAGATGTGTGCATTCAGGGCCCTGCTGTGGATCTGGGGGGCCAGGGTTAATCTCCAAGGCGGTTTCAGGAAAAGCCAAGGCCTGATCACAGTTCAAACAGTTTCTCAACTCCTGGGCTCCCTGACTCTAAACTGGCCACCTACGAGGTTTAATCTCACTAAGCCTTCCTGGGACTGAAAAGAAGCCACCCTCACTTTAAAAATAAAATGAGTACAATGAAATCTGTGTGTAACCGAGATGAGATGATGGTCATGGCCCCAGGCCTGCGAATCTCTGGGGGCTGCTACACAGCCACATGGGGAAGATAGCAGGTAGGTTTAGAGCCAGCAGGGCCTTCAGAGATTGTCTCCTCTGGGGATGGCAAACACCAGGCATACACGCTGCCAGTTTCCCCCTATTGCTTGTGGGTTATGGAAACTTTTCTGTCTCTGCCCAGAGCAGCCCCCAGGGAGCCACTGTCAAAGGACCAGAGCTGGTGTGTGTGATGCAATGATTTGCTCTCCCTGAAGGAGACCAACTCCCTTTTTCTACAGAGGCGGGCCCTGGGGCCCATGGAGGGAACCTGCCTGCCGAGGGTGGCACAGCTGGTTAGTTGAGATACTGGGACTAGAATGTGGATCCCCCACCTCTGCTCAGTGCCTTTCTCCACACCCCAGGTCTCACGAGGCTTCCCTCTAGGGAAAGAATTGAAAGAAATAATCTGAGCTATCACTGCTTACAGTGCTGCTTTTAAATTTTGAAAAATAAAGCTCCTGTATTTTGCATGTAGACAGTCTCAAACTGCAAATGAGAGTAAAACTTCCACAGACGGAAATCCCAAACCTTTCACTGAGAACAGAAAAACCCATATCCCTGGATGACTGGAACGCTAGTGACATCTACTGGAACATGCAGATACTGCACCTGCCTGGGGTAACCAGTCGTTCCCTTCATTCCTATGCAATTTGTGTAAGAATTTTGGACGCATGCAATCCTGTGTGTTCTTTATGAATATATGCACATGTGGAAAATGTATAAAATATGTTTGCAAATGATAAACATATCTTCAAGATAATAGTTACCTCTGGGGAGGGTAGGGATGGAGAGCATGGTAAGGATTTTAGCTGGATCTATGAATTTTTTTCCCTTTGAAGAGATCTGAAGCCAATATGACAAAGTATCAACATCTATTAAATCCTGGAAGGGGTAATATTGGAGTCTGTTTTTATGCACTTATTTCTGTGTTTAAAATAGTTTATAATAATAGTAATAATTATTATATTTATTATATAGTATATATATATTATACTCTATATTTATTATATAGTATAAGTTATGTATTCATTATATATTGTACAATTACATTTATGTAAGGACGATAAAAAATAAGAATGTAAAATTTGGGGTCCAGGTTCTTGGCCTTGATGGCAGCAGGGCAGTTTAAACAGCAAAAGTTGTTAATACTTGCTGGCTGCTATTATTATCATTAACAGATTTATTGGAGTGGATGCAAGTAACTGAACATCAACCAAAGTCTCACGTATGGGCTAAAGAAGAATGGCACTCTTCAATCGAGGTGACAGGATGAAGATGATTTGAGCATTGCCGGTTTGATACTGGACAGACTCATTTCTTTGTTGTTGTTGAAAAATGGTCCATTCCCCATAGGAGGATGTGGTGGGGAACATCAGAATGTTAAAGGCACCGAATCTGGGCTTTGCAAGGGAGATCCCAGCAGGTAAAACTGATAATCGGTATTATTTGCAGATTAAGCTTGCAGCCTAGAAATGAGCACAGACCAAAATTTCCCACTGTTAAGACTAGAACCCAGAAGCTGCCTAACAAAGGCAGGGGGCTAGAGGGGGGCTCACCATATTTTGACAATTTGGGTTCACCTTCATCATTTTTTTACACATCCTCTTGTAGGATTGTTTACACAATATATTTTTGTTTAAATAACCTCACTTTTGATTACCAGAGATCTGAATGTGATTAGTCTGGGTTGTGTCCTGGGGTTTTTAAAATGTCCCCAGTTGATTCTAATATGAGCCGAGGTTGAAAACCACTTCTTCAAATCAAGAAAGGGAAATCCCAAGGTTCCAGGGATGAAGAGGGACTTGAAAGACAGAGTATTAGTGTGAGAGCTGATGCTGTGGGCCCTGGAGTCTAGGTGGGGCAGATTCTGACCAGGAAATGGGTCCTATTGGCTAGAGGCTTGGGTTTAACACTCTCACAGGGACACGTGATGAGGCCCTAGGCCTGTAAGAAAGGGATGTTGGACCTGAGATACCTGCATAAGTCAGGGCCTTGGAAAGCTGCATGCTCAGTGAAAGGGGGACTAAAACCCTCTACCCACTGGGGAAGGAGACCTTGTTTGCTTAGGGCTCTAGGTGGGAAAAACATCTCCCAGAACAACCCAAAACTCTAGCTGAGAAATTCAGGTAAAAATTGGGCCCAAACAACCCAAATATCCATCCGTGGCTGAATGGATAAACAAAACGTGGCATATACATACAATGGAATATTACTCAGCCTTAAAAAGGAATGAAATTATTTTTATTTATTTTTCAAAGCGAGATATAATTGACATACAACATTGTAGTAGTTTTAGGTGTACAAGGAATGAAATTCTGACACATGCCACAACATGGATAAACCTTGAACATATCGTGCTAAGTGAAATAAGCCAGTCACAAAAGGACAGATGCTGTATGATTCCACTTATATGGGGCACCTGGAGTTGTCAAATTCATAGAGATATAGGGTCAAATTCACAAAATGGTGATTACCAGGGGCTGAAGGGAGGAGAGAATGGGGAGTTATTGTTTAATGGGTATAGAGTTTCAGTTTGGGATGATGAAAAGTTCTGGAGATAGATAGATGGTGGTGACAGTTGCACAACAACGTGAATGTACTTAATGCCACTGAACTGTGCACTTAAAAATGGTTAAAATGGTACATTTTGTATTATGTATATTTTACTGCAGTAAAAAAAATTGGTCCCAAGTTTATGATACCCCTGGAGTGTTTGGCAGAATCAAATAAAATACTGCTTGGAGAAACAATACTCTTCCCAAAGTGTATGTGGTTCCCACAGTAGAGTGGCAAGGCAGGCAGTGGGGGTTGAGTGAATCCTCGCTGAAAATTGTTTCACAGTAATAAATTGCAAAACACATAGGAAAATAGCCTACCATGATGGAGAGTCAGAAGATGTTATGAATAGCAGGATTACCACCCCCAAGCGATTGAGATGATGGGACAATCTGAAAGAAAATAAATATATTAGAGATGAAAGAAAAACCGAAGAATGGACTGAGAAATCTCACTATAAATCTAAAGATGACGGTGGTGGTGTCTTCTGCTAATTCCCTCGAGCCAACTGATTTGGTGCAGCAGTGGTGGATAATTCCATGCACAATGCCAACATCCCTTCTCAACCACATGTCACAGTGTCTCTCTCTGACCCTAGGCTTTCACCAACACTGCAAAAGCCCACTTAGCTTACATGTACACACAGTTCAGAAGTTTGAAGGTGTTAACTCTCCTAGCAGCCCCCCTCAACCAATGGAGGATGGGAGTAAGTAAATAAATGTCTCAATTCAACTGTTCTTTGTTGAAACAATCTGAGGCGTACATTGTAAAGTTCTCTGAAGAACCCTCTGCAGGATTGAGCCCCAGTTAGTCACAGTGGTAACCAGTTCAATAATGCAAACTTTATTGAATTTCCTCTTTCACTCTCCATACCTCACTATTTCTGGTCACTGGGATCACTTCTTGAATAAACTACTTGCACTTAAACCCTTCTCTCAGGCTCTGCTTTCAAGGAATTCAAACTAAAGCAAAAGGAGGGAATGCAAAGAACAAATTATCTGAAGAAGTAATATTTGAAGGGATACTATCTGAGAATTTTCCAGAATTAATAAAAGACAAGTATCCTTAGGGCCGGCCCCATGGCGTAGCGGTTAGGTGTGTGCGCTCTGCTGCTGGCGGCCCGGGTTCGGATCCCGGGCGTGCACCGATGCACTGCTTCTCAAGCCGTGCTGTGGCGGCGTCCCATACAAAATAGAGGAAGATGGGCACGAATGTTAGCCCAGGGCCAGTCTTACTCAACAACAACAACAACAACAAAAAAAGAGGAGGATTGGCGTGGATGTTAGCTCAGAGCTGATCTTCCTCACGAAAAAAAAAAAAAAGACAAGTATCCTTAGATTCAATAAACACAATCTTAAACAGGATTAAAAAAAATCTATTCCAGACACATTGTAAAACATCAAAGATAAGGAGAAAAATTTCTAAAGCAACCAGAGAGAAAAGATGTATGAATACACCAAGGTATGCCAATTAGACAGAGAGCAGACTTTTCAATAGCTACAAAATCCAGAAGACAATGGAATAAGGTGTTAAAGGAGAATGACTGATCACCTAGAATTTTATACCCAGCTAAACTATGATTCAAGAGAACTGCTTTGGACCTGAGGTGGAGGGATGTGGGACGATTTCTTCTTTACTAGTTCTGCTTGATCTTGGCACCTCTCCTGTGAGTAGAGGTTCTATCTCAGGCAAAGAGATTTTGTGGAAGGTTCAGTAGAGCCTGAGAGCTTTAGCTTTTACCTTCTGGTCCTGAGCTGCCTGCCTCCCATCCCCCCAGGTAGTGAGATTTTGGATTATTCTAGCAGTATCTGTGGCTCTGCTCAAGTCAAGAGCTTTGCCAGAATTTCTCTTTGGGTGGGGGAGTGAACATCTTCATTGCTGTCTACAGATAGAATTTCCCTCTCCTCTCCCTGCCCAGAGAGAGGAGAAGAAATAATTGTAGATTTGCGTGGATTAATTTTACTCTGCTCTACCTCTCCAGGCCTCAGTTTCACAACTGTTAAAATAAAAAAAATATATATATTGGCCCAAATTGAAGCTTTTTCTAGATCTAACTCTCTGGGGAAAACTTGCAGCCACCCTCCCTGGGTTCTCTGCAGTGGTAGCTACTTTCCAGAACAACTCAGGTAGAAATACCCCCACGTACACTAGGTAAGTGTGGTGGTGACCTAAGTGCCTTTCTTCCAGGCTGCTCCTGCTCTGCTCCCTTCTCCACCTCACCAGGAGGATGAGAACCAGGCTGAATCACAGATTTGCGATGGAAAACAAGATATTTATTTCCTTTCTTGGTTTTTATTTGGATTGGGTCTAGATTAGATTAGGGCTATGGTGAGTGGATATTAGTGTTGCTGATTTCTTAAAAAAAAATTAAGAAGTATTCATAATTACATAAGTCATACAGAAACTTACTTCCATTGTAGCACAATTCAGATAATGCACATAAAGCAAAAGATGCTTTCCCCATCTTTAATTCCAGCTCGCTTCTTTAGAGGTAACTGCTGCTGTCATTTTGGTGTGTATACCTTCCAGGTTCTCTCTCTATAGATGTGGATATAGATATAGATATAGATATCTATTTCTCTATATAGACACATATATATGTGTGTGTGTGTATATACATATATATATATAAATTTGTTCCATATGTGGTATAATCTGTACAGATTCTGCAATTTGTTTTTTTTTTAACTTACATATTTGGGAGAATCTTTCCATTTTGATATAAAGATTTTTTTTTTCTGACTGATACCTAGTATTCCAGATTATTGATATACTGTACTATAATATATTTAACTACTCACCGGTCAATTGACATTTAGGTTGTTTATAATTTTTGCTGCTGTAATAATTCTGCAATGAACATTCTTGTACATCTCTTTGTGTACATATGCAAGTATTTCTCTTGGGTAGAGGTGGAACATCGACTTACCAGTGAAGAGAAGACACGTTTACCTTTTCAACATTTTAACATTTGGAGATTGCTCTCCAAAAGGGCTGTATCAATACACAACTTTCCTAATCAATGTATGAAAATACTCATTTTCTCATCCTTACACCAAACCTGATTATTTCCAATCTTTTTAATGCTTTCCCCTGATGCTGCTTTTCTCCTTTAGTGTCTCCTACCTCTCATCTCCCTTTTTACCATCTACTTCCCTTCTGACATATCAAGCAGACATGCTTCATAGACTCTCACTTTGTATTCAAGTCATAAAATTACACAAACATAATCCATATGGTCAGAAGTCATGGAGTGAAAAACACTTAAACAGACATACATGAGAGTTTATAAAATCACACACACACAAACACAGTCTTCTTTCCAGTCAAGATAAGAATATTGGTGGGAAAAGTGCTGCCGGACTATCTCATTTCCCCATGTAGGCGTCCCAGATAAGTGGCCTCCCAGATCTGGACAATAATACCACAGCCTGACAGCTTCTCCACAGCCCTCCGCCCGCCCCTCCTGAGAAGCCCTGGCCAGCACAGCTGTGCCTGGGGCCCGGCCCAGGACCGGGGCAGCGTGAACAGCTCTGAGCACAGCAGGGGGGTAGAGGTGATGGCGACCTAGGCGGAGGGGTTAAACCCACGATTGCAGCGGTGCTGGGGCTACGCTGGTGCCCAGAATCACCTGGCTATATGTATAGAGCATAGAGTCGCCACAGGGGGCCCGAGTTATCACTGTGGCCTAGAAGGGAGGACAGCAGTGTGGCTCAGCTTCAGCCGCACGCACAAGTTTGTAAACCTCCTTCCTCTCTTTCTACGGTTCCCAAGGCACTCTGGGTGGGATGCCCTGATAACAAGACCTCTCTCTCCTGCCAATGCCTCCCTCCTTTCCCACAACTCTCAGGCTTTACGCTGTGGCATCCTTCTACAATAGTTTAGTAAGTGCCAGGTACTCTGCTAGTCCTAAAGAATACAAAAAACCGTAAGTCCCGGTTTCTGCCCTCAAGGACCTCATGGTCTGGCAAAGTTCAGGATCCCTCTGGCATTATAATTATATTATAAATCTAGACCATGTCTCCCCGCCCTGTGTCCCCTGCTGCTGTGTCCGATGTTTACGGTCTGGCTGCCGCTGATCTAGGCTGCTATTGGTGTCCGCGTCGGTCATTTCTTCCGTATGTGGAGTAAAGGCGTGGAGAAGGGCGTGCGGGAGACCAGCTGTGACGGGCGGGGCTCCCGCTCCCTCAAGATGGCGGCCAGCTCCGTACTGACTAGGCCGGAAGAGTAGACGGCTCTATGTCCCCACATCCAGGGCTGGGGAGGAGAGGCTGGAGCCTGTGAGGCTCTGCTTGGACACCCGGAGACTGTGTGGGGCTGTACAGAGAGTGAAGGTGGCCCGTACCAATGATGCCGTTCAGTCCTCACAACCTGGGAGGGAGGTGGAGCAGGGCTTCTCACATCTGTTACAGACGAGGAAACTGAAGCTTGCAAAGGTTAAATGACTCGCCCGAGGTTGCACAGCCGGGAAGTGAAGAACCTGGGTCTCCGGTCTTGAGAAATCTGGGCCCCGCCATGGGCCACTTCCATGGGGGCCTGGCAAGCGGGCTCCACCCGGCAGCGCCCCCTTGTGGAGGAGGCCAGATAATCTCCAGCGCGTGCTCCTGGGACCCAGACTCCCGTGTGTATCCTTAGCGAGGAGTAGACAGAGTAAGTAACATTTGCGTCCTCCTGAGCTCCCAGCATGAGCATCTATGTGTAATATGGTTAAAAAGGGGAAAAGAAACATTTAGGGTGGACTTGAGGGGTAACCTGTCTGGAAGGTGGCTTTATGGGCTGGTTGTATATAAGCCTAAATTTCCAGCCCTAACTGATGAAGCTACTTGATTTTTCCTTAGAAACGGTCTGAGCCTTTTGCTCTCCAGTCTCCCAAATGCTCAGACTTTCTAACTTTCTCATTTACTGAACATTGATATCCTAACCACAGTAACAACGATGTAACTGGGGCCCTGTGTTCAGATGTGAGGGGCCATAACTGGGAGTGTCCGACCAGAGCCTGTCTGGTGAAGAGTCAGAGAGGTGGGTCCAAGGCAGAATTCTGTAAAAGAATTTAGGGTTAAATATCAAATGTAGGGAAAACCAAATATAAACAATGGGCCAGAAGTGGGAACGAAGCCCAAGTGCAGAGCCAGGAATTTGGAGTTGGGTCCTGAAGAGGTTTGAGCTAGATGTGAGGTTTGGAATGAGAGGGGAGGGTCAAGGAGAATAGCTGGAATATTTGGGGGTCATGGTTTTAAAGTGTTTTGAACCATGGAGCCCAGTGGGCATCCAAAATGGTTGTTTCAGTTTTCACCACTCCCAGCAAAGTATGACAGTTCCTGTTGACCAGCACTCTCACCAGTACTCATCATTATATTAAACAATGGTATCTCATGAGGACTGTAGTCTTGGAGGGTTTTACTGTCTGGGGGAGTTTAAGTGCCTGGGCATTCCCAGTGCCCGCACAGTGCCTAGCACATGGCAGACCCTCAGTAGGCATTAACAGGAGGCTCTTCATGGTTATCACTCCAACTGCTAGGCTATTAAGAGAGAGAGAATCTGGAGGCCAGCCCTATGTGCCCTTGCCCAGTTGTCCCTAAAGGAGCATGCAAACCTCCTCTCTTGGAGTAGCTGGATGGATACAGGGCCTGCTCTCTAGAACCAGAACCAGAAGGCCCCGATCCTATTCTGGAACAAGCTGTGTGACCTTGGGCGAGCCATTGGCTCTCTCCTTTCTCAATGTTCACAGGCACTAGATGGAGACATAAAAACCACCCTTCCAATATATGGAGCTGTTGTCAGGGAGTAAGGGATGGTAAAGTCAGGATATGGAAAGACAAAAACCTCACTAAAATGCAGGAAGCTATTAGATGTACTAAGAACGAGATGGTATTTAGAAGGAACGTGAAATCTGGGAAGCACAGAGGATGAGAACTACTTTCCAAGGTTCCTCCTGCTCCCTGACCACTTGTCCCACATCCAACCTCTAGGAGGGAGGTGCAGAGTCTGCCTTGGAGGTGACTCCTGGCCGAGAAGAGATGCTCAGAGTCTGCACAAAGGTTGAAGGGAGTAAACTGGCCTGGTGCTTCCCGAAAGGCATAGGAAGTGAGTGGAAAGGGAGAGAGAAGACCTGAGGGAGAGCATTTATCTGGGGAACTGCTAGGACGGCACATTGCCCTCCCTTCTGGGGTGGGGAAGAAGTCTAATGCAACTCTCCCCTGATGTTTGACAGACATCCGCTTCACCAAGTCCGCTTCTCCGTCTAGCAATTTCTGAAGTCAGGAGGTGGTTGAAGTGCCTGGGCACCAGGAATCACGGTGTGTCCTGGCCTGGGAGGAGAGGATGGAGGCCAGGGGAGCAGAGGGCCCACATGGGCCCTGTGATCCAGTGAGAGGGAGCCCAGGGGCTCCTTGGTGCGGCCAGAGAGTTCCCATTTGTACACTCAAAGGGTGGTGCAGTCAAACTGTTGGGAGCTGAGTGAGCGAGGCAGAAGCTGGCCACCATATCACAGAGACCATCCGTGTCAGACAGACCCAGGTCATAAAAAAAGCCACGCGTGTTTACTACACGCCGGGCATGAAGTACTAATTTATTAATTTATCTGATCCTTACAACAGTGCTCTGAGACAGTAACAATTATACCCCCATTTTACAGATGAGGTAGCTGGGGTCCGGAGAGGTTAGGGAACTTACTTTGCTTGAGATCACATGGCTGTGAGAAGGCAGAGCCCAGCTCCTGGGCCCGTCCTCTGTGGGTGAGAATATGAGCCCCACCCTGGCCGGAGCAGTAACCAGCATCCCTGAAGTGTTGGACCAGACTGGAAAATGATACAAGCAATGAAGCCACCAGAGCAGTGACACGACCCAGCAGGACACGGCCGTTTCCCCCGGGCCATCGCGTGCACGAGCAGGTCTCCCGTAGTCTCACGTGACACTGGAGCAGGTGGGTAGATGCTGAAACTGGACGGTCGCTGAGAGTTAATTCCAGAGCTGGATTAATGACACACTGGGCTGGATTGAGACTACAACATGGACAAAAATAAATGGTGTGCCATCATGGCGTGGGAGCTCAGGACCAGGAATGGAACTTTTATTTTGAGGGACAGAGAGAGACTCCCTGTGCCCGTCTGCGCCTGGCTAAGTGGTGGCTGCCAGCTGCAGCTGTCTTGTACCCCAGTACAGCGTGGAAGAGGCTGGAGGCTGGGCTGGGAGAGGTGGCCATGTGCAGGGCCGTTGCTGGTCGGGGCGGCAGGAACCCCCAGAACGAGGCCGGGTCTCCTCTGATTTGAAGGCTGCGGCTGACACTTCACAGAGCCCCAGCCTGTGCCAAAGTAACCAGAGCTCAGGCCGTCCTCTGCCTCCAGGCTCCCTCCCCGCTCTGGTCCCAGGGAGGCCTGGCAGCTGATAGGAGCTGGGTCCGCAGATGAAGTCATCTGTTTTGGTGCCAGGGAAGGGAAGGGCTGGGGGGAGCAGGCGGAGGGGCCACAGGGCCAGCGCTCTGTCTGCCTTTCCCGGGCTGGCGCCACAGGTTGGAAAGCCTGAGTCTTATCTGAGGAGTGCCCATTGTGGGGGGCGGTGGTGGGCGGGAATGGGGGCCTAGGAGGGCAGGGGACTGGTGAGGAGTGTCTGTGCATTGTTAGCAAATCTGGAAGAGAAAATGAGAGTTTGGTTGAAATGTCAGGGATCGGGGAATTTGTAGGCCTCCTGCAAATTTTGTCAGGCTGATACTGTGAATGATTCAGTCCGTGGTCTGACGTGAGCCCTCCTTTTGACCGTAAGCCATGCTACAGATGAAGCAAAGAACCCACAGGACAGTGTAAGCTGCAAACTCTTTGCTTTGCTCTACAGGAACTTCTCTTATTTGTCACTGTCTTTGAGGCAGCCCCAGGCAGTTTGCAAATTTTCTCTCTGGTCCTCAAGCGAAGCTTGGGTTTCAGATTCAGCTTTATGAAGAGAGAAGTGGGCATGCTTCCCAGTGTCACTTAGATGTTCTTAAATTGAAGTTCAGCATAGAGTACACAGATCTTATGCGCGCAGATCGATGCACTTTTACTAATGAAGACACCCGTGTCAACACCACCAGATGCATAGACCTGTCTGTCTCTCTGTGCCCCTTCCCTGTCATCGCCCACAACACCTGCAACCACGACTTCTGTCCTAGTTTTGTGTGTTCTCGAAATTCATATAAACAGAGTCAAGAAGCCTTGCCCTTTTGTGTCTGAGTCGCTTCCTCATCATTCTGTCTGGGAGCCTCACCCTACTCTTGTGCTCAGGTGAGTAGCAGTAGTTCATTCTTTTCTCTGTTTTTTATAGACTTCATTTTTTAGAGCAGTTTTAGGTTCACAGCAAAATTGAGGGTTCAGAGATTTCCCATGTACCCCTGCCTCCACACTCACAGCCTCCCCACTATCAACATCCACCACCAGAGTGGTGCATTGTTACAACTGATGGACCTACATGGACACATCATTATCACCCAGAGTCCATAGTTTACATTAGGGTTCACTCTTCGCGTTGTACATTCTATGGGTTTGGACAAATGTATAATGATATGTATGCATCATTATTGTATCATACAGAGTATTTTCACTGTGAAGGAAGAAGATTCTTTGGGTGAGGGGGAAAGAATTTTTAAGATACGGCTGCCGTTTAGTTTAAAGACAGCTCAATGCTTTTGACTGAAGAAAATTTCCAAAGCTAGAGGTAGGTGAAGTCTTGGACACAAAATGGCAAAGGCCTTCCCCAGAGGTGACAGAGTTGGTTTGTGTCCAGAAGGCCAGTCTGGAGTTGGCATTACGAGCTGGTGGATTCTCAGTGGCGTCCACTTTCTATTTAATATGTTTAATTTTTTAAAGCCCAGTTTCGGTATGTACTCTCCCCAAGCAGAAATTGCGACGTGATGGCGGCAGGCAGGGCAAGAAGCGCTGCAGCTGCTGGCGGGGTCTGGACCGGTCCTGCTCTCCTCGAAGGGAAAGGCTGGTCCTGGAGGGACTGTGCTGGAAGTCACCCTTCGCACCCAAATTAAGCAACAGTGTTGCGACTAAATCAGAGGGATGATAGAAGTGTGAGCCCATTCAAGGTGAGGGCACCCATGGGTGTAAGACCAGGCCGACCAGGAATCAAAGTGGTCAAGACCAGAAGAAGGACCATCTGAGCCCCAGAGTCCTGGGCCCCGTGGCATGGTTGAGAACGGATCTCTTAGGGAACAGACAGGCTGGAGACCAGCTCTCTTTTTTTTTTTTTTGATAGTTTTTTTTTTTTCCCTAACCTTTTCTTCTCTTCCAGTCTTTTTTTTTTTTTTTTTGAGAAAGTTGGCCCTGAGCTGACATCTGTTACCAAATCTTCCTCTTTTTTTCCCCCCAAAGGCCCCAGTACATAACTATGTACTATGTACTATATACAACTGTATATCTTAGTTGTAGGTCCTTCCAGTTCTTCTATGTGGGATGCAGCCTCAGCGTGGCTTCATGAGCGGTGAGTAGGTCGTGCCTAGGATCTGAACTGGCGAGCCCTGGGCCGCTGAAGTGGAATGCGCGAACTGAACCGCTATGCTGCTGGGCCAGACCCCGGAGACAAGCTCTTGATGGGAGGTGGCTAAGAGCAGGCGGGGCCTTGGAAAGTGGAAGCAAAGAGCGCAGAAGAAGAATCACTGGATTACCCCGAGTCTGTGATTAGTGGAAAAAAGGGTAACTGAGTCCAGCACTGGCTAAATCTCTTGGAGTTTACTGAAAGCCCATCTTGGGATTCTTGTCCAGGCAGAGAAAAACGTCTTCCTCTTCGTCAGGAGTGGGATATGATATGTGAATTACAAGGTGAAGGAGTTAGAAATAGAGGGAAGCTGAAAGACAGCAAAAGCAGGCCCGAAACCCAGAGCAGCTAAGGCCAAGAGCCTCACCCCTTCTGCTGTGGTCTCAGTGTTCGCGTGCCCCCAGACTCACATGTCGAAACCCTAACGCCAGGCTGATGGTATTCAGAGGTGGGACTTAGCTGGGAGGTGCTTAGTCATGAGGATGGAGCCCTTATGAGGGAATAGTGCCCCTCTAAAAGAGACTGAAGAGAGCTCCCTAGCCCCTTCCACCATGTGAGGACACAGAGAGAAGGTGCTGGTTATGAACCAGGAAGCGCTCTCACCAAGCACCGGATCTACCAGCACTTTCATCTTGGACTTCCAGCCTCTAGAACTGTGAGCAATAAGTGTCTGCTGTCTATAAGCCACCCAGTCTGTGGTATTTTGCTATAGTAGCCCAAATGGACTAAGACACCTGCCAGCCGGGGTGTCACAACACGTTGATCCTCTCAGCCCTGGGCTGGGCCCGGGACAGTGGGACCCCAGCCAGGTGCCTCCTGCTGTTGCAGCCTCCTGAGGGCACTTGGGCAGCATGGGCCCCACAGGTTCTGTGCACGTTGTGGGGGGCCTAGACTCAGTGCTGGCTGCTGGCAAGAGGGGGACTCCATCCCTGATACCCACCTGAGCCCAGCTGCAGAGACCCGCCTGTCCGTTACAGACCAAGGGCCCCGGGGGCTGCTGGAGGAGGTGGTGACCCTGGTGCCCAAGTGCCAGGTGTACTATCAAGGTGTGGCTGGTAAGGGGCGGGAGGGCAAGGCTTTAGGTGAGGGCTCCTGGCAGGCGGAGCTGTCTTCACATTTTCCAGCCGCTTTAGTTTGATTGCATGTGACGTGCTCTTTAAGTAGCATCCCAACCCACTTAAGTGATGGTGACTTTTCTCAAATTAGAGCTTCATCATTATTTTGAAATACACATTCAACAAATCAGAGCATTGTTATTTTTGAAAGTTTCACATGGATTCAAATCCATTCTCACTGTTGTAAACTATTTAAAGATTACATTTGTCAATGAAAGAAAAGGAAGAGCTGTTAGAGTCTTTATGTATAATTTTGATTGTTAAAAATTTTTGAATGACTGTAAAAATGGTTTAAGTTGATTTTTATCATCTACTTGTTTGAACAGGGTTCTCATAGACGGTGACTATTAAAAACTTGAGGAGCTCATCATTAAAAGTGTCTATCAGGAATTGTCTGTGACTTTTTGAAGTATAAAAATGGATATAAAAATATATATTCAGAGAAGTAATTTTAAAGGTCTTATTAAAATTTTAAAATATTTTAATTGGAAGTTTTACTCTAACTTCTAAAAATTTAATATTTATGATGTTTCCTAATTATGTTCCCAGTTCATACTTAGTGTTTTGACTTTTATGTGAAGACATTATTGATTTCGTGTAGTCCATTTATTATTTTAAAATGGTGTCTGTCTTAGTTCGGGCTGCTATAACAAAATACCATAGACTGGGTGTCTTAAACAACAGAAATTTATTTCTCACAGTCCTGGAGGCCGGGAAGTCCAAGATGAAGGTGCTGGCTGATCCAGTGTCTGGTGAGGGCCACTTCCTGGTTTGCAGATAGCCATGTCCTCAAATCCTTTCCTGTGTGTCCTCACGTGGCAGAGAGCAGAGAGAGGAAGGAAGCTCTCGCATGACTCTCATAAGAGCACTAATCCTGTTCGTGAGAGCTCCATCCTCGTGACCTAATCACTTCCCAAAGCCCACACCTCCTAACACCATCATATTGGGGGTTAGGATTTAACATACAAACTTTGGGGGGACACAAATTTTCAGTCCATAGTAGTACCGGTGCTTAATTTCAGGTAGACGGGATATAAAGTAATTAGAGGCTTTCTTCTAGTACTGTTACGGATTCCTCTTATTATCTTTACAACTTTGATCCATTTGGAATTTATTTTTGCTTACCGTATTAGGCGGGGATCCAACCTTATAATTTTTCCAGATGACTCTCTAGTTTTCCTGACACCAGTTATTGAATAATCCTTGATTAGATGGCCTCTTTATCATTTCTAAATGCTCGTTTGTACTGGGTCCGTATCTTGACTTTAGTGATCTATCTAGTCATATGCCGTTATCACACTGTTTTAATTATTGAGACTGAATAATTAACATCCAGAACGGCTACTTGTCTACTCTTCATCTTTAGAATTTTCGATGAGATTCTTACTTTTAATATTTTTCATATGAGCTTTAGAATTAGCTTGTTTGATTTTCAACTTTTTGATATTTTTAATGAGGTCACATTCAATTTATAGATTAACTTAGGGAGAGTTGCCATGTTTATCATATTCGACCTTCTTATCTAAGAACATGGCAAATCTTTCCATTTGTTCAAGTCTTCTTTCAGGTGCCTCAACAGGTTGAAAGTGTCATCATGTAGGTATTTGCACATTCCTTGTGAAGTTTACTTCTACGTATTTTATTTTTTGCTTGCTGTTGTTAAGTGGGGTCATTTCTTTCATTGTATCTTCTAGCTAGTTGTTTGTATTGGCAAACTTCATAAAAAAAGATAACATCTGGCTGGATGGTTTTGAATATTAGAAATGTAATATAAGAAAACACTTACCACGTACCTTACAACATGTCGCTTCGGACCTCTTGTCAATCTGGGTGTAGACCTGACATGTGCCATGAGTTCTTATTATCAACTTATAGATTCAGATGTACTAACATCTATTGAACTCATATGATTGCCAGACATTGTGCTAACCGCATCAACTTATTTATAGCCTCTCGTGTAATAATTATTTTTCCATTTACAGATGAGTAACTGAAGTTAAGTACTTTTCCTAATATCGCTCAGCTGGTAAGGAACACGTTGGGCCTGAGCGCAGGGAGGCTGCATCGGAGTCTATAATTTTTCAGTGCTGTTCTCTTCACCGACTCTCCATTATATTTGTTTTGCCCTCCCTTTGTTTTCCAATTTAGTTTTTTTCCTTTTATATACATTTTTATGTACAATTAAAAAAAACCTTCACCTCCAATTGATACATCTTGTCAACTTATCTTTGCTAATGATTTCCATCTCTTAAAATGTCAGAAATTGATTTCCTTTACAAAACTGAGATAAATATGCTCCTGCTCTGCTCCCCCCCCACCCCCTCCCTAAAAAAAACCCCGCAAAAACCAAACAACAAAGTACAATTTCATCTCTCTGGCTCCTACAGTGTGGTGTGTAGTTTATATCCCAGTTCACACTTTTGCAGTTTTCTGTCCCACTCATCCAAAAGTTGTTGAAAGTTGCCTCCTATAAGTGGAAAAGCGGCGCGAGTGGTCATATTGGCTCTGGAAAGATCCCACAGGATAGGAGAACAGCAGACAATTTCGCTGCCTGGCTGAGCTGCGCCCCCTCGTGGTGAAAATAGGAACTCTACCTACTAGCCTCTTGATCACGAGGGATTTGGCCTTCTTTCCTACCCTGTCATTCTCACTGCAGGCTCGGCTTCATGCAGCGTTGACGAGTGACAGAGAGAGAGACCGAGAGCTTCCAAAGGCTCTTAGAAGCTTTTCAATGAATTGAGTCCCTTTTGGATCATCACTGGATTGCAATTAATTTTGGTCCACTTTCTAGTCCTACACAAGTTGACGTTTTCCAAAATAGGCAAAGTTGAAAAAGATTTAAAAATTTTAATTGTGGCCCACCATCTTGGCTGGCTCCCTTCCCTACATGTGCGTGGTGTTGAGTATGGGACACTGGGCTGCCTCTCA
The DNA here is from genome assembly GCF_020826845.1 of Diceros bicornis minor. Lineage (NCBI taxonomy): Eukaryota > Metazoa > Chordata > Mammalia > Perissodactyla > Rhinocerotidae > Diceros > Diceros bicornis. Next base: position 62,308,549 of record NC_080750.1, on the reverse strand, counting down.
GAAGACCTGGGGCATTCTCTGGTTTCTGGTGTCACCAGTAGCGTGATCTTGGGCAAGTCCCCTCCCCTCTCTGGGCCTCTGTTTTCTCTCTGTAGAGAGGATTTTCTAAGGGCCTTTCCAGATCCAGGCATTGGTGTGTGTGTTTTCAGATGAGGGAGCTGCCTTGGCACATACTTGGGCTGCTTTCCTTGGGTCAGACCCAGTGGCACAGGAGTGTCCCCTTGGTACAGCCTCATGCAGCTCTGTGACCCCTCCCTCAGGTTAGGACACTGATTGTTGTGGTCCTTGGCTTGACTTTTTATGTGGGCTTTGAATCCCACTTGCTGTGTGGCTAAGACCACAGCCTTAACCTCTCTGTGCCTTTATTTCTGTAAATTGTCTCGTGCTGTAAACATAAGTTACAGAGCACTCTGGAGACTGGGCAGTGTTGTGGAGAAATCACAGCTCAGAGGGGGCTCTGCCTTTATTAATCAACTTTGCTTTTCATTGAATGCTGACTCTGCGCCCACCACTGCAGTGACCATGAGGACCTCAAAGGAAAGGAAGTAGCATTGTCAGGCAGGATGTTAAAGAAGACAGTGGGGCGTTGTCAGCTGGGGCTCTCTATGGACTCTGAGCAGTTGTCAGGCTGCAGACGGAGCAAAATGGACAGAGCCTGCCACCTGGTGGCAGAAAAGAGTCCTTCTCCATGCGGGACGCTTTGTGCCACGCCCCAAAAGCAGCAGGGCGACAAGCGGAGGAAGAGCTGGCCAAGGCCTTTCGTGTCTGGCGCAGAGAACTGTAGGAGCTGTGGGATGAATGCAAGTTGCTTCTGCCTTCCTGTGGATTGATGTCCTTCAGCCCTATAATCTGTTTAATCTTGGTCTATATCACATGTCATGCTTATTTGTTTGTCTCATAATTATGAGACATAATAAAGGAGTAAGGTCCCTCCAGGACCTGGCACAGGGTAACAGCTCAGCTGTTACTGAATCAACAAATTATTGATTTGTTTGTTTATTTATTTATTTACTTTTGGTCTATTGCCTCTACTATGCTAGAGACTCAAAGAGGACAGAGATCGTGCTGTTTTTTTTTGTTGGCACCTGTTCACGTAGTAGCCATGAATTATATATTTGTTAGATGAATAAATGAATACAAAAAACAATGAAGAAAGGAATGCACTTTTGCATTTTGGGATGCTTTGTTCTTTCCTTGAATGGAATACACATAACTCAGAATTGCATAGAATGGTCAGAAGTAGTGTTGATACGGAAGGTTTCTCTTTTTAGAATTGATATGACTATCATTTATTAAGCATCTAACGTGCTGGGCCTTGCGCTTTGCAAATGTCTCATTTAAGCTTCATGACAATATTTTGGGATACGTATTATTATCTATTTTTTTTTGCTGAGGAAGATTAGCCCTGAGCTAACATCTGTGTCAATCTTTCTCTATTTAAATATGGGTCGCTGCCACAGCATGGCCACTGACGTGTGGTGTAGGTCCATGCCTGGGAACTGAACCTGGGCTGCTGAAGCAGACTGCACCGAACTTAACCACTAGGCCACAGGGCTGGCCCCAGTATTATTGTTATCTTAAAAGGAGGAGAGGGGGCTGGCCTGGTGGCGCAAGCGGTTAAGTGCGTGCGCTCCGTTGCGGCAGCCCAGGGTTCGCTGGTTCGGATCCCAGGCGCACACCGACGCACCGCTTGGCAAGCCATGCTGTGGCGGCATCCCGTATAAAGTGGAGGAAGATGGGCACGGATGTTAGCCCAGGGCCAGTCTTCCTCAGCAAAAAAAGAGAGGAGGATTGGCACATGTTAGCAGAGGGCTGATCTTCCTCACCAAAAAAAAAAAAGGAGCAGAAGCTGAGATTTAGAGAAGTTCAATAACTTGTCCACAATCACATTGGCAGGATAAAGAAGGAAGGTGTACAGGGGTGACTCGAGCACCTCTACTTCTTGCTGTTGTCCTTTATGCTCTCCTCTGTGTGCACCCTTCAGTCTTCCTAGGATAGAAGCCCCAGAAACCAGGCTCATACAGCCAGTGGAGCAGGGAGCTCCCTGAGGGCAGTGTGCGGGGCTTGTTCATCTCCACACCGCGCACAGGCTAGCATGGTGCTTGAAACGTAGTAGTTACACAGGAAATGTTTGAAGAGCAAATGAAAGAATAGTGGTGATATTACTGGAAAACATTAAATGTTTCCATTTGTATACTTTTTCATCTTTCATAAATACGTGTAGATTATAAGCCACTTGAGGGCAGATATCTTGGCCTAGGCTGCTCTGGGCGCTCAGCACTCAGTGCGGCTCACTCAGAGCTCCAGGGTGGGCAAGGGCAGCTGAAATGTCCTGTTAGAGCAGCAGGTAGCAAATCGAAGCCTGTGGGCCAATTCCTGCCTGTTTTTATAAATAAAGTTTTATTGAAACACAGCTGCTTTCATGCTGCAAAGGTCCATAAAACCTAATGTATTTACTCTCTGGCTCTTTACAGAAAGTTCACTGACTCTTGCAGTTGGATTCCCTTTATGAGTCAACTTGTCTTGGGCACTTTGGGATGAACTCTGCTGAGAGGGGGGCAGTGGGTGGTCTAGTAAAGGAAAAAGAAAGTGACAGCAAAGAGAAGGATGGAAGGTTCCAAATATCAACATCATCCATCTTGTAATATATTCATTATTGCCTTGAACTTGCACACGAAACCCAAGGCAAGGATCCCGGGAGTGGAGTCTGGGGTACAGATGTTCTCTAAGCCGGGCCTACAGCTTTCCTTTCCTCCTGGGGGAGATTGTGGGCTTGGCCATGCAGCTGCCCATCCCACCCACCCCCTCATCATAGGGTGGCAGAGTCTGGATCCTGAAAGATCCTAACAGATGGGCATGAGAGGCCAAATCTAATAAAACAAGGGCAGACTAGAGCAAATGTAAGTTTGTGCTCATAGATTAAAAAAAAAAAATCAGTGACATGAGTATCCATTTTTGGAGGATAAAGATTGATCACAGCATCTGAGAAAAAGAAGTGGCTCCCAGAGACAGAAAATTCACTGGTAGTCAGTGATGGGACTCACCAAGTGTGTTTGGCTTTGGGCTGCAGTCACGGGGGTTTGGAATCTAGAATCAGGGAGATGAGGCTCCTGACCTCTCAGAGCAGGCCTGAAATATTGTTCTGGGGACACTGTGCTTTGAAACAAATGAGAGAAGAGCAGGAGTGGGACCAGAAGTGGACAGGGCTCTGACCCACGTCCTGTGACTCAAAGGAACTGAGGGGAGCAAAGTAATGAAAAGGGGGAGGGATAAACCAAACCAAACAAAAGCAGCTCATCCTTGTCGAAGTCTTGCAGATGCTCGTGTGTACAGTGTCTTGGTTGATCTTCACAGGTGTGTATGCTGTGTACTATCCCCATTCTACAGATGAGGAAATCGAGGTTCGGAGAGGCTGCCTGAGCTGCCCAAGGTCCCAGATCTGGTGCAACGCATATTTGAGCCCATATTCTCTTTTGCTGGCTGGGAGTCTATGCTGGATACAGAGCCGGGAGTGGGCACAGTGAGGGAGCAAAGGTGAGGGGAACTTGGGGACCCAAGGTTGAGGCTCCCAGACATGATGTCAGTGGAGGCCCGTCAGCAGCTGGAGTAGGAAGAAAACGAACATTATCCCAGACAAAGGGGGGGGGGGTGCTGACATGGAGCATTTTAGGAAATACAGAGGCTAAGAGATCAGAGCAATGTCACATCAAGGACAGTGGGAGGGGTAACCACTCCCTGTCCCCAGAAGTATTTCACCATTGACATTGTTCAGAATTGCTGGTACGTGGTGATAATAAAGAGAGAACTGACTTTTCGTTGGCCTTATGATTGTTTTTACATCCTCTTCAGACAGTGCACTGCTGGAGAATGCACCCACTGCCCCTCTCCCCTCGGAGGACACTCACCACGGGGCACTCCATGCATCTGTGGTGCCTCCAAGCCAGTCAGGAACTGGGCATCTGCTACGCCTCGACTGTTTTCTAGACGGCGCCCTCCTCAGTAGGGAGCACCATGGTATACCCAGTCCACCCTTCCTATTGCACAGGGTTGACGTGATGTGCCCAGGGTCATAGTGCATGAGCGGGGAAAATCCCCAGTTTCGGGGCTCCCAGGCCAGGGCTTTGCTTGTGGACCATGTGGTTTCCTAGCAGGCTGGTGGGAGGGGTGAGGGGGGGAGTGGCATGGCTGGGGGGACATGCTGGCTCTGGGAGGCGTCTCCCCAGCGCCATGTCCCAGCAGCTGGACCACAAGGCTCTCCTCTCCAGTGATGACCTCTAGGAATAGGTCATTCTAACTGTTAGTGACTCTGAGTCCTAGGGGCTTCAGGGGCTGCTACCCTGGCCCATTGCTCCATCGATGTGGTACAGTGAGAGAACTTAACAAGAATCTGAGGGCAGTGGCTGGTCCACCATTAACAGCAGCAGCAACAATAACTACTCTGTATTGAGTGCTTACTTATTGGTTAATAATTATGGAGTGTTACTCTATGACACGGTCTGTGCGAAGCACTTTTTAGCTTTCTCAAGCCTCCCAACCATCCTGCAAAGTAAATTCTCTATTATTCCTCTTTTCTTATTCTTCCTGGTTATTCCCTTCCCAGGGAAGAAAAAAGGGAGGCTGACAGAGGTTAGATAACTTGCTCAAGGTCACCTGGCTAATACATGGCTCAGGAAGAACCTGGATTTAAATCCAGGTTGTCTGCTACTGAGGCCCATTCTTACCTAGTACATGCTCCTGCTCCCATAAAGAGTCCTGATGGCATCACGGGCCCTGACCCCAAGCCAGGCAGCTGGGGGCCCTGGGACCCCACGAGCTCCTCAGGGCTTGAACGGCCCCTACTGCCCTCGTGCATCTGTCATCAGACGTTTCTCCAGTCCCACACCGAGCGTCCTGCGGGCCCAGATCACCATCTGGTTGTGCAAAGGTGGGGAGAAGCAGACCTTGTCTGTGGTAGCTCACCGTGGGCAGGGCATAACAATGACCCTCCAGAGGAGCTCTCAGGCCAGACGTCGCCTTAGGTAACCCTAAGGTAACAAGGCCAGCAGAAACTAGTATTTATTAACAATTACCTTCTTAGTATTCTCCAAAGATTCTGCTTTACCTGGGAGAGATTGGGCCAGGAGAAGAAGGAGAGGCAGAGAGAGAGAGAGAGACAGAGAGAGAGTGGGAGACAGAGACAGAGAGATACAGAGAGAAGAATCTTCACGCCTGGAGCAGAGTCTCCAGGCACCCACCTAAGCAGGCCTTCATGTATAGATGTGAAAGGGAAACATCACGTTCTCCCTCAATTAAAGTTTGTAGGATTGAGTTATTTTCCATCTTCCTTTGAAGGACATTGGGAGCAGAATAAACTGACTTTGGGCTAAAATTACCCCCTTGCCGCTTTCCAGAATAACCAAGGCTGCTGAGCCTCTAGCAGGGAGTTGCAGAACTGGGAGGAATTGGGGATTCCCCTGGGTCGGTACATAACGGAGCAGTGGTGAAGGAATGTTCAGATAATATTAGGTCAGGCCTCCTGAGGGGCTTTTATATTAGGGCCAGCATGGGCCTGGTTCGTGGTCCTCAGGACTTGGGGTGAAATTAACCTAGCAAATAGAAGTTGAGAAAGTTGATTTGGCTGCTTCCCCAGAAACAATTAGGTTGTGGTAACCAACCCCCAGGACATCTCCTTGTCAAGTCAGAAAGCCAGTTTGCTTATTTCTGGTGTGTGTGGAGGTCATACCCTATCTAGAATACCTGCTTGGTGTCAGGGGCCAACTGCAGATGACAAGCCTTGTGAATACAGATGGACAGAAGATTGCGACATTCTCAAGGGCTGTTCTGTCAAATCGAATAAACGCTTTTGCTCTCTCCAGGAAAGTTTCAGTCTGTCGAAGCAGCAATGCTTCTTCCTCTGGTTTCCCTGTCTCCTGGCTCATTGACGGCCGTCCATGTGCTGGTTATACTTGTCTGGACTCTGGATGGAGAAGGCCAGGCACCCAGGAGTCAGCCTGCCCCGAAGTCAAGGGAGGGGAAGCCCCCTCCAGATGTAGCCCAAAGACCTCGGGTCAAGGTCTTTTATCCCTCTGGGAGTGACCTGCCTGACCAACGGGAAGGTCAATTTCTTCTTCTTCTCTACTCCGCCCTCAATTAGCTCCCCAGCCTGAGCAGAAGTGTGGGACTAGCCTGGGGGGAGAACCAGACAGAAGCTGGGAAGTCCCCTGCCCTGGATATTGGGAGGGGAATTTCTCAGAAGTTCAAACAATAAAGTCCTTTCAAAGTCTCAGTATACGAGCTTAAGTGTCCCTGTCTTATGGTCCTGTTGGAGGGGTTGGTTTCTAACCACCTCTGGAAACTTGAGGGTTAGGCTCTTCTCCTTCTGGTGCCAGCAGGGCTCTCAGAGAGCCCAGGGCTTCATTTTACCGGATCAGGACACGGAAAGGGAATGGCTGCACCCGGGCTGGAGTTCCAGCTTTGCCCTTCACTAGTTGTGTGGTCGGGAAAATTTCTTAACTGCTCTGAATGTTAGTTTTTATGGCTGCTCTTCAGGCTGTGAAAGATTTTAGAATGTCAGGTCACTTGATTGACTGGCTATTTGTTGAGTAACCTGCCCTAATTTAGAGAACAAAACTTCGGGTCTTCTTTCCACGCAACCTTAGAAATCAAGGTCAGGCACTCGTGTGAGCATCTGGAACTTATAATCAGCGGCTTCCTGTGTTGCTCACTGGTACTGAGTCCAGTCTGAGTTAAGAAGCCACAACCCAGAGGCAACCTGAGGTCTGAAATAGTTGTCATAGTCACTTCGGCATGTGAACATGGGCATTGCCTGTTGCAACTCTGCACACGCTAGGGCTGGCGCTGCTTGTGAAATATGCTGTAAATATGTAGCATTTGAGTATTTTGGGGGAGGGGCTTGAGGAACTGCTACTTCCACCAGCTTTGTAATGGTGAAGTTGCTCTTGTTCTCAGAAGACCACACCTGGGCTCTGTAAGATGAGCTGGAGTGTTCTGTAATTTGAGAAAAAACCACTCGCATCTCCAAATCAAACCACCAGCTTATGTAGAAGGCACTCTTTTCCCAACAGGTTGATTCAAAAGTACTTTGTGTCTTACGGAGTCAGAATCTCTCTGCTGGTGGCTTGTGGAGAAGACCTGAGCAGCAGAGGCTGCTACCTGGATTTTGTGGGTAGGATACCCCACCTGGATCTGATGGGCGGAGCTCACTACTGCTCCGAGTTTACTCTGGAGGGGAAGAATACAGGGAATGCAGCCTCTGAACTGCTGTGGCTGACTGCACTTTTCATCAGGCCAGGCCTTAAGCCCGGGAGTCTGCCTGTGATCCCCCAGCCATGCCATGCTCAGTCCTGTCTGCTGGGATGTCTGGGCATGTGCTCAGCACAATGGGCCATTATCGTGGAGGCTGGAGACTGATCCCTGCCAAAGGCTGGTCTGGGGAAATTTAAGAGGTCTCTGCTTTTATGCTAGAACTCAGAGCACCCAAGGGTAGGATGTAGCTAGTCTTGCTAATAGAATTCTTCCTTTCTTAGGGTCTGGCACAATCCCAGTGATGGTGGACATAATAATGATCTCAAGGGAGACAATATGACCTGGTTCTGTTGTGCAGAGTTCTGGCTCCATAACCTGATTGCTCATCTCAGGCCCCAGCCCGTCACTCCTGGACTGTTGGCCAGAGAGGGAACATGAACTGTTTCTGAGAAGGACGCCCCAGAGGCACTGCTTAATGCCAGAGTGTTCCCCACCTTTTTCCCTCTCTCACCCTACTCACCCATCCTGCTAAGAACAGTTTCTCCCAGTGTGGTTTTTGCATCTTGAGATTCAAAACTGGGAATTGGGTAGTGAGAGAAATGATGGGAAGACTCAGGACAATGAAGTTAAGCTGGGAATGAGGGCTAAAGAGAGAACAAGTTCTGTTCCGGCGAGAGGAGTCTGAAGTTGGATGTACAAAGTTGGAGCATATGTGGACACTGAAGAGTGCAGAAACTGGCTTTTGGGGAGAGTTTCTGTGGCTCAAGATTGGACCCCTCCCCTTTAATGCAACTTAAGAGACTCAGGATTGGAATTGTACTATCATTATTATTTGACAGCTAAATATATATATATATATATGTTTTTTTTTTTTAATTCTTCTTCTTCTTTTTTTTTTTTTTTGTGAGGAAGATCAGCCCTGAGCTAACATCCATGCCAATCCTCCTCTTTTTGCTGAGGAAGACCGGCCCTGAACTAACATCCATTGCCAATCCTCTTCCTTTTTTCTTCCTCCCCTCTCCCCAAAGCCCCAATACATAGTTGTATGTCGTAGTTGCACATCCCTCTAGTTGCTGTATGTGGGACACGGCCTCAGCATGGCCAGACAAGCGGTACATCGGTGTGCCCCCGGGATCCAAACCTGGGCCGCCAGTAGCCTAGTACGCGCACTTAACTGCTAAGCCACGGTTGATGACTTGTGGAGAGACTGGCCCAGTGGGAGCACAGAATTGGTGGATGATTTACTTTCTGCTTTCATTCCCTCTGGGCTGGGTGTCTCCCTATGGACTATATTTTCTATAATTTTCTTCATGCTTCCACACAAAGAACCCGATTTGCAGTACATCCTACAGCTCACCTCCACCATGGCTTCAAGTTTCATGTGTCAATGATACTGTATTGTACACTTGAAATTTGCTAAGAGGGTAGATCTTCAGTGTTCTCAACACACACACACACATGTGCACACACACTCTGTGAGGTGATAGACATGTGAATTGTCTTGCTTGTGGTGATTATTTCACAATGCATACTTACATCAAATTATCCAGTTGTATGTCTTAAATATATACAATTTTAAATTGTCAATCATGCCTCAATAAAGCTGGGGAAAAAAGCTTCCTGTCTCAAAGGAAAGCCTGCAGATCACCTCATGGATTTCTATAAGATCTGTCAGCTTGTATTGTGATTATTTATGATTTTCTCTCTCCCAATAGAATCTGCGCATCTTGAGGCTAGGGACCATCTTATCCTTTGCTTATCCTTTGCCAGGGGGAGTCTGGGGAATGTCCAGTAAGAGGAAAAATGTTAGTTTTCATAGCAAAGATTGATTCATTTGCAAATCCTCTCCTGGGCTTGGCTCTCCTCATTGTGTGTAAAAGGATATGGGGAAAGAGAGGCCTCTACTTCCCCAAAAGAAGACGCACATCTCCTATTTATAGCCTGTGCTGGGTTGAATAGTGTTCCCTTCAAATTCTGTCCATTTGGAACTTCAGACTGTGGCCTTGTTTGGAAACAGGGTCTTTGTAGATGCAATTAGTTGAGATGAGGTCATACAGGATTAGGGCCAGCCCTAAACCCAAAGACTGGTATTCTTATAAGAAGGCCATGTGAAGACACAGAGACACATACAGACAAGTAAGACGAACTTGTGAAGACAGAGACAGAGATTGAAGCGATGAGGCCGTAAGCCAAGGAATGGCAAGGATTGCCAGTAACCACTAGAAGCTAGGAAGAGACAAAAAAGAACATCTAGAGACATTCTTTTCTAGAAACTTCAGAGGGAATATGACCCTGCAAATACCCTGATTTTGGACTTCTAGCCTCTAGAACTGTGAGAGAATCAATTTCTGTTGTTTTAAGCCCCCAAGTTTGTGGTAATTTGTTATGGCAGACCCAGGAAACAAATACATAGCCAAAACTTTAAATGTTCAAGTTTGATTCTGGAAGAAGAATTTTACAGTAAGGTGATGGTGTTGGGGAACTGGGTTTGATTCTGTTCCTGAGATCTGCTTTCCCTTTGTATGTGTGGATGCCTATTCTGATTCCCACTGCCACCGCTGTGCTGGCTTCATAGTGCATGTAAGTTAGGGGTTGGGGGTGCTGCTTGTTTTCAATGCCCTTCCCCAAGGGTGGCACAGCCTTTCCCTTTATGTACTGGAACCTAGCCACTTGGCACCTTTGGCTTCCTCAGAGGAGATGGCCGTGGCCACTACTTCTAAGGCTACACCCATGGAGCCACAAGGTGAATACATAATGGCTTTTATGTGTGATAATTCAGTAATTTCAGATGTGGGTTTTTAGCAAGAATCACTTTGAACGTTCCAGTCTTATCTAAGCTGCGCTGCAGAAAATCAAAGACAGTGTCCTGTGTCTCTTCTTGCATGCCTGTCAAAGGTAGAGCAGTACCTCACCCCACGCTGGTGTAATCATGGCCTTAGGAACCACAAGAAAAGGGTAGGAATGTTTAGCCTTCTTTTTGGGTTGTGGACCCTTTTGAAATCTGGTGAAAGAATATTTGCTTTTTCCCTTCACTGGGTTTTCTCTTTTTCTTTTCTGTTTTTTTGTCAATTTCATAGCATTTATATTACTTTGCGAGCTTTTGTACCACCTCTCTCTTTCTTTTGGTTAGGGAGTGGGTTTAAGTTAGATTATACGGGCAGCCCAACACCACAGAACCTCTCTAGACAGAACCAAAAGGACCAGCTAAAATATAAATGCGCTGGGAGGCTAGCCCCATGGACTAGTGAAGATTTCTGGTTTTTCTTTTTTGCTGAATGTTGAAGATTGGAGGTATGGAGTCTGAGCAGGCAGGTCTTCTGGGAGAATGGAGCCTGCTTAGCATTCCAGTGCAGATATTCAGATGTGTTTCCTTCAGGCACATCCTTGGAGAAGGGAAACCCGGAAGCTCAGCTGCTGTTCTTTTTTTCTGAGCAGATAATGACAAGGGTCTTGAAGATCTGTGACCTCTGTCCCTGCGTGGGGACACTGGAGGGGTGGTGAGAAAGTGCTGCTGGAACAACACTGCCCTGCAGACAGCTGGAAGTGTCGTGTGGGTATGTACGGCCCATTGCTTCCACTGCAGTGGTAAGGGCAGCGATGTTTGATATGTGGAATCTTAGGACAATACTGGTCTTGAATCATCAGAGCCACTGAGTAGAGTCACAAACACAACTTAGCAACCAAGAGCATTATGGCTTTAAGCCATAGGAAGAGTTTTGAGGGGCTTGCTATTCCATGGGCCTAGTTGGATTCTTGACTCCTCATTGGACTACAATCTACAATCAAAACTTGCAGCTAGATTCCTATTCTTAGTAATTGAGAGGTGGTATAGCTTAACAGGAAAGACACTGGATCAAGACTGTGTGGGTTCAAAGCCAGTGCTAACTAACTCTTACTGGTTGTATGACCTTTGAAAAGTTTCTTCATCTGAAAAAACAGGAGAAATAACAGATCTTGTTGTGAAGGTTAAGTGACTTAGCATACGTAATCCACTTAAAAGTGTGACTGGCACATGGTAATCTATTATTATTAGCCTCAGGATACGGCATATTCTTGGGCCAGTGGTCATGTATTAATCAACTGAATTTGAATTTGAAATAGGAATTAGCGATTGGAGATGGGAGGGCAGAAAAAAGAATAGGAGATACATTTGGGTAGATACATAGAAGATACATACTGGGATTTTGCCAGTAAATTTGTCAGAAGCTGGCCCCCATTTGCTACCCATGGCTCATTAATGATCCTTACACACAGGTTGAGGATTATGTCCTTTTGGCCATTCATGTATCCTTTTAATTGGACCCATGAGGCGAGGGTCATGGCAGTAGGGCTGCCGGGGGTTTATTTTTCTTCATTTCTATGCAACAAGACAGTACGTTGTGACAGTATGCCACCCATGCCCATCCCATTTTACAACCGAAAAAACATCTGCCACCAAGTGTAGTGCAAACACGAAGTTCTACTCCATCATTTCCAAACAAACCATTCACTGAAGGAAAAAAAACACGGAAAAGAAAAATCAGTCTTTAAGAGGCTGGGAGAAATCCTAGGCCTCTCCTTTCTTCCTGGTGGATGGCTTATCATTCTGTGATTTACCTTCTGTCCCCTATCCTTTTACCTCCTATCACATTTCAGCAAGGGCCGCCCGTCTACGGCTGATCAGAGGAAGTTGAGGGGAAATAGGAGTTTGGATAGCTGAACAGTGATATGCCTGCAATGCAATTGGCTCCCCTCTCTCCAGGTCTGGCAGACCTTCAGGATGTTGCAACAGATGAGCAGGGTGGGGGCTGATGGCCACTAACCCACATCCCATCCCTAGCCTGCTTGTCCATTTGATATTAATGTCCCCCTACTGGGCTTATACTCATGGGGTTTTTAAGTGCTTCAGTCCTCGGAAGACCCCCACTTTCATGGTCAGACCTGTACCCATCGTCTTACCTGAAGCCAGTGAGATCACCAGGAGGAAGAATAACCCAGAGAGACAGAGCTTCATTGCTGAGGAGGGCACAGAGCTGGAACTTCCTGGGGGTGGCTGCCTTTATAGAGCTGGGTGAGGCTGGGTGGGGCTGGACACTGGCCTCATTCTACCTGGAAGGGCATCTTCAGGGTTAGGGTTAAAAGAGTCCCCGGGCCATTCCATGCTACTTCCTCTTCTACAAATCATCGGAGAAGAAGGGATTCAGTCAAGGCAGAGCAGGAGCAGAGACCAGGCATCCTCATGCGCAGGCCCAGACACTTTCCCTACAACTGCAAATGTATGCTGATAGGAAAATGGCAGGGAAAGCAACGACTTTGTTTCTCCTTCCCTTTGGAGTCCCACTGAGAACACAGGAGCCCAGAGAAGCGATGGTAGAAAACACAGGCTTAATTTAAGGCCAGAAAGGATGTGAGAAAGAAGTTGCGGTGTCCTAAGAAACAAGGGGTCTCAAAGTGTCAACTGCTGGGCTGACTAAGAGTTGTAGGTGCTCAGACATAGTGGAGAAGGGACAGCCTTCTCTTTGGGTGGCAGATTCACTCACCTGGGTGGAGGCGGGTGCTGCAGGGAATCTTTCCCCCAGAAAAATTCACTGAAGGGCTTTGTTTTCCAAATGGCTGGTATGAAATGTTGACTAGAATTTGGGAAGTTTGAGGGTTCTGGGACAGGTTCTCTTGTTGGAGTGGGTGGGTTGGAACTCTCTCCTGGTTTCTCACAGGAAGAGCCAGTCCAAGGCTGTGTTCAAGGTTGGATGTCCAGTGTTACGAATGGAGCAGGACAGGGCTTCCCTGGAGCTACAGGGACGCAGCTCTGGGGAAGGGTCATTAGGTCTGTCTCCCCTGGAGTGGTGGTGGAGGACCGAGAGTTGAGAAGAGACTAACTTTGGTTTTATTCTTTCCCCTTGAGGCAGGCTTGTACCCAAGTGTCCCCAGGCTGTAGGATTCTGAGTCTGTAAAGTGGCAGTAGAGCATACTTTTATTGGTTACGCTCCATTTTGCCGTCACATGCCCTTGGATAAATTATTTAGCATCCCTGAGCTTTAGCTTCCTCTTCTCAAAACGTGCATTGTAAGAGTGCTTTTTTTTAAATTTTCTCTCTTTTTTAAATTTTTTGTTTATTGCAGTAACATTGGTTTATAACACTGTATAAATTTCAGGTATACATCATTATACTTCTATTTCGGCATAGATTACATCATGTTCACCACGCAAATACTAATTACAACCCATCACCACACACATGTGCTGAATTATCCCTGTCGCCCTCCTCCCTCCCCCCTTCCCCTCTGGTAACCACCAATCCAATCTCTGTCTCTATGTGTTTGTTTGTTGTTGTTATTATCTACTACTTAACGAAGGAGATCATACGGTATTTGACCTTCTCCCTCTGACTTATTTCACTTTGCATTATACCCTCAATGTCCATCCATGTTGTCACAAATGGCTGGATTTCATCGTTTCTTATGGCTGAGTAGTATTCCATTCTGTACATATACCACATCTTCTTTATCCATTCGTCCCTTGATGGGCACTTAGGTTGCTTCCAAGTCTTGGCTATTGTGAATAACGCTGCAATGAACACAGGGGTGCATGTATCTTTACACATTGGTGTTTTCAAGTTCTTTGGATAAATACCCAGCAGTGGAATAGCTGGATCATATGGTAGTTCTAGCCTTAATTTTTTGAGGACTCTCCAAACTGTTTTCCATAGTGGCTGCACCAGTTTGCACTCCCACCAGGAGTGTACGCGAGTTCCCTTCTCTCCACATCCTCTCCAACACATGTTGTTTCCTGTCTTGTTAATTATAGCCATTCTGACGGGCGTGAGGTGATATCTCATTGTAGTTTTGATTTGCATTTCCCTGATAGTTAATGATGTTGAAGATCTTTTCATGTGCCTGTTGGCCATCTGTATATCTTCTTTGGAGAAATGTCTGTTCAGGTCTTTTGCCCATTTTTTAATTGGGTTGTTAGTTTTTTTTGTTGTTGAGATGCATGAGTTCTTTGTATATTTTGGAGATTAACTCCTTGTCAGATGTATGGTTTGCAAATATCTTCTCTCAATTGTTAGATTGTCTTTTCGTTTTGTTGATGGTTTCCTTTGCTGTGCAGAAGTTTTTTAGTTTGATGTAGTCCCATTTGTTTATTTTTTCTATTGTTTCTCTTGCCTGGTCAGACAGGATGCTTGAAAATAGGTTGCTAAGACTGATGTCGAAGAGCGTACTGCCTATGTTTTCTTCTAGAAGTTTCATAGTTTCAGGTCTTACATTCAAGTCTTTAATCCATTTTGAGTTAATTTTTGTGTATGGTGTAAGGTAAGGGTCTACTTTCATTTTTTTGCATGTGGCTGTCCAGTTTTCCCAACACCATTTGTTGAAGAGACTTTCTTTTCTCCATTGTATGTTCTTGGCTCCTTTGTCGAAGATTAGCTGTCCACAGATGTGTGGGTTTATTTCTGGGCTTTTGAATCTATTCCATTGATTTGTGTGTCTGTTTTTGTGCCAGTACCATACTGTTTTGGTTACTATAGCTTTGTAGTATATTTTGAAATCAGGGAGTGTGATTTGTTCTTTTTTCTCAGGATTCCTTTAGCTATTCGGGGTCTTTTGTTGTTCCATATAAATTTTAGGATTCTTTGTTCTATTTCTGTGAAAAATGTTGTTGGAACTTTGATAGGGATTGCATTGAATCTATAGATTGCTTTAGGAAGTATGAACATCTTAACTATGTTAATTCTTCCAATCCAAGAGCACGGAATATCTTTCCATTTCTTTGTGTCTTCTTCGATTTCTTTCAGCAATGTTTTATAGTTTTCGGTGTACAGCTCTTTCACCTCTTTGGTTAAGTTTATTCCTAGGTATTTTATTCTTTTTGTTGCGATTGTAAATGGGATTGTATTCTTAATTTCTCTTTCTGCTACTTTGTTGTTAGTATATAGAAATGTAACTGATTTTTGTATGTTGATTTTGTATCCTGCAACTTTACCATATTCGTTTATTACTTCTAAAAGTTTTTTGGTGGATTCTTTAGGGTTTTCTATATATAAAATCATGTCATCTGCAAATAGTGAGAGTTTCACTTCTTCCTTTCCAATTTGGATCCCTTTTATTTCTTTTTATTGCCTGATTGCTCTGGCTAGGACTTCCAGTACTATGTTAAATAGGAGTGGTGAGAGTGGGCATCCTTGTCTGGTTCCTGTTGTTAGAGGGATAGCTTTCAGTTTTTCACCATTAAGGATGATGTTAGCTGTGGGTTTGTCATATATGGCCTTTATTATGTTGAGGTACTTTCCTTCTATACCCATTTTATTCAGAGTTTTTATCATAAATGGATACTGTATCTTGTCAAATGTTTTCTCTACATCTATTGAGATGATCATGTGATTTTTATTCTTCATTTTATTAATGTGGTGTATTGCATTGATTGATTTGCGAATGTTGAACCATCCCTGCATACCTGGAATAAATCCCACTTGATCATGGTGTATAATCTTTTTAATGTATTGTTGTATGCGATTTGCTAGTATTTTGTTGAGGATTTTTGCATTGATGTTCATCAGTGATATTGGCCTGTAATTTTATTTTTTTTTCTGTTGTCCTTGTCTGGTTTTGGTATCAGGGTAATGTCAGCTTCGTAGAATGAGTTAGGGAGCTTCCCCCACTCCTCAATTTTTTGGAAGAGTTTGAGAAGGATAGGTATTAAGTCTTCTTTGAATGTTTGGTAGAATTCACCAGGGAAGCCGTCTGGTCCTGGACTTTTATTTTTGGGGAGGTTTTTGATTACTGTTTCGATTTCCTTACTGGTGATTGATCTATTCAAATTCTATATTTCTTCTTGATCCAGTTTTGGAAGGTTGTATGATTCTAGGAATTTATCCATTTCATCCAGATTGTCCAATTTGTTGGCATATAGCTTTTCATAGTATTCTCTTATAATCTTTTGTATTTCTGAGGTGTCTGTTGTAATTTCTCCTCTTTCATTTCTGATTTTACTTATTTGAACCTTCTCTCTTTTTTTCTTGGTGAGTCTAGCTAAAGGTTTGTCAATTTTGTTGATCTTTTCGAAGAACCAGCTCTTGGTTTTATTAATTTTTTCTATTGTTTTTTTAGTCTCTATTTCATTTATTTCTGCTCTGATTTTTATTATTTCCCTTCTTCTACCGATTTTGGGCTTTGTTTGTTCTTCTTTTCCCAGTTCCTTTAGGTGCATTGTTAGATTGTTTATTTGAGATTTTTCTTGTTTGTTGAGATAGGCCTGTATTGCTATAAACTTCCCTCTTAGAACCACTTTTGCTGTATCTCATAAATTCTGGCATGTCGTATTTTCATTTTCATTTTTCTCCAGGTATTTTTTGATTTCTCCTTTGATTTCTTTGTTAACCCAATTGTTGTTCAGTAGCATTTTGTTTAATCTCCATGTATATGTGGCTTTTCTGATTTTCTTCCTATAGTTGATTTCTAGTTTCATACCATTGTGGTCAGAAAAGATGCTTTGTATTATTTCAAACTTCTTAAATTTATGTAGACTTGTTTTTTGGCCTAATATGTGATCAATCCTGGAGAATGTTCCATGTGCATTTGAAAAGAAAGTGTATTCTTCAGTTTTTGGATGGAATGCTCTATATGTATCTACTAGGTCCATCTGTTCTAGTGTGTCACTTAAGGCCAATGTTTCCTTGTTGATCTTCTGTTTGGATGATCTATCCATTGGTGTAAGTGGAGTGTTAAAGTCCCCTGCTATTATTGTGTTACTGTCTGTCTCTCTTTTTATGTCTGTTAATAATTGCTTTATATATTTAGTTGCTCCTACATTGGGTGCATAGATATTAACAAGTGTTATATCCTCTTGTTGGATTGTTCCCTTGATCATTATGTAGTACCCTTCTTTGTCTCTTTTTACAGTTTTTGTTTTAAAGTCTGTTTTGTCTGATATGAGTATTGCTACCCCAGGTTTCTTTTTTTAATTTTATTTATTTATCTTTTTTCCCCAATGCACCAGTAGATAGTTGTATGTCATAGCTGCACATCCTTCTAGTTGCTGCACGTGGGATGCGGCCCCAGCATGGCTGTGGAAGCAGTGTGTCGGTGCGCGCCTGGGATCCTAACCCAGGCCGCCAACAGCGGAGCACAAACACCTAACCGCTAAGCCACTGGGCCGGCCCCTCTTTTCATTGCCATTTGCGTGGAGTATCTTTTTCCATCCCTTCACTTTCAGTTTGTGAGTGTCTTTAGGTCTGAAGTGTGTCTCTTGTATGCAGCATATATATGGGTCTTGTTTTATCCAATCAGACACCCTATGCCTTTTAATTGGATCATTTAGTCCATTGACGTTTAAAGTAGCTATTGATAAGCATGTACTTACTGCCATTTTTTAACTTTTTTTTTTCTCAGTGTTTTAGTAGTCCTTCTCTGTTCCTTTCTCCTTTTATACAGAATTGATGGTCTCTTTAGTTTGACCTCTGTCTGAAAGCTCTACTCTTTAACTCCCCTCCTCCCTCATTTTATGTTTTTGATATCATATCTAACCTCTTTTTTTGTGCACTTGTATCTCTTACCCTCTTATCATGGAAACAGATGATTTTTCCTATTTGTGGTCTTCTCTTTTCCCCTTAAATCAGTCCCTTTAACATTTCTTGTAGCACTCGTTTCTTGGTGACAAACTCCTTTAATTTTTGCTTGTCTGGGAAACTTTTGATCTCTCCTTCCATTTTGAATGATAACCTTGCTGGATAGAGTATTCTTTGCTGTAAGTTTTTTCCTTTTAGCACTTTAAATATATCATACCACTCTCTTCTAGCCTGTAAGGTTTCTTCTGAGAAGTCAGCTGATAGCCTTATGGGGTTTCCTTTGTATGTAACTTGTCTTTCTCTTGCGGCTTTTAGGATTCTCTCTTTATCTTTAATTCTGGACATTTTGATTATGATGTGTCCTGGTGTGGGCCTCTTTGGGTTTATCTTGTTTGGGGCTCTCTGTGCTTCCTGTAACTGGATGTCTGTTTCCTTCCTTAGGTTAGGGAAGTTTTCATCTATTATTTCTTGAAATAGATTCTCTGCCCCTTTGTCTCGCTCTTCTCCTTCTGGGACACCTATAACATGGATGTTAGCGTGCTTGATGTTGTCCCAGAGGTCCATTGGACTGTCCTCACTCTTTTTAATTCTTTTTTCTTTTACCTGTTCAGCTTGGGTAATTTCTTCCAGTCTTTCGTCCAGCCTGCAGATCTGTTCTTCAGTATCCTTTACTCTGCTTTTGAGTCCCTCTAGTGAATTTTTCATTTCCAGTATTGTATTCTTCATTTCTGATTGGTTCTTTTTTATATCTTCCATTTCTTTGTTGACATTCTCACTGAGTTCATCCATTCTTCTCCCCAGATCAGTGAGCATCCTTAACACTCTTTGTTTGAGCTCTCTGTTGGGTTGGTTGCTCATTTCTGTTTCACTTAGTTCCTTTTCTGGGGTTTTGTCCTGTTCCCTTACTTGGAATGTATTCCTTTGCCTCCTCATTTTGCCTCTTTCCCTGTGCTTGTGTCTATGTATTAGGTAGGTCAGCTACGTCTCCTGCTCTTGGGTAGGTGGCCTTACATAAGTGATGCCTTAGGAAGCCTGCAGTATGCTTCCCTTAGTTCTCAATGTTCCAGTGGTGACCCCTATGTGTGCTACTTGTGTCCTTCTGTTGTGGCCTGTTTGCTCTCCCTGTAGGCACCCAGGGAGGCTGAGTAATGCTGTTGTAATGCTCAGCTGCTTGTAGTTGTTTTGGGCCCTTCAGTCTCTTTATCAGGTGTGGGGAGCCCCAGCACAGTTGGCTGCAAGTTCTAATACCACATTTGTGTTGCAGTATTTCTTTTAAGTGAGTAGGCCCTCAGCGTGGCAGGTTGTTAGGCTCAGGGGCTTACAATTGCTATAAGCCTCCAGTCTTTAGGTCTCTTGTCAGCTCTCTGAGGATTGCAGCTGGGTGGGGCTGGCCTCAGGCACGGGAGCACCCAATTGTTTCAGGCTTTGGAAGGTGGGGCAAACCCACTATGTGGGTCTTTGAGAAGCACAAGTCTTCTGCAGCTGACAAGCCCTGCCGCCCACAGGTCCACACACACAGTCAACACAGTCTTGCCCCGTGTGTGTGCCCTGACCTCCTGAAGTGGAGCCAGTCTCTCCACGGCGGGAGCCCCACACACTCCACCACCGCCCCACACTTTCCACCTGCTGCTTGTGCACGCCCTGCCCCACTGAAGTGGGCTCAGCTGCCAGGCTGCCGAGAATCCTGTCACCAATGTATGCAAGCCCCTGAGGGCTTGTTGTTGGGTGGGGCCAGTCTCTAGGGTGGGCTGCCTGCCCTGGCTGAGCTGGATTAAATCGGTGCTCTAGTGGGTGGGGCAGACTCTGGGCTAGCAGGCCCCAGGGACAACTCCAATGGCGTCTGTGTCAGCACGCCCACACCAGTCCCCAACAATGGCCGCTGCCAATGTCCCAGTCCCTGGAGAGGTCTCACCTCTCACTGCGATGCACTCAGAGCCTATCAGGTGAGTCTGTTTTCACCAAAGCACTGTGCACCTTTCTTTCTGGTAATTTTAGGTTGCTTTCTGAAACAGGTGAGTTTGCGCATGGGCCCTTTAAGAGCCGGTTTTAATTTTTTTGTGAGCCAGCTTTTCTGGGGTTACTTCCCAATGTTTTAGTAGCAGGCAAAGTCAGATATTATGCCACTCATCTCGATTGTGCTGGGTCCACAAATTACCCACAGCGGGGGCACTCCCGGCTCAGGGCCCTGCTCCTCCAGGGAGGGCTGCATACCTGTGCGCTGTTCCCGGGCGGCCGTGAAGCGGGTGGCTTGTGAAGCTGGCGGCTTGTGAAGGCAGCGTTTTTTCTCTCCCAAAGGGAGTTTCTGCCTCTTCCACCTGAGTTAGGATTGTCCTTTGTTGCAGGACTTCCTCTTATCCAGTTTTCAGTTCTCTCTCTGGGGTAATTTTTCCACGAGTAGTTGTAAATTGTCTGTGTCCACGGGAGGAGCTGAGTTCAGAATCTGCTTACACCGCCATCTTGACTTCTCTCCTGAGAGTGCTTTTTGAGGATGAAATAAGATAAAGCTTATCAAATGCATTGCATTCATTCTGTTGTATATTTTCTTCTCCTTCTTCTTCTCCTTCTTCTTCGTCTTCTTTGTCTTCTTCTTCCTCCTCCCCTTTCCCCTCCTCTCCTCCTCCTCCTTCCTCTCCTCCTCCTTCCTCTCCTTTTTTTCTTCTTCCTCCTCCTCTGCCTCCCCTTCCTCTCCTTCTTCGTGTTCTTCTACTCCTTAATTATTGAAGTCCACCACTATAGCTGTGTTTCTTTCTATTTTACAGACTCTCTCCAAGAGACTTCTTAATGAATGCAAAACATCGTTGAGAGAGTTTTTTCTGGGTTCCAACAATTCGCATTGAGAGCACTGCTGTAGGTTGGAATGGGAGTAGGGGAGAGAGAGTAAGCTGGTGGACTAGAAATAGGTAGGTCAGTGCTAGATCAGGACAGAGGATTCCCTTGCATGACCCGTGGAAGGCTCCCAGGAGACCCTGCACTGGGCATACAATTCACGCTGCCATTGACACGGCACAGACTCTGTGGTACCACCTCATTCTTTTAGAGATGGAGAAATCAAGGCTTGGAGTGGTGAATGGGCTTGCACAAAGGAAAGAAGCAAGCTGTGGGCTGTGCTGTCATCAAATATTCAGCTCTCTTGATTCTTGGTTGGGAACTCTGTCCTTCTCCATATATTTTAAGTTGTTCAAAGGTGCACTAGGGAATATGGGAAGTATGAACCAAACATTTTCTAAATACTTCTGAGCCCATCTTATATGCAATTCTGGAAAAGTAGATCTAAAATGCGCTTGGAGATCGGTATGTGTTCAGGCTGGACCTTTTCCATTCCACCCACACATGTCCTGATTAAATTACCATCCCAACCTTTGGGCACGAGCTTCTCCTAACTGTGCTGAGAGATCCAACATCCCGCCTGAGGTCTTGTTGGGCAAAGCTCCCAGAGAAATACAAACAGCTCCCTTCTCTCCCCTTTAGTGTTGCTCAGTTGGTGCTTTCTTCCTTTATCTTAGTTTCCTAGAATTCTTGTGCTCTCCTTATCATGTCTACCTTCTAGAAAAACACATCCACTACACATCCTATGTTCCACTAATGAATTACCCTGCTGAAGGAGCATGCCCCCTTTTCAGCCGCCTCCTTCACTAGTCAGATATTTCCCGAGTGCAGTGACTTCGCTGTTGATTTCTCCCCGTGTGCAAGTTTACTTTCCCTCATGGCTCTTATTTTTAAACTTTTAAAATAAATCATTGATAAAAGATGAAATCCAATATACACAAAGAAAAATAAGCAATTCATATACGTAGTAACTGAACATATAGCAATCACTGGGTAACCACCACTCAGGGCAAGAAAACAGACCTTTTCCAGCACCACAGAAGTTCCCAGTGCACCATGAAGTGACCACAGCCCATTCCCTCCCCCATAAAGGAACCATGCTCCGACCTGGATAATCATCACTTTCTTGCTTTGATTTGTGATTTTAATATCATCACTAAACATGGTAGTTTAATTTGCCTGTTTTTGATCTATTTATAAATGGCAGCACAGGTGTATTATTTGTGGCTGGCTTTGTTCTTTCTTTATTATGTTTCTAAGATTTATTTGTGTTTCTCTGTGCAGCATTAGTTAGTTTTTATCTCAGTATGTTGACCACTTAATATATTTACCACTGTTGACAGTATTTAGGCTGTTTCCAGTGATTACAAAGAGTGTTTCGGTGGGCATTCTTGTACTAATATTCTGCGCACAGAGGCTTGCTTTCTGGAGGATAGATACCTTGGAGTGAAATTACTAAGTCATGGGCCATGCATGACTTCAATTTGTCTAAATGCCAAACTGCTTACCGAATCACGTTTCACTAATTTATATACCCGTCAGCAATGTATAAGAATTTTGGTTACTCCACATCCTAAGCACTGCTTGGTATTGTCAGGCCTCTACACTTCAGATAACTTGATAGTTATCTAGTGGTACTTCATTGCATATTAATTTGATTTTCCTGATTGTAAATAAGGTGGAGTATCTTTTCATATGTTTGTTGGTCATTTGGATTTCCTCTTTTGATAAGTGTCTATTCCAGTCATTTGCTCATTTTTTTCTGTTGGTTTGTCCGTTATAAGTAATTTGTAGATATTCTTTACATTTTCCTTATACAAGCCCTTAGTCGGTCATAGGTGCAGCAAATAATATTTTCCTATACTATGTTTTGCCATTTCACTTTCCTATTGGTGTCTGTGGTGGCCGCCAATGATGTCCACATCCTAACCCCTAAAATCTGTGAATATATTACCTTATATGACAAAAGAGAATTTCATATGTGATTAAATTAAGGATCTTGAGGTGTGGAGATTAGCCTGGGTTTTCTGAGTGAGCCCAATGGAATCACAGGGGTCTTTATAAAAGAAAGGCAGGAGGGTCAGAGTAGGAGAAAGAGATGTGACGATGGAAGCAGAGGTGAGGGAGAGAAAGAGAGAGGTATGGAGAGAGGAAGGAAGGGGAGGGCAAGGGAGGAGAGGAAGAGAGGTTTATTTTAGGGGGAGACAGTGAGTCTCTGAGGTGATACCGATATCATAGTCCTTAGATACCAATTTATTTTGCCTCTCTGCATA
Source organism: Diceros bicornis minor (assembly GCF_020826845.1). Classification (NCBI taxonomy): domain Eukaryota; kingdom Metazoa; phylum Chordata; class Mammalia; order Perissodactyla; family Rhinocerotidae; genus Diceros; species Diceros bicornis. The sequence goes on along the minus strand of NC_080750.1, from coordinate 62,285,665 downwards.
GCAAAGCTTCAAGGTAGAGAAGACGCTATATGTATAGTCTCTGTCTTCCACAAACTTGCAGTCTACTTGAGGGTCTAAGACACACACACCAAATAGACCACCAGAATAGATCAGAAAAGTCTGTGGAATCAATGACTGCCGGAGTGGAAAGGGATCTTAGTGACTATCTTTCCTCTTTCTTTAGATGACAAAACTGAGGACCAGAACAGTCATGTGATTTACTTAGAACAGTGAAGTTATTAGATTAATTCCCAAACCATTGCTATAGTAATTGACTTACTTATTTATCTGGTCATCAAATAATTATTGAGTGTAGACCATATGGCACACACTGTCAGGCACTAGAGACACAGAGGTGAATAGCCCACAGACCTTGCCTTCAAAAATCTCATTTTCTCACACAGACACGTAAACAGTGATAACATCGCGTGGAAGCAGAGTCAGGGGCATGAACTCAACTTGGAGGAGTCTGAGAAAGCTTCCCAGAATAGGCAACACTGTGCTGAGTCTTGAGTGTTCTGTGGGATTTAGCTAAGAAAATGGGGGAAAGGGGGAGAAGAGCATAGAGTAGGGTAACAGCATATGCAAAGGCACAGAAATGAGAAAGGGCATGGCATATATGGTGAATTTCAACTAGTTTTCAATGACTGGAATTTAGGCTGTGAGTTTGGGGTTCATAGAAATCATGATAGAGATGTGAGCATGGGCAGATCATTTAACACCGTGGCTCTGACAGCAGCTTGGAGAATGGTTGTAGGGGAGAAAGCATGGAGTTGGTCCAATTTAAACCTATTGCAGTAATCTAGGCAGAAAATAAAAAAATCTTGAAGGGGGGAAGGAGTAAATGTATAACCAAGTGGCACTAATTGATATAGTATGGTGCTTGTGTACAACAGAGAGAGTGATGGACAGAGTTGCCAAGAAATAAATTCTATATATGAAAAAGTTTACAGCATATTTAAATAAACAATAATCACAGTGCCAGTATTAAAATAAAGATATTAACATTAGTAAAGTACATTATTTAACCTACAGACCACAGACCTTATTCAAATTTCTCAATTGTCCTAATCAATTTCTTTTTTTTTTTTGAGGCAGATTGGCCCTGGGCTAACATCTGTTGCCAATCTTCCTCTTTTTCTTTTTTCTCCCCAAAGCCCCAGTACATAGGTGTACATCATAGTTGTAGAATTATAGCTCTTCTATGTGGGATGCTGCCTCAACATGGCTTGATAAGCAGTGAGTAAGTCCACGCCCAGGATCCGAACCAGCGAACCCCGGGCTGCTGAAGCGGAGTGCGCGAACTTAACCACTATGCCACCGTGCCGGCCCCCTTAATCAATTTCTTGATAGCAAAATTAAAAAAAAAAAACTCATTTTTTTTCAGGTTCAGAATCCTGTTCTAAATCCTGCATTCTGTTTAATCTTCTTTGATCTGGATCAGGTCTTTAGTCTTTCTTTGTCTTTCATGATCTTGACATTTTTGACATGTGCTCCCCATTTATTTTGCAGAATGTCCCCTGATTTTTGGTTTCTCTGATGTTTTTTTACGGTTAATTTAGTTTATGATTTTTTTTGCAAGAATTTCACAGAATTAGCGTTGTGTCAATCTCCCATTTACCTCTGCCCCAGGTTACCACTGAACTGATTTCTATCACCATAGATTAGTTTTGCCTGTTCTAGGATTTCATATAAATGAAATTATATAACATGTGCTCTTTTGCATTTAACTTCACTCTGCACAATGTCTATGAGATTCATCCACATGATTGCATGTATCAGCAATTTGTTCCTTCCTTTTTTAAAAATTTATTTTTATTTTTAAAATTTTCCCCAGCTTTATTGAGGTATAACTGACAAATAAAAATTGTATATATTTATGGTGTACCATATGATGTTTTGATATACGTATACATTGTGAAATGATTACCAGAATCAAGCTAATTAACCTATCCATCACCTCACATAGTTATCATTTTTTAATTTATGGAAATATATATGACATATAACCTTGTGTAAATTTAAGGTGTACAACATGTTAATTTGATACATTTATATATTGTAACATGATTGCCATTGTAACAACAATTAGCACCTCTATTATGTTGCATAATTATCATTTCTTTTTAGCGGTTCAAATAATAAAGTTCTAGTCTTTCAGCAAGTTTGATGATTATAATACAATATTGTTGTCTATATTCGCTGTACTTTGCATTAGATCTCTAAGACTTATTTCTTACTCGTTGCAAGTTTGTACACTTCAACAACATCTGTCCTATCCCCTGACCCCCCATCCCCTGGCGACAACCATTCTACACTCTGTTTCTATGAGTTCAGCTTTATTACATTCCTCATATGAGTGATATCATACAGTATTTGGCTTTCTCTGTCTTATTTCACTTAGCATAATGCCCTCAAGGTCCATCCATGTATTTGTAAATAGCACGGTGTCCATCTTTCTCATGGCTGAATAACATTCCATTAGATATAAATATCGCATCTTCTTTATCCATTCATCTGTAGATGGACACTTAGCTTGTTTCCATATCTTCGCTATTGTGAGTAATGCTGAAATGAACACAGGAGTGCAGATATCGCTTTGAGATCCTAATTTCATTTCCTTTGGATATATACCCAGTAGTGGAATAGCTGGATTATATAACAGTTCTATTTTTAATTTTTTGAGGAATCTCCATACTGTTTTCCGTAGTGACTGTACTACTATGTGCACCAACAGTGCACAAGTGTTCCCTTTTCTCCATATCCTCACCAGCGCTTGTTATCTATGTCTTTTAATAATAGCCATTCTAACAGATATGAGGTGGTATCTCTTTGTGGTTTTGATTTGCATCTCCCTGATGATTAGTGATGTTGAGCTCCTTTTCATGCGCCTGTTGGCCATTTGTATATCTTCTTTGGAAAAAAGCTATTCAGTTCTTCTGCCTATATTTAATTGGATTGTTTATTTTTTGCTATTGAGTCATATGAGTTCCTTATATATTTTGGGTATTAATCCCTTATAAGATACACAATTTGCAAATATTTTCTCCCGTTCCATAGGTTGCCTTTTCATTTTTTTGATTGCTTCTTTTGCTGTGCAAAAGTTTTTAGTTTGATGTAGTCCCTATTTACATATTTACTAAGTTTTGCTTTTGTTGTTTGTGCCTTTGGTGTCATATCCAAAAAATTGTTGCCAAGACCAATTTTAGGGAGCTTTCTCCCTAGGTTTTCTTCTAGGAGATTTACAGTTTCAAGTCTTATGCTTAAGCCCTTAATCCATTTCCATTAATTTAAGTGAGTGGTGTAAGTTAAGTTTCATTCTTCTGCTTGTATTTATTCAGTTTTCTCAGTACTATTTAATTATGTTTTTTATTGAGGTAACATTGATGTATAACATTACATAAATTTCAAATGTACATCATTATATTTTGATTTCTGTGTAGACTACATCATGTTCACCAAAAGACTGATTGCCATCCATCTCCGTACACATATGCCCAGTCACCCCTTTCACCCTCCGCCCTCCTCCACTTCCGCTCCGGTAACCACCAATCTAATCTCTGTGTCCATATGTTTGTTTGTTTTTGTTGTTTTTTTCTTCTGCTTATCAGCAAAATCATACAGTATTTGACTTTCTCTGTCTGACTTATTTCGCTTAGTGTAATACCCTCCTATTCCATCCATGTTGTCGCAAATGGCAAGATTTCATCTTTCTTTGTAGCTGAGTAGTATTCCATTGTGTATATATACCACATCTTCTTTATCCATTCATCCACTAACAGACACTTAGTGTGTTTCCAAGTCTTGGCTATTGCGAGTAATGCTGCAATGAACATAGGGGTGCAAATATATTTTTGACTTAATGTTTTCATGTTCTTTGGATAAATACCCAAAAGTGGAATAGCTGGATCATATGGTAGTTCTATTCTTAATTTTTTGAGGAATCTCCGTACTGTTTTCCATAGTGGCTGTACCAGTTTACATTCCCACCAGCAGTGTAGGAGGGTTCCCTTTTCTCCACATCCTCTCCAACACTTATTTTTTGTCTTATTAATTATAGCCATTCTGACAGGGATGTGAGGTGATATCTCATTGTAGTTTTGATTTGCATTTCCCTAATAATTAGTGATGTTGAGCATCTTTTCATGTGCCTCTTGGCCATCTGTATATCTTCTTTGGAAAAATGTCTGTTCAGATCCTTTGCCCATTTTTAAATTGGGTTGTTTGTTTCTTTGCTGTTGAGTTATATGAGTTCTTTATATATTTGGGATATTAACCCCTTAACAGATATATGATTTGCAAATATCTTCTCCCAATTGTTAGGTTGTCTTTTCATTTTGTTGATGGTTTCCTTTGCTGTGCAGAAGCTTTTGAGTTTGGTGTAGTCCCATTTCTTTATTTTTTCTTTTGTTTCCAACTTGCCTGGTGAGACATGGTATTGGAGAAGATGCTGCTAAGACTGATGTCAAAGAGCGTACTGCCTATGTTTTCTTCTAGAAGTTTTATGATTTCAGGTCTTACATTTAAGTCGTTAATCCATTTTGAGTTAATTCTTGTGTATGGTGTAAGATAATGGTCTACTTTCATGCTTTCGCATGTGGCTGTCCAGTTTTCCCAAAACCATTTATTGAAGAGACTTTCCTTTCTCCATTGTATGTTCTTGTCTCCCTTGTGGAAAATTTGCTGTCCATAGATGTGTGGGTTTATTTCTGGGCTCTCGATTCTGTTTCATTGATCTGCATGTCTGTTTTTGTGCCAGTACCATGCTGTTTTGATTACTATCAGTTTGTAGTATATTTTGATATCAGGGAGTGTGATACCTCCAGCTTTGTTCTTTTTTCTCAGGATTCCTTTGGCTGTTTGTTGTTCCATATAAATTTTAGGATTCTTTGTCCTATTTCTGTGAAAAATGTCATTGAGACTTTGATAGGTATTGCATTGAATCTGTAGATTGCTTTAGGAAGTATGGACATTTTAAGTATGTTAATTTTTCCAACCCAAGAGCACAGAATATCTTTCCATTTCTTTGTGTCTTCTTCTATTTCCTACAACAATGTTTTATAGTTTGCACTGAACAGGTCTTTCATCTCTCTGGTTAAATTTATTCCTGGTATTTTATTCATTTTGTTGTGATTGTAAATGGGATTGTATTCTCAATTTCTCTTTCTGCTATCTTGTTATCAGTGTATGGAAACACAACTGATTTTTGTACATTGATTTTGTATCCTGCAACTTTACTGTATTCATTTATTATTTCTAATAGTTTTCCTGTGGATTCTCTGGGGTTTTCTATATATAAAATCATGTCATATGCAAAGTGGCAGTTTTACTTCTCCCTTTCCAATTTGGATCCCCTTTATTTCTTTTTCTTGCCTGATTGCTCTGGCTAGAACTTCCAATACTATGTTAAATAAGAGTGGTGAAAGTGGCCATCCTTGTCTCGTTCCTGTTCTTAAAGGGATAGCTTTCAGTTTATCACCGTTGAGTATGGTATTAGCTGTGGGTTTGTCGTTTATGGTCTTTATTATGTTGAGGTACTTTTCATCTATGCCCATTTTATTCAGAGTTTTTATCAGAAATGGATGCTGTATCTTGTCAAATGCTGTCTCTGCATCTATTGAGAAGATCATGTGATATTTATTCTTCATTTTGTTGATGTTGTTTACCACGTTGATTGATTTGTGGATGTTTAATCATCCCTGCATCCCCAGAATAAATCCCACTTCATCATGGTGTATTATCTTTTTAATGTGTTGTTGTATTCGATTTGCTAGCATTCTGTTGAGAATTTTTGCATCTGTGTTCGTCAGTGATATTGGTTTGTAATTTTCTTTTTTTGTGTTGTCCTTATCTGGTTTTGGTATCAGGATAATGTTTGCCTCATAGAATGAGTTAGGAAGATTCTCTTCTTCTTCAATTTTTTGGAAGAGTTTGAGAAGGATAGGTATTAAGTCTTCTTAGAAAGTTTGGTAGAATTTACCAGGGAAGCCATCTGGTCTTGGACTTTTGTTTTTTGGGAGGTTTTTGATTACTGTTTTGATCTCCTTACTGGTGATTGGTCTATTCAAATTCTCTATTTCTTCTTGATTCAGTTTTAAAATGTTGTATGATTTTCAAAATTTATCCATTTCTTGTAGATTATCCAATATGTTGATGTATAGCTTTTCATAGTATACTCTTATAATCCTATGTATTTCTGAGGTGTCCATTGTAATTTCTCATCTTTTGTTTCTGATTTTATTTATTTGAACCTTCTCTCTTTTTTTCTTGGTGAGTCTAGCTAAAGGTCGGTCAATTTTGTTTGTTTTCAAAGAACCAGCTCTTAGTTTCATTGATTTTTTTCTATTAATTTTTTAGTCTTTATTTCATTTATTTCCACTCTGATTTTTATTATTTCCTTCCTTCTACTGATTTTGGGCTTTGTTTGTTCTTCTTTTTCTAGTTCCTTTAGGTGCACTGTTAGATTGTTTATTTGAAATTTTTCTTGTTTCTTGAGGTAGGCCTGTATTGCTATAAACTTCCCTCTTACTACCACTTTTGCTGTACCTCATAAATTTTTGCATGTGTTATTTTCATTTGTCTCCAAGTATTTTTTGTTTTTTCCTTTGATTTCTTTGTTCACCCAATAGTTGTTCCGTAAGATTTTGTTTAATCTCCACATATTTGTGGCTTTTCTAGCTTTCTTCTTGTAGCTGATTTCTAGTTTCATACCACTGAGGTCAGAAAAGATGCTTGGTATTATTTCAATCTTCTTAAGTTTATTAAGACTTGTTTTGTGGCCTAATATGTGATCTATCCTGGAGAATGTTTCATGTGTATTCAAAAAGAATGGATATTCTGTGGTTTTTAGATGGAATGTTCTGTATATATCTACTAAGTCCATTTGTTCTAATGTGTCATTTAAGGCCAATGTTTCCTTATTGATCTTCTGTTTGGATGATCTATCCATTGGTGTAAATGGAGTGTTAAAGTCCCCTACTATTATTGTGTTACTGTCTATTTCTCCTTTTGTGTCTGTTAATAATTGTTTTATATATTTAGATGCTTCTATGCTGGGTGCATAGATATTTACAAGTGTTATGTCCTCTTGTTGGATTCTTCTCTTTATCATTATGTACTGCCCTCTTTGTATTTTGTTACAGTTTTTGTTTTAAAAAGTTTATTTTGTCTGATATAAGTATTGCTACTCCAGCTTTCTTTTCATTGCCACTTGCATGGAGTATCTTTTTTCCATCTCTTCACTTTCAGTCTGTGAATGTCTTTAGGTCTGAAGTGTGTCTCTTGTATGCAGCATATATATGGGTCTTGTTTTTTTATCCAATTGGCCACCCTATGCCTTTTGGTTGGAGCATTTAGTCCATTGACATTTAAAGTAGCTATTGATAAGTATGTACTTACTGTCATTTTGTTACTTTTTTTCTAGGTGTTTTAGAGGGGGGGAAGTCAAGATGGCGACGTAAGCAGACTCTGAACTCACCTCCTCCCGTGGACACAGCCAATTTACAACTACTTGTGGAAAAATTACCCCAGAGACAGAACTCAAAACTGGATAAGAGGAACTCCTGCAACAAAGGACAACCCTAATTGAGGTGGAAGAGGCAGAAACTCCCTTCGGGAGAGAAAAAAAACGCCACCTTCACAAGCCGCCAGCTGCACGGCTGCCCGGGAGCAGCCCACAGGTATGCAGCCCTCCCTGGCCCTGAGCTGGGGAGCGCCCCCGCTGTGGGCATTTTGTGGACCCAGCAAAACCAAGACGAGTGGCAGAATATCTGACTTTGCCTGCTACTAAAACATTGGGGAGTACCCCCAGAAAAGCTGGTTCACAAAGAAATTAAAACTGGCTCTTGGGGCCGGCCCGGTGGCGCAAGCAGTTAAGTGCGCGCGCTCCGCTGCGGCGGCCCGGGGTTCGCTGGTTCGGATCCCGGGCGCGCACCGAAGTACTGCTTGGTAAGCCATGCTGTGGCGGCGTCCCATATAAAGTGGAGGAAGATGGGCACCGATGTTAGCCCAGGGCCGTCTTCCTCAGCAAAAAAAGAGGAGGATTGGCGGATGTTAGCTCAGGGCTGACCTCCTCACAAAAAAAAAAAAAAAAAAAACTGGCTCTTAAAGGGCCCAAGTGCAAACTCACCCATTTCAGAAAGCAACCGAAAATCACCAGAAAGAAAGGTGCATAGTGCTTTGGTGAAAAGAAACTCACCTGATAGGCCCTGAGTGCATCTCGGTGAGAGGTGAGACCTCTCCAGGGACTGGGACATTGGCAGCGGCCATTGTTGTGGCCCGGTGTGGGCGTGCTGACACAGACACCATTGGAATTCTCCCTGGGGCCTGCTAGCCCAGGTCTGCCCCGCTCACTAGAGCACCGATTTAATCCAGTTCAACCAGGGCCGGCAGCCCACCCTAGAGACTGGCCCCACCCAACAACAAGCCCTTAGGCAACTTGTGGGCCTGCATAGATTGGTGACGGGATTCTCTGCAGCCTGGCAACTGAGCCCACTTCAGTGGGGCAGGGCGTGCACAAGGAGCGGGTGGAAAGTGTAGGGCAGTGGTGGAGTGTGTGGGGTTCCCGCCGTGGAGAGACTGAGTCCACTTCAGGAGGTCAGGGCACACACACGGGGCAGGACTGTGTTGACTGTGTGTGTGGACCTGTGGGCGGCAGGGCTTGTCAGCTGCAGAAGACTTGTGCTTCTCAAAGACTCACATATGGGGTTTGCCCCACCTTCCAAAGCCTGAAACAATTGGGTGCTCCCATGCCTGAGTCCAGCCCCACCCTGCTGCAATCCTCAGAGAGCTGACAAGAGACCTAAAGACTGGAGGCTTATAGCAATTGTAAGCCCCTGAGCCTAACAACCTGCCACGCTGAGGGCCTACTCACTTAAAAGAAATACTGCAACACAAATGTGGTATTAGAACTTGCAGCCAACTGTGCTGGGGCTCCCCAGACCTGCTAAAGAGACTGAAGGGCCCAAAACAACTACAAACAGCTGAGCATTACAACAGCTGACCAGGAGCATAACTCGGCCTCCCTGGGTGCCTACAGGGAGAGCAAACAGGCCACAACAGAAGGACACAAGTAGCCCACATAGGGGTCACCCCTGGAACATTGAGAACTGAGGGAAGCACACTGTAGGCCTCCTAAGGCATCACTTATATAAGGTCACCTATTCAAGAACAGGAGACGTAGCTGACCTACCTAATACGTAGACACAAGCACAGGGAAAGAGGCAAAATGAGGAGGCAAAGGAATACATTCCAAGTAAGGGAACAGGACAAAACCCCAGAAAAGGAACTAAGTGAAACAGAAATGAGCAACCTACCTGACAGAGAGTTCAAACTAAGAGTGTTAAGGATGCTCACTGATCTGGGGAGAAGAATAGATGAACTCAGTGAGAATGTCAACCAAGAAATGGAAGATATAAAAAAGAACCAATCAGAAATGAAGAATACGATAGTGGAAATGAAAAATTCACTAGAGGGATTCAAAAGCAGAGTAGAGGATACAGAAGAACGGATCTGCGAGCTGGATGAAAGACTGGAAGAAATTACCCAAGCTGAACAGGTAAAAGAAAAAAGAATTACAAAGAGTGAGGACAGTCTAAGGGACCTCTGGGACAACACCAAGCGCACTAACATCCGTGTTATAGGTGTCCTGGAAGGAGAAGAGCGAGACAAAGGGGCAGAGAATCTATTTCAAGAAATAATAGATGAAAACTTCCCTAACCTAAGGAAGGAAACAGACATCCAGGTACAGGAAGCACAGAGAGCCCCAAACTAGGTGTTTTAGTAGTTGTTCTCTGTTCCTTTCTTCTTCTCTTGCTCTCTTCCTTTGTGACTTGAGTGCTTTCTTTAGTATTGTGTTTGGGTTCCTTTCTCTTAATTTTTTGTGTATTTATTATAGATTTCTGGTTTGTGATTACCTTGAGGTTCATATATAAAAGCCTATGTAAATCGAAATCTATGCTAACTTGATAGTCTCTTAAGTTTGACCTCTTACCAAAAGCCCTACACATTTTCTTCCCTCCCCCCACATTTTATGTTTTTTATTTCATATTTAACCTCTTTGTGTGTGTGTGTTTATCCCTTAATCTCTTATCATGGAGATAGATAATTTTAGTATTTTTGTCTTTTGACCTTCTTATTAGCTTTTTGGATGTTTGCTCTGCTATCTGTACTGTATATTTGTCTTTATCAGTGATATTTTTCTTTGATAATTTTCTTATTCCTATTTGTGGTATTTTCTTTTCCACATAAATAAGTCCCTTTAACATTTGTTGTAAGGCTGGTTTATTGGTGGTGAACTCCTTTAGTTTTTGCTTGTCTGGAAAACTCTTTATCTCTCCTTCCATTCTGAATGATAACCTTGCTAGGATGAGTATTCTTGGCTGTAAATTTTTTCCTTTCAGCACTTTGAATATATCGTGCCACTCCCTTCTAGCGTGTAAGGTTTCTGCTGAGATGTCAGTTGGTAGCCTTATGGGGTTTCCTTTGTATGTAACTCGTTGCCTTTCTCTTGCAGCTTTTAGGATTCTCTCTTTAATTCTTGACATTTTAATTATAATGCGTCTTGGTATGGGCCTCTTTGGGTTCATCTTGTTTGGTGCTCTCTGTGCTTCCTGTACCTGGATGTCTGTTTCCTTCCTTAGGTTAGGAAAGTTTTCAGCTATTATTTCTTCAAATAGTTTTTCTGCCCCTTTGTCTCTTTTCTTCTTCTGGGACATCTATCACAGATATTAGTGCACTTGACATTGTCCCAGAGGTCCCTTAGACTGTCCTTGTTCTTTTTAATTCTTTTTCTTTTTTCTCTTCAGCTTGGGTGATTTCCTCTACTCTTTTGTCCAGCTTACTGATCCATTTTTCTCTGTCATCTCCTCTGCTGTGTTTCCCTCTAGTGAATTTTTCACTTCCATTATTGTATTCTTCAGTTCTGGTTGGTTCTTTTCTATATTTTCCAATTGCTTGTTGAAGTTCTCACTGTGTTCATCTATTCTTTTCCCAAGATCAGTGAGCATCCTTATGACTATTAGTTTGTACTCTTTATCAGATTGTTTGTCTCTGTTTTGCTTAGTTCTTTTTCTGAGGATTTGTCTTGTTCTCTTATTTGGAACATATTTCTTTGTCTCCTTTTGCCTACTTCTCTGTGCTTATATCGGAAGCTACGTCTTCCAATCTTGGAGATATGCCCTTATGTAAGTAATGCCTTATGGGGCCCAGCAATGTGCTTCCCTCTTGTCACCAGTTCCAAATATTCCAGGAGTGGCCACAGTGTGGGCTATGTGTGCCCTTGTGTTGTGGTGGGGTTGGTCTTGCTGTTGGCCCATGGGTAGGCTAAGCTGGCCCCTGGGTCAGCCGGTTGTAAGTCTTGGCCACATGCAGCTTCTGTGGTCACTTTAGTCACTTTATTGGGAGGGGCAAGCTGCAGTGTGGCTGGCTGCAAGGTCTAACAGCACATACCTGCTGCTGTTTTGCTGTTAAGTGAGTCAGGTCCCCAGCATGGCTGCTTGATAGGCTCATGGGCTCAAAATTGCTGTAGGCCTCTGTCCTACAAGGCTGTTGTCAGCTCTCTCAGGAATGCAGATGGGTAGGGCTGACACCAGGCATAGCAGCAGACAATTGTTTCAGGCATTTAAATGTGGGGTAGATCCCCTGCGTGGCTGTTGGAAATGGCCAGGGACACAAGTCTGCTGCAGTTGACATACCCAACTGCCTTCTGGTCCACAGACCCTGCCAACACAGTCCCGCCCTGTATGCACACCCTGTCCCACTGAGGTAGACCCACTCACCCCACTGCAGAGGTCCTGCACACCCCACCTACGCAGGCCCACAACTTCCCTGTGGGTTTGCTGGTGGATGGGGCCAGTCCCTAGGGCTGGCTGCCTGCCCTGGCTGAGCTGGATTAAGTGGGTGCTTTAGTAGGCAGGGCAAATTCCTGTGCTAACAGGCCAGAGGAAGAAATCCAATGGCATCTGCCAATGTCTGTGTCAGCACGTCTGTACTAGGTCACAATAATGGCTGCCACCAGTGTCTCAGTCTCTGGGGAGGTTGGCCCAGCTGCCTCCTGCCTCTCTGAGATGATCTCAGAGCCTATCAAGTGAGTCTTTTTTACCAAAGGACTATGCACCTTTCTTTTTCGTGAGTCTGTGTTGGTTTCTGGTAAGGGTGAGTCTGTGCATTGGCCCTTTAAGAGCAGGCTTTTCTTTCTCTTATGTTCAATAGCTTTTCTGGGGGTATTCCCTGTTGGTTTTAGTAGCCAGCAAAGCCAGATATTATGGCACTCTTCTGAGTTGTGCTGAATTCAAAGGCTGTTTATTGTGGCATAGCTCTCCCGCTCAGATCCCCAGCTCCTCCAGGAAAACCTCTGTACCTCAGAATTGCTCCCGGCTGTGAAGTGCTGAAGGTAGAATGTTTTTTTCCTCAGGCAGAGGGGTATTTCTGCCTCTTCCACCTTTGTCAGTGTTGTCCCTTGTTTGGAGGGTTCTTTTTATCCAGTTTCCAGTTCTCTCTCAGAGGTAATTGTTCCACAGGGAGTTGTATATTAGTTGTGTCTGTGGGAGGAGGTGAGTTTGGAGTCCTCCTATGCCACCATCTTCCCAGAAATCTCAGTACTATTTATTGAAGAGAGTATTCTTTCTCCATTGAATCTCTTGATTCCTGTCAAATATTAGTTGACCATATACGCATGGGTTTATTTCTGGTCTCCTGATTCAGTTCCATTGGTCTATCTGTCTATTTTATGCCAGTACAGTAATCTCCTGATTACTACAGCTTTGTAATATAGTTTGGAATCAAGAAGTGTGATGCCTTCAGCTTTCTTCTTCTTTCTCAGGATTACTTTGGCTATTCACAATCTTTTGTGGTTCCACACAAATTTTAGGATTGTTTTTTCCATTTCTGTGAAAAATTTCCTCAGAATTTTGATAGGGATTGTATTGAATCTATAGATGGCTTTGTGTAATATGGGCATTTTAACAATATTAATTCTTTTGATCCATGAACACAGGATATCTTTCCATTTGTTTGCATCTTCTTCAATATATTTCATCAAAGTCTTGTAGTTTTCAGTGTACAGATTTTTCACCTCCTTGGTTAAATTTATTCCTAAGTATTTTATTCTTTTTGATGCTATTGTGATTGGGATTGTTTTATTTCTTTTTTAGGTAGTTCATTGTTGGTGTATAGAAAAGCTACTGATTTTTATATGTTGATGTTGTATCCTGCAACTTTACTGAATTTGTTGACTGATTCTAACAGTTTTTGGTGGAGTCTTCAGGATTTTCTATAGATAAGATCATATCATCTGCAAACAAAGACAATTTTACTTCTTCCTTTCTGATTTGAAAGCCTTCTTCTCTTTTTCTTTTTTTGCCTGATTGCTCTGGCTAGGGCTTCCAGGACTTTGTTGAACAGGAGTGCTGAGAGACGGCCCCTTTGTCTTGTTCCTGATCTTAGAGGAAAAGCTTTCAACCTTTCACCATTGAGCATGATGTTGGCTTGGGCTTGTTATATATGGCCTTGATTATGTTGAAATATGTGCCTTCTATACTCACTTTATTGTGAGTTTTATCAGAAAGGATGTTGAAATTTTTCAAATGCTTTTTCTACTTCTATTGAAATGATCGTATAATTTTTGTCTTCATTATATTAATGTGGTGTATCACATTTATATATTTACATATGTTAAACCATCCCAGCATCCCAGAGATAAATCCTACTTGATAATCGTGTATGATCTTTTTAATGTCCTGCTTAATTCAGTTTGCTAGTATTTTGTTGAGGAGTTTGCATCAACGTTCATCAGGGATATTGACCTGTAGTTTTCTTTTCTTTTAGTGTCCTTATCTGGCTTTGGTGTCAGGATATGGCAACCTCATAACATGAGTTTGGGTGTATTCTGCCCTCTTCAAATTTTGCAAGAGTTTGAGGAAGATTGTCTTGAATTCTTTTTTAATTATTTGGTAGAATTCACCAGTAAAACCATCTGGTCCTGAACTTTTATTTGGTGGGAGGTTTTTGATTGAATAATCTTACTTGTTATTGGTCTGTTCAGATTTTCTATTTCTTCATGAGTCAGTCTTATTAAGTTGTATGTTTCTAGGAATTTTTTCATTTCTTCTAGGTTCAAGTTATTTTTTTTATTTCCCTTTTGATTTCTATTTTGACTCATTGGTTGTTCAGGAGTACATTGTTTAATTTCTACATATTTGTGAATTTTCCAGCTTTCCTCCTGTTACTGATTTCTATTTTTGTGCCATTATGGTTATAAAAGTATGGTATTATTTCAATATTCAGGACTCCAGTGATGCATAGATTGTTGATCTCACTGGTGACCATAAGTCTCCTAGGCGTTCTTTATTGCTTTTCATTCTTTTTCTTTTTCTCCTCTGTTTGGATAATTTCAGAAGATGTGTCTTCAAGTTCATAGATTCTTTTCTGTTGGTCCTCTGCTGTTGAAGTTCTGTATTAAATTCTTCAGTTCATTCATTGTATTCTTCATCTTCAAAATTTTTGTTTGATTCTTTTTCATGTTTTCTATTTCTTTGTTGAACTTCTCATTTTTTCTTATATTGCTTTCCTGACTTCACTAAATTGTTTATATGTGTTCTCTTGTAGCTCTGTGGATATTTAGAACAATTATTTTGAATACTTTGTCAGGCAATTCTTGTATCTCCATTTCTTTGGAGTTAGTTACTGGAAATTTACTGTGTTCCTTTGGTGGTATCATGTTTTGCTGATTCTTCATAATCCCTGTAGGCTTACGTAAGTGTCTGCACATTTGAAGAAGCAGTCATTTTCTTCTAGTCTTTATGAACTGACTTCAGTGAGGAATGACTTTTTCCTGTGGGTGGGGGCATGCTCAGTGTGATGTGACACCTGGTCTTGTGGTGCAGGGCCCCAAGTGTGGGGTCATGTGGCAGCTCAGTTCTGGGTGGAGTTTGGCATGATGTCTTGTTGGCTTTGGCTGCTGCAGTCCATGACTTTGACTACTGCCTGATACTTGGCGAGAACTGCAAGAGGACTGCAGTGGTTTCAAGGGCTATTGGAGTCCTCAGCTGCACCTTCAGGTCCAGCAGTTAGGGATCAGGGCAGTTGGTGATGGTGTCCAGAGCCAGTGGTGTGCACACATTTGGCTGTGGGGACCAGCTGCTGGTGCCTGTGTAATGGCCTGGCCGGCTACAGACACTCATATAGTGGTGAGAGCCAGGGCCAGCAGCAGGGCCTGGTGCAAACTGAGTGCGCACTACCAGCTATGTGGGCCCTGGTTCTCAGTGTGCACATCTGTTGTTGCAGGCTATTGCACTGAGTGCATGCACAGCCATGGAGTCTGGTGACAGGAGTGGGGTCTGCGGGGTTCAGGTGCACAGCTACAGGGACTAGATTCAGGTGAGTCCAGTGGTGCAGGCCAGTGACAGAAGTCGTTACTGAATCCAGGATCACAAGCAACTGTGAGGCCCTTGGCTATTGGTATGCCTCCTGTGGCTGCAGGGTCTCACTATGGGCCCACCATTGGCAGTAGAGGCTGGTGAGGGGAGTCGGGCCTGAAGTGTGCAGATGCAAGCTGCAGAGGCTAGCTGTAGATGAATCCAGCAATGCAGGCCCGTAACAGGAGTCAGGGCCAGATCTAGGCCGACAGACAGTTGTGATGGCTTTGGCTGTTGGCATTACTTGTGTGGCTGTAGGGGCTTGTCATAGACACATGCTTGACAGTAGAAGTCAGTGATGGGATTTGAGTTGGTAATGTGTGTGAGCACAGCTATTGGGGTTAGCCATGAACCTGTGCACAGTGATGGGGGTCAGCTGCAGGTGTCTATGCTGGTGTCTTGTACACATGCAGCCACAAAGGCCAGGGCTGGCTCACAGTACAGACTTCAGGCTCCTGTGGGTGAAGGCAGTAGGTGGGACTCAGGTGGCTGGTGTCTGCAAATATGAAAACCTTTGGGGAGAAAATCTCAGTGGCGAAATCTAGAGGGGGTCTGAGGTGGCTGTGGTGGCTGATGGTTTCTTCAACAGCAAATGCTGATGGGGTCTGCCACGAGGTCTTCAGGGATGAAAGCTGGAGTGGGGTCTATATTGTCCACAAGGGCTGTTGAAGCAGTGAAGTCTGCTGGGGTCCTCTGCAGAGTGGGCCACTGGGAACCGTGATTACTCCCATTGTGTGGGTTATACTGGTAGCCCCTGCCTTTCTTCCTTGTTCTTGGCCATTTCTAGATGTCTCAGCTTTGCCAGTCTTGGAGTGGGTTGAAACTAAAGTGGGTCCTTAGTGCAGTGCCCTGAAAGTCTGAGGAAGCTGGTTGCTTACCCTGCTCTCCCTTTCCTGGCTAGTGGAACTGTTTCAAACTAAAGAGTTTCCTCTTGGTGCTGACTAGTGTTGGCCTGGCAGACAGGATGTTGTAGGTAAAATGAAGCTGTTCTTCCTACTCTTGTTGTGCATTATTCTGAGCATTTTTGTTATACTGAGTTCTTAAGAAGCTTCTTAATTGGACTCCTGAACTCTCCCAGCACTATTTTCATTCACGGATAGCTGTCCAATTCTTGATCTTTGTTGGAAAACAGAGGCTGGGATCTCCTACTCTGCCATCTCGGTGACATCCTATTTTATTCTTTTTGATGCTATTGTAAAAATTTCCTTTTCAGGTAGTTTATTGTTAGTGTTCACTGTCAGGAGGTTTTTGATTACTGATTCAATCTCCTTACTTGTTATCGTCCTTTCATAATTTCTATTTCTTCATGATTCAGTCTTGGTAGGTTGTACGTTTCTAGAAATTTATCCATTTCTTCTAGGTCATCCAATTTGTTGGTGTATAGTAGTCTTTTATGATCCTTTTTATTTCTGTGGCATCAATTTTAATGTCTTTTCTTTCATTTATGATTCTATTTGATTTTTCTCTCTCTTTTTTAGTTAGTCTAGCTAAAGGTTTGTCAATTTATTGATCTTTTCAGGAAACCAACTCTTCTCTCTGTTTCTCTGAGTTCAGCTTAGATATTGGTCAAAAGGTACAAACTTCCAGTTATGAGATTAACAAGTTCTGTGGATCTAATATATATCATGGTGATTATAACTAATAATACTGTATTAGATACTTGAAAGTAGCTAAGAGAGTAGACCTTGAATATTCTCACCACAAAAAGGAAATGGTAATTATGTGACAGGATGGAAGTGTTAGCTAATTCTATGGTGGTAGTCATTTTGCAATATATAAATGGATCTGGAACAGGAGCACATAGGGTACATAATGGGAGGATCAAGGCAGTAGCTAGTTGTCAATTGATATGGAAGTATTTCAACATTTTAGCAATCAGGTGCATACTGGCTGAATATCAGCCCTATGATTACAAATTCTTGAGGGATAATGGTTAGAGACAGACAAATGTCTTGTTGGCTGCCTTTGCTCTCGGATGCATTCTTTTCCCCCATCCTAAACTTTCCTTGAGGGTATGAACTCTGGGTGTTCCAACTCTATTAAGAATCTCAACATCAGTTCCCCCACTTTGCTCAGACTCAAAGCCTAGTCTCTCATCTTTCCCAACCAATGTTAGTCTTCAGAGCTGTAGGTTCCTGACATTAGCATCTGTGCCAAGGCAATCTCAGCTTTTGTGTTTGTTTACCACTGTAGTTTCAATTTATTCATTTTTGTTTTTATTGATCTTTGGTAATTGCCCTTATTTTACTGTGAGGACAATAATGCATTTAAATATTGTTTGTGTAATTTATGCAGCATCTGATTTTGGGTGTGTGTGGAGAGTGTTTCAGAATACTTGGTCCACCATATTCCAGAATTGGAGATCTCTATTTCAGTACTCTTTGCAATACACTGTGTTTTCTTCCACTTGGGGTCTTAGTGAGGTTCAAATGAAGTCTTGGTAAAAGGTCATGTGCCATTGATTCTAGCACCAATGTTGTTACTAGTATTCTTTACAAAGTCTTCCTGGAGGAGCAGGGACTTTTTATTACTTGCCTAGTATCTCCAGTTTGGTACAAAATAAGGGCTAAATAAATATTTGTTGAGAGACGTTCCTGATTTTATTCTTTTATGTCATAACTTTCAATGCTTCCAAGACGTACCCTTAGTTTTAGACTTTATTTTATCCCATTGTCAGGCCATACGTTCTCAAGTGGAATTTAGAAATTATTGTTATATTTCTCTGATCTCATGGTCTCCACCTAAAAAATGCTATCTTGTTTTTTGTTGTTTTTTTAAATTTTATTTATTTATTTATTTTCCCCCCAAAGCCCCAGTAGATAGTTGTATGTCATAGTTGCACATCCTTCTAGTTGCGCTACGTGGGACGCAGCCTCAGCATGGCCGGAGAAGCGGTGCATCGGTGCATGCCCGGGATCTGAACCCGGGCCGCCAGCATCGGAGTGCGTGCACTTAACTGCTAAGCCATGGGGCCAGCCCAAAGAAATGCTATCTTTAAGGAGAAACAAGGATATAAAGCATGTAGACCAGCAATTTCCTGGCATATAGTCCACAAGTTAGTGTTCTCTCTTTCTGGTCCTGTATTTTTTTGTTACAATTTTTGTTACAATTATTGTTACAATTAATCTGCTGCTTAATTAAATATTGCCTTTCATTTGGCACCCTGCTGCAACCTCGTGCAAGTCCTATTTTCCTAAGTGGTTTGTAAGCTCAGATAGTGTTAGATCCAGTCTTCCACCTAAGTGCATACTGTCCAGTTTCAGTTTAGTGCTATGTGTTTAAAACATACTTATTGAGTTAAATTTAATATAGCACTTTGGAATTAGAAGTTAGCATTTCTTCTCCTCTTTATTACCGCCATCATTGAGGGTTACCATGTGCTTGACACTGTGCTAAGTGTCTTGTATACAAGAGCCCTTTTAATCTTCATAACACTCTGAGGTGGGTCTTTTATTACCTTTAAATTTTGGAATAATTTCCAACTTACAAAAGAACTTCAAGAATATTATAAAGAGCTTCTAATTACCCTTTACCCAGAGATCCTATTCAAGATTCTCCAACTGTCTCAATAATATTGTTTATAGCAAAAGAAAATATAAAATCATGTACTGCATTCAGTTGTCATTTCTCTTTGTCTCCTTTAATCTGGAGCAGTTCTTCAGCATGTCCTTAACTTTTATGGCCCTGACATTTCTGAAGAGTATTGGTCAATCATTTTGTAGAATGTCCCTCAATTTAGATTTGTCTGAATTTTCTTCATGATTAGACCCTGATGATGCTTTTTTTTTTTTGGCCAGACTATCATAGAAGGGAAGTTGTGTTCTTCTCACTGTCAGGTGATTTGTCCCATCACTAGTAGTATTAACTTTGATCACGTATTAAGGTTGTGTCTTACAGGTTTTCCACTTTAAAGTTATTTTTCCCACTTTAGCAATTAACATTTTGTGGGTGGAGAAATGTAAAATGCACTTTGGGGCAATGTAAAATCCTGGTTCTCATTCTACTTTCACTCACTAGCTTAAATATCCATTTATGTTTTTTGCATGTATTATTATATAATGGTTACTAAATGGTGATTTTAAAAATTCCATTATTCTTTCCACATTTGTTAGTTGACATTCTACTGTAAGGAAGGCTTTCTCTTCTTTCTATGTATGTATGTATGTAAGTATGTATGTATGTATATGAGTACTCATGGACTGCTATTTTATTCAATGAGGTTTAATCTATTAACATCATTATATATTTTGATGCTTACATTGTCCAGATTTGGCCAGTGGAAGCCCCTTCAAACTAGTCCCTGTTTCCTTTTGACATATCTCTATCATTCTTTGAGCACTTTCTTGCTCTTTAGCACAATACATTTTTCCAGTCTTATCTTATCTTGTTTTTCCCCTGACCCAGACTTGCAATTAGCCATCTATCCAAGGGTCTCTGGTTCTGTTTAATGGAGACTGATATTTAGAAGCCAAGATCTGGGTCCTAGATATGTTCATTATTACTATTAGAATCTTCTTCCAGATTCTCTCAGTGGTTTGAGCTAGGAAACATGTATGTAGGTGCACACACAAACATACATACAGATGCACACCACTTTTTAATCTATATTTCACACTGATAACTCCAATTTCAGTCCAAGACCATGGTGTTCATTCTAGTTTTCCCCTTGCCATATTTTTACGTGGTAGGTATATTTTAATCCGTAGTTTACAGTTGAGGAAATTGATGCTTGGGGAGATGAGATGCAATTGGAAGAGATGTGAGTTGAACCAAGGCGACCTGACTCCAAAGTTTACACTGTTATCCACTACTTGCTATTATTGTCTGCTACAGAGGTTGGCCTTCTGCTAGAAATATGTATCATAGGATTTTCAACCTACCCAAGAAAAAGAGAAGATTTTCAAGACAGGTAAACGGTGAAAAAAATAAGGCAAAAAAGTAAAGGAGCCGTAAACCTTGCATCAGAGACATGAGGCGTGTGCCAGTCTAGTGCTTGACTTTCAGGAGCTGAGAGATGTGGAAACAGTCCCATTTGGTGGGAAAGCTTAAAGAAGATTAACTCTCTATACAGGGTCCATGCTCAGATACTAAAACTCAGAAGCTCCAAATGGGAATAAATGAGATAGATTGGTCTCTTTTGTGAATCCCAAAACTTCTCTACCAATGTTCCATTGAGGGAGGCCACGTGGTACAGTGGAAAGAACAGAAACCTTAGCTTCTGATAGATTTGGGTTGGCCTTTGGGCTCTGCTAGTTATGAGTAATGCGATATTGAATAAGTTACCCAATTTCTCTGAATCTGGGTTTATTCATCCATAAAATGAAAATAAATGTACCTCTTTATGAGGTTATTGTGTGGATAAATATAGATGACAAGCTTAAAACAAAGGGATTGTGGGCTCCTAGTAATTGTTAGTTCTTATTTTCTTCTTCCTTTTTTTTATCAGGAAAAGAGGAAAATGGAGTGAAAAGTGGCTTGATCTTGTTTGTATAATCCTATAAGTCAACAACTCCTCTGATTACTAGCAAAACTTGACTTAAATCCTGGCTCTTCTAGGGCATGGTTTAGAACCTTCCACCCTTTCACAGTATTCCTCTAACTGTATATTGGGGCAGGGCTTAAAGTGAGGATTAAGGTTACAGTTTCAGTCTCTCTGAGACCCTACAGGTGCTGAGAGATGACTTCAGACCAAAACCCAAGCCCAAACCCAAGCAGGAAGAATCCAGCTGGTTATACATAACAGCTACTGTAACACAAGGATAATAAAGAAATCACTCTCTGTGCCTGGAGAAGTTCAGAGAGGAAAGGGAGATCCGATTGTCCCTGGTGATCAAGAGACATATCTGCCTGGAAGGGGCTGTGCAACTAGGTGAATCAATTTATTACCTTCAACGAGATTTGATTATGTTTGGAGTTTTAGGACATTCTGTGAGGAGATACTGGCTTGGAACTGGTTCCTGGCCACACACAGGGAAGAAAGGCCTCAGTGCTTGCTTTCAAGATTGGATGCCTTCATGCCACTGGAACTAATGCCCGAAAGTCCCCAGGGCTAGCACCCAGAAGTCCCCAGGGCTAGCTTGCATTCTTCCTTAGCTTCTGCCACATTGTCTACAGATCACAATTTTTTCCTTTGGGCATTTTAGTGTCTTCCCCCTCCTCAAATTTCTTAGCACAGTTGTAGCAAACTGGGCTGGCCTTATCTCCATGGATTTCTGTGAGGGGCTGTGGAGAAAGGCGGTTCTGCAACACTGGTCATGAATCTTGCATGTGACAAATATTCAGCCTTACTTATAACTGTGAGCAGATCATCAGCCCACTGTTCCCTTACTCGGACTCACATCTGTAAGAAGTGAGGCACAGACCCCACGTGGAAAAACATGCAAGGGCCAGGATCATTATGGGTGTGGGGGAGAAATCCAGCATAGGGCATGGAAACGGAAAGCTCCAAAAAGCAGAAAAAGTGGGGTGGGGGGAGCGGGATTCAGTTTAGTTCAATGCGGCCAACACTTGTGGCACTCTACTTTCTGGCAGGCCCTGTGCTGCATTCCAGAGATCTAGAGAATAGGGAAGATTCTTGCCCTCACTGTCACACGGGTCATAAGGTTATAATTTTAATATAATGAGGTCAGAGCTACAACAGTTTTATGTACAAGATACCATGGAAACTTGGGGTACCATATTGAGCTTTGGGGGAAACAGGGAAGGATTCCTGGAGGAGATGATACCCTGGAATAGAATCTTTAAGGGTAAGTTGGAGTTATCCAGGAAATACAGGAAGGGGGCTCCAGGGAAACTCAATAGATCCAAGGGATTGGGGCACAGAGGTGTAGACGAGTATAGTGTGTGCAGGTATGAACACATGTTTATGTATCACTAGAACATGAGGTGTGGTTACAGATGAGGCTGAAGGGCGAGTGAGAGCCAAGTTATAAAGGGCTATAAGTGAAATTTTAACAAATGTAGACTGAATGTGTTATAGAGGCATACTGAAGGGTGTGCAAGGAAGTGATAAGGTCTGAGTTGCCTTTTGGAGAGATCCATTGAACAGTTCTGTGCAGGATGGATTTAGAGGGTAAGATTAGAGTTAAGAAAGTGAGAAGGCTTTTTCAACCGTTCAGTCAGCTCTTTATGCAACACCTTAGTTGGCCCACCCCTTACACTGCAGCATTGCTAAAGCAGATAATGTCCACTATAGAATTATCAATAAAAAAGTCATATTGTAGAAGCAAAGCCTATGCAGAGGTTGAGGGCAGAGGTAATGTCAATATCTGAAGAAAAATGGTCTGACTCTGGGGTACTCATTACACATGTGCACTTACCATAATCCAGAGTCTATCTCTTGGTTTTCCACTCCTGCAAAGCATATCTACCCCCCAGGGTCAGGAGTACATTTCCATAGCTTATCTCTTATCATCATTAAAGACAGAAAGGCTCTTCACTGGGCCCAACAATTTGTTAATCTTAGGGTGTCGTGGGAAGCAGATGGTCTCCTCCCAGCCTGAGCTGAGCATGATTTGTTGGTGGTGTCAGAGATACGAGGGCATGTAGTGTTTTTCAGCTACTCAATATGGTAGCCATTTCAACTTCCTTCTGGGTCTCCTTTATATGAGAGAGAAATAAAATTCTATCTTACTTAAGTCACTCTTATTTAGGGGTTTCCCATTTTTTATAGCATACCAGATTCTAACTGTCACCACAGGCAAGTTATATTCAACAGAAAGCTGGTGAACTTTGTGAACATTAGCAAAAGGAGGATTTGAGACAAAAAATATCACAATGTTTATGGGCAAAAAGGCAAAGAGGATCACTACATAATGATAAGAAACAGGAATATGTAACAATTCTAAACTTGCTATGGGTAGCCACTTTTATGGCAGTAAAATACAAAGCTAAAAGATGCAGCCAAGCACACGTGAAAACCCTGATCTCTGTAAGCCAGGAGGGTCTTAAGTATTTTTGCCTGCCAATGCAAATCTAGTTTGTGGGCTTGAGTTTTTATTGCTGCTAGGAGATATGAAATCATAAAGCTCAGTGGTGAATGGACTGCTGAGCTGTATCTAAAGAATGAAAGTTCTCAGCGGCCCTGCACTCTGGCTGATTACTAGAGAAAAATAGGAGAAAGTATATTGGAGTATACAATCAGCTGTTTTAGCTATCTCTGACGTATTTTTTCCATCTCTTATATCCCACCTTTCTTTGTCCTTAGGTTTTGGTGTCATTTTTGTAAAGAGGTCATTGCTAGATTAAAAAAAAAAAATCAAGGGGCCTGCCCGGTGGCGCAAGCGGTTAAGTGCGTGCGCTCCGCTGCGGCGGCCCGGGGTTCGCTGGTTCGGATCCCGGGCGCGCACCGACGCACTGCTTGGTAAGCCATGCTGTGGCGGCGTCCCATATAAAGTGGAGGAAGATGGGCACCGATGTTAGCCCAGGGCGGCCGTCTTCCTCAGCAAAAAAAAGAGGAGGATTGGCGGATGTTAGCTCAGGGCTGATCTCCTCACAAAAAAAAAAAAAAAATCAATTTGAGAACCTCTATCTTTTAACTGGTAATTATAGTCCATTTATATTTCCTGCAATAAATAATAATTCATTTCTGTATTTTTTGTGCTATTTACCATGTCATTTATTTATTTATTTATTCATCTATTTATTGTTTCTTGGACGGATTGAGTTTTCTTTTTCCTTTGGTTTGGAAAGAATCTTCCCAAACCAAAAATATTCTATTTTCATTTTTATAGAGATTATCTTTCTATTTTTGACAAGTGAACTTGACTAAACAATGTCTACAGTTAATTGTCATCTTCTCCTTCTTCCAAATGATACAAACACCTTGGAATGTTTTACTGTAGTAGTTTCCTTCTCACCTTACATATTATGTTCAATATTTTAATTTAACCTTATTTTTATACCCCTGAATTACTTATTTATACATTTTGTTATTTTACGTGGTCATTGCTTATTTATATTTTATGATGTAGGTAATTTGTTTGCTTATTAATGCTTTTTCATCTCAATTCTTCTCTCTGGGCTTAATTTACTGCTTTATGAAGTGCATCTTTTAGTAATTGTTTCAGTGACGATTTGTTAATGGTAAACTAACATCTTTGAATACTCCCTCAGCT
The DNA here is from genome assembly GCF_020826845.1 of Diceros bicornis minor. NCBI lineage: Eukaryota > Metazoa > Chordata > Mammalia > Perissodactyla > Rhinocerotidae > Diceros > Diceros bicornis. Next base: position 62,261,136 of record NC_080750.1, on the reverse strand, counting down.
TATTGGGGCATAAAATTTAGATTGATATTTTCTCTCAACAGTTTGTAGATATTATGTCACTACGTCTTGTCTTTATTTCACTGTTAAGTCTATCAGTCTCATTGTCACTTTTTTGTAGGTAGTTTATCTTTGTTCTCTGGTCCCTTTAAAACATTCTCCTTGTCTTCAGTGTATTGTAGTGTTACCTCAGTGCATCCAGATGTAGATTTTTGAAAATTTCTCTCTCTCAGGATTTGTATTTTCTGAATCTGAGAATTCATGTCTTTTAAAAGTTCTGAAAATTTTTTAGCTACTATCTCTCTGAATATTGTCTCTTCTATGTTCCCTGTAATCTCTTCTTATTGATGTTTATTGGATCTTCTCTTTACCTCATTTCTCTTCAAACTCTTTTATATTTCCCATTTATAAGAATCTTTCTGTTGTGTTTTCTGAGTCATTTTTTCCCCTCAAATATGTCCAATTCACTATTTTGTTCTCTTCAGCTACGTCCAATATGCTGTTTAACTTAGTTATAAGATTTAAAAATTTTTAATGGCAATATTTGTCAATTCTTAAAGTTCTGTTTGGTAATTTAAAAAAACCTTTCTGATTTTTTCTGAAAATATCTTGCTTTTTTTCTGACTTAATATTAAAAAAACTTTAGTAATTGTATTAGGGTACTCCAGAGAAACAGAACCAAATATTTTTTTTTCTTTTGTCACTTGTGCTTTCAGTGTCAAATGTAAAAAACAGTTGCACATATTATACACACACACACACTTAAGAGATCATTCCATCCACCTGGACCCACATGTGAATACGTATATATATTTATATATATATTTCATATGTGTATATATATATAGTGCCCATATGTGTGTGTATATATATATGAAATAAGAATTAATATGTATATATATTATGTATTATAAGAATTGGCTACATGGTTATGGAGGCTAAGAAGTCCCATGATCTACCATCTGCAAGCTGGAGAATCAGGAAAGCTGGTAGTGCAATTCAGTCCAAGTCCAAAAGCCTGAGAATCTGGATCTAAGTCCCAATCTGTGTCCAAAGTCCTGAGAACCAGGAATACTGATGTCCAGGGGCTGGAGAATGGATGTCTCAGCTCAAGTAGAGAGAGTGAATTCACCCTTCTTTCATCTTTTTGTTCTACTTCGGCTTTCAATGGATTGGATAATATCTACCCACATTGGGTATAGCCATCTGCTTTACTCAGCTCAGCAACTCAAATGTTAATCTCTTCTGGAAACACCCTCACAGATACACCCCGAAATAATGTTTTACCAGCTTTCTGGGCATCCCTTAGCCCAGTCAAGTTGATACATAAAATTAACCATCACGAGTCCACCCCTTGTCAACTTGACACCTATATACATCTCCTTAAACCATACTTAATCTCCAAATAAAAACAATAACAAGGTCATAATTCCTCCTAACATGATACAACTATCTTGCATACAACAGAAAATTTCTTCTCTAGAAGAGTGCTAATCTCCTCCCCAGAAGAGCAGATAAAGTCCTTGAATGATGTTTACTCTTCTCCTGATACCCTGTAACTTGAATACTATGATGTAAAATTAACAATACTTAAATACTGATATAAAATCAATACATCTTATGTTTTATGATAAGGGAAAAAAAGGAAAGAAAACAAAGATATCTGTTTAATGTATGTATTACATACACACAAATGTATTCATAACAAAATAAGTAGGAAATACTCATGATAATCACAGCCTTCATTTCTGTAGTTGGTTATGTGGTCATAGCTGGTATTTATAACTACCTTCTTCTGCTACTCATTCTGTATTCCCTGTGCCTTGAGCAAGTACCTCAGCTGGTCATGGTTCTTTACCTGGTGAGGTGACCCAATCCTTCATTTGTGAAGGCTCGGGGCTATCACTAATCCTTCCTGGATTGAGTTGTTGTAGTTTACTATTGACCTTAATCACAGGGCATGGTAATACTAAGAGACTCCCTAAGGGATCTCCAGTATTCCAGATATGCTCTTCCTTACCTTCATTGTGGAGTAGTAGTCCAATTTCCCCTTGGTAGTCAGGATCAATCACCTAGCCAACACCATAACTCCCTCCCTTGCCTCTTGGTTCAGAGGCGTGAGGAACCCAAAGTGTCCAGGAGGCAGTCTTAACTTCCAGTTCAATGGAGTTATTATTGTGTCTCTTAATGGAAACATTTATCTCTCTGGAACTAAAATCTCTAGGCCAGAAGAGCATAAAGTTGCAGGATCAGGAAGTAAAAATTTTGCTAGTGATCACTAGGGACAATAGTGAGTGCTGCCACCCCAGTGATTCTTGGGAATCCACTCCTTGATTCTTGGACCTGTGAATCTTGGCCATGGTAGAAAGAGTACTATATGTTGGACACTGATTCAGAAGAACCTTGCCCTACCCTTCAAAGTATTGCCACCTACCTGGCACTGTAACTGAGTCTTCAAGAGCTGGTACTACTGATCTATTAAGCCAGCTTCTTCAAGGTGGTGGGGAACATGGTAAGAGCAGTGAATTCCATGGGCATGGGCCCATTGCTGCACTTTTTTTTTCTCTCTTTTTAAATAACAGTTTTATAGAGATATAATTCATATATAATAAAATTCATCCATTTAAAGTATACAATTCAGTGGTTTTTAGGATATTCACAGATTATGCAATGATGCCACTAACTTCTGAACATTTTTTCACCCCAAGAAGGAACCCCATTCCTATTAGCAGTCACTCTCTATTTCCTCCAAATCATTCCCAGTCCTGGGCAACCACTAATCTACATTCTTTCTCTATAGATTTGCTTATTCTGTACATTTTATATGACTGGAATCATAAAATATGTAGTTTTTTCACTGGCTTCTTTTTACTTAGCATAATGTTTTCAAGGTTCATCCATGTTTTAGCATTCATTATTTTTTATGGACAAATAATAGTCTATGTATGGATATATCATATTTGTTTATCTATTCATTAGTCGATGGAAATTTTGATTGTTTCCACTTTTTGACTATTATGAATAATATTGCTATGAATATTTGTGTCCAAGTTTTTGTATGAACATATGTCTTCAGTTCTGTTAGGTATGTATCCTAGAAGTGGAATTGATGGGTCGTATGACAACTCCATATTTAACATTTTGAGGAACTTCCAGATATTTTTCCAAAGTGGCTGCACCAGTTTTACATTCTCAGCAGCAGTGTATGAGATTCCAAATTCTCCACACCCTTACTAGCCTTGTTATTGTCTAGTAAAAAAAATTATAACCATCTTAGTGAGTATGAAGTGATATCACATTGTGGTTTTGATTTGCACTTTTCTAATGTTTAATTTTGTTGAGCGCATTTCATATGCTTATTGGCCATTTGTATATCTTCTTTGGAGAAATGCCCATTCAAACCTTTTTTCATTTTAAAATTGGGTGATATATCTTTTATTGACGAATTGTATGAATTCTTTATATATTTAGTGTTAAGTCTTCTATCAGATATATGATATGCAAATATTTTTTTCTCATTTTGTGGGTTGTCTTTATATTTTCTTGATGGTGTCCTTTGAAGCACAAAACCTTTATTTTTGATGAAGTCTAAATTTATTTTTTCTTTTGTCATTTGTGCTTTCAGTGTCATATTGAGAAAGCAACTGCTGACCCATAGTTCATGGGATTGTTCCTGTGATTTATTTTCTTTTTATTCCCAACTTTATTGAGGTATAATTGACAAATAAAAATTATGTATATTTGGGTTGTAAAATGGGATTTTTTAAAGGTGTACCTTATGATGATTTAATACATGTATACATGGTGAAATGATTACCACAATCAAGTTATTTAATTCATCTGTCACCTCACATAGCTACCCTTTTTGGTGATAACACTTAAGATCTAGTCTCTTAGCAAATTTCAAGCATACAGTACAGTATTGATAACTGTATTCACCATGGTATACATTATATCCCCAGAACATATTTATCCTCATCCTACAACTGAAAGTTTGTACCCTTTGACCAACATCTCTCCGTTTACCCCACCCCCAGCTCCTGGCAACCACTGCTTTACTCTCTGGTTCTGTGAGTTTGACTTTTTAAAATTCCACATATAAATGATATCATATAGTGTTTGCTTTTCTTTGTCTGACTTATTTTACTTAGCATAATGTCCTCCAGGTTTATCCATGTTGTCGCAAATGGTAGGATTTCCTCCTTTGAGTAATATTCCATCGTGTATTTCTAAATCTATATTTATATCTATATATCTGCATCTATGTATCACATTTTCTTTATCCATTCATCCATTGATGGACACTTAGATTGTTTCCATATCTAGACTATTGTGAATAATGCCGCAATGAGTATGGGAGTGTAGATATCTCTTCAAGATAATGATTTCATTTCCTTTAGATATGTACCTGGAAGTGGGATTGCTGGATCATGTGGTAGTTTTATTTTTAATTTTTTGAGGAAGCTCCATACTGTTTTCCACAATGGCTATACCAATCCACATTCCCACCAACAGTTTACAAGGGTCTATTTTCTTCACACATTCATCAACACTTGTTATTTCTTCTCCTTTTGTTTTTTTCCCTCAGCTTTATTGAGACGTAAATTACAACATTGTGTAAGTTTAAGGTGCATAACATGATGATTTCTTTTGCGTATATATTGGGAAATGAATACCACAATAAGGTTAGTAAACACATCCATCACCTCACATAGTTACCATTTTATATTTGTGCTGTGACATTTAAGATCTACTCTTTTAGCAAATTTCAAGTATACAATACAGTATTATTAACTATAGTCACCATAATATTTTCAGAACTTTCACCATTTTATTTTCAGAACTTATTCATCTTATGACTGAAAGTTTGTACACTTTGACTAATATCTTCCCATTTCCCCACCCCTCACCCCCTGGCAACCAACAATCAACTCTCTATTTCTATAGGTCCAACAATTTTGGATTCCACATATAACTGAGATCATACAGTATTTGTCTTTCTGTGTCTGGCCTATTTTACTTAGCATAATGTGTCTCAGGTTCATTCATCTTATTGTAAATGGCAGAATTTCCTTCTTTTTTATGACTGAATAATATTCCATTGTGTATATATGCCGTATTTTCTTTATCCATTCATCCACCGTTGGATACTTAGGTTTTTTTCCATGTCTTTGTTATCATGCAGGATGCTGCAATGAACATGGGGGTGCAGATCTCTTTTCAAAATAGTGATTTTATTTCCTTTGGCTATATACCTAGGAGTGGGATTGACTGATCATATGGTAGTACATATTTCATTTCTGTCATTGTATTCTTCAGCTCCAGTTCTGTTAGGTTCTTTTTTTATAGTTTCTATTTCTTTATTAAACTTCTCATTTTGTTCATGCCTTGTTTTATGTTTTCAATTAATTGTCTATCTGTGTTCTCTTACATCTCATTGAGCTCCTTTAAGATGATTATTTTGAATTCTTTGTCAGGCAATTTGCAGATCTTCATTTCTCTAGGGTTAGTTATTGTAGCTTTATTAGTGTCCTTTGGTGGTGTCATGTTTGCCTGATTCTTTGTGATCCATGTAGCTTTGCGTCTGTGTCTGTGTATTTGAAGGAACAAATACCTCTTCAAGTCTTTACAGACTGGTTTTGTCAGGTAAAGACTTTCTCATTTTGGGTCCCTGCACTGATGACATTGTCTCCGGGGTCACAGTTGAGCAGAGTTGGAGCCAGGTCACATGGCAGCCATTGGGTATGTAGTGGGGTCTGTGTTTGGCAGGCCTGTTACCTGGTGCTTGGATGAGCATGGATTCTGTCTGGTCCCTGGGTAGACAGGACTGCCTGCAGGACCTTAGTCAGTAGGGCTGGTGCTGGGACAAGTGTCCACAGACAGTGGGCCTGTTATCAAGTGTGCAGATGGGAGGGCTCCTGATAGGTCACTGGGTGGGCCCCTGGGTAGGAAGGATTTGCCTTGGACCGTGGCTGAGAGGGGCTGAACTGAGTTACAGGGTTGCTTCATGGTCCACAACTGGGACTAAAATCTGCTGGCTTATCTCCTGGGGCACAGATTGGCATGCCTCCTGCTGGGTTTCTGGGTAGATAGGACTGCCCCCAGACCAAGCTAAGTGGGTCTGGAGCTTGGTCAATGGCTACTTCTGGATTTACAGGTGGACTGATGTTGGTAGGCCTGCTTCCTGGAGCACAGACAGGTGTGTTTCCTTCTGGGTCCCTGGGTGGGCAAGACCACTCCTGGACCATGGCTGAGGGTGACTAGATCCAGGTTATGGGGCTCCTTCAAGGTCCACAGTCAGGCTGAATATGAGCCTATTTTCCAGAGCACAGATAGGTGTGTCCTGATGGGTTCCTGGGCTAGCAGGATTGTTCCCAGCCCACTGCTGTGAGAGGCTGGAGCTGTTACAGGGCCATAACTTGTTTCGGGATCTGCAGTCAGATCCTGAGGTTGGGGAGTCTGCTTTGGGGCATGGATGGGTGTGTCTCTCATCTGATGCCTATGAGGTCAGAACTAGCAGCAAAGAGGGACTGGAGCTAGGTTATGGGCTACTTCAGGGTCCACAATTGGGACTGAGGTTGAAGGGCCTGTTACTTGGGGGCATGGACAGCTATGACTCTTTCTGGGTCCCTTGGCGATGGTGCTGGTGGCAGGACCAAAGTCAAATGGGGCTACCACAGGGGGATGGGGTCTATAGTTGGGACCACAGTCAGTGAATCTGCCAACTAGGCCTGGACCTGCTTTCTCAAAACAGCCCTCCTTGGTCTTAGGATCCACTGGGGTTTCACAATCTTCTACCTGGATCCTAGTGCTCCCACAAAAGCACTTTTGTCTGTGACTGTCTGCCAAATTATTGTTTCTGGGGAGAGAATAAGAGCAGGGGACCTCTTATTCTGCCATTTTGCTTATGTCACTCTCGGTTACCTGCTTTGTGAGGTCAGAATATGTTTTGTCAGTTTGGTTTCTATTTCAGTTCTCAGTCACATCTACAATGTAGCTATCAGTAGGGAAAAATTTCACCTTATCACCCTCTGTCTTCCCTTCTTGATGGCCTCCTCATCATTCAGAGTCCCACAAATACCGCATTATGCCTTCCTTAAAGTCTCTAACCCCATATAAGCCTGGAGGAATAATTTTCTTTTTATTTTATCTCTCTTACTAGATAATAAGTTCCTTACAGCCACGGATTCAGCTCTCTCTCTCCCTATATATATATGAATATAGTGTAATAATTTAAGGTAAAAATTATTTTCAAAGAAATTTGATTTTTTTTCACCAGTGTTAGTCTTATTCAAGTTTTAAAAAGATAATAATTGTTCATTCATTTTTTTATTTACATAAGCTTTTTATTTTAGAATAGTTTTAGATTTATAAAAAAGTTGCAAAGATGATACAGACAGTTTCCACCTATTCATTTTTCAACAAACATTTTTTGAGCTTATATCATGTGTCAGCAATATGAAGAGCAGAGACATGACAGGGACAGAATAAATTAAAATATAATGTGGTAAGTACATTTTTAGAGGTTTACATGGCTGCCTTAGGAATACAGAAGAACACCATCTAATGGTGTGGGTGATGGAGCCTGGGAGGGGAAGGAGAATCTCAAAAAGCATCACAAAGCCGATACTTGAAGTTGAGTCTTAAGGTGTAAATTTTGGACAAGCAAAGTGGTGGTTGTCAAGATAGGAAGAAAAGGAGTTGCAGACAGAAGTCACTTTACGTGTGAACTCAGAGGGAGAAGGTGTGGCATATTTGGGTGGGAGGAGGTGAGATAAGGTCAGGTAAGGTCTTGTTCATCTTACTCAGGAAAGAATTTGGCTGTATCCTGTAGGCACTGGGACACAATTGAAGGCTTTGGGCAAAGGACCAAAGTATTCAAATGTTTTAGAAGGATCATTGTGGCTGGAGAATGCATTGGGGAGGTCAAGAGTGGAGTCGGGGAAACTTGCTAGAGGTTGTTGCAGTAATCTAAGGGAGAGAGGTGGTGGCTTAGGCTAAGGGATAGTACAGTGGGAATACAAAACACAAAGTGGCCAAAGTCCAGAGAAATTTAGGAAATGAAATGGGAAGGGCTTGGGTTTTGACTAAATATGGGGGAGAGTGAGGAAAAGGGCAACGTGAACAACAGCATTTGGGTTTCCAGCATGGATAATTGAGCAGGTGTTGGTTTATTCACTGATGCGGGGCATGAGGGAGCAGCAGTTGCGAATGGAGAAATTAATTCTATTTTGGACCGTATCCAAACTCTGGTTATCCTAATAGCTAGCACTGAGGGCACTGACAATGAGCCTTACACCTTGCCTCCAAGACGTTATCTTACTTAATCCTTTATAATTCTTTCTAAATATAGAAATCCTATTGTCTCCATTTTACAAATGAGGAAATTGAAGTGCAGAGAGGTTAAGTAGTTTTCCTCAGGACACACACCTTGTTTTGGGGCAAGTCTTGCCCTCAGAGTAATCTAACTAACACCCACGCTCTTCACACTGTGCACAATAGGCAGTGGGCAGATGCTCCTGGCTGACGTTCGGGAGAGAAAGTGGGGTATGAGATATGATTTTGGAAGATGTTGGGAAAAAGTTAAGGGTGGTTGGCATCGCCTTGGGAAAAAGGTCTTGAGTGAGATTAAAAACAAGGCCTTGGACAAAACCTTGGGGAATACTAACATTTAAGGGAAAAATATCAACAAAGGAGCTTCAATGGGAACGAAGAAAGATTGGTAGGAGGCAGGAGAAAACTATAGTGAATAGAGACAGTTATTTTCAGAAATTTGCCTGTGAAAAGGAAAGGTGAACTGAAGCAAAACTAGGATTTATTGTTCTATTTTATTTCTCTGCAATAAAATAGAAATTTATATGTTTTCATGTCTTGCGGGTCTAGCATTAAAAATGTTTTCTGGATCAAGTGGTAGTTATCGTTATTATTAGTATTCAGTTGAACAAAACAACATAAAATCAATTTTGATAAGTAATTATTCAATTTAGAAAGTAAAACTTGATTGGAAATTTATTTGTAATGAGATGGATAAAATAATGTTTTTCAATTGGTTCGTGTATCTTTGGATAAATATTGCTTATTGCTAGAATAAGACTTTATAATTAATTCTATCCCTGATTTTTAGATGCAACTCATTAAGAAAGCTTATTTATAAACTAAATAGATGGAAATGAAAGGAGTTTTTTTATAACACTGTCTCTCAATTCCTTGAATTCTGAGTTATATGCTAAGAAAGCATTAGTGACCTATCACAGCAATTTTTAAAAATGCTCCATCAGTCAACAAGTCATTATGTCCCTCTTCACTTTTGCTAGTATGAAAGAATTATAAACACCTGACTTATGAAAGTGTTTATTTCCCAGGTTTTACAATTATTGCTTTATTAATTTCTGAGTTTACCAAGAAGGCTTTAAGTTACTTAGAGGCCTCTCATTTAACCCTCTATTTTCATAGTGTTGGGAAATTAAAATACTGTTAATTTCTATCTATGTTTGCCAATATAATTTTTTTGATAACTGCTTTTATCTTATCATGTGATTTAAATATATCTTACTAAAACTCAAATTACGGCTTTAGCTCATTTAATTCCCAGAAAATATCCACCATATAAACTAACCAAACTAATCAGCTTAATCAGCCCTACTTTCCGTCAGAGAAGGGCTGACTTGATTTTTCCATGCAATCAAACAAGTTAATTCATAGCCTCTGCCACAGATTCTTACTTCTGAATTATAAGTCCAAGATATATAAACATATAAGCATGGGGCCTTGCCATGACTTTGTTGCCTAGATGAAATAAGGTATCGCCACCTTCAGTATTTCTTCCCATGCTTTACTTTCATGGAGCCTCCTCTCACGACCCATGTGTACTCTCAGTAGGTGAAGGATGAAAGAGATGAGGTAGTTAAATGAAAATTGTCATTAATTTTGCCACCTTATTTATAATATACTTGAATTTGGAACATACCAATGGGGGCAAAAGCTATTTGGGCTTAGATTAAAGAAACTCTCCAAACCAAAAGTTTGGATTGTCATTCTGTTGCCTAGGAGATTTTATACCTTAAGTTGTTGCATCAGAGCAAGATTTGGGATGGGTGCTTTTGGGTAAGCTCTTCATTTATAAAGCAGGAGAAAGGTTATTGTAAAATGAAGATTTGGGAAGGAGAACAGTATGATGCCTCAACTCCAGATATGTCGAGGCAGAGTAAATATGGATGTCAAGGAAATGGGGTTCCTTATTTCCGTCCTCAATTTCCTTGGAAAAAATTTTTAACCCTCAGGGGTATGCATGTTCCAGTTTGAAAATGTTGACCTAGACCTTTGTTGGATGGAGTAACCTCTTCCATTGGAATATGTAGGAAGGAGGAAAGGAAGGGTGCAGGCTGAGGTGAGTGTGTCGATCTGATGGTAGGATTTTGAGATGTGGGAGGCTCTGTTGCCAGCTGAATGGGAAGGTGGAGATGGTGAGGTGCAAAGTCTGAGGAAAGTGCAGGAATTTTGAGACAGTTAGAGTGGCATTTGGCAGATAGTGCAGACTAGGAAGACAGACGGGTTGTCACGCAGCTCTAGGCAGTTCTCTCATGTGATAGAGGTATTAATCTGCTTTATTGTGGAATTTTTTTCCGTGAGTGATCAACTGTCCAGTTGTAGAACCCTGATTACTACATTCATGTAGTGTTCATCAGATTTCAAGCTATGAGTACAGATATAATCATCCATGAGGAGTCTGCAAAGTGAACAAAGGAGAGTGCTAAGGAGAGATCTGGGGAACGTTGTAGTATAAAGGATGAGTGGAAAGAGAAGGGGCCTAGGAGACCAAGAAGGAAGATAGTAATTCTATTTCATGTTTAGTAAAAAACCCTATAAAAAGATAGTGATTAAACTTGAAGATTATTTTAAGATTATCATAAGATTTCCTTATGCATTGTAGACATTGAGAGCCTCACAAGAGATTCTCAGATTTTGGGGATTGGTAAAATCTTACCTTAGGACAAAAGACTCTCCTCTGCTACACCCATTTCCTCTGACTCTTGTGTCAATATTTCAATACACCGTCCATGTAAAACCTCATGCTTCAGAGATTGTCATTGCACGTTTGTATGTGTAGATGCACCATATCATGACAAACATAAGACTGGAGAGAACTCTAGAACACCTAGGGAAGGCAGAGTATATATAAAAGATAGCTCACCATAAAAAAAGGCAAATAAGTGAGGTTATGGGTAGGTTAATTAGCTTGAGTGAGAGAATCATTTCCCAATGTACCTGTATATCAAAACATCACGTTGTATACCTTAAATATATACAATATTTATTTGTCAATCATACCTCAACAAAGCTGGGAAAAAAGATATCAGCTCTGGGAGTGCAGAGTTCTGAGATGTAGATCTACCTCTCCCATGATCATCTGTGTGACCTTGACAGTTGCTCTCAGTATCCAAAATAAAGAGACTGGGAAGGTTGAGATCTAAGGTCATCTTTAACATTCTCTAAATCAAATATCTGATCATCCTGAGAAATTTTGGTTAATCTGCTTACTGCTTAGATTTTTCCCTCAGTTTTATTGAGATATAATTGACATATAGCATTGTACAAGTTTAAAGTGTGTAATATATTGATTTGACATATGTAAGTATTGCAAAATGATTAGCACAATAAGTTTAGATAACATCCATCACCTGACATAGTTACAATTTTTTTCCCTTGTGATGAAAGCTTTTAAGATCTATTCTCTTAGCAAATTTCAAATATACGAAAAAGTATTGTTAGCTATATTTATCATGTTGTACATTACATGCCCAGGACATATTTATCTTATGACTGGAAGTTTGTACCTTTTGATTGCCTTTACCCACTTTTCCTCCACCTCCTACCCCTGCCTCTGGCAACCACAAATCTGATCTCTGTTTCTATGAATTTGGTTTTTTATATTCCACATATAAGTAAGATCATATAGTATTTATCTTTCTCTGTCTGACTTATTTCATTTGGTATAACGTCTTGAGATCCATCCATGTCATTCCAAATGGCAGGATCTCCTTATGTTTTATGGCTGAATGGTATTCCATTGTGTATATATATGCCACATTTTCTTATCCATTCATCTGTTGATGGACACTTAGGTTGTTTCTATGTTTTGGCTACTGTAAATAATGCTGCAATGAACATAAGAGTGCAGATATCTCTTCAGGATGGTAATTTCATTTCCTTTGGATATATACCCAGAAGTGAAATGGCTTGATCATATGGTAGCTCTATTTTTAAGTTTTTGAGGAACCTCCATACTGTTTTCCACAGTAGCTATACCAATTTACATTCCACCAGCAGTGTATGAGGAGTCCCTTTCCTCCACATCCTCACCAGCATTTGTTATCTCCTGTCTTTTTGATAATATCCATCCTAACAGGTGTGAAGTGATAACTCATTGTGGTTTTGATTTGCATTTTCCCAGTGATTAGTGATGTTGAGCACCTTTCACATACCTTCTGGCCATCTAAATATCTTCTTTGGAACAGTGTCTATTCAGGTCCTTTGCCCATATTTTAATTGGATTATTTGATTTTTTTTTTCGCTATTGAGTTATATGAGTTCCTTATATATTTTGGATATTAGCCCCTTATCATATGTGTAGTTTGCAAATTTTTTTTTCCGATTCTGTAGGTTGCCTTTTCATTTGTTGATCATTTCTGTTGCTGTGCAGAGCTTTTTAGTTTGATGTAGTCTCACTTGTTTTTAATTTTTTTGCTTGTGCTTTAGGTGTCATATCCAAAAAATCATTGCCAAAACCCAGGTGAAGAAGCTTTTTTTCCTTTTTTCTTCTAGGATTTTTATGATCTCAGGTCTTACATTTAATTCTTTAATCTATTTTGAGTTAATTTTTCTGAGTAGTGTAAGATAGAGGTAAGTTTCATCTTTCACATATGACTATCCAGTTTTCCCAGCACCATTTATCAAAGAGACTGTCTTTTCTCCATTGAATATTCTTGGCTCCCTTGTAAAATGTTAGTTAACCATGCACACATGCATTTATTTCTGGGCTCTTGATTCTGTTCCATTAGTCTATGTGCTTATTTTTATGCCAGGTCCATACTGTTTTGATCACTCTAGCTTTGTAATGTAGTTTGACTCAGGAAGTGTGATTCCTCCGGCTTTGTTCTTTCCCAGCATTGCTTCGGCTACTTGGACTCTTTTGTGGTTCCATACACATTTTAGAATTGTTTTTTCTATTCCTGTAAAAAAAGTGCCATTGACAATTAGAATATCACCCTTTTGCAATCCTTGATGAATTAAGAGATCCAGGCATTGAGTATCAATGATTATTGAAAGCACAAAAAAGAGAGGCAGCCAGATATTGTGAGCCTCAAGAAATCTTACAGTCTTGCTAAAGAGATGGAACCTGAGTCTGATCAAGCCTCTGGATTTAGCTGCCAGTTTTCCAGAAATATGAGGACAGAGGTATGAGTTAAACTGCACCATAAGTGAGTAGCAATTAGCAGAATCCAGGTTGTGGGTAACTCTGCAGGTCAAGTGTCCTAGGTTCTTCAATGGATAAATTGTAAGAGAGCAGGATGGAGAATGCATAGATGAAAAGAGGCCAAAAAGACATATAAAAAAAAATGGGAATATGAAATTTTAATTTGTAAGAATGTACTATTTGGGAGCTGGCCTGGTGGCACAGTGGGTAAGTTCAAGTGCTCTGCTTCAGTGGCCCAGGGTTTGCAAGTTCGCATCCCGGGCGTGGTCTTGCTCACCACTTATCAAGCCATGCTGTGGCAGGCGTCCCGCATATAAAGTAGAGGAAGATGGGCACAGATGTTAGCCCAGGGCCAATCTTCCTCAGCAAAAAAAGGAGAATTGGCCACAGATGTTAGCTCAGGGTTAATCTTCGTCACACACAACAAAGAATGCACTATTGGGTGATAAAACTATAAAGAAATTCAAAGACATGATTACAATAAAAGTTAGGCTAGTGATAACTTGGGGGGGTTATGATTGGGTTGGGTGTATATGGAGAGGGTTCTGGGGTGGCTGCAAAGTTCTATTTCGTGATATGAGTGGTTTTACTATGGGGTTAACCTCTAACCCTCTAACTTCTATTTTTTCTGAAATAGAAAGCAAAATAACCTGCGGAGAGTAGGATGGGTTGTGGTGGGTAGTGAGATCAAATAGCACCTGAGATTGACTAGGATATGTCAAAGGAATGACTTAATTTCTAAACTCAGCCTGCCTGCAGGATTGCATGATGTTCTCCAGTGCCTTTCAGAAAACCCAGGAGTAGAAGCAGGTCAGTGGATGGCTTTTCTCCTGTGTAGTGTGGTGGAAGAAAAAAGAATAACAATTAATGTTCCAGAAAAAAAATTGTGTGATGTGTTGTCATTTGGGTCATGGATATTACCCAGGAAGATGGAAGGTTAATATTTGTTATGGGTTGAATTGTGTTCCCCCAAAAGATGTTGAAATCTGAACCTCCATACCTGTGAATGTGACCTTATTTGGAAATAGGGTCTCTGCAGATGATCAAATTAAGATGAGGTCATTAAGGTGGGTCCTAATCCAATATGACTATGTCTTTATAAGAACGGCAAAATTGGACACAGTCACAGACACATACAGAGGGAAGAAAATGTGAAGACACAGGGAGAACATCATTTGTAAACCATGGAATGCCTGAGGCTAACAGAAGCTAGGAGAGAGGCCTGGAACAGATCGTTCTCTCACAGCCCTCAGAAAGAACCAGTCCTGCAGACAACTTGATTTCAGACATCTAGCCTCCAGAACTGTGAGATGATACATTTCTGTTGTTTAAGCCACCCAGTTTGCAGTACTTTGTTGTGGCAGCCTGAGGAAACTAGTATAGTGTTCTAGAAAAAAAATTGGATTTAATTGATGTGATGTCATTTATATGTGATAGTCCATGCTCTTACTGAGCTCATGGTCAAGTGGAGGAAGCAAATATTAAATCAAGAAAAACATAAAGACAAATATAGAATTCTAATATTTTAATATTCTAATTCTAATATTCCAATTCTAATTCTAATATGCTAGCGATGAAAAAGGGTCCCATGAAAGAAATTAACAAGGAGGAATATAATTTAGGTGGAGAGCCTTCAGGAAAATTCATTCTGTGGAAGAGGCTGAAACCACACTTTTAAATGAGTAAATGTTAGGTGAAGATTAGGAGGGGGTGATGCAGATTTCCAGGAAGTGTGAATAGCATGTGTGAAAGCTTTGAGGTGAGCATGTTTGAGAAAAGTAAAGTCCAGTGGCTTGGAATGCAGTGAGTGAGTGGATGAACGAGAGCACTTGGGCTGGGAGAGGCAACCAGGGGCCAGATCAGGCTGGACCTTGTCCTCCGTATAAGCAGTTTCTACTTTAGCCCCATAGAAAGCCAGTGACAAGTTTTACATAGGGGAAATGCATGATCCAATTTCAGTTTTATAAAGGCCATTTTGGTTACTGCATGAAGGATGAATGGTAACTATGTAAAAATGATCTAGGAGACCAGTTAGGAGGCCATTTAATTAGTTTAGTGACAGACAGTGATGTCTTAAATAATGTGGTGGTAGTGGAGATGGAGAGAAACGGATGGGTGTGAGCTATGTGTTGGAGGCAGAATTTGGTATTTGATGATGGTAAGATTTGATGACCAATTCAATGTGGGTGGGATGAGGGAAAGGAGGTATCAGGATCATATCTGACATTGTTCTGGAAATAGCTTGGGACTGTCAATAGATTGTGAAATGCTGCTTGCCTGTCCCTTGGTGTGTGGAGCCTCAGCAGATGAACAGCCTCCAATCACCAAGTGCTGCTAGGAAGCAGTATCCTCAGAGGAGAGCTCAGCATTTCACTGGGACACAGAAGTGGAAGAGTGTGCTGGGGAGAAAATATAAAGTAGAAGGAATTGGGGTTCTGGAGGGCACATTGGAAGCAGTAGTGTTGGAGACCGAGGAGGTTGGTTGGAGAAGAGGAGATCAGAGCCAGACGGGCTGAAAGAATGCAAATGTGGCCGTACCTAGTGTGCCAGGTTAGAAGGTGGTCCTCAGGGGGCCGTCCCTTAGAGCATTCATGCTGGCTTGATCATTTCGCTTTGGGGTCCTCCAAACTCAAGTCTTCCACTCTACGCTACTTACTGATTTTTTGCTCTGCAGTTTTTTATGAGTCTTCTACAGATCTGCAATCTCAATCACATCACAAACTATATGTATATGTTTTATGTGGTGGAAAAAACACACGACAGAGTGAGGAAAGAATTGGCTCCTGTCCTGGCTCTTCCACTCTCTGGTTGGAGGAGCATTATCTCTACCAGCTCTATTTTTAAATGTCTTGTTCTGTTATATGGTCTGGCAGCCTGGTAACTGTACATTTTATAAAGGACTTTTCTCAAGAATTGCTTCCTTTGACCTCACAACAAGCTTTTGTGATAGGTGGCGCTGAGGGCGCGCAACGTATTTTAGAAGTGAGAAAACTGCCTTTTAGAGAGGTGAACAAGAGCCTTATTGAAAGCTCATCAAGCTGAGTCCAAATCAGAACTCAGGTTGTCTGATTCTGGGTTCCGCATTATTTATACAATATCAGAGCTTTTGTAAAGCTTAAAACACTTTGTAAACTGTCAAGCACCGTTGACCTTCAGTCCCTTCAGAGCAAGAGTTCTATCATACATTCTTTGTCTATGCCACGTTGCCCACAGCAGCTGCTCAGTGGGGAGCTGTAAGACTCAGTGTGCTCTCCAGACTCTTGTTGGTGGTGTTATAGGGGTTTCCCACGCTCTTTGTGAAGCTCTTTTTTCCCTAGGTAGATTGCAGCTACACTAGAACTGGGCCGGGCCATCCTTTAATTCTTCTGTATACAGGAGTCAGGAAAACACGTGTGTAAGTTATGTTGCTGATATTTACAATCTGTGTGAACTTGGGAAAGTCATTTATTTCACGTGAGCCTCACTTTCTTTGCTTTTAAAATGGGAGAATAATATCTACCTGTGTGTGTGTGTGTGTGTGTGTGTGTGTGCACGCGAGAGAGAGAGAGAGAGAGAGAGAGAGAGATTGGAAACAAGGATTGAAAACCCTTTATCAACTATATAAGGTAGCCTTACAATTTTCTGCACACTATAGGCATTTGTTAAATGGAGATACAATGAAGATACAAAGATATCTACAAAGCACCCTACCAAGGCCTAGAATAGGGCTGTTCACACAGTGTGAATTCAGTTGCCAGCATGCAAGTGGCACTTGGGAAGTGTATTTTAATGATGAGGTGTTACGTTCAAAGTCAGACCTTTAGTTCATTGGACTGCTCAGTGGAGCGAGCAGATGTTCTTGTTCTTAAAAGGTTCACTAGCCATGTAGCTCCCCATCTCTTGAGAGCTACATATAGAGTGACTCTCAGCTGTCTCTTTGCTGATTGGTTCAGCTATGAGGAGATTACCCTTGGTCCTTGTGGTCCTTGTCTTGCTCTCCTATGTTCCACCAGGTAAAATGGAATTCTCCTCCCTGTGAAATTATGAACAGTGAAGGGAAAGAGGGTGTGAGGTTCTGCGAGAGTGAGAAGGAGGCAGGGCTTGGACAAAGGAAGCTGAAACAGGGAGGGATGTGAGCAGAGATGGATGCTCTGGGCTGTTCCAGGGAATGGAGAGTAGATGCTAAGAACACATAACAGGAGGTGTCTCTCTTTAGAGAAGAAATTGGTTCTGGATTTGGGTCTGGGGAGTCTGTGAAGTTTGAGGGGAAAGTTGGATTGAAGGTACTGGCAAAAGTGGGGCAGAGCAAAAGCATGAGACCTTTAGAGGACAGTGGGATTTGGGGGTGGGAGGGAGGCCGTTCCTTTAGGACTCAGAACTTGCACTCCTGTCACTTTCCCAGATTATTTTTCACACATTTAGAAACCAAGGCAAATTTGATGCTGAGCAGAATCAGTTGTTCAAATATATTAACTCACAGCGTGATGGGATCCTATGGAACATTGGTTTGTGGGGTCGGAATTTACATCCTCTGGATGGAAGCTAGCAACTTGATAATACTGAGAAAGGTCCACTTAAGTCACTAAAATGGAGGTTCTCAAAAACTGTTTTCCTTGTGGTTTGCTGGGGTCTGCAGAAAGCTTTTACCCTCTGCACCACACTTTGCACTGTGTCTCCATTGGAGTCCTTTGTCCCCAGAGAGGCGCCCCAGGGCTAACAGGTACACATCAGGCAAATTTGCTTGCCAATAGCCTTTGGTCATACCACACTGATTATTCTCACACCACAAAGGCCCAATAGATGGTCCCATGGGCTAGCTGGGTGGAGAGACTGATAAGGCTTAGCACAGGAAGGTGGACAATTTAGTAGGGTGACTCGGAACCACTCTCACTCTCTTAAACTGCCTTCCTACCTCTCCTCCCCCAGCCCTCAGCTTCCGGAGGCACCCAGGTCTTAAGGTTAGGAAAAAGACTAGCAATAGTTTTAGATATGTGTTTCAGGTATTTCAAACCATTTCACACTCATTATCCCATGGGATGCTTTCAAGTACCCTGTGATTCAGCCAAAGCAGGTAGTAGGGCTTTTGGTTAAAAGTCACACAGAAGGTTATTGGGAATGCAGTGCTAGAAGCACGGGCTTCCGTAATTCTAGGTCAGTGATTTTTCCTTCTTCAAGCTGACACTTCAATAATCTCAAACTGCCTTGATGCTATCCCAGACCCTGCAAGCCTCCTGGTATGGGGCCTCTGCAGACTCCTGGAACTACTCTGAGTCTAAATGTTCTTTCCATAGCAAATAGTCCCAAGCTGCATCTGCTGGGCTCTGTTACCTGCACGTAGTTGATTAGGGATTTGTGTAAGTGGGGCCATGGGAACTGATGACCTATAATAGGGTCTCCGGAAAATAACTTAAGAGCAAACGAAAAAGGAGCATCTAGCCATAACATGACTGGGATGTTTTGATCCTATTCAATTTGCCATTAACAAGTTATAAAGTATAGCCTTCAATCTAATTTATCCACGGCAGCATGATCCTGCAGGACACCGTGCATTTACCTTTGTTTCTGTTGGCAGTTAGAAGTGGAATGAATTTGTACATAAGAAGATTCTTTTCTACATGCTGGCGAATGAAAGGTGTTTGCAAGAGATCGTGTGGAAAAAATGAATATAATATTCTTTGTGATGCTGTAACTCTGTGTTGCATTAAAAGAAAGGACTTACCCATACTGGTTGGGAAATAGTTGTGAGTATCTGAGGTTCCTGCTGATTTCCTCTGGGGACCCAGATCCTTCTCAGTTGCACCATTCCATTAAAACAATGGCTTTAGCCAATCGGTGTTTCTGTGCCTGCTGTGTTTCTCTTTATTTAGAGGCATTCATTGTCTCTCCTATGGATACAATCTTTTAGATAAATTCTTGTCTTCAGTATTTTTCTTTTTGCTAATTTATTCCTTATTAAAAGTTCCTAAAAACTTTTTTTTGAAGTATGCCATGCAATCAGAGAAGTGTACAAATCATAAGTGAACATGATTTTCACAAATTTAACACACCTGAAGAACCTGCACCCAGATGAAAAAAAGAATATTACAATATCCCAGTCACTACCGGTCACTACTCCACAAAGGATAATCCTTAGCCTGACTTGTTTTTTTAAATAACTTGATCACACATTTTTTTTTTTTTTGAGCAAGATTGGCCCTGAGCTAACATCTGTTGCCAATCTTCCTCTTTTTCTTTCTTCTCCCCAAAGCCCCAGCACATGGTTGCATATCCTAGTTGTAGGTCCCTCTAGTTCTTCCATGTGGGACACTGTCTCAGCATGGCTTGGTGAGTGGTGAGTAGGTCTGCGCCCAGGATCCGAACTGGTGAATCCCAGGCCACCAAAGTGGAATGCACGAACTTAACTGCTACACCACCAGGCCAGCCCCCTAGCCTGACTTTTAAGTAGCATAAATCTTGGTACCTGGTTTTGAAATTTATATAAATGGAATCATAC
The DNA here is from genome assembly GCF_020826845.1 of Diceros bicornis minor. Lineage (NCBI taxonomy): Eukaryota > Metazoa > Chordata > Mammalia > Perissodactyla > Rhinocerotidae > Diceros > Diceros bicornis. The sequence continues at coordinate 62,241,193 of NC_080750.1, read as the reverse complement.
TGTAGGTACTCCTTTGTGTCTGACTTCTTTTAAGCTAAATTATTTTTATGACATTTATTCATATTGTTTGAGGTAATTGTAGTTTATTCATTCTCAATGTTGCAGAGTATTACATTGGGGAATATACCACAATTTATTTAAATATTCTAGTGTAGATGGTCATTTGTATAGTTTCCAGTTTTGGCTCTTTTAAATAGTGCTGTGATAAACATTCTTGTACATGGTTTTTGAGGCTTATATGCAAGTATTTCTGTGAGTATATACCCAGAAGTGGAATTGCTAGTCCTAGGCCATGCATACTTTCAGTTTTAGTAGATATTGCCGAATTGTCTTCCAAACTGGTCATATCAATTTATGTTCCCACCCACAGTGCCTGAGAGTTCTTGTTGCTCTCCATCCTTTTCCACAACTAGTATTTTCTGCCTTTTTTTTTCCATTCTAGAGGGTATATAGTGATGGCATATGGTGATTTAATTTGCACTTCACTGAAGACTAATGAAGCTGAGCACTTTTTCACATGTTTGTTGACCATTTAGATATCCTTATTTGTGATGTACCTGTTCAAGACTTTCATCCATTTTTCTATTGGATTGTCTAACTTTTTCTACTTGGGAACCTCCTAAGGAACACTCGTTATTTAACATTGGAAATAATAAAGTAAAATTTTTATTGAAAACATTTAAGTTTATTTATTTATTTTTTTAATTTTATTTATTTATTTATTTTCCCCCAAAGCCCCAGTAGATAGTTGTATGTCATAGCTGCACATCCTTCTAATTGCTGTATGTGGGACGCGGCCTCAGCATGGCTGGACAAGAGGTGCATCAGTGCACGCCCGGGATCCGAACCCGGGCCGCCAGCAGCGGAGTGTGTACACTTAACCGCTAAGCCACGGGGCCGGCCCGAAAACATTTAAGTTTAAATATGGAGTATGTTATAGTTTACAATGCACATATAGAGAAATTTTGTACTATTTGGTTTGACAAGGCCATAAAATATTTTGATTCTTAAATATTATTAAATTTAATCATCATAAGCAAGATAAATCATTCAAGTTAATAATGATTTAGCCCCTTTCTTTCTTCAATAGGTTTTAGGAGGAATTAAACCAATGGGAGAAAAGTCGTTCTTCTAATATGACAGGGAGAGGAAGAATAGATTTGCTCCTGATGCACAAACTCCTGGTAGGGAACACTATCAAAGTTTGGAGCTTTAAACAAACACTGCTGCTGTGATGGGCAAAGCACGCATTCTGTGCAGATTACATCCTAAGACTGATCTAGACTATTTTGGCTCTTCTAAGAAAAGGACAAATGTGATTATATACATAGCCACATCATGTTTCAATGCTGTTAACATCACTCCTGCCATCATCTACATCTATCCTGAGAGTGTCCTGTTCAGGTGGGAAGAGTAAGTAGTACCGGTGGTTCCTATTGTGGGGGATCAAAATTGGCTACCTCAAAATATGTCTCTTTCCCTTGATTATTTTCAAGAACAAAAGACTCTCAAAGAAACTTTGACACCCTGCACTAACAGCCTAAAAGAAATTTCAGATAGAAGGCCTCTCCCCAGGGCAGGATATCACTGTAGATAACTCTGGGTATCGATAGCCTGGGAGGGTCCTTGCTAAGCCTATCATTATTAAAGTTCTGTTTACCAAACATTTGCTTTTCCATCTCCATGTGAATTGCCTTCCTCCCCTTTGAAGTCCCAAACCACTACCCTCAACATCCTCCTTTGTCTTTAGCTGAAGATGTTATTTTAGATGACAACCTTGGCCAGATGGGAGTTGCTCAGTTTTCCTGAGTCTCTCCCATGTATACATGTTACAAAGCTTTGTTTGATTTTCTGCTGTTACTCTATCTCATGTCAATTTAATTCATAGCCCAGCCAGAAGGACCCAGAGTGGGTGGAGGATATGTCTTTCTCCCCTACACTATCTTGTCTACCACCATAAAAAAAAAACAGGGCCTTTTCTTTTCTTCTTTTTTTAGTGTTTGCTGTTGTGGACTCATTTGGTCCGTATGCGTTTGTGGAATAGAGTAGATTAAGAGTTTGGTCTTAATTTTTCTAACTTAATAACCATCTGTGATATATGAGTTTCATCAGGCCTCTGAACAGCAATGGAGTTATAATTGTACTGGGTTGTGCTTCCTCATCTTGTCTCCCTCAAATCACTCATTTACTGGATGTGTCTTATGCGACCTCCCTAAAATTTTTTTCATGCTTTTCTTGTTTGGGTCCCTGTGTTGGTGTCTGCTACTGGAAATTTGACTGGAAGGTGAGATCTTCCCTCTGTAGCTGCCACTGGGGTTGGTGCTGCCCTAGTCACACTGATGTCTCTCAGTATTGTTTGGGCCAAAGCAAAGGGCTGCCACATTCCCTGCAGGCTTCACTGAGCCAGCCTTATTCTATGATCCATGCTGAGGTAGGTAAATACCCCTGTTCTGTATTTTTTGCATCACCTAGGCATCAAATCAATGCTGCTCATGGTCTCAGGTCTCACAGAATTCCTTTTGAAAACAGCGTTTATTGCTGCTTGCTGCAATCTCTTTCTGCACAGGACTCAGGCAGAGTTTATGTGGCCTGGAAGGGAAAGAGATACTGTTCTGTTGACTCCACATTCCTCTCTTCTTCCAGGAATCTTTGCAAAAATTTTCTGCTTTACATCCCTTTTCCCACATATGACTGAACTTATGCCAATGGATTAAGGCCAATATCAGCCCTCCAGCTCCACACAAAGAACTTATTCTATGGATGTCAAAAATACATCCACCAATCCACCTAACTTTTTGGATGCATTTCGAAGTAACTTACAACCATCAGTATACTTGTCCCTAAATACTTCAGAATGATATCATTAATTAGAGTTCAATAGTTTCTTTTTACATTTAAAAAAAGTTTGCATACAATTAAATGTATAGATCGTAAGTGTACCATTTGAAGAGCTTTGACAAATGCATATACCTCAGTAATCTAAACCCTATCAAGATATCAAACATTTGCATCACTCCAGAAAGTTTCCTCATGCCCTTTTCCAGTTGATATCTGCCACCAACTTTCTAGTTTCTGAGCAGCAACTGCTGTTATGTTTATATTAACTATAGGTTGGGTTTGCCTATTCTAGAACTTAGTAGGGATGATATCATTAGAGTCTGTACTCTGTTGTGTATGGATTTTCCCTCCCTTTAGATGATATTTTTAGGTCCTTCTATGATGTTGCTTGTATCTATAGTCCACTCCTTTTTATTGCCGAGTAGTATTCTATTGTATGACCTTACTGCAGTTTGCTTATCCATTCTCCTCTTGATGCACATTTGGGCTGGTCCCACATTTTGGCTGTTGTGATAGAGCTGCAGTAAAAATTCTTGTACAAACCTTTTTGTGATGATAAGCTTTTATTTCTCTTGGGTAAATACCTATGAGTAGAATTTCTCAGTCATAGGGTAGTTGTATGTTTAATTTTCTTTTTAAACAACTTTATTGATATATGTCACATTCCATACCACCACAAAATTCACCCCTTTAAAGTGCACAGTTCAGTGGTTTTTACTCTATTCACAGAGTTGGGCAACCATCACCACAATTAATTTTACAATATTTTCATTATTCCCAAAAGAAATTCTGTAGCAGTCACTCCCCGAGTTCGTTTGCTAGGGCTGCCACAGCAAAGTACCACAAACCAAGTGGCTTAAACAATAGAAATTCATTGTATAATTGTTCTGAAGGCTCTAAGATCAGGATGTCAGCAGGGTTGGTTCCTTCTGAAGGCTGTGAGAGAATCTGTTTCATGCCTCTCACCTGGCTTCTGGTGGTTTGCTGGCATTCCTCAGCTTATGGAAGCATCAGCCTGATCTCTACCTTCATTTTCACATGGTGTTTTCCTTGTGTGCATATGTCTGTGTCCAAATTTCCCCTTTGTATAAGGATATCAGTCCTATTGATAAAGGACCTCCCTAATGACCACTTCTTAAGATCTGCAACAACCCTATTTGTAAATAAGGTCACATTCTGAGGTACTGGGGGTTAGGACTTCAACATATAGATTTTGGGGAGATACAATTCAACCCATAACAGTCCATCTTCTAGCCCCTCCAAAATTCGTGTCTTTCTTACATGCAAAATACATTGATCCCATCCCAACATACTCAAAAGTCATTACTCATTCTAGCATCAACTCTTAAGTTCAAAATATCATCTAAATATCATCTAAAGTAGGTATGGGTGAAACTTGGGGTATAGTTCATCCTGAGGCAAAATTCCTCTCCATCTATGAACTTGTGAAACTAGACAAGTTGTCTGCTTCCAAAATACAATGATGGGTCGGACATAGGATAGACAAACGGAGAAACTGGAAGGAAGAGAGTGGTCATGGGTCCTATGCAAGTCTGAAACCAAACAGGGCAAATTCCATTAGATTTAAAGGCTCGAGAATAATCCATTTTGCCTTGATGCTTTGTCCGCCAGGCCGACTGGCGTGGTGGCCCCACCCTCTGGGCCTCTGCCTTTTGGGCCTGTGGTGGCACTGCTGGCTTTTGAATGACCTTCAAGGTCATGCCTCCGTTTTCTTGCAAGTTAACACATTTTCACAGCTGAAAGTTCTATCCATCCGTTTCCTGCCTGTAGCATCCCAAAAGTTCAACAGCCTTTCTTCGTTTTGCTCTATCTCTGTCACCTTTGGTTTGCCAGAAAAGCTGGCAGCATTTCTGCTGAGGTGAATGATTTCTTTGATTAATCTGAGATGATTAGACACCTAATTTCTTTAGCAAATGGTTGTGCAGCTTCACCCTTAGAGTTCTCTCCAGAGCACCTTTTCTTATTTTTTGCAATATGGATAGGCTGAGATTTTCCCAAATATTCAAGTTCCAGTTCCTTTTTTCTAAACAATTCCCTCATCAATTTATTTCTCTCTTCTTGCGTTTTAATATAAGCAGCAAAGAGAAACCAGGCCATGTCTTCAAAATTTTGCTTAGAAATATCCTCAGCTAAATACCTAAGTTCTAGTTTTCATCTACCAGAACACAAATCAGCCAAATCCTCTGCTGCTTTATAACAAGGATCTCCTTTCCTTCAAGTTCCAATAACATGTTCCTCATTTTCATCTGAAACCTCATTAGAATCACATTCATTATTTCTAACATTCTGTTCATGATAATATAAGTATTCTTTAAAACGATCGAAGCTTTCTCTATAGATCTCTTTTTTTTTCTGAGCTCTCCCTAGAATATCCTTTAATGTCCATATTCCTACCAACATTCTCCTCAAGGCAACCTAGACTCTTTCTGTCATGCACCTCAAAACTCTTCCTATCTTTACTCATTACCTGATTCCAAAGCCACTTCCATATTTTTAGGTATATGTTACAGCAATACCCCATTTCCCAGTACCAAAACCTGTATTATTGTGTCAGGGCTGCCATAACAAAGTAACACAGACTGGGTGCATTAAACAACAGAAATTTATTGTATCATTGTTCTGAAGGCTGTAAGTCTAAGATCAAGGTGTTGGCAGCGTTGGTTTCTTCCAAGGGCTGTGAGAGGGAATCTGTTCCATCTCTCTCCCAGCTTCTGGTGGTTTGTAGGAAATTTTTGGCATTTCTTGGCTTGTAGGTCTCTGCCTTTGTCTTCACATGGCATTCTCCTAGTAGGTATGTCTGTGTTCAAATTTCCCCATTTTATAAGGACACCAGTCATACTGGATTAGAGTCCATCCTAATGACTTCATCTTAACTAATTACATCTGCAATGATCCTAATTCCAAATAAAGTCACATTTTGAGGTGCTAGGAATTAGGACTTCAAAATATAAATTTTGGAGGACTCAATTTAACCCATAAGACTCTCTATTTCTTTCCATCCCTGCTCAGTTGTAGGCAACCACTAATCTACTTTTTGTCTCTATTGATTTGCCTGATCTGAACATTTTATATAAATGAAATCATACCATATGTGTTTTTTTTTGACTGGCTTCTTTCACTTAGTATAAGATTTCCCGAGGTTCATCCATGTTGTAGCATGTATCAGTATTTTAAGTTGTGAAATAGTCTATTGTATGGATCTATATTTAATTTTACAAGAAAACTTGAGAACTTTTCCCAAAGTAGTTGTGCATTTACACTCCTACCAATAATGTGCAAGAGTTCCAGTTTCTCCACACCTTTGCTAATATTTGGTGTTGTCAGCCTATTTGATTTTTAGCCATTACAGCATGTACATGCAGTGATAGCTCACTATCACTGTGGTCTGCATTTTCCTGATGACTGACCAACACTTTTTAATGTGATTCTTGGCAATTTCTATATTTCTTTTGTCAAGTGTATGTTCAAATCTCTTGCCCATTTTTATTGTTTTTTTGGTCTTTCTATTATTGAGTTCCTAATCCTTGGTTTTCTTATTTTTTTTCTTAATGATGTGGTTCAATAATCAATAGTTTTAAATTTTGTTGAAGTCAAATTTATCAATGTTTTTCTTTTTATAGTTATCACTTTTTGTGTTCTAAGAACCCTTTGCCTACCCCTAAGTGACAAAAATATTCTCCTCTGTTCTGTGACCTTAACTTTTATGTTTACTTTTATGATCCATCTAGAATTAATTTTGAGTACAGTGTGAGGTAGGGGAAAATGTTTATTTTTTTCCATATGAATATTAAGTTTTTCCAGCAGTGTGTGTTGAAGAGATTGTCCTTTTCCTGTTGGATATCCTTGGCAACATTTTACAAAACCAATTGACCATGTAAGAGTTGGTTGATTTCTGGGTTCTCTACTCTGTTCCATTAATCTATTGGTTAATCCTTAAATGCTATCATGCTGCTTTTCTTAATATGGCTTTATAGTAAGTCTTAAATTCATATAGTGATAGTTCTGCAACTTGGTTCTTCTATTTCAATATCATTTAAAAATTTTAAGTCCTTTGTATTTCTATACCAATTTTAGAGTCAATTTGTCAGCTTATACAAAAAGTCTGCTGGGATTATGACTGGGATTGTGTTGAATCTACACGTCATTCTAGAAAGAATTGACACCTTAATAATATTGAATCTTCCAATTCATGAATATAGTATATACCACCATTTAGGTCTTCTTTTATTTATTGCTGAAATGCTTTATAGTTTTTAGTGAAGAGATCTTGCACATCTTTTAAAAAAAATATTTCCAAGAATTTTATGTTTTTGATGGTACTGTCAGTGGAATTGTCTTTTTAATTTCATTTTTAATTTTGTTTTGCAACTGGCATATAAAAATACAACTGATTTTATAATGACTTTGCATCCTGTAACTTTGCTAACCTCACTTATTAATTCTAATGTTTCTGATTAAATCTTATGATTTTCTATGTAAACAATTGTGTCATAAGATAGGTTTACTCCTTTTTTAAAAATTACAAACTTTATGCCTCTTTACTCATTTTCCTTAAGGGATAATATGCGTTGAGTAAAAATAACCCCTTTTATAGTGTATCCATCTTTAAGCTTTGACAGACAAATACAGTTGTGTAACCACACCACAACCAACATGTAGAGCAATGGTGTCATCCCAAAATATTCTTTCATATGCTTTTGCAGAAAACCTCTCCTGTTACCTTAGCTTCTGGAAATCACTAATCTGTTTTCCGTCCCTAAAGTTTTACCATTTTCAGAAAGTCCTTAAAATAGAATCATACAGAATGTTGCCTGTTAAATCTGGCTTTTTCATTTAATGTATTGCATTTGAGCTTTATTCATCTTGTAGATGTATCAGCAGCTTATTACTTTTTTGTATTTTAATAGACTAATAGTTTAGAGAAGTTTTAGGTTCACAGTAAAATTGAGCAGAAGGTGCAGAGATTCCCGCATGCTCCCTGCTTTCACATATACACAACCTCCCTCACTATCATCCTGCACCAGAGTGGTACATTTGTTACAGTTGATGAATCTACATTGATACATCATCACCCAAAGTTTGCAGTTTACATTAGGCTTCACTCAGTGTTGTACATAATATGGGTTTGGACAAATGTATATTGACATGTATCTGTTATTATAATATCATACAGAGTGTTTTCACTGCCCTAAAAATCCTCTGTGCTCCACCTATTCATTCCTCCCTCACCTTTCACTCCTGTAAACCACTAATCTTTTTACTGTCTTCATAGTTTTGCCTTTTCCAGGATGTCATTAGGTTAGAACATACAGTATGTAGCCTGTTTAGATTGGCTTCTTTCACTTAGTAATATGCATTTAACTTTCCTTCAAGTCTTTTCATGGCTTGATGACTCATTTCTTTTTAGTGCTGAGTATATCTCGTTGTGGATGTACCATAGTTTATTTATCCAGTCATCTACTGAAGGATATCTTGGTTGCCTCCAAGTCGTGGCAATTCTCAAAAAATTTGCAATAAATATGTGTGCAGGTTTTTGTGTGGACATAGATTTTCAACTCCTTTGGATAAACAGCAATGAGTAAGATAGCTGGATCATATGATCAGAGTATTTTTAGTTTTTTAAGAAGCTCCCAAACACTCTTCCAAGTGGCTGTACTATTTTGCATTCCCACCAGCAATGATTAGAGTTTCTGTTACTTCACATTCTTGCCAGCATTGCTGTTGTCAATGTTCTAGATTTTGGCCATTCTAATAGGTGTGTAGTGGTATCTCATTATTGTTTTCCTTTTGCAATTGCCTGATGGCATATAATGTGGAGCATCTTTTCATATGCTTATTTGCTGTCTCTACTTCTGTGGTGAGGTATCTGTTTAGGTCTTTGGCCCATTTCTTAATTGGGTTATTTGTTTTCTTATTGTTGAGGTTTTTTCCTGCTTTATTGAGATATTATGGACATACAACATTATGTAAGTTTAATGTGTACAAAGTGAGATTTGGTACACATATATGTAGTGAAATGACTACACAATAAGGTTAGTTAACACCTCCATCACCTTACATAATTACCATTTTTGTTTTGTGGTGAGAACATTTAAGATCTACTCTCTTAGCAACTTTCAAGTATATAATACAGTATTGTTAACTATAGTCACCATGATGTACATGAGATCCCCAGAACTTATTATAATTGGAAATTTGTACACTTTGACTAACATTGCCCCATAATCCCACCCCTCAGCCCTGGGCAACCATCACCGTACTTTCTATTTCTACGAGTTTGGCTTTTATATATTCCACATATAGGTGATATCATACAGTGTTTTCCTTTCTTTGTCTGACTTATTTCACTTAGAATAATGCCTTCAAGTTCCATCCATGTTGTCGCAAATGGCAGGATTTCCTCTTTCTCATGGCTGAATAATATTCCATATTATATGCCACATCTTCTTTATCCATTCATTTGTAGAGAGACACTTAGGTTATTTCCACATCTTGGCTGTGGTGAACAATGCTACAATGAATGTGAAAGTGCAGCTATCACTTGAAAATCCTAATTTCATTTCCTTTGGTTATATACACAGAAGTGGGATTGCCAGATCATATGGTAGTAATATTTTAAACTTTGTGAGGACCATCCATACTGTTTTCCATAGTGGCTATACCAATTTACTTTCCCATCAACAGTACTCAAGTATTCCATTTTCTCCACATCCTTGCCAACACGTATTTCTTGTCCTTTTTATAATAGCCGTTGTAACAGATATGAGGTGGTATCTCATTGTGGTTTTGATTTGCATTTCCCTAGTGATTAGTAATGTTGAGCATCTTCTCGTATACCTGTTGGCCATTTGTTTATGTCATCTTTGGAAAAACGTCTAGTCAGGTCCTCTGCCCATTTTTAAATCAGATTATTATTATTAATTTTTGCTGTTGAGTTGTATGAGTTCTATATATATTCTGAAAATTAACCACTTATCAGATATATGATTTGCAAATATTTTCTCCCTTTCTGTGGATTACCTTTTCATATTGTTGATGGTTTCCTTTGTTGTGCAGGAGCTTTTAGTATGTAATTCCACATGTTTATTTTTACTTATGTTGCTTGTGTTTTGGGAGTCATAGCCAAAAAATCATTACCAAGACAAACGTCAAAGAGCTTTTCCTCTACGTTTTTTTCTAGGAATTTTATGGTTTCAGGTCTTACACTCATCTCTTTAATCCATTTCGAGTTAATTTTTGTGAGTAGTGTAAGATAGTGGTCTAATTTCACTGTTTTGCATGTGTTTAACCAGTTTTCCCAGCACCATTTATTGAAGAGACCCTTTTCCCCATTGCGTATTCTTGGCTTGCTTGTCAAATATTAGTTGACCGTAAATGCAAGTGTTTATTTCTGGGCTCTCATGTCTGTTCAATTGGTCTGTGTGTCTGTTTTTATGCAAGTACCATACTGTTTTTATTACTATAGCTTGGTGATATAGTTTGAAACCAGAAAGTGTGATGCTTCCAGCTCTGTTCTTCTTTCTCTGGATTGTTTTCACTATTTGGGATCTTTTGTGGTTCCATATGAATTTTAGGATTGTTTTCTCTATTTTTGTGAAGAATGCCATTGGAATTTTCTTAGGGATTTCATCAAATATAGATGAATTTGGTTAGTATGGACATTTTATCAACATTAATTCTTCCTAACCATGAACATGGGATATCTTTCCATTTATTTATGTCTTATTCAATTTCTTTCATAAAAGTCTTATAGTTTTCAGTGTACAAATCTTTCCCCTTCTTGGTTAAATGTATTCTTAAATATTTTATTGTTTGTGATGCTATTGCAAATTAAATTTTTCTTTATTCTTTTTCAGATATTTTGTTGTTAGTGTATAGAAACACAACTGCTTTCTGTATATTGATTTTGTATCCTGCAACTTTACTGAATTTGTTTATTAGTACTAACAGTTTTTTGGTAGAGTCTTTAGGATTTTCTATAGATAAGATCATTTCATCTGCAAACACAGATGAAATTTACTTCTCCCTTTCTGATTTGGATGGCTTGTGTTTCTTTTTCTCACCTAATTTCTCTGGCTAGGACTTCCAGTATTATGTGGAATAGGAGTGGTGAGATGGGGCCCCTTGTCTTGTTTTTGACTTTAGAGGAAGAGCTTTCAACCTTACACCATTGAATATGATGTTAGCTGTAGGCTTGTCATAATTGGCCTTTATTATGTTAAGTATACTCCTTCTATATCAATTTGTTAAGAGTTTCTATCATGAAAATATGTTGTATTTTGTCAAATACTTTTTCTGCATCTATCGAGATGATCATATGATTTTTACCATTCATTCTATGATGTATCACTTTTATTGATTTGCATACGTTGAATAATCCCTACATCCCAGGAATAAGTCCCACTTGATCATGGTGTATGATCCTTTGTTGTGCTGTTGAATTTGATTTGCTAATATTTTATTGAGAATTTTTCCATCTGTATTCATTAGGGATATTGGTCTGTAGTTTTACTTCCTTGCATCTTTACCTGGCTTTGACAACAGAGTAATGCTGGTCTCATGAAATGAGTTCGGGAGTATTTTCTTCTCTTCAATTTTTTGGGAGAGTTTAGAAAGCATTGGCATTAATTCTTTTTTAAAGATTTGGTAGAATTCCTCAGTGATACTATCTCATTCTGGGCTTTATTATTGTTGGGAGGTTTTTATTACTGATTTAGTCTCCTGACTCATTATTGGTCTGTTCAGATTTTCTATTTTTTCATGATTCAGTCTCAATAGGCTATTTTTTCCTGCAAATTTATCTGTTTCTTCTAGGTTGTCTAATTTGTCAGTATATAATTGTTCATAGTAGTTTCTTATGATCCTTTGTATTTTCTGTGATATCAGTTATAATGTTTCCTCTTTCATTTCTAATTTTGTTTATTTAATATTCTTTTTTTCTTACTTAGTTTAGCTAAATGTCAATTTTATCTTTTCCAAAACCAACCCTTAGTTTTTTCATCTTTTCTATCGTTTATATGGTCTCTATTTTATTATTTCTGCTCTGATATTTGTTATTTTCTTCCTTCTGCTAACTTTAAGGTTAATTTATTCTTCTTTATAATTACTTAAATTGTAAAATTAGTTTATTTATGTGAGATGTTTCTTTTTTTTAAATATCAACGTTTATTGCTAAACTTTCCTCTTAGAACTGCTTTTGCAGCATCTCATAGGGTTTAGTATGTTGTGTTTCCATTTTCATTTGTTTTAAGTTATTATTTGATATCCATTTTGATTTGTCTTTGACTCATTGGTTGTTTGGGAGTGTCTTTTAATTTCCCTACATATTGTAAAATTTGCATCTTTCCTTCTGTTATTGAATTCTGGTTTCATAACATTGTGGTCCAACACTATACACCAAAGGACCTGGTAGGAGTCTCACTCATCTGTGCATCAAGTAATAGGCAAACAGATTTCGGTATGGGCTATGGAACAAGCAGGAGCCTGTAAATCAGCTTCAGCCCTCGTTGGCCACGGTCTGGGAGCACCAGTAGAATGCTGACTTGGCCAGACACCCATGGACAAGACAGCCTTTGTAGAAGTAACCAGGTTTTACAGAGGAGAAGTTCCAGAACTCTGGAAGCTAAAAAAGAAAATACAAATTTGTATGCATTGGACTGGGTAAGAGGAAATTTACCAATACCACCCCTTCCCATAAGGTGGTGTCCTGAGAGCTCTAGGAGGCTGGGGACCTCTCCTATGGAAGGAAAGAGAGAGCAGTGAGTGTCCACCTTCCCCAGCTGTACAGGATGTGCTAAAGAAACTGATCTGTCCCCAGAGTAATAAAATGAGAGCTTCATGACTAGGGGGAGGGCAGAGACCAGGAAAGAGGCAGATAGAATATTAGAGTGAATTAAAGGGATGTGGTCCCTGCTGACTGCATTCTGGATTCCAGCAGGAAGACTGCCCATAAGCCACCAGGAATACTTCACCTGAGGATCCCTCCACTTGGCCTGCAGGCTTCCCTAATTCCCTGAGTGCCAACCCCCATTTCCCTCCACTCTGTGGCCGACTCCTTGTGGGTGCTCCTGAGGGTGGTGGCAAGAGTGAGCTCAGGTAGACAGAGAGTGGACATAGGGAAAAAGCCAAAGTCTGTAGGCAATGGAGAAATCACAATCTTGAGCTGTAGTGCCATCTTCGAGAAATCAAAAGAGTTTTCTTGCAGTCAGCCTGGTGCATTGTAAAAGTGAGAGAATACAAACGAGTGTAAGAATTCTGCCACAAGAAGGTGCATGAAGTATGAAGTTGGTGAGTTCATACACGGTCAGAGAAAGCCCCAGATATAAGCAAGACCAATGAAAAGTGTCTCCCATCTGCTAATAATAATTGGAGGAGGACACTGCTACTTGAGATGTGAAATCAGTAATACGAAACTTCAAGGAACATTAAGAAGGAAGGAAACATGACATCACAAAAGATCACAATAATTTTCTAATAACTGAACCCAAAGACAAGGAGATCTGCAATTTACCTATAGAGAAATACCTGATTTTGAAATAGCTGGTTGAGGAAGCTCAATGAGCTACAAGAAAAAACAGAAGGACAATTCAATGAAATCAGGAAAACAACACACAAACAAAATGAGAAATTTAACAAAGAGATAGAAATCATAAAAAAGGCCCCAAACAGAAATTCTGGAGCTGAAAAATTAAATGAATGAAGTAAAAATGGAACAGAGAGCATCAAGAGCAGAATAGATCAAAGAGAAGATAGAATCAGTGAACTAGAGGATAAGAACTTAGAAATACCCCAGTCAGAGGAGAACTACAAGAAAAGAATAAAAAAGAGCAAAGAGAGCCTACATGATCTGTGGTATGGGATACCATCAAAAGAATGAATATTAGAATCATTACAGTTCCAGAAGGAGAAGAGAGGGAGAAGGGGCAGAAAGTTCATTTAATGATATAATAGTTGAGGAATTCTCAATCTTAGACAGAGACTTAACATCCAAGTTCATGAAGCTAATAGATAATCCCATTATTTCAATTCAAAATGATCTTCTATAAGACACACAATGAAACTGTCAAAAATCAAAGATAAGGAGAGAATCCTAAGAGAAGCAAGAGAAAAAATTTATAATACAAAAGAACCCCCATTAGGCTGTCAGTGGATTTCTCAACAGAAGCTTATAGGTCAGGAGAAAGTGGTATAATATATTTAAAACACTGAAAGGTAAAAGTATGCTAGCCAAGAATATTCTATCTGGCAAAGTTATCCTTCAGAAATGAATGAGAAAACAAAAGCTGAGGGAGTTCACCACTAGGCCTGTCTTACAAGACATGCTAAGAGAGTATTTCAAACAGAAATGAAAAGACACTAATTAGTTACATGAAAACATACAAAAATATACAGCATACTGGTAAAGGTATATGTACAGTCAGACTTAAAAAATTCTAATTCTGTAATATGATGGTGTGTTAACTACTTAACTATAGTATAAATGTTAAAGGAAAAGTGTATTAAAAATAACTATAGCTACTATAATTTTAATGAATACCCAATATAAAAAGAGGTAAATCATGACATCATAAACATAAAAGAGGGTGAGTAAAAGGGTAAAGTTTTATATGTGATCAAAGTTAAGTTGCTACCAGGATAAAATGGATTGTTATATCTATAAGATGTTTTACGTAACCCTCATGGTAACCACAAAGCAAAAACCTATAGTAGACTCATAAAAGATAAAAAGAAAGGAATCAAAGCCCACCATTGAAAATCATCAATTCACAAAGGTAGGCAGCAAGAGAGAAAAAAGGAACAACAGAAATACAAAATAGCCAGAAAGAAATTAGTAAGGTGGCATTAGTAAGTCCTTACATATCAATAATTACTCTACATGAAAATGCATTGAATTCTGCAATCAGAAGGACAGAGTGGCTGGATGGATTTAAAAAAACAAGAACAAATTATGTGCTGCCTATAAGAGACTCACTTCAGCTTTAAGGACACACATAGGTTCAAAGGGAAAGGATGGATAAGGATATTTTATTCAAGCAGAAACCAAAAGAAACTGGAGGTAGCTATACTTATATCAGACAATATAAATTTTAAGCCAAAAACAGTAGCAAGAGACAAACAAGACTGTTATATAATGATAAAGATGTCAATTCATCAAGAAGATATAATGATCATAAATATATATGCACCCAACATTGGAGCAACTAAATATATTAGGCAAATATTAATAGATCTGAAGGAAGAAATAGACAATAATACATTAGTAGGGGATTTCACCCCACTTTCAGCAATGGATGGATCATTCAGAGAGAAGATCAACAAAGAAACATTGGACTTGAACCATACATTAGCCCAAATGGACCTAACAGACATATATAGAACATTCCATCCAACAGTAGCAGGATATACATTATTCTTAAGTGCATACAAAATATTCTCCAGGGTAGATCACATAATAGGCCACAAAACAAGTCTAAGCAAATTTAATATGGTTGAAATTATAACAAGTGTCTCTTCTGACCACAATGCTTAAAACTAGAAATCAACAAGAGGAAACCTGGAAATTTACAATATGGAAATAAAACAACACACTCCTGAACAACTAATGGGTTAAAGAAGAAATAAAAAAATACCTCAAAACAAATGAATATGAAAACATGACATGTGGGGCCAGACCCGTGGTGTAGCAGTTAAATGTGCTCGCTCTGCTGCTGGCAGCCCGAGTTCAGATCCCAAGTGTGCACCGATGCACTGCTTGTCAGGCCATGCTGTGGTGGTGTCCCATATAAAGTAGAGGAAGATAGGCACATATATTAGACCGGGGCCAGTCTTCCTCAGCAAAAAGAGGAGGATTGGCATGGATGTTAGCTCAGGGCTGATCTTCCTCACACACACACACAAAAAACAAAACATGGCATGCCAAAACCTATGGGATGCTGCAAAAGCAGTCCTTAGAGGGAAGTTTATAGCATTAAATGCACATATTAAGAAAAAATATCTCAAATAAACAAGCTCACTTTACACCTCGAGAAACTAGAAAAGATAAATAAACCAAGCCCCAAGTTAGCAAAGGGAAGGAAATAACAAAGATCACAGTGGAAATGAACAAAATAAAGACCAGAAAACAATAGAAAAGTTCAATGAAACTAAGAGCTATTTTTTTTAACAGAGAAACAAAACTGACAAACTTTTTGCTAGACTGAGAAAGAAAGAGAAGACTAAATAAATAAAATCAGAAATGAGAGAGGAGACATTATAACTGATTCCACAGAAATACATAGGATAATAAGAGACTAGTATGAGCAATTATATACCAATGAATTGGATAACCTAGAAGAAATGGGTGAGTTCCTAGAAATATGCGACCTACCAAGATTGAACCAGGAAAAAATAGAAAATCTGAACTGACTAGTAACAAGTAAGGAGATTGAATCAGTAATCAAAATTTTCCAACAAAGAAAAGCCCAGAATCAGATGGTTCCACTGGTGAATTCTACCAAATATTTAAAGAAGAATTAATACCTGTCCTTCTCAAACTCTTCCAAAAAAGTGAAGAGGAGGGAACACTCCCAAACTTAATATATGAGGCCAGCATTGCCCTGACACCAAAGCCAGATAAGGACACTACAAGGAAAGAAAACTACAGACCAATATTTCTATAAATATAGAAGCAAAGTTCTCAACAAAATATTAGAAACTGAATTCTACAACACAATGAAGGGATCAGATGCCATGATCAAGTGAGATTTATCCCTGGGATGCAAGGCTGTTCAGCACATCCACATAATAAATGTGATACACCAAATTAATAAAACGAAAGATAAATATCATATGATCGTCTCAATAGATATAGAACAAACATTTGACAAAATACAACGTCTTTTCATGTTAAACATCCTCAACAAATTGGGTATGGAAGGAATGTACCTCAATAAAATAAAGGCTGTATACGACAAACCCACAGCTAACTTCATACTCAAGGAAGTTGCCTATACAGTTAGACCTGGGTTCCATACTTGAAGTAAGCTTAAAAGTATAATTAATTTGGAAGAGAGAAAGAACTCCTCTTTGGAATGAAGCAAATAATTCATAGTTATTGACCCAGAAGAGCATGAATTGCAAATTCAGGCAAATATACAAATGAATGAAGTTTTCTAATACTCAAGCAAACTAACAAGATTTGAAATGCAAATCCTGAATGATAAAAGTGTTCCAGCATAGAAAGCCTCAGAAAACTAAAATCCTGCTCTTTATGGGATTCCAATCTAATTAAGCAAGCCGTCCATGAACATTTTATATTATAGCTGATTACGGGACAAGTTCAAACCACAGGGGCCATCCCACCATCTTGTGAGATATGAGAAGGGGAGAGAGAGGATGATGTCTCTGTCTCCCTGGCTTGTGATCACAGGAATCAAGTGAGTGAAGAGAGTCTCTTAGAGCATTAGGAAAAGCAGTGGATTTTCTTTCTGTATCCTACCTTGACTCACTATGGATAAGCTGGGCAAAAGGAGAAGGCAGGGTTAAAATCTCTCTCTGTAGTTCTTGCTGTGATCTTTAAAGGGTCAGTTCTAGTTGATCAACTCCTTGGCTAATCAAGAGACATCAATTCCACTTTTTATTTAAGTCAGTTTATAGTAAAAATGAGTTTCCCTAAAGACAGAGATGTTTCTTGTCTTCTCAGAATCTCTATTACAAATTCTAGACATCCCAAGTATCACTTATAGACAATGCAATTTTCATCACTGGATGAGTGGAATGTCAGGGAGCGATAGCCAGAAAGAATTTTGAAGGAAGTTTGCTCTATATTGTGACAAAACTCTTCCACATTTTGTTGCTTTACTAAGACATTTGATAAGTATATTATTTTTAAAAAGACTTTGGATCTTAAAATTGAGTTTTTTTGGATATGTCAGTGTAGAGAGACTGACCCTAGTCAGCCAACTTCTGTTAAAGTTCCATGTTTAGAGAAGCGTAGAAAGCTAGAGAATGTTCGTGTAATACACACACTTTGTGTCAAAAGAATAAAGCAGTTTGCAGCTACCATTATTAATAACAGAGTTCATTTCCTGACAGGGTATATGAATGTGGAGGTTTGGGTTTGTGAAATAGTAAAGTAGAGGCAGTGTAGTGTTGGCTTATCCATCTTATTTTGGTTTCTTGTAGTGGAGGAAAGTTCTGTCTGTTCAAGACATAACCAGATTCCAGAGAGTTTCTGATTCTTCCAGCAGATGGAACTCAGGTTCTCTCCCTTGCTTTGGGGATCACCTCTCTAATGGGTCTCTAATAGTGTCCCCTCATCCAACTGGAAAGAGAGGCTCTTTAGACAGTCTGAAGTGAAAGAGTAAAATGAGAAGCAAGCCTAAGGCTACCTGGGATGTTATGAGGCCACAGTTCCAGAAGATTCAGTGCTCTTCAGGTAAGGATTCCGCTGCCTCCTTCAGAGTCTGATAGTTTTCCTGGGCCCTGTCTAGATGCATTCCTTACTCTGGATACTTAATAACAATGGTTACCATCCCAGGCCATCTTTAATCCCATTCCATTTTAATCCATCTCTGCTACTGATTCCACAGGAGAGTTTGGGCTGCTGAGAGGAGGACACTCTACTGTATTTTTGGTATCCTCCTCCCTAAAAATACCAGCACTAGATTTTGTCAAAAGTTGAACAAAGGTTGTCCAGGAGGGTAGAATCCCTTATAAACCCTCATTCTTTCTCACCCACTGTTCTCCTTTCATCTCTTTCCAGTTGCAGTGATTGGCTGGAAAGGCAGTACTGTCATTTTAGGCCAAGACTTAGCCATTGTTTCTCAGCCCTGTACTGGATCAGCAATTGGCTATTTTTGGCTAGAGCCCCACCCTCTCAGAATCACTAGAGAGTCCAAACTGTATTCAGTATTGAAGCTGAAAAAAATTGCTCCACAACCGGAACCTACCCCACTCTGCCACCACACCCCTCATCCTGAGCAGCACATACAGAACTCACACACTCATGCATTTGTATATGGGTTGATGGTGTTGAGCAGTTAGGCAGACATTCAGCAGCATCACAGTAGTCAGTAGGGCAACCAGCACCACAACAGAAGTTGCTAGGTTTGCCCGCCACACTTTTATAATGTTGGCTGGTAAAGAAAACAATAAGTCCTAACAGATTTAGATAGTTTACTACTTCCACACACAGCAAAGCAGGGTATTAGCTCCGAGTCCCATGAGATGACACCCAACAAGAGGGGCCAGATGGTGGGTAGCAGAGATGGTGAGCCACTCTGCTGCTAAGGAACCAACTCTAAACCATAGCCAAGTGGTCTTATAGCTTGTGGCTGAACCCTAAGGGGACCAAGGTGGAAAGTCCCATGTTTCATTCTCTGAAACCAGGGAGGTAGATGAGAACCTGCCTCATGGCAACCCATCACAACATGGCCTTTCTCCTTGTGTTTCAAGAAGAAGCGCAGGGTCACACTTTGTGAAAACTCAGGCCGTCCTGCAGTTAAGCCTTGCCCATGTGGTCTATGTGAAAGATATACAGGATCATCAGGGGTCCAGGGCAGATCTGTTCCTCTACAGATAGGAGGTTCAAAGAAAAGGTGAATGGTGAGCTGAAGGGTCAGTAGGGTAAAGCCTACATGTAAAAAGATATTTCCGTAATTTGAAGCCTCTATAAATAATTAAGACATCCTTTCTATGAGTAAAGAGAGAAATTGGCACTGAGGAGAACATGGATATCACTTTGAAGTCAGAAAATATATTCTAAGTTGTTTTCGTGAGAAGCTTAGCTGTCTTTAGGAAGACTATAGCTCAGCTTTTCAAATCCAAGATCATAAGGCTCTGACGGCTTACAAAAAATGCTTAAAAACCAACAGCAATGGGGCTGGCCCGGTGGCATAGTGGTTAAACTCACATGCTCTGCTTTGGCAGCCCGGGGTTTGCAGGTTCAGATCCCGGGTGTGGACCCACGCACTGCTTATCAAGCCGTGCTTTGGCAGCGTCCCACATACAAAGTAGAGGAAGATGGGCACAGATGTTAGCCCAGGGCCAATCTTCCTCAGCAAAAAGAGGAGGATTGGCAATGGATGTTAGCTCAGGGCTAATCTTGCTCACCAAAACCAAAATCAAACCAAATGAAAAAGACAAAAAAAAAAAAAAAAAAACCAACAAAACAACTCAACAGCCATGGGCACATCAGTGTCACAGTTTAATCCAAATTCTCTGGCTGTGTGAAAGATGCGGAGGGTCAAGGACTTTCAAGTTTATTGGCATTCACTGGCTTCTCATGTCAGGGCCCAGGGTTTCCTTTGATACAGCACTCCAGCTGAAACATACAGTAGGCAACTAACATTTCACTTCCATAGCACTCAAGTCTGCAGATGCCGTTTCCATAGCATTTCTTGTACATTTCTGATGACAATGGATTCAAGCCTGGAAAGAAAATGAATGGAAAGATAATTCACTATAGGCCTTTTTGGACTATAGAATGACTAGTCCCTCCATTTTTATCAAACTGGATTCCAAGGAGACTTGATCATAGTGATTGATTCTGTAACTGAAAAAAAATTAACTAGCGCTATGGATTGAATTGTGTCCCCCCTGCCCAAATTCATATGTTGAAACCCTAATCCCCAATGTGACTGTATTTGGACAGAGGGACTTTAGGAGGTAATCAAAGTTAAATGAAGTCATAAGAGTGGGGTCCTAACCCCATAGGATTTGTGGCCCTAGTGGTGCAGAACACAGAGAGAAGGTGGCTGTCTACGAGCCAGAAAGATAGCTCTCATCAGAAACTGAACTGGCTTGCAGTTGATCTTGGACTTTCCAGCCTCCAGAACTGTGAGCAAATAAGTTTTGTTTAAGTCATGCAATCTGTGGTATTTTGTTATGGCAGTCTGAGGTGACTAAAACAATTAGTGACTTGAAAGTTTGCCCAAATTAGTCAGCTAATATACTCTAAACAATCAAGTTATCTATGCACGTAATCATCCATTCGTTATTTAATTATTTATTTATTCCCAAACCAGTTTTTATAAATCCAGGTACTGTTGGGGTACAGATTTGAGTATGATATAGACCTTAATCTCAAAGAATTTTCAGTCTAGACAAAAAGATATGTGAAAGATATTAGGCATTTGAGCTGAGCTTACAATTTTGTAGACATGCTACTCTGTAGAATCATCAAAATGTGAATGTTTCCTTATTTTCATATGTAAGAGGGTGCTAAAAGGAAAGGAGTGCCAATATTTGACAGTCTGTCAGAAATTTTGAGCCAACACATACCCTATGCCCCTATGCAAGTCATCATGCCTTGGAGGATAATTGTCCTATAAGAAAAAAAGAAAAGACGAAGTGTAATGGTCTACATAAGACAAGAAATTCCTATGGAAATAACAAGCTTTGGGAATGTATAAGGCACTAAAGGGAATATTGTAGACTATATGCAGTTGTTGACTGTCTAGAATCCATGAATCCATTGCCGTAAACCATAATGGAATTGGTCCCATCAACAGCTTCAAGAGGCCTGGATGCTATGGATTCTTAAATCTAGCCTATTGAGTCACATGATCTGAACATCTGGTTCATCTGCCTAGAGAATACTTCAGGGAGGATGAGAAATTAAATGGAATCCTATAACATATGGATTTGAACTGATTAAGTGACACTGAGTGAAGAGAATGTTCAAGATGAGACTTCTAAATTCAGATATGGTCAAGCTAGAGTCGGAGGCCAGTCAGTGCTCTTTCTCATGTCTGTCTCTCTAGCTGCTACCTCATCTGATCAGACATTTCTTGTGTCACATAAAGCTCGTTAATTCTCTTGGAACAAGCAGTTCCAAATCTATTCCCCCATTTACCTAAGGAATCTGCAAATAGTAAATTAACTGTAAGCAATTTCAGTATATTAGAAAGCTTAACAAATTGTGTTATCACTGTTTGCTGTTTTTGGCTATTATGCCTAAATATGTTCCTGAATTAGAGATAAAACAATAGTGGCAAAACAGGATTAAGTATTACTAGTGAAAATAGAATGATAGCTCTCATGAGCAGGTACTGTACATGTTATGTATATGCATATTCTGTACGTTATCCTATTTAATCCTTGCAAGACTCTGAGGTTAGTATTATTATTTTCATTTTGTAAATGAAGAAACTAAGGTTCAGAGAAGCTCAGACTTTTGTCTAAAGCTGTTTGTCTAAACAACTAACAAGTTGGAGAGCCAAGATTCAAGCTCAGGTCTTGCTGACATCAAAGCTGGTTGATGCTTTTTCCACTGTGAAAATTAAAGGGTCCACGGTGGAAGGACATTTATGGGTTTGCTTAGTGGAATTGCTCTTCCAGACAAAGGACCCTCCCCAGGAAGATTCCCATTTTACCTGCCAGCGTTGAGTCCCAAAAGAAGAGAAAGACAAACGCAATGAGGAGAGGCTTCATGACTGGGAACTTCTATTGAGGAGGCTGGTGACAGGGTCTGATACTGGCTGTCAGAGAGCAGAAAGAGAAGGGTGGGCACACCCTCCTGTATAAACCTCTCATGTCTGTGGTATACCCTGCTCCAGGTGGATATCTTATGCTGATCTGCCCTGAGGCAGCTGAATCAGCAATGCTTATATGAGGAAGCAACTGACAGCCCTTTCCGGTTTGACAGCTTTTCCTACTGGCAAGGCCACTGTACCCTGACCTGGATTTTCCAAAAGTACTAAAGGAGACCTGAGAATTATGTCTTTTTTCTTTTCTAAATAAATAAAATTTATTTTGTCTGGTTTTTATGTTACAACAAAGATTAAATGCTTATTTTAGAAAATTTGCAAAATGTTAAAAATTACAAAGAAGAAAAAGTTACAAAGTCCCACATCTCAGAGACAACCTGTATGTTTCTTTAAAAAGTTTTATTTATGCCTAGTTTATTGTTTAATATTTTGTTTTGTGTAGTTATAAACTTAATATACTTGTATTCTGCTTTTGTAATATGATATACACCATAAGTATTTTCTGTGTCATTATAAACTCTTTATAAGTGGTATTTTTAAAAGCCGCACAATATTTTATCAAGGCCATTTTTTACAACTGTCACTATCTTAAAAAACAACTTAACTGAGATATAAATGATGTAAAAAATTGCAAATATTAAAGTTTATCGTTTGATAAGTTTTGATACATATCTATTTTTGTGCAACCCTCATAACATTCAAGATAATAAACATATCTGTCCACTCAACCATTCTTCATGACTTTTTCCTCCCCAGCTTTGTTGAGGTATAATTAACACATAAAAATTGAGTATGTTTAAGGAGTAAAATGTGATGATTTAAAGTACATATACCTTGTGAAATGATTATCACAATCAAGCTAGTTAACACATCCATCACCTCAAATAGTTACCATTTTTTTATGTGTGTGGTAAGAATATTTAAGATTTGCTCTCTTAGCAAACTTCAAGTATGTACATTAGATCCTCAGAACTTATTCATCTTATAACTGAACCTTTGTTCCCTATGACCAATATCTCCCCATTTCCCCCACCCTCCAAGCCCTGGCAACCATGATTTTACTTTCTGGTTCTGAGTTTGACTTTTTTGAAATATCATATATAAGTGAGATCATACAGCATTTATCTATGTCTAGCTTTTTTCACTTTGCGTAATGTCCTCCAGGTTCACTCATGTTGTCGCAAATAGCAGAATTTCTTTCTTTTTTATGGCCGAATAATATTCCATTGTATATATGGATCACATTTTCTCTATCCATTTAGCCTTGATGGTCACTGAGGTTATTTCCATATCTTGGCTATTGTAAATAATGCTGCAATGAACATGAATGTGCAGATAACTCTTTGAGATACTGATTTAGTTTCTGTTGGGTATATACTCAGAAATGAAATTGCTGGATCACATGGTAGTTCTAATTTTAATTTTTGAGGAACCTCTATACTGTTTTCCATAATGGCTGCACCAGTTTACATTCCCACAAACAGTGCTCAAGGGTTCCCCTGTCTCCACATCCTTACCAACATTTGCTGTCTCTTGTCTTTTTTATAATAGCTGTCCCAATGTGTGTGAGGTAATATCTCATTGGGTTTTGATTTGCATTTCCCTGATGATTATTGACGTTGAGAACCTTTCTATCTACATGTTGGCCATTTGTATGTCTTCTTTGGAAAATTATCTATTCAGGTCCTTTGCCCATTTTTAGTTAGTTTATCTTGCTATTGAGTTGTACGATCTCCTTACATAACTTGGATATTAATCCCTTATCAGATATATGATTTGCAAGAATTTTCTCCCATTCTGTAGGTTGCCCTTTCATTTTGTTGATGGTTTCCTTTGCTGTGCAGAAGCTCTTTAGTGTGATGTAGTCCCACTTGTTTATTTTTGCTTTCGTTGCCTGTGCTTTTGGTGTCATATCCAAAAAATCATTGCCAAGACCAATGCCAAGGAGCTTTCTCCCCATGTTTTCTTCTAGGAGTTTTATTCTTTCAGTGTGTGGTGTGTCATTTAAATCTTTAATCCATTTTGAGTTAATTATTATGTATAATGTAAGATAAAGGTCTAATTTCATTCTTTTGCATGTGGATATCCAGTTTTCCCAATGTCATTTATTAAATAGACTATAGCTTTCCCATTGTGTGTTTTTTGGCACCCTTGTCAAATATTAGTTGACTGTATATGTATGGGCTTAGCTCTGGGGTCTTTATTCTGTTCCATTGGTATGTGCCTATTTTTATGCCAGTTCCATACTCTTTTGATTACCACAGCTTTGTAATATTGTTTGAAGTTAGGAGTGTGATGCCTCCATTTTTGTTCTTTCTCAAGATTGCTTTGGCTATTCAGGGTCTTTTGTGGTTTTACATAGGAGTTTTCTATTTCCGTGAAAAATGTCATTGGAATTTTATTAGGGATTACACTGAGTCTGTAGATCACTTTGGGTAGTATGGACATTTTAACAATTCTTCCCATACATGAACACAGGATTTCTTTCTATTTATTTGTGTCGTCTTCAATTTTTCATCAATGTTTTATAATTTTCTGTGTAAAGATCTTTCACTTCCTTGTTTGAATGTATTCTTAAGTACTGTATTCTTTTGATGCTATTGTAACTGGGATTGTTTTCTTTATTTTTTTTTATAATTTTATTTATTTATTTATTTTTTCCCCCAAAGCCCCAGTAGATAGTTGTATGTCATAGTCGCACATCCTTCTAGTTGCTGTATGTGGGACGCAGCCTCAGCATGGCCAGAGAAGCGGTACGTCGGTGCGCGCCCGGGATCCGAACCCCGGGCCGCCAGCATCAGAGTGCGCACACTTAACCGCTAAGCCACCAGGCCGGCCCTGGGATTGTTTTCTGAATTTCTTTTTTAGATAGTTTATTGTTAGTGTATTGAAGCACACTGATTTTTGTATGTTGATTTTGAATCCTACAACTTTACTAAATTTGCTTAGTATTTCTGATAGTTTTTTGGTGGAGTCTTTAGTGTTTTCTAAATATAAGCTCATGTCATTTACAGACAAGAACAATTTTACTGCTTCTTTTCTGATTTGGATGAATTTCATTGCTTTTTCTTGTGTAATTGCTATGGCTAGGACTTCTAGTACTATGTTGAATAGAAGTGGTAAGAATGAGCACCTTTGTTTTTTTTCCTAATCTTAGAGGAAAAGCTCTTTATCATTGAGTATGGTGTTAGATGTGGGCTTGTCTTATATGGCCTTTATTATGTTGAGGAACATTCCTTCTATACCTAATTTGTTAAGAGTTTTTATCATGAAAGAATGTTGAATTTTTCAAATGCTCTTTCTGTACCTGTTGAAATGATCGTATGATTTTTATTCTTCATTCTGTTAATGTGGCGTGTCATATTTATAGATTTGTATATGTTTAACATTGTTGCATCCTAAGGACGAATTCCACTTGATTATGGTATATGATCCTTTTGATGTACTCTTGAATTCAGTTTGCTAATATGTTGTTGAGGATTTTTGCATTTTGTTCATAAGCGATATTGGCCTGTAATTTTCTTTTCTTGTAGTTTCTTTGTCTGATATCAGTGGCAGGGTAATGCTGGCCTTTAAAATGAGTTTGGAAGTGTTCCTTCCTTTTCAATTTTTCAGAATATTTGAGAAGGATTGGCATTAAGTCTTTTTAAAATGTTTGGTAGAATTGACCAGTGGAATCATCTGGTCCTGGGCTTAATTTTTGGGGAGATTTTTGATACCTCATTCAACCTGCTTGCTTATTATTGGTCTGTTCAGATATTATATTACTTCATGATTCAGTCTTGGTATGTTGTGTATTTCTTGGAATTTATCCATTTATTGTAAGTTATCTAATTTGTTGGTGTATAATTTTTAGTAGTAGTCTCTTATGGTTATTTGTATTTCAAGTGTTTTAGTATCTCCTCTTTTGTTTATAATTTTATTAATTTGAGTCATCTCTCTTTTTTCTTAGTCTGGCTAAAGGTTTGTCAATTTTGTTTATTTTTTAAAAAACAGCTCTTAGTTTCATTGATCTTTTCTATTGTCTTTCTAGTGCCTAATTAGTGTATTTTCACTCTAATCTTCTTTATTTCCTTCCTTCTGCTTTCAACTAGTTTGTTCTTCCTTTTGTAGTTCCTTGAGGTGTCAGGGTAGGCTGTTTATTTGAAATTTTTCTTTTTCTTTTTTTTTTAATGTAGGTGTTTATCACTATAAACTTCCCTCTTAGAACTTCTTTTGCTGCATCCCATAAATTTTAGCATGTGATGTGTCCATTTTCATTTGTCTCAATATGTTTTTTGGTTTACCTTTTAATTTCTTCTTTGGCCCATTAGTTTTTCAGAAATGTATTGTTTAATTTCCACTAGTGAAATTTCCAGGTTTTCTCCTGTTATTGATTTCTAGTTTCATAACACTACAATTGGAAAAACATACTTTCTGTAATTTCAATCTTTTAAATTTTAAGACTTGTTTTGTGGCCTAACATATCATTTATCTCAGAGAATCTTCTGTGCGTACTTGAGAATAAGGTGTATTCTGCTGCTGTTGGATAGAATTTTCTGAATATGTCTGTTAGGTCCATTTGTTTGAAAGTGTAGTTCAAGTCTATTTATTTCCTTATTGATTTTCTGTCTGTATGGTCTATCCATTTTTGCAAGTGGGGTTTTGAGTTCCCTTACTATTAATTTATTGTGGTCTATTTTTGCCTTCGGATCTGTTAATAATTGTTTAATTTGTTTATGTGCTCCAATATTGAGTGCGTATATATTTACAATTGTTATATTCTCTTGATGAATTGACCCTTTTTTCATTATACAATGACTTTCTTTGTCCCTTTTATAGCTTTTGACTTAAACTCTATTTGGTATGGTATAAGTATAGCTATCTACACTCTCTTTTGGTTTTTGTTTGCACGGAATGTCTTTTTCCATCCCTTCACTTTCAGCCTATAAGTGTCCTTAAAGCTCAAGTGAGTCTCTTATAGGCAGCATGTAGTGAGGTCTAATCTTTTTTTTGTCTATTAAGCCATTCTGTGTCTTTTATTAGAAAATTTAAACCATTTACATTTGAAGTAATTAATAAGTAAGAACTTACTATCACCCTTTTGTTAATTGCTTTGTGATTCTTTTGTAGTTCTTTTGTTTCTTTCTTCCTCTCTGGATGTCTTTATTTGTTAATTGATGTTTTTTGTACTGGTATTCTTAGATTTTTTTCTGTATTATTTATGTATCTATTATAGGTTTTTGCTTTGTGATTACCATGAAGCTGTCATAAACATGTTATAGTTAGTCTATTTTTAGCTGGTAATAACTTTAATTGCATAAAAACTCTGCACGTTTACTTGCCTACCCCCACCAATTTAAGTTGGTGTCCCAATTTAAATCTTTTTATATTGAGTATCCATTAACAAAATATTGTATCTGTAATTATTTTTGACACTTTTTTATTTTAACCTGTATGTTAGAGTTCAAATTTTTTACACACCATCATTGCAATATTAAAGTATTTTGAATTTGACTATGTGTTTACCTTTACTAGTGATTTTTATACTTTCATATGTTGCATGTTATTAGCATCCTTCCATTTCAGCTTGAAGAACTCCCTTTAGCATTTCTTGTAAGGCAATTCTAGTGGTGATAAATTCTCTTAGCTTTTGTTTGTCTGGGAAAGTCTTCATCTCTCCTTCATTTCTGAAGGACCACTTTTCTGGGAAAAGTATTCTTGATTGACAGTTTTTTTCTTTGAGCACTTTGAGTATATCATCCCACTCTCTTTTGGCCTGTAAGGTTTCTGCTGAGCAATCTACTGACAGCCTTATCAGTACTCCTTTGTATGTGATGAGTCTTTTTTCTCTTGCTGCTTTTCTCTTGCTCTCTTTGATTTTTGAGAGCTTGATTATAATGCATCTCAGTGAAAATCTCTTTGAGTTGAATCTGTTTGGGGAGCTTTGTGCTTCACATACCTGGATGGCCATATCTCACCCCAGATTTAGGAAGTTTTCAGCCATTATATTTTAAATAAGTTTTTTTCTGCTTTTCTCTCTCTGTTCTCCTTCTGGGACTCCCATAATGTGAATATTTTTTCACTTACTGATGTCACATTATTCATCTATGCTTTCTTCATTCTTTTTCATTCTAATTTCTTTTTTGTCCTCTGATTGAATAATATCAAGATCTCTGTCTTCAAGATCACAGATTCTGTGAACTGCCTAATAGAACCTACTGTTGAAGCACTCTATTGTATTTTTTAATTTCATTCATTCTGCTCCAGAATTGCTGTTTGGGTCTTTTTATTATTTCTATCTCTCTGTTGAACTTCTCATTTTGCTCATGCATTGTTTTCCTGAGTTCATTGAGTTGTCTATCTGTCTTCTCTTGAATCTCACTGAGCATCTTTAAAACAATTATTTTTAATTCTTTTACAGGTAACTCACTGATCTCCATTCCTTTGGGGTGAGTTATTGGAAAATTAATGTCCTTTGATGTTGTCATATTTCCTTGCTCTTTTGTGTTTCTGATGTCTTTGCTTTGATGTCTGTGCATTTGAGGGAGTAGTCACCTCTTCCAGCCTTTTTGGACTGGCTCAAGTTGCTGGCTGAGCAGGATGTAGTGTCTTTGGTTCCTGGAAGGCACTGTGGTGTAGTATCCTGCATCTCTATCAGCCAAGGTAAATGTTGGCACAGACTGTGGGGGTCTTCTGTGGCCAAAACTATGGAGGTCTTGAGGGTGACAATGACAGCTAGGGCTATGAGATCCTCAGAAAGGAAGGCTGCTGGGGTCCTTCTGTTCTCCTTTTTTTTGCTCATGGGAGGAAGTTCTAGCTGAAAGGATCCCTCTTGGTGCCCAGCATGTTGGCACTCAGAGTGGTAGCAGAGTCAGGGTCCTAGGATCAGGCACACATGGAGCTACCATGGCTTCTGGGTCCTGGGGCATAGGTGCACTTACTGTAGCAGTAGCACTGGTGTCTAAGGCGTGGGCATGTGCAGATCTCCTGTGGAACCATGTTCTGGGTCTCTGGGGCTCACTGCAGTGACTCAGGTGGTGGGGGGTGGGGAACATAGTGCCATGAGCCCTGGGATGACATGGTGCAGAGGTAGCATGGACCCAGTAGCAGGACAGGTGGGTTAAAGTCCTAACTTTGGCCCCGGAGGGCTATTGTAGAACAGCAGCAGCACATCCATGGTGGTGGCACATTAAAGCTGTGACCTGGGACCTGGAGGGTGGGGCTCAGAGCAGGGGTAGCTAGCCCTGGTAATGGCAGTCAAAGCAGTGAGGCTTGTTGTGGTTGTCCTGCTCTCCTCCCCACAGAGTAAAATTCCTCTGAGGAGATTCCTTCTGGCACAGAGATTCTCTGGATTGGAAGATGAGGTGATGCAGGTAAAATGCCTTCTATGCTTTTCTATGTAGCCATCCTCAGTGTTTGAGCTCTGCAGGGTTTTTGCTGCTTTGTTATACTCCAGAACTTTCCCTGAAATATTTTTTTGTTGGTTTGTGGTTATTTATTTATTGTTCTTGTGGGGGAGAAAGCATTTGGACTCCCTAGCCCTCCAACTTGCTGACATCACCTGGACCTTATTTTTTATTCATTCAGCCACTCTATGTCTTTTGATTAGATAATTTAATCTATTTTTATTTAATGTAATTATTGATAGATTAAGGACTAACTATTGCCATTTCTTAATTGTTTTCTGACTGTTTTGTAATTCATTTGTACCTCTCTTGCTGTCTTTTTTTGTGATTTGTTGATTTTTTAGTGATATGCTTTGATTCCTTTTCTTTATCTTTTTTTGTATCTACCAGAGTATTTTTGTGTATGTGATTACCGTAAGGCTTACATAAAACATGTTATAGCTATAGCAGTCTATTTTAAGCTAACAACTTAACTTCAATCATATACAAAACTCTATACTTTTTCTTTTCTACCTTCCCCCTCATTTTATAGTATTGATGTCATGCTGTACATCTTTCTTTGTGTGTATCCATTAAGAAATTATTGTACTGATAGTAATTTTTAATACTTTTGTATTTTAACTTTATACTAGACTTAAAGGTGATTCACACACCACCATTACTGTATTAGAGTATTCTGAATTTCACTATATATTTACTTTACCGGTAAGTTTTCTACTTTCATATGTTTTTGTATTGCTACTTAGCATCCTTTCATTTCAACTTGAAGAACTGCCTTTAGGATTCTCTAAGGCATGTAGAGTGGTGATAAAATCCTTCAGCTTTTATTTGTCTGGAAATATCTTTATCTCTCTTTTATTTCTGAAGGAAAGCTTTGCCAGGTATAGTATTTTTGGTTTGCACTTTTTTCTTTCAGCACTTTGAAAATTTCATCCCATTTTTTCCTGGCCTTCAAAATTTCTGCTGAGAAAACCACTTATAGCCTTACTGAAGTTACCTTGTTTGTGATGAATCTCTTTTCTGTTGCTGCTTTCAAAATTATCCCTGTCTACGATTTTTTACAATTTGATTACAATATGTCTTGGGGCAATCTTCTTTCGGTTGATCTTGCTTGAGGTTCTTTGAACTTCATGTATCTTGTTGTCCAAATCTCTCCCAAGATTTGGAAAATTTTCAAGCATTGTTTCCTTAAATAAGATTTCTGTCCCTTTCTCTATCTCTTCGCCTTTTGGGACTACCCTGAGGAGTACATTAGTTCATTTGTGATGTCCCATATACTTTCTTTACTTTGCATTTTCATTTGGTTCCTCAAACTGGCTAATTTCAAATTATGTGTCTTTGAGTTCACTAATTCTTTCTTCTATATGATTGAGTCTGCTGTTGAAGCTTTATGTTGAATTTTTCTTATATTCTTCAGCTCCATGATGTCTGGTTGGTTCTTTTCTTATGGTTTCTATTTTATTAAATATATCAATTTTTTATGATTTTATTTAGTTGTCTATCTGTGTTCTCTTGCATCTCACTAAATTTTTTTAAGAATATTGTTTTTAATTCTTTGTCAGGTAATTCATAGATCTCCAATTATAGGGATTGGTTACCGGAGCCTTGTTAGTTTCCTTTGGTGGTGTCATGTTTGCCTGATTCTTCTTGATCTGTGTAGCCTTGCATTGGTGTCTGTACATCTGAATTAGGGAACCCTCTTCTAGCCTTATAGACTGGTTTCTGCAGGTTAAGACCTTCTCCTATTGTGTCCCCATGCTGATGGTCTTGCCTCTGGGATCACAGTTGAGCAGGGTTGGAGCCAGGTCATGTGACTGCTGATGTGTCCATCATGGGTTCTGTTGTTATCAGAACTTCTACCAGGGGCTTAGGTGGGTATAGATCCTATACCCACCTTGGGTGGGTATAGGGTGGATGAGACTATTTCCATGATCTTTATCAGTTGGGCTGGCCCTGAGACAGGGGTTCACTTCAGGGTTTGCAGTTGTGTTCACAGATTGTGGATCTTACCTGGCATCAGATGGGCACGACTCCCACTGGGTGCTTGTTAAGGCTCCCACCAGGTCATTGAACAGGTCCCTGGGTAGGCAGAATTGGCCCTGGACCATGGCTGAGATGGGTTGGAACAGAGTCACAAGGCTGCTCCAGGTCCATGGCTAGGACCAAGGTCTGTAGGCCTGTACCTGGGGGCATGGTAAAGTGTGCCTTCCGCTGGGTTCCTCAGTGAACAAGACTGTGCCCAGACCAGGCAGAGAAGGGATGAATCTAGATCACAAGAATGCTTCAAGATCTGCAGTAATTCCAAGTTCTGTAGGCCTGCATTTGGGGGCGTAGAGGAGCATGTTTCCTGATGGGTCCCTGGGCAGGCAGGAATACTCCTAGACTGTGACTGAGAGTGCTTTAGCCAAGTCAAAGGGTTGCTTCAGGCTCCACAATAATAAAAATTTTTATTTGTCAGTCATACCTCAATAAAACTGGGAAAAAAACAGGACAAAAGAAACATTCAAAATAAAGAAAAAAATTGATGCATTTGACTACACTTAAATTAAAATTCATTTCATTATAATACTCTATTAAAAGAGTGTAATGAGAAGCCACAAAGTGGAAGATAGTCTTTACAACAGTTATAACTGAAAAAGTACTCATAACTAGAATCTATAAATAATTCCCACAAATCAGTAAAAAAAGGCACATCACCTAATAGAAAAATAATCAATATATTTGAACTGGCATTTTATAAAAGAGGATATATAATATCCAATAAACATATGAAAAGATAGTCAACTTCATTGAATTAGCAATTCCAATCTTAGGTATATATGTATATTACAGAATAGTACGCACGAAATGATTCTCATTTCTCCACAGTCCTGCCTTCTTTCTCTTTTTTCTTCCTTTTCCTCCTAGGAACAACAACCAACTCATTGTCATCAGAATATCTAACTCATTTTTTTCTTTTTTAGACTTCTGCTAATCCTGTAATCCAGGTTTAATCATGGACATCAAAGTCAATTATCAAAGTATTTTTCTTAGATGCCATATACCACAGATCCTTCCATCAAAGAATAATCTTGTACTAGAAGTTATTACAAAAAATATTCATCTCATTGCATCCTTGTTTTAAAGATAAAAATTCTGAAGTTCAGAGAGATGAAGTAGTCTCCCTAAAGTAACACAATTAATAAAGCCAGATGCAGTACTGCGAGACAGATATCATGTCTCAGATTTTAATAACGACAACAACAACACCCTTTTCATTGGAAGATACTGTTCATACAATAAAGTGCATACATCTTAAGTGTCCAGATCAATTAATATTTACGTTTGCACACATGTGCTTACCATCTCAATCAGGTAATATAGAATGTTTCCAGCACCCAGAAGGCTCCTTCATGACTCCTTCCACTCAAATCCTTTCTCTCTCCCCCGACCACCAAAAGTATGAATACTATTCTGACTTCTATCACCATAATTTTGCATAATTTCAATCTTTGTAAAAATAGTATAATGTAGCATTTTTTACATTTGATTTCTTTTGCTTATTGTTATGTCTGTGAGATGCATTTAGGTTTTTCATGTAACATTAGTTTACCTTTTTATTGCTGTGAAATATTTCACTGTATAAATATATTACAACTTATTTCCCTTTCAATTATTGATGCATATTTGGGTTGTTTCTAATTTCTGGTATTTATTAATATAGCTGTTATAAATTTTATTTTGCATATCTTTTGATGTATGTAGGTATTCATTTCTCTTTGGCATATCCTAGGGATGTAATTTCTGGGGCATAGGGTAGGTGTATGTTTAGCTTTTGTAGGTATAGCCAAAGACTTTTCCAAAAGGGTTGTATCAATTTTATACTCCTTCCATGAATGTAGAAGAGTTATTGTTATTTTACATACTTGTAACAATTGGTATTGTCAGTCTCATTAATTCAGGCCATCTTGGTTTTTGTGTATTAGTATCTCATGTTTTAAAATTTGCTTTAGGGGCCAGCCCAGTGGCTTAGAGGTTAGGTGCGCATGCTCCACTACTGGCGGCCTGGGTTCATATCCCGGGCGCGCACTGACGCACCGCTTCTCAGGCCATGCTGAGGCCCCGTCCCACATACAGCAACTAGAAGAATGTGCAACTATGACATATAACTATCTACTGGGGCTTTGGGGCAAAAAAAAAAAAAAGGAGGAGGATTGGCAATAGATGTTAGCTCAGAGCCGGTCATCCTCAGCAAAAAGAGGAGGATTAACATGGATGTTAGCTCAGGGCTGATCTTCCTCACAGAAAAAAAAAAAAAAAAAAGAAAGGAACCTGTCAAGCAGTTGTCCTAAACTACACAAACCAACTTTTTCCCCCATTTCAAACAGGCTGAGGGTAATCATGAATAATTCTGTGTTCAAAGGGTATAAACAGACTAAAAACAGGACTCTAAAAGAACACATTGAGAATTCCTGGTGGAGGAGCCTCCTAGCTGCCTTCATAGTGATATGTAGAAGTTACTCTGTTGAGGAGGTGCCACCTAGGAGAAGAGGGAGCTGGGTATGAAAAGGTCTGGTTGTGAGAGGACCAGGCATATCACATCAGGGAAACATCATGTAATTCTGGCTAGCTGGATCCCCAAATATTAGGAAACAAGTAGCAAGAGATGGGCAAATACGGCCTTATAAGTCAGACTAAAGAGCTTAGGCTCATTCTGTGGGCATTTGGCAAGACATTGAAGGCCCTAAAAAGGCAGAATATATGGATAAATTTGCATTAAAATTTTTACTCTATGTGCCTTATGAAGACTGTATTAATTCAGAGGTTATTTGAAAAGTAGGGAGAATGTGTTAGAAAGTTATTATAGTGATCAAGGTATGAAATGATAGACTCATGATTTGAGATAGTGGTAGTGGAGCTGGAAAGACAAAAGAGATAGAAAATTTTTTTCTTTTTTTAACAACTTTATTGGGATATAATTCACATACCATACAATTCACACATTTAAAGTGTACATTTTCATGGTTTTTAGTATATTCACAGAGTTGTGTAACCATCACCACAATCAATTTTAGAATATTTTCATTATTCTGAAAAGAAATCCTGCACCCTTTAGCATTCACAACTCCCTGTTCGCTCCCCACCACATACTCCCAGCTGTAGGCAACCACTGGTTTACTTTCTGTCTCTAAAGATTTGCCTATTCTGGATATTTCATATAAATGGAATCATACAATATGTTCTTGCTCGTGACTAGTTTTTTTCATTTTTTAAAATATTTTCAAAGTTCATTCATGTTGTAACATGTATCAGTATTTAATTTCTTTTTATTGCCAAATAATGTTTCATTATATGTATACACTGCATTTTGCTTATCCATTCATCAGTTGATGGAAATTTGGGTTGTTTTCACTATTGGCTATTATGAATAATGCTGATATGAACATTTGTGTGCCAGGTTTTCTGTGGATATATGTTTTCATTTTTCTTGTGTATATATTCTTAGAA
Source organism: Diceros bicornis minor (assembly GCF_020826845.1). Classification (NCBI taxonomy): domain Eukaryota; kingdom Metazoa; phylum Chordata; class Mammalia; order Perissodactyla; family Rhinocerotidae; genus Diceros; species Diceros bicornis. The sequence continues at coordinate 62,205,990 of NC_080750.1, read as the reverse complement.
GTAGAATTTCTGGGTCATATGGTAACCCTATATAAAGCCTTTAAAGAACATGGGAAAGTTTTTAAGGCAGGACTTGTGCGAAGCACCTGGTGTATAAACAAGCGTGACATCTATTTCTATTTTAGAGGGTTTTACAATCTATTTGCAGAAACAAGATAGAAATAATGCAAGATAGATCATTCTTTTTTTTTTAAAGATTTTATTTATTTATTTTTCCCCCCAAAGCCCCAGCAGATAGTTGTATGTCATAGCTGCACATCCTTCCAGTTGCTGCATGTGGGACGCGGCCCCAGCATGGCCGGAGAAGCGGTGCGTCGGTGCACGCCCGGGATCCAAACCTGGGCCGCCAGCAGCAGAGCACGTGCACTTAACCGCTAAGCCACCGGGCCGGCCCTAGATCATTCTATGGGTCTATTTTCTGGAACATATTTAACATACGGTAATAGGAAAAGGGGATGAGAATAATTGAATAAAAGATATAAAAATATGTACATAAATAAAACAATCTCAGAGAGACTGTAGTCGTGGCTAAATTGTACCTTTACAATGGGATATAATGTTTACTGGTCTTCCCTCCCAAAAAACCCCCACTTTACTTGATGTTGTTTTCAATTTCTCACTTTCCTGTTTGGAGATTCGAAATATTAAATTGGGGATACTGAGCAATCCAAGTTTGTGCTACCACCCAGAAAAACAATATCCATAGAAGGACCAAGATATAAATTTAACTGGAGCTAGACAGGGCCACTTTGTCTATATGCTGCTGTGAGATCAATATGCTGAGGTGTTCTTGGAATTGATAAGTACATTGTCAGAAATTTAAATCTATTATAATTAGATGTGAAGTTTCAGAAGTAAGTCCTAGAAAGCAAAGAGTTACTAGTCTCCTTGTTTTATTAGTTATTTATTTATTGGTGAGGAAAATTAGCCCTGAGCTAACATCTGATGCCAATCCTCCTCTTTTTGCTGAGGAAGACCAGCCCTGGGCTAACATCTGATGCCAATCCTCCTCTTTTTAACTGAAGAAGACTGGCCCTGGGCTAACATCCGTGCCCATCCTCCTCTACTTTATATGGCATGCTACCACAGAATGGCCTGACAAGCAGTGCTTCGGTGCACGCCCGGGATCCAAACCTGCAAACTCTGAGCCACCAAAGTGGAGCACGCATACTTAACCGCTACGCCACGCGGCTGGCCCCTGGTCTCCTTCTTTTAACTGACGCTTAATTGTGAATTATTTTAATATTCATTGGATTAAGTTGATCTATCATTTCTAGTGCTACTAGTCTAGCTGATAAATAGAAGGAAACTAAATTCTCTCTAAAGAAGAAAATATCATCCAGAGCCTCAAATTATTTTTTTAATTTTTATGCACAATTTTACTGAGTCAAAAATGACAAGCAAGGCACAAGAAAAGACAAAACTTGACTGACTAAGAGAAAAAATGGCAATAGAAATAGACATGCAAAAGGTCGAGATAATGGACCTATCTCACATGGACACAAAAGTAGCCATGAATAATGTGTTAAAGGAATTAAAAGACAATGTAAAGAATTTTGGCAGAGAACTAGAAACCATGAAAAAGAATCAAAAGAAAAATTTAGAGGGAGTAACAACAGCAACATGGCTGAATAAGACATCCCTTGATTTTATTCCCCCCTCAACAACAATTTGACATCCTTCCACAGACAAAAGTGCCTTTTTGGGAGCTGTGGGATCCAATACCATACATCAAGTAATCTGGGAGGAGTTTTTCTCATCAGTTAGTGCTTTGGGTAATAGACATGCAGGCCTCAATCATAGCTATGGACCTTGCAGTGGCCCATGAACTGGCTCCAGCCCCTCTTGGCTATGGCCCAGGAGTGCCTGGAGAACACTGTCTTAGACAATCACCTATGGACAAGTGAGCCTTTGTGGAAGTCTAAGTTTCCAGTGAAGTTCCAGTATACCATTGGAGTAAAGAAAAAAATACAAGTTTGGATGCATTGGAGAGGGTTAGAGGAACCATTTGACTTTACCTTCATCACTCCTCCCCTACTGCAGCACCAACTTAAGGCCAAGAGAGATCCTCTTGGCTTGGCCTGTGATTTTTCCCTCAGGGTAAAGTGAGAAGGTGTGAGTGAATGCCTGGCTTCTCTAGCTATGCAGTACACTGCCCAAGAGACCCATTTCTCTCTCACCCCATCCAGAGTAATGAATTGTGAGCTGCATGCCTTGGGGGAAGGAAGTGGCTGGGAAGGTGGCATATAGGACTCTTGGAAATATTAAAGGAATACAAATCCTGCTAACTGCATTGCAGACTCCATCAAGAAGCCTGACCATGAGCCACTGGAGATGTGTCACCTGTGGACACCCCCAATTGACCCACAGGCACCCCTAACATGCCCTGAACCTCACACACACACCCACAACCCCATAGTTGGGTCCCTGTGAATGCTCCCAATGGCAGTGGTGAGAGCATGCTCTGACAGATAGTTAGTGAGCGTGTGCAGAAAGCCAGCCTGAATCTGCAGGCCTGGAGAGACCACAAACTTGAGCTTTAGTGACACCTTTGGGAAAGTGAAGAGGAGGTTGTAAGCACCTGGCCTGATACATTGCAGGATCAAGAGAAGGCATAAAACCTTAAGAACTCTGTTACAAGAGAGAGCAAGAAGCATGGAGTGGGCATATCCATAGAGGATCTGAGAAGGCCTCTGAATTCCTAGCAGGGCTGATGAAAGGTATTTCTCTCCTGAAGGCAGTTAGCAAAGATTGGAGGAGGTGACTGCTACTTCAAATGCAAAGACAGCAATACAAAACTTCAAAACATGGAAAATCAAGGAAATACGAATCACTAAAGGATCCCAATAATCTTCTAGTATGTGATCCCAAAGACGTGGAGAATTAAAAATAGCTATTTTAAGGAATCTCAATGAGCTACAGGAGAACACAGAGAGACAGTTCAACAAGACTAGGAACCAAACATACATACACAAAAATGAAAAGTTTAACAAAGAGATAAAAATCATAAAAAAGAACCAAACAGAAATTCTGGAGCTGAAGAATAAAAAGAATGAAATGAAAAAGCAATAGAGAGCATCAACAACAGAATGGATCAAGCATAAGAAAGAATCTGTGAGTTAGAAGACAGGGATTTTGAATTTATTCAGTCAGAGGAGAACAAACAAAAAAGAACACAAAAAAGTGAAGAAAGCTTATGTGATCTACAGGATACCATCAAAAGAAGCAATTTACAAATTATTGGAGTCCAAAAGGAGAAGAGAAGGAGAAGGAGGTAGAAAGTTTATTTAAAGAAATATGGTTGAGAACGTCCCAAATTTGGTGACAGATTTCACCATTCAAGTTCATGAAGCTCATAGGTCACCAAGCTAAATCAACTTAAAGAGGTCCTCTCCAAGACACATTATAATTAAACTGTCAAGAACGAAAGACAATGAGAGAATCTTAAAAACAGCAAGAGAAAGAAACTTGTTATTTAGAATGGAACCCCTATAAGGCTATCAGTGGATTTCTCAGTAGGAACCTTACAGGACAGGAGAGAGTGAAGTGATATATTCATAGCTCTGAAAGAGAAAATGGACAACCAAGAATACAGTATCTGGCAAAGATGTCCTACAGAAATGAAGGCAAGGTGAGGACTTGCTCAGACAAACAAAAGGTGAGTGAGGTCATTTCCACTAGACCTGTCTTAAAAGAGAAGCTGAAAGGAGTTGTTCAAGCAGAAATGAAAGGATGCTAATTAGTAACATGAAAATGTATAAAAATATACAACACACTGGTAAAGGCAAGTATAGTCAGATTCAGAACACTCTAATACCGTAACATGGTGGTGTATTAAACACTTAACTCTAGTATAAAGGTTATTAAAGGACAAGAGTATTAAAAATAACTATAGCTACAATAATTTGTTGATGGATACACGAGATAAAAGGAGTAACTTGTGACATCAAAAACATAAAAGGGGGGAATAAAGGGTAGAGTTTTTGTATTCAAACATAAGTTTTTATCAGTAGAAAATAAACTATGTACATATATAAGATGTTTTATGTAAGCCTCAAAGTAACCATAAAGCAAAAACCTACAGTAGATTCACAAAAGATAAAGAGTAGTGAATCAAAGCATACCACTATAGAAACTCATCTATTCACAAAGGAAGGAGCAACAGAGAAATAAAGGAACAAGAGAATTATAAAACAACCAGAAAACAATTTATAAGATGGCATTAGTAAGTCCTTTTCTATCAATAATTACTCCAATGTAAATGGATTAAATTATCTAATCAAAAGTCATAGTGGCTGAGTGGATTAAAAAAAAAGACCCAAGTATATGTCGCCCATAAAAGACTCACTTCAGATTTAAGAACACATATTGTCTCAAAGTGAAAGGATGGAAAAAGATATTCCATGAAAGTGGAAACCAAAGAAATTGGGGGTAGCTATACTTTCATCAGACAAAATTGACTTTAAACCAAATGTGTAACAAGAGTCAGAGAAGTTCATTACACAATGATGAAGGGGTCAATTCATCAAGAAGATATAACAGTTGTAAATATATATGCACTCACCATTGCAGCACCTAAATATATTGAGAAAATACTAACAAGCCTAAAGGGAGAAATAGACAACAATACAATAATAATAGAGGACTTTCCCACTTTCAACAAAGGATTGACTATCCAGACAGAAAACCAATAAGGAAAAGTTGGACTTGAACTATTCTTTAGACCAAATTGACAGAACATTCCATTCAACAGCAGAAGATACACATTCTTTTCAAGTGCATACAGAATATTCTGCAGGATAGATCATATGGTAGGTCACAGAACACATCTTAAAATTCAAGAAGATTGAAATCATACCAAGTATCTTTTCTGACCACAATGGTATGAAATTAGAAATCAATAACGGGAGGAAGCTGGAAAATTCACAAATACATGAAAATTAAACAAAACACACTTGGACAACCTGTGGGTCAAAGAAGAAACAAAAGGGAAATCAAATAATATCTTCAAACAAACAAAAATGAAAACGCAACATTCCAAAACCAATGGAATGCTGCAAAAGAGGCAAGCATAGTGATAAATGCTTACATTAATAAAAAAGAAAGATCTCAAATAAACAACATCATCTTGAACCTCAACTAACTGGAAAAAGAAAACCAAACTAAGCCCAAAGTTAGTAGGAGGAATGAGATAACAAAGACTTGTAAAAATGAAATTAAGACCAAAAAAACCAGATCATAATAGAAAAGATCAAGAAAACTAAGAACTAGCATTTTGAAAAGAGAAAGAAAATTGACAAACCTTTAGCTAGACTAACAGAAAAAAAGAAAGAAGACTGAAATAAATAGAATCAGCAACGAAAGAGGAGACATTAAAATTAATGCAACCGGATTATAAAGAATCATAAGAGACTACTATGAACAATTATATACTAACAAATTGAAATTGATAAATTCCTGGAAACATACAACCCAATAATACTGAATCACGAAGAGATAGAAAATTCAAATATACTAATAATGATTAAGGAGATTAAATCAGTAATCAAAAATCTCCCAACAAAGAAAAGCCCAGGACCAGACAGTTTTATTGGTGAATTCTACCAAACATTTGAAGAATGTTTACAGAATGTTTAAAGAATTCTTCTCAATCTCTTCCAAAAAACTGAAGAGGAGAGAACACTCTTAAACATATTTTACAAGGCCAAAATTCCATGACACCAAAGCTAGATAGATAAGGACTCTACAAGAAAAGAAAACTACAGGCCAATTACCCTGATAAATATAGATGCAAAAATTCTCAACAAAATATTAGCAAACTGAATTCAAGAGCACATGAAAAGGATCATACGCCATGACCCAGTGAGAAACCCCTGGAATGCAAGGATTGTTCAACATATGCAAATCAATAAATATGATACACTACATTGAAAGAATGAATAGTAAAAATCATATGATCATCTCAATTGATGGAGAAAATGCATTTCACAAAGTACAACATCCTTTTGTGGAAAACTCTCAACAAATTGGTTACAGAAGGAATGTACCTCAATAGAACAAAGGCCATATATGACAAGCCCACAGCTAGTGTGATTGTCCACATTGAAAGGGTGAAAGCTTTTCTTCTAAGATCAGGAACAAGACAAGAGTGCCCACTCTCACTACTCTTATTCAATGCAGTATTGGAAATCCTCGCCAGGAGACTCAGGCAAGAAAAAGAAGTAAAAGGCATCCAAATCAGAAAGGAGGTAATAAAAGTCTTGTTTATAGTTGATATGATCTTATATATAGAAAGTCCTAAAGATTCCACCAAAAAAATTGTTGGAACTAATCAATGAATTCAGTAAAATTGCAAGATACAAAATCAACATACAGAAGTCAATTGTATTTCTATATGCTAACAACAAAATATCTAAAAAAGAAATAAAGAAAACAATCCTGTTCACAATAGTATCAAAAAGAATAAAATATTTAGGAATAAGCAACCAAGGAAGTGAAAGATCTGTACACTGAAAACTATAAGGCTTTGATGAAAGAAATTAAAGAAGACATAAATAGATGGAAAGTTACCCTGTGTTCATGGATCAGAAGATTAATATTGTTAAGATGTCCTTACTACACAAAGCCATCTATAGATTCAATGCAATACCTATCAAAATTTCAATGGCATTTTTTCCAGAAGTGAAAAAAGCAACCCTATATTGGTATGGAATCAAAAAACGCTCCAAATAGCCAAAGTAATCCTGAAAAAGAAGAACAAAGCTGGAGTTATCACACTTACTGATTTCAAACTATACTATAAAGCTATAGTAATTAAAACAGTATGATGCAGGCATTAAATAGACATATAGACCAGTGGAAATACACTCGGTAGCCCAGAAATAAGCCCCTGCATATACCTACTATTTGTCAAGGGAGCCCAAAATATTCAATGGGGAAAGGATAATTTCTTGTAAATGGTGTTGGGAAGCCCAGATAATCACATGCAGAATGAAATTAGGCTCCTAACTTATATCACTCGCAAAAACGAACTCTGAATTAATTAAAGACTTAAATGTAAGATCTGAAACTATAAAACTCCTAAGAGAAAACAGAGAGAAAATGCTTTCTGACATTTGGTCTTGGCAATGATTTTTTGGATATGATACCAAAAGCACAAGCAACAAAATCAAAAATAAATAAGTAGGACTACATCAAACTAAAAAGCTTTGCACAGCAAAAGAAACCGTCAATAAAATGAAAAGCCAACCTACAGAACAGAGAAAATATGTGCAAATCATATAGCTGATAAGAGACTAATGTTCAAAATATATAAGGAATTCATACAATTCAATGGCAAAACCAAACAATCTGATTAAAAAATGAACAGAGGATCTGAATAGACATTTTTCCACAGAAGACATACAAATGGCCAATAAGTACATGAAAAGACACTTAACATCACTAATCATCAGGGAAATGCAAATCAAAACCACAATGAGATATTGTCTCATGCCTGTTAGAATGGCTATTATCAAACAGACAGGAAAGAAGTGTAGGTGAGGATGTGGAGGAAAGGGAATCCTGATGCACTGTTTTTAGGAATCTAAATTGATACAACCACCATGGAAAACAGTATGGAGTTTCCTCAAAAAGTTAAAATTAGAACTACCATATGATCCAGCAATTCCTACTCTGAGTATATACCCAAAGGAAATGAAATCAGGATCTCTAAGCGATATCTGCACTCTATGTTCATTGCATCATTATTCACAATAGGCAAGATGGTGTAGACAACCTAAGTGTCCATCCAGTGATGAATGGATAAAGATGTGAGATTATATACATACATATAAAAATTATTATTTAATTATTATTAACCAACTTTATTATTCAGCCATGATACAGAAGGAAATCGTGCCATTTGCTACAACGTGGATGGACCTTGAGGGCATTAGGGTAAGTGAAATAAGTCAGACAGAGAAAGACAAATAGTGTAGGATCTCACTCATATGTGGAATCTAAAAAAGCTAAACTAATGGAAACAGAGATTAGAAGAGTAGTTGTTAAGGGCTTGATGGTAGGGGGAATCTGGAGATGTTCTTCAAAGGGTATAAACTTCCAGTTATAAGATGAATAAGTTCTGGGGATCTAATGTACAGCATGGTGATAATATTTAACAATACTGAATTACATACTATCAAGTTGCTAAGAGAATAGGTTTTAAATGTTCTCAGCATAGAAAAGAAATGGTAATTATGTGAGGTGATGAAAGTGTTAACTAACACTATTTTGATTATCACTTTGCAATGTATAATTTTATCAAATCATCACATTTTATATCTTAAATTTACAGAATATTGTGTGCCAATTATACCTCAATAAATCTCAAAAATAAAGGAAAAGGCCAACTCCAAAAGCCATATACTGTATGATTCCATTTAAATGACAAAGATTATAGAAACGGAGAACATATTAGTGGTTCCCTGGAAATAAAGAGAGTGTAGAGATGGGAGGAAAGTGGATGTGGCTATGAAAGGAAACATGGGGAATTCTTGTGGTAATAGAAATATTCTGTATCTTGACAGTATCCAAGATAATATCCTGGTTGGTAAAGTTGTGCAAGATGTTACCATTCAGGTAAATTGGGTAGAATGTACATAGAATTTCTCTGTATTCTTTCTTACAACTGTGTGTTAATCTTTAATTATCTCAAAATATTTTAATTTAAAATACTAATTTAACTTGATTAACACACAATTTATTATTTTAATTTATAATTTAATTAAAATTTAGAACTGATAAAGAACTGAATTCAAGAAATTAATAGGTGGGTTTAACATCAGATTAGATAGCCAATAATCAAGAGAGTGCATCTTGTCCAATATTCCTGGCACATATTGGGAGATTCTCTCTGATTTGACCAGCTTAGTTTATGTGCCATATTGGTACCATTCAACGTGGGTAAAGAGTTGGGATACCAACCATTGGCCTAATATAGGTTATGTGCTTCTCTCCTGAAATTACAACTGTAAGATTTCCTGGAACCATATGGTTCTCCAAATATATATCAGAGTTTGTCAGGAAGAGAAAGTAGAATGTGGGAGCTGATGATGGATTCCAGGGTATGAAACCAAGAAATTTTCATCTCATTTGTTAATGAAGAAACAACGTAGAAATTATTGTGTCTCAGACAGTCAGCACAAGACATCTACTCCTTGAGCTTTTAATACATTATCACACACATATGCATGCACATGCAGGAGATGGGGGAAATTTCCTTATTTTGTGCTTACGGGAAAGGCTTAAAATGTTTATAAAAAGTCCTTCCATCTAGTAACTCACAACCTGCTATAGACTGAAAGTTTGTGTCCCTCCCCAAATTTATATGTTAAAATCCTAGCCTCCAAGGTAATGGTATTAGAAGATGGGACCTTTGGGAGGTGATTAGGTCATGAACGCAGAGCCCTCATGAATGGAATTAGTGCCCTTATAAGGAGGCTCCAGAGAGATCCTTTGCTCCTTCCACCATATGAGGTTATAATGAGAAGACCGCCACTGATGAGGAAACAGGCTCTCACCAGACACTGAATCTGCTGGCGCCATGATCTTGAACTTCCCAGCCTCCAGAACTGTAAGAAACAAATGTTTGTTGTTTATAAGCCATCTAGCTTATGATATTTTGTTATAGCAACCTGAACAGACTAAAATGCCACTTAACGATTCTATGCAATATAAGATTAAATTATCTTCTTTTCTGAGATAAGAAGGCATTATTAAGGGAGAAGAGAGAGACAACATGAAGCTTCTCAGAAAATGAGATATTCCAAAGGAATGAGGAATTTTAAAGTGCAGAGGATGAACTTCAGGGGTCTTTGTTAACCATGAAATGAGAGTATAGAAAGGCGAGTAGGTGTGGGAGACCATCCTGGGACAAAGGAATCTAAGCGTTAATGAGATACCACCTCACACCTCTCAGAATGGCTATTATCAAAAAGACAATAACAAGTGTTGGTGAGGATGTGGAGAAGAGGGAACCCTCATACACTGTTGGTGGGAATGTAAATTGATGCAGCCACTATGGAAAACAGTATGGAGGTTCCACAAAAAGTTAAAAATAGAACTACCATATGATCCAGCAATTCCACTTCTGGGTATTTATCTGAAGAAAACGAAAACACTAATTCGAAGAGATATATGCACCCCTATGTTCTCTGCAGCATTATTAACAATAGCTAAGATATGGAAGCAACCCAAGTTTCCATCAATAGATGAATGGATAAAGAAGATGTGGTATATTTATAAAATGGAATATTACTCAGACATAAAAAAGAATGAAATCTTGCCATTTGCAACAACATGAAGGGACCTAGACGGTATTATGCTAAGTGAAATAAGTTCAGACAGAGAAAGACAAATGCCATATGATTTCACTTAATATGTGGAATCTAAAAAACAAAACAAACAAACAAGGAAAACAAAACAGAAACAGACTCATAGATAGAGAGAACAAATTGGTGGGGAGGGGTGGAGGGGTGGGTGAAATAGGTAAAGGGGATTAAGAGGTACAAACTTCCAGTTATAAACTTAAAAAGTCATGAGGATGTAACATACAGCATATATAGTTAATAATATTGTAATAACTGTGTATGGTGACAGATGGTAACTAGACTTATCATGGTGATCTTTTCATAGTGTACACAAATATTGAATCACTATCATGTACATCTAAAACTAACAGGATATTGTATGTCAATTATACTTCAATAAAAATTTTCCCATCCCTCTGGGATTTATGCCACTTGGTTAAATCACCATCTCTCGCTCCTAGCTGCTGCCACACATGGCCTCTCGGGCATTCCTCCTCAATCATTAAATACCTGGATCAGAGTCTTGCTGAATGCTTCTTGTCCTCTCATCATCTTCAGTGACTTCAGAATCCACAAAAACACCATCAGGCACCCTACCCTCTTCCTTTGATGACTCCCTCACCTCCAGGGATGCTCACCTTCACCTTTGGAATCTTGTAGTCAACCGTCCAACTCTGTGGCCACAGTGTCCTTTCCTTCCAACTCTTTCACTCGATGGTTCTCAACACCTTTAATTTTAAACGTCATTGAAATATTTGAATTTGGAGAGGAAGTCATGTCGTATATTTTTATGAGAGATCTTGGTCAAAATATTGGATGTCTTTGATCATAATTTTTTAAAGTCCAATTTTAGTCCATATGTAGATATCGTTTTTTCAAAATAGTTCCAACTTGAAGTCTAGGGAATAATGCTCAATTGTAATCTGTAAGGACTTTTCCCTGGAGATTCTAAACTAATATACTCCTATTAGACTGCTTTTTTGTGGTTTGGCTTGGTACCAGGATCAAGCCTTCCTGTGATCCAGAATGTGGATGTTTACTCGAGTTCTGAGTCCTTCGCAAGTCGCAAAACAATGCAAACTGTTTTATTTATGTAAATTCTTTTCTTGGTAGAGTTTTCATAAATTTCTTAATTTTTCATAAATAAATATTTCATAAATATTGTCAAAGATGTCTATGTCCCCCAAAATGTTAAGCATCACGTATCTTGTTGAATGAATATTTGTATTGAACCATAAATTTTTCAGTTGTGCTTTAGATAGCCACCATTATAGTTAGTAAAAGATTAAGAACTTTGATGAGTTCATGGCAGGCAGGCATGGAATCCTGTCATTTAATTTAAAGGTGATTGATATAGTACTAAGAATGCTTTAGGATCTGGGACATAATTGCCTAGTTACTTTTCTGCCTTCCCTTTTACCCTGTACACTTCTTGGAGCAAGAGCTGTATCTTATTTACTAGTGTGTCCTTAACCCTACTCTACTATAAAAATGAATGACTAAGTCTGTAAGAAAGAAGTTGTTTTGTTATGGAAGTCAATCAATTATTTATATTCTGTCCCTATGTAAGAATGATACCGATTTAATAAAATATTTTTGAAAATATTTTATTTTACAGTGATTTGATTTTTTAAAAAAGTAAGGCAGCAGGGCATGAGAAAGGCTGTAATGCTTTATGGGTGATCTCAGAATAGAGGATGTGGAAAAGTAAAATACCTAGTAAAGAACCAGGCAGAGGTGTTAGGATGGATTAGGAGGCACAGTTGGATGTCTTCCCTTAGAATGGCAGAACTTCTGCGGAGAAAGTTATGCAAAAGTGTTACTAAATGGTAGATAAGGCTAAATTGGAATGAGAAACTGCTGTATTATTAATAGAAAAGTCCTACTGGAAATGCTCAGATGACATAGAAGGATTCTTCAAATTTTCCCTGTTGATCAAGTTAGCTTTGGAGATGAAAGATGCACCACTTGTCATTTACTGTGCCAACATACCCACAGCTAGCTCCCTCAGGGGGCATATAAAGGCAGGAGTCTCTTTTGGTAACATAGACTGGTGAACAGCAGCCGTTCCAGGCATAGATGGATGCCTGGCTCCATTAGGCACCCACTAGAAGCAAGTGATGGGTAGTGCATGGGGCAACCCAAGTGGGAGCACTGAGAGATTTCTTTGAGTTTAAGAGAGGCGTGAGTCTGGGTACATAAAATCTGCCAGTCTTGTTTAGGTAGCTTTTTTAAGATTATAATCAAGGATGAAGAGAGTATAGAAGAATGTAGAACAACAGGTTTTTTTTTGTTGTAGTGGTTGTTATTTCTTTGAAGGACCCAGCCTTTCACAGGATGTTCCTGGCCCAGAGGCAGAGAAATATATTTAAATTTAAATGAAAAATTTATGCTCATTCTGTGAGAATTTACATATATTTTGAATGATCTTGATCTTAAAATTTCTAATTTTTCTTCTACAGTTATAATAATCATAATAACTTACATTTTCCTCTTTAATTTTTTGTTATACATATAATCTCTACTTATTGTAACATGTCAAAACAACTGAGGTATACAAAGAAAATAATAATTGCCTCTTCACCTGTGATCCATTCTCTATGAGGTACCAATTTTTTTGATGTGTTTGCCAGCAATTTGATGTTTATTCTTTTATTAATTTTCCATTTTCTTTTCTATATATGTACAAATATATATGTATATATATATATCTATATATACATATTATGATTTCTTATTTCTGGTAATAGAATCATGCTCTGTAATTTTCTATTTTTTAACTTAATTTATCATGAACATCTTTTCAGGCCAATTAAAATAGATCTAACATGCTTTTCAATAGATGAATAATTTTAAATGGCATAGATGTGTCAATCGTTGTCTGATTATATGTAGTTTCTAGAACTTTTTTTCCATTACAAACAGCATTGTAGTAAACTTTCTTTCACGTGTTATTTTAATGTACTGTGTTTTTATTCACATGAGATAGATTCTTGAGTGGAATTGCTCTACAACAGGGCATGTGCATTTTAGATTTGATTAGTCATGGATGGACTATTCTAAAGAGATTTTAGCAATTTATAGTCTCACTAATGAGGTTTGAGAGCATCTATTTCTCCATAGGTCCACCTGCACTGGATAATATCCTTTATTCTTGCTGAATTAAGAATTTAAAAAAAGCCATCTGATAGAATTGGTATTTCTGTGATTGCCTAGTGAGATTACAGATCTTTTTTGTAATGCTTATTGGCTATTTGTATTTCTTTTATAGCTGAATTGGTGCTTCATATCCTTTACCCATTTTCCTACTGGGATGCTTTTATAGTCTTATTTTGTTTTTGTGACTTTTGCCACGTAGAGTTTTAAATTTTAATGTTGTCGTGTCTGTCAGCAATGCCCTTTAAGAATTCCAGGTTTTCTTTCTAATTTAAGATGTCTCACTTCAATCTGAAATCTGAATTATATAACATTCTTCTTTACTTTCTTATAGTGTTTGTATACTTCTATTTTTAAATTTTATTTTATAAAATTGTTTAAATATATAGAAAAGTAGAAAAAGTTAGGAAATTTCTTCTTTTTCCTTAAAGAAACAAATCATTGTAGATATAGCTAAAGCGTCACTTTTTCATGCCTTTTTATTCCTACCCAGTTTGGAAATTACCATCATCCTGAAGTTGGTATGAAGATAGAAAACTCTAGGCAACAGAAAGTTCGAGCCAGTATATAGTCCCTGCGTCAGAATAAGCGAGTCATCAGACTTTTATTCTGCTTCTTCCTCTTCCTCACTTCAGGTTAGGATTCTGTTAACAGCACTTTTTGTAGTTTATCTTCTATCTGTTCCTTTTTTGCATTCTCTCCGTCATTGTCTTATGGGGCTACTTGACCTAAGACAGCCTATATTGCATCTGGGATAGGATCATATTTTCATTTTATTAATTCATTTTTACTGTGAATTATAACACACATAGAGAAAAGTGTATAAAATCTAAATATGCAAATAAATGAATTATTGAAAAGTAAACACACATGGAAACACCACTCAGATCAGGAAATAGAGAGTTGCCAGAACCTCAGAAGCCTGTCTTACAGCCTTGCTTTCCCAATCACAACTCCCCGTTTTCCCTTTTCACCAGGAAAGCAGTACTATGATAATTATTTCCTTGCTTTTCTTATACCTTTCTAGCTAAGTGTGCATTCTAAAAATATAGTTTAGTTCTACTTGTTTTTGAAGTTTGTATAAATGGAATCACAAAGTGTGTTTGTTTTGTGTATGCCTAACTTTTTTCTTTTTAGAGATTCATCCATGTTGCTATCCTGTAGTATAGTACAATCTACTTCCTTATGGACCAGAACTTAGGTTGTTTCCCGTTTGGGTCTATTACGAAAAATTCTGCTATGAAAATTCTTGTGTATACATTCAGGTGACCACAAGCACACACTTATGTAGGGTCCACATCTAGTGGAAATACCAGGTGATAGAGTATGTGCATATTTTAAACTGTTCTAGGTAATGCCAAACTTTTTTTTTTGGTGAGGAAGATTGGCTCTGAGCTAACACTCGTGCCCATCTTCCACTACTATATATGTGGGACGCCTGCCACAGCATGGCTTGACAAGCGGTGCATAGATCTGCGCCTGGGATCCAAACCTGCAAACCCCAGGTTGCTGAAGCAGAGCACGCGAACTTAACCACTATGCCACCGGGCCAGCCTGAATGCAAAACTTTTTTGCCAGAGTAATTGTACCAATTTAACCCTCCTATCAACAGAATATGCAAGTTTCTCTTGTTTCATACCCTTTCAAACACTTGATATTGTAAGAAGTTTTAATTTTAGCCTGTCTGATGAGTGTGTACAAATTTTAATTTGCATTTCCTTCATTACACAAATGACATTGAATACCTTTATTTACATTTATTGATGATTTGGTTACCTTCTTTTATAAAGTACCTATTTTATTCTTTTGCTCAACTTTTGTGTTGGGTTATCTTTTACTTATTGATTATATATACATGCATACATACATATAATCATACATGCATATTCTGGATACAGGTGATTTGTTAGCAGAATGTGTTCTTTTGTCAATGCAATTTCTTACTGTTAATGTGGAACAGTTTATCATTCTTTTTCTTTTTGTTAGTGTTTTTGTGTCTTATCTGAAAACGTATAAATTTGCCCATATTTACTTTTTATTATTTCACGTTTCTTATTTAATCCTGTAATTCACTTGGAATTGATTTTTGTGGAATTGATTATATTTTTCTCTGTTTGATTAGGTTCAGTTTCTGTAGATTTATCTTTTTCTTTTGTTTGGACAGTTCCCTGTTTCTTCATTTTGTTTAACTTTCTGTGTTGGTTTCTGCACGTTAGATAAAACAACCACCTCTCCTAGTCTCCACAGACGGGCCTCGCATAGAAGATGAACATTGCCAATCAGCCCAGCCTGAGATTCTGGGTGCCTCTCAAAAACCTTTGTCCTTGTCTCAACTGCTGTCTCTGTTCTTTGTGGCCCCCAGAAGATTAGGGTGTACCATGTTCCTTCAGGCCTCAAAGGAGAGAGAAAAGCCCACAGGCTTGTTCTGTCTCCTGGAGGACTGCCAATTGCCTGTCCTGTCAGCTCCCTGTTGTAGGCTAATTGGAAGCACCAAAAATTGGGCAGCAGTTGGGAAGGTTGGGATGTTGTCTATGCAATCTTAGCCCATATCAGCAAGAAACCGGGAGCTGGGTGTTTTTGCCTACTTGCTCTGTGCTGAGTCACTGTGGATAGCTCTGGGAGTTCTTGCTACCATTTCTTTTGTTGTCTGAGGTCCTGGGGCATTCATGAATACTGAGCTCTCAGTTCCCAGAGCTCGGTTATTTAGGAGCCAGTCCCTTGTGTGGCAGCCGTAGAATTAGGGGCACTAGATTTGTGGACAATTTCTCTCAGGGAGAAGCTGGAGACTTTGTTTTATTGCTGAGACAAACCAGGGGGAGAAGGCCCAGATAGTTCCCGTATAGCCATTCAGGCTCCCAGAGGACTGCTACTTATGTGCCTTGTGAGCTCTCAGATGCAGCCTAATTAGAGGCATGACCCTTGGGCAACATCTAGGAAATTATGCAGTCACACCCCTTCCAGGGAGAAACTGGGAGCCTTGCTTTTTTGCCAGCTCCCTCTGCACTGAGCCCAGGGAGACAGCCAAAGGAAGTGAGAGCATTTCCCTTTAAAACTACCTCTTTGTTTAATGTGGTTCCCCGGGAGCTGGCAAATGCTGAGCCCTGTTGGCTCTCAGAGCTAGGTGATTTGGGAGCCTGTCCCTCCAGAGGCAGCCATAAATGTCGGAGTGCTAGATGTATGGACAAGCTCCTTCCAGACAGACGCTGAGGACTTGGTTTTACAGCTGGAACAAAGCTTGGGGGAGAAAGTGGGGAAGTGCCTACAAGCCCCTGATTTCATGCTCCTGGAGAAACCCAGTCAGCTCCTAGATGCAGGCTTGTTAGAAGCCTGACCCTCCGGCAGCAGCTGGGAAAGTATGCAGTCGAAACCCTTCCAGGGAGAAACTGCAAGCCTTGCCTTATTGCCTGCACCCACTGCACTGAGCCTGGGGGAGGGCTGTGGGAAGTGCTTCCACTTCTGTTTCAAAGTGCCTCTTGGTTTAATGTGGTCCTGGAGGACTCCCGATTGTCAAGCCCATTGGTTCTCAGATCTAAGTGATTTTGGAACTGGTGCCATGGATAGCGGTCTTAAATGTTAGGATGCTACGTGTGTGGTCCAAACCCTCAAAATTTTAGCCTGTGTATTTATAAGTGTAATGGCCTGAAATTACGTTTCTCATATTGTCTTTTAGGTTTTGGTGTCAAGTTTATGCTAGCTTTAGGAATGATAAGTCACATCATCCCTCTTTTCCTTTTCTCTTGGAGAATTGTATACAATTGGCATTTTTCTTCTTTATATATCTCACTTCCCAGGAAATTAATCTAGGCTTGGAATTTACTTGTGGGAATGTTTTTAATTAAAGGATTCAATTTTTAAAAGTTTTTAGACTATTTAGGTTTTCCATTTCTTCTTATGCTGGTTTGAGTAAGTTGTGTTTTCTACAGATCTGTCATTTTATTAAAAATTTTAAAATTTCCATTTTATTAATATATATATTTTTCCTTCCTTCAAATTCTATTTGTTTGAGGGGTTAAGGGAGTAAATCTATCTTCTGATTTCAGTCTTCTAATTTAAGGCTATAATTGTTATCCGAATAGTATTTTAGCTGTATCCCACAGTTTTTGAAATATAACATTTTTGTTTTTATTCAGTGCAAAATATGTCCAATTTTCAAGTATTTCTTCTTTGCCTCAAGAATTATTTAGGTCCATATTTCTTAATTTCAAAAAGCATGGTGTATTAGTTCCCTGGAGCTGCCATAATAAAGTACCACAAACTGGATGGCTTAAACAACGGAAATGTACCGTCTCAGCGTTTCAGAGGCTAGGAGTCTGAGATCAAGGTTTTGGCAGGTTCGTTTTCTTTTGAAAGACACGAAAGCTTTTCTCCTAGCTTTCGGTGGTTTGTGGTAAGCTTTGGCATTGCTGTGCTTGTAGATGCCTCTCTCCACCCTCTGCCTTCATCTTAACGTGGCGCTCTCCCTGTGTGAGTATGTTTGTGCTCAAACTTGCATTTTTTTATAGGGACACCAGTCATATTGGATTAAGGTTCACCCTAATGACCTCATCTTAACTTGGTCATCGGCAAAGCCCCCAATTTCCGAAGAAGATCACATTCACAATTGTTGGGGGTGAAGACTGATTTAGACTGAATGTGTCCCTCTAAAAGTCACATTTTGAAACCTAATTCCCATTGTGATGTTATTTGGAAGTGGGACTTTTGGGTGATAATTAGGTTATGAGGGTGGAGCCCCCATGAATGGGATTAGTGCCCTTATAAAGAGACCCCAGAGAGCTCCCTCACCCCTTCCAACCATGTGAGGACACAGCGAGAAGATGGCTCTCGATGAACCAGGAAGTGGGCCTTCATCAAACACTGAATTTACCAGCCCCTTGATCTTGGACACCCCAGCTTGTAGAACCATGAGAAATAAATCTCTCTTGTCTATAAGCCACACTGTTTATGATATTTTTGTTATAGCAGCCTGAATGGACTAAGACAGAGTTCAACATCTTTTGGGGGGAGACACAATTCAACCTATATATACGTATGAGGAATTTATTTTTTACATTATCTTTTTGTTATTGATTTTCAACACAATTTCATCTGAGAATAAAATCGAGATGATATCTATTCTTTAACATATGAGACTTGCCTTTTGGCTGGTTTGTGATAATTTTAGGTAAACATTCCATGGATTCTTGAAAAGAATATCTATTTTACACTTGTTGGATGCAGTATTCTACAGACATCTATTAGGTCAAGGTTGCTAATCATGTTAAAAATTTCTGTATCCTGACAGACTTATTTTTCAGCCTTTTCTCTCCCTTGCTGAGAGATGTATGATAAAATTTACTGTGACTGGAGATTTATCTTATTCATTTACTGAATTGTATACATGTTATTAGATGTGCCCTTAGAATTTTATAATTTCGGGATGATATTTGAATATTTTATAAGTAAGAAATGACTTTCTTGAGGCTGGCCTGGTGGCGTAGTGGTTGGGTTCATGCACTCCACTTCAGCAGCCTGGGATTTGTGGGTTTGTATCCCGGGCGTCAACCTATGCACTGCTTATCAAGCCATGCTGTGGCAGGCGTCCCACATATAAAATGGAGGAGGATGAGCAGATGTTGGCTCAGGGCCAATCTTCTTCAGCAAAAAGAGGATTGGTAGCAGATGTTAGCTCAGGACTAATCTTCCTCACACACACACACACACACACAAAAAGTAATGACTTTCTTTATGTTTAATAAAGCTTAAATGTCTTAGTATCTATTTTGTTTGCTGTTAATATAGCTATACCAGATTTCTTTTGATGAGTAATTGTTCTGATTATACTTTTCCATTCTTTTATTTTCAACATTTGTGTATTCTTATTTTTATATGTCTTTTGTAATGTGCATATAGTTTGAATTTTTACTGACATTCTTTTTCTTTCAATTTCACCATTTAGTTTATTATATTTAGTGTAATTACTGACATAGTTGGATTAAAAGCTGTCAAATTATTTTGTTCTATTTGTCTCACCCATCTTATTTACTTATTTATTTTTTTAATCTTGCATCCTACCTATGTTTACATTGGTTATGTTCTTTTATCATTAAATTTTCTACTTCTACTAGTTTGGAAGTTACTGGCTCTTTTTCTATTTTTTTTAATAGTTCCCATAAAAATTACAACATATGTCATGGTCTTATCTAATTTAATGTTAGCTGATAACTTTTGTTCTCTTTTTGGAATACAAGGGCCTTAGAACACTTGTAATCACTTAAACTCCTTCCTGAAATATATGTAGAATTTTAAATCTATTTTATAAATCCTACAAGACATTGTTTTATATAGTACACTTCTGTTTAGATATAGTCACACATTTATCACTTCTTAAATCATTATTCTTTCATATGGGATGATTTTCTGTCTTTCAGGAGCATATTCTAAAATGTTTTGTAATGTATGCCTGTAAAGGCTAATTACTTCAGTTTTGCTTAGTTGAAAATGTCTTTATCTTACTCTTATTCTTTATTATGGTTAATTTTGTGTGTTCACTTGACTGGGCCATAGCGTGCATAGATATTTGGTCATACATTATTCTGGGTGTGTCTGTGAAGGTGCTTTTGGATGAGATTAATATTTCAATCAGTAGACTGAGTAAAGCAGATTACCTTCCCTAATGTGGATGGGCCTCATCTAATCAGTTGAAGGTCTGAATGGAACAAAAGGGCTAACCCTTCTGGGAGTAAATGAGAACTCCTCCTAACTGCCTGCCTTGAGCAAGGATATCAGTCTTTTCTGGCCTTCGGACTTGAATTGAAACCACACTCTTTTTGGGTCTCCAGTCTGCTGGCTTTTGTACTGAAACTTGCACCATCGGCTTTCCTGATTTTCAGGCCTTTGGACTCAGAGTGTAACTACACGTTTGCCAACTGTATGTCTTGGGGCTTCTCAGCTCCCATAATCTCATGAGTCAATTCTTTATAAGAAATCTCTTTATATATTTCTAGCCACCCAAATGATGTGAAGTCAGGTTGCACTTTGTGTAAGAGGTGGTTACTTTTCTTTTGCCTCTGCTCTTACAATACATTCCTTCAGGACTTAAAACATGGGTGACTTTTACTGTAGGCTCACCCAGAACTCTGATTTTTCACTCTAAAAGTATGGTTTAATCTTTCAGTTGCCTCTTTTTTTAAATCAGCATATGCTCCTATGTAAAATCACCTTGATGTCAGGGCTTAACTTTATGAGTTCTTATTATCTCCTTATCATATTAGTTATCTATTGCTGTGTAACAAGTTACCTCCAGAGTTGGCTGCTCAAAAGGACAAACATTTATTATCTCAGTTTCTGTGGATCAGGACTTTGGGCATGGCTTAAATGGATGCCTCAGCCTCAAGGTCTCTCCCAGGGTTGCAATCAAGGTGCAGGCAGAGGCTACTTTCATCTGCAGGCTTGACTGGGGGAAGAATTGCTTCTAACTTCACTCACACGGTTGTAGACAAGATTCAGCTCCTTGTGAGATGTTGGACTGAGGGCCTCTTTTCTCACTGGCTGTTGACTGGAGGCCTCTTTCACTTCTTTACCATGTTGGCCTTTCCACAGGGCAGAATACAACATGGAGGCTGGCTTCTATCAGTGATATCAAGAGAAAGAGTGAGCAAGAAAGGACGAGGAAGATGGAAGTCAGAGTCCTTTTGTAACCTAATCTTGGAAGTGACATTCCATCATTTTTGCTCCACGCTATCCTTAGAAGTGAGTGAATAAATAGGAAAGGATTACATAAAAGCATGAATACCAGGAGGCAGGGATCATTGGGAGCCATCTTAGAAGTTGCCTACCTTACTCTTGGATTTTGTTTGGGAAGTTCCTTACTAATTTGTTAGATCTTCATTGACTTTAAGAACATTTAAAAAATATTTCATTGGCCTTTTTCTTTTTTCTATTTTCAAAAGTCTGGAACCCTTAGTTCACCATTACCATATTCTAAACAATGTGTACATTTTCCCCTCAGAAAGAGAGAAACAAAGAACAGGCTTCTGCATTTCAAAAGACTATGTTCTCTTGGGCACTGGAAGGAACTCTTGGATTGAAATTTTATGATAGATTTTGGAGAATGCAGATGAATTAAGAGCATGAGTCATTCCCTAAACCAAGTCTTGAATAAGGTAGAGACAGAGAGAGCATGTAGGAGTGAAGGAAGGACAACAGCTTAGATAGTGGTGAGTCACTGTTTCTATCTCCAATCCTGGGATTCATATAATTGGAGGGGAGGGAAATGGAAGCAGGTGGTGGAGGACAGAAACTCTGGAGAGAGTTCGAGAGCACAGTACACTAGTGTTTCCTTATGTGAGTGGGGCTCCAAGAGGTGGCGAGACCTTAGCACAGCATTGATTGCATAGTTTTCTTTAGTAGAGAGACCTGAGATCGTCTCACAGCGTTGGTTCCACTTTCCTCTCACAGGTTCTGCAGCAGGGGAGGGGAGCAGTAGTAGAATCCCTGTATGGCTGAGATCAGAGATATTCCCACCTGAATTTCTGGTAAGCTAGAATGATGCCTGAGCAGCAGAATTATCCCATGCACTGAAAAATGAGCCTCACCCAAAGAGTTTTAAGAACTTTATTAAGGCTAAGAGGCAACTCAGCAGTTATACATTGACTAGTGACTGAAGACCAAGTAGAAATGAGGATGTGTTAGTAATGTTAACATAATCAATGCTCTCCCAGATGCCTGGCCACTGCTTAGCAACTCTGGAACTTACAAGGAACTTGGAGAAAAGAGGAGTAACTCTGAATTGACTAAATTTAAGTTTCTATGACCAGATGGAATGAGTTTCATTAATAGGAATTAAGTTCATTTATAAAAAAAATAAAGTTATACTTTTGCAAATAGTGCCTAGTGGACTGATAGTCATATCCTTTACATGACTTGAACTCCATTATGCCAAAATATCTCTTTATTGACTCTACCTCCACTCGCGACCTACTTTCTCTTCTGGCCTCTCTAGTTTAGTGAGCTGTGTTGCTAACTATCTCTTTGCCAGCTTTGAAATCTCAGTATCGTCTTTCATATCTTCTCATTATATCATATGGCCACTAGATTGTGTTGATGCTACTTCTGAAATCCATCCTGAATCTCTTCTTTCTTCTTAGTCCTCACTACCAGTGTTCCAGTCCTAGATTACTGAAATATAACAATGTTGCATAACTGAATCATATGGAATTTCTGTTTTTTGAGGGGAAGGGTGCAGGGGGAGGGTGAAACGAGTAAAGGGGCACATGTGTGCAGTGACTGATGGCAACTAGACTTTCAGTGGTGAATACCATGCTGTCTATATAGAAGTGGAAGCATAATGATGAAATTTATATAATGTTATAAACCAATGTGACCTCAATAAAAAAAAATGTTGCATAAATATATTGTGTTTATATAAGATTGTCTATCTCATAAACAGAAAATATACCTTATTTTCAAAACCACATGAAATTTTAACAAACATCAATGTTATCTTAGACCACAAAAAATGATTCAATAAATTCCAAAAAGTTATAGGACAGATCACATTCTTTGATCCCATGAAATTACAGTTAACACATGTGGAGCTTACATTGAGTTCAGGAGCATTTAAGAAATTTACATATATTCACTCATATAATCCTCATAACTCCATGATGTAGGTACTATTGTTATCTCATTTTATAGATAAGGAAATTGAAGCAGAGAGACTAAAGAACTTTCCCAAGTTCAAACAGTTAATAAGCGATGGGGCTAGGATATAGTACTATAGATGAAACAACCATGTGGTTGTGGATACAAATTGAGGAAATTAAAGTAAAAGTGCACACACGAAAATAGACTGCAAATCTTTATAAAATTTATATTTACTTTAACCTGACCATCTAAACATATAATTATCATGAATTTCCTTTATTCATCATGTTAATTATTCTTAAATAGACAATGGAGTTTTAAACATTTTTAGTTTCTTTTCCTGGAGTCCGAAGAAGATGGAGTTAGACTTTTCACCACTTCCGTCTTTTCTTCAATTCAATCTTCTTCGCTCTGCAGCAGATGCTCCAGTCAGCACAGAATCTAACTGCGTATTCATCATCATTGCACTTCATTCTGCAGTTATAGTATCTTGAAGGACATCCCTCATTAAAAAATAAGCTTCTGGCTTTGAAAAGAGAGAATATTATATTACATTACTTATTTATATATTTTAATGTCTAAAGTGTTTCGTAATAAATTAAAACAGAGAATAATAGCAAAAAAGAATGCAGGAGAGAAAAGTAGAGATATTTAATCAAGATAAATCAGGATTTCTTCTATAAAGAGAGTAGATAAATGAGGCAGTAGCTGAAAAGGGGAAGAGTTTTTGATGAGAACTGTTACAGAATATTTCTTTCTAAAATGAATGATCCATTTAGGGGTAAGGATTCATGATACAAGAAAGAATGTTTAATTTCAGAGATGAAGTCCTTAAAAAGTGAGTGGGGATGAAATCTTGTGAATAAGTAGAGGGGTTAACCTTAAATCAGAGAATGAAGAGGAGCAGAGTAAGATGAAATTAAGTGAAGATATATGGTGGTGGGGAGATGGGGAAGTTATTTCTTGTTGCTTTTACTTTCTTGGTGAAATAAAAAAAAAAATCACCAATTGAGAATGAGAACGGGACAGGGGGAGTTGGGTCTTGGTTCCAACTTTCCAGTGTATTGAGGCTCAAAACTTCACTTTACTGAGGAAGTTTCTGAGATCTGCACAAGGCCCCATAAGCCATAATCTCTCACTTCGGTTTCTGGTTTTCTCTTTCTCCCTCTCTCTTTCTTACACACACACACACACACACACACACACACACACACACACACACAGAGGCATTTTCTTCTATTCTTTGCCCCTCAGAAAACTTCTGTTTTATGGTAATCATTTCCTTACTTATTAAAAATAGTTTTAATACCTGAGTTTTCATCCCTAGACACTATAGTTTTTTCTCATTACAATTTTTGATATTCCCGTTAAATCTACAAGTCCTTCCCAAATCCTTTTCTTACAATTTTTATGTTGAAGAAGTTGAGATGTTTAACCTGTAGTGTTTCCCACAGTTTACATTTTTCTGATTACATACTCTTGGAGAATTCAGCATGTTCCTGTGTCCTCTGTATTTTCAGCAAATTGGCAGCTGGATTTAGAGGCGTGGTCAGACTCATGTTTGATTCCTTTAGCTAGCTGTACTGTAGTTGGTGTTGTGTGTGTGTGTGTGTGTGTGTGTGTGTTTTATCAGGAGGCCCACAATGTCTGGTTGTCTCTCTTTTTGAGATGATAGCAGCTATTGATGCTCAATGACTAGATTCATTAATACAATGGGAGTTGTATATTAATGATTCTGTAATTATATAATATCTTTCATTGTTAATTGTACTACTTTAATAAAGAGACATTTTCTCTAATCTGTTTTTGTTTTTTTCACCACTTTTTTATGATATGACTGATGTGCAAAAAGCTATACATGTTTAATGTATACGACTCAAAAAGTTTGGGGACAAGTATACACCTATGAAACCATCACCACCATCAAGGCCACAGGCATATTCATCACCTACCAAAGTTTCCTCCCACCTCCATTATTATTATTATTATTATTATTATTGGTAAGAATACTTAGCATAAGATCTATCCTCTTAGCAAGTTTTAAGTGTACGATACAGTCTTGTTAGCTATAGGCACTTTGTATATAGTAGAACTTCAGAACTTATTTATCTTGTGTACTGAAACTTGTCCCCTTTGACTAAACACTCCCCATTTCCTCCATTCCTCAGCCCTAGGTAACCACCATCCTACTCTCTATTACTGTGAGAAATCATTGCCAAGACCAATGTCATGAAGCTCTTCTTCCATGTTTTCTTCTAGGAATTTTATAGTGTCAGATCTCATGTTTAAATCTTTAACGCATTTTGAATTTTTTTAATTTTTGAATATATAGATTTTTCTCTATATATGTACTCGTTTGCATGTGGCTATCCAGTTTTCCTAACACTGTTGAAAAGACTGTCCTTTCTCCATTGTGTATTCTTGGCACTCTTGTCGACTATCAATTGATTCTATGTGCGTGGGTTTATTTCTGGGCTCTCTATTCTTTTCCATTAATCTACGTCTGGTTTTATGTCAGTACTTTACTTTTGAAATTACTGTAGCTTTGTAATAGTTTTTGAAATCGTGAAGTGTGATGCCTCCAGTTTTGTTCTTCTTGCTCAAAATTGTTTTGGCTGCTCAGGGAATTTTGTGTTTCCATATGAATTTTAGGATCTTTCATTCTTTTTAATATTTTTTTATCTTTGTTTTAAATTAAAAAAAAATGTTTTAGGATTGTTTTTTCTATTTCTGTAAAAAATGACATTAGGATTTTCATAGGGATTTTATTGAATCTGTAGATTTCTCTGGGTAGTATGAACATTTTAACAATACTAATTCTCTCAATCCATGAATACAGGCTACTGTTCCATTTATCTGTGTCGTCTTTAATTTCTTTCATCATTGTTTTGTAGTGTTCAGTGTACAAATCTTTCACCTCCTTGGTTAAGTTGTATTCCTAAGTGTTTTATTTTTTTGATGCTATTGTAAATGGTATTGGTTTCGTAATTTCTTTTTTAAAATAATTTGTTGTTAGTGTATAGAAATGTAACTGCTTTTTGTATGTTGATCTTATATTCCGTAACATGTTGAATTCTTTTATTAATTCTAACAGTTTTTTTGGTGGCATTTTAGGGTTTTCTCCATATAAAATCATGTCATCTGCCCTTGGAGATAAATAACTTTTCCTTTTAATTTGGATACTTTTTATTTCTTTTTCTTACCTAATTGCTCTGGCTAGGACTCCCAGTACTATGTTGAATAGAAATGGCAAGGGTAGGCATCCTTGCCTTGTTCCTGATCTGAGAGGAAAAGCTTTCAGTTTTTTACTACTGAGTATAAATGAAGAATTTCTTTTCACATTTTTTGTAAGGCAATTCTACTGGTGACACAGTCCCTCAAGTTTTGTCTTAGAAATTATTTTATCAATCAGACAGAGAAAGGAAATACTGTATGTTATCATTTATATGTGGAATCTACAAAAAGTTAAACTCGTAGAAACAGAAAGTAGAATGATGGTTACCAGGGGCTGAGGGGGTGGAGGAAATGGGGAGATGTTGGTCAAAGGGTACAAATGTCCAGTTATAAGATGAATAAGTTCTAGTAATCTAATACACAGAATGGTGATTATAGTTAATAATACTATATTATATACTTGAAAATTGCTAGGAGAGTAAATCTTAAATGTTCTCACCACAAAAAATAAATGGTAATTATGTGCCGTAATGGAGGTGTCAGTTATGGTGGTAATCATTCTGCAATATACACATGTATCGAATCAACATGTAGTACACCTTAAACTTACACAATGTCGTATGTCAATTATATCTCAATAACGCTGGAAAAAATAAAATAAAATTTATGTTTAGAAAAGATAAAACAAAAACAAAGTTTATTACCAGCATTTCTCAGCTATGTTCCTTAATAAGCAGTATATGAGGGTTCTCTTTTCTCCACATCCTCTCCAACACTTGTTGTTTCTTGTCTTGTTAATTATAACCATTCTGACAGATGTGAGGTGATATCTCATTGTAGTTTTGATTTGCATTTGCATAATAATTCGTGATGTTGAGCATCTTTTCATGTGCCTGTTGGCCCTCTGCATATCTTCTTTGGAAAAATGTCTCTTCATATCCTCTACCTATACTTTGATCAAGTTGTTCATTTTTCTGTTGTTGAGTTGCATGAGTTTTTTATGTGTTTTAGAAATTAACCCCTTGTCAGATATAAGATTTGCTAGTATTTTCTCCTAGTTGGTGTGTTCTTTTTTTGATGATCTCCTTTGCTGTGCAGAAACATTTTAGTCTGATGTAGTACCATTTGTTTATTTTTTGTTTCTTTGCCTGAGTAGACATGATATTCAAAAAAATACTGCTAAGACCGAAGTCAAAGAGTGTACTGCCTATATTTTCTTCTAGGAGTTTTATGGCTTCAGGTCTTACATTCAAGTCTTTAATCCATTTTGAGCTAATTTTTGTGTATAGTGTAAGATAATGGTCTATTTTCATTCTTTTGCACATGGCTGTCCAGTATTCCCAACACCATTTATTGAAGAGATTTCCTTTTCTCCATTGTATGTTCTTGGCTCCTTTGTCAAAGATTAGCTATCCATAGATGTGTGGTTTTATTTCTGAGATTTTGATTCTGTTCCATTGATCTGTGTGTCCTTTTTTTTCTGCAGTACCATGCTGTTTTGATTACTTTAACTTTGTAGTATATGTTGAGTTCAGGGAGTGTGATCCCTCCAGGTGTTTTTTTCTCTCAGGAATGCTTTGGCCATTCAGGGTCTTTTGTTGTTACACAAAAATTTTAGGATTCTTTGTTCTATTTCTGTGAAGAATGTCACTGGGTCTGTGATTGGGATTGCATTGAATCTGTAGATTGCTTTATGTAATATGGACATTTTAACTATGTTTATTCTTCCAATCCATGAGCATGGAGTATCTTTCCATTTCTTTATGTTTTCTTTGATTTCTTTCAATAATGTCTTATAGTTTTCAGTGTATAGGTCTTTCACCTTCTTGGTTAAATTTATTCCTGGGTATTTCATTCTTTTTATTGCAATTGCAAATGGGGTCGTATTCTTGATTTCTCTTTCTGCTAGGTCATTATTAGTGTATAAAATGCAACTGATTTTTGTATGTTGATTTTGTACCTTGCAACTGTACTGTATTTATTGATTATTTATAATTGTTTTTTGGTGGATTCTTTAGGGATTTCTGTGTATAAAATCATGTCATCTGCAGTTAGTGAGTTTTACTTCTTCCTTTCCAACTTAGATCCCTTTTATTTCTTTTTCTTGCTTAATTGCTATGGCTAAAACTTTCAATACTATGTTGAGGAAGAGTGGTGAAAGTGGGCATCCTTGTCTTGTCCTGTTCTTAGAGGAATAGCTTTCAGTTTTTCACCATTGAGTATGATGTCGGCTGTGGGTTTGTCATACATGCCCTTTATTACATTGAGGTACTTTCATTTGATACCCATTTTATTGAGAGTTTTTAATCATAAATGGACATTGGATCTTGTCAAATGTTTTCTCTGCATCTATTGAGATGATCATGTGATTTTTATTCTTCATTTTGATAATGTGGTGTATCACATTGATTGATTTGTGGATGTTGAAGCATCCCTCGAATAAAACCCACTTGATCATGGTGTATGGTCCTTTTAAGGTATTGTTGTATTCGATTTGCTAATATTTTGTCGAAGATTTTTGCATATACATTCATCAATGACATTGGCCTGTAATTTTCCTTTTTTGTGTTGTCCTTGTCTGGTTTTGCTATCAGGGTAATGTTGGCCTTGTAAAACGAGTTAGGAAGTGTTCCATCCTCTTCAATTTTTTGGCAGAGTTTGAGAAGGATAAGTATTAAATCTTCTTTGAATGTTTGGTAGAATTCACCAGAGAATCCATCTGGTCCTGGACTTTTGTTTTTTGTGAGATTTTTGATCACTGTTCCAATCATCTTTACTTGTGATTGAACTATCCAGAATCTCTATTTCTTCTTGATTCAGTTGTGGGAGGTTCTATGATTCTAAGAACTTATCTGTTTCTTCTAGGTCATCCAATTTGTTGGCATATAGTTTTTCACAGTATTATCTTATAATACTTTGTATTTCTGTGATGTCCATTGTAATTTCCCTTCTTTCACTTCTGATTTTATTTATTTGAATCTTCTCTCCTTTTTTTCTTAGTGAGTCTGGCTAAGGGTTAGTTAATTTTGTTTATGTTCTCAAAGTATCAGCTTTTAGTTTCATTGATTCTTTTTATTTTTACTTATTTATGTTTTTTAGCCTCTATTTCTTTTATTTCTGCTTGGATTTTTATCATTTCCTTCATTCTACTGACTTTGGCTTTGTTTGTTCTTCTTTTTCCAGTTCTTTTAGGTCCAGTATAAGATTGTTTATTTGAGATTTTTCTTGTTTCTTGAGGTAGGTCTGTATTGCTATATACTTCCCTCTCAGTACTGCTTTTGCTGCATCTCATAAATTTTGATATGTTGTGTTTTCATTTTCATTTGTCTTCAGGTATTTTTTAATTTTTCTTCATTGATCCAATAGTTGTTCAGTAGCGTGTTGCTTAGTCTCCACGTATTTGTGACTTTCTCAGCATTTTTCTTGCAGTTGATTTCTAGTTTCATATCATTGTGCTTGGAAAAGATGCTTGATATGATTTCAATCTTCTTAAATTTGTTGAGGCTTGCTTTGTTTCCCAACATATGGCCTATCTTTGAGAACATTCTATGTGCACTTAAGAAGAGTGTGTATTCTGATGTTTTTGGATGGAATGTTCTATACATATCTATTAAGTCCATCTGGTCTAGTGTTACATTTAAGGCCACTATTTCCTTGTTGACTTTCTGTCTGGATTATCTATTGATACATTGATGTTAGTGGATTATTGAGGTCCCTTATATTATTCTGTTGCTGTCAATTTCTCCCTTTAGGTCTGTTAATAGTAGCTTTATATACTTTCGTGCTCCTGTGTTAGATGCACATATATTCATATGTGTCATGTCCTCTTGGTGGAATGTCCCTTTTATCATTATATACTCCCCTTTTTGTCTCTCATTTTCTTTTTTATCTTGAAGTCTGCTTTGTCTGGTATAAGTATGGCAACACCTGCTTTATTTTGCTTGCCATTTGATTGGAGTATCATCTTTCTTCACTCTGAGCTTGTGTTTGTCTTTAGAGCTGAGATATGTTTCCTGGAGGCAGCATATTGTTGAGTCTTGTTTTTTTAATCCATCCAGCTACTCTATGTCTTTTGATTGGAGAATCCAATCCATTTACATTTAGAGTGATTATTGATATATGAGGGCTTAATGTTGCCATTTTATCTCTTGTTTCCCAGTTGTTCTATATTTCCATTGTTTCTCTTCCCTTATATTTCTGACTGAAATTTCAGTTTTGTGGTTTTCTGTGATGTTTCCTCAGTTTTCTCTTTATTTATGGTTTGTGACTTTGCTCTGCTTTTTTGTTTTGAGGTTACCATGAGGTTTGTATAAAAGATTACATGGATGATATTGTCTTTTTTCTGATAGGCTCTTATCTCCATTATCCTATGCAGGTTCTGTCTTTTTCCTGTTCCTTTTCTATCTTTTTTTTTTTTGTCAGAAATTATTCTTTTGTGTTGTGAGTTTGTGACCTATTCTGATATAGAGCTGCTATTTTCTGATTCTGTCTGTCTATTTATCTCCCTGCTCAAAGCTTTATAAATCCTTGCCTTTTTGTTTCGGATAGAAGGGCTCCTTTCAATATTTCTTGTAAAGCATGTCTAGTGGTGATGAACTCCCTCAGCTTTTGTTTGTCTGAGAAAGATTTTATTTCTCCATCATATCTGAAGGATAATTTCACTCAATAGAGTATTCTTGGCTGATAGTTTTGGCTTTCAGTATTTTGAATATATCATTCCACTCCCTCCTAGCCTGTAGGGTTTCTGCTGAGAAATCTGAAAGCCTGATGACTGTTCCTTTGTAGGTTATTTTCTTCTCTCTTACTGCCCTATTATTCTTTCTTTGTCATTGACTTTTGACAGTTTTAATATTATATGCCCTGGAGAAGGTCTTTTTGTATTGAGGTAATTAGGAGTTCTATTGGCTTCATGTACATGCATGTCCAATTCCTTCTCCAGGTTTGGGAAATTCGCCACTGTTATTTCTTTGAATAAGCTCACTGCTCCTTTCTCCCTCTTTTCTTCCTTATGGATACCTATAATCCTTATGTTACTTTTCCTAATGGAGTTGGATATTTCTCAAAGAATTTCTTTAAACTCTTAATTCTCTCTCCTCCTCCATCTGAATCATTTCTGGGTTTCTATCTTCGAGCTCACTAATTCTCTCCTCCATAAAATCTGCTCTACTTTTAATGCTTTCCACATTATTTTTTTTATTTCATCAATTGTGTTCTTCATCTCCAGAATTTCTGTTTGTTTTTATTAGAGTTTCAATCTCCTTGGTGAAGTACTCCTTCTGGTCCTTAATTTTATCCCTGAGCTCATTGAACTGTCTTATTTTTCTTGTAACTTGTTGAGTTTCTTTATGACAGCTGTTTTGAATTCTCACTTAGATTATAATCTTCTGTGACTTCAAGTTTGGTTTCTGGAGAGTTGTCATTTTCCTTCTGTTCTTCCATGTTACTGTAGTTCTTCATGGTGTTTGATGACTTGATCCTCTACCAGCATGTTTGTGGTAGTAACCACCTTTCTTATTTTGGTATGGCTTTGGTTACTTTGGTTCTGAGCTGCTTCTGTTTGCATTTGAGAGCCTGCACTTTCCACCCTCCACTGCCTCTACTAGGGGCATCATCAGTGCCCTCCTTGTGCTGCTTGTGCTTCTGAGGCTGGTGGTACCTTGCTGCTTATGATGTCGCTGCAGTCTCAGGTGTCACCACCAGGGTCACCAGGCTGTGAGTACTTCTGCTGCTTTTGGGGTTGCCTGGACCTCATGTTCCTCCACTGGCTTTCCACACTTTGTCCTTGTGCTCAGATGCTGCTGCCCTGTGCACCACCTGCACTGCTGCCCCCAGGTTGTCTAGGGTGCTGGTTGCACTGCTGCCAGGGGTGCTGGTTTCATGGTTGTTGCTGTCACTGCCAGGGACCTGAGGAACCAGGGACTTGTTTGCAGTCCCCGCTGCAGGTGGAGCTGGTGTTGGGGGTGCCACAACTTGGGCTGGCTCTTCTGTGGTTCCAGAAGCCTCTTGTCACAGGTTCCACCTGCCAGCACTTGGGGGGAGGAGATGCTAAGCAGGGAGAGATTGTTGTTGCTGCTTGTTCATGCAGCTGCTGGTCTCTGGTGCTAGCCAGTACGTTTTGAAAACTCAGGTCAGGGTGCCCCACCCTAGCTGAGAAAAATCCAAGCTTTGTATACTATCCTCATTGTTGAAAAGAACTGGTTAGTGCTGGGGGGGGAGGAGAGGTTGTGCATGCTGGATCCATTGGGAGATGGGCAGGGAGCAAGGCACACCTGTTTTTTTCTGCTCCTGCCACATCTGCTCACAGTAGTGCAAGCCACGGTGCCCACTCTTTCTCCTCCATGCCCTGGATTACTGCTGGTGTGAGAGGGCGAGGGAGCTGCTCTCCTAGTTCATCTGTCTCCTGGGGGTCCAGTTCACCCACCTTCAGATGTATGGATACTTAGATCTCTTATGCATCCTATTGTGCTGCACAGTGACTCCTCTGTTGGCCAATGGATGTCTGACTGGTTGTAACTTAGAGAGGAGAGACAAAGGGAACAATGCACTCCGCTATGATACTGACATTACTCTGTTCAGCTTTTTTCTTGCTGTAAAAATGGGAGTGATGGTACCAAGCTCCTTATGTCCTGGACCAGAAACCAGAAGGATATCTCCATAGCAATTTTAAATTGTTTATATTGAATTTGGAATTATAAATAAGAACCGAATGTTGCTTTTAAAGAACTATTTAGAAACCCAAGTAATGTAATTTATATATGTACTTATTCAGTAAACTGACTGCTGAAATTTATATGAGCTGTTGCAATGAATTTATAGAATATATTTTAAGCTATTTTTTCTATCTGTTATATGTAGATTAATTAAAAATTTAGGCTAGTAGCAAGTATTTGATGGTGAGGTATACTATGCTTGATTTACCCGTTCCACCAATAATTAAAGCACAGAGGTTATATGCTTGTCATGGTTATTGACATTGGAGTACTCAGCAAATAATAGTGTCCTTGCTGTCCCAGAGGTAGAGGGTGGTAGAAATGAAAGAATTAGGAGGAGTGAATCCTGAGCATGCACCTTAAAGATGATGATTTTCTTTGAATTTTAGTAAACTTTAAATTCTTTCTGTAATGGCAAACATCATGACAAACATTTGAAAAAAATGACAAACATTTATAGGACCAAAAATAAATTTTCCAATAATCAGCTCTAAATATGTTCACATGTTGGAATGAGAATTCTACTCAATTGCTGGACCAAGGAAGACTGCTGTAGAAAATTTTGAGCAAAGAATTTAATGGATATTCATATCCACCTTAAGGGAGAACTTAGATTTGAGTACAACTACATCTCTCTGTGGTCTAGCATTTGCTCTCCATGCCCAGCTGACTTTCTATTTATGGCTTTAAATAGAATTATTTAATATTTTACAACACTTAATAAGTAAGGTCAAGAAGAAAGTAAGTGTGTAAATGAGCAAAGTTTGGCTGCATTCTTTTTAGCTCCCCTAGCACCATTTTCCATTTTGTTCTGGGGAGATATGAATTTGAAATTTTAAAATTAACACAACTAAGTATTGAGAACAGAACAAAGCTATTTCAATAATCAAGAATTTGAAAATGTGTGAATTCAAACTGAGAAATCATTAAGTGAGAAAGTGAGAGTATTTGGCAGAATCCAGTTGTTAGAGATTAAAGGAAATAAATTTATATTTAATTTCCAATAAGTTGACTTTTCCCACTAAAATGGTTACAGGATGTTGCCAAATTGTCTTTCTGTATAATCTTTCTGAGAGTAGTTATTATGAATCTCTTAAAATCTTTGCCCTTCTTTCAGGTAAGGAGTACCTGATTATTGTTTTATTTTGCATTTCACAATTTTATTTCTTTAATTCTTAATGATGTTGAGCATCCTTTCATATGTACTTGAAATTTTTATTCTTCCTTCTGTGAATTTCTATCATATTCCTTGCTTGTTAGAAAAAGAAGTGTTCGCTTTACTCTTATTTTGTAAGAGGAGTTCAATTATTGCAGGGACCATCACTGTGTTGTTCATCAATCTTATCTTTCATGGTTAGAACAGAGTTTGTCGTATAAGAAGGACATAATACACTTTTTGTTTGTGATTTTGTTGATTTAGGAATGTTAGGGATTTTTCTGTCACAGATTGCAAATGATTTTCTTCAGTTCATCATTTTACTTTAGTTTTGCTTTGGTTATTTTGCTTTACATAGTTTTCTGTTTAATTTTTTTTTGGGGGGGTGAGGACCATTGGCCCTGGGATAATATCTATTGCCAATCTTCCTCTTTTTGCTGAGGAAGATTAGCCTTGAGCTAACATCTGTGTCTATCTTCCTCTATTTTTGTATGTGGGATGCTGCCACAGGATGGCTTGATAAGCAGTGCATAGGTCCGTGCCTGGGATCCGAATCTATGAACCCTGGGCCACCAAAGTGGAGCACACGAACTTAACCACTATGCCACCAGGGCAGGCCCTCTGTTTAATTTTTGATAGTCAAATTATAATCTTTTTATAGTTTCTGGAATTTGTACCTTGCTTAAAGATATTGTCATCATTTCAAGATTATACATATATTTTCACCTGTATTTTGGTTTTTGGTATGTTTAGACTTTCCTTTCATACATTTAAATATTTAGTCCATCTAGTAGTCCACCTATTAATTTAATTGTGAATTGTGAAGTAGCTAATTGCAAAATAATATATCTCTACCTCATTCTTTATATCAAAATTAATTCCACATGAACAAAGTATTTAATTAAATAATATATATTTAGTGCATTTGTTTAAAATTCCTTTTTTATTATATACAACATAGAATAAGCAATTGAATGTATCTTTGGATTTTCAATTGTCTTGCAATGATAGGCCTATCCTTTCTGGTACCAGCACCATGTTGTTTTAAATTATTCCAATATTTAATAATACTGGTTTATCTTCATTATATTTATTTAGAACTATTTCCTTGCATATTCTTCAAGATGTATTCAAAATAATTTTGTTATTACTATATTCAAAATAATTTTGTTATTACTAAAATAAAAAATCCTTTCTTGATTTTGATTGGGGTTTGAATTTGTAGATAAAATGAGGCAGAGTTTCTGCATTTAACAATATTGATAGTTTCTATCTTAGGATGAGTTATACTTTATTCCTCAAATATTCCTCTTATGACTTTGTACTATATATTTTACTTTTCTTCATCTAAGTTCTAGGAATTATTCTATGTGTTATGTAATTTTTCTATTATAATTTAATTTTTTTCTATTATAATTTCCAACTGGTTAAAATGATTTCATACTTGATATATTAAATTTTATAACTATTAATTTTGTTACCATATGCATCTAATAGAATGCAATCAGGAAAACAAGTGCTACTCTATAAATATTTTACCCAAAAGGAAAACACAGGAGTTGGAAGGGCTGGTAAAAGAACTCAGAGAAGAAAGGTCAACGGAGAAGCAGAAGAGGAATGACAAAGAGAGATCCAGAAACTCTTAATGCCTTTGAACCCAGAAACCTTTACCTGTTACTGTGCTGTTTGAGGTGCTATTGTTGTTACTTCTGGATCTGCCTAAGAGGAGTCACCTTGACCAAACCTGGAACCCTAGAAAAGGAATGAGCTCTGTCTAGCTTGCTGGAATCTGAAATCCACATATCCCTGATGCCGCTACAACTATTAGTTACGTCCAGTAACTGCAGAACCTAACAGGAAGTCAGGTAGAAAGGAAATCAGAGAAGTGTAATTTTAACCTCTCAAGCCCCTAGCATACATAGAAGAGCACAGAAAACTGGGAACTGTTGGCTGAGATCAAAGAAGGACCAAATGCAAACCAAAATCCAAAATGACCAATACACTATAATTTATTGAATATCTGTATTGTTCCTAAGGGTGTTTTGGTCAATTCTTTGACATTTCCAGGAATAAAATTTTATCATCTGTATATTACAATGATTTGGCCTTCCTTTGCTTCATTGTAGTTACTTGTTATTTTATTTAGGATACCAACTATACTACTTGGTAGTATATGCAAGGGGCATAACTTGTTTCTATCTTTAATAGGAATGCTTCTAGTGACTTTTCAAAAGCAAGATATTGGCTATTAATTTGAACTACGTATTTTTGCCAATTTTAGAACATTTTTATTTTGCAGAAGACAAAACAAACAAAAACCTGGACATTATATCATTGAATGACTTTAGCATCTAAAGAAATGAGGATAGAATTTTTTTTTTTACTTTGTCATAACAATATGAAAACCTATGTTTTCACTTTTCTTATCATGTTTCCCACTTTTTCTTGGTGTATTCGTATTTTACCAGAATGATAAGTTCCATTTTTAATGTTTGTTTTTGATTTTAGCATAGAAATTCATATGTGAGATGACATATGAGATTAAACAGTTTTTTCCTATGATCACATTCTCAGGTTTTGCATCAGTGTTACTGTGTTATTCCCAAAATGAGTTATTAAAATAAAATTCTTTCCCTTTGCTCTAGAGTAGTGTAAATTGTATTTTAGTTATCAGTGCCTTGAATATTTGGAGGAATTTATCAGTAAAATGCTCAGGTGTGCTGATTTTTATGGGAAGTAATTGTATAGAAATTTTATTAAGTTATTCTATGGTTATTGCTATTTTCATATCTTCTTGATTGAATTTTAGTAATTTATATTTTCCTAGAAAATCAACTACTTAAGCAGATTTTCATATTTGTCAGCATAAATTTGCAAAAAATCTCTTACAATTCTTTTAGTATCCTCTATATCTGTGGTTATGCAGAAATTCACAAATTTGATTTAGTGGACATACAGAAAATACTGTACTTAGAGCAGGGTACATATGCATGTTGAGCACATATAAAATATTTATAAAAATTTGCTATATGCTGCCAATAAACTTCAAAGGATTGAAATCATATGAATTATGTTCTCTAAGGCAATTAAGCTGGAAAAATATAAAGAGAAATTAGAAACTTCTATACATTTGAAAATTAAAATATACTTCTAAATGCCAGGAGTTAAAGAAGAAACCACAATGGAATTTAGAGAATATTTAAAACTGAACAATAATGAAAATACTACATATCAAAATATGTGAGATACAGCAAAAGTTGTGCTTGGAGAGAAATTTATAACCTAAATGTAAATATTGGAAAGAGAAGAAGGCTGAAATCAATCAACTAAATGTCATCCCCAACAGTTAGAAAAAAGAATCACTTTAAACAGATAAAAGAGTAAATGTAGAAAGAATGGAATAAAGAAGATAAGAGTAGAAATTAGTGAAATAAAGAACAAATCTACAATAAAGATTTTATAAAAGCAAAAGTGGATTTTGAAAGACTAATATAATTGATAAACCAACGTAAGACTAATGAAGACAAAAAGAGGGAACACAAAAATATCCATGGCAAGAATGAAAATGGAGAAATCACTACAAGTCTTACAGAAATTAGAATGATTATAAGAGGTCGTGTGAACAACTTTAAGGGAATAAATTTGAAATGGTATGTGAAAGGAAAAATTCTTAGAAAACACACCTTAGCAATACAGTTACAAGTAGAAAATGTGATTGTCCTATAACTAATAAAGAAATTAAATTCATCATTATGAACCTTCCCACAAAGAAAACTCCAGACCCAGATGGCTTCACTGACAGTATGCCTGTATTTTATCCCATATGGTATGTTGCCTCTTCATTTTGTTGATTATTTCTTTTGCTGCATAAAACCTTTTTAATTTGATGTAGTCCCACTTGTTGATTTTGCTGTCATTGCTTGTGCTTTTGGTGTCATATCCAGAAATGTAATTGCCAAGACCAATGACAAGGAGCTTCTTCCCTATGTTTTCTTCTAGGAGTTTTATAGTATGAGGTCTTATGTTTAAGTCTTTAATTCATTTTGAGTTAATTTTTGTGAGTGCTATAAAATAGGGATCCAATTTTATTTTTCTGCATGTGTTTATCCAGTTTTTCCAACACTGCTTGTTGAAGAGACTACCCTTTTCCTATTGGGTATTTTTGGCTTCCTTTTATGTTAGTTGACTGTATATGCAGGAGTTTATTTCTGGGCTCTCTATTCTGTTCCACTGTTCTGAGTATCTATTTGTATGCCAGTACTGTATTGTTTTAATTACTATAGCTTTGTAGTATAGTTTGAAATCAGGAAGTGTGATGCCTCCAGCTTTGTTCTTCTTTCTTAGGATGGCTTTGACTCTTCAAGGTCTCTTGTGGTTCCATCCAAATTTTAGGATTGTCTTTTCTTTTTCTGTGAAAAATGCTATTGGAATTTTTATAGGGATTGTGCTGAATATATAGATGGCTTTGGGTAGTGTGAACATTTTAACAATATTCATTATTCCAATTCATGAACATTGGATATCTTTCCATTTGTATCTTTTTAAATTTCTTTCAGCAAAGTATTGTAGTTTTCATTGTATAGACCTTTCACTTCCTTGGTTAAATTTATTCATAAGTATTTTATTGTTTTTGATGCTATTGTGAATGGATAATTTTCTTTATTTCTTCTTCAGATATTTAGTTGTTAGTATAGAAATGCAACTGATTTTTGTATATTGATTTTATGTCCTGAAACTTTACTGAATTTATTGTTCCAACAGTGTTTTGGTTGAGTCTTAAGGATTTACTATATATAAAACTATAAAATCTGCAAATAATAATGCTTTTGCTTAATCCATTCAAATTTTTATGACCTTTATTTCTTTGTCTTGACTAATTGCTCTAGCTAGGACTTCTAGAACTATGTTAAACAAGATTAGTGAGCGTGGAAACACTTGTGTTGTTCTTGATCTTAGAGGAAAAGCTTGCAACCTTTCACAGTGAGTATGATGTTAGCTATGGGTTTGTCATATATGGCCTATATTATGTTGAGGCCTGTATCCAATTTGTTGAGGGTTTTTTTTTTTTTTTTTTTTTTTTTTTTGTGAGGAGATCAGCCCTGAGCTAACATCCGCCAATCCTCCTCTTTTTTTTTTTTTGCTGAGGAAGACGGCCCTGGGCTAACATCTGTGCCTATCTTCCTCCACTTTATATGGGACGCCGCCACAGCATGGCTTACCAAGCAGTGCGTCGGTGCGCGCCCGGGATCCGAACCAGCGAACCCCGGGCCGCCGCAGCGGAGCGCGCGCACTTAACCGCTTGCGCCACCGGGCCGGCCCGAGGGTTTTTTTTTTTTATCATGAATAGATATTATACTTCATCAAATGCTTTTTCTGCATCTATTAAGAATATCATATGATTTTTATCTTTCATTCTATTAATTTGGTGTATCACATTTATTGATTTGGGTATGTTGAACCATCCTTGCATTCCAGGGATAAATCTCACTTGACCATGGTGTATGATCCTTTTAATGTGTTGTTGAATTTGGTTTGCTAATATTTCATTGAGAATTTTTGCATCTGTGTTCATCAAAAATATTGGTCTGTGGTTTTCTTTTCTTGTAGTGTCCTTATCTAGCTTTGGTGTCAGAATAATGCTGGCTTCATAAAATGAGTTTGAGAATATTTCCTCCTCTTCAATTTTTTGGAAGTTTGAGAAATATTGGTATTAATTCTTCTTTAAATGTTTGGTAGAATTCACCAGTGAAACCATTTGGTCCTTGGTTTTTCTGTGTTGGAAGATTTTTGATTACTGACTCAATCTCCTTACTCATTATCGATCTGGTCAGATTTTCTATTTCTTCCTCACTCAGTCTTCATAGGTTGTATGTTTCTAGAAATTAATTCATTTCTTCTAGGTTTTCCAATTTATTGGCATGTAATTGTTCATAGTAGACTCTTATGATCCAAGTATTTCTGTAGCATCAGTTGTAATGTCTCCTCTTTCATTTTTGATTTTATTTATTTGAGGCTTCTCTCTGTTTTCTTTAGTCAGTCCAGCTAAAGTGGACTGATTTTGTATGTTTTATATTTTAAAAAACACAGATCTTAGTTTTGTTGATCTTTTCTATTTTTCTCTGGTATCTGTTCTATTTATTTTCACTCTGATCTTTGTAATTTCCTTCCTTCTGTTGACTTTGGGCTTAGTTTGTTTTTCTTTTTTAGTTTCTTAGGTATAAAGTGAGGTTGTTTATTTTAATTCTTTCTATTTTCTGAACATATGCATTTACGACTATAAACTGTCCACTCAGAACTGCTTTTGTAGCATCCCATAGGTTTTGGAATGCTTTTGTTTCCATTTTCATTTGTCTTGAGATCTTTTTTGATTTCCCTTTTGATTTCTTCTGTGATCCATTGGTCATTTAGGAGTGTGTTGTTTAGTTTCCACATGTTTGTAAATTTTCCAGCTTCCCTCTTATTGATTTCTAGTTTCATACCAATGTGGTTGGTAAATATACTTGGTATGATTCAATCTTCTTAAGTTTGCTAAGACTTGTTTTGTGGCTTAACATATTATCTCTCATGGAGACTGTTCTGTGTGCACTTGAGAAGAGTGTGTATTCTTTTGCTTTTGGATGGAATATAAATGTTCTATAAATGTCTGTTAGCTCTGTTTGGTCTAATGTTGGTTTAAGTTCAGGGCTTTCTTGTTGATTTTCCTTCTAGATGATCTATTCATTACTGAAAATGAGGTATTGAAATCCCCTACTATTATTGAATCATTGTTTATTTCTTCCTTCAGATTTGTTAGTAATTGCCTAATATTTAGGTGCTCTTATGTTGAGTGCATATATATTTATGATCGCTATAGCTTGATGCATTGACTTATTTTTCATTATATAACGACCTTCTTTCTATCTTGTTACTATTTTTGACTTAAAGTCTATTTTGTCTAACATAAGTATAGTCACCCTACTTTCTTTTGGTTTCTGCTTGCTTGGAATATCTTTTTCCATCCCTTCACTTTGAATCCTTGTGTGTCCTTAAAACTGAAGTGGGCCTTGTTTAGACAGCATAGAGTTGGGTGGTTTTTTTTTAATCCATCCAGCCACTCTATCCTTTTGATTGGAGAATTCAATCTATTTACATTTAGAGTAAATACTGATACATAAGAACTTACTAATATCATCTTAATTGCTCTTTGGCCATTTTGTATTTCCATTGTTTCTTTTTTCTTCTCTCTTTTTCTACCTTTGTGAGTTGGTGATTTTCCACGGTGTATGTTATTATTTATCTATCATTTTCTTCTGTGAATGTACTATTGGCTTTTGCTTTATGGTTATCATGAGGCTGACATAAAACCTTTTATAGATAAAACAGTCCCTTTTAAGCTGTTAGCAACTTAACTTCAATTGACTCAAAAGCTCTACTCTTTTTCTTGCCCCTTTTATGTTTTTGATTTCACAATTTATCTCTTTTTATACTGTATGTTCATTAATAAATTATGGTAGCTATAGTTGTAATACTCTTTTATTTTAAACTTTATACTATAGTTAAGAGGTTAACACACTCTCATATTACAGAATTAGAGTTTTCCAAATCTGTGTGTATATTTGCCTTTACCAGCATGTTGCATGTTTTCATATGTTTTCATGTTACTAATTAACATCTTTTTATTTCTGCTTGAAAAACTTTCAGCATTTCTTGAAAGGTAGGTCTAGTGATAAAAAAACTCCCTGGCTTTTGTCTGGGAAAGTCTTTAGTTTTTGTTCATTTCTGAAGAATAACTGCCATATAAAGTATTCTTGGCTGGCAACTTTTTCCCTTATACACTTTGAGTATATCATTCTACTCTCCCTGCTTGAGGGTTTCTGCTGAGAAATCTGCTGATAGTGTAATGAGTGTTCTTTTGCAGGTTACAATCTTTTTTTCTCTTGCTACTTTTAGGATTCTCTCTTTGTCTTCGATTTTTGACAGTTTCATTCTAATGTATCTTAGAGAAGATTGTTTTGAATTTAAATAAAGGGGTGATTTATTAGCCTCATGAACTTGGATGTCAAGTCTCTCCTCAGGCTTGGGAATTTCTCAGCCATTATTTCTTTAAATAGACTTCCCTTTTACCTCCTTTTCTTCTTCTGGAACTCCAATTATTCTAATATTTGTATTTTTGATGGTGTCACATAGATCACATAGGCTTTCATTACTCTTTTTTGTTGTTTTTTGTTGTTGTTGTTGTTCTTCTCTGACTGGGTTATTTCCAAGTTCCTATCCTCTAGATCACCGAGTCTATCTTCTGTTTGATTTATTCTACTGTAGATACTCTCTATTGCATTTTTCATTTTCTTCGTTGAATTCTTTAGCTCCAGAATTTCTGTTCGATTCTTTTTTATGACTTCTATTTCTCTATTAAGTTTCTCATTTTGTTTATGAATTGTTTTCTTGATTTCATTGAACTTTCTGTGTTTTCTTGTAGCTCATTTAGTTTCCTCAAAACAGCTATTTTGAGTTCTTTATCAGCTAAATTGCAAAATTCTATGACTTTGAATTGAATTATTGGAGGATTATTTTTATCTTTTAGTGATGATATTTCTTTGATTCTTCATGTTTTTGGAGTTTGCATTGCTGTTTTTAAGGAACCTATACCTCCTTAATCTTTATATGTCTTCTGGTGGGAAATATTTTTTGTTGGTCCTGCTTATATTTGTGACTTTCTCCAATCTTGTATGGATACCCTGTTCCACACTTCTTGCTGCCTTTTGTGGCAGAATTCTTAAGCTTGTGTGTCTTCTCTGATTCTTACAATTCACCATACTGGCTGCTGGAAACTTCTCCTTTGTTTTCAGAAGATGGCCTACAGCTCATCCTTGTGGTTTTTTCTTTGCCCACAAACCCTGGCCTGTTTTCTTCAGGAACTCCCTGTTTACTAGAGCTTTCCTTGCACCACAGAGTTGGGGGGCAGCTACAGGGGCCAGCCACAGAGTGGGGAGAGGTATGGGTTTAGCACCTGGCGTGTTCAGGGTGCCCACAGTCCAGTTAGGGGGATGCTTGGGTGAGGTTCTTCCAGCAGCTCATGGTCACACTTCCTGCTGGAGACCTGAAAACAGCCAGCAGGAACTATGTCCCTCTAACATCCTTTGATATTCTTATCTCCCTTTTTTCCAATCTCCTGCCTCCTCCCCCTCCAGTCATGGAGGTCCTGCCTCAATACCTGGGGTGTGTGGGCCAGGCACTCCTCAAGACTCTCTTTCCCCTGTGGGTGAGGTCACCACTGGCTAGTTCAGCCCCACACTGTGTCACCCTCAGAGAGGGGCAGCATTGTCAAAGTTCCTTTTGTGGTCTCCAATGTGTCCAAACTTGTATTTTTTTTTCTCCAACAGAGTGCTATAATCTCTTCTCAAAAAGCCTGGACTTCTACAACGGCTCTCTCATCCATGA
Source organism: Diceros bicornis minor (assembly GCF_020826845.1). Lineage (NCBI taxonomy): Eukaryota > Metazoa > Chordata > Mammalia > Perissodactyla > Rhinocerotidae > Diceros > Diceros bicornis. The sequence goes on along the minus strand of NC_080750.1, from coordinate 62,162,404 downwards.
GTCCCTGCCTACATCAGCATTCTCCTGGTTTTCCCTAAGTGTGGCTGAGAAAGTCGGATCGGTTCACAGGTTCTTGCTTGTTCTGTAACTTGTACTGGGGTCTGTCTGCCTATTACTTGAGGCACAGGTGAGTGAGACTCCTCTCGAGTACCTTGGCATATGGTACTAGATAGCACAACTTTTGTTCATGGATCGATGCTTAATTAGTTGTTAAGAAAAGGGGATAAAAAAGAAGGAATGTCTTATGATGCCATTCTCATTTAAATTTTTGTGGGACCTCCATATTGTTTTCCATAGCAGCTGCATCATTTTACATTCCCACCAGCAGTGTACAAGGGTTCCAATTTCTCCACGTCCTTGCCAATACTTGTTATTGTTTGTGTTTTTGATAATAGCCACCCTAACTCATGTGAAGTGATATCTCATTGTAGTTTTGATATGCATTTCAAATTTACAAGATGATGAGTGATGTTGAGCATCTTTTAATATACTTGTTGGCCATTTTTATATCTTCTTTAGAGAAATGTCTATTCAGGTACTTTGCCCATTTTATTTTATTTTATTTTTTGTAAGGAAGATCAGCCCTGAGCTAACAACCATGCCACTCCTCCTCTTTTTGCTGAGGAAGACCAGCTCTGAGCTAACATCTATTGCCAATCCTCCTCCTTTTTTGCCCCAAAGCCCCAGCAGATAGTTGTATGTCATAGTTGCACATCCTTCTTAGTTTCTGTATGTGGGACACCGCCTCAGCGTGGCCGGAGAAGCGCTGCGTCGGTGTGCACCCAGGATCTGAACCCAGGCCGCCAGTAGCAGAGAGCACGCACTCAACCGCTAAGCCACAGGGCCGGCCCTTGCCGATTTTAAAATCAGATGATGATGATGATTTTGCTCTTCAGTTGTATGAGATCCTTATATATTTTGGATATTAACTTCTTATCAGATAAATAGTTTGCAAATATTTTCTCTCATTCTGTAGGTTGTCTTTTCATTCTTTTGATTGTTTCATTTGCTGCTCAGAGCTTCTTAGTTTGATGTAGTTCCACTAGCCTAATTTTGCTTTTGTTGCTTGTGCTTTTGGTCTCATATCCAAGAAATCATTGCCAGGACCAATGTCCTGGCACATGAAACACATGAAAAGATACTCACCATCATTAATGTTGCAAATTAAAACTACAATGAGATATCACTTTACACCAACTAAGATGACTATAATAAAAATGACACACAACAGCAAGTGTTGGTGAGGATGTGGAGAAATTGGAACCCTCATGCATTGCTGGCAGCACAGTAAAATGAAGCATGCAGCTGTGGAAAATTGTTTGACAATTCCTCAGAAAGTTAAACATGGAGTTACCATACAACACAGCAATTCTATTCCCAGGCATATACCCAAAAGAATTTAAAATATGTCCACACAAAAACTTGCACATAAATGTTCATAGCAACATCATTCATAATAGCCCCAAAGTAGAAACAACCCAAATGACCATCAACTGATGAATAGGTGAATAAAAGATAGTGTATCCAAGGCCGGCCCCGTGGCTTAGCAGTTAAGTGTGCGTGCTCCACTGCTGGCGGCCCAGGTTCGGATCCCGGGTACTCACCGAGGCACGGCTTCTCCGGCCATGCTGAGGCCGCGTCCCACATACGGCAACTAGAAGGATGTGCAACTATGACATACAACTATCTACTGGGGCTTTGGGGGAAAAAATAAATAAATAAAATTATAAAAAAAAACAAAAAAAACATAGTGAATGTTAAAAAAAAAACAAGATAGTGTATCCATTCAATAGAATACTATTCATCAATTGATATGAATCAAGTATTGATAGATGCTGCAACGTGGACAAACTTTGAAAAACATTATGCTAAGTGAAAGAAAACAGATACAAATGGTCATATATTGTATGATTATGTTAAATGTCCAGAGTAGGTGAATTGATAGAGATAGAAAGCAGATTAGTAGTTGCCAGGGTCTGAGACGAGGGGAGGATGGGGAATGACTGCTAATGAATATGGAGTTTCTTTTTAGGGTGATGAAATGCTCTGGAATTAGATAGTGGTGATGGTTGCACAACTTTATGAATATACAGAAAACCACTGAAATGGTACACTTTAAAAGAGTGAATTTTATGGTGAATTGTATCAATAAAAAAATATAAAAAACCAAGAACTATGAGGGAAATCTTGAATAACCAGGTATTAAAATGTGCTCTAAGTAGTATGTGCATCCACAAAGGTAAATAAGTCAATAGATAATAGTACAAATCCCAGTTATAAGCCCAAAGATTAAGATGTATTTATTATATAGTATAGATGGATTTTAAAATTAATTTGGAAAGGTTAGATTGATTATTTAATAAATATGCCTGTATAATTGGTTATTTGGTTAAGTGTTAAGATAGAACCTTAACTTCTACCACACACAAAGTAATTTCCAGTTAGGCCCTTACATAGATCAGTGATTAGAGTGTTCTGTGAACCACAGGTTATGATGGAGCAGCCTCCTTTTCACCCCTGGCTCTTCTAATCACCACTCACTTTCCATTTTTTTCAATTCTCCAAATTTTCTGTGTTCTGTGAACATCCTCCCACCATCTTTGGATCAAACACAATCCTCAGGTTAGAGTTCATAATAGGTTAAATCATCAAAGGGGACTACCATATGGATGTTGCCCTTAGCATCCAATCTCCATTCCAATGAGCAGTCAATGCACTCCTGTCACATTCTTCATTGTGTGGTACAATCTACCCTTCTCTAATTTATTTTAAAACTCTTGGAAGACCTTGAATTCTCCTTCATTTATATTTTCATAACTCTGGAATGAAAGGTTTTCGTCTTACCTTGAGGAGCTATGGACAACAAGGCAAAGACCCCAAGGATGGAAAGCAAGACCCTCATGTTTGAATAAGTCAGTTAGAGAGAATCAGTAGCTGAGATGAAGAGAGCTTCTTTGTGTATTTAGTATTCAACAGGTGAGTTGCTGTATGATTATTGAACCTTTCAGTAGCAAGAACATTTCTGTGTTCCAATGAGCCTTCACATCAAAAGGGAGCGGGCAGGGGACATGACTATCAGTTATTCAAAGTACATTTGTCAAATGTTGACAGTGTGTGGGCAAAGACAGTAGGATGCCCAGCACTGACAAAGAAGGAGCAGCCATGATGAAGTCAGGAGAGATATTCTGTTGAAAAATCATTGTCTTATGGTTCCTGGAGGAACAGTAAAGGTTAAGGCAACATTTATAGAGTAAAAATATTAACTTTATTTCCCCAATAATACAAAGAGAAGCACTAAAAATAACAGCCTGCCTATTTATTAATCTTTCAGGAATGTACATTAGCAGATTTAAGCAATGAAATTATATTTTAAACCATACACAGGCTAGTGAGACATAGAAAAGCTTTTGTTTATCTCTCTTTCCAACTAACTGAATGAGATCAACTAATTTTTATATCTAAAGTCTTAGTGTACACAAATTGTTTACACATCAGAGTTATATGTAATGGGAGAGGAGTCAAAAGAAAGAGTGGGCCTTAGATGCACTTAGGAAAAGCAAATAATATATAAAAATCAACGGCAATGCAATATGAGCATATGTCTGACAAAGTGGCACAAAGTACCTCATAGACACTAAGGAAATGAACATCAGAGTAGTGTGGGTGGCTTAGGGAATGCTTAAAGAAGTCAAGAGTAAGAATACCAATTTTAGAAACTACATAGTGCATTCACATTCATGATCTTATGTGATCCTCATAATTTCTTAGATGGTCTTACTCCAGGTTAAGTAACTTTTCTCCATACTAAGAAGGAAGCTCCATTCTGCCATGGCTTCCTCTGGATGCTCCTATTTCAGAGTTTTAGTGAATGGAACACAAAGTTACATTATTTGAGCAGGTCCTCCCTGAGTATTGCAATTTTGAAAATGACATCTCAAGCTGAATCAGGGATGGGGGATTTGTGGAGGCTTGTAGAACCATTACTGGAGGTCCTGGAAAAGGCAAACCTCACAACCCTTCGCCTAAGGAGGGCCAATGAGAGAGCTGAAAGCTCTGGGGACGACTTTCTCTAAGCCTGGGTTCTGGTTTATTCTCCTCTGAAGTTGCTGGGACGATGACACCTGGGAATAACCCTCTCCTGTCACCCTAAAAACTCACAGGGGGATCTCGGGGTCATTGGAGGGTGTGCTGGTTATTGATGACTGCTCCATTTACTTGAACCCAGCTGGCCTGGGATCTTTAGCATCTCTGATCATGAATTGAAAATTTTCTGATTTTTCTCATGTGTCTTAGACTTCTTGCCTTCTTGATCATGAGGAAAAGCTTTGGAAACAGCATTTACATCACAAAGCAATCAAGTTTATGAGCACAAATCATTGAGTTCCCTTATGGAAGACTAACGACAGAATTTTCAGTGACACTTTGACATTTTCTATAAACATTTGTTACCCTATCCAGACAGATTTAGAGCTAGGAGGTGGGCTTGGATGGCTGCCCAGGAAGCCCAAGAACATTGTGTGATCCATAGGCTGGTAATCAGGGACATCAAAGGTACTGTCAGAGGAAGGTTCATTGCATTCAGGGGTTTGGTTGGCGGACACCAGGTGAGTGTTGAAAGGTAGCACCAGATTGCTTAGGGCATCGGTAAAGAATGATAAGGTACTTTGAAAAATGCCTCTCCTTAAAAGAACACAGAGAAGAAAATCAGATAGCTATCAAGCTTTCAAAGTACAAATTGTCATAGCAGAAGGAGAACAGAGTTAATTTACCATGAGATAGTAAATTAGATGTAGGAATTATTGGGTTTTATGAAACATGGCTCTCCAGAAAGGCACTAGATACTCACCAAATATTCATAATCAAGTGTTCATTGTCTACCTTCCTCCCCTGTACTCAGTAGTATTGAAAGCTTTGGAGTCCTTGCTGTGTCAATTATTTCTTTTTCTTCTTCCTAAATTCATTGTTTCCTTACCTTCAGTCTATAAATGTCCTCAACAAAACTACTTTCCTTGTCCTTAGTTTACTTTTTGCATAAGACCCTAATTTTTCCCTTTTCCTCTCAGGAAAATGCCAGTATATGCTCTATTTCCAGTTCTTTCCATTCACTTCTTACCCTACAGGTTTCTGACATCTTCTGTCATCTTTCTACTGGATGTACTTTTGCTAAATCACTAATAACTCTTTATCTGTATAAAAACAAAGTAAAAAAAATATATACACACATACACCTGTACATATATGTCTGTGTTCTAAATATATATATTTTTATTATGATTCCTAAATAATATATTTTTATTTTAAAATTAGAAAACCCATAAAATTATTAAGATAATAAATATAATGCATTCTTCTACCACTTAAAAGATCATTACTATTTTGGTTTATTTCTTTTCCACTAAAATAACAGGTGCAGAAGAGTTTAAAAATTATAATAGAGTACTACGAACTCCTTATTTCAAATATCTGAATGAAATGGACACTTTTAGGGAAATATAAGTCAGTAAGTTGGCCAATAAAATAAAATTGCATGTACTGAAAGTTCTATCCTTTCACATTCAAAAGGTGTTAGAGCGAGCTGGATTTTTTTTTTTTTTTTTTTTTTTTGGTGAGGAAGATCAGCCCTGAGCTAACATCCATGTCAATCCTCCTCTTTTTGCTGAGGAAGACTGGCCCTAGGCTAACATCTCTGCCTATCTTCCTCACTTTACATGGGACACCGCCACAGCGTGGCCTGATGAATGGTGCTCCGGTGCGTGCCTGGGGATCCGAACCTGGGCCGCCAGCAGCGGAGCGCGCACTTAACCGCCACACCACAAGGCTGACCTCTAGAGCGAGCTAGATTTTATGCACAACTTTCAAGCAATAGATAATTTCTATTTTATGAGAATAATTCAGATGACAGAATAAGCTAGATAGCTACTCAACATATTTTATGAAATAGAACAACCGCAATATAGAAATGTCACCAGGGCAGTGTATTAGTTATATATTATTGCATAACAAAGCACTCCAAACTGTAGTGACTTAAAACAACAAACATTTATTACCTAACAGTTTCTGTGGGTCAGGAATCTGGGTGTGGCTTAGCTGGATGCCTTTGACTCAAGGTCTCTCATGAAGTTGCAGACAAAGCTGTCAGCTGGAGCTGCATTCTCATCTGAAGGCACGGGGAGGTCTCTTTCTAAACTCATTCATGTGATTGTTGGCAGGCCTCAGTCCATTGCCACATGGGTGTCTCCATAAAACCACATCACCTCATGGCAACTGGCTTGCCCAAGAGTAAGCAATCAGAGAAAAGGTGTGAGAGCATACCCAAAATGAAAGCCACGGTCTTTTTACAATCTAATTTTGAAAATGGCATCCCATCTTATGTGATATACTCTATTCACTATATCTAAGTCAATAATAAGTCCAGCCCACAACCAAGAGGATGGGTTTGCACATGGGTATGAACCTAGGGGCAGGAATAATTGAGGATTACCTTAGAAGCCACTTGCCATATACAGCAAAGGGTAAAAATAGCCAATCTAACCTATGAACATAGATACAAATGCTACATAAACTATTATCAAATTGAATTTAACTTCAAAGTAAAAGGATAATACATCATGGCCAAGCAGTATTTATCTGAGAATGAAAGAATGGGCCAAAATTAGAAAATCCGTTAACTTAAAACACTAAATTATTCTACTTTTTTTGAACACTTACCATGTGCCAGACACTGTCTAAGTCCTGGGAATATAGTAGTAGACAAGACAGACAAAATTCCTGCTTCCATGGAATATATATTATAATGATGGGGAACACTTCATACACACACATGATAATTTTGGAAAAGATACCTGCGAGATAACAATAAAATAGGAGAGTTTTCACAAATTAGGGATAAAAATAGTTAATGGTATTGTCTTAATTTTATCTTAGATGCAAATTCTGAGACAAGGGCTTTAGCGCCAATACTTTTTCATGGAGGCGATTACAATAAACACCAGTAGAAGAGTGGGGAATTGAGACAAGGAAGAGAAGAAACAGAAAAAGAATGAATTTGAAGAAAATTACCATTTTGGAGATATAATTTCCATGGTGAACTTTAGAATGAAGTATGGAAGACCCTTCAGAGTTATGCCAGTTGAAAGACGAGGAAGCTGGGATGTTTATCTACACAACTTTATACATTGATTGAGTGCCTTCCAGGGGTACTAACTACTTCTGGCATGCTGTGGTCCTCAAAAGCCCTAAGGAAGAGAGTCTCAGATATTCACAGTAAGCATCCCTCGCTGTGTAGAGAAGAATGTCAAGGGATGAGAGCAGGGCAGCAACAATGTATGCTAAAGTCCATCTCTTGGCCATTCAGATTCTTTCATGTCCCATGTTAAACCTATTCTGTCTTTTCCCTGATATTTTAGGATTGTGGCTAGTTATAATTCAAAAATAGTTGAGGGGCTGGCCCAATGGTGCAGCGGTTAAGTTCACGCGCTCCTGCTTCAGTGGCCCAGGGTTCGCAGGCTCGGATCCTGGGCGCGCACCAACGCACCACTTGTCAAGCCATGCTGTGGCGGCATCCCATATAAAGTAGAGGAGGATGGGCACCGAAGTTAGCCCAGGGCCAATCTTCCTCAGGAAAAAAAAGAGGAGGATTGGCATCAGATGTGAGCTCAGGGCTAATGTTCCTCACACACACACAAAAAATATTGAAACACTAGGGTTAGGAAAGTTATAGGCCTTGCTACTTGTAGTTGGTCTTGAGACCATAACTGATATTCATCATCTTTCTTCTAGATGTCCCTCACCCTTGGACAGCACTTCTGTCGATCTATTGCTTTCCCTGTGGTGTAAGGCAGACCATCATCCCTGTGATATCTGAGCCCCAGGCCATTGTGTCCTAGTCAGGCTGTGATTACTAAAATTGTTAATTCATGGTTAGCACTGGGCATGGAACAACAAGGAGACACCCCAGTGAATCCCCTAAGATTTTATTTGCCTTCTTTATGATACTTCCTATGGTAATGAGGACAATTAACTCTGCCAATGTAGTAATTTCTTTGCTACCTAGTCTTCTGGTATCAGGAGTTCAAAATAACCAGATGGCAGTCATAACACTAAGGTTAATGGAACCCTTATTGTGTCCCCTGGTAGAAGCAACCCCACACTGAAAACTTAAAACTTTGGTTTAATGGAGCCTAAAGATGTGGGACTAGGAAGCACAAGTTCCCCATGTGTGTCCCTAGGAGTGACCAGAGGGGCTAATCCTACATCTATACCTTGATTTTCAGACCCACGTATCCTAGCTATTGGGAATACAGAATCATATACTGACCATTGGTTCAAAGTATTTATTACAACTTAAAAGACAGTGCTGCAACACTGTAGTGCAACATCTTGAAGATAGTACCTTCATTTTTAAGAACTTTTCAACTTTACAAGCCTGTAAGCTTCTGGGTGAGGAGGCACATGGTAAGACCAGTAGCTTTCATGGTCATGTGCTCATTGTTGCATTTTCTTTGCCATTAAGTGAGTCACTGGGTTCAAGGTGATGTCATGTGGGATCTCACGATAGTAAATTACCTTATGAGTCCTTGCATAGCAGCACTGCTAAGGCACTGTGTGAGAAAGGCAAATTCATACCCCAAACTATGTGTATCGATCTAATAAGGTTGAATGATTTCTCCTTCCAGGGAGGAGTAGCCCAATGTAATCAACCAAGCCTCTTTGAAGGATGGTATTATATTTAGGCTCAGTATTGGTCTCTGATGCTGGCAGGCCAGATGTTCAGCAATTGCCATTAATAGATACGTTTGGTGAAAGGCTTGTGCAGTTAGGGTCATGCCCAGCTTCCATTCCTGCCTCAATGACTAATTTATGTATGAACCTATTGTACAAGCAGTGAGGTGGCTGTGAACAAAAGACGGCATTCCTCTATTGGAAGAGCATTCTGTTCATCTGGTTATTCAGTGTCTCCTCTACAATGGATACTCTGCCTACTATTGAGACACAATATCTTCAAAGGTGTATGCTCAAAGCTTTGCCCCTTGGGAGTATGTTTTGATTTGCATTTCCCTGATGATTAGTGATGTAGAGCATCTTTTCATGTACCTGTTGGCCATATGGATGTCTTCTTTGGAAAAGTGTCTAAGTTCATCTGCCCATTTTTTAACTGATTTTTTTTTGTTATTGATTTAAATGAGTTCTTTATATATTTTAGGTATTGATCCCTTATTAATATTTGGTTTGCAAATATTTTCCCCCATTCTGTGTGTCAATTTTATTTTGTTGATTGTTTCTTTCACTATGCAGAAGCTTTGATGTTTGATGTAGTTCCACTTATTGATTTTTGTTATTATTGTTTGTGTTTTTGGTGTCATATCCAAAAATCATTGCCAAGACCAATGTCGAGGAGCTTCTTTCCTATTTTCTTCTAGGAGTTTTATGGTATCAGGTCTTATGTTTAAGTCTTTGATCAATTTTGAGTTGATTTTTGTGAGTGGTATAAGACAGGGGTCTGATTTCATTTTTCTGCATGTGTTTATCCAATTTTTCCAAGACTATTTGTTGAACAGACTATTCTTTCCCCATTGGATATTTTTGGCTCCCTTTTATATTCATTGACTGTATATTCAGGGGTTTATTTCTGGGCTCTCTATTCTGTTCCATTGTTCTATATATCTAATGTATCTATTTTTATGCCAGTACCATACTGTTTTAATTACTATAGCTTTGTAGTATAGTTTGAAATCAGGAAGTATGATGCCTCTAGCTTTGTTCCTCTTTCTCATGATTGTTTTGGCTATTTGGGGTCTTTTGTGGTTTCATAACATTTTAGGATTGTTTTTCTATTTTTGTGAAAAATGCCATTGGAATTTTGATAGGGATTGCACTGAATCTATAGATGGCTTTGGTTAATATTGACATTTTTTTTTGTGAGGAAGACTGGCTCTGAGCTAAAATCCATTGCCGATCCTCCTCCTTTTGCTGAGGGAGATTAGCCCTGAGCTAACATCTGTGCCCATCTTCCTCTACTTTGTATGTGGGATGCCACCGCAGCATGGCTTGATGGGCAGTGCGTAGGTTCATGCCCAGGATACAAACTCACGAACCCCAGGCTGCCAAAGCAGACCGTGCAAACTTAACCACTACACCACTGTGCCGGCCCCAGTATTGACATTTTAACAATCTTAATTCTTCCCATCCATGATACAGGATGTCTTTCCATTTGTTTGTGTCTTCTTCAATTTCTTTCAATGAAATCTTGTAGCTTTTGTTGTACAGATCTTTCATTTCCTTGGTTAAATTTGTTCCTAGGCATTTTATTGTTTTTGATACTATCGTAAATTGGATATTTTTCTTTTTTCTTTTTTTAATTGGATATTTTTCTTTATTTCTTATTCATATGTTTTGTTGTTAGTGTATAGAAATGCAACTGATTTCTGTGTGTAGATTTTATATGCTGCAACTTTATTGAATTCTTGATTAGTTACAACAGTTTTTTGGTTGAATCTTTGCTTTTTTCCATATATAAAATCATATCTGCAAATAATGACAATTTTACTTAATCCATTCTGATTTGGATGCCTTTTATTTTTTTGTCTTGCCTAATTGCTCTAGTTGGAACTTCCAGTACTATGTTGAATAAGAGTGGTAGGAGTGGGCACACTTGTCTTGTTCTTGATCTTAGAGGAAAAACTTTCAATTATTCACCATTTAGTATTATGTGAGCTGTGGATTTGTCATATGTGGTCTTTATTATGTTGAGGTATGTTCCTTCTATACCCAATCTACTAATATGTTCTTCTTTTTCTAGTTCTTTGAGGCGTTAAGTTAGGTTGTTTATTTGAGATCTTTTTAATTTCTTAATATATTCATTTATTGCTATGAACTTCCCTCTAAGAACTGCTTTTGTAGCATTCCACAGATTTTGGCATGTTGTGTTTCCATTTCATTTGTTTCAAGATATATTTTTATTTCTCTTTTGATTTTTTCTTTGTCCATTGGTTGTTTAGAAGTGTGTTATTTAGTTTCCACATATTTTTAGATTTTTCCACTTTCCTCATGTTGTTGATTTCTAGTTTCATACCATTATGGTCAGAAAAGATACTTGGTATGATATCATTCTTTTAAAGTTTGCTAAAACTTATTTTGTGTTCTATCTATCATATGATTTATCCTGGAGAATGTTCCATGTGTGTTTGAGAAGAATGTGTATTCTGTTGCTATTAGATATAATGATCTATATACGTCTGTTAGATCCATTTGGTCTGAAGTATGGCTCAATTCCAATGTTTCCTTGTTGATTTTCTACCTATTGCTGAAAGTAGAGTGTTGAGGTTCCCTACTATTATTGTATTGTTGTGTATTTCTCTCTTCACATCTATTAGTATTTGCTTAAGATATTTAGGTGCTTTAATGTTGGGGGCATATGTATTTATGATTGTTTTATCTTCTTGATGTATTGACCCCTTTATCATTATATATCTTTTTGTCTCTTGTTATCGTTTTTGGCTAAAGTCTATTTTATCTGATATAAGTTTGGTTAACCCTACTGTCTTTTGGCTTCCACTTGCATGGAATACCTTCTACCATCCCTATACTTTGAGCCTATGTGTGTCTTTAAAGCTGAAGTGAGTCTCTTACAGGCAGCATATACTTGGGTCTTGTTTTTTAATCCATAAAGCTGTGCCTTTTGATTGGTGAATTCAATCCTTTTACATCGAGTAATTGTTGATATGTAAGAACATACTAACGTCGTATTATTGATTGCTTGCTGATTGTTTTGTGTTTATATTGTTTCTTTTCCCTTCTGTTTCTGTCTACCTTTGTAACTTGGTGATTTTTTATCTTTTGTGAATCTACTCTAGATTTTTGCTTTGTGGTTACCATGAGGCTTACATAAACCGTCTCATAGATAAAACATCCATTTTATGATGATGGCAACTTATCTTCAATAGCCTACAAAGGCTCTACACTTTTACTCCCCTCCCTTTTATATTTTTGATATCACAATTTATGTTATATATTTGTTAACAAATAATAGCAGCTATAGTTATTTATTTTTTTATGATAAGCTATGTTTGTTTTTGAAGAAGATTGGCCCTGAGCTAACATCTGTTGCCAATCTTCCTGTTTTTTTCCTCCCCAAAGCCCCAGTAGATAGTTGTATGTCATAGTTGTACATCATTCTAGTTGCTCTATGTGGGACGCTGCCTCAGCATGGCTTGATGAGTGGTGCATAGGTCCACGCCCAGGATCCAAACTGGTGAACCCCAGGCCGCTGAAGAGGAACATATGTACTTAACTGCTACACCACTGGGCTGGCCCCTATAGTTATTTTTGATAACTTTAAAAATAACTTTCCTTTAACCTTTTCACTATAGTTAAGTGATTAGCACACCCTCCTATTATAGAATTAGAGTTTTCTAAATCTAACAATGTACTTTTCACTTTTACCAGTGTGTTGTGTACTTTTGTATGTTTTCATGTCACTGATTAGCATCTTTTCATTTCAGCTTGAAGAACTCCTTTCAGCATTTCTTGCAAGGCAGGTCTAGTGGTGATCAACTCCCTCAGCTTTTGTTTGTCTGGGAGTCTTTATTTCTCCTTCATATCTGAATCATAACTTTGCCAGATAGAGTGCTCTGGGCTGGCAATTTTTATCTTTCCACACTTTGAGTATATCTTTACTCTCTCCTAGCCTATAGAGTTTCTGCTGAGAAGTCCACTGATAGCTTAATGGTGGTTTCTTTGTAAGTTGCAGTCTTTTTTCTCCTGGCTGCCGTTAGGATTATTTCTTTATCTTTGATTTTTGATAGTTTCATTATAAAGTGTCTTGGAGAACGTCTTTTCACATTGAGATAATAGGGTAATCTATTAGCTTTGTGAACTTGGACGTCCAAGTCTTTCTCTAGTTTTTGAGAAGTTTTCAGCTATTACGTCTTTAAATAAATTTTCTGCCCCATTCTCCCTCTTTCTCCTTCTGGAATCCAGAGTATTTTAATATTTGTCTTCTTGTTGGAATCTCATAGATCATGCAGGCTTTTTTCCACTCCTTTTTGTTCTTTTTTCTTACCATTTCAAATTTCCTATCCTCTAACTCACTTATTCTATCTTCCATCTGCTCTGCTCTACTACAGACACTCTCTATTGCATTCTTCATTTCCTTCATTGAATTCTTCACCTCCATAATTTCTGTTTTGTTCTTTTTGTGATTTCTATATCTTTAATAAAGAGCTCATTTTGGTCATGTATTTTTTTCTTTATATCATTAAACTATTCTCCTTGGTTTTCTTGTAGCTCCTTCAGTTTTTCCAAAATAGCTATTTTTTCTCTTTCATTTTTTTTAGTTGTATTGAGATATAATTGACATTCATCACTTATTGTGTTTAACGTGTACTGTATAATGGTTTGACTTACATATATTGTGAAATGATTACTGCAACAAGTTTAGTTAGTATGCATCATTTCATATAGATACAATAAAAAGAGAAAGAAAAAAATTTTTTTCCAAATTTTTTCCTTATGATGAGAACTCTAAGGATTTGCTCTCTTAATAACTTTTACGTATATTATAAAGCAGTATTAACTAAAGTCATCATGCTGTATATTATACCCCTACTACTTATTCCTCTTGTACTACAAGTTTGTACCTTTTAACCACCTTTCTCAAATTCCGCCTCCCCCAACTCCCCACCTCTTGTAACCACAAATCTGATTTCTTTTTCTGAGTTTGTTGGGATTTTTTGTTTGTTTGTTTTTTAGATTTCACATATAAGTGAGATAATATTGTATTTGTCTTTCTCTGTCTGACTTATTTCACTTAGCATAATGCTCTCAAGTTTCATCCATATTGTTGTAAGTAGCAGGATTTCCTCACTTTATATGGCTTAATAATATTCCATTGTGTATATATATACCACAGCTTCTTTATCCATTCATCTGTCAATGGACACTTGGGTTGTTTCCACGTTGTGGCTATTGTAAATAATTCTGCTATGAATATGGGGGTGCAGATATCTTTTTGAGTTAGTATTTTCTCAAAACATCTATTTTGAATTCTTTATCATCTAGATCACAATATTCCATGAACTTGAGCTTGATTGTTGGAGAATTATTATTTCCTTTTTGGCAATGCATATTTCCTTGATTATTCCTAAAATTTAATCATTGTCTTGAGATGGGGTACTGTTCATTGGTGTTGCTTTATCTGGAGTTGTCTAGGATTTGTATGGGTAAACTTACTCCAGTGTTCTCCCTCCCTTCCTTTCTCTCTCTCTCTCTCTCTCTCTCTCTCTCTCTCTCTCATGGCAGAATTCTAAAGCCTTTATGTGTTCTCTTGTTTTTACAATTCACCAGGCTGGCTGCTGGAAACCTTGTATTGTTTTCCAGAGGGTGGCACTAAAGCTCCAGTTTCTGATTTCTCCCTTGCCTATGGACCCTGGTCTGCTTTTCTGAGAGCACTCTAATTACTGGACCTGCTCTCACCGCAGCACTCAGAAGCAAACCCAAGGATCCAGCTACAGGGTTGGGGGAGGTGTGACTTATCACTCCAGGTGTTGGGGGTGCCTATGGACCTAGTGGAGCGATACTCGGGTGGGGTACTCCCAGAGGCTTACGTGCAGACTTCCGGCTGAAGTCTTGAAGCAGTCTGCAGGGACTGCATCCTTTTAAATCCCTTTGAAATTCTTATCTGCTCCCTTCCCTTTCTCCTCCCTCCCCCCAGACATGGAGGTCACACCTCAGTTCTCTGAGTGCTGCTGGAGGAAAACAGGCTTCTTCAGACGAGACCAGCATAGCTGGGAAGATGAGCTCAGTTATTGGAGAATTACTATTTTCTTTTTCTGATAGCATGTTTCCTTGATTTTTCGTATTCTTTGTAGTTTGTGTGGCTGCTTTCACATTTGAAGTAGCAGACACTTCTTTAAATCTTTGCCAGTTACCTTCAGATGGGGTATTCTGTTTGACGATGTTGTTACTAACTGAGGTTCTCTGTCTTTGTATTGACCCACTTGCTCCAATTCTTAAGCTTTTATGTCTTCTTTGGTTCTTACAACTCACCAGGCAGGCTACTGGAAATCTCTCTTTTGTTTTACAGAAGATGGTGGTATAGCTCAAGTTTATGGCCTCTCCCTTGCCCACAGACCATGGCCTGTTTTCTGAGCACACTCCCTGTCCATGCTTTTTGCATTTCATATGTGCCTGAGGGTGATGATGTGCACTGAAGAGGAAAGTGCATATGCTCTTCTAAATAGGGGGGTGCAGTTATAGAGTTATTAGGAAAGAAGGAAAAGTATAGGTAAGATTAAGGCACATAGTTTTCCCAGTTAGTTCAAAATTAGTTGCAATAAATGCCTAAGGATTGTCACAAACAGATAAAGCAGTGACCTTGAAATTATATGTGATTCCCATCAGAGTTTCAAAATGGCTTAGTGTTTAATTCTAGGAACTACATGACTAAAGCATGCACCACAGCCAATGTTTCCTCTTTATAGGAAACAAAACCCAGTCACTAAGTTGAAACAACAGTGAGGATCAAGGTTCACTCACAGGATCTAGCCCCAAGCACCAGACAGGTCAGTAGAGTAAGAAACACCTTGACAACGATAATGCCAGGAACTACATGGCTGCTGCCCCAGCTGGCTTATGTCAAATATGCTTTCAGCAACTTAAGGAAGTTTCCTTCTATCTCTAGCTGATTAAGGATTTTGTTAAAGGAGCATATGTTGTGTTCTATCAATTGCTATTTCAATATCTATTGGGATGATCAGAGATTTCTCTCCTTTAATCTATTGATGTTAATTCTTTAGTAGTTTTCTTAATAAACTACAGTTTTCTTGCATTTCTAGGACAAAATCTTTCTTGGTCACAATACGTTAGACTTTCCATACAGTGCATGGCTCACTTTGCTGATGTTTATTTAGGAGTTTTGCCCATATTTCAAACAACAGATTAATCATTTCTTTCTTCTTTGTGTGCTATTCTTTGTTTTTTTTTTCAGGCTAAAATACACACAACATAAAATTTACCATGTTAACTATTTTTAAGTGTACAGTTCAGTGGTGTTACATACATTCACATTGTTGTGCGGCCATCACCACCATCCATTCCCATAACTCTTTTCATCTTGTAAATTTGAAATAAAACTGAAACTCTATACCTATGGAAGAATAACTCTCATTCTCTCCTCTCTCCAGCCCCTGGAAACCACCATTATACTTTTTGTCTTCACGATTTTGACTACTCTAAGTATCTCATATAATATAAGTATATAAGATATACCTATCTCCCTGTTGATATTATGTAAAAAGGGTTTTGTTCTTCACTTGACTCATTCTCTAAAATGTTATGTAATTCAGTGTAGCAAGATGGCATTGCTAATAAAATATTACGCTCATCCTCCAGTAAAATTCTGTATACATGAGTCAACCAAGTCAATATTAAGTCTGAAAAAATTATGTTCCACAAAATATAAACACTATGCAGTAATCTCATTTCAGTTTTGGTTATGTTTTTTCTTCCAAAGTGAAGATATGTTTACTTAATCTAAATAAACAAGACTTAATATTCATTTTCTTAAATGTTTAATCTTCTTCAAATGTAACAAAAGTTTGAAATTTAGGGAGATTGAAATTTTTACTACTTTTATATTCTACATTATTTAACTTGAGTTTTTACCTAACATTATGCTTCTATCATAAGTGTTTTAAAAAACATTCTTCCATATGGATACTTCTATTTAATCTTACTCTGCATGTCTAGTAAGGGTTTAGGATTTGACAATATACGTCTGTAGCAGATACTGCTAGCTGTTCCACAAATTGACATTGGATTCTGCTTGGGGCTCATAATTAGACTGTATATCCCAGCCTCCCATGTTAGATGAGGCCATGCCGCTGAGTTCTAGCCAGGGAATATGAACAAAAATGATGGCTATCCCTTCCAGGCCTGGACCATAAGAGACCTCTGGATATACTCCTTCATGTTCTTTCTCTCTTCCTATAGAGTGGATAAAGATGACCTCTATTACATTGAAAGCTACATGTTGAAGATGACAAAGTCTTTGTTGGCTGGGTTATGGAATGACCATATGGAGGTAGACTCAACCTACCAGAAACACCTTTTCTAGACTGTTCATGTCAACATGAGATGAGCTTCCATGCATTTGAGAGATTCTGCGGCACATTTATTACTCTGTAGTACTATAACTATTATATAACAATTAATACCAGCAATCATAATTTGAGGTGAGACAAAAGGGGAAAGTAGAATAAGGGTGGGGACAATAGATTATTTAGGAATGAGGCAAAAAAACTCCCACACTTTTATAACCTATATACTTACTATGAGAGGGGTACAAATTTGGCCCAAGATGACTAGCAATGCATGAGACTAAGGAATTCTGATTAATAATCAAATCACAATATAAGAAAATAAATGCAAGCAATTTCACAGAATGAAGTATGAAGTATGATTATGCAGGAATTTCTCATGCCATTTAACCTAAAGAAGTAATTATGTAAAAGTGTTTCCCACAACCTTTGGGACAGTACTCTCATACAGTTTCAAAAGCCGTTTTAATAATCCTCAACCTACACTGATGTCATTACATTGGAGCTCTTTTCAGTAAAAATAATTTGGGTGAGGTAAAAATGAAATAGTTTAAATACACATCTCTCTATTGATCTAGATTGGTAGAGGAGCAGATATAATAATACCTAGACCAGTGGGCCGTTCTCTGAAAACTAGCTTCATGCAGCTCTTCTGTGAATGCCAGTCAGAGTCACAGGCATAAGTCACATCTGACATGTGGGTAGTTTAGCATTCTTTTGCCAAAGCTGAGGTTCCTAGCAATCACGGGTGCCATACAGGAAGGTTTTCCCTCCTGTGCTCAGAAGAATGTCAAAGAAAGAGCACATTTTACGTTTTCAGATTTTTTTTTAAGTGCAATTCATTCAACATTTATTGAGTATCTATTATACGCCCCACACTGGACAAAGATTTGATATTACTGCAGTTTTTCTCGTATGGAATTTGCAATCTAGACCAGATATTATGGGATCTCTTAAGAGAGAACACTGAATCAGATTGGAGAGTCAGAAAAGCTTCCTGAAGGAGACTACACTCAAGTTGAGTCCTGAAAAGTTCAGTGAAGGACACTAGAAAGGTCATTTCAAGCAGAGGGGAAAGTGGGGGAAAAGGCACAGGCAGGAAAGAGATAAGGCCTGTTACCTGCTTAAGGAACTGCAAACTGCTTAGAACCAAAGGATTAAGTGAGAGGTGGATTGAAGTGGTGACAGAGGTAGGAAAGATTATCAGAGTATCATGATTATTATCATGATATCAGATTATCAGACTATCATGATTATCATGATATCAGATTATCAGACTATCATGATTATTATCATGATATCAGATTATCAGACTATCATGATTATTATCATGATATCAGATTATCAGACTATCATGATTATTATCATGATATCAGATTATCAGACTATCATGATTATTATCATGATATCAGATTATATGATATCATGATTATCAGATTACCGTATTATCAGATTATCAATGACCAAATGTACCATTCCTGATAGTTTTGATTTTATCAAAATGGGGAGCCACTGAGGATTCTCAGCAGGACAGTGCCACGAAATTTGTATTTGAGAAAGAGAAATCCGAAGAGTATGGAGGACAGCAAGGCTGGTAGCTGGGAGACCAATCCTAAGGTGAATACAATCATCTGTGAGGAAAATGGTGATAATTACGGTAATGGGGATAATAATAGCTAGCGTTTATTAGACTGAGAGCTTTTATGGACTATTTCATTTTATCTTGCAACAAACCTTTGAGGTAGGTGCTATTATTTCATGCCTGTCTTACAAATGAGGAAAGTGAACCCTGGTGAAGTCACTCTGCTAGCCATCAAGGGGCACTGTGGCTATCGGGACTCAAAGCCTTTTGCCGAAGTCCATACTGTTTACTGAGCTCTTGCGAACTAACCAACCCGTCAATAAGCCCTACTAGCTCTACTTCAAAGCAGCTTACTACCAGCTACTTCTTACTCCCTCTAAGTTACCACACTGACCCAGCTGCCATTATTGTTAGCCTGCACTATCACAGGTGGCCCCTAACTGGCTTCCCCACTGTCATCTGTCCCTATATTATCCAGTCTCACAGAACAGCCTGAGTAATTTTTA
Organism: Diceros bicornis minor; assembly: GCF_020826845.1. NCBI lineage: Eukaryota > Metazoa > Chordata > Mammalia > Perissodactyla > Rhinocerotidae > Diceros > Diceros bicornis. The sequence continues at coordinate 62,143,220 of NC_080750.1, read as the reverse complement.
AAGTCTTGAACTATGTCACTCTCCTGCTTACTGTCCCAATGGCTTCTCATCACAAGGCCCTAAGTGAGCCAGCCTCTGCCTACCTTGAAGTGTGAGTAGCATGGGCTTCATTCTGAAGTGGGAACAAGACAAGCTTACTTTCCACCTAGAGCTTTTACACTGGCTGTTGTCTCTATTTCAGGAATGCTCCTTTCCCTTGTGTTCCTATGGAATGTTCCCTCTCATTCTTCAGTCCTCTGCTCAAATAACCACCGCCTCTTGACTAATTTCCTACTTGGGGCTTATTCTAGGAGGAGTGGGGATGTGCACGTATTTATATGTGTGAGGGGGCAACGTGTTTTTACATCTTCCCGGTTTACACTTTCACACCTTATATGATATTTTCTCCTTCCTTAGGACTGGTCATTTCTAATTTCATCTACTATTTTTGAATTCTTCATAACTTCAATCTCTGTAGATAGCTTCAGAGTTTCAAAGCACTGGTACCTCCACGTGCTCACCTCCATCATTCCTCCATTTTGCCAATGAAGCTGAAGTTAAAAGAAATGAAGTGAACTGGCCAGTCACTGAGTAGCAGGGCTGTATTTGAACCAATTTCCGGTGCTTTCCCCATGTCCATGGTCATTGGTAAGCAGTTTGGTAGTGAACAATTGCATGTTAACTTAAAGCTCAGATTTACTGATTTTTATATTTATAGAGCACTATTCGAAAGAATTTTTTATAGCAATTTTATATCTATTTTCCTATTTTTTTCTTAAAACTGTCCGGGTAGGGAAGAGGTAAAATTACTCCCATTTTATAGATAAAGGGGACACAAAGAGGTAAGTGACTGACTGAAATGGTGATCTTGAGTTCCAGTGGTAATACATTTTCCATTAAACTGCTGTCTAGTTAGCCAAAAACAATATTCAGTTAAACTACTGATACGCCAAGGACCTCTGATGAAATCAGAGCAGTTAAGAGTAGAGTAGCTACATAATGGGTTGGGGTTTGTTTAGGGGGCTGCCACGGAGATGTCACATTTACGGAGACTTCTCTATCTAAAAAGGACAAAGTCAAGGAGGAACGTAGCAGAATTAAAAAATTATGAAAGCCATGGCTAAAGCAAAACCTGGAACAAGGAAGCACTCTTTAAAAACTTGAGCATGGTAGTACTTTTACAGCATGTAATAAATTTATAGAAGTTAGTATTCAAGGATGGTAGTAGAACACAGGTGTTTTTAAAAATTGGCTTAGATAATTTTTTGAATGTCAGAGACACACATAGCTATTAATAAAGTTGGAACATGTCTAATCTTCAAAATGAATGTTAGAGAGACCGCTCTGACCTTCCATAATGATGGAATCCTGGAACAGATGGAGTATAGTGTGACTATCAATTTCCTATCCCAAAGATCAAGGCAAAAGTTTTAAACATTTACCCAATAATTCAGTGCAAACCAATCCATATTATTTTTATATCCTGAAAGCAAAATTTTTTTACCTTAATAAATGATTACATGTGGGAAACTGTACTTGCCTTAAATCTGCTTCATCCACTTTACTTGGGGTTGATTTTGCCTTATAGAAAACAACCATTAAACTTTCTTTTCCTTCTCCCAAGATTTAAAAAATAGTCAAGCATTATATACAAATACAGTAAGGCCTACGCCAAGTAACAAATGAAAAATATAACTCAAAATCATATGTGCACACTGACAGTAAGTGAATTGGTATACTCTATACAAAATGGTGTTGGAGAGTTTACAGTCGATGTCAACCAGTGGTTTCCAAGGAACTTATTTAATCAGACTTTTAGAGGGCCCTAGAAACCTTCATTTATAACAAGGGCCCTGGATGATTCTAGGTTTTGATTAAAAGTGTGGTTTCAGAAAGCACTTTTAACCTTCATTGTGTGTCGGATTACATATACAATAAAATTAAATTATAAATCATGCAGTTGAACAAAAAATAATTTTGTTATGTAAACTATTAATAAATACCTAAATACAATATGGTTTTTGAAATGAAATCATATGTATATAATTGTATTCATAAAGAGAAGTACAGTAATCAAAAGCCATACCACAATGAGAAACATTGATAGCAAATCCAAATACAAATGAAGAGATTCCTCTGAATTCCGTATTTTGAGCATCAAAAACACCAATCTTTTAGTCCTTTTCCTGTACATTATTCCGTATCCACATTCTCTGCATCTGATGGATTCCTGGATATCATTTCATTTGCTGTGTAACACTTTCCACAGGTAAATGTCATTGGCTGTTGCTTTGGGGGTTCCACGTCCTTCAGGGTGTGCGTTGCTAGTCCTCACATAGCGTGGAGAAACTTCTCACTGTGCGCTTCCAAACAGAGTCTGGCTCTTTGCTGTGTCACCATGATATTTGGTTTTCTGTCATTATTGGAAAATTATCTTCCCATCACATTTCTCATATAAGTACAATTCCAGATATTCTCACCATGACCTTTCTCATATTCATGCACCTTGAATACAAAAGAATACAAAGATAAGTCAGGTATTTCAATATAACGTTGAAAACCCAGTGAAACTCTCTGGTTTTCTCTTTCTTATAGTTTTGTTCTAAATAATGGATGGAAAAATATTTGTATTTAAATGCCTTTTACATGTTGATAAAAATCTGACTTTTGGACACTGAGGTAATGAAAAAACCCCTACATCAGGTACTCCTTTATGTGGAGTCTATGATAAGCAAATTATGTAGCAGCATATAGTTCAGAGCACACAGAAAAAAATCCTTTTCTTTTTTATGTCAATTGGTTAGTTGCTAAGGAAACTGGTTAACATTATTTATTTATTTTTTTCCTTTATTTCACCAATTTTGATGTTCTGCATAAGTTATCACTGTCAATTCTTTGTGTTTTCTGAAGACTGCCTACTCTTCTGTATACACGCAACATTAGTCAACGCAGATCAGTTATTTGTGTATTTGGTTATAGTAGAGTATATTTAGGTTGGAATAAACATTTGCATTGTGACAATTTCTGTTTTTTTTCCTTTGATGTTGAACAATTTTGACTGCTTTTAAAGGGCACGGAGCTCTAGCTGTCTTCATTTTTGCTGTCAAAATCATCACTGTCAGGGTTAGACAGGCTGTCAGCACATTTCATATTTTGGAGTGGTTGTTTTGGAGATTTGGTGCTGTGTGGAACACACAGTTCTCTTAAAAACAACGTACCGTGAAAGTCCAAACCAAAAATACAAAATGTGACCTGGGATCTGGCAACATGCTAAAACCACAGCACTCATGTATTTACATCTGATATAAACACTGAAAAGATGGACTTTGATATAAAATTGAAAATGATTGAAATTGAAAATGTGGTGTTTAATATTATTAAATGATTTAAAAATTTCTTCTTTAAACTTAGAGTGGTAACCTCCAGTTAAGAAGATACTTTTAATATTTGAAATTGCCATTTGACACATGTCATATTTATATAATCTAATCATTTATTATGGGAAATAGAATACGAAGCAAGAGTTTTAGCTGTCAGAGAAAATTTTGCTACGGTAACTTGTATGTCTATGAGTAAAAAAAGATGCAGGAATAAGTCAAGAATATCTCCATAACTGGGAATTATAAAAATGTGACAAAGAAAATGAATTTTAAAATAACTTTTATGTTTTTTAAATGTATTGATATATTATTATCTGAAAAAAAATTTGTGTAATGATGTCAACTAAACCCACCAGAGTCAAAATTTGCCTTTCCTGCATCTACACGTAGAATTGATTGGCCTAATAGCCTTGTTTGTAAAAGATGGCCTTTTATTTCCCTGATAGGCATAAAAGCTCCCATATGATGTCACTTGTGTAATTTTATAATTTTTTAAAATGAAATAATTCTAAATATGCTTCTTCTATAAGAGTCAAACTCAATTTATGAAGGGTAAAGAGTCATTAAATGATAGAAGAAAGTCTTATTTTACTACACTTGAAGAAAACGCTGACTCGGGTTTGAAGTTCTTGACTAATGTTTATATGATTATGTGTTTTTTTTGGGAGGTAGGGGGTGGAAGCCTTTGCTAATTGTTTATACCATGATAGTGTTTCAGAAATACTTGGAATCATAGTGGGCACTATCTTACAATGTTTTCTTTTTTATTTTGTTGTATGCAAGGAAGAAAGATCTAAATGTGAGTCCCATTTCATATTTACCTTTAAAAACTGTAATTATGTTTTCTTTATAAATACTTCTCTTATTAAAAAAGGTATACCACCAAATTAAAAAAAGGTTATGGAAGCTTATAATGTTCATAGGTATGTATCAAACCCTACTTAGCATATAATGGCACAGAATGCAATTAAAAAGAAGCTAAGGATAAGTCAATTATCCTTAATAACAGACTTACTAAGATTACCCAAATGATTGTAAGAGCAATCTTATTTTCACAGTATGTGTGAAAATAAGGAAGTCAGGCTTTTTGGGAAACAAGAGTAGACACAAATCAGTCCTAATGAATAAAAGAGGAACCTCAGTGCAAGTGGACTTTACAAAAATTAGGATGTAACCTTGTTATCTAGTCAACAAGATTTAATTTGTACTTACCATATGTATTAAGATTCTCCAGAGAAATAGAACCAATTGGGTATGTATATATATAGAAAGAGATTTATACTAAGGAATTGGCTCACACAGTTATGGAAGAGAGCAAGGCCCAGGATCTACAAAGGGAGTTGACAAGCTGGAGAGCCAGGAGTTTAGATCTAGTCCAAGTCCAAAGTCCTGAGAACCAGCAGAGCTGATGTTTCAGTCTGAGTTCAAAGGCAGGAGAAAAGCCTATGCCCAGTTTGAAAGCAGTCAAGCAGGAAGAATTCTCTTACTTGGTAGAGAGTCATCCTTTTTGTTCTGTTCAGGCCTTCAACTAATTGGACGAAGCCCACCCACATTAGTGAAGGCAATCTGCTTTACTCAGTCTACTGATTTACATGTTAATCTCATCCAAAAACACTGTCAAAGAAACACCCACAATAATGTATGACCAAATACCTGGGCAGCCTGTGGCCCGGTCAGGTTGCCATATAAAGTTAACCATCACACTGTATAATGAGCTTCCTTTTATTAAAATTTATTTTTTATCTTTTATTATTGAAGTATAGTTGACATACAATATTATATTAGTTTCAGGTGTACAACATAGTGATTCAACATTTATTTACATTACAAAATGATCACCCTGATAGACTAGTAACCATCTGTTATCATACAAAGTTATTTCAATATTGTTGACTATATTCCCTATGCTGTACATAATATTCCCATGACATATTTATTTTATGACTCAAAGATTGTACCTCTTATCCTCTTCACCTATTTGATTCTTTCCTCCACCTCACCTCCCTCTGGCTACCACCAATTTGTTCTCTGTATCTATGAGTTTGTTTCTGTTTTGTTTTGTTTGTTCATTTGTTGTGTTTTTTTAGAATCCACATATAAGTGAAATCATATAGTATTCTTCTTTCTCTGTCTGGCTTATTTCACTTAACATAATAACCTCCAGATCCATACATGTTGTCACAAATGGCAGAATTTCATTCTTTTTTTATGCCTGAGTAATATTCCATTGCATATATATACCACATCCTCTTTATCCATTCATCTACCAATGGACACTTAGGTTGCTTCCATACCTTGGCTATTGTGAATAATGCTGCACTGAACATAGAGGTACATATATCTTTTTGAATTAGTATTTTCATTTTCTTTGGATAAATACCCAGAAGCGGGATTGCTGGATTATATGGTAGTTCTATTTTTAATTTTTTGAGGAACTGCCATACTGTTTTCCATAATGGTTGCACCAATTTACATTCCCATCAACAGTGTATGATGATTCCCTTTTCTGCAAATCCTTGCAACACTTATTATTTATTGTCTTTTTGATAATAGCCATTTTGACAGGTGTGAGGTGACATCTCATTGTGGTTTTGATTTGCATTTCCCTGATAATTAGTGATGCTGAGCACCTTTTCATGTACCAGTTCACCATCTGTATGTCTTCTTTGGAAAAATATTTATTCAGGTCCTCTGCCCGTTTTTTAATTGGATTAATTGGTATGAATTCTTTATATGTTTTGGATATTAATGCCTTATCAGACATAACGTTTGCAAATATATTCTCCCATTCAATAGATTGCCTTTTTGTTTTATTGCCTTTTGTTTTTATTGATGTAGTCCCATTTGTTTATTTTTGCTTTTGTTGCCCCTGTGTGAGGAGACAGATCCAAAAAAATATTGCTGAGACTGATGTCAAAGAGTTTACTCTTTATGTTTTCTTCTAGGAGTTTTATGGTTTCAGGTCTTACATTTGAGTCTTTAATCCATTTTGAGTTTATTTTTTTGTATATAGTGTAAGAAAGTGGTCCAGTTTCATTCTTTTGCATGTTGCTGTCCAGTTTTCCCAAAACCATTTAGTGAAGAGACTGTCTTTTCCCCATCATGTATTCTTGCCTTCTTTGTCATAGATTAATTGACCATACATGCATGGGTTGATTTCTGGGCTCTCTATTCTGTGCCATTGGTCTATGTGTTTGTTTTTGTATCAGTATCATACAGTTTTGATTCCTATAGCTTTGTGGTATAGTTTGAAATCAGTGAGCATGATTCTTCCAGCTTGGTTCTTCTTTCTCAAGATTGCTTTGGCTATTTGGGGTCTTTTGTGATTCAATACAAATTTTAGGATTATTTGTTCTAGTTCTGTGAAAAATGCCATTGGTATTTTGTCAGGGGTTTCATTGAATCTGTAGGTTGCTTTGGGTAGTATGGAGAGTTTAGTAATATTCATTCTTCCAATCCTTGAGCAGGGTATATCTTTCCTCTTTTTTGTGTTATCTTCATTTTCTTTCATCAATGTCTTATTGTTTTCTGAGTATAGGTCTTTCACCTCCTTGGTTAAATTTATTCCTAGGTGTTTTATTCTTTTTGAAGTAATTGTAAATGGGGTTGTTTTCTTAATTTCTCTTTCTGATTATTTGTTATTAGCATATAGAAATGCAACAGATTTCTGAATAATAATTTTGTATCCTGCAATTTTACTGAATTCACTTATTAGTTCTAATATTTTTTTGGTGGAGTCTTTAGTGTTTTCTATATATAGTATCATGTCACCTGCAAATAGTGACAGTTTTACTTCTTCATTTCCAATTTGGATGCCTTTTATTTCTTTTTCTTGTCTGATTGCTGTGGCTTTGACTTCCAATACTATGTTGAATGAAAGTGACAAGAGTGGGAGTCCTTCTCGTTTCTGATCTTGAAGAAATGCTTTCAGCTTTTCACCATTGAGTATGATGTTACCTATGGATTCGTCATATATAGCCTTTATTATATTGATGTATGTTCCCTCTATACCCACTTTGTTGAGAGTTTTTATCATAAATGGATGTTGAATTTTGTCAAATGCTTTTCCTGTGTCTATTGAGATGATCACATAATTTTTATCTTTTGTTTTGTTAATGTGGTGTATACATTGATTCATTTGCAGATATTGAACCATCCTTGCATCTCTGGAATAAATCCCATTTGATCATGGTGTATGATCCTTTTGATGTGTTGTTAAATTTTGTTTGCTAATATTTTGTTGAGGATTTTTGCCTCTACGTTCTTCAGTGATATTTGCCTGTAATTTTCTTTTCTTTTCTTTTTGATGTCTATGTCTGGTTTTGGAATCAGGATAATGTTGGCCTTGTAGAATGAGTTTGGGAATAATCTTTTCTCTTCAATTTTTTGGAATAGTTTGAGATGGATAGGTATTAACTCTTCTTCAGATGTTTGGTAGAATTCACCTGAAAGCCATCTGGTCCTAGACTTTTGTTTGTTGGGAGTTTTTTTAAAATTACTGATTCAATTTCATTACCAGTAATAGGTCTGTTTAGATTTTCTATTTCTTCCTGATTCAGTTGGAAAATTATAGAATTCTAAGAATTTATCCATTTCTTCTAGGTTGTTCAATTTGTTAGCACATAATTGTTTGTAATAATCTCATATGACCCTTTGTTTTTCTGTAGTGCTGTTTGTAACTTCTCCTTTTCCATTTCTGATTTTACTTATTTGAGCCGTCTCTCTCTCTTTTCTTTTTGACAGTCTGGCTAATGGTTTATCAATTTTGTTTATCTTTTCAAAGAACCAGCTCTTAGTTTCATTCATCTTTTCTATTTTTTTGTCTCTATTTTATTTATTTCTGCTCTCATCTTTATTATTTCCTTCCTTCTACTATTTGGGCTTTGTTTGTTCTTCATTTTTTCGTTCCTCTAGGTGTAAAATTAGATTGTTTATTTGAGATTTTTCTTGTTTCTGGAGATAGGCCTATATCTCTGTAAACTTCCCTCTTAGAACTGCTTTTGCTGTGTCCCATAGATTTTGGACTGTTGTGATTATGTGTTCATTTGTCTCAAGGTATTTTTTTAATTTCCTCTTTGATATCTTCATTGACCCATTGGTTGTTTAGTAGCATGTTGTTGAGCCTCCGTGTGTTTGTTTCTGTTTTTTCCAGCATCCTTCTTATAATTTATTTCTAGTTTCATATCACAGTGATCAGAAAAGATGCTTGATATGATTTCAGTATTTAAATTTACTGAGACTTGTTTTGTTGCCTAATGTGTGATCTATTCTGGAGAATATTCCATGTGCACTTGAAAAGAATGTGTATTCTGAGGTTTTTGGATGGAATGTTCTGTGTATATCTATTTAGTCCATCTGGTCTAATGTGTCATTTAAGGCCAATGTTTCTTATTGATTTTCTGTCTGGATGATCTATCCATTGATGTAAGCGGAATTTTAAAGTCCTCTACTTTTATTATGTTACTGTTAGTTTCTCCTTTTATGTCTGTTAATATTTGCTTTATGTTTTTAGGTGCTCCTATGTTAGGCACATATTTACAAGTGTTATATCCTCTTGTTGGGTTGTTCCCTTTATCATTATGTAATGACTTTCTTTATCTCTAAATTACAGTTTTTGTTTTAAAGTCTGTTTTGTCTAAGTATTGCTACCCCAGCTTTCTTTTCCTTTCCATTTGGATGGAATGTCTTTTCCCATCCCTTCACTTTCAGTCTGTGTGTCTTTAGATCTGAGGTGTGTCTCTTGTATGCAGCACATATATGAATCTTGTTTTTAAATCTATTCAGCCACCCTATGTCTTTTGATTGGAGCATTTAGTCCATTTATATTTAAAGTAATTATTGATAGGTATATACTTATTGCCATTTTGTTACTTTTTTCTGGATTTTTTGTAGTTCTTCTCTGTTCCTTTCTTCTCTTGTTCTCTTCCCCTGTGATCTGATGACTTTCTTTAGTGCTATGCTTGGATTTCTTTCTCTTTATTTTTGTTTATTTATTATTATTTTTGGTTTGTGGTTACCATGAAGTTCATATATAACAACCTATGTAAATAGCAGTCTATATTAAGTTGAAGGTCTCTTAAGTTTGAACACATTCTATAAGCCCTACATTTTTACCCCCTTCCATGTTTTATGTTTTTGACATCATATTTTACCTCTTTTAATTTTGTGTATCCCTTAGTCTCTTATTGTAGGTACAGATAACTTTAATACTGTTGTCTTTTGATATTCATACTAGCTTTATAATTGATTGATCGACTACCTTTACTATATATTTGCCTTTACCAGTAATATTTTTTTTTATAATTTTCTTATTTCTTTTTGTAGCTTTTTCTTTTCCACTTAAAGAATTCCCTTTAACATTTCATGTAAGGTCAGTTTAGTGGCAATGAACTTCTTTAGTTTTTGCTTGTCTGGAAAACTCTTTCTCTCTCCTTGCATTCTGAATGGTAGCCTTGCCAGGTAGAGTATTCTTGATTGTAGATTTTTTTCCTTTCAGTACTTTGAATATATTACACCACTCCCTTCTATCCTCTAAAGTTTCTACTGAAAAGTCAGCTGATGGTCTTTTGGGAGTTCTCTTGTAAGTAACTCGTTGCTTTTCTCTTGTAGCTTTTAAGATTCTCTCTTTATCTTTAATTCTTGACATTTTAATTATAATGTGTCCTGATGTGGGCCTCTTTAAGTTCATTTTGTTTGTAACTCTCTGTGCTTCCTGGACCTGGATGTCTGTTTCCTTCTCCAGGTTAGGGAAGTTTTCAGCTATTATTTTTTCACATGAGTTCTCTGCCCCTTTCTATCCCTATTCTCCTTCTGGAACACTTGAAATGCAAGTTTTAGTATGCTTGATAGTGTCCCAGAGGTCCCTTAAACTGTCTTTGTTTTTTTAAATTCTTTTTTCCGTTCAGCTTCAAAGATTGCCTCTACTCTGTTGTACAGATTGCTGATCTATTCTTCTTATCATCTAATGTGCTGTTGATTCCCTCTAGTGAATATTTCATATCAGTTATTGTATTCTTTAGCTCTGATTCATTCTTTTTTATATTTTCTAGCTCTTTGTTGAATTTCTCACCATGTTCATCTATTCTTCTGAGTTTGGTGAACATCGTTATGACCATTACTTTATATTATTTATCAGGTAGATTACTTATCTCTGTTTTGTTTAGCTCTTTTTCTGAAGATTTGTCTTGTTTCATTTGGAACACATTCCTCTAACTCCTCATTTTGCCTAATTCTCTGTTTATTTCTATGTGTTAGGTAGATCAGCTACATCTCTCTAGTGTGGAAAAGTGGCCTTATTTAGTAGATGTCTTGTGGGTCCCAGCAGCATGCTCCCCCTCTGGCCACAAAAGCCTAATGCTCCAGGGGTGTCTCCTGTGTGGACTGCATGTGCCTTTCTGTTGTGGTGAGGCTGCAATTGCTGCAGGTATGCTGGTGGGCAGGGCATGCCCCTGGCACCACTGGCTGTGAGGCCTGGTGGTGTTTGAGCAGTGTGGGTGTGGTGGAGGCAGGTCAGGCCCCAGTGTGGCTGGTTGTGAGGCCCAGCAATGCATAACCATTGCAGGTGCATTGGTGAGTGGAGCAGACCCCATTGTGGCTGGTTGCAAGACCTAGTGGCACGCAACTGCTGTAGGTCACTGGTGGGTGAGGCAGGCCCCTGGCACAACTGACTGTGCTGCCCAGCTGCACGTGTCTGTCTCAGGTGCACTAGTGAGTGGGGTAAGCCCGCATACTAACAGGCCAGAGGGAGGGTTCCAAAATGGTACCTGCATATCAGCACAGCTGAATGAAGTTACAAAAATGTCTGCCATCAGTGTCTCAGTCCCTGAGAGGGGCCCCAGCTTCCTCCTGCCTCTCCCAGAGACACTCCAAACTTAGTGAGTCTCTTTTCCTTATGCACTATGTGTTTTTCTACCCAGTATTTTTGCACTGGCTTTTGTGTTGAGTCTGTTGTGAGCCCTTTAAGGCAGGTTTTCCTTTCCTTGAAGTTCTATAGTTTTCTTGGGCGTATTCCCCACTAGTTTTCAGAGCCAGGTGTTTTGGGGTCTCACCTCTCCTGTGCTGGATCTAGAGTTAGAGTGCCTAATGCGGGGTTCAAAACCCTTGCTGCTCTGGGAAAAGGTCTATACATTTGAGATTGCTTTCAACCATGAAACCCCACAGCTAGAGTGTGGTTTTTTCCTCGGTAGGACTATATTTCTGCCTCTTCCACCTCTCTTGGTGTTGTCCCTTGTTGTGGAGGCCCTTTTCATGCAGTTTCCAGATGTCCCTCAGAGGAGATTATTGCACATGTAGTTGTATATTTGTTGTGTCCGTGGGAGGAGGCAAGCTCAGGATTCTTCTATGCTGCCATCTTCCAAACTCTCTATCATGAGCTATTAGGAATTATTCAGTAAAAAGGGAAAATGTGTACAAGACAAAAATATTTTTTAAGTGGACTTGCAATATCTCACCTCTATAAACACCAGTTGCACAATAATAATGCCTGGTATTTGCTAGACATTTAGTTATAAGAAGTATTCATGGCTCATTGCAGTGCTACTAAATGCCAAGTCTTATACTTTGTGCTTCAGCTAAATTAAAACATTACTCTAAAAGTAAGTCTATGATATAGGTGGTATCCTCCACGTTGTAGTTTAAAACCTAACACAGACCATGTTTAGTAGAGACAAGATGTGATTGAAACACAGATCTTTCTGACTCCACCTAAAGAACTTTCCAGTGCACTTCCCTACCAATTGTCAACCTTACATCAACCTCATCAATGTAGGTGTGGAGAGTGGAACTAAAGTAATTTTATAATTGAGGTGTGAGTATAAAGTAGTCTTTTAATTCCTCAGAATCTTTTTTTAAAACTGGTTTTTATCACAACATATTGATCACCATTGTCTTTTTGGATTAGATAGAAGAATATAGTAAAGGGAAAACCTTGATATCAGTAATCTAATCATATGCTTATTACTAGCTAGCTCTGTAATATTGGGCAAAAGACTGCTATTCTTAACAGTCTTACTTTAAAAAACATCAGTAGATTTTACTTTTTAGAATGATTTTAGGCTTACAGAAAAATTGAACAGACTGTACAGAGTTTGCATATGCTCCCTCTCACACCCCCATAGAGTTTTCCCTATTATTCAGTTCTTATTTTAGTGTGGTGTATTTCTTATAATTAATGAAACAATAGTGATACATTATTGTTAACTAAAGTCTATAGTTTGTATTAGGGTTCATTCCTTGTGTTGTATAGTACTATGAGTTTTGACAAATGTATAAGGTCATGTACTCACCATTATAGTCCCACTCAGAGCAGTCCCACTGCCCTAAAAATGTCCTGCACTCCACCCGTTCTTCCTTCCTTCCCTCCCCCCAAACCCCTGGTAACCACTGATATATTTACTGTCTGTATAGTTTTGTCTTTTCCGAAAGGTCATATAGTTGGATCACACAGTATGTACCCTTTTCACACTGTCTTCTTTCACTTAGCAATGTGCTTAACGGTTCTTACACGCCTTTGTGTGGTTTGATAGCTCATTTCTTTTTATTGCTGAATATTTCTTTGTATAGATATACCACAGTTTCTGCTTCACCTATTGAAGGATATTTTGTTTGCTTCCAGATTTTGGCAATTATGAATAAAGATGCTGTAAACATCCACGTACAGGGTTTTGTGTGGACATCAGTTTTCAACTCATTTGGGTAAATACCGAAGAGCACAATTGCTAGATCCTATGGTAAGTCTAGGTTTAGCTTTATAAAATGTGAAACTGTCTTCCAAAGTGTCTGTACTATTTTGCAGTCCCCCCAGCAATGAATGAAAGTTCATGTTGTTACAGATCCTTATCAGCACTTGGTGTTGTCAGTGTTTGGATTTTGCCCATTCTACATTCTAGGTGTGTATAGTTGTACATCACTGTTTTTTTAATTTGCATTTTCCTAATGATGTATTATGTTGAGCATCTTTTCATATGCTTATTTGCCATCTGTATATCTTCTTTGGTGAGGTATCTGTTTAGATCTTTTGTCTACTTTTTATTAGTGTTGTTTGTTTTCTTATTATTGAATTTTAAGTGTTCTTTGTATATTTTGGATAACAGTCCTTTATCAGATATGTGTTTTGCAAATATTTCCTCCCAGTCTATAGCTTGTATTTTCATTCTTTTTTTTTTTTTGTGAGGAAGATCAGCCCTGAGCTAACATCCATGCTAATCCTCCTCTTTTTGCTGAGGAAAACCGGCTCTGAGCTAACATCTATTGCCATTCCTCATCCTTTTTTTTTTTTTTTTTCCCAAAGCCCCAGTAGATAGTTGTATGTCATAGTTGCACATCCTTCCAGTTGCTGTATGTGGGACACGGCTTCAGCATGGCCGGAGAAGCAGTGCGTGGGTGTGCACCCGGGATCCGGAGCCAGGCCACCAGCAGCGGAGCGTGTGCACCTAACCACTAAAGCCATGGGACTGGCCCTGTATTTTCATTCTTTTAACAGTATCTTTCACATAGCAGAAGTTTTTAATTTTAATGAAATCCAACTTATCATTTTTTTTTTATGGACTGTGCTTTTAGTGTTGTACATAAAGTGTCATCACTAAATCTAGGTCCAACCCTGTAGTAAGGAGAACAGGGGAGAGGGTTGGGCCTTGAACCTCAAGATGGTAGAGAAGCCACAAAATAGATAGTGCTTCTCTCTTTGTGTAGGACCATCACTTATTTTGCTAGTAGAAGAATGTTACAGGTGAATAATTATAAGCATTTATATGCAACTACCAATTTTTCAGAGGAGAGCTAATTCCTCCAAATGATTTGATTTATTAAGTGTGGTGATGAGTGGAAATTAGAGAAAATGAGAGAGGGAAAACTTCTCTATTAATTAACTGAAGATTGATCAACAGCAACTCTATGGCTATTGGAGGCGAGAATAGGAGAAAGTAAGAACAGGGGAGGAGCTGAGGGAAAGAATAAGGGAGAGGGAAGAGAGGGAAGGGGAGTTGAGATGACAAGGACTTGAGAGAAGACAAAGGAACAAGAAGAGATATTTTATTGAGAGAGAGAAAAAGGAGGAGATAAGTCACAATTGGTGTAATGAATATAATTATGGGAGAAAAAAGATGCATGAAGGGCAATTTACAGAAATATTCTGTGATGTGCAATGTATCATTCTCCTCAACTTCCCCAAGAAAATTTTTTTAAAAATTACATTTGAATGAGTAAGTATTCATATTTATTTTATTTTCATTTTATTTTTAATGCAGCCTTACTAAAATCTGGTGGTTCAACAACAACAGGAAGTGGATGTGCTGAATTCATCTCACATTGGGAAAGTCAATATATACTACTCCAAGCTTGATATTGATAGCCAAATAAAGTGGGTTTATACTAGGATTTAAACAGACTTGAATATAAAATAATAATATTTTAAATAAACACGACTCTATCTCTTCCAAATAAGGGAGAGAGAAAAAAAAACACCAAAGGAAAGTAGACCTTATAGTCAAATTAAGGAATCGACAAGATACATATAAGTGCATAAACTATACAATAGAATTAAGACATATATCAATTATTAGACTAGATATATATGTTAAAATCACTACTAGCAAGATGGAAACTCTGAGGTTTGGTAAATATAATATTAAAATAAAATAAATCATACATTCTACAATAAAGATCTAAAAGTCAGAATTTGTCACATGATTTTTTTCTACCTCCAATAATAGAGCAGAAAATATTATAAATCAAGATTCGTTTAAAGTATAACAGTAAATTGATTAAAAAATACCTAATAGTAATGTCAGAATTTAGCCCATCTCAATTAGGTAGAAAAACATACCAGCATAACCATTCTGACTCATGTATTTAAAATTCTTTTTCCCCTGGAAATCTTAGATGAGGTAATAGGAAATATTAAAAAGTAAAAGGTGAAAGTGTAAAAAGTACATAAGAAGTAAAAGATTATATAATTCAATAAACCAAAAACTCATGAGAATTAAGTAAACATTACCAAACTCCTTTAAATATTTATATAATTGATTTAATACCGAAAACAAAATTTTGAGATACTTTTGAAAAAGCAGTCTCACCTTTATACAACAATTATTTGTAAGAAATATAAAAGAAGTCTGGAGAACCATTTTCCTTGTTACAATGACATTCACAAAGATATATATTTTCCCCCCAAACTCCCCAAGATTTTAAAATATAATGTTATTTTTAAGAACTAAGGAGTTTTAAAAAATGAAATAAAATCATCTAAGGTACATTTGGAAGGAGTTTTTAAAAATTTTATTATGTTAAAGTACCATCACTTCCAAGAACCTAAATCCTTAGAAATGACATAAAATGAATATTTATTAAAAACGATAAGTAAAACTCACAACTGCCATGATAAACAAGAAGAGCTTCAAGTTCCGGGGGTGGGGCAGCAACTAGGAAAAAACACTTGAAGCAGGAAGGAAAATGGGATGAGTTTGAAAAAGATAACTGAAGCCAAAATGTACCCAGGAGAGAACTGCAAAACGTATAGCAGTGGCCCCAAGGGCGTTCCAAGTTTGGATGTGGGGGACACAGGAGCAATCTGGGAATCGGGAACCTTAACTAGGTGATGTTGGGGGTAGAATGACATACACTCTCTTGCTTTATATTACTGACATTGATCAAGTCTCTGGCTCTGAACAAAATTATTTTTGTTAAACACCCTCCATCGTCCCAGAGAGAAGCAGTAATTATCTGCACTGTAGTCGCAGACACAGGGCAGTTTCCCAGTAGTCCAGTACATCAGGAGGACTGGGGCGCTCAGTGCTCAGCTCAGCTGCCACCTTACCTTTCCCCAGCGGCCCATCATGCCCTCCTCACCGTCGCTAGAAAGACACCGATTTTTCAGGCTTCTCCAAGAGCATAAATGGGAATTAAAATTTACAAATAAGAATACCATTAAGAATCACGCACACATGCACACACACATGCTACAAATGAAATAGAAGTACCAAATTCATTAATTGAAAGAATTTACACCTGTAGTAAGATTGTTATTAGAACAAACATAAAAAGATAGTAGAATACTATTATTGCATTCCTTGAAAGCTGGGAAAAAACGGAATCCATATTTTCATGCTTATCACATCTATAATGAGTTATTAAATTAAACTGGACATAATTGGAAAGCATGGCTAATATGTTGGGTTAATCATATAGAGGGCCATCAAGGAACAGAATGGTCCCTCTGTATCTCTCTCTGTCAATGAGTTAAGTTTTGGGCTGAGTGACTGTGAGTTATCCCAGTGTCGCAATTTGACGGGATGCTACTACGGACTCAGAGTTCTTATGGAAAACTTAGTTTTCTTTTGGAACAGCAAGCGGGACCCTCAAAAGTCATACTTTTTAAATCCAGAAATCTGAATAATTATCCTTTAGCATTTTTATAGATTGTTCTTAAAGGACCATTTTCCATTTTATTAAATACAAATTCACAGTCTCAAAAACAATGTACTACAGTTAGGATGCAGATTCGGTTGCTGTAACAAAGACCCAAATAACAACGTGGACGTTAGCGTGGATGACATGGAAAAGCGAAAGAAGGTAAGTAAAAATCATACATCTATTTCTTTTCCTAGCGGATCATTCTAGTGCATTTTCTTCTTTCATTTTTCTGAATGTATATTAATTATAAATTATAAACTTTATATCTTTTATATAAAAAGATCATACTGTGTATACAATTTTGTACCATAGATTTTCAATAAATCTTGAGCACATCCATGACGTTAACACTTTTAGTAAAATTTTTTTTGAAACCTATATATTTCCGCCTTTATATATACCACAGTCTACTGGGCCGTTTCCCCATTGTGGGACATTTAAATTTCTTCCAGTTTTTCACTATTGTAATTAATGGCACAGTTAATATTTTGGTTTGTTAAGTCATCATTGAAGTTTGAGATTATTTGGTAGCATTGCTTCCTGGAAGGACAGTTGTTGGTGTGGAGAATTTTACGGCTCATAATTTCTATCGCCAGTGTGCTCTTCTGAATTTTTGTAGCAGTGTGCGCATGCACCAGTGCCAACTTGCTATATTCTTCACCAGCTGTGAGTTTTATAGTATTTTAAGAATTTATTGTTAAAATTTTTAAATGGCTCCCTTAATCCTTAACTATTTTATATTTTCTAATCCTTCATGAGCCAACTTGAAAATTTATATTTCTTCAGAATATGGTACAATTGTAGATGACCTTTATATTTTTTACTATTCCTAAATTTGTTCTCATTATTTATTTTTATCAAGATGGATTAATGATTTAAATATGAAAAAGAAAACCTCTAAAACTATAAGAAAATAAAGTCAACATTTCTCTGACAACTAGATGAGGAAAGAAATTATAACAATAAATAAATAAAATGTCACAAAGGAAAATACATATATGTGATTTAAAAAGTTGAAAAGTAATTATAAAACAAACAATGACTGGGGAAAATATATGTCACAAATATGGTTGCACGTCAATGTATATGCATGAGGATGTAATCAGTAAGATGTGTATAGACGCACACATACACACCTATGCTAGAATCTATTCTACATTCTATTTGTCTATTCGTTTTCTCATTTCTACTTTTATTTTTATTATTTCACACTTTTTATTTTCCTTATTTAATATTACAGGGTGTATTTCCATTTTATTTGGGTAGACTTTTTATGCTTATCACCAATACATATATTTATCACCAATTTTATACTTATTACCAATTTTGTACTTATCACCAATATTTTTCTTAAAACTGTAGTGCCAGTTGTCACTTGGCTAAAGATGATAAAATGAATAAAAAAGCAGCAAATGTTGCAGCCGGCTCAGTGGCTTAAGTTCGCATGTTCTGCTTTGGCAGCCTGGGGTTCCCAGGTTCGGATCCCGGGTGCGGACCTTCACACTGCTTATCAAGCCATGCTGTGGCAGGTGTGCCACATATAAAGTAGAGGAAGATGGACACATATGTTAGCGCAGGGCCAATCTTCCTCAGCAAAAAGAGGAGGATTGGCAACAGACATTAGCTGAGGGCTAATCTTCCTCACCAAAAAAAAAAAAAAGTAGCAAATGTAAATTAGTGGAGAACCAAGGAAGAAAAATAATTATTCTGTTGCTTTGTTTTTGGGAGACATGCTTATTATTATGTTTGCATAGTGAAAACATATTTATAAATCATTTTAAGCTATTAAAACTTTCTAATATAATATAGAATTAAATGTTGCAATATTTCCTCATATTTCTTAAAGAGTACCATGATTTTGAGGTGTTTTGAACTACATAAACCATTTCAGAAAATCAATGTGCAGCTTAAAAGATATAGGTAATTCTTGGCCTCGGTCTTTGAAGGTAATAGATTATTACTATAACGTGATGAGCTATGAGTTCTGGACAGCTATAACTGAATCTCTGGCTGCCCAATAACAGGCAAGTGGAGGAAAAAAACTTGAGCACTTACGAAGCTTTTAAAATTGCTTGTTGAATTATTACTTTTTTTTCTGCTGACAATGTCATATTGAGTAATTCTGTGGCAAAAATCTCGTGATCCGCTTAAAAAGTGTTTAAAATTTTTAATTCCATAGTGAAGAATTAAATTGTAGCAACAGTATTTTGCCATGCTTATCTCCTTAACCTACTAAATGATTTTAGATGATAATGAGAATTTAATATTAAGTGAGAGGAGCATGGGTTATAACACAACTGACTTTGAAACAACACAAGGATACAGTTGAAAGATATTTTGGAAATAATCGAGCTCAACTCCAGGAAAAAAGATTTAGAAGATGATTGATACCCAGTTCTTCTAACCTAGGGAACAACTAGGGAGAAATGATCTGATCAAATCACCTTGTAAACATGCCTCCTGATGCGATTTACTGGTGGAAGGATAAAGGACAGTTCTTGTTTAGAGAATGTTTTTAGCAGGTGCACATGGTCTGTCTGGGTTGCTTATGGTAAACAAACTAGGTGTCTGTGGATTTATGAGTCATGATCCATTGGAAAATCTCAGTGTGAGCTGTGTAATTTTGGAGTATAAAATAAAGATGTTTCGTGATTAAAAGGCTTTCACTGCACAAGTGATGCCCTGTTTGGCTCACTCAGAGACCTCATATATTAAATGTGGGCGAGAACACGTTCTAATGTATCAAGAAAAGATCAGGGCAGCTGCTTTAGCAATCCCAGAGTTTCCGAATTTGCCAATGTCTCACGACCACCACTGTCCATAGAATTAATAAAAAAATGACACTGGCTAAGAGATGTGATTCATGTAAGTCTGCTTTAAAAATCCGACCTTCTGTGTTATCTTAAAGCTTTATTCACAGTTGAGAACAGAGGCCCAGATGGGTTAAGTTAACTTTCCCAAGGGTACTTCGTATAGCTCTGACACCCATTAGATGTGTGACCCTGAAGAAGTTACTTAATCTTTCTATATCTCAGTTTACTCATCTGTTAACTGGAAATAATAATACATACCTCATAGGTTATTGTCCAGATTAAATGAGCTAATTTATCTCAAAGCAATTAAAATATTTCTTGGAACTGTAGTAAGAATGATGCATTCATTTTATGAATATCGTCTAGCACATTGGAATTGTATAGATTGAAATTTAAATTTTGGCCCAGCCCTCTGTCTTTATCTTCTAGACTTCATGAATTTCTCTCTTACTAAGGGAGAAAAATCTTAATAGACAAATACTTCAAAACATTCCCTTCTTAGTTTTATAAAACAAACATTTCTTAGAATTCTTCTCTCTCTCAAGACTGCATGAGCAATGCTTTTGAAGGCCAAATTATTAGTGCATAGAAAAAGGATTAGTAGATTCTATAATTTAGAATAGAACTCACCACTCTAACCATGTTCAAATTCACTTTTGCTTCTGAACAAGTACAATGGACATTAATAATAGGTGCTGGAGGGACATCTCTGTTGTAGATGATTTGTAACTTTAGGAATTTATATTATATGAATGATATGTTTGGGGGAGGTCTTGTGTCTAAGTATTAAGCTTTCGTTGCTTATTATATGACAAATACTCTAAGTGTGTTCACATAGACTCATCTCACTTATAACCATGATAATTTTATCAGATAGATATTATGATTGTCCTTATGGTACAGAGGATGAAATTGGGCAGGAAATGTTTAATAAATTGCTCAACTTCCTATACCTAACTAGTGGTTGCATTGCTATTAAAGATTGACAGTCTTATGTCCTGTAGTCTCATGCTTCTCACTCACTGTACCATATTGGGCAAGTGACTTCTTCTCTGCATCTCAGTTTTCTACTCAGTAAAATAGAATAAAAAATGAGATAATGTATTCAGAGCACTTAATAGAGTGCCTGGCATATCATTAACTAATAAATTAATTAAAAAATAGATGGTCACATAGACAGTGAATGACAGAATTAGGATTTAATCCTGATCTATCAAAGATCATCATTGCTTACAGAATTGAAGGGTATACTATAAAAGTGGTAATCTTAGGCTAATTATTTTGTTCATTTTGATGGATTTATTTTGCTTTCAGTCTTATTGAACATAGTTCTTAAAAACAAAACCTCTTGCCATCACAATGTCAATGATTTGACTTTTCTCTTAAAATTCTCTTAAGAACTGAGTAGTAGTCTTGGGGAAAGGATAAATGAAAAAGGAAATGAGAGAGCAGAGAAAGCAGAGAAATTTACAAGGCTCTCTAGTTAGTTTCCACTTATTTTTACAATAAAAGGTAATTCTATTGAAATTAATAATATACTCTCTTACAAAAGAAAATATCATTTTAATATATCATACCTATATATCTTTTTATGTAAATGGGATAACAAAGACAACATTCCAGAATACCAGTATTTTTATTAGGAGTGTGTATTTCTGTGAGATAGGAATGGTAAAGAAAGTAGAGTTTGGCAAAATCAATAATCTGAGACAAATATAATTTATAAAACAAATTTTTTTCACCAGAAAAAGTAACTTCTAATAGCCAAGAGTGGCTAATTTTGTCTACTGGTGTATGATTCACCACTCATTGCTTTGAACATTTCGTTTTCTTGACATATCTGTTAAATAGGAAAATATAGCTTTAATTACAGCTCAAAAAAGCATAACTTGGAGAAGAACAGCATTTTGTATTTCAAATACATATTACTCTCCAATGTTTTCAATTTTCAACAGAAGATGTATCAGTTCCTGTCAAGTAAGTATTGATAACTCACGTAGATCAGGCATTGTACACAGTTAATAACATCCATCTTCACAGAATTCATTGTTTAGGGGAGTAGAATGGCCATAACACAGCCTGCATGAAAACTAAAGTCTGTAAATGCTTCATATCTCATAGTACATTCCATTGTGACTTGTTTCTTTAGGTCTAAAGAAAATATTTTTAGTTTATGGATAAAAACATCAAGGCTTGCAGAATTTGATTCATAAGGAAACATATTTGCTAGCAAATGTCAGTGAGAACTTAAAATCTGATCTTCAAATAATAAATTCTGCTTTCTTTCCATAGATGATATTGTCTTTTGCCAATAAATGCTAAGTTAGAAGTAATATAAACAAAATATGAAGCATATTATTTTTTGGATTTACTGAAAAGCTTTTACCTGATTTCTTTTTTTATATTATTTTGCATATTTAAAAAATGTGATTGATTTGCATTGTATTGCAAGTGGAATGGTAGTTACATATTACTTTTGAGGAAGTTTACATTTTGAGTTCATAAAAAAAGCCATGTTAAATGATTTATAAAGATTCTTACGTAGAAGTAATTAACCAGGGTCAGTTTAAAAATATTAATACTGAATTCCTCAATACGTCTGTCTGTTCTTGGATTCTAGCGATTGTTATTCTTTTTATTTTTAGATTCGACTTTTGAATACTAGAATTTGGGCAGTACTTTGAAAAATTAAAAGTATCTAAAGGATATTAAATATAGGCAACAATTATATCAATCACTGTGATAGTACATGAGTATATCTAGGATATATAAATTCAGTTATTGCACTATTTACTTGTGTGCTTGATTTTTTTCTCTTACTACTTTCAAGATTTTCTCTTGTTGGCTCTCTGCATTTTTATTGTGATGTGTATGGTGTGGTCTCTTGCCAGCTGTCCTTTTAGAGTTTGTTGGGCACTTGGATGGAGATTAAAGTTTTTCATAAAATTTTGGAAGTTTTAGTCTTTATTTATTTGAATATTTTCTCTCCTCTCTTTCTCTCTCTTCTGGCTCTCCTGTTGTCTATATGTTGGTACACTTGTTGGTGTCCCACCTTATTCTGAAGAACTGTTTATTGTTCTTCAATCTTTTTTCTTTCTGCTTTTCAGATCACATAATCCATATCCATCTATCTTCAAATTCACTGATTTTTTCTTTTACCAGTTCAAATCTACTGATGAGCCCTTTTAATGATTTTTTTTTGTTTGTTTTTTGCTGGGAAAGATTTACCCTGAGCTAGCATCTATTGCCAATTTTCCTCTGTTTTTTTTTTCCTCCCCAAAGCCCCAGTACATAGTTGTATATTCTAGTTGTAAGTTCTTCTAGTTCTTCTAAGTGAGCTGCCACTACAGCACAGCTACTGACAGACCAGTGGTGTGGTTCCACAACTTGGAAACAAACATGGGCCACCAAAGTGGAGCACATGGAACTTTAATCACTAGGCCATCAGGGCTGGCTATTAATGATCTTTTTCTTTTCAGTTATTGTACTTTCAACTCCAGAATTTTATTTGATTCTTTTTTATAGTTTCTCTCTCTTTATTGATATTCTTTTTTTTTTTTTTTAACTTTATTTATTTATTTTTCCCCCAAAAGCCCCAGTAGATAGTTGTATGTCATAGCTGCACATCCTTCTAGTTGCTGTATGTGGGACTCGGCCTCAGCATGGCCAGAGAAGCGGTGCATCGGTGCGTGCCCGGGATCCGAACCCCGGGCCACCAGCAGCGGAGCACGCGCACCCAACCGCTAAGCCACGGGGCCAGCCCTATTGATATTCTTTAGTTGATGAGACACGGTCATCATACTTTCTTTTATTTCTTTACATGCTCCTTTAGTTCTTTGAACACATTTATAACGGCTGCTTTGAAATCTTTGTTAAGTCTGACATCTGGTCCCTCTCACAGGCAGTTTCTGTTGCCTTTTTTCCTGTGTATGAGCCACACTTTCCTGTTTCTTTTCATGACTTTTAATTTTTTGTTTAAAACTAGACATTGTAGATAACGTATTGAGTGAAACTGGATACCGATTCTTTCACCAGAGCTTTCATTGCTGTTGTTTCCTGGCCTCATCTCCTGTCTCTGTGTGGGCATGAAAACTTGAGCCCCAGGTTCCTGCTTTAATATGCCCTCTGCCCTCAGGGCAACTGGAGTGTCAGCCAAAACATTCACTGCTTTGTTTCGTTCTTGCCTTTGTGCATGTGTATCTTTTAAAATTTTTGATTCTGTAAATTATCTAAATATAAAAAAAGTAAGATTCTTCTTCAGCAATATTATAAACAGGTTCAGGCAGGCAAGGGTATGTATTCGCCCACTAAACATTCTCAAAGCCAGGTGGCTAAAAAAGTTCACTTAAATGGAAAACTAAGCAAATAACAAGTAAATGGCAACTGATAAGAAGAATTACGTCACAGTTAATGTTGTCCTTTAATTCCACTAACCAAGGGTTTAGTGTCAAGGAGAAAGTGTTGGAAAGGTACATCCCTCCTCATCCCATCAACCTCAAAATCACACTTGCTAGTCAAGTGATGGCAGGTGCTATCGGAGCCTCTTCTCCTTCTGTCCTACCAGTTTATCTGCACCAGAGAGATTTGATAGTTTTCTGACATTGGCAAATTTGTGAAGATTGGTGAGAATTTTGAAAGATGGTAGAAATTGCCGTTGATTTGATTATTCATTTATTTATTTTCGATGAGGAAGATTGGCCCTAAGCTAACATTCCTGCCAATATTCCTCCATTTTGTATGTGGGACACCACCACAGCATGGCTTGATGAGCGGAGTGTAGGTCTACGCCCAGGATCCAAACCTGCAAACCCGGGGCCACTGAAGCAGTGTGTGAACTTAAGCACTATGCCACCAGGCCGGCCCCGCCATTGATTTTATTTTTATAGTGTATCTGCCATCTTGTTGAATAAAAAATTTGAATATTTGCCATAAAAAACCTTATTGTATATTTTTAGTGAGGATCATATAATTTATGTTGTATACATATCTATCAAAGGGGATTTTGTTACATTACATTTACATTATTTTACATTTGTAATAGAGAAGCAGCAAAAGTGAGATCAAGGTAAATCTTTCATAGTTTTAATCTGTATACTACTTGAAGGCATTAATAAGGATGTCATAGTATTTCAAAAGGGAACATGTACTTTCCATTTGCAAGCAATATGGATTTGAGTGTTGATATTCAATTTTTAAAGAATATAATAGATGCAAACATGGAATATATTTCCCAAATATAGTTACTGTAAAGGTTCTATTTAATTTTCAAAATTTGTTTATCTTATTCTTCTTTTTATTTTTATCTTTCTACTTAATCCTTTCTACTCCTAATTAGTAGATACAAAACCTGAATATTACACTTATGACCATGAACAATATTTTCAAAACTCAGATAACTACATATTTCCAGGAAACCCAAGATAAAAATCAGGAAAGATGGATACTAAATATAGTTAACATCTCTGATATTAAATTATATTAACTTTTGTTTACAAGATTCAGAACTATGGAGTAGGTATTCCCAGATTCGACATCAGAAACTTGACTCTAGTACTAACTATTAAACTCTGAATTTCAGTATCTCTCTTTGTGAATTGTGGAAAAACAGAGCTTTTCTTACAAGTTATTGTGAAGGTTAAGCGAGATCATTCATACAAATATTCTTTGGTTTTTATTTAGTGTAGTCTTAGGGGTTAAATAGTGTTTCCCCAGAGAAATGTTGAAATACTAACTCCTGGTACCTGTGCATGCAACTTCATTTGGAAATAGGATCTTTGCAAATGTAATCAAATTCAAATGAGGGCATTAGGGTTGGCGCTGATCCGATATGGCTGGGTCCTTACCGAAACACTATGTGGAGGCAGAGTGTGGAGAGTTTAGCTAGAGTACTCCGTGATATTGCTGCCTCAGCATGCATTTTGGATGGCCAAGTGGCCCGTGGGGACCTCAAACTGACTGTAGCCCCCTCTCCAAGCTCAAGCCCTTGATAGCAGCGTGCAGAGTTATAAGCAAATGTAAGTTCCTGATCTGACTTCCCCAGCAGCCCTTGTAAGCAAGTCTACCTCAGCTCCCAGGGCGTTCCTCTTCTGTATCCCTCAGATAAGATGTCTGCGGAGCTTACCAAAACCCTGCTCTTTTTGTTTTGAGTTGACCAATCTGGCCTTAGCCTGGGAACCCCAAAGCACTCCATCCACAGATTCTAATAAAGGCATGTGCCCCGGGTCTTTCTCTCTCTGTCGCACTCTGCCTTGACCTCCCAAAGTGGCCCCTCGAGGCATGCTGTACTTCCTCCAGGACCTGTGAGTAATAAACTTTTCTATTTCAGTTTCTGTTGGGGATTTTTGTTGAATCATGGCTCACCATCTGACACCTCGGGGCTCTATTTAACACATGTTAGTTTAACAAAGTCGCAAAACCAGAGGAAAGACTACCAAGTGAAAATGGGGGCAAAGATGGCCTTATGCTCCATAAGCCAGGGAACTCCTGAGACTACAACAAGCTGGAAAAGGCAAGGAATGACATTCTTCCCAGAGGCTTTAGAGGGAGCATGATCGTTCTAAGACTTTGGTTTCAATCTAATGGCCTCTAGAACTGTGAAAGAATAAATTTCTGTTGTTTTAAGCCAGCCAGTTTGTGATAACTTATTATGTCAGCCCTGGGAAACAAACAGAGGTAGGTTACTTCTTTTGGTTTTGACAAGCTTGGGTACCACTGCTTGATTTTATACTTTTATTTTGGCTACCCTATAGGATATCAATAAAATAACATTCCTAGGAAAATAAGATTTATAGAATTTATAGAATGTAAGGACTTAAAAGGAATTTTGAACCTTAATATCAAATCATTCACAGACCAAAAGAAGAAAAACCTTTTCATAAAACTGATGTTTCTGTTCATGTTTCACTTTAGGAGAATTGATTGAAATGGATGTTGCTTTGATTTCTAAAGCTAGAAGACTTGTTTTCAGTTTCTAGACATTGGACAGTGAAATCTATCAATTATGTGAAATATGCTGCATATCTTTGAACAAACAATTTCTGCAAATGAGAAAAACCTGTCTCTATTAGAGGTTTCCCTTGCTTTGCCAAAATTGACAAATGATTCTACCTGTGCTCATTCTAATCTAAAATATTCATTTCTACACATTTGCTTCCCTATCATGTTACTTAAGATATTTAGCATTCTAAAACTATTATTCAAAATACAGATATCTTTTGAAGAGCAATAAGTATCTACTCAGGTGAATATTTTCTTGAATCATATATTTAATAATGAATTCTCTCTTTATAAGTCTAATTAAATAGATTAACCAAAACAGACTGAAGCAATAAAAGCCACTCCATCCTTTACCGGCTAGCTAAAATGGATCAAGGCAGAAAAATGAAGGCCCAGTTATGATAAATAGGAACAAATAACAGCCCTGAGACACATCCTTCCTCCTTCCTGAAGACCTTAAAATTACAAATCTCTGCTACAAATCAGCTCAGCAGCTCACAGCATCCTTTGGATGTTGTTTTCTTTTGAACTGAAATGCAGGGTCACATAGCAATTCCTACATTTCTACACTAGCCTTTCTTTTATTTTTTTATTTTCTATCCACTGTTAGAATTTAACCTGAGCAGACTCACCATGCCCCTTTCTACCAGAAGATGTGAGCTTGATGTAAATATAACGTGAAAGAAGTTCTGACTTAGGAAGGGCTTGCCAATTTGATATTTCTTATATTACCATTTCATAGTTTGGTTCTATTATATTCTTCTCAACGTCTTCAAGCATTCACATTTCAGTAAGATTCTCTGGTGAGCATCTGAAAGCACGGCCCAGTGATATACAGTACTTGTTAAAATCAATTGCGTAAGCAAGGTATTCAGGCTTCATTTTCCATTAAATATAGAAGCCATTGGGAATACCCATATGCAAGAGATACAGGTTTTCATTTCCTCTGATTCAAAAACCCTAAAATGAATTGCTTATTAAAACTGATATAAAAAATAATGGACTTTGTAGCACTGTAACTCTTACCATAAAAAAGCAATCAAATGGTATAGCTAACACTGGTGCCTGAACAAGGCAAGCTATTGTGTAAAGTTGGAAGAAAATATACAATAAATTATGCACTAGGCACTTGTGCTTGCTAGAGGCAAAATCTCTTTCACTGTCTTTCCTTTTGAAGTAAGATTTTGCATGGCTATAGTTTTTCTTTATCATTTTCATTTCTATATGCGTTTAGTCTCAAATATTGGGTTTATGTGTGTGCATGCATGTGTAGATGGATAGATAGATAGTAGGAAAACACCTAATATAGAAATAAAAGCTTAGAAATCATGCCGCCATTATTACACCATAGACCAAATTAAAAAAAACAAACATTCTTAACACAGAATTCTTCAAAAGTGCTTGTGAATGCTTCAGTACATTAATTTTTTTGTCAAATTATATTCAATGAAGGTTGCACCAATTTGTATTGCCACCAACAGTGCACAAGCATGCCTGGTTCATAGAACTATTTTCAAAAGTTTTTAAAACTTTGACAATTGGATAACATGTAAATAATACTTTATTTTGTGTTTCTTTGATAACAAATTTTATTATTTTACTGCAAATTCGTCATTTGTGTTCCTTGTTTAGGGATAACTTTGTTAGAATTACCTTTTATGTTTTTTTTTTCTTTTTGCTTGAGGAAGATTGTTCCTGGGCTAACATCCATGCCCATCTTCCTCTATTTTGTATGTGGGACACTGCCACAGCATGGCTTGATGAGTGGTGCAAAGTTCCATGCCTGGGATCTGAACCAGTGAACCCCTGGCTGCTGAAGCAGAACGCACAACTTAACCACTATGCCACTGGGCCGGTCCCGTAGAATGACCTGTTATGTTTTAAAATTGAGGTTTTTATTATTTTCTTTAACTTATTTGGTAGAATACTCTATTAAATATTTTCTTTTTGTATCTATTTTAAACTTATATTTCATTTTTCAGGTTACTTTTTCATTATTTTTGTGATTTCTGCCGTATTGACTCACAATCTTTTATATTTAAATCAATCAATTTATCCATTTCTCATTTTTGTATCTAGAAAATACTCACCCAATTAAAGATCAGGTGAATGTCAATGTATATATTTTGCAGTCCTTTCATTAAAAAAATTAATCATTAAATCTATAATTCATCGTATACATACAAACATTTTCTAATAGACATTTGTCCATTTGCTAAATAATCCTGTTGCCACTAATTGAGCTCTCATCATTGCATATATTTCATTCTAGTAAGTTTAATTTTGTTACTTTCTAATATGTTACAGTGATCCATATAGTCTAATTATAGAACACTACTAATTGTGTGTTTCATAATAACTGATGGTAAAATCAATCTCTATTATTCTTCCAAATCAAAACGTTCTTGAATATTCTTAAAATATAATTTACAATTAGTTTTTTAAGTCCAAAAATGTACCTTGAGCTCTTGCTTGAAATTACTTTATATTTATTGATGCATTTTGGAAATATGGTTTATATAGTATATTGTAGTATAATGTTAAGATCCCAGAGCCAGGAGCCGGAAGATGGATTACTAGATTAAAATTCTGGTTTTGCTACTTCCCATCTTGTTTTTTTTGTCTATAAAAGGCAGAATAATAAAGATATCTACCTCCTCGGGAAGTAGTCAGAATTAACTAATCACATAGATTATTGTCTGGTACACAGTAAGTGTTATTTAAGAATTCCTTATTCAAGTCTACTTTTGTATCTTTCAGTAGGACGTTTTTACTGGATTCATGGAAATATTGCACTTTTCTTGTTACACTGAATTCTTTTTTTTTTTTTTTTTTGTGAGGAAGATCAGCCCTGAGCTAACATCCGTGCTAATCCTCCTCTTTTTGCTGAGGAAGACGGGCTCTGAGCTAACATCTATTGCCAATCCTCCTCCTTTTTTTCCCTTTTTCTCCCGAAAGCCCCAGTAGATAGTTGTATGTCATAGTTGCACATCCTTCTAGTTGCTGTATGTGGGACGCGGCCTCAGCATGGCCGGAGAAGCGGTGCGCGCCTCAGATCCGAACCCGGGCCGCCAGTAGCAGAGTGCATGCACTTAGCCACTAAGCCACGGGCCGGCCCGTTACACTGAATTCTAATTCCACTCCCTAACCTCCCAGCTCCGCACAGCTTTATTTTCTTGCTTTATATAGTTATTTTTCATTTTCTTAAACTGAAAATTGGTGAAGTTCTTATCATTGTTCCTTTTTACATGCACTATTGTGGATGTTAATTTGTCTCTGAGTACAGCTTTGGCTATATTTGTTAAATGCTATTTATAGTAATCACATTCTTATTTTTCCTTAGTCTATAATTTTGTTGGCTAGTCTGTAGTTTTTAACATCAAATTCACTCAAATTTAAATATGTGCAACGCTTTAAAAATTTTAATGCTAATTTGAATTCTGCTGACAATTTAATTGCTGTGTCTTATTCCCACCTGTATCCGGTTTCTTTTTTTTCTTTTTATATATTATTTATTTTCATCCACCATGTTTGCTTCCCATTTCATCTTCATTTCTTATTTCACAAAGGTGAAATTTTTTGAATTTTATGGTAACATAAATTTATTCTCTAGCAAATATTTTTATTTTTCAAATGTGTGCATTTCTTCTAAAAGTTGAATCATGTGTGATCTTGTTTTTTAAAAAAATTGTATTTTCACAGGCCTATTAGTCTTTGAATTCATATAATTAATAGAGATCTATTCATAACTACTTTTGTATTAAAAGGAGAGTGGGAGGAATCGCCTCAGTTTTTCCCAGTTGCTACCTTTCCACTATTAACATTGTCTTCCAAGGCATTAAACCTGAGGCCTGGTTGATATGCACAGACTTGAACTAACTTCTTGACATTTTATTGCCATTTAGTAACCACTGGTCTGAAAATGTATCTCCTGATGCTACTAACTGATTGTCTTGCTATAAATTGTAAAATTTATTCCTAGAGACTTGAAGCAGTTTATAGCATTTCCTTCACTAGAAAGAGCAATTAAAATATAAAATTCCCATAATGATTTTCCCTGGTATGGCTTCTTCTACTGCCTACATTTTTTTTCCCCTATAACAAAGCATCAACTTCTGACTTAATACAAAAATTATTGGAAATGTAGCCTTATAATGACTATACAAACGTGAGCTATCAAACAGGAAAATGAGGGAGTGAGAGAGTCCTGGCTGCCTGGAAATCAGCTCCAGACAGGTGATAGCTCCCTTTCCTCCGGCCAGTGCAATGCATGGGTTTGGTGAATAGGATTGGGTGGCATGGTATGGAATATACATTCAATTGCCCACCCAATATTCATTTTCCATCTCTCTTATAATAATCCAGCCTCTGGCCATAGATCACGACTTGCCTAAATCAGTCATAACTACCTTGCTGTCCTTTGCCAGATTGGCTGCAACCTGTCCAATGACACTTTAGGGTAAGTGTGATAGGGAATTTCTAGGATGGCTTTTGCTTGTCTGATAAAAGAGACAAATGTGGCTGATACTTCCACTTCCTATTCTCTTTTTTGCCTTGAACTCAGACCTGATACTGTGCTACAGTAGCCTTATTGTGACCATGAGGCAACTAACATGATTATGAATGGAAAACATAGGCAAAAATAAAAAAAGCTCCCAGTTGTGTGTCTCAATGACATTGTTGAGCATTGAATGACAAGAACTGCTAACATCAGACTTCGCTTTGTATAGAAAAATAATCGTTTTTTTAAGCCACTGACAATTGGACTTTTTACTTGAATTTGAAAGCATTCCTGCTCAGAGAGATATCTGTTACTATTTTCCCCATTATTTTATCTCCAGGTTACATTAGTATTTGGGTAATAGAAACTCATTATAAAGTCTAGTAAATTACTGACTAATGTAACATTTTCCATTACTGACAAAACTTTTACAAATTTTTTTTACAAAATATTTTACAAAATTTTTTACAAACAGATTTTGTAACCAAAAACTAAAGGAAGGAAAATTAGTTTTCCATAGATTATGAGCAGTGTAATTCCAAGTCAGATTATAAAGAAATTACTTGTGTGACTAAAATTTCCATTCTGAAAGGGTATCACAGTTTAAGATTTTAATCTGGAACACAGATATTTAATTTTATATCCCCACATCCCATCATTGTTTCTCTTATGGGTAGAAAGCTCTACAATGTATCAGTAGAAAACTTATTATCAATGTATACACTCCACTCTACATTCAACCATCAGATGTGATGTGATATTTTCTGTTTCATGCAGAGGGGTAATTTCAAAGAACAGCTCCAGAGAGAGAGGATTTCACCATGTAACTTTTGATCATTATGGTTATGAATTTTGGAGACTGTCTTCTGTAGAATATCTCGTATTTTTTTTCTAAAATAACAACTATCACAATTCATCTCCCTTGTTTTTTCCCCTGCTTTAGAGTATCAGTTCCTCAAGGGCAGGGGTCATTGTACCTGGCACATAGTATGTAATCCTTACAGTCTTCCTTGCTGAATAAATGAATGAACTAGACAGCTGTCAGATATTTTTTTAAGTAGACTTTATTTTTTAGAGTAGTTTTAGGTTCGTAGCAAAATTGAGGAGCAGGTGCAGAAATTTCCCTTATACTCCTGCCCCTACACATGCACAACCTCCCCCACTATTAATTTCTTGTACCCAAGTGGTTCATTGTTACAACTGATGAACCTACATCAACAAATCATTATCATCCAAAGTCCGTAGTTTACATTACGCTTCACTCTTGGTGTTATACATTCTAGAGTTTTGACAAATGTATAATGACATGTATCCACCGTTACAGTATCTTAAGTAATCTGTACTCCACAGATTCATCCCTCCCTCCCCCCAATCCCTGGCAACCACTTACCTTTTTACTGTCTCTATAGGTTTTTCTTTTTCAGAATGTCATTTAGTTGGAATCATATACTATATATATAGCCTTTTCAGGTTGGCTTCTTTGCAATGTATATTGCTTAGTAATATGCATTTAAGGTTCCCCATGTCTTTTCATGAGGAAAGAAGTGAGATGGCTCATGTTTTCTGAGCACTGAATAATATTGCGTTGTCTGGATGTACCACGGTTTATTTATCCACTTACTTACTGAAGGACGTCTTGGTTCTTCCAAGTTTTGGCAATTATGAATAAAGCTACTGTAAACATCCATATGCAGTTTTTTTTGTGTAGACAAAAGTTTTCAACTCTTTTGGCTAAATACCAAAGAGCACAGTTGCTGCATCATACGGTAAGAGTTTGTTTAGTTTTGTAAGAAACTGTCAAACTGTTTTCCAAAGTGACTGTACCATTTTGCATTCCCATCAGCAATGAACGAGAGTTCCTGTTGCTCCAAATCCTTGCTAGCATTTGGTGCTGTCAGTGTTTTGGATTTGGGCTCTTCTGATAGGTGTAAGATAATATGTTTTTAATCTGTGAACTTGTAGTGATGATTATTGGCAAAGATTTTCTTTATTTTTCTATAGAACTGGAAAACGGAAGATGAAACTCTTAAATTTCTCTTTCTGATTTTTAACCTTGAGGCATATATCAAAAACATAAAGAGGATGTTGATCTTCATATGTGAATTTTCCTAACCTGAATATTTTTACCATATCTGCTTTTCTTTTTCTTTTTTTTTCATTTTGTGAGGAAGATCAGCCCTGTGCTAACATCTACCAATCCTCCTCTTTTTTTGCTGAGGAAGACTGGCCCTGGGCTAGCATCCATGCCCATCTTCCTCCCCTTTATATGGGACGCCGCCACAGCATGGCTTGCCAAGAGGTGCATCGGTGCGCGCCTGGGATCCGAACTGGCGAACCCCAGGCCACCACAGTGGAGTGTGCGCACTTAACCAGTGGTGCTTAACTGCTTGTGCCACTGGACCGGCCCCACCATATCTGCTTTTCTTAAAAATCAACTGATACCGAATATATTTGGCTCAAGATGAATCGTAAATTAAAAGATAACTTTTTAGAGGTCTGATGAGTTTTTAACATCTATATTTATTTATATTACCCTGAAAGGAAACATAAAGCTTTTTGGATATGAGACTTATCATCACTTAAAGCAATAAGTACAGGGATCTGTACTGCAGAAGAAGAACACTGAAATTATGAATCTGCCAGTTCGTATAGTCTACCTGCTGCGCTCTTACCTTCCTGAGGGAGGAAGAGGAACCTTTGCTCTCTAGTCCTTTATGGTCCTTTGATATGTAAATATTAAATTGTGCAGATCAAAGTTTCATTCCCCATTTGAATTGTAAACAAATAGACGCTAAATCTCTCCCATTGTCTGTGGCTAGTCAATCATTCTTTACATTTTAAGGCTTATCCTTTAACCCAAGTTCCAGAAAATCAGACAGAAACATGAAAATATTTTCTCTAGAGTACTACCAGGTCAATAGCCAAAATAATGTTATTCTTCATTAAAGTTTTTTTTTTCTAGATCTAATTGATCTAGGAATAGTTAGAATCCAAATGCGTTGCCTGAGTTTTCAGAATAAATAAGCCAATGACTGCCCCAAATACGAAGTAGCATCCGTGTGAGTAAGGCATCAAGGAGAAGCTAGATTTATTTAGACAGACAAAACTGGTGGGAAGCAGCAGAGAAAACCATCTGAAGCCAAATCACAGCAGACTTGTACCCTTACCTTGAACTTCTGACTCATAACCTCACTTGTTTGGCCATGATATAGAAGACATGAAAACATCAGTGCTATAAGTTTATGTAACCTCTAAGAAGATAAAGCAGATTCATTAAAGTGTTCTACTCTGGAGCCAGGATGACAGAATGGAAGTGTTGGGTCAGATATACCATTTTGTCTTTTTACCTTTTGATGCTGACACCCAACAAATGGCATTTATATATTTAAAAATAGTTTCTCTTCAAGAGTACTAATTTAGCTCAATCTTATTTGTAGATCATGAAGATATAAAATAATAGTCTGTTAGAAAGTTACTGATATGGGCTCAGAAGCCATCTGTACCAGAAAGCTCCCTCATTTATGTTACCTTAATGTAAGTGTAACAGATGACACTCTAAAACTACCAGTCAAGTGAAGTTGATAGCAAATCTCTTAATCTCAAATTCGTGTGCCCCATGGACAGTAAGCCAATGACTGAGACATTGGTGCTTAGAGGTAGAGAAAGGTTTATTCAAATTGGTTAAAACGAGTAGGCAGGAGGATAGGGTCTCTCAAATCTGCCTTAACGAAAGAAGAAAGCAAAGGGTCTTTATAGAGCTAAGAGGCTTGGGCAACCAGACTTCTTGGCATCAGCAGCAGCTGGGGACTGGTTATCTGGTGATCGTAACTTCCTTAAAGGCATTCTTTTTCTTCTGCAAAACAAGCTCATATATCCTTGTGATCCCTGAGTCACCCTTCTGGTTAAACAAGAAGACAGCAAATTAACAAGCTATAATGATGTGTGGGCTGTGAAACAAGCATTTGGTCTCAAAGAATACATCTTACAGGGACTAAGGTTATTTATCGAGGATTTACGTGGGTACTAACTTCTTTTCATCTGTGGATGTGTTGGAAACAATGTTGAAGGGTAACCGTGTTCTTATTGAATATTCACAATAACCCTCAGGTACCCAGTTTCAAAATGAGCTCTGAAAATGCTGTCTTATGGAATAAGTGAGATTGTGGGTATTTTTTCAGGCAGATTTGTAATTAAAATTGAGCTAATTTTCCTCCGAAGAGAAAACATGATTAAAGACAACTGGTTAATATAGTGATGAGTGGAATAAAAATGTGAGTATGAAACAGAAAGGAAGCAAAAATGAGCAATGCTCAGGGTATAAAGTATGAGGTGACATCTTTTCCTACTCTGACCTTACCGCATGCAGGGAAAATAAAATAAATACTGGAGTGAAACAGGCAATATGAAAAAAAAAAAAGAATTCAGAAGCACATTCCTCAGGAGGAAAAGATCACGGTGGACTAATGAAGTTTATTGTGATGCCTCTGCTATCAGTTTATTTTAAGAACATCCAGATGACAAAGCAAATAAGACAAGCCTCTCTCCAAAAGTAGATTCCTTTTTGCAACTTGTAGTACTTGGATGGTCCCAAGGCCTGTGCTACTAGGCCCAGGGGACACGTGAAGCACAACAGTCTGAGGCCACTAATGAGGTGCTGTGACTTCAGATCTTCCAGGGACACTGTGGTCTGAGTAGTGTTGCCTTGGGCTATAGTTTCTACGTAGCCTCCTGCGCTGACAGTCAGCAGATGGACAACACTTGAAGACAAATCCGAGAGTGACTGTCCTAATAGTGCCAGAGTGTCAAATGAAAATGATGATAAGAAAGTAGAGCAATAGGGCCAGCCCCGTGGCTTGTTGGTTAAGTGCACGCGCTCCGATGCTGGTGGCCTGGGTTCGGATCCCGGGCGCGCACCGAGGCACCACTTCTCCGTCCATCCTGAGGCCGAGTCCCACATACAGCAACTAGAAGGATGTGCAGCTATGACATACAACTATCTACTGGGGCTTTGGGGGGAAAAAAATAAATAAATAAAATCTTTAAAAAAAAAAAAAAGAAAGTAGAGCAATAGGCAATTTTTCTACAACTTCATTAAGATGTGTAAAAACCCATACTTTTGTATACCCGTTTATTTTTTTCACAATCATTTGTTAAGGTCAGAGGTGCTCAGAAACTGCTTGCGGCATCCTGGAAGAACAAGAGAAACAGAAGCAAGGAAAATATATGAATGAGGATAGAACGGTTTGTTTTTGAATCTACAACACTGTGCAATAGCTACTGTGGAAGGAATCTAGGAGAACTGAGATGAGTTTCTTAGACATACGTGTCCTGGCGTGGGAAGAACTCTAAAAATATATTCCTTCGACCTTGAGCGTAATCTGGAATAGTATTCATTGTAGGCTTATAAGAAATGGGGACTATTATATGATTCTACTGCCGTATGAATAGACACAACTAAAAACTAGTGAATTGTTTCTTATTTTATATTATCTGTTCAGATTGCTTACCCAGAGCCCCAGATCTGTTTTAGGACATCTTTTCCAAGACTTCTAGTTAAGAACATAGTAAATTACTTTTTGAAATTATATAACCTGGCACTTCATTTTTTTTATGGTTTATATGATTTAAAAGAAAACAAGAATTATCACTGTTTTTATTTATTTTTATTGTGATGATCTGTCAGTTATATTTTTCCCAAATGAAATATGGCAGGGGAAGGGTAACACACCATTTGGCCTTGCTCTTACCTTCCCCTACTTTTCAGAAATATGATATGTTTAAAGATTCTTTAAAAGTCCATTTTTGATCAGTATTTATATAAACAATCAGATACTTCTCAAAAGTTAAAAAGTTTTCACAGAGTAAAACCTGGTATTAGGATCTTTCAGGTCAAGAATAAAGGCATTTGAATGACCCTGGATTTCAAAAGTTAGTAAAGTTGTGTAGAACCTGGTGAGGGTTTGGATTGATAGGTGATATATTGATTGTTATTTTTGGTTTTCGTGCAATGATAACCAATTGGAAAAGGAAATTAATACCCTTTTTTCTCAAAGTAAATTGTTACTTTAGAAATATTGGCGTTTAATTGAACTTTTCTGTCACGTCCTAAGACCAGTAAATTATTTAAGACTATAAAACACCTTTGGACTCTGGATCTCTTTCCCTGTACCTGAAGGACAATATTACTTTGGAATAATCCAAGCTGAATGTACAATGAAAGATCCGGGGCTGGTGCCCTTTGCAAATGGAGACAATGATTGACTTCCTAGTGTGAGTTGAGGAATTTAAGAGATAATTGGTATACTTGGTAGTGGGAGAATAAGCTTTGAAGTCAGACAAAGAAACAAAGACAACAAAAATTGAACAAGAGTGTTTACTAATTTTGTGACTTCAGATAAAATACTAAAGATTTCTGAGGCTCATTTTTCTCTTTTCTTAAACTGGAATAAATAGAAGATTAGTATGAATATTAAATGAGATAGCATATATAAAACACACGATAAATATTTTTACCTTACTCCCCAAATGTCCTCTCTTTCTAAATGCACAGTGTTTCACAATTATCCCTTTTATAACATGCAAAAACTTCCCAGGAAAGTCATGTTCAGTCACCAGACCCATATCATGAACTCATAAATAATATTTATTGCTTAGTGATATAAAGATATTTAGGGTAATTAAGGACTTTTCAAATTCTAGTCCTATCATCCGAAAATATAACTTGCATGTTTCCTCTTACCTGTGGACGACCTGCCCTTCCTCCTGAAAAGTCATCTTCCCCTGATATGGATTCCATCGCTGCTGCATCTCAGAACTGCACTCACTCTCTCCTGAATTGTCAACTCAAGCTTTCCTATTCATCCACTCACTCTTAACACATAAACATCCTCCAGGTTCTGCCATCTAAATCACAATCCCCTCTAGCTATTCTAGAATCTCTTCCTTTTCCTTCCGCAGAAGCTTCTTCAAGCAATCATCCAGGTTTTCCCTATGTCCTCACTGGCCATTCCTTCCTGGACCTGGCTTCTGTTTCCATGTTCTACCAAATCACTCTTTGTAAAATCAACATTCACTTCTACATTGTCAAAGCCAAAGGTCTTTTTTTGTCTTAAATCTCTCTGTAGATTATGATACTTTTGCCCATTTTCTCTTTCTTCAAACTCTTAACTTTGGTTTATATAAAAGCACTCTTTTCGTTTTCCTCCTAACTCCTTGGGATCTTCTCAAACCTGGTCATGAGTCCCGCTCTTCTGCCCAACCTGCAAATATTCCTAATGTCTAAGGTAGTGTCTTTGCCCTTCTGTTTATCTCCTACTATAAGTTCTTCCAAGATAACCTCATTCAAATCCCAAGTATATTTAAATATCCCAAAATATATTTGCAGTCCCAATCTCTCATGCTCTACCTCTCTATATAACTGCCTAATTGAAATCTCTGCTTCGGTGTCTCATAGCACCTTAAACCAATTACTAAAACTAATTTTTTTTAACACTCCTCTATGGTTCCACACATAGAATTGGCTTAACTTCCAATATTTCCCACCTTGGAAAATGTCTCTATTAGCAACCTAGTTTCCTAAGGCAGAATCTGGTGATCAGTGTTGACTCATATCCCTCTTGCTCATCCCTGCTTTTTTCTCATCATTTACTCTTCATTTTTTTTTAAGTCTTCTTTTCTCAAGTTCTCTCTCCAACTCATTTTCTCTATTCCTAACACCCTTAGTTTGGACCTACATTATTATTGTCATTATTATTATTCAGACTAGAGCAAAAAAAGATGCTAACTGTCTCAGACTCCACAATGATGCTGGAGTCAACTTTTTAAATGGCAACATAGATCATGTCACTTTCCTCTTTAAAACTCTTCATGCTTCTTCATTTACATCAGATGCATTTAAAAGTAATCAAGTTTATCATTTAAGCTCTTCATTGTCTCTTCCTTCCTATGTCTTAAGTCTCAGTTTCTGTTACAGCCACAATTATTTTTGATTCAGCTATAAAGAAATACTAGCAGTTTCCCAAATGTATAATGCTGCTTCACTCTCCATCATCATCCCTACTGTTTCCTCTCAGTAGAATGCTCTTCCTTTTCACCTCATTTGCTGTTATTATAATTCTTTCTCAAATTTCAGTTGAAGTATTGTCTCCTTCAGAGAGTATTCTGGATTTTTTGCCAAATCACTTTTCCCTACCTTTATCCTTTCCATTACAATGCATTACACTTATTCTGATTACTCAGTTCTTTCTCCTCAATAAACTCTAGCTCTTTGAGGGCAAAACCACATCATATCCAGGTCTATGTTTTTAGCTTATGGTATCACGCCATAGTAATTCTTTTACACAAATGTTTGTTGACTTAGTGATTAAATAAGGGCTCAGGGTACTTATGAGGAAATGTCTTCTTTGAGAGGGAACACATGAGGTAAGTGGGGAGGTATAAAAATGAACTTTTCCTATAATTTTACCAAAGTTGTCTTTGTCAGGCCAGACAAGCAAGCTACAAGGGTTCAAGGTTTATGACTGCCAGGCATTGGAAATAGCATATCCTAGGATCCAAGATATGCATTTCATTGACTAATCTTCTTTTATATTTTCCTGAGTTTCTATTCAAGCAAAATATTTTTTTCTAGGTAGATAGGAGTTGCTGCAACTTTTCTGTCTGTATTTTATAATCTTTACATATTTCCTGATTTAACTCATTTATCGTTTTGTTCATTGAAAATACATCAAAACTTCAAGACAGTAATCCAAAACGCTACTTAATAGCAATTATATTTAAAATTATAATTTTAGGGCAGAAGAGAGATTAGATATTTTCTAGTCTAATCTCTTCATTTTAAAGAATCTAAAGTCTCAATGGTTAAGTTAGTTACCCAAACCAGACAGTACACTAGTAATTTAGGGATTCATCTTGAGATCCTGTTAACGAATACATTTTTACTAATCATTAAAAAAATGTCTGGCTATTGTAATAGTTAGCCTCAAATGTTATCACCACAGTGTTTGACAAGTTTTGAAACACTTAGATAATGTAAATAGCTGCTGTTTTTAGTGTGGTCTGACATTATAAGATTTAATGTTTGCTAAAATATAGTGTTTGTTAAGATATAATGTTAGTATGCCAAAGCATATTTTTCAAATATTTAAAGCCATAACTCTCACACAATTGTAAAATGAACACACATCAAAGATTTTATTCAGCTCAGTCATTGATGAGAGTATCAGTAAGATGGTAAGACATTTAAGGAGAAGTCAAGAAGGGAGACTTACATAGTCAGTCAAAGGCATGTTGAAATGTATTAGTTAATAGATGCAAACTGATTGGTGGCCTACACGGCAATCAAATGGTGGCCTTTGGGGTTACCTTTTCTGTTTGACAGGAAAATGCAAGATGACATGTAACTTCACAGTATCTGAACTCTACTCAAACAGTTTATATCAAAGACAGACACAGACGATCTCTCCTATATAATTAAATAACCCCTGGGTTAATCTGTCAAATAAGTCCCCATATGACATGGAAAGGGCTTGCAACCATCTGCTTTATTTCCAAGTTTTACATAATTTTAAAATATATATATATTATAAAAGTCTTTGCAATATTCTGCTGCATCTAGTGACATAGTAAACTTTTCAATTTTATATAAACATTTGAATAAAAACTATTTGACGAGACTAATATCTAGTAGAAACTCTTACAGCTCCTGACCTGTTTCACAAGGTGCGTGAGTGTATTGTACGAATTAAATGAAAGAAAGGACTAACACAAAATTCCTGCAACAATAGCTACCATTTATTAGACTCATTATCCAAGTCTGGTAACATGATAAATGTTTTGAGTATATTTTTATCACCCTCATTACAACGTTAAAGTTAGGAATTATTTATGCACAATTAACAGATGGCAAACTAAGATTCAGAAAGATTAAAAGCCCTTGCTCAAAGGAATGAAAAAAGCAGATTTGAATTAACCTTCGTCTGCCTCCAGTGTTCATTTTCTTGCTTCTTTACCTTGAGGGTTTTTTTCTTACTCTCTGGCTTTTCTCTTTTGCTATAAACCTTTGAAAGAGTGGGGACTGAAATAATCTAAAATATGAGTGACGTGTTTATCCCCTGGAAAATGGCACTTAAGTGGCCAAGGAATAATACCATATTTATTGATAATAATATTAATATTTATTGAGCACGTACTGCTTTCCAGTTCCTGTGTTAACTATATAACCTGCATTATCTTGTTCAGTCTTTACAATGGTGCTATATAAAAGACAATTTTGAACCATTAGTGCTAGCTCCTGAAAGTAGACTTTGTTTGACTTAAGCAAAAAATAAATCAATTAAAATGATGGTGGAGAACTAATAGAATTTCCCAGACAGCTAGAAATCCAGTTTTGGGGGATATATATGCAGGACTAAATCTTATGTATCCTTAATTCCTATGATAATACCAGATAACTGGTCCATCGAGAAAATGGCCACCACCACTGCCACACAATAGCTACTGCAACTTGCATGGCTGATGTCCTGGGCACCGCTGCCCTCCAAGCCCTAGCAATGCTGCCACTGCCCCCTGAGGAATGCGACTTTGTTTTAATTGCCTCCACTCCCAGAGATAATTATCTGAGGTCCTTAGTCTGGAGCAGGTGACTGACACTAGCATCAAAGGCAATATCTGGCATTTTAAGTTTCTACAGTGAAAGGAGAGCTCTGTTTTCCATCAAGATTGATATGGTGAGGAATTTTATCAAGCTTAGAAGATTTAGATACTATGCAGCCTAAAGGAACAACTAGTGACCATTTTACAGGTAAGAAAATTGAAGCCTGAATGATCATAAATCTGCAAAAAGACACACCGTTAGTAACTGGCAGAGCCTTGATTGGAACCTACATCTGTCTGCCTCTCAAATCTCTGCTTCTAGCTCCCTTGTGTTCTGGTAGTTTCCCATTGTCCATTTCTGGTTTTGCTGAGTTATTCCCCTAGTCCTCATCTCTGTTTCTTAGAAGCCACAAGTGTACACTTTTCGTTACTTCCTCTCTGCCCGGCTGCTGAAGCGTCCCTGCTGCTGCTACATCTCTATTTCATTTTATGAACCAAAGAAAATACCATTAGAGTTTGCTTGTGTTAATCGTTCTTAGTGCTGCTTTGAGATTCTTTACACAGGAAATTTGCACACGCTTCAACCTCAACCGCACGGTGTTTTCTTTTTAAATGAATTTTCAATTCATTTTGTATATTGCCTCCTATGAAGCTATATACAGATTTGATAGCCTTAAGTCTTAAAGATTTTGGACATTAACTAATAATTGAATTTTTAAAATAGAACTTTTTGAAAAGATAAATGTGCAAAAAGCTAAAATGTGAGAGAAAATATTAGTATACTGTAAACATTTTTGAAACAAAAGGAAGAAGCTTTTAGGCATTGTCAGTTGCTAGGAAACCATATCTTGGTTACATAGTTTCAAAATTACTGAAAATCTCATGCCTTGCTTTAGGTCTATAAAGTACTAACAGGAACAAAAGAAAATCTGATGTATAAAAATGTTTTTCATTTTCAGTGCTTGAAAAAGATGACTGCCAAAGCAATTGCTAATTGAAGAGAATGCTGTACCA
This sequence comes from Diceros bicornis minor, assembly GCF_020826845.1. Lineage (NCBI taxonomy): Eukaryota > Metazoa > Chordata > Mammalia > Perissodactyla > Rhinocerotidae > Diceros > Diceros bicornis. The sequence continues at coordinate 62,100,537 of NC_080750.1, read as the reverse complement.
ATAATAAGGTTCAAATCATACGTTGTCCATTGTTTGGAGACCTAAGCTTACTGCTATATAATTTATGAAGCTATAAGGCTATGTATTAGTTATTTAAATTTTTGGAGGATTAGGGTCACCATTTAAAAATTATAGATACTTTTAACTACTTCACAGGGTTTTCATGTAAAATCAATAATAGGTTTTTTTTTTTTTTTTGGTGAGGAAGTTCAGCCCTGTGCTAACATCTGCCAGTCCTCCTTTTTTTTTTTTTTTTGCTGAGGAAGACTGGCTGTGGGCTAACATCCATACCCATCTTCCTCCACTTTATATGGGACGCTGCCACAGCATGGCTGCCAAGTGGTGCGTTTGTGCACGCCCAGGATCCGAACCGGTGAACCCCGGCCTGCTGCAGCAGAGCGCGCTCACTTAACCACTTGTGCCACTGGACCAGCCCCTCAATAATAGTTTTTTGATAGCACTTGTACAATATTTGACATGTATTTAGCATATAGTATCTGAACTAGAAATGCAGTTATTTTGCACATAATCAATCTTGATGAGCCCTCCTGCAGCTCCTCCTCATCTGCTCCATCACCTCTCAATTGGCTTATGGCGATAGGCTTTTGACTGGTTTCCTGGTCAACAGTCTTTCTCTTAGAGCTAGCTATCTTTCCTAAATAAAAACCTCACCCTCTGGGGAAATATAGTTGCATAAGACAGATCAATAAATTTCCTTCCCTAAAGTTCAATAAGCTGGACAAAAACCATTAGAAGCAGTGGGACACAAATGAAAGACGGGGGACAGCTTTATTCCGTAAACTTAGCATTGTCATCCACAGGCAGAATTTTCCATCAATTATTGAGTGATTCCTCTCCAATTCCTTCTGAAGCAGTATAGCAGGAGAAAATGAGTGGACACATTTCTGACAACTCCTGCAGATAACAGAGATCTAGAAGAAAGAATTCAGAACAGGGATATGGGTTGGCAGTAGGTTGGCAAGGCAGGGACCCGTGGAAAATGTAAGCTACAGTCCACCACTACAGGCAGAGAACACAACTTGGGTCAGGGAATTTCAGGGTTTATCGAGTTTGTTATTCTCTGAAAAGGAAAAAAGTGAGAGAGGCCTGGTAAATTTCAAAGTTCCTGAATCTCACAGCAAACAAAGGCTTCAGAGAATGGAGAAAGCAAAGACAATGAGAATAAGAAAATTAAGAGCTGGTAGAGGTACTGAAGACGCAGAGGAAAGACGAACAGAAATCTCAGTTTAGTGTCCCTCTCTACTGCTGCAGATAAACAGCTCTATATCTGAATTTAATTCTAAATTTTACTTCTATTCCAAAAACTACTTAATGCTGTCCTTGAAATAAATGCACTCAGAAAAGAGAATGAAATGAGTGATATAAATGATGGAAACCTAGAGGCAAAATACACTTATCAGCAAGTTTTATGACAGAACACTTAAAATTCCAAGAGATTTCACTGAAAAATGGAAAAGCACAGAAAGAAAATTAATTAACATAGCTGGTTACATCAATAATATCAAAATCAAAGCATGACTAGTACAAAGCTAGTAAGGAAAAATAAGGAAGTAAATATTATATTCATATTAAGAATATGAACAATAATGTGCCTCATGGTGAGCGTAATATGAAATATGTAAAACCCACATGAAAATAAAACTTTTGAAATAAGCCGAGGCACTTGAAAGAAGACTGGGATAAATTGAAGAGACCATCTCATTCTTGAAGACTCCATATTTTAAATACATGAATGTTCTGTAAAAGGATCTATAGATTTAGGTGTAAACCCAATAAAAATACCAAGACTTTTTCAGAGTGGGGAGTGAAACTTCACAAAATTATTCTAAAGTTTACCTGAAGAATAAAAATAAGTGACTAGTCAAGAAGGGTGAGGAGGGAGGGACTACCACAGAGGAGAGAACAGTGAATGCAGTCTTCAGTAAAATATAACATGATGCTAAAATAATGGAAAAGAAGAGGATGCTGGGTCTATATTTAATTCTTTATACCAAAACACATTCAACATAGAATACAAAAATTCAAATCATATAAGTCTGAGAAGAAAATACATTAATATTTTTAAAGAGAAAGCATTTTTTGTTGTTGTTATTGAGGAAGATTCGCCCTGAGCTAACATCTGTGCCAATCTTCCTCTATTTTGTTTGTGGGTCACTGCCACAGCACGGCTGCCAATGAGTGGTGTAAGTCCACGCCCGGGAACTGAACCCAGGCTGCCAAAGTGGAGCAAGCCGAACTTAACCACTACTAGGCCATGGGACTGACCCCAATAAAGCATTTTTTTTGATTATACTATGAAACCAAGAAATCCAAAATAAAATGATTCCTGAATTTGAAATATGAAAATTTAGTCTTCATTATGACAAAAAATAAAAATAATAAACCTCCATAATATCAATATCAAAGTAAGGAAAAAGAAAAATGAAGCCATTTGGGGAAAAAGGACTTGTCACATATAAGAAACCAAAATTTTTAATATATAACATGTGTATATGTCATTGGGAAAAAACAAACTGATAGAAACAATGGCCAAATTATATGATAAGGCATTTTATAAAATAAGATAAAATGAAAATGGGAAAGCAATATTTTTAAGAGCTTCAATTTTATTTTTAATTTAAAAATGCAGTCAAAATAGCAATAACACCATTTTTCACTTATCAGATTAACAGTAATTAAAATGAATCAGCTAAATCTCTTTGTAGCACTATGGAAAATAAAGATCCTACAAGAACAAAATTAGCACAAGTTATCATCAGTAACTGTTCTACAGCACAGGGCACGCGGGTTTCTAGAGGGCCTTTTCAATGCCACCCCTGGACAGTCACATCATGTTAACAAAAGCAACTGACACTTAGGGCTCACTACTCTCCCGTCCCAGAGTCTGGTCTATAGGAGGTGTAAATTTCTATCCACAAAGTCGTGTTCGCAAGAAATGCAACTTTAGTTTTCCATGTCTTTATTTCATATTTGAAGTCCCTAGTTCACATCAGTTCAGAGTTTTCACCTCTTTACCTAACATTTGCATTTGATTCCAAACCACCATGGTGGAGGAAGATCTGATCCTTAGTCAATCCTCACTGACACTTGCCGAGATGTCAGTTGTCTCCTTTGGGTGTTGATAAGTGGTTCACGTATGTTGCAAATATGCCTTTTCAATGTTTTCTTGTTTTTATTTTGGAGTCTTAACTTCCTAGGATTCTACTTGGTGGTGGGGAGCATAGATCCCATTTGCAATCAGATAACACAAAGTTTCTCGGATGTTCTTTTGTACCTTTCCCAGTGGGTTTGACAGCTTTGAGTTCGGGTTTACCAGCTTCTCTTATTTTATTCCTGCTATGATCTCTTTGTTGATGATGTTGCTCTCTCGGATTCAGGAGGTTATTTTTCTATCTACTGAGTCCTGTCAGGGCCTAGGTCTGGGTTTTGGAACTCACAAGCCTTTTCCTTGCTCTGACATGTCCTTCCTGAGGCAGTGAACGACAAGTAGCCCAATAGGCGTTGGGGAATACTTAGGCAGATAAGTTGATACAGTTTAACAATATCTGATGACAACTCTTCTCATTTGTAACTGATGCCACCTGCAAAAGATACACAGGGACAGAAATGTGTAATGGCACAAAGTGGGGGTGTGGGGGCAGTTTGGAGCGATGGGCTGGGCAGGAAAAGCTTCCTAGTAGAGAGGTATCTGAGCTCCTTTTGAAAGATGTGAAGGATGGTGATTGGGAGAAGAAAGCAGGAAAATTTATGGAACTACTGATGCTTACATTTTGAGACAGAGAATATCTTGAGATGAGGCTGAAAGTATAAACAGGGACCAGATGATGGATGTAATGATAAAGAACTCATGCTTTTTTCCGTAGATCATGAGAAGCCAAACAGGCATTTTAATCATGGGAATAACATTGGTTTTGAATTTGAAAAGATCAGTTGAGTGGCAATGTATTGTATTAATTTGATGGGAACAAAATCAGATGCAGGCTGACAAATTCATAGGCTATTTCAATAGTTCAAGCAATGGCTTGTGAATGTTGGAACTTAAAAAAAAGAACCTTGAGAGATATTTAGCTGATATTTTGTGAGAAATTGGATGTGAAGGATGAGGGAAAGAAAGAAATGAACTATAGCTCATATTTTTTTTGACTTTATACTCTTGAAGTACAGCAAATCATAAAAGGGAAAAAGAGTAGAGGGAGACGAGAAGGACTTTGGAGTATTGAACATTGAAATTGAAACAGAAATTAGGTTATTCTGAACTTGGAACTATCAAATGTTAAGGTGATCAGAAATTCTATGTTTTCTCTCTTTTCTCATCACTTGCTTCTTTTAAAAATTGAGGGCCAGCCTGGTGGCATAGTGGTTAAGTTTGCACACTCTACTTTGGCAGCCCAGGGTTCGCAGATTCGGATCCTGGACTCAGACCTACACACCACTCATCAAGCCGTGCTGTGGTGGCATCCCATATACAAAATAAAGGAAGATGGGCACAGATATTAGCTCTGGGCCAACTTTCCTCAGCAAAAAGAGGACGATTGACAACAAATGTTAGCTCAGGGCCAATCCTCCTCACACACACACACAAGAAAATTGAATTCCAGTATCTGGAATGAGATAAGAAGAATAAGAAAAATCAGTATTTTTGAGACAAAAATGTTGATATTGAGGGAATGCTAACTTGTACAGTTTTAAGTATCTATTAGAAATATAAACTACTTAGTTATTTGATTTTTCCCCCAGCTTAAATGGATACATTTAAAAAATAAAAAGCTGTGTATGGGCTGATCAAATCTAAAGAAACTAAAAATTATTCCATGCAAAAAATAATCCACCTGTTTCAGTGAATTCACAGCTGTAACCATTTCACTGACATTGGCCCACATCAGTAACACCATTGTCTGCTTAGTTCTGATTTTAGAACGTGCATCATCTGGCCTCCTTATAATTTCTATGCTCTTTTTATATTTCTACTATTAGTTATTGCTGATTTTCCTCTCTTTAAATTTCCCAAGTTGTGAACTGAGAAATAGTCTAAGTATGAAGCATTTAAGTGCTCCAAAGTGGAGTCAGTAAACATTTTTTTTTAATAGTTAAGGTGGCAACAGTAATCTTAGTTTCCCTATAGTCAACCCAACTATGGCCCATGACGTGGACAATGAGGGTCTGTGGTCTGAACTGTTGTCTGAGTGAACTGAATGAGAGCATTATCACAAGAGTCAGTGGAGAGAGACTTCTATGCAGGGATGACTAGAACCAAGTGCTGAGACAAAAAAGCTTAAACAAACGTACAGTTGCACCAGTTGAGAACGAGAGTTCCTATTGCACCAAATCTCATTGAGACTTGATTGTTTTCCATCTTTTAGTGTTTTGTTATGAAAATATGTGGTTCTTTATTTGTAAAAAATACAAAATGCCATTTTTGCCCATTTTACTGGGTGTTTTGCAAATATCTTCTCTCATTATGTGGCTTTTCTCTTCACTCTCTTTATGGTGTCTCCTCATGAACAAAATTTTAATACATTAGAATGTATTAATATTTACCTTTATAGTTTGTGCTGTGTTTTATGTTTGTTTCCCTTCTCTGCCTTGATGTCATAAGCTCCTCGTTTTCTCCTAAAGTGATATTCATCTTTCCTTTTTCGTTAATGTACCTGGGATTTATTTTTGTGTGTAATGAGATTAGGGATATTATTGGACTCGATTTTTATAATGGGGATATTAGGGCGACCTTTTCCCATGCGGATAACCCGGTGTTCAAACAACAGTTATTGAACACTCTTTTTCTTTCACCACTGATCCAATACAGCAATCTGACATCGCTCTGGCCTTCTTATTTGATTCTGTTGATCTATATACTATCCTTATGGCAGCAATTAATTAACTATGTTGTAATTAATACAGGTTTATAATGAGTCTTGATATTGAGTAGAGGTCGATTCCCCCTCAATGTGTTCTTCAGCTCTAAGTATGTGTTGGTCATTTTTTACTTTTATACCATTACCTTCTTGAATCAATCCATTAAGCTCCTAAATTTGTCAGTTAAATTGTTATTGGAATTATATTGAAATTGTTTCTTTGGGATTGAACTGAGCCTGTTTTATTGGAATTGCATTGAATCAATTTGAGAAGAATTGGCCATTTTTCAATTCTGAGTTTTCCAATCCACAAGTGAATTGTGTCTCCATTTTGTATATTCCTTTAATGTTTCCTGTGATTTTGTAAAAATAATTATTTTAAATTAAAGTACACAAAATACATGACAACATAAGCATATGAGTAAAGAGGATGTGATTAACATTAAAGGGTTCTAAGGTCCTTGTCACAGTGAATCTCAGTTTTGAGGGAGCTGAAGTGTATATAGTTCTTTTTTTTTTTTTTTTTTGCTGAGGAAGAGTTGCCCTGAGCTAACATCTGTTACCAATATTCCCCTATTTTGTATGTGAGCTGCCGCCACAGCATGACCACTGATAGACAAGTGGTGTAGGTCCTTGCCTGGGAACTGAACCCAGGCCCCTGGAGCAGAGTGCACCAAACTTAACCACTAGGCCACCAGGGTTGGCCGTGTATAGTTTTTTGACTCTCTTTTTTTCCAGCTTTATTGAGATATAATTGACATATAACATTGTATAAGTTTTAAGGTGTACAATGTAATGATTTGATATATGTATATATTGTGAAATGATTACCACAATAAGTTTAGTTAACATGTCCATCACTTCACATAGTTAAAATTTTTTTTGTGATGAGAACTGTTAAGATCTGCTCTCTTAGCAGCTTTCAGATATACAACATGTGTTGTTAACTATAGTTACCATGCTGTACAATATATCTCCCAAACTTATTCATCTTATAACTGGAAGAAGTACCTTTAGACTGCCTTCACCCTTTTCCCCCATCCTTCTACCCCTCACCTCTGGCAACCACCACCATGTTCTCCGTCTCTATGAGTTTAGTTCTTTCAGATTCCACACATAAGTGAAATCATACAGTATTTGCCTTTCTCTGTCTCAATTATTTCGCTTAGCATAAGCCCTCAGGTTTCATCCATGTTGTCACAAATGGCAGAATTTCTTTCTTTTTTATAGCTGAATAATATTCTTTGTACATATTAATGCGTTCAAAGTGTGCTTGCTGCCCTTAGTTGTCACGTTTCATGCAGCTGTGACAAAATACAATATGTTCATCCACGGGCTGTAACCATCTTGTGCTTGTGCTTGTAATGAATAAAGCCATACATTGATGGCTTTCATATGCCAAAAAACATGTTAAAATAGCTGCAAATACTTTCTATCAAAACCGTTATGTACAATAATCGCTAACAGAAAAGTATTGGCCAAGTAGTATTCCACGTGGTGACGTGTAAGTAAATGTTTGTCAGTTGACTCTCTATTGAGGGGAAGAAGGGAACTAACTTGTAGCAGTTGCCAATTTTGATTTCAAGCTACCAACTTGATGACACTGAACACAGAATTGAGGACAGAGACGTACAATCTGCTCTCCTGAGTAGGTACCAGATGGCTTCAACACATTACAGGTAAACCAGGATAATTTATTTTATTTACCTCTTCATTTAGTACATGGTATTGGTTATTTTGACTAATTCTGTGCAATCTCATTGAGACAAGTAAGTCATATATTTCATTTTGACCCATAAAATGGATCAAAATTAGCAATGGATTGGAAATTTTTTATGAAGTTTCTATAATTTGAAAACACAATTTTTGGGGTAACTTCTGACAGGCAAATCTCTTACACTTAAAAGTATAGTAAATGTAACTACACTTTTTTAGTATTTTAAAATAACATTGAATATTCTTTCTTGCCTATTTGACAAGATGTTGACCCAGTTCATTTTTATTTGATTTATAAGCATTCCAAGTAAACATAACCTTCTCACGCTCTGTAGTCTTCTCATGACTCTTCATGATCTTTAAGGGGTCTCAAAATATTTTGGTCAGAGAACTCAGCAGGTTTAAGTAAAAAGTCTCTTATTGACAACAATTAGAACAAAATGATGTTATGTAGCCTTTAGTCCTGGAATAGGCTAGCTAGGTTCTCAAACATTTTGATCATTGAATTTAAAATGTATCAGTTTGAAAAGCATTAATTATCCCAATTGTATGTTCTACATAATTTTCTGTAAAGATTATTGGCAGTGTGATTTTGAAGAAAATAAGCTATCTTTCATTAACAGAACTGAGTATAATTATGGTTAATTGCAACAAGCCATAATGAAAGACCACAGTGCTCATCAAGTTAATGTACTTACCAAATGAAGCTGCTACTGGTTTTCGGGTGTGCCCTATTTTTGCACAAATTTTGCATCTTAAAATTGCTGCTATGTTTTACTGAGCTATTGTGTAATCAGATCACTTTTATACTAAATACGTTGCATATTGATGAATATGTGTGCATTTTGTCATTGGGACATTTGTTTCCTAAGGCTATTTTGCTGTGTTAGCACAATATTGCATGTCATTTCATCTAACACTGTCAGAGATTGTCAGGACCAAATGTGTCAAATCTGCTACAATACAATCCAATACTTTCACATGAATAAAACATGAATATTCATGCACAGAAATACTTTCTGTTTTATTACTGTTTTCAGTCTATGCCCTACAAACATAGGAATTCTGATAAATTTTATTTCATGTGATTCTCATAAAAAATGTAGAGCATATATAATTGCATTTATTGCATCATTAAGTATATTTCCACTTGCATTCAATTCCTGCTTTAAGTATTTCTTAATTCCTGCTCTAAGTACTACTTAATTTCCTGCTGGTTTATTGATTCATTTAAGAAGATTCTTTAAATATCTTTGCTGTTGTTGTTTTTAAACAGCTTGAGGCATAATTGATACACAAAAAAACTGGACATGTTTATTATATACAATTTGATGAATTTGGAGATAGGCATACACCCAGGAAACCATCACCACAATCAAGGTAACAAACATATCCATCACCTCCAAAAGTTTCCTCCTGCCTTCCGTTTTTTTGTGTATGGTAAAAACACTTAACATGAAATCTACCCTCTCAACCAATTTTTAATGGATATAAAGTAGTTTCAGTTAGGCAAGATGAATAAGCTCTAGAGACTTACTATACTACATAGTGCCTATGGTTAACAATTCAGTATTGTACACTTAAAATTTTATTAAGAGGGTAGATCTCATGTTAAGTGTTCTTAACACACACACACAAATATCTTATTCAATATGTTTGGGTGATTTCAGGGATAGGGTTTTTAGGTCGTGTAGTCCCCAACGATGCTGGAACTAGAAGTGCTAAATTAGATCATTTATTCCTCTTTGTTTATGATTGTAGTCTCTTCCCAACTCTATTCTTAATGTTATCTATTTATATACGTGCAAACTCAGATTTTCTCTATCAACTAAATATAATGTTTTATTTATTTTTCATGTAACATCCATTTATTTAGTGCCTATCATAAGTGAAGTGCTCAATTAATTTTCTTTCAAAACTTATCTGATATTAACCATTATTTCCTCAAAGTGTTGGTTTTGGTTTTACTACCTCTCCCTCTTGTCCTGTATTTAACATTTATGCCACTAACATATGTCTTAGTTTGTTCGGGCTGCTATAACAAAATACCACAGAATGGGTAGCTTACAAATAACAGAAATTTATTCCTCACAGTTCTGGAAGCTGGGACGTCCAAGATCAATGCTCCAACATGGTCAGGTGAGGGCCCTCTTCCTGGTTTATAGCAGGTGCCTTTTCCTGTGTCCTCATGGTAGAAAGGGCAAAGGATCTCTCCAGAGCCTATGTTGCAGGGGCACTAATCCCATTCATGAGGCCAGAGGCCTCATGACTTAAGTACCTCTCAAAGGCCCCATCTCTTAATACTATAATTTTTGGTGGTTGGAATTTCAGCATATGCTGAACGCATTCAGGGACGCATTCAGACCATAGCAATATATAAAGAAATTGAATTGTTATTGTATTCATGTCAAATCATTAAAATTTTTCATTAGACTACAAATTTTGTGTTATAGACTCAATTTTAACTGTTGAAACAGATTTTTCAAGAGTTAAAACATTTTTTTATTATTTTAGTCATTATAGAAAGCACCACTGTCACTGCATTGACTTTTTTAAGTAATAAATATACCTTGGTTTTGCTAACAATTAATTATGGAATAATGGGGTTTAAGGAAAAATATTTAAAAATCTAAGCAAAATGTTCCTCTTCAAAATGTTTGAATGTCTTTTAAAAATCAATTTAAGTACATAAATTTGAGGAATGAGGCAAAACAGATTGTTCTCAGTAATTGAAAACATTGATTTCAAGGTGACAATTAAAATATTACTTTCTCTGTGAAATTCTCCTTGACTCCAACTCTAAATTAGGTTTTCTAAGTCATTGTCTCTTCTTCCTTTTCTTGTTCTTTTCCTTTGTATCACAACTTATTTCTTTCACTTGTCACAATTTGTGATATAATCCTTAATTTTTGTTTTACTTCTTTAATGTCTGCTTTCCTATTAAATTCTAAGTTGATAGCATGGACACATATTTTGGTCATCTCTTAATGTGTAGCATCTTGAACTAAAGTAGAATGACTGAATCAGTTTATGAAGCATCTACTACTGCAAGGCAATGTACTAGGAGATCACATAAAAATGAATGTTATGGTACCTGCCAACAAAGAGCTCACAAACTAGTGGGAAGAAAAGTATTTAAAGAAAAAAAAAAACCACTAGGTTGAGTTTAGGGTTATAATTGGGACTTGACTGTATGTTGTATTCACGGAGAGGAAGGTCACTTTAACATGGTAAAGTCAGGAAGGATTTATGAGAAAAAATGCTAAGCTAAGATTTGAAGAATGAGTTCACATGGACTAGAAGGGAGTAAATGATAGGCAAAATGGAACAAAATATAATAAACAGAATTTGCAAGAGGAAGAAAGCAGGAGAAAGCTTAACACTTTAAAGATACTGTTTTGTTGTCCTTCGACCGCCATTGCTTTTGAAGCAATTTATCTTTTTTTCTCTGGCTACTCTTTCTATTTATTTTTGGTTTTCAAAAGTTTGACCATGACGTTCTTAGGTGTGGTTTTGTTTGTATTTATATTGCTTCAAGTTTGCCGAGCTGCTTGTAACTATAAGTTTAGTTTTGCAACAGTTTAGTGAAATTCTCATCCATCATTTCTTCAATTATTTTCTTCTGCCCCTATCTCTCTGGAACTCCAATTATTTGTAAGATAGACTGCTTCCTTGTAGCACTTTTTATTTCTCTGTCTTTAGATCACCTAATTTCTATTGACCTGGCATTATGTTCTCTGGCACTTTCTTCTGCCATCTGCAGTTTGCTATTAAGTCTATCTGGTACATTTTTCATTTCACATATTTTACTTTTTCAGTTCTAGAAGTTTTGTTTCATTCTTTTATATTATTTCCTTATCTTTGTTGAGAGTTCCCATCTATTCATTCAATATGATTATATTTTGAGTCCTAGAGCTATTTTAACATTTTTGTCTGCTAACTCCAATATATGAGTCATCTTGTAATCTATTGTCTGTTTTTCTTTGGACTGTCTTTACATTTTTCTGTTTCTTTGTCTATCTAGTAATTTTTCATTATATAATGGACATTAGGATTGATACATTGTAGAGATTCTAAAGTCTATTCTTTCTCCAAAGGGTATAGTTTTTATCATAACAGCTGATTAGCTTGGTTGAACTCAAACTCCAAAGTTTGTCTCCCTTGTTTTGGGCAGCAGCTCAAATCTGTGTTCAGTTCTTCCAGCCTTCCAGCCATTTTCCCTTAGAACCTGCAGTCTTCTCTCTGCAGATACAGTCAAGAGGTCAGTTATGGTTTTGGACCAATTTTATACACAGATTTTAGCTATTCTACTTCTAATATTTCTTCCTACTCCTCGACTTCCTAGCTGTCTGACTAGCTTAAAATCCATTTTCTCTTTCTTTAAGCCAGGAAGACTGCAGCATTTTCTTTGAATGGACTGAGGAGTGACTTTAGGTAAATGCTGATCTTATCCAGTGCAGATCCTGATTCAAGTGTCAAATTTTCTCCAGGTTCTTTCTGTTTTTGTTCTTTATCTAATGCCTTCAAGCTATTTTCTTTTAGTATACCAGCATCTTGAAATTTTTAATTGTTATTTTTGGGAGGGTTTGTTAATGCAAATTCTGCCTTTGTTGTAAATAAGATTCCCTGACTATTTCTCCATATGGCATGTGATGGCAAGAAACACAAAAAAATTGCTAAAAATTTTCAAGATTCTGAAAATGTTTGAGATATACCTAGTCTCTCTCTTTGGCTTGCATTTGGCTTCCTTCTTGCTGCCTCTTCACCTTCTTGTCCCTTTGTGGGGACACATACCTCTGGTGTCTCTTTTTTGTGTCCAAATTTCCACTTCTTATAAGGACCCTAGTCAGATTACTTTAGGGCCCCCTATAATGGCCTCATTTTAACTTAATCACATCTTTAAAGGCCCTACGTCCAAATATAGTCACATGCTGAGGTACTGGAGGTTAAGGGATTTTGGGGGGACACAATTCAGCTCATAACACTCTACTAGATTCAGATTTCCAGGAAGCTATAGATAGTATCTGTTTTTGCTCATCAATATATCCCCAGCAACTAGTATGCAGAATGTAAATTTAATAAATATTTATTAAAGAATGTGTAAATTAATGAAATATTAAATATTTATGTATTCTTGAAAAATATTGATAAATAAATGGCAAGCAATAGGATATATTGGAGCACATGAGGACGCCATTTGGTGTAAAACTAATTCGGCCTGACCTTGTTTTTCCAAAAAGGGCCTGTGGCCTCTCTTCATTCATTGTATATCTGCTTTAAGCAATTAACATGTCCCAAAGACAAGAGCAAATGTCCTTAAGTTATGGATGCAACTTCCCCCACATTGGCATTTCCTTAAGGATAAGCATTTTTCCCTAGGCTAGGATTTGATTGCTGCGCTCATCCTGTGACCACGCAACTCAAGACAACAGACCTGCCACCAGCCACCCCCATGGAGACAGCAGACCAGATACCTGCTGTGTCCATCAATCACTGTGCTGACAGGTCAATCTCATGACTATTGTAAGAGGGACATTGCGATCATATGCGATACACGCTCTTTGATGGTATATAACCACTGCACACCCCACTTCTTTGGAGTGCTCCATTTCTTTATGAAAGGACTCTCCTGGGCTATATGGTCCTCAAAAGTTGGCTCATAATAAACTCACTCCAATTTTGATTTATAGATTGGTTATGGGTTATTTACATCAACACTATATAGTTTGGGGATCTTTTTATTTTGTGTAAACGGTATTGTGTTATAAACTTCATTCTGATTTTGCATTTTTTTTTATAAACTCTACTTTATGTTTGTAAGATAGATCCATGTACATCTATTTGGTCATTCTAACTACTACATAGTTTTTCCTAGTGTATGTCTACTATATTTTATTTATCCATTCTCCTCATGATGGGCCTCAAAGTTTCCACTCTCACAACACTGCTGTAACTAATGTCTTGGATTGACAACTCGTATATCATGTAAGAATTTCTTGAGGATAGAGAGTGGAACTGCTGCATCACAGAGCTTACAACTTCTTAATTTTACTATGTACTGGTTCACATTTCCCCATATCTCTCTCTTTTTTTTGTGAGGAAGATCAGCCCTGAGCTGACATCCATGCCAATCCTCCTCTTTTTGCTGAGGAAGACTGGCCCTGAGCTAACATCTATTGCCAATCCTCCTCCTTTTTTTTTTTTCCCCTTTACTCCCCAAAGCCCCAGTAGATAGTTGTACATCATAGCTACACATCCCTCTAGTTGCTGTATGTGGGACGCTGCCTCACCATGGCCAGACAAGTGGTGCGTCGGTGCGTGCCCAGGATCTGAACCCGGGCCGCCAGTAGTGGAGTGCACGCACTTAACCACTAAGCCACGGGGCCAGCCTCTTCCCCATATCTCTTTAATATATGCTATTCTACTGTCTTCTAATTTTTGCCAAACTAATAGGACTAGAATGTTATCTCAGTGTTGTTTTGATTTACATTTCACTGGTTACAAGTGAAAGTGACCAACTTCTCATATATTTAATATCATGCTCTTCTTCCTTGTGATGGACCCTTTTCTTTTTTCAGGAAAGAAAAAAGAAAACTATGTTACCCCATCTTTGGTTGTCATATGGTGATCATATTTCAATCAAAGGAAATGATTACAGGATATGATAATCACAAGAGTGTGCTTAATGGAGACACTGGGCCAGAATATTTTCAGGAAGGGCTGTTATGGAAAACTCTGGTTATGTCATTGCTGTCTTTCATATATCAAATGATCCCTGGAATCCTTGACTATAATATTTAACTATCTTATCCCTCTGGATTTTGTCATTTGACTGTATAATCATTCTGCCATAAATTTGAGCCAATGTGATGGTGTTAAATATATTTAATGGAGGTATGAGGCAGTTTCTAAATAATACTTGAGCTGTAGGAACTGTGAAAAACTCCATTTAGATAGTGAAAAAAGGAGGAATTTTAGGAACTTTGGAAGCACCTGCTTGTGGCATGTTATAAGGAGCAGATTCAGCTTAGGTGCCAGTCATCCAGGAACCAGATTGGGAGCCTCCCTGATGCTTCTTCCCGGATACTTCTCAATATGTTGACCACACACCCAGGTTCCCCACGAGGAACTTGTTTATATCTATTGTCCTAACAGTACACATTTTCTCCTAGATATTTAATTTATTAATAGTGTTATTAGTTCTTGTTGTATAATTATGTCAAGCTTATTAGTGCACATGACTTGGAGCTACTTAAATTATTATATTATTAAAGAAAAACTCTTTGTTCTCATTACAAACAGAGAAACATAAAATTAGGATACAAAATTGGAATAAGTAGGGGCCGACCTGGTGGCATAGAGGTTTAAGTTCTCACATTCCGGTTCACTGGCCTGGGACTCGCCAGTTCGGATCCTGGGTGCAGACCTACTCAACACTCATCAAGCCATGCTGAGGCAGGATCCCATATAGAAGAGCTTCAACTCTACAGCTATAATGCACAACAATGTGCTGGAGCTTTGGGGAGAAAAAAGAGGCAGATTGGCAACAAATGTTAGCTTAGGTCAATCTTCCTCAAAAAAACAGGGAGAGGGGGTTGGACCTTTATCTTGCTTGATCCCCAGTGATAACTCTAAACCGTTATACTCTATCCATGTTCCTCCAGTGCTCCTCTACTAAAAAAAAAAATGGAATAAGTATAGTTTTAACTTATATGTTGTATAACTGTTAATAACTGTTATATAAACACTTTTCAACTTCTTCTTTGTCTTTCTACTAAAATGTAATGACTAGTTCAGAATGTCTGCTCTTAAAGATAGTCTTGTATTTCAACGTTTTTTTTATTAACTTCTGAGGTTGATTTCTTCTAACTTTAGTTATACTTTTCTAGCTAGGACTGAGTTAAAGAAATATCAGCTTTTAATTGTTTCTAATATCATCATCATCATCATCATCATCATCATCACATATGTTAGAATGCACAACAAAGTCTGTTTTGGGCTTATCTTCTTTTGACTGTATGTTTCCTAAGGGTGGGAAGAGAGTCTTATTTTTCTTTGAATCTCCAGTACCCAGTACAATTCTTGAGGCATGGGAAATATTGCATGTAATCATGTGGTGAATTAAGATACAAAAATCAAACAAGTGTGTATTCTGTTATGGTTTATAAAGTATCTGAATTATATGAACAGTGATTTGTTCTGAGACTTTACGTTATAGCTAATCTTTTTTTGGTAAGCTGATAATGCTCATCAATTTCTGTGTACAGTTGAATTTTGCAACTGAACTGACTATAAGTAAAATAAGATAGTTAAATCTATTTATACTAAATCAGTTTACTAAAGGAAAGAATAAATATAGGAGAATAATATTTTCACCATTATTTTGCCACAATTGATTATTAAAGAGCTTTGTCTTTTTAAGATACACAGTAAAAATAAAATCTACATTTCAACTGAATTTTCCTCTAGAGTTGGTATTTCTCTGATGTTATTGACATAGTCACATACAATTTTCCTTGACTTCTATAATTATATAGAAATATGTATGTGTATACCTATATGTATTTATAACTATAGTTAAAAAATTAATTTATAGATTTTCTACCAAATATATGTGCTGGGGAAGAACTTTCACTTCTAAAATTCTGCCTTTTGAAACCTCAAGCACTTTGTTGTAAATAACTGATATTAATTTCTGAGACTTTCAAAAAATTCTTCAGGGGTTAGGGTTTACATCTCTGGAATGGTTAAATCAGAAAGGTCTCTTTTAGCTCAATTATTAAACTTTTCCAAGCAGCGCCATCCAGTTCATCATCTTATACTTCTTTTGATTGTTGACTTTGTCCCCTTAGGCTTGTGCTGTCTGGAGCCTTATTTTGTCCCTATTGGTCTTGTCTTATTCTTTCCTATACCGCTGTACTGAGGAATTGTTATTAACCAAGTCCATTCCTTTTTAAAGGCATTTGTTCTTTTCGCCCATCTTTCCTTCTTTCCTTCTACCTCCTCAGGCAACAACAGATGTCTGGGACAGATGAAGCATTCTAACTTTTCTTTCTTCAATCTCCTCAGGAAAGTGCACCCAACTCGAATATTACTGGCAAAGAGCACCTTTGGAGACCTTGTTGGCATGTGCTCAAAGAACTGTTAGCTGTTAGGGAGGCAAGTTACTTTTTCTTTTCCCTGAGATAGCTGTCGCTGGTTCACTTTCAACTTTTGTTTTTTCAATCAGTGTCTCATTTTTTCTCATTCTCATTTCTGTCTTCTGAGGGGACTATTCTTTCCAGGTATACTTTAACAAGTACTATTTATTTTTTTATACAGCTGAATATTGCATTCATTGGTAAAAATTTGATTATTAACATATTATTTCTGTACACCTTGCCTTTGAATATGATAAACTTTTCAAGCAAGTAATAGTTGTTATAGGCAAAAAGCCAAAATGAATACTGAGTATAAACCTGGCAATCAAGCATAAGCGAAACCTATTTAATTTTTTCTGCATGAGTCACAACTATATATATTTTTTTTCATTTTTAAAAAGACCACTTCAAAAATTGCATTTCTTTTTCACATTATCAATTCAACAGAACATCAGAAAGGCTTTATGTCAGAGCTGTAATTCAAATAGGCATCGGACAGTATCTTTTTTTCCTAATTGTGATGAAAATGTCAGGTTTGTCTGTCTCGTAGAATGTTTCCCCCCACATACCTTTCCTAGGGTGGGATATTCGCCCACCCACTCCTCTAGGATTTTGGCTTATCCTATAAAAGCAATGAGAATAGAAGTTGGGAAGAAGTTGTGGCAGAAGATGGAGGAAACAGATACGCTTCGCACAATAACTAAGTGAAGTTGGGCTATAAACGTTGGTATGTTAGCAAGAACATTGTCTTGTAGTTTTCTCCATCTGAGGACTGACCAGGTAAAACCATTTTCCAACAAACTCTGGTTTGTTGGAAACCAGAGGTCCTTCCCTCTGGTCCTTCCCTTCCAGCGATGTGTGGAATCTGAAGGCTCCTTTCTTCCCTCTGTCGTCTCTGTGGAAGACCAGCTGTGACTGATATTCTGAGAGAGTAATCCAAAGGACAAGAGTAAGAAGTAGAACTATTTGGGAAGGATAGGAATGAGGTAAACCATGGCTGGGAAAAGAAGCAAAGGGATGTATTTTGCAGATAAAGAACTCTCTGCTGTCCACTCCAGGTGAACTGTATATGAACACTGAAAACTTGAGGGGAAAATGAAGAATGATTGGATTATTTTAATATGCTTGATCATTTAATTTCACATTTTCTTCTGGGTTTACACTACTCTTTGAGTATTTGGGAGCTAATCCGGGATTGGGTAGCATGGCAATGTGCACAGCCATGCCCGGCTGGGCTGGGTCACACTCACTTTGGCTTCAAACTATTAGAAGAATGGGATGGTGCTAGAGGTGGGTGTAATCTTTCTGTTGGAAAGATATGGGAGAGATGATTCTGATCTGAGCTCTGAATTACTAGGGGCATAATATTTAAGAATTGATGCTTCAGCCAAACAATGTAGATTGTACTGTGTGAGATGATCAGGGTGATCATCACAAGAAGCTTCCTGAAGGAACTTCCAAAGGAAGCAGCTCGTGAAAGGAAAGTTTGATCATCTGTGTCATTCAATGTAAGATTTCAAAAATACGTTGTCAGAAGAATGACTTTCTCTAATTATGTAGAGGAGTCAGTGAGAGATGACTAGGTGGTGGAAGTAAGCCGTGAGATTGCATCAAGAGGGCCTTGCATTTGATCCTGGACCAGTTTGATATTTTTACCATGTAACTGCATGATTTTGTGTGCAGAATACAAGAACTGGTTACTAAGGCACTTAGTTAAGAAAAGACATCAAGAATCATATTTTTAAGGCTCAGAGAACTCACCAGCTGTTGTCCTGTTAGCTTTGCACAAAGGTTGTTGAAAGATACTGTCAGTTAAATTGACAATACCACTCCTGCTATCCCGCATCAGGATAAGAGGAGGTGTGAGATGGAGATGGAAATCAAATTTGGGGTAAGTACAGTATTTATAAAGTGTGGCTTCCTTCATCCCCAACAGGGAGTATAGAGTGATGCTAATGGCCTTAAGAGAAATACTTTGTCAGATTTGGGATGCCACAATAAATGGGCACTAGGATTTTGTTTCTGAGGTGTATTTCTGTTTAGTTACTCATTTACCTTAAGTGTTTTGGTGCTATCAGAAAAGAGAAGAATATTGGAAGGATATGGCATGGCTAAGAAACAGTAGATAGAAAGGGAGTCAGGATCACTACTCGCCTTCATGTTCTTGATTCCCTAGAGGAGTTAAAAGTGGATTTTGCAAGTGCCAGTAAGGCTAAGAGTGGGCATGGAAAGTAGATAGTTTGGGGGGCTTATTGAAGGCCACTGCAGAATGAGTCAATTAAATTGAGATGCCAATTAAGTAGGAAGATAGGTTTGGAAGAAAGAAATTTATGAAATTATTAGAAAACTGTTTTATGTTTATATCTACATAAATTTAGGTTCCTAACTAAACCAGTTAACACCAGTTCATAAATTTTTCATCAAAAGTTGGAGTTATGAGGCCAGCCCCGTGGCGTAGCAGTTAAGTGTGCACGCTCCGCTGCTGGCGGCCCGAGTTTGTATCCCAGATGCACACCGATGTACCGCTTGTCAGGCCATTCTGTGGCGGCGTCCCATATAAAGTGGAGGAAGATGGGCACAGATGTTAGCTCAGGGCCAGTCTTCCTCAGCAAAAAGAGGAGGATTGGCATGGATGTTAGCTCAGGGCTGATCTTCCTCACCAAAAACAAAAAAGTTGGAGTTATAGCTAAGATAATTATCTTAATTAATGAAGTAAACCTATATTAGAACTGAAATAATAGTCAATGGGATTATCCAGAAGTTCTTTACTTGAGACTAGAGAGATGTCATACCTTCCTGCAGGTGAGAAAGAGAGGAGGATAAAAAACAGAGGGAAGAGAATGTGACTGGAACATCACCAACTGATGTATGAGTGCTCTATTGCTGTGTAACAAATAATCCCCAAATTAGAAGTTTAAAAAAGACAATATCTATTTTCTCACACACTTTCTGAGAAATCTGGAAACAGTTTTTCTGAGCAGTTCTGGCTCAAAGTCTCTCAAGGGGTTGTTGTCAAGCTGTTGGCCAGAGCCACGGTCACCTCAAGGCTTGACCAAGACTGGCAAATCAGCTTCCAAGTTCCCTTATAGCTGTTGTCAGGCCGCTGTTCCTCACTGGCTGTTGGCTGAAAACTTTAGATAGGAAGTTTGTAAGCCTAAAAATCCATTGGAGACACGCTATAAGAGGTCATCAATATTAGAGAAGCAGGCTCGGAATTTATTTCAAATGGACAAAATTTTAATTCTTACTTCTCTTTACTTCAAATGAACAAAATTTTAATTTCTCTAAAACTCATATTTTACACTGGCAAAACTATTCCTGCTGATGCAATGACAGGAAAACTCCTAGAGTATCAAACGGAAACAGGAAACAAGCCCCCCGCATTTTCAACTTTCCCTGTGGTTTCCCGCTACCCTCTGCCTCTCGCCTCCACCCGGAGCAGAGCCCTAGGAGGCATTGTCCCTTCCACCTTGCTCTCCTGCTCACTGACCACTGCCGGAAGCCTGTCCTGCTGTCTGTGAGTCAGGGATCACTTTTGTATCATTACCATTGTGTGCTCTACTTTGTCTCTAAGCTTTGTCCTTGTTATATAAAGGAAATTGTCTTTGGAATTTGGGAAAGTCCTTTCTTTCTCAACAAAGGCTAGATTTTCACACCAATATTCCACTAGGAAATTAACAAATCCAGTTAGAAATTCAAAGCAGAGTAATGATTTCTCTTTCAGAGATTTTCTCCTTCAGATGCACTCTGAACATTGCTTGTTGTCTTTCACTGTGTGAAAGGCTTTAATTTCACTTTTTCCTTTCGGCATCACTCTGTGTATCCCATAGACCTGCCTGTGCTATCCGAAACACACTGAGAAGGAGAGAAGCACATTTTTTGCTTTAGTGAAATGGTAACTGTGATTGAAACCCAATCTAAAAACAGATTCCTCCTATTAGAAGCGTGAATACCATACTATTTGTTTATTTATTTATTTACTTTTGTCTTATAAAAAACCAGAAATTTATTTCTCACATAAATAAGAAGTCTGGAAATGCTGGAAGTCTGAGATCAGGTTGCCATGACGATTGGGTCCTGGTGAGAGCTCTCTTCCAGGTTGCAGACTTCAGACTTGTTATCAGATCCTCACAGGGCAGAGATCAGAGAGAAGAAGCAAGCTCTCTCATGACTCTTATAAGGGCACTAATCCCATTCATGAGGGCTCCACCCTCATGATCTCATTTCATCCTAAATACCTTCCAAAAGCCCTACCTCCTAATACCATCACATTAGGGGACAGAGTTTCAACATGAATTTTGGAGGGGCACAAAGGTCAGTCTATAACACAAAATTTGATTTTTCTCACTCCTAGCCCAGTATTGAACCATACTGCTTCTTTATAGCATCAAAGCTCAATAAGGGAAAAATTTTTTTCACTTAACTAAACAGATTTTTGTAATTTGATGATTGAATTAGAGACATTTATCATAAAATGTTAATATACAATACCTTGAATTGAGTTTTATTCATTTGGTAAATATTTATTGAGTGTTATCAGCTCTGCGCTAGTTGCTGACGTTATAGTGGTAAGAAGCCAGCTAAGGTCCCTGTTCTCATGGGGTTTACATTCTAGTGAGACAGAAAGAAAATGAATGAACCAACAGTCATTCATTCATCACTTAGACCAATAGGAGAAAAATCAAAAATATCCTTGATTTTTGACAAATGCATACACTTGTGTAACCCAAGCCCCCATCAAGACATGGAACTTTACCACAATTGCAGAAAGTTCCCTCAAGCCTGAAATAGTCTTCTCTAGAATTTGGCGTGACTGGCTCTTTTTTGTCATTCAGAGCTCAGCTTAAATGTCTCTTCCCTGTACCCCTCTCCCCCACCACGCTAATTTTTTTTCCTTTATTTTATTTAATTAATTTATTTTTTTGAGGAAGATTGGCCCTGTGGTAACATCTGTTGCCAATCTTCCTTCTTCTTTTTTCTCCCCAAAGCCCCAGTACATAGTTGCATGTCATAGTTGTAGAGCTGTAGCTCTTCTATGTGGGACGCCACCTCAGCATGGCTTGATGAGTGGTGAGTAGGTCCGCGCCCAGGATCTGAACTGGCAAACCCTGGGTTGCTGAAGTGGAAGATGTGAACTTAACTGCTATGCCACCGGGCCAGCCTACCATGCTAATTTTTAATCTAATCTTGTTAAACATTCCCTTTGTGTGCAGCAGCTCAGTGATGGTTTGCTTAAGCAATCCCTGATCAATAGTATGTAACCTATATATTGACATCAGTATTTTATAAGAGAATATCCTCAAATGTTTCTAAGATCAAGTTAGGTTTTACTTTTCACTACTGTCCACATTGCTTTCAGATACTCCATTTGCCATCTTTGTTATCAAATGTAGAAGTAATGCTGCTTATTTGGAGAATTACTTTGAGCCTAATTAGAGTTTTGAAATTCATATATAGATACTGAAGACGATGGATAATTGTTATAAATTATTAAGACTAGGATTCAAGTATTCTGCTGTAGGATCCAGGTTAATTTTTATTTCTCAAAAAATCAATTTGCTTTCATTTTTTCAGTCATTATCGTGAAGTACATATGTATTAGAAAATTTCTTTTTCAAGAACTTCCATATCTGTGCCATATAGAAAAATATGTAGGATATGATCCCTATGGAGTGTTTATTTTTAAAGAGTCTGTTTTCTTTTCTCCTTCCTTCCTTCCTCGTTCCCTCCCTCCCTCCCTTCCCTCCTTCCTTCCTTCCTTCCTTCCTTTTTGGAATTACAAAGCATTTTACAGAATGAAACATTAGCATCCATTTCTCTATCTGTGTGGCATGTTTGTCTTTCTCCTCAGGGATTCCAACCATGTGATTGATGACTTTTATTAACTACCATCTAGCCTGCTTTCTCCCTGCATCTGCTATTTATACAGAGATAATGTTACTTACCTAGACTAGACTCCGACTAGACCAGCCGCCTAGTCAGAGACAGCTTCAATTGAAGCTCAAATTCTTGGAAATAAGAACTTGTAGGATGAGCAAGCAAGATTTTTGCAAAATGAGTGACAAATATTAAGACTGAACATGAGATGTGTCTCTCTCTTGGCATTATTCAGTACCAGGTACTACCCAACTCCAAGAGGAATAACTCAATTAGTGTTATTTGAAATCATTATAACCTCAGAGAGTATGGAATCTCAAAAAACTTCAATAGTCCCTAATCTTCCATAATATTAGACAAGTGGATATTTGGCAAATTAGTATAGAAGACAGACTGAAATGGAAAATGAAAAACTGGTGACAAAAAAAATGGTTAAATTGAACACAGTTTTGCCAATGAGTGTTTGTAGAGATGGAGAAGAGTTTCATACTCTTGGCTGGATAAGAATGGAGACTCCCATAAGGTGCTTATGTCTATTATTAATAGCAGGTCTTCTTAAAGCACAAACAGAACTATCTCCTTCTTGCAACGGAATACCTGATTCCTGAGGCCATGAGGTCTCCCAAGATACTAGAAGCAGTACAATTGTTTTGACTTGTCATTTCTGTAGGCGAGACTCTGCTTTGCCGCTTTACACAGTTCTTTGTCTGCATCTCCAATAGGCAAATAATTTTACCTTATTGAGCTGCGTCTAGAAAGGGTGAGTAGAGGTGAGTACAACACAGGTGATTAGCTTCTAGCCAGACTTTTCTGGATCACTGAACATCATCCTATAAACAAATATCTGACTGCTAAAAGCTGAAAGCCTATTTGCACTTTTATTTCATGAACTTCATTCATGTCATATCTTTTCATTTACTCTTTTTCAAGGTAAGGATGCATTCTGAATTTGATGTGTTGCTTTCAGAGAGTAGCTCTAAAAGTACTATTAAAATAATATATGCTTGCTTTTTTACCTTTGGTTTTCAGTTTTATACGTTTTCGAACATAGTGAGAATTAATATAGCTTGGTAATATTAGTTACATATATATGTGAAAAAGTGAAATTTGGAATACAAAAATATCAAAAGTTCTTAGAAAAAAAGAGAAAATATCTCAAATATTTTTGCATTGCTGTCTCAATTCAGTATGGAGATATTTACTCCAGTTCAGTGAATATCTAGAACAAAAATTCAACAGAATTTATACTTGCAAGTAAAGGTTTTCTTTAAAAGTTAGTGACCCTTGCTTATAATGTCTTTCCTTCATAAGATGAATCTTTATTTTTCACACTAAAGCCTCAAGTAAATTCAGGATTCATGAATTAATGAATTATGTAGACATACAGAATGAAATTAAAATTAATATATGCATGTTCCTAGCCTCTTTACTAAGGTGTTCTCCTTTAGTACTAGGTGTTTTCCTTTCAGTAGAGGCAGCAAAAACATTGGAGTAGGTTGTATTTTAGGATGTGGAATAATCAAAAGCTACTGAAATTTGGTGTAAATGTACTGAAATATGGTCAAAATGATAGTTTATCATTCATACATAATTTTTCTTGGAAAAAGTCTCCGTTGTAAGAATAAACTTTGTCAAAGCTTTCTCAAGGTAATATATATGTAAACTTTTCGTTAGCTTGCCAGAATCAATTTCACCTCTAGGAATTGTGTTATGAAGATTGGAAATAGGCAAAACTAGTTGTCTGCATGCCTTCAAAGAATGCTCTTTTATTTTATTTTATGTTTTGTAAAATACAGCAAATAGAAATGGCTAGCATTATTATTTACTTGGAAACAAAACAAATGAAATGTAGCTGAAATCCTTTAAAAGTTAAAAACAAAAATAAGCAGCATTACAAATATAACTATATTTTCTAAAAATGATCAAAAGTTTTTTTCTAGATCAATTTTTTTCTGGCAGGAATGAATCAAGTATATTTATTATTACATATTTACTTGTGGGGTATAATTCTGTCTCATGTAATTGTCATTATGTCACAACAGTATTTAGTATTTCTGATCTTGCTACTAATTATTCTTCTGATCCTGGCTGCCTAAAATAAAAGTTAGGATGTTTTGGTTTATGATGTACTGTTGAAAATAAATATGACAGATACTGAGTAATCAAAAACAAAGACCCATCTAATTGCTCTCATTTTGGGTCCAGAATTCTCTTTGCCTCAAAACGAAAAGTAAGCAAATCACATGGTGGGTATTGTTGGGGGAAGAGGGGGAATACCCTTCTGCCCCTTCCCTTAAGGTTCTTCTGGCTGGCCAAATAATTAACAAGACAGGTTAGCAGGAGAAAATAATACCAAGTTTAATAACATGTATACGTGGGAGAAAGCAAGGACGCTGAGTTTCTCAACACAATAGCAGAAATTCTCGTCTTAAATACCATCTTCATCTGAAGACAAAGGAGGATGTTGGGGGTGGGGGTGTCAGTTACAGGAGATTACCACTAAAGCACTGTAAACAAGGGTAAGGTTATTATGCAGATTTAAGGCCTCAACTTCCACATTGATAAGTTTCTAGAAATGAGGTCATCCCCCCTCTTCCCAAGACGGAGAGGGAGATACCTTTACAAATGGAGATTTCCCTTATAAATGTAAATGTTTGTCTGGCAACTCCTCGCAGGACCATCCAGATAATGTGGCCAGAGAGACAGAATTTCTGATAAGATGGGCTTGTTGGTGCCTTTCCTATTGTAATATCTATTTTACATTATATTACAGCCATCAGATGGAAGGAGCCACCATGTCAAATTCTTTAGGGAGTTAGTGGGGGAGGTCAAATGTCCATCAGAGAAAACAATAAAGGTAAAGAGATATATTTCAGGGTGGCCAAATCTTGATCTCCCACAGTATATTTTACTTAATAAAATTTTTTGCGTAAAAAATTTACTGATCAATGGGACTGTGGGCAGGGAATGAAAATATGATCATAAAAATGCCTTACAGTCTTCAGAAGGTACAGACTGCCTTAGACGTAGGAAAGAGCACAGTATTACATCCCATTTCAACAGAACCTCGTGCATTAGTCAGGGTCCCCTCACAGATACAGCCAGAATAATGTTTGGTCAAATATCTGGGTGCCCCATGGCCCAGTCAAGTCGACACATAAAATGAACCATCACATCATATAGGCAGAAAAAAAAGTTCTCCCTAGCAAACTGTGGAAAAACTGTGAATTTTTAAGGGCAGAAAGTGGTTCATATTTTCCACCACTGCAACAGTAGCTACACATCCCCTCTGACTCTCATCCCACCAACTTAAACTACTTGTGAGATGCAGAAGTCGTGGTAGGATTCAGGGACATAGAGAGCATAACCATCACTCCCTTTCACAAGGATTTGCTGAGGCAACAAGTTCAGGTTAGGCACTACATGTGTCATTCTGTATGTAGTCATACTCTATGTCACCATGGCCTCGATCACAGCCATTATTAACAATTGCCTGCTACTTATCTGTGTTCTCTGTTAAGTGGTAGGTAAAATATTGAGGAAAGTCACAATGTCTGTATGTTCATTATGATATCCCTTGTGCCTGGTATGTAATAGTAGATGTTCAATAAATTCAGATCAAAGGAAGGAAAATATAGATAAGTAGATCCAGCAATTAAAGTCAGTTTAAACAACGGTGAAAGAGCTAAGCACACAGGAGTTAGAAAAACAAAAGTGGTTAGAAAAGTAGAGTACCTTTGGCTAGAGATTGGCAAACACCGGAGTAGGGCATTATTATAATAGAGGTGTAAACTTTGGGAAACACAGGATGGGAGTACAAAACTAAAATAGCTCTTTGTGTGCTGAATTTTATCAGATGCTTTCAGACTGCTTTGATCTGCTGTCACCGCTTATGGACCTAATTGAGTTGCGTGAACTCTTTTTGGCCTTTTAGTCTCCTAGTTTTCTCTTGATTACAGCCTTATTTTTAGACCAAGATGTACCTCCTGCTGAGGGGTTATTTTTGTAGTGTTGAGTACTAGAGAGGTCAGGCTTGGGGCGGAAGAATTGGTAACTGCAAAACTCAGGGCTGCTGAATTAGAAGGGATGACTATTACAGTCAATCGTTTTGAGGCACTGGGGAAATTTTATATGCAGTTCCTAACCTTGAATTTGCCATTTTCAGAAGGGTTCACCAGGAATGTTCCAGCCTTTGCAGGTTTGACTGGGTATATTTGCTGATCTGTGTCAACCTAAGGATTAAATCAATAGCCCTCCCAGAGGACAGCAGAATGCAATGGGTGAATGAACTTTGTATCTGTCAGAGTATGTTCTGAAAAAATGGTTAGCTGTCCTGGAAAGTTCTTACGGAGGCCCAAATACATGCCCTAATTCAGAGGAGTTTGAGGAGCTTCGAGGGACTTTAACCTGATCCACAATTGGGGTTCACACTTAAATAGATGAGGTCCTAAAGAAAGTCATACTGTGGGACAAGAAAACCATCTTGTGAGGAAAAAACCCAAAAGAGTCATTTATGAGTAATGACAAGGGAATGAGCCACAGACACTGAGCCACACTGATCAGCATGGTCTGGTTTTGAGGGAAAGAAGGTCAGGCTGTGCATTGGTATCCCCCTAGCCAGACACTGCCTTTCTTCTCAAGTGCTGGCGTTATTAGGAAGGTGAGGTCTGTGGAATAGGTAAATAGTTTTCAAAAGCTCTGCTGTGAAAAACTCCCTTGAGAGAAGAAGTGTTGACCACTAGCTCAGGAAGGATGCATAAGAATAAGGTGAAGTCCTGGAGGAGTTTGGCTGCAGGGCTGGCAGTGACTAAAATTAGCTTGATTGTTCAACTTGTGTTGGTGATTACAAAAGAACAAGAATGCAAATGGGAAGAAATGAAAAGAAAATTGTTTACTTACATTAACTATTCATTTTTAGCATGGGCAAATCTAAATGTCAAAAACAGATATGATCTTTACGGTGAGAGGGCCAGTAACCCTCCTAGCATCAACTATAAGAAATAAATTAACGATGTAGTCATGGAAATGTGTGTGGTATTTTTTTTAAAACTAAAAATGCACATTTGACTCTAACAAGGAAACTGGGGCCTGTGTTGGGTTGTTGGGTATCTACAGGAAGGACTTGTCAAAAAAATATGATACAATTTTCTTCTTCAGCATCAGCTGTTGACTATCTTGGAGCTTGAAGGCTGCCAGAGAGGAATAGCCCTCTCTATCAGCTATCCCCTGGGGTCAGCTCTGCCAAGTTGCTTCTGCATTAATAGCCTTTTCTCTTCTTTCTGTTCTGATTGAACCCATTCCTTAACGGCTCCAGACTTTATTATGCTCTCATAGCTCTCATGAGAGCAACATTCTGTGAATTGATGGTAAGGAGGAGTGGTGTACACGGAGCCTCTGTTTTTATACAGGATTTATGGTAGCTTATTTTGCCATTGATTTCAAAACTACCTGCTCACTAAAACCCTTCCTCCTATCCCTAACCACATCCACATTTACCATGCTGAAACAAATGATACCGGCTCAAGACAAAGTTGACATGAGGGAATCCATGTTGTAGAAAAGAAACCCTGGGGCCGGCCCGGTGGCGCAAGCGGTTAAGTGCGCGCGCTCCGCTGCGGCGGCCCGGGGTTCGCTGGTTCGGATCCCGGGCGCGCACCAACGCACTGCTTGGCAAGCCATCCTGGGCGGCGTCCCATATAAAGTGGAGGAAGATGGGCACAGATGTTAGCCCAGGGCCGTCTTCCTCAGCAAAAAAAGAGGAGGATTGGCGGATGTTAGCACAGGGCTGATCTCCTCACAAAAAAAAAAAAAAAAAAAAAAAAAAAAAAAAAAGAAAAGAAACCCTACTGTAACTTTCAATGACCTCTGATTAACTAACCCAGTGGGATACGCACCCTCCAGGAGATCTAACTGCTCTGTAGATTTTACGACTCCTGCTTGTGCATGTACCTCCCAGCTGCAATAAGATGATAACTTTGTTCTTTTGAGTTCCTTAGGAATGTGATGACTCCCGAACAGAGAATCTATGCTGATAGCCATCATCAGTGAAAACTGAAAGATCTGGTGTGGCACTCCCAGTCTGTAACACCTGAGGGTCAACATTCCTAACCCCCTCCCCTATAACCCACCAGCCTATATAACTGCTGTAAGACTTTGTGCCCCTTATTTTTTCAGACATTAGTCGGCCATCTTCCCACTTGCTAGCAAGCTGTAATAAAAAAAGTCCTTTTTCTCTTACCACCTTGCCTCTTGACTATTAGCATGTCTTGTGGTAAGCAAAAGGCCCCACGTTGGGTGGTAACACAAACACTTGAGTGTTTACCTAGTATAGAAAATAATTTTCCCTGTGGTGTATTCTCTTCATTTATATCACCAATATGAAGGCACATAAGGAGATAAAATGAAAATCAAAGTTCCCACAATTAATTTGGTTTTAAGTCAGGAGAAGGTGCATATACTAAGAATTTTATTTTCAATCTCATTCATCTCTAAAACAGTTGAATAGCCTTTTCTTTCATAATCAGTGTGTTTGAGGGTGTTTTCTTTTATAGAGAGATATCTACCTATAACACAAAAAGTGTCTTTAATCTCTGGTGACATTCTCCCATTCATTGAACTTATTTTATTTATTAGGAGACTTTGGGGAACTTTGTTGTTTCAAATCCAGCCAAGTGATATCTCCTGGGTAGAGTTTATTCAGTTTTACTGCTCTACACAAACTGATTTGATTTCCACTTAGTCGCTTACTCTCATTTTCCGTTATTTCAACCTCTGAAGAATAGTGACTTCATTAACACTCTGGAATCATACTCCCTCAAAACAAATAAACAATCGAAACTACTATTTCTGTCAAAATTCTTTTATCCTTAAAGGTCAGCTCAAATTGTTCTTCCCTTCTGTGGTTTTTCCAGATTTTTCCTGAGTCAGAAGTGTCTTCTCTATCTTGTATGATCCTTTAGCATATTGTATCACTTAAAAAAAACCTTTTTCTGTAAATGACAGTTGACATCCAGGAAAAGTACATCTCAAGGTTTTAAAAGTCACCAAATGTGTAAACACAATTTAGCTTACAATTTTTTCTCTCACAGATGTAATAACTGAAGACGCTACTTTTTAAATTTTCTTTTTTCTTGTTTCCACATAGGATAGTGGAAGACATCCACATTCTTAATCAATTTGCTGTTTAGCACTTTATTTCAAGCTTCTATTTCCTGGTAAAAGGTGGGGGAGGGGGAACCATTTTGGACATTTCTTCCTTCTCTGCATGTCTATCACAGGACTAGCAGTTGATTTCCTTGGACTATTTTTCAAGCGAACCCCTCATCGTGATGTGTGTGCTAGAAGGATGGTTAGGTTTACTCACTAGCTGAGTGTTGGTACGTACAAATTAGCGTCAAAGAGAACCCAATTTTAACTTCTGTCAAAGCAGAGCCAAAAAATGGCTACACATCATGAACTTTTAGAACTCTATATCGATAGTAAAAACTGCAATTGGCAAAGACTAATGGTCTTCTGTGGTTATTTTGTCCCTCAGTGGATTAAATATATACTTAACGAAGGATCTGATACTGGTTGACATTTTTTTTTTTTTAATGAAACACAGCTCCTAGATGAATGCCTTACACAAAAACGGCATATGCAAAAAAAATATTTGTGGACTAGTCATAACACAATGTGTTTTGGGGGTTTTGGGGGAGACTGGGGGTGGTAGTTAAGAAATAGAACTCTGGGGGCCCGCCCGGTGGCGCAAGCGGTTAAGTGCGCATGCTCCACTGCAGCGGTCCGGGGTTCACTGGTTCCGATCCTGGGCACGCACAGATGCACCGCTTGTCAGGCCATGCTGTGGTGGCATCCCATATAAAGTGGAGGAAGATGGGCATGGATGTTAGCCCAAGGCCAATCTTCCTCAGCAAAAAAGAGGAGGATTGGCAGATGTTAGGTCAGGGCCGATCTTCCTCACAAAAAAAAAAAAGAAAGAAAAGAAATAGAACTCTGAAATCAAATATACCGTGGTTTAAATCCCAGAATATGTTCTGCTATTTATTAGATTTCTCACTTTGGAAAAAATCATTTACTCTACGAAAATTTTGGAAAAGTTCATGCACAAAATGGAGTAGAAAATGATAGTGTACACTTTTCAAAATTCTCATTAAGATTAAATTAGGTAATATATTCAATTTAATCCTATCACTAATAAGCATTCAATAGAGATTAGTTACTATTAATTTTAATTATGATCATTAATCCATTCATTGTATTTATTTTCTGTAAAGTTGTGCATGGAAGGATATGCTTAGAAAGTATTAAACAGGCAGAGAATTAACAACAGTGACAAGTATTCTTTATTGAGGCAAAACGTCCTGCGAGGTGGCCCAAATATAAACACTATGCATATAGCCCCAGAAACTTACAAGGAACACTATGTCATCAGGCTTTTGAAAAGTACAAAAATATTAACATTAGACTGTAGAAACCTTTGGAATAGAATATTGTCTTCTCTTAGCTGACTGTTAAGAAAAATCTTTTTATGATACCAATAGGTCTTAACATATAAAATGAATCTATTCCAAGTTTTTGGTGACCAGGAAAGAATTACTGATCTCTCTCTTTTGTCATTTAGTATGCTTTCATCAAGAGAGCTAAAGTTATTAATGTCAAATGGTTTTTGTGGAGAGACTTGTAAGGGTTCTTCTCTTGTTTGAGTCCTAAAACCTTCACAGCAATGCCACAGAAGGCCATTTCTACTGAGATTTGGGATCCTTGCCCTCAATAGTATCAACAAAAAGTCACATTCATCTAACTCCATTGCTCTCAAATGTAACCTATTTTTGTGCTGAAACGCGTTGAAAAATGAGTTCACAAAAGAACAATACCAAAAACAAAACAAAAATCTCCTAATTCACTAATAAGTATGTCTGGATAAAAATAGACAAGACACTTCTTGTAACAATAAACATTTATGTAATAGAACTGTTTCTGTGGTTGAATACACCTGTATAATAAAAGACTGAAAAATGTCCTGCTCATTTTCCATTAACGATATAATTTGAAGCCATAATTTAGAAGGCATAGCTGACCTTCTAAATTATGCTTTCAGTCTAGCAATATGCTGAAAATGGTTAACTGCAGTGATGAAACTTGTAGACATTTAGTGTCCAACAATTCCTTCAACTTAAATTGTTATCAATAAAGCTCATTGTTACAAGCATTTCTATCACTCAAGTGAATTGCTGTAACGCTGAGATCAGGATGTAGAGAAAACAGCACTAACTTTAAGGATTCAAACTTCTTTTGAAATACTTAAATATTTGTTGAGAGTGTCTTGTAGCAGAGCACATCTAATGGTTTGAAAGACTCAGGTTTTGATAGCTGGCCTTATTTATCCATTGATTCATCCATCAGTTCTGTCATCCATCCATCTACTACAGGCCCTTAAGACATAAGCATAATTTCAAGGATATAATAATCCTCTGAAGAGACAGTCAACATAATGAGCAATTGCAGGCATGAACAAAGCTCATTTGGGATCATAATTATAGGAAAGGCTAGTACAGAATAGGGAATCAGAAAAAGCTTTGGGAGAATAATACATATGTGTTAGGACTTGAGGAATTTAGCA
The DNA here is from genome assembly GCF_020826845.1 of Diceros bicornis minor. Lineage (NCBI taxonomy): Eukaryota > Metazoa > Chordata > Mammalia > Perissodactyla > Rhinocerotidae > Diceros > Diceros bicornis. The sequence goes on along the minus strand of NC_080750.1, from coordinate 62,068,312 downwards.
GGTAATCTAGCAGGGGGCATAGAATATTGAACTAGATGAACCAGTATTACAAAGGAATTTATTTTTCATTTTCTGCCCTGTACTAGTCAGGATTCTCCAGAGAAACAGAACCAATAGGATCTACCTGTCTATCTACCTGTCTGTCTGTCTATTTATCTATTTATCTATCTATCTGTCTATCTATCTATCTATCTATCTATCTATCTATCTATCTATCTATCTATCTCTATTGAGAGAGATTTTAAGGAATTGGCACATGTTACTGTGGAGACTGGCAAGTCCAAACTCTGCAGGGGAGGCCAGCAGGCTGGAGACTCAGGGAAGAGTGTTGCATCTTGAGTCTGAAGACGGTCTGGAGGGAGAATTTCCTCTTCCTGGGGGATCTCAGTCTGTTTTCTCTTAAAACCTTCAAATGATTGTTTGAGGTTCACTCACATTATGGAGGGTAACCAGTTTTACTCAAAGTCTACTGATTTAAATGCTAATCTCATCCAAAAAAATACCTTCACACAATATCCAGAGCGGTGTTTGACCAAATATCTGGGTACCACAGCCTAACCAAGTTGATTTTATAACCATTATATAAAATGAACCACTGAACACTCCTTTATATTACCAAATGGAAACTTTTCCAAGAAGAAAAATTGTGAGTATTAATAACATAGAGGGAGGCCAAATCGCTGATGATCAATAGGCCGAAAGGTAATTCACAGAAAATTATTTCTCAGATAACCAATTTACCAAATTACCAAAAACAGGTATTTATTTAACTATTTTTACAAGTTTACATCTCATATTATTTGGTATGATTTTTACAATGTTTGTAGACTTCTGCAAAGTTTAATGAAAGGTTTTATTTTGTCTTTATATACAGCAGCATTTTAAGAAATATTAGAAGTCAACCATTTCTCTGCTTCTCCCTATGTGTTCCTTGTCTTAAAGAGGACGTTAAATATTATCTTTTTTCTTATCTTAGAGACAACGTTTATACAGTGATTATTATATGCCAAGCACTGTTCGAAGTGTTTTATGTGTATTAGTTCATTTAATCTCAAATTTATAAGGTAGGTACTATCACGATTCCCTTTCTCAAGAGGAGGAAACAGAACACAGCTGGCCAATGGTGGAAGTGGGGTTCCACACTCTCAGCTGGGTTGTAGAGCTAGGCTCTTACCCACCACAATCTACTTGTGCTGGGCAGGGTGATGGCCCCTCAAAGGTGTCCACCTCCTAATCTCCCCAAAACTATGAGTATGTTTATTTCAAATGGCAAAAGAGACTTTGCAGATGTGATTAAATTAAGGATTTTGAGATGAAGAGATTATACTGAATTACGAGGGTGGGCCCACTGACAAGGGTCCTTAAACAGTGAAGAGGATAGCAGAAGAGTCAGAGATGTGACAAGGAAAGCAGGGCTCAGAGTGATCTGTTGCTGAAAGGGGGCTATGAGCCAAGGGATTCAGGTAGTTTCTAGAAGCTGGAAATTTATTCTTCGTATAAATTCTCCTCTTAGAGTCTCCAGAAGGAGCTGGCCCTGCCAACACCTTAATTTTAGTTCAATGAACCCCATTCTGAACTTCTGACCTCCAGAACTGTAAGGCAATAAATTTGCATTGTTTTAACCCCCTAAGTCTGTGGTAATTTGTTACAGCAGCCACAGGAAACCAACACAGCTGTCTTTAAACTACTTCTTTCACTTAGATACTAAATAAATACTTTTATTTTTCTTAAATATCTCCCATTCAGAGTCCTCAAGAGAAAGTATCTGAGTCGTTGTATTGGGTATTTTGCTTTGGGGGCAGAGTTATTGCCCAGGTAATCTCAAAAACCTCTATCTACCCTATAAATTCCTGCCTATGGCCTGGGCTTTAATCCCTGGTCTACTCAGCCGGGTGTAGGAGAGTCTCACAGGAACAGGGTTTCCTTTTGTGTTTGGTGACCAGAGTCGCATGGGAGTCACTTGGAGCATCATAGGTTTCTCTCTAGTGTAGCATCATTATTGTTGATTTTTTTAAAAACTATTTGTCTACCTTCTGCAAGCCAAACCTTGCGTTTTGTATCCACTGCCCTTGATGTGCACCATTATATAAATTACAGTATGCGTCCTGTGTCATCTGACCACTCTGTGCTTCATTAGCTTTTGTATAAATAAGGTTACATAATACCAGGTGATTTTTAATTGTTGTGACAGTTTTAAACTTCGTCCTAGTGAAGTCTAATGAATTTTGAAAGGCATTCTCTTGCCTCTTGGTCTAGTGGTTGAGATCACAGACACTGGTGTCAGATTGCCTGGGTTTGAATACTGACTCCTAAGTGCTCGGAACATCTACCAGCTTCTCCTTCCCTCAGTTTCCTCAATTATAAAAGAATGGATGATAATAGTACCTACCTCATAGGGTTATGGGGAAGACTAAATACTGTAATACATTTAAAGTGATAGAACAATGTCTGGCAAAAAGTAAGTGCTTAACAAATATTAGCTATTATTATTACTAAACATTTTAAAATCACTTTGGAAAGAAATTGGTCTTATTGAACATATTTTCATATACTGTGGAGCCTGAATGCAAATATGATTTGTAGGATGGAGCTCTTTGTTTGCCTGATACAGATTTTGTGTGTGTGTATGTTGGAAGCTGCTATTTGTTATAAATGTTAAAGTTCAGTAAAAAGGCACATGGGTAGATGTGCATTATGGCTAGGACATACATGATGTCCACTTACTGTCCCCAAACGGCTGACTTGATGCCAGTGTTCAGATTGCACAGTGCTATAATCTAAGCAGCAACGTCTGGACAATGCCGTTTATTTTCTCTTTTGCAATTTAAATCTTTGAACAATGGGTGGTGTTAATGAGAAATAGTTCCTCAGTAATCACAATGGCTGACCATGTGTAGAGAGACCTGTATTATGACATGTGATTGGAAGACCAACTGTCAACAACAAAGCAGGGTTTTTGACATGACTATTACTTTTGCTGGAATAAAAGCTTCTCAGTACAGGAATCTCAGAAAAGAGCTGCCCTTCATAAGTGCACTATAGTGTAGTATATTGTTAGCAGTAAACCTTTTATTCAAACATTACACAGAGCCCATTATGTAATACAGATTTTTTTACAAGTACTGTTCTCTTTGAAATGGGACTTGAGCACCAAGAGTCTCTCTACTGAATGATCTGCTTATCTACAACGATGGTCCTGAGACATTCCCATGGAACCACTGGTACTTTCAAGTTTGCTCTTGGTTAGGGGTTTTTTAAGATCTTTGCTATCTCATAAACTTAGTCTTAGTAGCTTTCTCACTTTGGGGAGTTCTCTTCAATCTGGGCCTGTTTCCTTAAATTTAAAATAGGCATATTTACCCTCCTTTATCATTTTGTGTGGTCATCATGGGGATAAATGAGATGTAGGCAAAGACATATTGATTGATAAAATGTACCAAATATAGCTAATATATTGCTTTTATTTTAGTGTTACACTCCTCCACAAAAAGCTCTTTGAAGCACATAGTTTCTAGGGCTGGCCCAGTGGCATAGTGGTTAAGTTCATACGCTCCGTTCGGCGGCCCAGGGAGTTCGCTGACCCGGATCCTGAGTGCGGGCCTACACACTGATTATCAAGCCATGCTGTGGCAGGCGTCCCACATATAAAGTAGAGGAAGATGGACACAGAAGTTAGCCCAGGCCTAGTCTTCCTGTGCAAAAAGAGGAGGATTGGCGATGGATGTTGGCTCAGGGCTGATCTTCCTCACCCAAAAAAAAAAATAAAATAAAACAAAATTCATATTTTCTCCTGAGTAGTTTTTCTTAAGTTAAACTTCTTATTTTGAGATAATTGTGGATTCACATACAGTTGTAAAAAATAATACAGAGAGATGCCATGAACTCCTTACTCGGGTTGCCCAATGGTCACATCTTGCAAATCTACAGTATAATATCACAATCAGGATTTTGAAGATGAGATAGTCAATTTACAAAACATTTCCATCATCACAAGCATTTCTCAAGTTACCCTTGTTTAGCCACACCCACTTCCCTCCTACCACACCTGCTCTTTAAGCCTTGGCAACCATTAATCTGTTCCACATTTCTATAGTTTTGACATTTCAAGAATGTTATATAAGTAGAATCAAAAAGTATGCAACCTTTTGCAATTAGCTTTTTTCACTCAGATTCAGCAATATTTCTATGTGTATCAGCAGTTCGTTCCTTTTTTTTATTGCTAAGTAGTATTCGAGGTCTGGTTGTACCACAGTTTGCTTAACCATTCACCCATTTAAGTATACCTGGGTCATTTCCAGTTTTTGGCTATTAAATATAAAGCTGCTATAAAGATTTATGTATAGATTTTTTATGAATGTAAGTTTTAATTTTCTGGGATAAACGCCCAGAAGTGCAATTGGTTGGTTATATAGTAGTTGCTCATTTAGCTTATAAAGAAACTAGTAAAACTGTTTTCCGGACTGGCTGCACAATTTTATATTCCCACCAGCAATGTATGACTGATTCAGTTTCTCTGCATCCTCCCCAGCATTTTGTGTTGTCACTGTTTTTTATTTTAGCCAGTCTGATGGGTGTGTAGTGATTTCCCATTGTTGTTTTAGTAAGCAGTTCCCTAATGGCTAATGATATTGAACTTCTTAGTGTATGATTAATTGCCATCTGTATATCCTTTTAAGTGAAATCTCTTTTGTTAATTTTGCCCATTTTCTAATTGGATTATTTTTATTTTTACTGTTGAGTTTGAAAGATTTTTATATTTTTTAGATACTAGTCCTTTGTCAGATATGTGGTTTGCAAATATTTTCCTCAGTTTAGAGCTTGTCTTTCATCTTTTGTGTGTGTGTGTGTGAGGAAGATCGGCCCTGAGCTAACATCTGCCAATCCTCCTCTTTTTGCTGAGGAAGACTGGCCCTGGGCTAACATCCATGCCCATCCTCCTCGACTTTATATGGGACGCCGCCACAGCATGGCTTGACAAGGGGTGCATTGGTGCGAGCCTGGGATCCGAACCAGCGAATCCCTGGCTGCCACAGCGGAGCACGCGCACTTAACTGCTTGCGCCACCGGGTGGGCCCCTTGTCTTTCGTCTTTTAACACAGTCTTTTGCAGAGCAAAATATTTTAGTTTGTTAAACTCCAATTTATCAAATTTCCCTTTTAAGACTTTTGTTTTTGGTATTTTAGTTAAAGAAGTCTTTTCCTAGCCTTAGAGCCTAAAGATTTTCTCCTTTTTTTTCCCTAAAAGATTTACAGTTTTATATTTAACCATGTGATCTACTGTGAGTTCATTTGTGTATAAGCTGTGAGACTTAGAGTTTCTTTTTTTATTGTGTTTCCTATGAATGTCTACTTGCTCCAGTACCATTTGTTGAAAAAGCCATTTTTCCTTCAGTGAATTCCATTTGTAACTTTGTCACAAATCATTTGGACATATTTATGTGGATCTGTTTCTGACTTCTCTAGCCTGTCTATTTATCTATTTGTCTATCCCTTAACAATATCACAGAGTCTTGATTACTGTAGTTATATAATATCTTGAAATTGAGGACTGATTATTTCCATTTTATTCTTTTTTTCCCAAAATTGTTTTAGCTATGCTAATTCATTTTCCTTTCCTTATAAATTAGACTAGTCTTTTCTATATCTGCAAAAAAGTCTCAATAGGATTTTGATAATAATTATGTTAAACCTGTATATCAATTTGGGGAGAATGGATATCTTTTCTATGTTGAAGTTTCCAACTCATGAACATGTTATCTCTCCATTTACTTAAATCATCTTGGATTTCTTTTCTCTGTCTTTTGTAGTTTTCAACATAAAAGTCCTATGCGTTTTTTGCTAAATTTACAGCTAAGTACTACTTCTTTTTGAGTGACAGTAAATGGTATTGCATTTTCAAGATCATGGTACATATGTTCACTGCTAGTATAGAAATATGGTTAATTTTTATATGTTGATTTTGTATCCTGAAACCAGGTTGAACTCATTTGTTAGTTACTAGACCTTTTTATATTTTTTGTAGATTCTTTGGGATTTCTTATGTAAACCTTCATGTCGTATGCAAATAGGCAGTTTTATCTGTTCTTTTCAGCAATGTATGCCTTTTATTTCCTTTTCTTGCTTTATTACACTAGCTAAAACTTCCAGCACTATGTTGAATAAGAGTAATGAGTGTGGACATCTTTGCCCTTTTCCCAATGTTAAAGTATTCAGGCTTTAACATTGAGTCTAAACGTTAACTGTTATTGTTAACTGTTAACTAGAGTTTTTAGAGATGCTCTTTAACAAGTTGAGGAAGTTCCCCTCTAGTCCTATTTTCCTAGGAATTTTTTAATCATAAATGGGTTTTGAATTTTGTTAAATGCTTTTTATGCACCAATTGATATGATCTTTTGATTTTCCTTCTTTAACCTGTTAATATGGTAGATTATGTTGATGATTTGCAAATTCTGAACCAGACTTGCATATCTGCAATAAACTTAATGTGGTCATAATTCTTTTTACATATTGCTGAATTTTATTGCTTATATTTTTGTAAAGGATTTTGTGTCTATATTCATAAGGGTATGCAACTGTATTTTTCTTTTTTTGGTACTATCTTTGCCTTCTTTTGGTATCAGGATAACACTAGCTTCATATAATGAGTTGGGAAATGTTCCCTTCATCTTCTTCTATATTTTGGAACAGATTACATAGAATTAGTGTTAATTATTCTTTAAATATTTGATAGAACTCTACAGTGAAACCATCTGGTACTAGAGATTTCTTTTTTGAGAATTTTCAATTTATGACTTCAATTTCCTTAACAGTTATAGAGCTAGCCAAATTATCGATTTTATATTGGGTGAATTGTGGTAGGCTATTTTTTTTAGGAATTGCTCCATTTCATCTACATTGTCAAATTTATAAGTGTAAAATTGTTCTCAGTATTTTACTATTATTTTTTTCATGTCCACGGGGTCTGTAGTGATATATCCTGTTTCATTCCTGATATTGATTAATTTGTATCTTCTTTTCTTTCCTTTCTCGGTCTTGCTGGAGATTTTTTATTTTATTGATATTTTCCAAGAACCAGTGTTTCATAGATAGTCTCTACTGTTTTTCTGTTTTCACTTTTATTGTTTTTTGATCTTTATTATTTTATTCTTTCTGCTTACTTTGCATTTATTTTACTTTTCTTTTCTAGTAGGAGCTCAGATTATTGACTTGAGACTTTTCTCTTCTAATGTATGCATTTACTGTTATCAAGTTCCCTATTAGCACTGCTTTGTCTGTGTCTAACAAATTTTGATATGTTGCATTCTACTTTAGTTCAGTTAAGTGTATTTTTTTACTTCTTTTGAGACAACCTCTTTGACCCATGTATTATTTAGAATTGTGTTGTTCAGTTTCCAAGTGTTTGGAGATTTTCCTGTTATCTTTTTATTATTGATTTCTAGTTTGATTCCATTGTGGTCAGAGAATACACTCTCTATGATTTTAATTCTTTTAAATTTGTTGAGGTTTGTTTTCTATCCCAGGATATAGTATAATTTAGTATATGTTCCACAGGCACTTGAAAATAACGTGTATTCTGCTTTTGTTAACTGGAATGTTCTATGAATGTTGATTAAATACTGTTGTTTGATGTTGTTGTGTTTTATATTCTTGCTGGTTTTCTACTTGTTATATAAATTGTTGTGAGAGGGTGTGTTGAAGTCTCCTCATATGATTGTGGATTTTTCTATTTATTCTTTCAGTTCTCTCAGGTGTTGCTGCACATATCTTGCAGCTCTGTTATTTGGTGCATACCTGTATAGGATCGCTATGTCTTTTTGTTGGATTGATCTTTTTATCATTATAAAATGTCCCACTGTGTCTCTGGTAATTTTCTTTGCTTTCAAGTACACTTTATCTAATATTGATATAGCCAATCCTTCTTTCTTTCAATTAATATTTGCATGATATATCATTTTCTATCCTTTTACTTTCAAATTGCCTTTTATTTGAAGTGAGTTTACTATAGACAGCATATAGTTGGGTCATGTTTTGTAACCCACACTGCTAATATCTTTTAGACCAATCACATTTAGTGTAATTATTGGTGTATGTACACTACTGGGATTTAATGTAATTATTGATATGTTGGGGCTTAAGTGTGCCATTTTATTTTTTGTTTTCTCTTTTGTCTTTCTGTTTCCATTTCTCTGTTTGCTTTTTCCTGCTTTACTGTGGGTTAATTAAACATTTTTTATAATTTTATCTTGATTTATCTATAGTGTTTTTGAGTGTATCTCTTTGTGTAGCATTCTTAGGGATTATTCTAGATATTAGATTCTATATACATAACTTATAGTCTACTGGTGTTATCATTTTACCGGTTAGAGTGATATGTAGAAGCTCTACCTCCCTTTATTTCCCTCTGCCTTGTCTCGCTTATAAGTAATTGCCTTCAATATTTCCTCTATTTACATTTAAAACTGTATCAGGCAGTATTATAATTTTGCTTCCACTATCAAACATAATTTTGAAAACTCAAGAGGAGAAGGAAAGTATATTGAATTTATCCATATTTTTCCTTACCATGTTTTTCCTCCTCCTTGGTGTTCCACTTTTCCTTCTGTTATTATTCTCTCTCTGTTTAGAGATCTTCCTCCAGCCATTCTTTTAAGGCAGTTCTATTGGCGACAAATCCTTTTGGTTTTCTTCTATCAAAACAGAGAAATATTTTGATTTTCTCTTAATTCCAGAATAATATTTTCAAGCATGTAGAATTCTAGGTTGACAGTTCTTTTCTTTCAGCACTTGAAAAATATTCTGTTACTTCCTTCTGGTCCAGATGCTTTTTGATGAGAAATCTACTGTCATTTGACTTGTTCTTCCCTTATCAATAAGGTGTGTTTTTTTCTCTCATTGCTTTCAATATTTTTTCTTCGTCTTTACTTTTCAGAAGTTTGACTATGATATATCTGGGTGTGAATTTATTTGGGTTTATTCTGTTAAAGGTTCAGTCAGCCTTTTGAATCTATGGGTTTATATCTTTGCAGAATTTGGGAAATTTTCTGTCATTAATTCCTAGAATACATTTTTAGCTCTACCCTCTTTTTCCTCTCCTTCTAGGGCCCTAATTATATTAATATTTCATCATTTTTATAGCCGTATACATTCCTGAGGCTTTGTTGATTTTTTTTAACGTCTAATTTAATCTCTGTTGTTTAGATTGGTCAATTTCTATTGTTTCATTGTCAAGGTCACTGATTCTTTCCTCTGTCTCCTCTATTCTGTTGTTGAGCCTATCACTGAGATTTTTTCCTTTTTCAGTTTTTGTATTTTTCAGTCCTAAAATTTTCATTTCGTTCTTTTTTATATATTCTATTTTTTTTTTGCCAACTCTTTCTGTTTCATGGTTGAGAATTTCCATTTTTTAATTTGTTTCAAACATGATTTTAATTGCTCATTGAATCATTTCAGTGATGGCTGCTTTAAATTTTTGTCAGATATTTCTAACTCTCTTGACATCTCAGGGTTAGTATCTATCCATTGTATTTTTCTTCATTCAATTTGAGATCCTCCTAGGTTTTGGTATAACAAGTGATTTTCAATTTAAATATGGACATTTTGTGTATGACATTATGAGGTTCTGGGTCTTATTGAAATCTTCTCTTTTAGCTTGCTTTCTCTGGAGCCACTCTGGTAGGGGAAAGGTAGGGTGTGCCTCATTACTGCTAGGTGTGGGAAGAAGTGCAGGGTACCCACTGGCCACTCTTGACAACCAAGGGGAGGGGTTCCTCGTTATTTATGGGTGAATATAGGAGTTCTGGCTTTCCACTAGGCCTCCACTGATGCCTCCCAGGCTGGGAGGGATAGAAGTACTTTTTTGCTACACTCTCTTTGACCTCCACTTATGTCACAGGAGCTTGGGATTTTGTTACCACTGGGCAGTAGTGAAAGTCCTGACTCCACACTAGGCCTCCTCTGACACCACCCCAGTAGAAAAGGGGAGGGGCATCTTGTTACTACTGAGTTGAAGTGGAAATCTAGGCTCTCCACATGGTCTCCATTGACACTGATGTTGGAGGTCTTGTTGCCCTCCCAGTAGAGATGAAAGTACCAACTCTTTACCTGGCCTTATCTGATAACACCCAGGTGATGGCGAAGATGGGAGAGGGGAGTTAGAGCTCTTTGTCTTAATCTGGCTGTGGTGCAAGTCTAGATACCCACTGGATTCTTGCTGTCCATAATTTTTTCTGTGTTTTTTGGCTGGAGTGAAGCAATTATTGTCTACAAGTTTTCTGTCTTGCTAGGCTTCTCCTCCCTAGCTGGTCTGCCTTCTTCTCTCCACCTTTAAGAATCTTCTTATAGGTGTGTTATATACAATATAGAGTTTTTAGTTGTAATTAGCAAGAAAAATTGGGAATAGTACATCTACTCCATCTTGCCAGAAGCAGAAGTTCCAGTAGTTTTTAAATATATAGACTTTAGCTGCTTAATGTTGTCTAGTCTTTTAGGATCAAGCTACTATCCTTGTCATCAAAGATTACAATGAGGAACAAACATCTTAACATATTAAACAAGAACTTAGTATCATCAACAGTATTGTTTGAAGACAGAGACAACTCTTTGTTTAAGTAGTTGAATTTGATGCAGCATAATCCTATTTGAAGTCCAAAAATCAAGAGCATTGAGCCCCATTTTTTTTTTAAGTATAAACATAAATGAAATTTTAGTTTTGTAATTTTTTTTTGCATCCTATTTTTCATTTAACCAATAGACTCTGTACTATAAGATTTAAATCTGTGTCATGGAATAGGTATAAACCATTGCTTGAAAGCACAGTTCTGTCATATCACTATTCACAGGTCTTACATGTGGTGTTTTAGCATAGGGCCCTGAGATTCATCAAAACAAATAAACTGTAGTTGAATTTATGCTTGTTTACAATGTAGACCAAACAAGAAAAGCAAAAGAAGTGTAAATAGTGCCCTAGATTCAAGACAGCAACCAGCTGAAAACCAATGAGAAGCTTGATGAAACTTGCAGATGAGAATGAAAAACTTCCACGTTCAGGTTGATATTTATTTTTTGACTTGTCAGGGGTTTATTTTTCCTGACATCACTCCATATGATACACAGAGATTATTGGGATCAAATTTTACTTTCTAGCAGAATACCTATTTGAATTAAGGTCACATTTAAAACAAAGATCTATCAGGCTAACATTGAGAAAAAGAGCAAGTCTATTTATCAATAATTAATGTTCAAAACTGAATACCAACAACCAAAACTGACCAAGTAATCCAATCTCATAGATTGCTTAACAACCCTCCACTATAGTCACCTGCCCTCCCCCCACATTCATGCTGATCTACCTGAAAAAGACTCTAACGATTATAAAACTTTCTGTAAGAATCCTGAAGTGTTAGAAAAAATGGAAAAAAGTCAAACTGTGGCCTAAAATCTGCATGATTGTTTTTGGCAAGCATATGCAGAGACTCAGAGCAGTGCATTTTGGCCCCCCACAAAGCAAGACTCTATGGAGAACAGAGAGGTGCCACTGCTTGATGTTTGCTGTGGCAGCTATTAACTTTCTACAATTTTTCTAATAAAAAGAGATTTTAGGGGCCGGCCCAGTGGTACAAGTGGTTAAGTGTGCGCGCTCCACTGTGGTGGCCCAGGTTTTGCTGGTTTGGATCCTGGCCGCACACAGACACACTGCTTGGCAAGCCATGCTGTGGCAGTGTCCCATATAAAGTGGAGGAAGATGGGCACAGATGTTAGCCCAGGGCTAGTCTTCCTCAACAAAAAAAAAAAAAAAAAAAAAAGGATGAGGATTGGCAGATGTTAGCACAGGGCTGATCTCCTCACACACCCACAAAAAAAGATATTTTAATAAAATGTAAAGAAAAGATTAAAAATCTAAGATGCTCTGGTTCTGTTTTCTGTTTTAAAAATCATTCCTTCTTTGACGTAATGGTGTTTATTTTCTGTCCAAATTTACTCAAAATCTTTAATTTATATTTAGCTCATAAGATTGAAAAAAAAAGGAGAGACCCAGCCCTGATGGCCTAGTGGTTAAAGTGTGGCACTTGCCTCTTCAGCGGCGCAGGTCCAGTTCCCGGGCGTGGAAACACACCGTTCGTCTGTCAGTAGCCATGCTGTGGTGGCGGCTCACCTAGAAGAACTAGAATGATTTACAACTAGGATATACAACTATGTACTGGGGCTTTGGAGAGGGAGAAAAAAAGAGGAAGGTTGGCAACAGATGTTAGCTCAGGGCGAAACTTTCCCAGCAAAAAAAGAAAAAGTAGGAAAAAAAAGCTGTGGTTAACTTCCTTCCCCTGCCCTTGCCATTCCCTCCTACTTTCTGGCACTCATTTTAATTTTTACTTATTCATTTTCCCAGCTCCAAGCCTTGGAGTTCCTCCTTCCTTCTTGAAAAGAGAAAAGAAAAGAAATAGCTTTGGCAATTGTGTTGGATTTTTTCTTCTCATGCAGGAAAATTGATTGAAAGCATTCCTGACTTCAGTTTGTAAAATTCTGAAAAGAGAGGAAAGGAAAAGAAATGAAAGAGGGAGAGAGTGACCCTCTCCTCTCTTCAAACAAAACAAAATAGAAAACAAAATCATTAGTGAGAAGAGAGCCCAACTCTTGTATAAAAATCCTGCCTAGGTATCACATAACGTTGATCACTATCTGTGTGCAGAATTACAGTCGGGATCCCAGCCTGCCTGAAGCTATCCTGCAATAACCACGTCCCCTACGGGAAGGGCCTGCCAGCCAGAGGATTGTGTTCACTTGCATTCTGAGTTTCTTAGCAGGCAAGAATCCTCAGGCCAAAGCTTGGCACTTTTTTCTATAGCTGTTTTTGATGATCTGCTGATCATTAGGGACGAGGCTAAACCAGAATATCCATTTGAAAATTTCAAGCTTATTTGTCCTCAATCTACATCTGAGTGTGTCCTGTTGCCTGTCCAACAGCTCAGTGCACTAGCCGCAGTATAGCCTCCAGACAGGAACCAGTGGGAAGTGTTTTAAATGCTTTTTGTGGTAGAAATAAAAAATGTTCTTAGAATATACAATCAGATGGCACTCCCAAGAGTTTGAGTGTTAGTGTCTTTTCAAAGCAAGTGCAAGCATCCCTGAAGTGATAGCGTTTTAATTGTCAATTTGGTGAGGCTGAACTACAGTTCCAAATTATTCAATCAAACATGAATCTAGGTGTTGCTGTGAAGAAATTTGGTAGAGTTGATTTAAGTCTCTAATCAGTTGACTTTATCAAAAGGGAGACTATCCTGGGTGGGCCTGGTCCAATCAGGTAAGCCTGTCCAAGCAGCCTGAGGCTTTTGCTGATTTATGCCCTTTGAGTTCTAGCATGTTTGTGTTCTTCCCTTTCTGATTGCCTTTGGACTTCAAGCCTCAGCCAGTGTTCATGGAGTTCCAGCCCGCTCATGGTTTTCCTTTCCTGAACACCTGCCTTCCTGATTTTGGACTTGTTTAGCAAGTCCACGCAATTGTGTAAGCCAATTACTTGCAATAAAACCTTTGCTATATACTTATCCCAGGGTTCTGCTGCTCTAGTTGAACCCTAACTGAATTATAGAGAAATATCTGTCATCTTTATACTGTGATTAAACTGAAATAGTGCATCTCAACACTGTGGTGGCTATTTGAGGGACTGGATACTGTCAAGAAAGCAATTGAAAGAACTTTTGCTTGTTTTAATTTTAGTTCCTCATAACATGAGATTTTATTTTTCTGGGCTTATAGATTTATAATATACTTATTTTTTTCCTATACAAATGTAAGAATTAACGGACAAATTAGGTTGTATACAAATTGTTTTATTGTCTAGACACACAGCCTTAAGTATGTCAATAAACCTCAGCTTCCTTAGTTCCAAATACCTAAAAAGTAGTTTTCTGGAGACTCCTATAAACCTAGGGATGGCAAAAGCAACAGGTCAGCATTTGCTGAAAGCTAATAATTGACTTGATTTCATTCACACTCAAACTTGTAATAAAATGGCATCTGTCAGAAGTGTTTATAGCTTCTTCCTCATGCTGTCCAAACAAAATACCATTTGTTCAGGTTGTTTCTTTGAAACTGTCTCATTGCTTCCTATTGATTCCAGCAGTAGCCTCTGCCTGCCTGTCACTACCTTACCACTCTGTCTCAGTGGCAGTGAGGGGACCTTCTTGCTGCAGCTAATGAGGGGACTGCGGCAGCTGCTGGCATCGGGACTCTGTGGTTTGCCTTTGTTGGTCAGAGGCCTCACTCTCTGAGAGACTGTCAGGTGGTGGGTGGTCCCTCCATCAAGCCTGGGCTGTCTTGATTTTTACCACCAACCAGAACCCAAGCAATGCATGTGTTTCATCACTGAGCACCCAGAGAAGGCTTTGAGGAAGATTTGAGGCAGCTTGACAGCATCTAAGCCAAAAAGCTGTGCCCCATTGTGAATGGGGAGAGAGAGTCAGCAGCCACTGCTGTCCTGTCTTGACATCCCTGTGCCACGTGATTGCTTGAAGGGTGCTGGGTCTTCTTCCTCCTCTGGGCCCTCTTCCATCACTGGAGAAGAGTAGGAACTTTGAGGTGTTTCATTTCTGTTCTTCTTAATAGAAACAATGAAAAAAGAAAAAAGAATAGGTGAATTTAAAGTAAAGTAATCCAAATTACGTTGCTATCAGAAAACTTGGCATTTGGAATTCTACAAATCTTACTAAAGACTAGATAAAAATGAATGTTTGGAGAAATTTGGGTTGACTATAGATTGCTCACTAGCTCAGCTATAAGATGCATAACCACTTTCCAGTTTAAATACATGGTTTTATGCGTTGAAGGACTATACTATTTCAACCTCTGAAGCCAAGAGACAGAGAAGGCACTCAGATGCAGCACTCTTTAGATTTGTGGGCCTTCGATTCACTCATATAAATGGGCTGAGACTTGGAGACATAAAACAAGTGACTGGGCGATAAACGAACTGAGAAACAAAGCGAGAAACCAAGGATGAGTGTAGGCAACAGACGAACGAGGCCCGAGCCCAGGCGGTGCAATGGCCCTGTTGTTGGTAGAGAAAGCGGAGGCATGCTGCCCATGACGTGGTTTTCATTCTGGGTGGCCGTCCTCCCTGTTCCTGTGCACCTGTGTGTATATTGTCCAAATAGATTAAAACAGACCTGACAAAATAGAATTCACAGTCACTATAAAGTACAGGAATAGCTGAGACCATTTTCTTGAAGCAACACTATACTGTGAGTTTTTTTTTTGTTTTTTTTTTTTGTGAGGAGATCAGCCCTGAGCTAACATCCGCCAATCCTCCTCTTTTTTTGCTGAGGAAGACGGCCCTGGGCTAACATCTGTGCCTATCTTCCTCCACTTTATATGGGACGCCGCCACAGCATGGCTTACCAAGCAGTGCGTCGGTGCGCGCCCGGGGTTCCGAACCAGCGAACCCCGGACCGCCGCAGCGGAGTGCGCGCACTTAACCGCTTGCGCCACCGGGCCGGCCCCTATACTGTGAGTTTTTAATAAGGGAAAAATGCCTTTGGTCAAAAGAGCAGGGAGAGAGCAAAAAAAAAAATGTTTCATGTAAAATTTTAGAAATATTGTTTCATTATGAAGCTAAAATGGTGACTATTTGCTTGTGGAAATGCATTTTTATTTAAAATCACAATGATTAAAATACATGTTTTCTTTTAAAGTTTGCATATCTCTTAACATTTGTGCCACTGAGTTTGCTGAGGATTTATCATCTTTCGGGTGTTTTGATTTACCTGATTCTATTTAAATTCTTTAGCATTTGGTGACCACTGGATTGTTTTTATCCTGCTTAAAATTTCCCTGGTGTTTTGTCAGCATTGGTCAACTTGGAGTAAATTCAGAGGGGAAAAAATATGAGACCCATTAGTTCATTCATTTATTCAACATGTATTTTTTTTATGCCAGGCACTGTGCTCTGGGCTGGAGATGTAATAGTGACCACAGCAGCTTGTAGGACTGTTATCTTTGAGTCTGACATTCACTGAAAGTCTAGAAAGGCATAAATATAGTTAAAAATTTGGATTTATCCTCTTAGTTTAAAACAAATGATGATCAGTGGAGAATATTATCTTCCTTACAACTTAAGTAAGGAAGATTCTAAATAGAGTACTTTAAATACGTATGGTACTAAGTTGGCTTCTGTTTTGAATGTAAGAAATGATGTGGATTCTAAAAGATTGTTATAATTCAGAAAGCTTAGGAAAATAATATTTTAAATAATTGTTTTACAGATAAGTTACTAGGCAAATAACAGGAAAAGTAAAAGCATATTTGCTATTAATCATGTGCATACCTTCATAATTCTAGAGTTAAAGAAAACACTAACATATTTAATAACAGTATAGACTGTTATTAAATTTTTATGAATTTACTAATTTGGAGGATACATTATTTAATCTTTGATACAACCAGTTTTTTGTAGTAAGATCTGGCATTCTCATTTCTTTAGAACTTAGCATGAACAGGGACCATAAAAAATATTTTCTTCCTGCTGACAAACAAACAAGAGATGGAACATATTGTACTCTTGCAAATTCAGAGGAGACACAGATAATAAGCACATTTGCAATCACCAAGTAGCAAGGCTGAGATTATCCCTGCTCCCATTAGGCTGAAATGTAATGAGAAGTGGTAGGTAACCGCATGGTCACACTCCCACGGTCACCACAAGAAAATGATATCTCTCGCTAAAATAATGAGAAGAAAGGAGGAGACTCTTCTCCATGAGATATATCTTTTTAAAAAAATTTCTTTGCCTTCACATAATGAGAAGTGACAGAGATTGACTTTTTTTGGTTAAATTTGCTACTGCAGCAACTTCCAAGAACTACAAATACAATTTTTCCTCTCTTATACTCAAATCCTTTAGAGTCACTTAAAAAATTCTAGGGCATGTAAAAGCGGTTTTTATTCTACCTTCTTTGATTTTTTCTGTCTTTTATGTTTGCACACACATAGTGCTTAAACAATCAAGCAAGCAAATTAAAAAACAAAACGAGAGAAAACAAAACTAGTTGAATTTAGTAAAACAGCCCATTATTTTGAAAACAAGTACAAAATGGATAAAAAATTATATATTGGCTACTTAAATTCAACTTTTTGGGCAGATTTTTAGTCATTTTTGTATGAAAAATGATATGTGAATTAGATCACTAATTGAGCATGAAACTGTCAGAAAATTCTAAGAAATACTTAAAAACAATGATTTCCTGGATCCAAGAGTTTAAATTTATTTGGGAAAGTGAAAAAGGAAAACATCAAGGAATTCCATTGAATCTAAAATGGATATTTTTCAGTATACTATATCTTGAAATAGTTTTGATCTTTTCACTCATTTTGAATTGGAAGACAAGAAGGGAGAGTCAAATTTGAAGTACAGCCATGGCAATGATACTAACTCTTATGGTTCTGTTTCTTCAAAGTTACTTCCAATTTGCCACTTCAAATTCCAAAGTCACTTCAAATTGCCACTTCCAATTTGTATCAGGGTCTGTGTTTGGGCTGAATGTTTGTGTTACCCCCAAATTCACATGTTGAAGCCCTAACCCCCAATGTGACTGTATTTAGAGATAGGAGCTTGAGAGAAGGTCATAAGGTTAAATGAGGTCATACAGTGACGCCGTAATCCACTAGGACTGGTGCCCTTATAAAAAGGGGAAGAGACACCAGAGCTCTCTCTCTCTGCCATGTGAGGACACATTAAGGAGGTGGCTGTCTACCAGCCAGGAAGAGAGCTCCCACCAGGAACTGAATTTGCCAGTATCTTGATCTTGGATTTACAGCCTCCAGAACTGTGAGAAAATAAATTCCTGTTGTTTAAGCCACTTAGTGTATGGTATTTTATTCTGGCAGCACAAGCAGACTAAGACAGCCTGGAAAATAAAATACCAAACCCTAAAAAAATCAAGATCCGCACACGTATACTATCAAGTCTGGTAGCCTCAGGTTGGGGGAGTTCAATTTCTTAAGCCAAGTTTCAGGGCTCTGATTAGGGGAGTCACTGGAGGTGGTTTACAAAGCTCAGGCTCAGACATTGACTTAGATCACATATGAGAAATTGTTGCTGGCCAGCAGAGATTTTTTTTAAAAGGAGATTTAGTAAGGGACTGGTTTACTTATATAGGCATCTAGGGTCTAGAAACTGCTGAGTTTCAGATATTAATGTAGAAATGACTTTATTTGTATTCTCAGGCCAATGATAACTGAGGACATTCTGATTACAATACTTATTTCCTGATGCCCGATACAATTTATTACAATTTATTATTTAGTATGTGCACTCACACATGTATTAAAAACTAAAACAAAAATAGTAAATAAAATTGTAAAGGTCATTATGTAACACTACCAAAAATATTTTCTGAAAAAAAGAGGCTAGATATTTACAATTATGTATTAGCATTTTATTCACCCTTCTTTCTGCCCCTTGCTGCTACCAACAAAAATGAAGCAAGTTGAACTTGTACAATCAATTAACTAAATTTCTGAGAAAGACTAGATATCTTAATAGAAAAGAAAGACTTAATGCCTGCTATGCCTGTTAAGGAATTCAACAAATTCATATGTTGAAGCCTTAAACCCAGTGTGACTTTATTTGGAAACAGGGTCTTTAAGGAGGTAATTAAAGTAAAATGAAATCATTAGGATCTAATTAAGCTCTAATCTGATAGGACTGGTGTCCTCATAAGAGGACAGAAAGGATATCTCTCTCTGTGCTCACACAGAGGAAAGGCCAAGAGAAGGTGGCTGTCTACAAGCCAAGGAGAGAGGCCTCACCAGAAACCAATCCTGCTGACACCTTAATCTTGGACTTCCAGTCTCTCCAGAACTGTGAGAAAATAAATTCCTGTTGTTTAAGTCCCCCGGACTGTGGTATTTTGTTATGGCAGCCTGAGCAGATGAACACAACATCCTATGGTGGTAATCCCAATGAAGATTTTGCTACAGGTGACATATTCTTGTATATGCTATAGCTTTTCTGATTGCAGTTGGATCAAGTATTTGCCACATCTCAAACTTGTAATCTCACATAAACAATTGCAATGATAAGATATTCTAGAAAATCAAAGAAATGAATGGCTATAAAATGCTAGTGGTTGTCATTTAGGCTAATTGTTATTAAAATCACTCTCTTCATATCATTTCTAAAGCAAACAGAAAATAATATGTTTTCTAAGAAGTAAGAACAATATCAACATGACCAAATTTTAGACTATTTTATTTATATCATTATTGAAAATCCCAGGTAATATTAACACACGTGAAAATGATAAAAAGTGAAAACAAATTGCTATTTATGTTTCTGACATCTGTAGTTTTATTTATACAGTTTGAAGATTTCAGGTAGTTTTACAACAGACTGATTTTTCATTTGGATATAGAAATTGTGACTTGCTATGATTGGGTAAAATCCATTTTTTAGTTTATTTTTTTCTCTCATGTTACAAAAAGAATCGGAAATATGTTTTTTAAATTGTTGTTGTTAAAAAAGAAAATAAGTTCATTAGTAAAAAAATAAATAAAAGATTGCTTTTATATAATGTTCTTTAAGACCATCTCTTTTTTAAAAGGATACTATTAACAGTTCGATGTGTGAATAAATTATGCATACATATGTGATACACTCTTATATATAACCTTTAAAAATATGATCTTACTACATATAATGCAACATGCCTTTTTAATTTACATCATATCCTGATGTCTTAGTTCATTTGGGATCCTATAACAAAAATGTCACAGACTGGATGGCTTAAACAACAAATAGTTCTTTCTCACAGTTCTGGAGACTGGGAAGTGCAAGATAAAGACATCAGCTGATTTGTGTCTGGTGAGAGACTGTTTCCTGGTTCATAGAAGGCTATGTCCTCCTATGGTGGAAGGGGCAAGAGAACTCTCTGGGGTCTCCTTTATAAGGGCACTAATCCCATTCGTGAGGGCTTCACCCTCGTAACCTAATCACCTACCCAAAGCCCCATTTTATAATACCATCACATTGGGGGTTAGAATCTCAACATATAAATCTCAACATACAAACAGTCTGTAACATCTGGATATATTTTCATGTCAGTAGATATAGATCTGCCTCAAATTTTTAAAGACTGCCCAATATTCCATTATATGTAACAACTAATACTTTATTTAATCATTCCTCCTTTGATGCACCTTTTGCATGTTGCAATCAAATTACTGACAAATTACTTGCTGAAAATGTTTCACAAAATTACGTTTTCACCAGCCTAGCTAACATTGACATTACAATCCTTTAAGCATTTGCCAATCCAATAAGTGGAAATTTTTATATTATTGTTCAAGTTGGAAACTTAAAGCTAGCTCTCAGTCATTAAAAACAAATATGCTGGAGTCAGGCAAAATTGTGGCTCAAACTGTAGCGCCTTCATGTATTTGCTGTAAGAAATTGGTGAAGATACTATACTTTTCTAAACCTCATTTTCCTTATGTATAAAATGGGGATAATAGCATCTGTGATGTTATGATAATTACATGAATTCGTGCATGTAATATGCTTAGTGCCATGTATGGCAATAATAAATTCTGTATGTAAATTTAAACCAAATAGTAGTATTAGTAGTCTTAGTAGTAATAGTAATAGTAGCAATATTATGTTCCTGTTTACTTGTTGAACTAACCCTCTTATTTTTATTCCACCTTTTTGATAAAGTTCTTGTTTATATCCTTTCCCTCTATGCTTTTCATCAGCATAACTATTCAATTGATTTGAGGTCTTAGTGTGGAGAAAAGGTAAGGAATATTTTTGGGATGCACAGATATCTTCCCATTTCTTATTGTCATCACATGTTTTCTGGTCTCTTGGGCCATCTTTCTCCCCATAAAGCCCAGCTTAGTCTTCTACTGCACAAACCCCATTCAAGGGAGTCTTTCTCCTGATTGTATGTTAAAGACGGAGCCAGTCATCCCCTGGGGGGTGTGGTGTTGGGCAAGTGAATTTTTTAAATAACTTGATCACACAATTTTTTTTTTTGAGCAAGATTGGCCCTGAGCTAACACCTGTTGCCAATCTTCCTCTTTTTTTTTTTTTTGCTTTTTTCTCCCCCAAACCTCCAGTACATAGTTGTATATCCTAGTTGTAGGTCCTTCTAGTTCTTCTATGTGGGATGCCGCCTCAGCACGGCTTGATGAGCAGTGTGTAGGTCTGTGTTCAGGATCCGAACAGGTGAAACCTTGGCTGCCAAAGTGGAATGCATGAGCTTAACTGCTGCACCACTGGGCCAGCCCCAAAGAGATTTTTTTTTTCAGTGAAGAAGATTGGCCCTGAGCTAACATCTGTGCCCATCTTCCTCTACTTTGTATGTGGGATGCCGCCACAGCATGGCTTGATGAACGGTGTGGAGGTCCGCACCCGGGATCCAAACCCACAAACCCCAGGCTGCCAAAACAGAGCATGTGAACTTAACCACTACGCCACTGGGCCAGCCCCTTGATTTGGACTTAATTTTGTTTTTATAAAAAACCTTGTAATTTCAATGAAATTTTTGCAGGAGTGAATGTTAAAAGCAGTTTGTAGGTCAATAATATTTAACTTAAAAATAATTATTTTTTAAAGGTACAATAACAACAACAAAAAATGTAGTGTCCAAACCCTTCTAGTCCATGGTTTAAGGTGTTGGCAAATACAGCAATAAATGCTTCAGGAGGAAGAGGAATGACTACAATAAGTTGTAGCATATTGAGGGAACCAAGATGCAGAGTCCTCACAGCCTAGGTTCAACGGGTTTGTGAGGCTGAGGTGAAGATTTTGAGTTGAGGTCTATGGGATGGATATTTTGAGGTATCTGGAGAAATGAACCAGGTGTGAAAAACTGGAAAAGCAGTGGTTCTGAAGCTTTACTCTCTGTTCTCCTCCTTCTTCCCCACTCCACATAATCTGGACTGCTCCTGGGTGAAAGGCAGGAAAGATATAGTCTGGTAACAAGGAACAATATATGGCAGCAACTGGTTGAGGAGGAAGAATGGAGAGGTCAAGAAGAGCAAAGGGAAGATGGTGAGTTTCTGTGGCCACCTGCTCGAATGAGCTGGGTTTGGGTGAATCGGAAGATACTTAAATAAAAAAGAAACATGGTAATAAATCTCTAAATAATTACTGCTGGTATTTTCCTCCATTTTGAGAAAGGCATAGATTGTCAAATGAGTAAGAAACAATTCATTGAGGTATAATTATTCAGTGCACATGATCAGTCATTTGAACAATACATTTAGACTTCTGTTTTCATGAATCATTTACATAGAACTATATTCAGAATCTGATGTACATTACTTTGAATATTTTCTAAATTGGAAAATCCCTGGTCTTTAATGCTGCATGTTAATTTTTGAAATAACCAAAAAATACATGGAGTCAGGTTAGAGGATAAGGTTTTGATCAAATTCAAGTTCTCAGTGTCACGTCCTTGTAAGGCTCATAAACTGTCTTTGGAAACAAGTCCAAAAGAGGCCTTGTGGTAATAGAAAATGTGTACAGTGATGAAAAATAAATCTCTAAAAGCAAAGTGCATAGCTTTATCACCTGTTCTCTGCCTGGAGGTGAGTGGGTGTTCAGTAAGTGCTGAATGAATAAGAAAAGGGAAAGAGAAAAAGAAAAAAAGAAAGAAAAGAAGAAGAAGAAGGAGTATGGAAAAGAAAAAAGAAGACATAGGCTAAGTGATGGTTAATACCATTACATTACTTTTCACATTACAGGTCACTTCTGTGTATGTTAACTCTGGGGCATACACAAGTACAATAAAATAGAGTTTTGAAAAACAATATTATTCTGACATATTCTATTTTATTCAGAGTCATTTGGTTTTCATTCTCATGCTGACTTTAAGTTGTAGATTCAGTTTTTAATACTTTAGAAAGATATGTAATACTTTAGAGCATAAAGCAAAGTATAACTGGGGTTAGCATCATGAGATTTCTAAATTTTATGGTAGAATTTGTTTAACAAGGGATAAGAAATGTGGTTAATTTCATTTCATCAGAAAATTTCATTTATCCAGTTCATAGATATCTGAATTCAGATAAAGAATAGCAAACCTATAGCAGCATCGTTTTCCATTTTAATGCTAATGTATTTGTTTCCTCTAAAATATAATTCCATCTGAAAATATTACTATTGTTTTATTTATTTATTTTTGGTTGCCTGGATACAGTGAATAGATATATATAAACATTTGCATCTTTTCTTTTTCAGATTTTCCATCCTGCCTAATTGTCTTCCCCAGTTCTTTCTGGTCTGACCATCATCCTGAATATAAAGTATACAAGTGACTACAAAGCTCTAGAGATATTGACACTTTATACTCTTTGTTGATGATGAAATTCCATGATACCTAAACTTTCTAAAAGTTAACAAAAATAGAAAGTTAATCATAAGAAAAATAGTATTGGCGGCCCACTATTCCAAAATATAAATTGTCCGCAAGACTATTCAAAAATTTTTGTTTGATATTGACAATGTTACTCTAAGTTTTATTTTTACTCAGAGTGAAGTCATATGAAATAACATAGATATTGTTTTTGAATTTAGGAGTATATTGGGCAAAGCACGTTTAGAAAATTAAACTCGGCTTTCTAAAATATTCACATTTTTTTCCCTAAAATCTGAGACATGTGGGTTTAGTTCAAGTGCCTATGTGCACATTTCAAAATAGTTACGTGTTTTCACTCTTTTCTATAATAAAAAATGGAGGGTCTCAGAAAATAGTTTCATTGATTCAAAACTAACTCATACACATTGAAAATATTTAACTGTGTTTCATCCATGGGAAAATATCTTCTTTTGATATCAATGGACCAGTTAAAAAATACAACACTTCACTTGCATCTAATATATATCAAAATTTCACAAGTATCTTATAAAAGAGAAAAGAAAATATGAAATACTTATTGATTTGTAATGAGGAGGTAAGGATGAGAATTAAATTTTTTTATTACTATGTTAGCCCGGAACCACATTAGGCCTCTTGTAACCATCTGATGTGAGAGGTTTATTATTTCTATTTTACAGATGTTGAATAGAAAACTCAGTGAGAGCAATTAACCAGCCTCAAGTCACACAAATAGAATGTAAATGAATCAGAATTTGCTTTCAGATTTATCTGCAACTAAGGCCTCTGCTATTGCTGCTGTATTGTACTCTCTCTCTCTCTTTCTATTTTTTCTTTTTCTTTTTGGTGTTTATATGCATTTATCTTGATGTTGCACCATTCTAAATAAGTAATTTCCATTGTCACATCATATTCCTAAATTTATGAGAAAAGAAAAAAGAATGAAAGGGAAATGAGAAGGAACAAAGGAGAAGCAAGAGAGAGAGAGCAAAAAAGAGTGAGCAAGCAAGAGAGGGAGAGAGGGAATAGAGATTGCAAGCTCTTTTACATTCAGACAGTAAAACCAGAGCAGCCAGTTGACTTTTTTTTTTTTTTTTTTTGCTTTGGACAACTTCTTGTGTCATTTTGAAATAAAATTTATTTCCCACATATTTCTGAAGCCACTAAAATGCCCTTTCTCCTAGTATACGAAAGAATGCCGCTGTCATTTCCTTAAATAGACCTAGGGAATGGAAAGGGACTCTCCTCTAACCATCTTCTCTAAAGTTGATGTGAACACCCAACGACACTGTCTATAGCTTCTCAATGCCTTTGCATAAAAGGCTGTCTTTTTCTCTGAGGCAATGTTCTACCAAGTTCTTATATTATCCAGTCCAAACACATCCTCTGTGCTCTTTTGTGGTTTTTTATTTATTTTTTATGTAGATAAGAACTATGACATTTAAAAAGTTTCACTTATGCATTGTCATATGACATTTGTGGACAAATCCACAAGTGTCAGGGTTTTAGAAGGATTAATAAAAAAAGCTGACCATGTATCACTCCTTGCTCATAAAGCCATGTTTTTAAAATATCACTGCTTATCTAAATCCTATCCAGCCTTCCAGACTACAGAGAGCTTTACTTGCCCATGAAGTCTTTCAAGACAATTCCAACCACAGTGGCTTCAGTCCTCTCTGAACTTCAGTGGAGGGACCTACAGAAAATACTCACTTAGGGTTTTTCCTTTACTTCCTTGAATTATTATTTATCCTCTAGCTGTCAATTTTTCATCTCCCAAATAAGGTAAAACTATCATTTAATATTCCCCCACCCATCCTACCTCCAAAAGCCTAACCCAGCATCTAGCAACTAGTAGGCAATTAATAAATATTTTCTTTAATATTTTTTCTCAGCTTGTATTTACCACAATAATAATGATGATAGAAGACAGCCTGTCCTGCAATTCTTTAATGATAATGTATAAAAAAATTATTAAGGGTCCAGCCCGGTGGCGCAGGCAGTGGCGCGCGTGGCCCAGGGTTCGCGGGTTCGGATCCTGGGCATGCACCGATGCACCGCTTGGCAAGCCTTGCTGTGGCAGCGTCCCATATAAAGTGGAGGAAGACGGGCATGGATGTTAGCCCAGGGCCAGTCTTCCTTAACAAAAAGAAGAGGAGGATTGGCAGATGTTAGCTCAGGCCAATCTTCCTCACCAAAAAAAAAAAAAAATTATTAGGTTTAGAGAAGTGTGGTACAGTATAAAAAGTGTTAACTTGAGAATCAGAAGATGCTCTTCACTGTTCCAGTCTCAACTTACAGTCAACTCATTTTGTGTCTTTGGGCATATCATTTAATCTCCCTGGAACTTTTTCTTATCTTTAAAAGAGAACATGGAGACAGATGTTCTTTTGGTTTCTTTCTGTCACTAACCTTCTGAAAAAAATCTGATTCTTTTCCTTTATCTCTGTAGGCTGTAACTTTGGTCATTGTCCTCAATTTGTAGGCAATATATATTTCTCTTTCCACACCTAATGGATTCTACCACAGCTTCAAACAGGATCTGACAATGAAACTCTGCATTGTTGGCTATTGTTTACAAGGGAATTGTGGGATTTAAGGTTATTATTATCCTAGGGTTTTTTAGAAGAACGTTAAGGAGCAGCTGGTGTGCTCAGCCATTCTCAGCGAGTCTGAGCCACCAGATACTACTTTACAGTTCTAGGAGAAAACTAATGTGGAAGAAACACAAAAAGGACCATTTCACCTACACTATGGGGCTGGATTTTAATATCTTGTTTTTCTTCACAGAGGTTAGCTCTCCCCTGGTTGCTATGTCCTGTCTCTTTAACGCGGTAAGGAACTCTGACATAATAATAGCTTCCTGTATATTCTGTTTTCCTTGTCTCTTCTGAATACCCTCGTTTAGATCTCCAGCATTAAAAAGGGGGAGAGTGGGTTGAGGGAGTAGGGATAGTGAATTACCAGGAAGAAGCAAGCCAAAGAAAAATATGTGAATTATAGTCCTTAGCTGATGTTTACCGAGCACCAGATCCAGCAGTAGATGCAACCTTCACTGTGAAGGATGAGAACACTGTGGGAGGGGCACAGGCACTGGAGTGGCAGACCCAGATGGGAGATGACAGGGTTCCCCATGGCTCAAATATTCCTCTTGTGCCCAATAGAAGTTCTTGGGAGTATTAACTGACTACCAGCCATAAATGATCCCTTGGAAAAATGAAATGTTTTCAGAGTGATTTGTGTGAACATAAAATGAGATAGGGAGAGTAAGGAGTGCGCTTTCATCTGAAACAGGATCAAATATGGCAGAGAAGGCTGTAAGAACTCAGCTGCCATTCATTGAAATGAATAGTGGTTACTGTCTATGTCTATTAGTGGTTAATCTTATCGTCTATTAGTCTATGACTAATCTTCTCTACTACTTTGGGTACTTCTAAGCACATCAGTGTATTTTGGGATGAAGAAATCGTGGAGTGGCGTGATGAGTATGCCTGATTTAGAATTGCTAAATCACACTGTGACTAAGACAGAAGTCTTAAATTTTTCAAGAAATCAATGGCTTGGACTAAAAATTTAGAATATGTTTTCTGACATCAGAAAAATGGAGGATCAGAATGAAGAAAAAATATTGTTATTAAGTAAAATTTCATTTTGCTCTACTTTTATTTTACCTTTTCATGACTAAATAATTTATGGTTATTAAAATTTTGTAATGTCTCAGTAATTATAATGTCTTTATTAAATAAACATTATTTATAAACACAATCTATAAAATATACGATGATATACAAATTCTAATTTCAATGTTACTTGTAACTTAAGGTCTAAATTACCTGGCAAAAGGACTGGATACACCAAGAAACATAATTATATGCCACAATATCAACAGTATTATGTCAGTATATATATTATTTATTTGTAGAGTGAGCAGCCTGTTGAGGAAGATAGAAGTATTATGAACATTAAAAGTAGTGGGTAGATATTGTTCTAATAAAGAGATTATTTAAGAGACAAAGCTCTTAAAGATTAATTCTATACACTGACCCACACCACACTCCATAAATGTTCATTATAGGAAATGTTCACTTGGGACATACTTTAGTCTGTAAAGTTGTCTGGAATCTCAGGGCATTTCTTTAACTTGTTCTAGCCTTCTCCATAGTTGCTCAAGTATTTTTTCTCTCCAGAGATGGGAGATGTAGCAGGAATGATAACACAATAATAAACCTTCAAGGACTTTTGAGGCTAAACTGGCCTCCAATGGACTTGAACATGTACTTGCAAGTCATTTTTTTTTTTTTTTTTTAAGAGATCAGCCCTGTGCTAACATCTACCAATCCTCCTCTTTTTTTTCTTTTTGCTAAGGAAGACTGGCTCTGGGCTAACATTCATGCCCATCTTACTCCACTTTATATGGGATGCCGCCACAGCATGGCTTGCCAAGCAGTGCGTCGGTGCACGCCCAGGATCCAAACCGGTGAACCCCGGGCCGCCGCAGTGGGGCGCCTGCACCTAACCGCTTGCGCCACCGGGCCGGCCCCACAAGTCATTTTAAAGTGAGAGAAATTCTGGGCTGGTTCCATGGCTTAGTGGTTAATTGCACGCACTCCGCTACTGGCGGCCTGGGTTCAGATCCCGGGCGCACACCGATACACTGCTTGTCTGGCCATGCTGAGACCACGTCCCACGTACAGCAACTAGAAGGATGTGCAGCTATGACATACAACTATCTACTGGGGCTTTGGGGAAAAAAAAACGAGGAGGATTGGCAATAGATGTTAGCTCAGAGCCAGTCTTCCTCAGCAAAAAGAGGAGGATTAGCATGGATGTTAGCTCAGGGCTGATCTTCCTCACAACAAAAAACAAAACAAAACACAAAGGGTCTATAAATTAAAAAAAATAAATAAAATGAGAGAAATTCTGCAGACTGGCATGTTCCTTTCCCCAAAATGTTATTTACATATAAACAGAAACAAAATTTGTATAATGAAGGTAAAAATATCTAGTACCAGATAAACCAAAATAATAAATCTAGAAAACAATAAACCCTTAAAAAATCTTTTGAAAAAGAGAGTCTTCCTACCCTTCTATCCTTTTTCCTTCTCTCCCTCTCTCTCCTCATCATTCCTTTCTTTCTTCTCCTTCCTCCTTAGTTCCATCCTTGTATCTTCTCTTCTTCCTCCTTCCCTTCCTCTCACTCTCTACCTTCTTTTTTTCCTTTCTCCTGCCCTCCCTCCCTCCCTCTTTCTCTTCTTCTTCTAACCCTTTCTTATTTCTTCCTTCTTTCCTAGCTTTCCTTTTTCCTTCCAATTTCTCTTTCTTTTAATTATTATTTTCTTTCTTCAATGGCCATTTGTTCTTAGAATTCCTATCAGGTAGAAAATTCTATAGTCTGATTTATGCATTTTTACCTTACTCTTCACAGGCTCCAAATAATAGGTTATATTAAGAGTGAAGATCCTGAAAAATCCCATAATTTTGTTATTGTCTTGGTGTCTTGAGCAATCTACTTCTTTGCTCAGTATTTTTGTAACTCAAATAGGAAACACATAGCCTAAAATAGCATGTATGAGTTTGTGTGTGTGCTTTCTTTCTTTCATAACTAAAGGTAAAGAAAAGTTTTTCCACTTTTTTTAAAGAGTATAATTCTATAGTAATTATTAACGGTGCCTGTCATGTATTAAATGTAATATAAATGAAATGTATTTATATCAATAAAATGTTTCTCTTTCGTAGTAGATAATTATCTCTGATTTTTCAAGTTAAAATCTTTGTTTTATTATTATTATTATTTTTTGTGTGTTTGAGGAAGATCAGCCCTGAGCTAACATCTGCCAATCCTCCTCTTTTTGCTGAGGAAGACTGGCCCTAGGCTAAGATCCATGCCTATCTTCCTCCACTTTATATGGGACGCCTGCCACAGCATGGCTTGCCAAGCAGTGCGTTGGTGCGCGCCCGGGATCCGAACCAGCGAACCCTGGGCCAGTGCAGCGGAGCACGTGCACTTAACCACTTGCGCCACCGGGCTGGACCCCTCTTTGTTTTATTATTCAGAAGTCTCCCTCTGATTAACCTCACATCAGTTTCTTTCTTTAACAGTAGGAGATAATCTGGCTGTTGGTTAATTGAATTTATAAAATTAAGTCAAAAGAGAAGTCCACATCATTTTTCATTTAGCATTCTAAAAATTCTAATAGTTTTTATCTAAAAACTAAAAAAATTCCTGAATATTAGTTATATAATCAGAATTGAGCCAAGTATTTCAAAAGATTCAAAGAACCAAATAAACTGACTCTTGGTACAAATAGATTTATATTCAAGTTGGGGAGATAAACTGACACACATGTCGTTATTAAGGATTAACAAACTGTAGTAAAATGTAATATATACTTAGAATGGTTTTTAGTGATCTGTGAGGTCAATATCAACTTGATTTATAGTTTTGCACTTCAGATAATGAAACATTAAAATAGATGAAAAATAATAAAGTTTTTTCGTTGTATCTTTTCCCATGTCAATTCATGTTACTTTAAAAAAAAAAGTAGCTGGGGCCGGCCCGGTGGCGCAAGCGGTTAAGTGCGCGCGCTCCGCTGCGGCGGCCCGGGGTTCGCTGGTTCGCATCCCGGGCGCGCACCGACGCACTGCTTGGTAAGCCATGCTGTGGCGGCGTCCCATATAAAGTGGAGGAAGATAGGCACCGATGTTAGCCCAGGGCCGTCTTCCTCAGCAAAAAAAAGAGGAGGATTGGCGGATGTTAGCTCAGGGCTGATCTCCCCACAAAAAAAAAAAAAAAAAAAAAAAAAAAAAAAAAGTAGCTGGCTTTGGATGATTCTAATAAAATTCCTAGTGTTAATTCACATCATTGTCATATACATTATTTATCATTAAGCATATCTCTCCTTGCTCAGAGAGCAATTCCTATTATGGCATTTTCTCTTCATAGTTGATCTTATAGACACTCACAGCTTTAGTTACTGTCTACACCTTTACACGTCTGTGAGTCTCCCCTGTGGGGCCCATTTAACATCTTCACGTTAGTGTCTCATTCAAGCTCATCATGTAGAAACAACAGTCATGACCCTCCCACTGCCACCTAATATCCGCTAAGCCAATTTCTCTTCCAACATTTCACATGGTCATGAGGGGTTTCATCCTCTACATACGTGGGTAAGCCAAAAACTGAGTTTGTTAAGCTCACCCTGCCCTTCCTCTAACTTTTACCCCATCTCATGGCATATACATCATCAAATCCTGGCCATTTTTCTTTCTACATTTTCCTCAAATCCATATTCGTTCCATTTACACCATCACCATCCTATTTCTAATTACCAAGAGAATTGCAACTATTAACTGGACTTTCCAGATTCAGTCTTCTTCATGAAAACCAGTCTCTACTCTGCAACCAGTTGTTTTTTCTATGACATATATCCGGTCATGTCAATTACGCCTAAAGCCTTCCCGTGACCCTTCTTTAGGGTCAAAGTCCCAAATTCTCATTACAATAATACAAGATCCAACATGATGTAGTCTTTGCTTGTTCCTCCAGCCTCATTTTTTGTCATTTTTCTCCATGCTTTGGGCACATTGACCTTTAGTTTTTCATGTTTTGAATCTAAGGGAGTCTGTATAGAATGGTGCAGTGTCCTTTTTTGTCTCTTGTTTTTTTTTTCTCCCAAGCTGAAAACAATGCTAATGTTTTATTCTCAAAATGAAACAACTACCTTAGAATTATAAGGAATATTTTTTAAAGGCGTATTTCTGGGTCATTCCGGACTTTCTGTGAGTGGAGCTGGGACTGCATTTTATCAGCTAACCCGGGGAAATTTTATACACACAAAAACATCAAGAACCCTTATTCTGTATGTTAGGTTCCTTTATACCTGATAGTTGGTCTTCTCTCCTCAATAAGTACTCTCGTTTTAGGTAAACTTATCCATTCCCTGACTTTAAACATCATCTACATGCCAGAGAAATGCACATGTAAATCTCAAACCTCTCTTTTGAACTTTAGACGTCGACATTTAATTCCCTCCTTGACATCTCCACTAGATGGCTCACAGGCATCTCAAATTAATAAACACAGATGCACTCAACTCCTCGTGGTGCCCTGCAATCTTTGCCTCCTCCAGCTTGCTTCCTCAGATGTCCACCATCCACTTGCTCTCGCCAGAAACTTTTCTCTCACCTCCAACCAATTCGTAACTATACCCCGTCTTGACTTCAAAAAGTTTTTGTTTCTATTCACTTTTTCTGTATAAAAAGACAGCCCCTTGGCCAGGCTACCAGCAGTTTTTGTCTGTACTACTTCATACTTGTTTCCACCAATTTCATAATTACCTCCCATACCCACCCTAACTATTTTATACATTATAGACAAAGGGAAAAGGCTGTTCCACTCTTTTGTTTAAGACCCTTCAAAGCCTTCCATCACGTAGTAAAAATTTAAAATCTCTAATACAGCCAGTAAAGTTCTGCATAATCTGGCTCTTTATTCCATCCTGGTCTTACCTCCTGCTGGCTCTCTTTCTGTGCTGCAGCCACAGTGGCCTTCTGCCAACTCTGTCTGATCTCAGGCCCTTTGCATATTCTCTATCTGTCTTTCCTCCCTCTTATCTCCAACTTTGTCTAACTCCTACTTATGTTAAAGTATCTGTGTGGGTAAATATATATTATATATATACATTACTTATGTTAAAGTATCTGTGTGTGTAAATATATATTATATATATACATATACACATTTATATATATGATATATACACATTTTTATATACACAGCCAAATATGTGTATGCGTGTGTGCACTGTGTGTGTATACATAGAGACCCTAAACACGAGTAGGAACTACACGTATGTGTGAAGCTTTCCCTGCGCCCTAGGAATTTAAATCATACCTCTTTATTTTACTATAATTTATTTTTCTTCTTAGAATACATCTATCAATTTTAATTGCATATTTGGTTTGAGCAATTAATGATTTAATACCTGTTTCTAGTCAGATGGCAACTTCAGCAGGACAGGGCATTTGCTCTTAGTTCAGCACCATGTTGCTGATACCTAGTCCAGTGTTTGGCACATAAGAGGCATTCAGTAAATATTTACTGAATACATGAACCAACATGGGAATATCTCAATCCTGAGACTACTGAAGTGAAAAAAAAATGAATCATTCCTCATCTTGTTTCTCTTGTTACTTAATGTTTTTAAGCTTTAGGGTAAGGAAGGGGCAACTTTTTGTATCAAAATTTCAATGCGAATTTGATTTATTGGACATTTAGGAAGTTGTAGATCAAGACATTTGTCAGGTTTCTTGGTACAGACACAATCATTCTGAACAAAGCATTATGCTCGTGGAAAACATATGAGAAAACAGCAACAATAACAACCACAACTAGCGGTCAATGCTGTCAAATGCCAAAATTATAGTCTAAAGAGGGAGCAAACAATTGGTGAGGTATCTGTTACAATAGAATCATTATGATGGCTTAAATACATGATCAAAAATATTTATCTTATAGTTAATACATCCTTAATTGAACTATCTAGCATGAATATCATAATTAATGAGCACACAAACTATTTCTCTCCTCTAAAAAGGTTTATCAGACCAGTAATGTGTGAATCGAAGAAAGTGGGACTACTGAATATTTTTGGAATACCTAAAATTTTATGGTATTTATGTGGGAAAGTAAGGACATCAATGATGATGTCTCTGATATCGGATTTTCCCAAGTAGACAGAAAACTGCATGTCATTTTGTATCATAGCAAATAATTATAATTACACTGCTCAGTAATTTTAGAATCATGTCTGCTAAAGATGGTCAAATTCTTATAAATATATTTTATGTTTCACCTTCCTCCCCATTTTTACTGGTGTAATTAGGAACAAGTATAAGATTTAATCTGAGCCTAAAAATTACCCAAGGTCTTCAGTATTACATCTTAAAGTGATAGAAAGACAATCTAAGCATTTATTTGGCTGCCTCAGCTTAGGAGAATTGGGTTGGGAGGACCTACCAACTTAAAATATAAAATTGCAATATGACCTTTGCTATTTTCTCAACATCAAAACTTATGCATTATGGCTCTCACTTTAAAAGTGATATCCTTGGACTATGTCAAAAAGAGAAATAGCATAGGACCAATATTCAGATATTGCATATCTATTAAAATAGAAAATGCTGCACAAACGTTTTCTTATTCTTTTGTATACAATTTATGAAATACTTTCTCTCATGGCATTTTCATTTTTTAAAATATAAATTGTATTCCTCAAATTGAGATAAGACTGTTCAGAAAGTAATGGAATAAATGGTATGTGGGGAGAAATTCCGTTTATAGATGAACAAAATGTATATAGTCATGCGTTGCTTAACGAGGGGGCTACATTCTGAGAAATGAGTTGTTAGGCGATTTATCGTTGTGCGAACATTATAGAGCGTACTTATACAAACCTAGATGGTACAGCCTACTACACGCCTAGGCCATATGGTATAGCCTATTGCCTCTACGCTACAAACTTGTATAGCATGTTACTGTACTGAATACTGTAGGCAATTGCAACATAATGGTATTTGTGTATCTAAACAGAGAAAAGATACAGTAGAAATACAGTATAAAAGATAAAAGATGGTACACCTGTATAGGGCACTTACCATGAATGGAGCTTGCAGGACTGGGAGTTGCTCTGGGTGAGTCAGTGAGTGAGTGGTGAGTGAATGTGAAGGCCTAGGACATCACTGCATACTGCTGTGGACGTTATAAACCTTACACTTAGGCTACACTAAGTTTATAAAAAATATTTTTCTGTCTTCAATGATAAATTAACCTTAGCTTACTGTAAATTTTTTACTTATAATCTCTTAAACTTTTTTCAACTTTTTGACTCTTTTCTAATAACACATCTTAAAACACAAACACATTATACCGCTGTACAAAAATATTTTCTCTTTTTATCCTTATTTTATAAGCCTCTTCTATTTTTAATTTTTTTTTTTTTTTTTACTTTTTAAACTTTTTTGTTAAAAACTAAGACACGAGCACACACATTAGCCTAGGCCTACACAGGGTCAGGATCATCAATATCATTGTCTTTCTCCTCCACATCTTGTCCCACTGGAAGGTCTTCAGGGGCAATAACATGTATGGAACTGTCATCTCCTGTGATACCAATGCCTTCTTCTGGAATACCTCCTTGAAGGACCTGCCTGAGGCTCTTCTTGAGGAGGTGTCACTTTTTTCAGAAATATGTCCTTGGTGGTTTGCTTGGTTTGTTTCTTTTTCTCATCATAGATTTTCTTGTAAGCAGATAATGCACCATGAACATTCCTCTCTATTAATGAAAACCTTTTGGTGTTGGGGTTCCTGTTTTCCAACTTTTTAAGGAGCTTGTCGAGGTCTGCAAAAGCTTCTGGTAAACACTTCACTGTGAATTTTCTTGGGGATTCTTTTTCTTTTTCTTCTCCTGAAGTTTCCTTTTCTCTTGCCTCTTCTTCAGCTATGCCTTCCTGTTCCAGTTCCAAGAACTCTTCCTCAGGAACCTCCTCTAGGAGCTTCCCAATGTCATCCTCATCCACACCCAGGTTAAAGTTGTTTGCCATCTCAGCCCCAGCCTCATTGAGTTCTGCAACCTCCTTATCCTTGGCAAATCCTTTGAAGTCATGGACAAACCTCTTGAGTGTCTTCTTTTAGATGCCATTCATAGACTCCTTGGTGACATCACCCCAAACTCAAGCAAGGTTCTTGATGCAGTCATAGATGTTGTAATCCTTTCAGAACTGCATTAGTGTCTTCTCAGTGTCTTCCTTACTTGCATGAGCACCCTGGGCAAAGGTTCTACTCAGATAGTAGGCGTTAAAAGCTGCTATAACTCTTGAACCATTGGTTGGATCAAAACAGAAGCATTTGGAGGGAGAAACACTGCTTTGAAATTGGGATGAAGCTCACCAATAAAAGGAAGATGTCTGAGAGCATGATCAACAATAAGCTAAATCTCAAAAGGTATGTTACTCTCCAGTCAATACTTCTCCATTTCGCTGGCACAGTCATTTAGGAGAGCATCTTGGAAGAGGAGCTGGGTCACCCTTGACATCTCATTACTCCTGTAGTACACTGGCAGTGTGTGCTTATTGATAAGCTTGAAGGCCCTGGGATTCTGATCGTGCCAGATCACAAAGGGTTTCAATTTGTAGCCTGCAACACTGCCCCTAAGTAAGACTATTATCCTGTCCTTAAAAGTCTTGAAACCTGGCATCGACTTGACCTGTTTGTGGATGAAAGTCCTTTCAGGCATCCGTTTCTGGAATAGGGAGGTTTCATCCATATTGAATATTTGCTCTGGCAAGTAATTTTCTTCCACAATTAGATTATCTAGAGTTTCTAAAAATTCTTCAGCTGCTTTCGCATCAGCACTCACAGACTCACCATTCACTTTCACGTTATGTAACAAAGAATGATTCTTGAATTGTTTAAATCACCCAGAGCTAGCATTAAATTCAACATCATGGTTGGGTCCAGCCTTTTCTTTTTTTTTTTTCTTTTGATGAGGAAGATCAGCCCTGAGCTAACATCCATGCTAATTCTCCTCTTTTTTTGCTGAGGAAGACCGGCTCTGAGCTAACATCTATTACCAATCCACTTCCTTTTTTTTTTTTTCTTCCCCAAAGCCCCGGTAGATAGTTGTATGTCATAGTTGCATATCCTTCTAGTTGCTGTATGCGGGACGTGGCCTCAGCATGGTCAGAGAAGCAGTGTGTATGTGCAGACCCAGGATCTGAACCCTTGGCCACCAGTAGCAGAGTGTGCACACTTAACTGCTAAGCCACGGGACCGGCCCCCAGCCTTTTCTTTTAACACTGCCAACAAACTTTTTCCTTGGCTGTGATAGTTATGGTGCCGAGAGGGGTACACTTCATTACAAGACCAAATAACTTAATATTTTTTTGTTAATAAAGCTATTTCAAAGTGTTATGACTTCGCAAGTTTTCCTGAGTAGACTTTAATAATTTTCTGATTCTGGGCAGAACAATCTTCAACCAGATTACTTACTCAAATTGGTTATAACACTGAGAAAACTGTTTTTTTCTAAGTGACAAAACAGACAATTGAATATGCTGATATTTGTTACAAATTACATATAGGATTTGAGACATAGAACTGATAAAATTTCTCACTGAAATATGACCAACTCACTAGTACAAGATTGTGATAAGCAGGAAAATATTAGTAAGATTAAAAAACTGTATTGGGATTTGAAGTATCCTACATTCCAATTTTATTAATTCAATAAAGATTTATTGCATGCTACTATGGATCAGCTGAGAATACAAAGTTAATACATATATAGTATAATGAGCTTATAGTTTGGTAGGGCAGACCGTCTTCAGAGCAACTACCGAGGAAAATGTATTATAATGAGAGGATAAATAAATATGGGAATTATATTCAAAAAGTGGTGACATAAAAAAAACAGTTACCTCTGCCATGGAATGTCAAGGAAAGCATCTCAGATGAAGTGCTACTTGCTCCGGACTTGACATTTCTCCGGTGAGAGAAGTTGTAGGGATTTCCCCTGAGAGAAGGAACAGCTGATAAGGCATGGAAAAGCGACAGACAAGTACAGCACATTTGGGGAAGACTGGAGAGGTATATTGGAGCCAGCTTTTGAAAAACCTGTGAGGAAGTTTTACTATAACAAGTGAAATCCTTGGGGAGACTTTAAGGAGGGGAATGAACTTGTAAATTTTTGCTTGCCAGATCAATTTTTGTTTTTTGCTTTAACTTTACTTCTCTTGGAATGAAAATAAATATATCCCCTGTCAACAATTATGTTTCTGGGCTTCTGAAGTTGTTTTTCTATTTTTTTGTAATTGTTTTATTTCATTTTGTATTATGTTCCTTCAATTTAGTAGTAAAAACGTTGGCACCACTCATATAAACAGTAATCTTTACTGTACATATTCTTATTATCTTTCAGCTAAATCAGGGTATAGGGCATTGCTCCCATCTCTGATGCATAGCCAGTCTCTCAAAAACAGGAACATTGGTCACAAGGGAGGAAAAACAAAAGGTTATCAGGAACCAGGACCAGATGTCTGCCCTACTTGGAGACCAGCCCCCATATAACTGGCTTGCTGTCTTTGTTCTGGAAGATGGGCTTTAAGGACACTAGTGCCCCATCTTTCATCTTTGCTGGCAAAAACCAGTGAACCCTTTCTATTCCATTGACTTGTCTCCTGACTTTTTGGTTAGTCTTGCAGCAAGCTGAATGAGTCCATTGCTCAGTAACAAAAATTCTTTTGGGAATTCCAGATCTTCCTTAACTAAACCAAGGAAAAATGGACTTTACACACATCTAGTCAAAAAGATCACCCTCACAGCAAAGTGGTGGTGGTAGTAGCAATAGTGAGAAATGAAAGAGAAGACACAAGGAAAATTTAATCATAGAAAGCTACGCCTGCTTATCCTTTCATCTGTGGTACTCCTAGAAGAGGATATTTATATAAATATTAATTTCCCACAAACTTTTCTGTATGTTGTGGAAAAATGCAGTATTCGAAATACACATTGTTATGATGAATGTGTGTACAGTAATGGCTGCACGATTGAGCAAATATCTTTAATTTCTCATGTTTTATTTTAGTATATTCCTTCTCCAGCCTTACGGTGTTTGAAAGCATTAATGGCATAGAGATAGTGTAAACTGAGGTTCCATTACTGCCTATGCATGGCATAATTCTCATTGAGGCTGAACAATCTTTGGAGAAGTGTAAGCTTGTTTCAACATCCCCCTTTCCTCTCCCTCCAATCTCATCATACTGCTTAACAGAAAATCCTCTCATGCTTTCTGGCATAGAGAGAAATCTATCTTAAAGAGCTTGCCTCTGGCTCTTGGGTTGCTTAGCCCAAGCTTATGTTGTTTTATATGAATTGTTTCTCAATCTTTCTGGTTTTCTGAGCTCAGTTAATTGATTTAGACAGCACAATTGAAGAAATGGATACATAAGATTTATGATTGAAATGCTGGTAGGTGGCATTTTCTGTTTTAATTTTGTACTTGCAGTAATACATCAAGATTCCTATCAGGGTTGAATTCATTTATTTTGTCATTTGTGTATTTCCTGGTGCAACAGAATGATAAAATAACTACATCATCAATTTATTTCATTTATCTGGAATATTTAATGAATGTAAATAGCTTATGAATTATGGGTCTCTATAAGAAGAGAAGACAAATGTATATGTTTAAATTGGATTGTGTGCTGAGAGACTATGCAGAGCTGAGATGCTATGGCATCCAAAATTAACCAGGGAAATGGAGAAATTAAGAAAAAGATTAATCTTCCTTTTTTGCTAAAAAATAAGATAAAGCCATAATGTGCTTTTCCCACAAAAATGAAACATGCAGGGCAGCTATGCTTGCTAGAGGTGAATTGATAATTCGTTCCAAGCTTTCTTACAAAAAAGGGGGCAAACTAGATCAGTTACACAATACTTAATGCCCATTGAAAATAGCAAACCAGTTTTTCAGAAGTAAAACTGTTTCTGGTTCTTATACTGAAGGGAAGTTTTCCCAAGGGTCCTCATAAAGTATATGCTGTGATAAAGCGTGAACTCAGTTCTGTTAAAAGTTGCTCCCCCGGGTATATCTCAGGGAAACTGTGCTCAGCATCTCTGTTCTTCCTGAGTTCATGAATAGCACAGCACCGGCTTTGCTCACGCAATTCACGCTCCGTTTTCACAGTAAGCAATCTAATTATGAAACTTTTATTATTTCATGCTTATTGTTGGTACCACATAATCATTGGTAGTCTTAGGATCATTTAATAAATACTGGAGTTATTTTCTGTACAAATTGTTGAGACAAGACTTGTGAGGTGGGGGAGAATGACACCAAGATGGAAAGGATTTGATCTTTTTTTCCACTCTGGTCTTAAATGCTCATTTATAATAAAGATGATTTCCCTCTGTGAAGTATATCAGAAATCTAGGGATCTCTACCGTAGTGAACAGATTTAATCCTTCTGCCCTTTCTCCTTGTATTAGTGGTGTAGGCTAATGGAAAAATAATTTAACCAAAGAATCATTTCTGGCTTTTGTCACTACTTAGGACACTCAAAAAAGAATGAAATTATGAGAATTATTTTTTCAACTCCAACAGTCCCACCATTAAGAGATTAAAGGTTACTTGAGCACAAGCACTGTGATACCTTGACAGTAGATCTGATAACCCAGATGGCTACTAAGTGACTAACAGGAAGACAGCATGTACAGCAGAGATACACTGGACAAAGGAATGATTCACATCCCAGGCCAGACAGAGTGAGATGGCGCGAGATTTCATCACACTACTCAGAATGGTGTGCAATTTAAAACTTATGAATTGTTTATTTCTGGAGTTTTCCACTTAGTATTTTTGAACTGCGGTTGACAGGGTAACTGAAACGGTGAAAAGCGAAATGGCACATAAAAGGGGACTACTATATACTTTTTTTTTTGCATTTTTCTATTTTATGTTTCCCTTAAAGAGAATTCCCAATCCTTTCCCCTATTTCCTAAATCCCAATCCACTGACTGTGACTAAAGAGTAGAAAGTGCGTGTGTTCCAGGCTCACCTCTATTGAAAACCCTGCTGTCACTGTGTGGTCACAGGGTCTGAGCTCGTTGCTCCACAGTGGTTTCTAATCAGCTCTGCCTTCTCTGAATGATACATTACCATTTGTGAAGACGTCAATTACTCTAAAATCCATCCCTCAAAATGCATTAATTTACATATTTATGAAATATATATTGATAGCTAAGTATGTGTCAAAATTGATTTAGGTATAGAGAATTTAACAGACAAAATGTGTGTATTCAAGAAACTTACATATTAGAGTAGTAATATAGACATTAAAAATAAACATGCCAATATTTAATACGTTAGATGTGATGTGTGTTTCAAGGAAAAATAAAGGAGGGTAGGTTTGATATAGAGAGATATTGTGGAAATGATACTATTTTATATGAAGAGGTGATGAAGGCCTCCCAAATAAGATTATACTTGAGAATAGACCTGAAAGAAGTGAGGGGGCAAGTCTTGTTATGCACCTCCCCAGATTTGCTCCGCCATTGTTCCTGCTCAGTGCATTTGATGACTCTCTAGAGAGACTGTCGGGTACCAACCACATTCTTATAAACCACAGAGATGCAATTTTGACCTTCGTTGGAGAGAGAGAATCATTGCCTTCATGGCAGAGTCTGGGTCATGATGATTCTGCGTGCAGCACTATCCCAGAACATACAGAAGGACTTTTCTATTGACCTGGCATTCCATTCAATATTGCCTCAAAGTGACCAGTCTTATGGCATGGGAGATGCAACAATGTGTTTATAAATGTAGAATTCACGGGACTTACCATGTACCCTATAACTTAGAAGCAGCTCACCTAATAGAATAGTGGACCAGCCTGTTAAATGCTTATCTGAGACATCACCTTAGGTTTAGGACTCTATCCTCCAAGAAGCAATCTGAGTATTGACCAATGGTCAATCTATAGTAATGTGTTCTCAAGAACTAGCAGATATGGATCCAGGAGCCAAAATCTGAAGGAGGATTAACTCCTCTCACATTACTCTTAGCGACCAGTTGTGCAATTGTGTTTGATGATTCTGCAATTTTAAGCTTTGTCAGTTTAGAAGTCATTTTTTCTGGGAGTAACACATGTTCCAGGAGACACTATATATTACACTGAACTGGAAGCAGCTGCTACCACCTATTTAGAGGTCGCAAGCCAGTGGATCAACAGGAAAAAAGAGAAATTATTGTACCCATTGGAGTAATTGACTCTGATTATTCAAATTTTGTGGAGCCTGAAGATTATAAAATTTGGTGGGGGGACTTCTTTATAAAAAGAAAATAAAAATTACTAACAAGAAATTAGATACAGAGTTTTTGAAGGAGCCCTTGTAAGCTACAGACATTGGATCTTAAAATTAATTACCTTCACTATAAATACACCTCTGGGAGCTGGGATTGCTATTACACAAGGGGTATGGAGATATATATCTGAAGCCTGAAGTATTTCCTGAGGTATTTTTTGAGGCATTCATGTTCAGTGATAACAGTGATGGGTAATTACAGCAACCAAGGTCTGTTCAAGACAAGGCCAGGATGAGTTAGGACCTCTCAGGTTTGGGAAGACTTTCCCGGCAAGCAAACTAGATCATCCGAATTTCTGGTTGAAAATGAGAGGAATATGGAATGGGAAGGTGAGGAAGGTTGAAAAAGACCACTTATGACTCCTGGAATAGCTGTTGTCTCAGGAGTTATAGTTTTAGGTCTTTGGGATATTGTAACTGGTCTCCTCTTTATTGGACTTGTACTTCCTCTCTAGGTGGAAGAATTGAAGGCATCATGTTCTTAGAAGAGGGTGTAAATGAATCTATGTATACAAGTCAGCCAGCTCACCCAGAACATTCAGCCAGCTCACCCAGAATGTTCAGCCATGTTTTTCTGCTCAGTGCTACTGATGAATTTAGGAAGTCTGAGGGAGTTGAATCCCTATGGCCTGAATTTTAAGCGGTGAGAGACAGGAATGAGCTAGCAACTAAATTCTTCTCCTTCCTTCCTCTGACAGACTGCCCTGAGATGCAATGCCTCCATATGCCCTCTCCTGAGACTCACCACACAGACTAGCAACCAGCTATGTCTTTTGGCAAATCTGGCCAGCTCAGTCACACACCACATTGTATTTGCATTCCATTCTTTTTTGTGTGTGTGAGGAAGATCAGACCCGAGCTAACATCCATGTTAATCCTCCTCTTTTTGCTGAGGAAGACCAGCTCTGAGCTAACATCTATTGCCAATCCTCCTACTTGTTCTCCCTAAAGCCCCAGTAGATAGTTGTATGTCATAGTTGCACATCCTCCTAGTTGCTGTATGTGGGACGCTGCCTCAGCATGGCCGGAGAAGTGGTGCGTTAGCGCACGCCCGGGATCCGAACCCGGGCCATGAGTAGCAGAGTGCACGCACTTAACCATTAAGCCACGGGGCTGGCCCCTGCATTCCATTCTTCCTTGATCCATTTCCCTTTTCCCCACTCTCTTGCTTTCCTGAAATTGCAACATCCAATAAAAGATTAGCACGGAAATTTTGTCACAGGCTCTGTTTTCTAGGAAACTCACAGGAAGGTTGTTTAAGGCAGCGGGAGCAGCAAGTGCCAAGCCCTGAGTCAGGAGACTCCTCAAGGAACAGCAAGGACTCCTGTGTGGCTGGAGGTTAATTAATAAGTGGAAGAATGTTAAAGGTAAGAGGTAACCAGGAACTTGATTATATGTGACCTATTTGGAGCCTGTAAGGACTTTATCTCTTTTAGTTTTTCTCCTGAAGAAAACAGAAAGCTACTTTCTGGAGGACTTTGAGGACAAAGTGAAATTTTCTTCTTATGTTTTAAGAGGCTTGCCCTTGAAATTGTGTGCAGAATGGACTGGAGGGGAGACAAGGTGAAAATGGAAACTAGGAATTTCCAATTAGGAAGCACTTATAATAACATAGATGAAGTGACCACACTCTAATCCAGAAGAGGCAACATTATTGTCAAATGCAAGTTGGTATTCAGCTATCAACACAAATAGGGCACATAAGATGAGTTAACCTTTGAAGAAAGACAGTTCTCTCATTGCGCAAGTGACTTTTTAAGTGGAAAGTTTAAACTTACATCATAGAGAAGATTCTATTCCCTAAAGACACCTCCTTCTTCACCTCGTGGGATGAGATAACAACTTTGATCAAGACCATTGACCCACAATTCCAACTATTACTTGTGATATATTAGGGAAAAGTAGACAATTCCACAGAGCAACTAACAGATGCTTGTGAACATATATGAGAAAATTTTGGGCCCCACGTCCCCATTCTCTGAACCGCGGGAAGTAGAATATATGGCCCTCTTTTGTACTCTTTATTCTACATAATTTGCATTGCATGGAGTAATGAAGAGGCAGCAGATAATACATATAAAACAATTCCAAAAATAAATGGTAACTTTAAATCATATGACTGTCAAAGTAACCTATCTTTTTTTTGTTTACCTATTTCTTCCACCTAATATTACTATAATATTTATTTTTCAAAATTATTTTGGATTATTCAGATGTGTGCTTTATCTTTAAAGTGATTTCAAAGACTTTTCTCTCTTAAGTTGTCATCATAAGTTATCAAGGGCTTATTTTAGAATATAAAGGAAGATTTTTCTCCTTTTTCTCCATATATCTGCCTTTCTCTTGAGGACAGAATTATAGAAATATAGATTTAGAAATAAGATGTGTGCTTTGGGGATCAGAATTGGGAAATTTTGTCTTAGATTTCAAGAACTTCATTTTTGGACTCATTTTTAATGTGCATAGAATAAGACATCTTGACTTTAAGAATCATATTTTCTGGTCAGGAAAAAAGTGGCAGGTGACTATGTTTAAAAAAATAACTAATCAACAAACAAAGCTCTGGGCCATAATATTTCCTGTGCGAAGTTGAATAGAGCTGAGAGGTCTCGTGGCACCAGGAAAAATTGATGGGCACTGATACCAGTTAGACCTATCTACATGCTCAGTATGCAGTCTGTGACAATGGCTTCACTGCTCTGAGCTTTGATTTCTCCATCTATAAAAGGGATAATAAAACTACACAGCATGTTATAAAAAGGATTATATGAGATAACATACATGAAGCTATTATATGCACTTAATATTGGTATTTCTTTTCTTTATTTAGAGACCTAAAGATTATAACTTCCAAATGGCATAGACTTTCCCTTAAAGTTAAAATAGGCATTGCCATTTATGTAAGTAAGAATTTAAAATTTGCAAAGTGTTATCAAACAGAAGCAAATATAAAAAGTAAACATAAGGGGCCAGCCCCGTGGTGTAGTGGTTAAAGTTCGGTGTACTCCACTTCGCTGGCCTGGGTTCGTGGGTTCGGATCCCAGGCATGGACCTACACCACTTGTCAGCCACGCTGTGGCGGCGACCCACATACAAAATAGAGGATGACTGGCACAGATGTTAGCTCAGGGCTAGTCTTCCTCATGCAAAAAAAGAGGAAGATTGGCAACAGGTGTTAGCTCAGGGGGAATCTTCCTCAGCAAAAGAAAAAAAAAGGGAAAGATAAGGAAGAAAAACAATTCTAGATGATTTTGTTCTTATTCCTCGATTTTCAACTTAAAATCATAGTATTTGCTAAGAGAATGATTGATAAATTTAATTATATAAAATCTTTAAGCAGTTTCTACATACTAAAATATGCTCAAAAAACATGACATATTGAAAGAAAAAAATTGTAACTCATATAATGGACAAAGGCTAGTTTCAGCAGTTTATAGAAGGGACTAGAGATTAATTTTTTTTTAGACTAACAATCATCAGAAAAAGAAATAAAGGAGACTGATT
Source organism: Diceros bicornis minor (assembly GCF_020826845.1). Classification (NCBI taxonomy): domain Eukaryota; kingdom Metazoa; phylum Chordata; class Mammalia; order Perissodactyla; family Rhinocerotidae; genus Diceros; species Diceros bicornis. The sequence goes on along the minus strand of NC_080750.1, from coordinate 62,023,520 downwards.
CTCAATTTACAGTAAAACAAATCCACTTTGGCAACAAATATAGGACAGGATGATTAAATATACATTATTTTTCTTCTGCAGAAAGGCCAAAGTTTAGAAGTTTGATAATTTTCTTATTTGTGAAAATTTGGGGAAACTTTCACTATCAGCCGCTGTGGAAGTATTAATTGGTGCAAGCATGTTGGAAGGCAATTAGACAGTATTCACCAAAAGCTGTTGTGTATGTCCTCACTGGCCCAGGGATTCAGCTAGAAATTTACCTCATGGGTATTCTTTCAAGTCTTCCATGACACATATACAAGGATTCTTTTTACAACTTAGTAACAATGAAAGAATGAAAATGATCTAAATAATTATCAACACAGGACTGCTTAGATAAAATGCTTTTTGTCCCTGGAATGTAGCTATTTAATATAATGAGGGGCTCTCCATGCACTGCTGTTGGAAAATCTCCAAGATATATTATTAAGTGAATAAAACTTCCTGTTATAAAATAAATGTCATGGGATGTAATGTATAGCGTGGTGAACATAGTTTATAATACTGTATTGTATATTTGAAAGTTAAGAGAGTAGATTTTAAAAGTTCTCACTCTGAGGAAAAAAATTGTAAGTGATGGGTGTTAGCTAGGCTTATTGTGGTGATCATTTCACAATGTATACAAATGTCAAATCACTATGTTATACACTTGAAATTAATATAATGTTATATGTCAATTATATCTCAATAAAAAAAGAATGAATGCCCCTCCAAAAAACACACCCATAAAAGAATGTATCTAGTACAATTATAAATGTACAAATAAATCAGAATTATATACATAATTTATATATACTGAATATACGTACTTTTTAATGGAAACATAAAGAATTCTTTACAGAAATTAGCTCCTTGAAAAGGGACTGGGACAGGCATAAAACTTTTAATTTTCCTCAGTGTCTATAGTTTAGTTTTTAACCATATGCATGTATTGTGCTTATTTTAAAAATGTGTTGGTAAGCTTTGGGGCAATTGGAATAGTTCTCAATATAGGTAATTTTTTAAAGCAAACATCACTTTTTAAAGTATTTCAATTTTTATTTTTTTCTTTTCCACTGTGCTTTGGTAAAATTTAAATGACTCTGGTGATATTTCCTGTTGGAAACATTCCAGAATTTTTTTTTTTTTTGGTGAGGAGGACTGGCCCTGAGCTAACATCTGATGCCAATCCTCCCCTTTTTTTTTCTTGAGGAAGATTGGCCCTGGGCTAACTTCTGGCTCGTCTTCCTCTACTTTATATGGGATGCTGCCACAGCATGGCTTAACAAGTGGTGTGTCGGTGTGCGCCCGGGATCCGAACCTGCAAACCCCGGGCCGCCGCAGCAGAGCACGCACTCAACCACTGCGCCACCGGGCCAGCACCAACATTCCAGAATTTTGAAGGGCAGAATTTGGTTCCACCTGGGTTTTCTATAGTTTTTCTGCTGAACAGTATGTAAATATCCTTGTAAGTATGTTACAGTAACTCTACAACCTTGTTTTTCCTGTATTTTCAATAGTCGCTATGGGATTGATAAAATACTAACAAAAACGAAGAGACTGGCCTTTTCATCTCTCTTCACTGAGAAAGAATAGAATTTGCCAGCTCCCTCTCCATTTGTAGGTTTAGAAAGGAAGTGGTCCCAAGAAGCTGTTTCCCTATTTTGGTAACCACTAGCCAGATAAAGGATGAAGTCAAAGGATGGAATTGAATAGACTGGTGGAGAAGTTTATTTGGCAAGAACCATGACAGCAATCTAAATTCCTCCACTCCATTCCTCAGAAATCGGTGAGGGTGGGGTGGAAGAGAACAACACCCTAGCACAAACCCAGTCAAGGGACTTCAAGAGGACAATTTGGAAACTTTGAAATGTGTTTCCTTCATACAGGGACAGAAGACTAATAAACATCTGATAAAGATAAAGTGGAATGAGGACTGAAGTTTTATTCCTTCCTGGGAAACCAAGAGGATGAAATTTAACTTCTTTGGTATTGGAGCCAGATTAGTTCTGCTGGGATCTGCCTGTTCTTCTTAAGTTTACTGGAACAAGAGTTGCTTGAGTTTTTCAATGGTCCATACTAGACCATGTTTAACCACAGGACCAGGAAGAGAATTTGCCACCTCAAATGTGCCTCTTTGGCATAAGGGCTATTTTGAGCTGATGATTATTAAAAAACTTCAGACATAGGAAAAACTCTGAAAACCTAGAAATTACTCATTTGTAAGGGAAATTTACATTTATAAGAGAAATCTCCATTTGTAAGGGGGTCTCCCTCTCTGTGCTAGGATGGGGAGGATGACTCTAAATCTTTAGAAACTCTTAACAATAGACAAGGCAATGATTTAAATCTGCATAAGAACTTTACCCTTGTTTACTGCGCTTTTCCTGGTAACCTCCCATAACTGACCTCATCTTTTTTTTTTTTTTTTTAATTTTTTGTTTATTGCAGTAACATTGGTTTATAACATTGTAAAAATTTCAGGTGTACATCATTGTACTTCTATTTCTGCATAGATTACATCATGTTCACCACCAAAATACTAATTACAACCCATCACCACACACATGTACCGAATTATCCCTTTCACCCTCCTTGCTCCCCCCTTACCCTCTGCTAACCACCAATCCAATCTCTGTCCCTATGTGTTTGTTTATTGTGGTTATTATCTACTACTTAATGAAGGAAATCATACGGTATTTGACCTTCTCCCTCTGACTTATTTCACTTTGCATTATACCCTCAATGTCCATCCATGTTGTCACAAATGCCTGGATTTCATCGTTTCTTATGGCTGAGTAGTATTCCATTACGTATATATACCACATCTTCTTTATCCATTCGTCCCTTGATGGGCACTTAGGTTGCTTCCAAGTCTTGGCTATTGTGAATAATGCTGCAATGAACAGAGGGGTGCATGTACCTTTGCAAATTGGTGTTTTCAAGTTCTTTGGATAAATACCCAACAGTGGAATAGCTGGATCATATGGCAGTTCTATCCTTGATTTTCTGAGGAATCTCCATACTGTTTTCCATAGTGGCTGGACCAGTTTGCACTCCCACCAGCAGTGTATGAGAGTTCCCTTCTCTCCACATCCTCTCCAACACATGTTGTTTCCTGTCTTGTTAATTATAGCCATTCTGACGGGCGTGAGGTGATATCTCATTGTAGTTTTGATTTGCATTTCCCTGATAGTTAGTGATTTTGAACATCTTTTCATGTGTCTGTTGGCCATCTGCATATCTTCTTTGGAGAAATGTCTGTTCAGGTCTTTTGTCCATTTTTTAATTGGGTTGTTAGTTTTTTTCTTGTTGAGATGCATGAGTTCTTTATATATTTTGGAGATTAAGCCCTTATCAGATGTATGGTTTGCAAATATCTTCTCCCAATTGTTAGGTTGTCTTTTCGTTTTGTTGATGGTTTCCTTTGCTGTGCAGAAGCTTTTTAGTTTGATGTAGTCCCATTTGTTTATTTTTTCTATTGTTTCTCTTGCCCGGTCAGATGTGGTGTTTGAAAAGATGTTGCTAAGACTGATGTCGAAGAGCGTACTGCCTATGTTTTCTTCTAGAATTTTCATAGTTTCAGGTCTTACATTCAAGTCTTTAATCCATTTGGAGTTAATTTTTGTGTATGGTGTAAGGTAAGGGTCTACTTTCATTTTTTTGCATGTGGCTATCCAGTTTTCCCAACACCATTTGTTGAAGAGACTTTCTTTTCCCCATTGTATGTTCTTGGCTCTTTTGTCAAAGATTAGCTGTCCATAGACGTGTGGGTTTATTTCTGGGCTTTCGATTCTATTCCATTGATCTGTGTGTCTGTTTTTGTGCCAGTACCATACTGTTTTGGTTACTACAGCTTTGTAGTATATTTTGAAATCAGGGAGTGTGATACCTCCAGCTTTGTTGTTTTTTCTCAGGATTCCTTTAGCTATTCGGGGTCTTTTGTTGTTCCATATAAATTTTAGGATTCTTTGTTCTATTTCTGTGAAAAATGTTGTTGGAACTTTGATAGGGATTGCATTGAATCTATAGATGGCTTTAGGAAGCATGGACATCTTAACTATGTTAATTCTTCCAATCCAAGAGCACGGAATATCTTTCCATTTCTTTGTGTCTTCTTCAATTTCTTTCAGAAATGTTTTATAGTTTTCGGTGTACAGATCTTTCACCTCTTTGGTTAAGTTTATTCCTAGGTATTTTATTCTTTTTGTTGCAATTGTAAATGGGATGGTATTCTTAATTTCTCTTTCTGCTACTTCGTTGTTAGTGTACAGAAATGCAACTGATTTTTGTATGTTGATTTTGTATCCTGCAACTTTACCATATTTGTTTATTACTTCTAAAAGTTTTCTGGTGGATTCTTTAGGGTTTTCTATATATAAAATCATGTCATCTGCAAATAGTGACAGTTTCACTTCTTCCTTTCCAATTTGGATCCCTTTTATTTCTTTCTCTTGCCTGATTGCTCTGGCTAGGACTTCCAATACTATGTTAAATAGGAGTGGTGACAGTGGGCATCCTTGTCTGGTTCCTGTTCTTAGAGGGATAGCTTTCAGTTTTTCACCATTGAGGATGATATTAGCTGTGGGTTTCTCATATATGGTCTTTATTATGTTGAGGTATTTTCCTTCTATACCCATTTTATTCAGAGTTTTTATCATAAATGGATGCTGTATCTTGTCAAATGCTTTCTCTGCATCTATTGAGATGATCATGTGATTTTTGTTCTTCATTTTATTAATGTGGTGTATTACGTTGATTGATTTGCGAATGTTAAACCATCCCTGCATCCCTGGAATAAATCCCACTTGATCATGGTGTATAATCTTTTTAACGTATTGTTGTATGCGATTTGCTAGTATTTTGTTGAGGATTTTCGCATCGATGTTCATCAGTGATATTGGCCTGTAATTTTCTTTTTTTTCTGTTGTCCTTGTCTGGTTTTGGTATCAGGGTAATGTCAGCTTCGTAGAATGAGTTAGGGAGCTTCCCCCCCTCCTCAATTTTTTGGAAGAGTTTGAGAAGGATAGGTATTAAGTCTTCTTTGAATGTTTGGTAGAATTCACCAGGGAAGCCGTCTGGTCCTGGACTTTTATTTTTGGGGAGGTTTTTGATTACTGTTTCGATCTCCTTACTTGTGATTGGTCTATTAAAATTCTCTACTTCTTCTTGATCCAGTTTTGGAAGGTTGTATGATTCTAAGAATTTATCCATTTCTTCCAGACTGTCAAATTGGTTGGCATATAGCTTTTCATAGTATTCTCTTATAATCTTTTGTATTTCTGAGGTGTCTGTTGTAACCTCTCCTCTTTCATTTCTGATTTTACTTATTTGTGCCTTCTCTCTTTTTTTCTTGGTGAGTCTAGCTAAAGGTTTGTCAATTTTGTTTATCTTTTCAAAGAACCAGCTCTTGGTTTGATTAATTTTTTCTATTGTTTTTTTGGTCTCTATTTCATTTATTTCTGCTCTGATTTTTATTATTTCCCTTCTTCTACTGATTTTTGGCTTTGTTTGTTCTTCTTTTTCCAGTTCCTTTAGGTGCATTGTTAGATTGTTTATTTGAGATTTTTCTTGTTTGTTGAGATAGGCCTGTATCGCTATAAACTTCCCTCTTAGAAACGCTTTTGCTGTATCCCATAAATTCTGGCATGTCGTATTTTCATTTTCATTTGTCTCCAGGTATTTTTTGATTTCTTCTTTGATTTCTTCATTAACCCAGTTGTTGTTCAGTAGCATTTTGTTTAATCTCCATGTATTTGTGGCCTTTCTGATTTTCTTCCTATAGTTGATTTCTAGTTTCATACTGTTGTGGTCAGAAAAGATGCTTGGTATTATTTCAGTCTTCTTAAATTTATGGAGACTTGTTTTGTGGCCTAATATGTGATCAATCCTGGAGAATGTTCCATGTGCATTTGAAAAGAACGTGTATTCTTCAGTTTTTGGATGGAATGCTCTGTATGTATCTACTAGGTCCATCTGTTCTAGTGTGTCGTTTAAGGCCAATGTTTCCTTATTGATCTTCTGTTTGGATGATCTATCCGTTGGTGTAAGTGGAGTGTTAAAGTCCCCTACTATTATTGTGTTACTGTCTATTTCCGTTTTTATGTCTGTTAATAATTGCTTTATATATTTAGGTGCACCTACATTGGGTGCGTAGATATTTACAAGTGTCACATCCTCTTGTTGGATTGTTCCCTTGATCATTATGTAATGCCCTTCTTTGTCTCTTTTTACAGTTTTTGTTTTAAAGTCTATTTTGTCTGATATGAGTACTGCTACCCCAGCTTTCTTTTCATTGCCATTTGCATGGAGTATCTTTTTCCATCCCTTCACTTTCAGTTTGTGAGTGTCTTTAGGTCTGAAGTGTGTCTCTTGTATGCAGCATATATATGGGTCTTGTTTTTTTATCCAGTCAGCCACCCTATGCCTTTTAATGGGAGCATTTAGTCCATTGACGTTTAAAGTAGCTATTGATAAGTATGTACTTACTGCCATTTTTTAACATTTTTTTTTTTTCTCAGTGTTTTAGTAGTCCTTCTCTGTTCCTTACTTCTTCTATACAGAATTGATGGTCACTTTAGTTTGACCTCTGTCTGAAAGCTGTACTCTTTAACTCCCCTCCTCCCTCCTTTTATGTTTTTAATATCATATCTAACCTCTTTTTTGTGTATTTGTATCCATTATGTTCTAATCATGGAAATAGATAATTTTTCCTATTTGTGGTCTTCTCTTTTCCCCTTAAATCAGTCCCTTTAACATTTCTTGTAGCACTGGTTTCTTGATGACAAACTCCTTTAATTTTTGCTTATCTGGGAAAATTTTGATCTCTCCTTCCATTTTGAATGATAACCTTGCTGGGTAGAGTATTCTTGGCTGTAAGTTTTTTCCTTTTAGCACTTTAAATATATCGTGCCATTCTCTTCTAGCCTGTAAGGTTTCTGCTGAGAAGTCAGCTGATAGCCTTATGGGGTTTCCTTTGTATGTAACTTGACATTCTCTTGCGGCTTTTAGGATTCTCTCTTTATCTTTAATTCTGGACATTTTGATTATGATGTGTCTTGGTGTGGGCCTCTTTGGGTTTATCTTGTTTGGGGCTCTCTGGGCTTCCTATACCTGGATGTCTGTTTCCTTCCTTAGGTTAGGGAAGTTTTCATCTATTATTTCTTGAAATAGATTCTCTGCCCCTTTGTCTCGCTCTTCTCCTTCCGGGACACCTATAACACGGATGTTAGTGCGCTTGATGTTGTCCCAGAGGTCCCTTAGACTGTCCTCACTCTTTTTAATTCTTTTCTTCTCTTTTACCTGCTCACCTTGGGTAATTTCTTCTAGTCTTTCTTCCAGCTCACAGATCCGTTCTTCTGTATCCTCTACTCTGCTTTTGAGTCCCTCTAATGAATTTTTCATTTCCAGTATTGTATTCTTCATTTCTGATTGGTTCTTTTTTATATCTTCCATTTCTTTGTTGACATTCTCACTGAGTTCATCTATTCTTCTCCCCAGATCAGTGAGCATCCTTAACACTCTTAGTTTGAACTCTCTGTCAGGTAGGTTGCTCATTTCTGTTTCACTTAGTTCCTTTTCTGGGGTTTTGTCCTGTTCCCTTACTTGGAATGTATTCTTTTGCCTCCTCATTTTGCCTCTTTCCCTGTGCTTGTATCTATGTATTAGGTAGGTCAGCTACGTCTCCTGCTCTTGGATAGGTGACCTTATGTAAGTGATGCCTTAGGAGGCTTCCAGTGTGCTTCCCTCAGTTCTCAATGTTCCAGGGGTGGCCCCTATGTGGGCTACGTGTATCCTTCTATTGTGGCCTGTTAGCTCTCCCTATAGGCGCCCAGGGAGGCTGAGCTATGCCCCTGGCCAGCTGTTGTAAGGCTCAGCTGTTTGTAGTTGTTGTGGGCCCTTCAGTCTCTTTATCAGGTGTGGGGAGCCCCAGCACAGTTGGCTGCAAGTTCTAATACCACATTTGTGTTGCAGTATTTCTTTTAAGTGAGTAGGCCCCCAGCGTGGCAGGTTGTTAGGCTCAGGGCCTTACAATTGCAGTAAGCCTCTAGCCTTTAGGTGTCTTGTCAGCTCTCTGAGGATTGCAGCTGGGTGGGGCTGGACTCACGCACGGGAGCACCCAATTGTTTCAGGCTTTGGAAGGCAGGGCCAACCCCTTATGTGGGTCTTGGAGAAGCACAAGTCTTCTGTAGCTGACAAGCCCTGCCACCCACAGGTCCACACACACAGTCAACACAGTCCTGCCCCATGTGTGCACCCCGACCTCCTGAAGTGGACCCAGTCTCTCCACGGTGGGAGCTTAGCTAAGCAGAAGAGCAAGGCCAGCCAGGGGGGCCTGAGTCCTTGACTGCAGCTCACTCCAGAGCCTGCAGTGCAGTGCTGTGCCCCGAGGCTAGTGTGGGGAGTGCAGCTTTCCCCATGAGTCCTGTCAGGTGAAGCCTTTGTAATCGCCTATGTTCAGGCCTGAAATATCACATAGTTATTTTGACCAGGAGCCAGATTCCTTTCTCCCACCTCAGAAGTAAAAGAAAAACAAGCAGCCCCGGAAGAGAAGTCAAGATGGCAGCGTAGGCAGACTCTGGACTCACCTCCTCCCGCGGACACAGCCAATTTACAACTACTCGTGGAAAAATTACCCCGAGACAGAACTGAGAACTGGATAAAAGGAACCCCTGCAACAAACGACAATCCTAATTGAGGTGGAAGAGGCAGAAACTTCCTTCCAGATTCCTCAGGAGAGAGTTATGAAAAGAACAGTCTGTGTGCTGGAAGTTCTGACAAAAGGTGAAAAAGTCATACATTGTGAATAGTTATTTCAGAGAGAAGAAAGGATAGGTGATTAGGTCAGATTAGGTCAGATGGGTCAAAGGATAGGTCAGGGAGTCAGATGTGGTTTCCAAACTGCAATTACTATAATCTGAGGATTTGTTATGAAAGCATATTTCTAAGTACTACCTACAGAGATTTAGATTCAGTAGTTTTGGCATAGGTACGTAAATACCCACTTAAAGCAAAGATCTAGGGAATATGCAGCCAATAGTATATGACCACAATTTTTAAAAAACCATCTGTTCTAAGTATGGATGGCTAAAATGGAGTGAAAGTGAATATTCTCAAATGTGAAATCACCACACGTATGAGAGGTATAAATTGACAAACAGAAACCAAAGGAAATGGAAGAAGCTTCTCACCAACAAAGAGGGAAAAGAGAGGAGAGGGACTTTTTCTTTTTGACAGTCATAACCTTATTTATTTACAAGCACAGGATGAGTCCCTAACCTCCCCCAACAGAGAAGAACCCTACCCAGCCCAGTTAAATACTGCAACTGAGAGGTAAGGTTGGAAGGAGGAATGAAGGGAAACACAGGGCTAGGGGAACATACCCCACATTAAATAGTTATATACACATCAGTTCCTGTGGTTCTGTACAGAGCAGCAGCTAACCCCACCCCCACAGGACACAGAATGGGGGGAGAGGAGACTGAGGGTACTGAGGCCAGAGCCAGCCCCTGGTGAAATGCAATAGCAGCAGCAAGGTCCTAAGAGGGCACAAGAGGGAGGGAAACCCCCAGGGCTACCCACTGATGAAGTTAATACTGATGATGTTAATAAGAGTAGGTAACATTTGCTAGCTCTTTCTCTACTTCTAATTTGATCCTAATAACAATGCCAGCAGCATCCTCTGGATGGCTAGTTTTATACCCATTTTACTAATTAGCCATTGAGGCTCAGAGCGTTTTAGCTACTTGTCCAAGATTACCACAGTCAGTAGGTAAAAATCAGGTTAGAGTAAAAACCTTCAACTTTGCCTGATGTGCATCTTAATACTCTGAACCTTGTCTCTGGGTCACCATTTAGTGCATTTAGCTTCCTTCTCTACATCCTTCTGATAGAACAATTCTCATAGAGCAGAAATCCAGAGGTTTAATTTGAATAGTTCTCAATGATTTTGCCTTGCTTTCCTTCTTTCTCTCCTTCTTGTCTTCCTTGGTTTCTCCTATTAGCCTTTCATGCTGGAATACCCCTGTCTTAGTTCTTGTTCAGTCTTCCATCTTTCCCAGTGACATTGACTTTCTCTTCTGACTTCTGCCAGCAAGTTTCAATTGCCCACATTAAACAAGCAAAAAAACACTAAATTAAAATACTAAGATGAATCACTGAATAAAGTTTCACTGTCTCTTGACTTTTTATTTAAAATAGAGATCATCCATTTCTGATGGAAAACAAAACAAAACTGAGGGCTTTGATAGCATATCTTCATTCCTGGTTTTGAAATAACATTCATTCAAATGTATATCTCTTTTGAACTTTTATAGTTCCAGTACTTATTTTGAGAAAAATCACATTTTTTGACTCTCTGAGATGTCACAGAGAATTTACCATCCACCTTTGAACCATAAATACTTTTTATTGTATAGATTTGTGAAGATTTTAACAAGAAAAAGTAGGTCATTTATTTTCAGACTGATAGAGTCAATTCACTACCCAAATAAACACTGATTTTTGCAACCCAGTTATTCTCGGAAAATCAATGTAAAACTAGAATTTGCCAAGGGAAAGAAAATGAGTTGCTGGACGCACACTAAATAAATCTTTATTCTAGCCTAAAGATGTTTGTGTACATGCTCCTAAAGCAGATCCATAGCTGACAAATTAAGTTTCAGATTGCTTTAACTTCAGCAAACAGACATTCAATTCTCTTCCTCAATAGAGAGGAAACGTTTGCAAAATAGTATTTATTTATACACTTTCTCAAACAAAAATAGCGTCACTGGCCCACTACCATTAATATTATTTGTTTTTAGCTATTTTTTGAAGTGTGAGAAGGATTTGTACCAATTCAGACACTGTTTCATTAAATCCCCATTTATCAACAAAGTTGATCATTGTGACGATTAAGAGGTTTGGCATGAAACCAAGTATAACTAACTTGGTTTTTGGGAATTGAACCCTTGAATTTATCTAAGAGCATTAAGAGGCCCTGCTTGATTTTCAGGAGGCAAGGCCTGCTTTTTATTTTTTTCCTGTGTGGTATTCTAGGATACCCTGCGGCTATTAAATTCATGATTCACAAGCTAGAATTTCATTTTATACCTTGGAATTGGGAAAAAGTAATTGAAGTTCAGAATATTTTTAAAATCTTGTTTGGTTTACTTATCTGTCAGAAGTTATAGAAAAGTGGAAAGTAAAATGACTATTATTGACAATAAAAGGAGGAAAGGTGCTTTTAAGAGATTCTGAGATTGAAAATCTACAACAAAATATTGAGATCTTTTATTATTTTGTTGCATTAATCTGCCTACCTCCTCAATTGCAATTACCCTCTGCATCCTTACACCCTTAGCAAAAGGGGCACAAAAGAAATTTTTAAAACACAGGATTAATGAATGCCAATATATTACCATGAAATGCACTGTGAAAGGCAAGCGTTACTAGAAGCATTTACTCATGACTTTAAAAAAACCAAAGTTGTCAGTCACATTAGCAGCAGAAACAAATAAACAAAAACAGCTTCTCCATAATAAGTTCTTGAGTTAGTAAGCTCATGTGATTGCCTCTGCACGCAATCATGATATCTTTCCTACACCTTTCCCACAGTCCACGTGCTGTTTAGATAATACAGACACATAGTATACCAGGAATCAAACTATTTTATCATCTCTCTTTGGGAGTACTTGACAATACATGGTAGACACTGGGAGAGAAGCATACTTCAGATTAGCTTTTGCTTTACATAAAATGAATTCAGTTATTTATATGTGATAACCAAGAAATTTGATGAAATTTAATGTTTCCATGGTTCCTGTTATAGCATCTTTGATGATAAATAATTACTAGGAAATTATCGAAAACAACCACAAATTACTTTTTCTGCATAAGACCAATCTATTATTCTTGGCAACATATAAATATGTTTCCTCATTTAAAAGAGAAATAAATGGATATCATAGCTAATGGTAAAGTTAGTTTATTATGTGATTTGTCTACCTAAATGATTTGTCTATAAAAATGTCTTTGGAAGACAGAAAAAAGAAATCAATACTACTGTTTTTGACCAGGTTATCCCATTTAGATTAAACTCAAAATTAGAAAACTCTGGGATCAGTGTTTTTTGTTTGTTCATTTTTTAATTTATTTTAATAAAGTTAGGTCCTACTATAAGACTTGGCAAATTATAACCTTTGTTTACTTGACTACTGACCTAAAGATGTTAATTGAGCTTTTATAGTTATCAAGAGCCCTATAAGAAAATAGCTTTGAGGAATTCTCATAGGGCTCTTGATAACTATGGAAGCCCTATTACCATATTTTAGCATGTATACAATAATATATATATATAAAAAACATCTATTAACATGTATATATTATTGTCAGTTAGTGCTTCTAAGTAAATAACCAATATATAGTTGATCAAGATAGCAGGCTGAAATGTATTTGGGGTCATTGTCACGAACTTTGTGGAGAAATATCTCCTGACTTAGAACCAGAAAACATACTTCAATTCCAAAGTTGTCAATTGAATTAGTTATGTGGATTTAGATGATTCATTTGAACTTTCTGACCTTCAGTTTACTCATCTGTGCTATATATATTATACCACTATTTTATGGTTCATTTTAAAAAAACATATCAAATTATATAATTAAAAGTATAGTAACTCTAAAGTATTATATCTGTAAGACAGTAATATGATTATCAACATTAGAGAGCCAGCCCTGAAGCCTAGTGTGAAAGTTCAGTGTGCTCTGCTTTGGCGGCCCGGGTTCAGTTCCCGGGTGTGGAACCACACCACTTATCTGTCAGTAGCCATGCTGTGGCGGCAGCTCACATCAAAAAAAAAAAAGAACTAGAACTTACAACTATACACAACTATGTACTGGGGCTTTGGGGAAGGAAAGTAAGAAGGAAAAGGAGGAAGATTGGCAACAGATGTTAGGGTGCATCTTCCCCTACAAAAAAAATAAAAGAATATTAGATAGATAGGTAATAGATATTATTATTTTAAAAATACATATCCTTGTATTTCCCAGCAGGTGAATAGCAGGTTAGCTTAATTTTCGTATTGAGGATAGTGAACAAAATCTTCTTTCACTCTGTTCCGGATTCAGCTGAAGAAAGGGAACAGGTTAGAAGTATCTCTTCTGAGCTGGCTTCCCCTCCATACAATCTTAGATAAGATTGAGGCAGGACAAAGAAAAATAACTTCCAAAGAATATCACATTGGGAACCAAGTATAACTTGTACATACACCAGTTTACATATATGTGGTTATATCTTCAAGATAATTCGTGAAAGTGATATTGCCAGGTCAGCAGTTAATTGCCTCCAAAATTTTGATAAACATTGCTGTATTGTCCTCAACAGGGTTGTATCAATTTATATTCTTTCTAGTCATGTATGACAATGCCTTTTACCAACATCTCTATTAATGTGCTATCAAAATTGAGACTCTCAGTCTAAGTGATAGCTGATATATAAATTTGGTTTTAATTTAAGTTTATCTTATTGTGAGAGAGAATTTTTTATGTATAAAAGCGTTTTGTATTCACTTTTTTTGTGAACCATATGTTTTGCAAATAATTCTCCCCTTACTCCATATACTATTTGCCACTTGTTTTTTGATTCCTTTTTTCAGTATATATAAATAGAATATATATTTTTATACTTAAATTTAGCATTATTTGCTATTATGACTTCTGTGTTTTATGTCATTTTTAGAAAAGTCTTCCCTAATTTTAGGTTATAGAATAATTGTGTCATGATTTCTTGTAGTGCTTTTATGTTTTCATATATTACATTAAATCTGTAAACAAACTGGGATTTATTCTGGCATAAGGGACAAGAAGTAAATCTAAATTTATTTTTCTAGATAGCTAGTCAGTTGTTGCAACGCTATTTATTGAAAAGTCCATTTTCTCTTATTCATTTTAAATGGTAACATTATTATTACACTAAATTCTTACACGTGTTTGTGCCTTTTTGAGACTTTCCATCATGATCCATTAATCTGAATCTTTATTCTTGTTGCTGATATTGCATTGTTTTAATTATTGAAGAATTATACTTTAAATATCCAGTCTGGCTAGTCTATTGTAATTGTGTAAGCTTTATAAATTAAATTACAGATAACTGCTATCTTTATGAAATTTGATCTTCTTTAATGAGGACATGGTATGCCTGTCCATTTGTTAAGTCTTTTATTCATTCAGGGTTTAAAAAAATTATTTTTTATACAGAACTTGTATATTTTCATATTGAGTTAAAATTTGTTAGATGATTTGAATGCATAGATCTTAAGTGCAAGATTTGATGTTTTAATAAATGTTTGCATCTGAATAACTGCCATCCCAACCAAGATAAGTATTTCCATTACCCCAGAAAATTCCCACTGTCCACTTCCAGTCAATTCCCACAATGCGGAGGTAGCTACTATTTAATTTCTATCACTATAGAATAGTTTTACCAGTTCATTTAAGATGTTTTGAGATTCACCCATCTTGCTATGTACATCAGGACTTTTATTGCTTAAAAATAACCTCTTTTATGAATACACCACAATTTTCTATTCATTCTTCACGTTTATGGACATTTTGAATGGTTGGGATCTATAAATATTCTTTTATCAATCTTTTTTATGATTTCTTTTTATATTTCTTTTGGAAATATGTCAGAATGAAATTGATCAATCACAGGGTAGTTGTATGCTAATATAAGAGACTACCAAACAGTTTCTAAGGTGTTTGAAAATTTTTCTAATCCCACCAGCAATATATGAAAATTCCAGTTGCTCTATTCACCTACATTAGGTGTTGCCAGACTTTTAACCCGTTTGTGTACGTGTGTAGTAATATCTCATTGTGGGTTTAATTTGCCATTTTCTCTTGATTAATGATATTGAGCACTTTTTCATGTAATTGTTGGCCACTTGAATCCCTTCTTTTTTGAAGTGTCTCAATTCTTTTTTGCTAGATTGTCTTCTTAAAATATTATTTGTATTGATGTATAGTTTATATAAAATGCACCCATTTTAAAAGGTACAGTTTGAGTTATGAAAAACTTATACATTATTGTAACCACAATGAAAATTAAAACAGGATCTTCCCACCACCTGAAAGCCTGCCTCTTGCCTCTTTGAATCAAGCTCCTATTCTACTAGCCTCAGAAAACCACTGGCATGCTTTCTGTAACTACAGATTACGTTTACCTGTTCTAAAATTTAACATAAATGAAATCATGCTATATGTACTTTATTATGTCTTGCTTCTTTAGCTCAGCATAATATTATTGATATTCATCTTTATTGTGACATATTACCAGTCAGTTCATGTTTATTTTGGATGGTATTTCATTATATATATTTATCACAATAATTTCTATCCATTCACTTGTTGATGGGTTTTGTATTGTTTTTCAGTTTCTGGCTATAATAAGCATAGCTGTTTTGAATATGTTTTGAATATTTTTTTGTACATTTATTTGTATGGACATGTGATTTTCACTACTTTTGTTTATGCTAAGTGTATGTACAGTTTCTAATAACCTGATACACTCTCTTACATTCCCACCAGCTATGTATGAGAGTTCCCAGTTGCTCCAAGTTCTCACAAACACTTGGTATTTTTAGTCTTTTTAATTTTAGCCATCCTAGTGGGTGTGTAGTGGTAGCTCCTGGATGGAATTTATATTTCACTGATGGCTAAAAGGGCTGAGCATCTTTTCATATACTTATTGGTCATTTCAATATCTTATTTTGTGAAGTGTCAATTTAAATCTTTTGCCCTTTTAAATGTTTTTGTCCTATGATTGAGATAAAAGAGTTATTTACTAGATACTCATCCTTTGCCAGATACATGCATTATGAATATTTTTTCCTGTTTGTGGCTTACTTTTTCATTTTCTTAATGGTGTCTTTCAAAGATCAGAAATTTTATATTTTATTGAAATCCATTTTATCATTTGTTTTTTACAGTTTGTGGTTTTTTTGTCCTATCTATTAAGTTTTTGCCTACCCAAAGTTTGTCAAGTTACTCTTTTTATGTTTCTAAAATTTTCACCTTTTACATTTAGGTATATAAACCATTTAGAGCTAATTTTCAAGCATGATTTGAAACAAGGGTTAAGGCTCTTTTTTAAATTCAAATGGATATCTAGTTGGTCCAACACAGCTTGTTTAAAAGGCTATACTTTCCCCATTGAAATACTTTGGGACCTTTGTCAAAAAGCTATTGACCACACACGTGTGTCTGGTATATCCATAACTGTTCCATAGATCTCTTTGTTTATATTCTTCCCTATACCATACTGTCTTGATTCCTATAACTTTATAGTAAGTCTTAAATCAGCTAATGTATACCATTCAACTCTTGTTCTCTTAAAAAATTATTTTGGCTATTCTGGGTCCTTTGCATTTCCATTTAAAATCCAACTTACCAATATGTACAAAGAAAGCCTATTGGAATATTGATTTGAATTTCCTTAAATCTATTGAACAATATAATGAGAATTGGTGACAAACAATTTTGAGTCTTTCAATCTGTGACTAATAGTATCTCTTATTTAATTAGTTCTTCACCAGCTACTCCCAGCAATATTTGCAATTTTGTGTACATCTTTTGCACCTATTTTGTGAAATTTGTTCTAAAATATTTCAAGATATTAATGCTATTGTAAATCCTATTGTGTGGATTATTGTGAAATTATTTTCTCCTTTTTCTTATTAATATACAGAAATATAAATGGCATTTTGTATTTACTTTTTATCTGCAAACTTGCTAAATTCTCTTACTTGTCTTAGTAGGCTTTTTGTAGATTCCTTAGGATTTCCTGTTTTCATGATGGTATCTTTTATAAATAATTTTAGCTTTGCTTTTGTCTTTTCAATGTGTAAGCCTTTAATTTCTTTTTCTGACCTTATTGTGCTGGTTATGCTACATAGAACTGGAGTGAGCAAATGTCTTTGTTCCCATTCCTAGGACAAAAGTGTTTAGGCTTCATTATTAAGTGTGATGTTTGCTATAGGTTTTTTGCAGATCCTCTTTATCATATTGAGAAAATTCTTCTGTACTTCTAGTTTGCTGAGAGCTTTTATTATGAATGGGCATTGAGTTTTGACAGATTTTTTTTTGCAGCTATTGAATTGATCATATGCTTTTTCTTTTTCAGTCTGTTAAGATGGCAAATTTAATTGCTTTTTTTGTGTGTGTGTGAGGAAGATCAGCCCTGAGCTAACATCCATGCCAATCCTCCTCTTTTTGCTGAGGAAGACTGGCCCTGAGCTAACATCCATGCCGATCTTCCTCCACTTTATGTGGGACGCCACCACAGCATGGCCTGACAAATGGTGCGTTGGCACACACCCGGGATCCGAACCCAGGCCACCAGCAGCGGAGCGCACGCACTTAACCGCTACACCATGGGGCCAGCCCTTTAACTGCTTTTTGAATGTTAAAACAGCTTTGGGTTTATGGGACAAAGTCCACTTAGTTATGAGGTTAAAATTTGCTTATATTTTTAAGGATTTTTGTTTTAAGATTTATGAGAAATAGTGGCCTATAGATTTCTTATTGAAAGGTCTTGTTCTGGTATGTTATCAGGATAATGCTGGTCTCACAAAATGCAGTGGGAACTGTTCCTCTTCTTGAAAAAATAATTTGTCAAGGTGGGTATTACTTTTTTTTCCTTAAATATTTAATAGAACTCACCAGTCATGCCTCCTACGATGGAACTTTTTCAGTAGGAAAGTTTTTGATAATGAATTTCATTTCTCTAGTTCTAATCAGATTTTCTGTTTCATTTTGGGTCAGTTTTGGTACACTTTTTTTGGTTGGTTTTTGGGTTTTTTTGGTGAGGAAAATTAGCCCTTAGCTAACATCTGTTGCCAAGCTTCCTCTTTCTGCTGAGGAAGATTGGCCCTGGGTTAACATCCATGCCCATCTTCCTCTACTTTATATGTGGGATGCCTGCCACATCATGGCTTGATAAGTGGTGTGTAGGTCTGCACCTGGGATCCAAACCTTCGAACCCTGGGCCGAGGAAGTGCAGTGTGGGAATTTAACCAATACACCACTGGGCCGGCCCCTTGTACGCTGCTTTTTAAAAGGAATTTTCTATTTCATCAAAAATATAAAATTTGTTGACATAAGGATGTCCAAAATATTCTCTTATAATACATTTAATGTTTGTAAGATATATAGTGGTACTTGTTCCCTCATATATTTCTGATATTGGTTCTCTTTCCTCTTTCTTTTCTCAAATTGCATTTCTAAAGGTTTTATCAATTTTATTAATCTTTCCAAAACCAAATTTAGCTTGTTATATTCTATTAATAGACTGCTGATCTTCTATTTTTATGGCATATTTGTATGTAATTTGTGTTTAATTTGACCTTATTTTTTAGCTTCTTAAAATGGAATTTAGAGCATTGATTTTAAACATATCTTTCAAATATAATTATTTAAAGCCATAAATTTTTCTCATAGCACTGCTTTAGCTGCATCTCGCAAATTTTTGTATATTGTATATGAATACAGCAATCACTTCAAAACGTTTTTCTACTTTTGTATGTGATATTTTACTCATGGAATGTAAAACTGAGCTCATATGGAAACTTCTCTTTCCATGATTCATATACCCAATCACAGAACTTTTGATTAGGTAATGGGAGGAAGAATATTAATTTTTCTTAGCTCTTCTGTCTTAGATTTGTGCTTTGAACTATTAATTTTAGTGTAACATAACAATGATTATAGTGCGGGTTTGCTTTTTAAATAATATTCTTTTAATGAGAAGACTTGAAAGAAAATCCCAAACCAAATAAAACTGATATGAACCAATACTACGCATTCCTACAAATTGCTCCATATATTCACCACAATTTTTCTTGGTGTTTTTCATTTTTACTTGAGTAAGCAAAAGATTTTTTCAAGGATCCATATCTACTGGAATACCAGTGTGATAATTCAAACAAGTTTAAAGCAGGAGTGGAAAAAGTGGATACAAACATTTATATTGAGTAAAAGGAAATTTTTTGATTTATGCAATTACGACCTTTTCTTAAGAATCACTACTTTTCAAAACAGGCAATAGAATACAAAGAAGCCAAATTCAAGTTAATGTTGTAGAAAAAACCTTAGTTGTCATAGCTCTGAAAGAGAGGCAGGAGAAATGGTTAAGAACATCAGCTCCACCCTCAGAGAAATGTCAGGTTTAGTCCTTGCTTGCTGCCCCCTGTTTTGAAATCAGTGGTAAGTTATTTAACTTCTCTAAAACCAATCCCTTTGTCTGTAAAATGAGTATTGAAATGAATAATGTACCAGTACCATTTTTGTAGAGTCAATTGTTAAACAGTCAGGGATTTGGGAGCCAGTTGGTAAGCCATTGGAGGGTTGAAATCAGCCAGGTTGAAGGTGTATCCACCCTGAAATTTGGATAATGCTACAAATAGGGCATTTTTTTTTTTTTGCTTTTTTTTTTTTTCCCTTTCTCAGAGAGCTGGTTTCTGGGCACAGTTGGATGGCATGGGTATAACACATGGCACATGGATATAACACCTGGCACATGGTGCATACACAATCACTATCAGTACTGCTAGATTCTTCTGATGGGCAGTCAGAGGGCTGGCCAAGCAGGAGTGAAGCAGGTACCCTTACGTGATGTGGAGGCAAGCTGATGTATGCATATGAATTTGGCAATATCGACAGCTTCAAAACCTTCATAAATCTTGATCTAGTAGTTCCATGTCTTCGAGTTTGTCCAAAGGAAATATTTGGACAGGATTTCAGAAATTTACAAGGTAATTTATAATAGCCAAATACTGTGCCTTAAAAAAAATCACACACACACACACACACGCCAACAGTAAAATTACAAGCTCCTTGAAAGCAAGGACTATGTCATATCTCCACTCTATGTCTAGCAATTAGAACAGTGAATATTCAATAAATATTTTTTGGATGAAAGAAACAATAAAGGAGAAAACTGTTAATAAATATTACATCTATATTATTATATACCTATTAACAATTATATTTTAAATCATAGCTAATTAGATAAGAAAATATTTGTGATTAAGTATTAATTAAAAAGAAAGATGGGGGGCCAGCCCAGTGGCATAGTGGTTGGGTTTGCATGCTCTGCTTCAGTGGCCCGGGATTCACGGGTTCAGATCCTGGGTGTGGACCTGCACACCTCTCGTTGAGCCATACTGTGGCGGCATCCCACATACAAAACAATAGAGGAAGATTGGCACAGGTGTTGGCTCAACGACAGTCTTCCTCAAGCAAAAAAAAAAGAGGAAGATTGGCAACAGATGTTAGCTCAGGGCCAATCTTCCTCACCAAAAAAAACAAAAAAAAGCAAGATGGATAACTCTGGGGACCCTATAACCTCAAGTTGGGAGAAAAATACAAAATGAATTCAACTAAAAAATTACTCTCTGGCTCTGTTCCTCTTACAAATATGTACACACACACGCCACATACACTGATCAAAGAAAAAAAGAGAGAGAGAGAGACTAAGATGAATTAAGAAGAAATACTATCACAGCTTTAAAAACTACTTTAACTGGGGATAGAATTAAAGCAATTTTTTTTTTCTTCTCTCCATGGTACTACTATATATTTTTTTTCAAATTTTTCCATAATGACTATACGTTTCTTTGATTAGAAAAAGGCAACAATATACATGAAAATTAAATTGAAAGCAATACAGCTAAATAACTCATAAAAAGTATACAATGAAAAGAAAGTATATTAGATGTTTAAATATAAATGTATTACTTACTAAAACAAAAAATAAAATTAATAGATGAGTAGGCAGAAATAGACATAACCAACCAAAAGTAGTCCAAAAACTTTGTTCAGAAAACAAGAAATGTCTGCCTTACTACTTGTCTTGCCTATTGCTCTCTCCCGCCCTCTTTCCTGTCTTCTTGCAAAGCGTAGTATTAAAAAAAAAATCCCATCCAAGACTTTTGAAATGATCTTAGAGGTCGAAATTTTGGACACATAATTTTCACAGCATAATCTTTATCCTCAAAGTAATAAGGAAATACTGCCTGGTCTGCAGCTTCTTAAGAAAATGTACCATTTTTACCACCAATCTTCTCCATTTCATCTAACTCTATTTAAGGATATACTTTTCTAAAATTGTTTTAGGTTAATAATTTGTATTAACACTGATAGTACCAGAAAGAGATAGACCAAATCCATGATAACAGATGATACACAGTCAAGGACATAGTAAAACACTGAATGTTAGCTTGTTATCAACAACTTACAATTCAGACTAATTAGCTGATCAGTATTTGAGAGTCAATTGTAATATGGCTGTCCCCTCCTTAATCTGTTCTAATGCTTTATTCTTGATTATTTTATAGCTGAACACTCCGTTCCTTCCTTCCGCAAACCTATCTTGTCTGTTTTTCCTCTTCCACTTTCCTCAATAACTTCAATCATATTTTGTTCTCAGAGAGCTAGTGCTCTTCACTCTTCCGAGAACCATTTGTCTCTCATCTATTAATGCTCATAAACTCTGAAGAAAGGCATGGGTATAGGTGTCAGCACCGCTGAGAGGTTCTGAAATTGGGCGTGGTCTCTGCATTTACACTTTCCAGTAGGTAAGAGAGGTATGTTTTGTTGACTGTAAGTCATTTGAAAAGATCATTTCCTTTTCCTGTGTGTTTTTTAATATGAAACAATATGAAGATTGGAATTATAAAAGTACATTTTATCAAATGGACTTCAAATGAGATGTAAGGCATGCATTGTTTGATGGGATGATATTGATCATATTGGGATGTAAAAAAGTTCAAGCACGGGCGCAGATAAGATACATTCGTAACTTAGAATAAAGAGAAATAATGTTTGGGAAGCACATAGGATGCATTTTGTAACTTGATGGAACAAAGAGAAATAATGTTTTGGAAGCTCAAATAATGACTTTACATATTGCCACACTTCAGTGCAAAACAATGGATCGTTTAGACAAAATGGTCTTTTGCCTGATTAAATATTATACTAAAATAAATGGTTTGGGTTTACGTAACCCAACATGGATTTTATTCCATACATAATCTTCTACAAAATATTATTCCCTGGTTTAATATTTCTGTCCTAGTTTTCTTCGAAGTAATTTCCAATGCAAAAATGCAGCATCTGGGTAGAGTTAATTGGCTGGCTGGATTAGTGGCTTTCTACTAATTTCATGTTATTGTGCATACAATATTTAAAAGACCAAGCTAAATCTAGCCATAATTAAGTATCTGGAAATTCTACAACACAACAGATTTGACTTATCTAAGTAGAGACGCTCCTTTGTTTTTCCTTCATTTGGCCAATTATTAGCATACTAAAAATGGGACAGTTGGAAGCTTCTGTCAGTTTGAATAAACTGAAATCTTCATATTCCAGGTTACATCTGAACTTAATCTCTTGCAGAGGGGACCATTTTTTATATACCAGCTCCTTTCTTTTCTCTTTTTCTTGCCTTCTGTCCCAACAGGGTACCTAGTAGAGAAATTCTTCCAGGATATACTGATTCTACAGATGAAACTTTGTGGCATTCAAAGCTATAACCCTAACAGTCAGCAGTAGGGAGCATGATGCCTGCATGGGACAGGCAGTGACAGAAAGAAATGGAAGTAATGGAGGCAGTCCTTAGGGAGCCTGTCAGTCTACCTTTAAATGAGACCTTGACCAAGGAAACAGTGGTCTCAGTTCCCTGAAAAGCCCAAGGTAGTCTTCTTCTGAGGTCATAAATGTTGTGATTACTCTCTGGATATCTTTGTACAATATTTTGTCTATCTTTCTTATTGAGGCTCTGAGCCTTTGGGACATATTCAATACAATCTGTTTAAATGAAAAATAAGAGATAATGAGTGAAAATGTTTAAATGGAGCAATGTTAGTAACAATTGTTTGTTTTCCTATGTTTGGCCAAATATAATCCCTGAGAAACAGATTCTTTAGTATTCAAATATGAAAACTAAATAGTATTAACTCAGGTGGGAAGTTTCCATGTCGAATCTCTGGCGATATCTATTATGATATTGCATTAAAAAATGATGAACTGCCAATTAGTTAGGAAAAAGATAGATGTCTTCAAGTATCTCAGCCTAATGAGACTGTCTGTCTTATAAAACTTTAAGTGTCACAAAGAAAGAAAACCTAGTTGACAACCATTTATTTAGGCATAAAAGGGCAGTAAGTAATTGGAGCTGACTGTACTTATACTTTAAGGAATTCTTACACTGACAGAAGAGAATGATTACAACAATTGTAAAGTATTGGAACTGAATTAAGGCCACCATCTACAATGTTCTGACTAAATGGACATGTCTTGGGTCATTACAGTATCTGGAATATATTAGTGGCGGATGAAAAGACAAGGGAGAATTTGTGAAACACAGAGAGAAAGGGGTCAGAGAATGAATGTGTCTAAACTTTTAAGGCAAATCAACTTAAAGATTTATCCAGGGGAAGGTGGGGTGGAGGAAGGAAAACTCATTTGGAAAGTGTGGATTTTCTAAGCCATCCTGGTGTGAAGGATAAGGTTCCATGGTATCCCTGTGGGGCACAGTTAGTATTTATAAAGTAATTTGCACCTTAAAGACCTTTCCTTTTCTCTTCATCACATCTCATTTTTCTCAATTTTGTAATGTAAGCGAGACATCCTATTTGATGGATGGTCACACGATTTTTTCTGTGATGGAGCAGGACCTAAAAACAAGCTCAGTCATCTCTGGGGCCCCAGGCTCTTTTCGCTAAACTACACTAAACAGGATGTTTTCCACATTCTGTCCTCTTTTAGGAGTGGAACTGTTCCCCTGCCCCTCCTTCAATTTGCACTGCAATTTCCTATTCAAGCATCAAAGCATTGAGGACTACTAGCTCATCCCCAGTTGAGAGAGTGCAGAAGAGCTTTTGCTCATCTCCAAACTTAGCGAAAGCACATTCCTCAGCAATCTAGAAACAACTGAGCAGATGCTATTTCTACTGAACAAAATGCAGAGGTGGCTAAAAGGCCAGATAATGTGCTGCTTCCTATGAAGCTGTGGTGGCACATTTGCCTAACCTCTCGAGAAGGAACAACTGTTCATGCAAGTAATTTCCCTCCTTTATTTAGAAATGACTGTGTTCACTATAATTTTTTTTAAAAAGCCTAATATTAAAAATAAAACGATGGTCTTCTTGGAGATGTTTAGGTAAATATTGTTGCAGTTGCTGTAATTATAAATAGAGGAGATCGCTTACAGAACTGATATTCTGATTTATTGAAAAGTATTTATCACATGAATTACCAACTTTCAAAAAACGGACTTTTAAAACTTCCTAAGAAATGCTTATCACTACTTTTTAATGAGCCCAATTGAATCTTTGTTTGGTAAATTCCAAGAAATCTAAGGATGCTGCAGTGTACTGATAACATCCTTATCAATATCACCATTATACAGTGTTAAGATACAACTTCCGGTTCTTTGTATTATTTGTTTATTTAGGTTCTGGATTAACCGTAGTTTTTTTTAATAACACTCTGCATTTTTATTTGTGCATTCATTCAGTTTATATTTACTGCCCTATTTTCAAACTATAGCCTTTTATTACTCTGGAGAAAAAAATTATCCCTTTTAGCTATATTCTCCTAACTGTAGGGTACATTTCAAATGACTCAGGGAATGCTGTCCCTGTGAAGATCACCAGCTCACATAGTTCTCTTAAAATGCTTTCAGTAAGTACAGTTTCCAATTTTTGTCTTTGGAATAATATGGCTCTGAATATTAATAAAGATGTGAGTTCACTGAACTTATACCAAAATCATTAGCATTCATGAGACGGAAATGAAATTAAGATAAAAGAAGACATCATCATAAAAGTGGATGCTCTATCTTCTGATGTTTTCAGCAAAAAAAAAAAAAAAACAGCTTTCACTTTTATTTTTCAAGTATTCGATAGTTAGCATCAATTTAAAGTAACCTTGCCTTAGATCTCGGTTTAAATATTCACTTAATTTTTCTAACTGATAAAAAATAAAGTCTCTAAACAAATTATTTGTAAGTTGTACTTGATCCTATAAACTGTATGAGCACTAGGTCCATAGTTTTGTTTACTTCCCTCTCCCTGATATTAGCCCAGGTCCTGGTGAAGATACATACTTAATATATTTCTTGGTTTAATGATTAACGACATCTGATATCCAGAACAATAAAGTGATTAACCATAAAAAGGATCAAGTTACATATCTGGGGGATTTTATATAATTCTTGTGAAAAGTTGCAAATAAATCCATTTAAAATTAAATCCATATGTCTTTTCTCTTTTCAAATAAGCTTATAGGGAGTTTTCAGAAAGACAGAACAAGAATGGAAATAAGAAGAGAAAAACAGTTGAGAGTGCATACGAGAACATATGAACCAACAGTAAAGGTCACCACAATTGCTGTGATTAAGTATAAAAGCTGGCGCTAAGATTTTTGGCAGCCAGAGCAAGAGGTTAAGTGCTTTGCTCTGATTATCAAAAGGGATAAATGTCAGTTCTCAGAGGAAAGCAAGATGTTCCAGGACTGTATCTGTTAATAATAGTGGCTGGCTATTAGTTACAGACACAGTAGGATGGCAACTTAACACATCAGGGTTTATTCTCTGTATAATGAAATATTTGAGGACAGGCAGTTATGGTACTGGTTCATCAGATGAGGAGTGTCAGGGCTGAGCTCTCTGCAATTCTCCTGATGTTTTCTCGTGTTCTTAAATAGACTGCTGAGCTTCAGCCACCTAACACCCAGGGACATCATGTTTGAGACCCCAGTAGTTGAGAGTGTTTGGTATTATGTAGCAAAGTCCCACATGTATAAACTAGACTCTAAGCCTAGTCAGACTGGGTCACTAGCTGTAAAACACAGAACTCATACAGAAGGGACAAAACCAAGATTCTCTCGTGAGATCTGGTATAAGAAATGGTGACTTACATACAATAATAAAGAAGACAACGCTACATGATACGAGTCTTTGTTGTTAGTGCCCTTGAGTCAATTCTGATTCCTAGCCACTGGCTTTTTTTGTGCCATTCTCTCATCTTCTGGCACTATACCAGACAATGCTCTGCTGCTAATCACAGGATTTTCATGGCCAATTTTTTTGGAAGTGTGTGCCACGTCCTTCTTCCTAGTCTGTCTTAGTCTGGAAGCTCTGCTGAAACCTGTCCGCCACGAGTGATCCTCCTGGTATTTGAAATACCAGTGGCATAGCTTTTAGCAACACAGCAGCACACAGCCACCACAGCATGACAACCAACAGATGAGCGGTGTGGCTCCTTGACCAGGAAAGGAACCCAGGCCATGGCAGTGAGAACATCGAATCTTCTCCATGAGACCACCAGGGCTGGTTGACATGAATCTACCCAGGCTGAAAATACAGAGCCAATTTAAAGTCTATACTTCCCTTAACATTTCCCAGACTAGCCACAAAGTTTTGCCCAGAATGTGATGTGGAGTTGAGTGTACAAGTGGATCTAAATTGTGGGAAGTGAAATACTGCTGTGGGAGGAACTAGGTGGGAATCAATATTAATTTATAGATGAATATCAGAGGCTTTGGTGCCAAATCTACCATTGATAAAGCAGTAGAAAATGAAGGAAACACTTTTTGTGCAGAGGGAGCAGAATTTACAGAATATATATTCAGTAAACATAGTAAATCTAGTGGCCTGTCAAACATAACTCTTATACGTATTTTTTCTAATACAATATTTAAATGTTGTGGTGCATTTTCATGAGGATTCCATGCTTCTTAACTCAATACAGTAATTACACATAACAGTACTTGGAAAGTGTTAAACAAGTCGACCCATTCAATCTAATTCTATTTACAAGAGCATTTGAGGATTGTTTTATTTGGCAATATCCAAACAAGAAGAACGGCAACTAAATTTATGCCTTTGAATTTTGTATTCTACTTGGGTATCTCAATCTTGAAAAGTGAAGTCACTAAACACATATACAAATCAATTCTTGAAGTATTGATACAGGCCATGGTTTATCTATATTCTTGAAATTTCATCTGATTCCTCCTTGGTTTAAAAATCCCCCAAATTATAAAGCTATTATTGTTTTGAAGCCACCAACGTCATGTTGGGGATCAGAATTGGCTGCCTCAAAATATCTCTCTTTACCTTGATTATTTTCTCTGAAGGACATTTGACCTTCCCCCAAACTGCCTAAAAGCAATAGACTGGGAGAGTCCTTGCTAAGCCCATTCTTATCAAAGTTCTGTTTAAGGGAAATCTCCATTTGTAAAGGTATCTCCCTCTCTGTATCAGGAAGAAGGGGGAATGACCTCATCTCTAGAAACTCTTATCAGTGCAAAAGGCAAGCACTTAAATCTGCATACTCTTAATTACTGTGCTTTCTGGTAATCTCCCATAGCTGACTCCCTCGCTCCCAACAGCCTCCTTTGTCTACCGGAATATGCTATTTAAGGTGAAAACCTTCGCCATTTGTTGAGAAACTCAGTTTCCCTGGTTTCTCCCATGTGTACATTTTATAAAGCTCTGTTCAATTTTCTCCTGCTATTTGGTCTCATGTCAACTTAACTTGTAGCCTAGCCAGAAAGGACCCAGAGTGGGTAGAGGATAGTCTTCCTCCCCTTCAGTTGAAACTTCATATATCCTAGAATTGAAAAAAAAAAAAAAAGCTTCATTATTATAAAAGGCTTTCCCACAATTTATATCTTTGTGCATTTGGATGAAATGTTAATGATAGTGAACAGCTGTGCTTTCCGTCTGAAAGGAGCATCAGTGTATGCTGGCATTGTAAGAGTGAAAAACACAATTAAGCTGGTTGGAATTACAACAGAGATGTAATTGAAGAAAAACATTTTAAAACAGACTTTTTGTTGTTGTTGTTGCTGTTGTAGTGACTTGGAAAGTATCCCTGAAGAAGTATCTTAGCTGTATATACCAAAATTTAGACAAACATTTTCTGCAATGCCTGTCTGTACGATACTCATATCTTGTTTTGAGATGTGAGAATAAGTTAAAAAAATAAGTACACACTTTAATAAACAATGATTTTTCCACTCCTCACCAGAAATTTCCCTAGAGATACCGCAGGATTGCTTCAGCTGCAGCTACGCCACTGGGAATACCTCCCGCTGTGCTCAAAGAATCAGGGAAATAAACTGAAAAGAGGGAGAAAACTGGCTGCCTTAAGGGTAGACTTAACAGGGATGAAGCATGAGTTTTTCAAAGTTATTTTTATACCTATCCACATTGTCATGGCTTACCACTGAACACGACAAATTAAGCAATGCAGACAGACATAGGTATACGATTGAGTAAATATATATCAAGGTGAGGCAGAGGGCTGGTATTTTTTAATTCTTTAATTAATGTTAGATATAAGAAAGGTCTCTATAGAATAAGTTATTTACAGAATGAAAATAAACATCAGTTAGGGTTTCTTTTAATAGTTTACATGAATATGAAAAGTTCATCCTCAAGTGTCTGCCTATAGTGTTTGAATCAAAGAAGTCTAAACGCTGTAAAAGAACAATGCCCTGCATTTCCATGCCTTAACACAATAGAAATTAATTTCTCACTCATGTGACAGCCCTCTGGGATGTGTAAGGCCTGCCTTTCACCTGATGATTCAGAAAGATAGCTTCTTTCTCTCTTGTGATTTTGCCATCTCCTAGGACATTGGACTCCTTTGCTCTCAGCAGGCAAATAGAAAAGAGAGGATGGTTAAGGCAGATGCTCTTCTTAACCATGTCAGCCTAGAGGTGCAACATATAATTTCCATACACATATAATTTCACATACACTGGCCACAATTAGTTATGTGGCCACTATGTAATTTCCCATAAAAAGGAGTTGGGAAATATAGACTGGCTGAGCAGCCACAAGTCTACACTGCAGAAGAAGAGTGGGGATTTTTAGTAGACAGCTAACGGACTCTAAAAACTCAGAATTATTTGTTTTGGGTTGACATTTTAAAATCTTGAAGGAAGATCAGAGTGTATGAGAATGAGGTCTCTGTCTCAGGATTCTACAATTTTTAAAACATATTGACAGCTCAAATCTTTTCTCTGAGATCAAGAAGTCAACAGCAAAACATTACAGTTTGATATGCATACTCATGTGCCCAGACACCTAAGTTACCTGTTGAGGCATTGTTAAACACACACTCCACACAGAAAGCATGAACTTATTTTACATTAGCTATATATAACACCACATGCTGAGTCAGGAAAGATTCATAGAAGGTTCATACAGAATTCCATAACTAGCAATCTTGCCTCTTTCATTTCTTCAAAGTGCTGCGTGAAACTCTTAATCTATATGTAAATAAACAATGCATGACCGTGCCTGCAACATTACTGAGATCCTTTCATTCCACATTATGTAAATTGAGTCATCCACAGTGGATCGGGTATTCAGGGTCATTTCATATGGCGTGTTTTCAGTGTTCCAACTGGGCTTATGCTTTTCAATTTTCTGACTTAAAATACATAGAATATTAGACCAGGAGGGTTTTTTGAGAGGAGGTAGCCCATCCTGACTTTCTCTACAAATGAACCGAGGACCAGAAGTCTATACTTGCTAGACGTTAAATAGCTAAGTAGTGCAGGGCTCACACTGATGTACACAGAATCATGCCTTTTCCTCTGGGCTGCTTTCTGGTTGTTTTTTCTTCTTACTGATGAAAATATATGAATGCTGACTTTGTTTTATTTAATTAGCTATCAGCTTAAAGAATAAATCTAGACATTGGTATGGTTTTTTTTCATCATAAGCACATTCTTTTGAACTGTGATCCGTAAACGAATATCAAGATGAAAATTGAAATCAAGATGCAACCGATTTTTTTCAAGGAGCTGTTGACAGGATTTTGAACTACCAGGGAAGAAATAATTATGACTATTCTTGCAGCATGAAACAGCTACAAGTAAATGTTACTTATTCCTGAAATATTTAGTATACTTTCAGAAAGTCAAAACCATGTTTAAACAAGGGTGGCAAAGAGCTGATCTCCAAAACTGAAAACAACGAAATAAAATTAGGAGAATCTTTGGGTGAATACTTTTTTTATTGTGTCTAGAACGTGACACATAGCAGATAACAGCAGGAAATTTATATTCACCTAGTTTATTCATTCATATATTCATTGAATAGTCATTCCTAGAAGGACATAAATGCATATATGAACACAAAATGACATATAAGTCCCATCATGGACTATTTTTTTGTTATTTTAATTTGTGGATTTACAATTAAACCTCAAAAGAGCTAAGATATTCGCATGAAAGTGACGTGAGAATCTTAGAAGAAAAGGAGATTTTGAAATTAGTAGCTTACTATTTCTGCTCTAGGAGAGATGAGAAGTATAAGAATTGTATAATTTCATATCCTTAACATTTAGTTATATGAATAAAAGATCTAACCAACTTATTTCAATAGAGCATTAGTTTCTTTAAACTAAATAGATTATCTTTTAAAATTCAGGCAGAAATAATAAAGCGGGACAGGAGTTATAAAATGCAAACCTCTACTAAAAATATTTTTAAAAACCCGGGCCGACCCTGTGGCTTAGTGGTTAAGGGCACAGGCTCTGCTACTGGCGGCCCGGGTTCGGATCCCCGGCGTGCACTGACGCACCGCTTCTCTGGCCATGCTGAGGCCGAGTCCCACATACAGCAACTAGAAGTATGTGCAACTATGACATACAACTATCTACTGGGGCTTTGGGGAAAAAAAGGAGGAGGATTGGCAATAGATGTTAGCCCAGAGCTGATCTTCCTCAGCAAAAAAATAAAAAGAGGAGGATTAGCATGGATGTTAGCTCAGGGCTGATCTTCCTCACAAAAAAAAACAAAAAAAACCCCTATTGATTGTATTAAAAGAATTATACTCTGATTTGGTTAGGAGGGAAATTCCACCCTGGATCTATCACACTAGTGGGCCAGACGTACTTTTGTAGCTGCTCTTCATCTTTCTACCTTTTACAAATATTAGGAAAGATATACAGATAGGAAGTTCTCAAGTGGGATTAAACAAATTGTTTTATTATAGAAGACATGTTTTATTCAAAAATAATATACTCTAGCAAGAGACTTTCCATATTTCTGTGTTTTATAAATACTTTCTAAGCTACTTATATATTTACATTTTCTGGATAATTGTAAATGAGAACAGAAAATTTTGCTATTTGATAATGATAAGAAGTCCTTGATATACATGGGCATACATGTGATTGTTGTCACAAATCAGAGCACTTCTAAGTCTGAGTTTATGAGAAACATAAATACCTCATTTTCCAAGTACCAGTTTCTTCCTATTTGTGATTTTTGGTGATGTGTTGCAGTCAGTAATGCCTTTTGCTTTGTGTGCTCTTTACTAGGCAGAATTACCCATCTGTAACAGAAACCCAATAATTCTGATTAGACTATGAATTCTTGCACTGAAATTCAGCTCGTTTGGACAGATTGTAGAGAGGGAGGAGACTTTAAAATTGAGAAATGTCCGTGGTGTTATAATAAGGATGTGTTAAGAGAGTCTCATATTTATGCAATGGAGGTACTTAAACACCACAAGATATTTGTAAACAACAAAATCTTCAATGGATGTCAATGTCCTTGACAACTAATTTTGTCAAAAAAAGAAAACAAAGTGCTATAGAACGTAATTATTTTTTAAGGGTTAGCTCTGTGAAAGAAACTAATTTAAAATTACAAGAACACTGTGAGACTGTATGCCTATATTATTTTTTCTAGTATCAAGGGAAACTTGGAATGTGTTTTATTGATTTACAAGTTCTTAAAACTGAATTTCTGAGAAACGTGTCCTCATTTAGTCTTCTAGGTCAAGTTATAAGGTCTCTCATTGAACAGGTTCCCCAAGTTTGCAGAAGTGGGCACCACTGGGGGCTGAAATAATTCCAATTAAATAATTAATTTGAAACTATTTATACTGAACTGTTTGGGTGAAAGTGCATGATGTGAATATACTCGTGAATATACTTGTGATTTTTCAATCTACCACTAATGGACTGTAACACAAAAGGAATTAATCTCTGCCACACTGAAGAAACCACTGCGACTAAAAATGAAAGCTCTAATCTTTGAAGTGAGTGCGCTGCCAATCAGCAATCTTCTTGTGAAATGGACCCATTTTATTTCACTTAGTTGCTTTTTGAATCCTGAGTCTATCATACCTTTATCTTCCTACTAGAATAGTGCCATGATAGAAACAAATTTTGTTGTTTGGCACTACTAAAATTTGAATGGAAGCCTAGCATAGCCTCTGAGATCATAGAATTCACCTTATTTTTGTACTGACTCTTGGAACGCTACCAGATTCTGTTTACTATGTACTATTTCTGTGTCTTTCTACTTCTGTGCTTCTTTATTATCTATGAAAATCTCCATGTATTTCATACTCAGAGGATACACTTTATTTGAGCTTACCTCGGACTTTGATCCAATTACCCAGGGCCAGGATAGCAGGAGCACATGGGGCAAAGTATGGCCACTTAATGGGGCAAGAATCTTGACAGAACCTCAGAGTATGTTGGGCTCTTCTCCAATACAATTTTGGGACCATAAGTTATAAACTTTGAAGATTATTTTTTACCTAACTTGTTCCTTTTCAGCCATTTTATGACAATCAGGCACAGCTATTTACAATATCCTATTATGTATTATGTCATTCTGAAGAGGAACAAAGAACAGTGTCTTAAAGATTACCAAGTCTTTATTTTATTGTCAAGAACACGAAAGCTCAGAGCTATAGAAGGCTTGTCCTATACTACACTGTGAGATACTATGTAGAGCTGGAGTTATATATCTTTGATCTTATATATCTTCTTACTCCTGTCTAGTGAGGGGGTCAGAATTTGCTGAAGTACAAAAGACTCAGGAAGAAACTCCGAACTTCCCCCCAACTGCCTAAAAGAATTTAAGATAGAAGGTCTGTTCCAGGAAGGAGCTAATACCATAGAAATCTATGGTATAAAATAAACTGGGTGTGGTAGACAGAGAGGAACCCAGCAAGGCCCATTTAATCAAAGTCCTCCACGAGTCCCATTGTCTTTGCAAGGTATGACAAACATTTGTTGACCAAACATTTGCTTTTCCATCTCCATGTGAATTGTTTCCCTGCCCTTTGAAGTTGCAAACCACTAACCCCAACATCCTCCTTTGTCTTTAGCTGAAGGTAACATTTAAGGTGGTGGCTTTGGCCATTTTAGTGAGTTACTCAGTTTTCCTGGGTTTCTCTCATGTACACGTTATTGAATTTGTTTGATTTTCTCTTGTTATTCAGTCTCGTGTCAATTTAATTCTTGTTTTTAAATTTTTTTTTTTGTTTATTGCAGTAACATTGGTTTATAACATTGTAGAAATTTCAGGTGTACATCATTATATTTCTATTTCTGCATGGATTACATCATGTTCACCACCCAAATACTAATAACAATACATCACCACACACATGTGCCTAATGATCCCTTTTGCCCTCCTCCCTCCCCCCTTCCCCTCTGGTAACCACCAATCCAATCTCTGTCTCTACGTGTTTGTTTGTTGTTGTTATTACCTACTACTTAATGAATGAGATCATATGGTATCTGACCTTCTCCCTCTGACTTATTTCACTTTGCATAATACCCTCAATGTCCATCCATGTTGTCACAAATGGCTGGATTTCATCGTTTCTTATGGTTGAAGTAGTATTCCATTGTGTATATATACCACATCTTCTTTATCCATTCGTCCCTTGATGGGCACTTAGGTTGCTTCTAAGTCTTGGCTATTGTGACTAACGCTGCAATGAACACAGGGGTGCATATATCTTTATGCATTGGTGTTTTCAAGTTCTTTGACTAAATACCCAGCAGTGGGATAGCTGGATCATATGGTAGTTCTATCTTTAATTTTTTGAAGAATCTCCATACTGTTTTCCATAGTGGCTGCACCAGTTTGCACTCCCACCAGCAGTGTATGAGAGTTCCCTTCTCTCCACATCCTCTCCAACACCTGTTGCTTCCTGTCTTGTTAATCATAGACATTCTGATGGGCATGAGGTGATATCTCATTGTAGTTTTGATTTGCATTTCCCTGATAGTTAATGATGTTGAAGATCTTTTCATGTGCCTGTTGGCCATCTGTATATCTTCTTTGGAGAAATGTCTGTTCAGGTGTTTTGCCCATTTTTTTAATTGGGTTGTTAGTTTTTTTGTTGTTGAGATGCATGAGTTCTTTGTATATTTTGGAGATTAAGCCCTTATCAGATGTATGGTTTGCAAATATCTTCTCCCAATTGTTAGGTTGTCTTTTCGTTTTGTTGATGGTTTCCTTTGCTGTGCAGAAGCTTTTTAGTTTGATGTAGTCCCATTTGTTTATTTTTTCTATTGTTTCTCTTGCTTGGTCAATTTAATTCTTAGATCAGCCAGAAGAACCTAGAGCATAGAGGAATAGTCTTCCTCCCCTACACTAGCAACCTATCTAATAACCTATTGCAATGGACTTTTGAAATTCTAGATTTAAGGGTCTAATCCTTTATCCTCATAAATCTCGAATTAACAAGTTTTATGGAAATCAGTTGTCCTGGGGTTCAAACATATATTTTTAAAATCTTCCTAAAAAAATAACTAAAATATCCTTTTGAGAGGTAAGTTTAATTCACTTACAGCCTCCTTTCCTCAACCTTACTCCATGATGAAGTCAAAGTTATATGTTTAAAGCAAATCTGATTATGTCACCCCACTCCTTAAAGACTCCCAATGATCCTATTCTCCTCTGAGAAAGTTCAAATTTCTTTGCGTGGCAGTTCAGGTCTTTTCTGAACTTACCGCATTTACCTATTTAGTTGAATTTCATGTTGGTCAAAAAAACACACTCTGCTCTCCAAAGATGCTGAAACTGTTTGTACTCTTCCAAGGCCTTCATCCCTGTGCTTTCTCTTCTGACTCCCTCCTCTAACTAATTGTTCCTGTGAAGAGTGCTCTAATTACTTTTTTACATCTATTTAGATGACATGCAAACTGGACTGTGTGCCTCAGAAAAGCAGGGCAGTCAGAACCAGTTCATTAACAGTTTGCAAATAAGAAAGTAAAAAAATTTCCCTGAAGCCAGGTTAACTGGAGAGAGGGCAGCAGTGAAGAGGTGGGGTGGGTAGTCACGATCACCTGAGAATCTGTGTATAGCAAAGCTCTGAAGCTTTGTAAAATGTGAGAATATCTAGGTAAAAAAAAAAAAAAAAGTAAAAGCACATTTTATTTATTTATTTATTTATTTTTTTGTGAGGAGGACTAGCCCTGAGCTAACATCAGATGCCAATCCTCCCCTTTTTTCTTGAGGAAGGCTGGCCCTGGACTAACATCCATGCCCATCTTCCTCTACTTTGTATGGGACACCGCCACAGCGTGGCTTAACAAGTGGTGCGTCCGTGCGCGCCCGGGATCCAAACCTGCGAACCCCGGCCACCGCAGCGGAGCACGCGCGCTTACCCGCTGCACCACTGGGCTGGCCCCCCAAAAGCACATTTTACTAGTGAACTGAAGAGTTTAAATATAGAAACAACTTTTAAGGTTAGGAATAATACTGATAAATCAATAAAAAGACCCAGATTTCCTTGTACTTAATTATAATTATTTTAAAATAATTAGAGTTTGTGAAGTGAAATTTATTGGTAAAAAATACCAGATTTTGAGTACCCAAACCATGTATGAAAGTGATTGAATTAGCAACACTCTTGAAATTAATCTCTTTAAAATCTTGCTTTATGTGTCTGTAAAATATCTCTAATTTTCTTCCTGTCTTCCACTTGATACATTTTCCACAAAATTAATTTGCATGATGGCTTGACTTTTATTTGGCTTGTATGCACTTCACTATGTTGGCTAAATATATGTTTCGAAACCAACTCAGATATAGTAATAGTACTTCCATTACAGAAGCATAACATTATCAATACCCTGTTTTGAATCTAGATTGTTGGTAATTTATAAGACCTATTCAACCAATATGGCCAAAACTGTTAAGGAGACTAGATTGCAGCAAACAGGTACCAGGCCTGTTGAGGCCAAAGGAAAAAAATTCAATTACAAAATGCATATGAGTTTAAGTAACGGCATAGTCAGGAGAGATGAAAGCAACACATTAAATCAGAAGTCAATAATAATTATGTTTAAAAATGCTCTGCAAGCAGTCTAGGAAAGTAAAATGCACTGGCATTTAAAAAATTTCAATAAGTTATGCATTCTTTACTGAGATATTACTTTCAAATTTATGGGTTTGCTGCAAGCTTTATACTGATTCAGTATTTTCCCCAACAGCTGGACTTTGATTAAATAATATAGTTACACTTGAATTTGTTCTGTTTTAGCTTTCTTGAATGTCTTGAGGAAATGCAATTATTAAAATGACACTGAGCAGTAGCTTTTCATCATTAAAAATATTTTGTTTTTTGAGGAGAGGAGGATGTCTTTGCCTAAATGCCAACAGCCCTTAATGGGATTGCAACTTTTTAAAAAGTTTGTTTTTACTTTTAAAAAAGTCTATTTTTACTTTTTTTTCTGGAAAAGAACATTGAATGTCTATATTAAAAGCTTTTTCATGAATAACGCATGGTATAAGGTTGGCAGATAGGTTCTTTAATAAAGTATTTGTACTTATTGAAGTTAAATGTTAACAGTTTTTGATTTTCAAGTAACTTTTATTACTTTTAAAATAGTACTTTATACTAAAGTATATTATTAAAATATACTTTATTACTTTACATATATACATTTACATATATATATAGACAGATATATGTATGTGTGTATAGATATAGACATATATGTATATACATATACATGTATTAAAAGTGACATATATGTGTATATACCCATTCCATTCTGAGAAAGGAATTAGGAGCACTGATTGGCTCCTGCCTTAGCAAGTTTGTGGTTGGTGGAGAAGCTTCATAGAGCTCATAGCTCAAGTCCACCAGTTGCTACACAATGGTGTCAGGACCTTTTGATACTGGAGCTACTTACAGACAGCGTCAGTTTTGTCCACTTACTTTATAAATTACACATTACATGATCATTCTGGTCTATCTTGTCAACAGTGCGAAAAGAGTGGGAAAAGATGGTGGGAGTGGGTGGATTCAGAGAGCATTTCAGTGTGTGAGGACAGCATTTACAATGGTCCAGCAGCAATAGGTCTCATGGTATAGTCGATGAAATGAGAAATGACCAATGTGTGAAGCTCAGAGTCACATGATAGTAGTACAGGATGAAGATGGTGAGGGAGGCAGGAGAAATCCCTTGTGAGACATTGTAGGTCATATAAGTAATTGTGTTATAATCATAAGAGCAAAGGGGAAGAGACGGTAAGAACAAATTTGCATTTTATAAAAGACTCTCTGGGTACAGTATGGAGAAGTGTTTAAAGGGGAGCAAAACTGTGTGCAGACACCAGTTGGATGGTTATTACCCAGGACTATCTAATGTTTGCTGAAAGTGAAATCACCAATCGATTACATTTAAATATCAATTAAATACTCTACACCTCAGAAAAAAGATTGCTATGTTTTCCTTCTTATATTGAGATATAGATCTTAAAGATACACTTAGAATGGACAAGACATTCTCACTGAACATGAGCTGTGATTTACTTCATAGATTACAAACGGTATGAAAATATTAACTATTTTTTTTTCTGAACAAAATACAACATGCTGATAGCTGTATTAGGGGTTATCCAAACTGCCAAAGATAGAGTTATCACAAAGGAAATTAGGAGTAAGATTTTTAAAACTTTGGCTTTTGATATCAAAACTGAAGTCAAAATTAAAGATTAAAAAATTTGGAAAAATATGTGAGGATGGGGATTATTACGAGGACAGATGGAGGAGACTTGAAGAGGATGAGATGATGTTGCGGCTCATAAGTAATCCCAGTGTCTGCTAGAGCCATGTTAACATGAGCAAAATCAGTGGTGAGAGACTCAAGGTGAGCAGTACCATCTACCACCAGCACAAGGCAAGCACATGGGCACTATATCAGTGTCCAAACTGCTTCAGTACCTGAGTTAATCTGACATTGACAGTGCCAGTGAACTCTGTTAATTATCCTGCTTGTTGGTATCTCATGAGGAACTCTCATCAAAAATAAGTAGTATACCACCCCTTAATGTCCAGGAAGGATGCCTCTCTGTAACTCTGTAACTGTGTTCAGCCCCTCACCCCCAACATAAGAACAAGGGTGAAAATAACTCCAGTAGCCTCTGACACTTTTAAGATCTCTTAAAATGGGTGGGTGGGCATCTATGTGGTTTGCGGTGTAGACAGAGATGAATTCCAGTTGTGCTACTGTTGAACTCAAATGAACCTGCAGAGACATCTCCACAAGCCTTGGTATACATGTATATTTGCATATTATTTAGCATAGGACATAGCCTCTAGAGACTTAAAAAAATAATGAAGGCAATTTCTCAAGAAACTCAATTTATAAATAGGGGAAAGCTTTGGTATGGAAGGAAATTAACTCAGTAAATATTAATGAAACAATTATAGACTTATACATATATGTATACGATATAATAAGTTAAAAGAAGAAAATGTACAGGGCCTAATCTGGATTAAAGAGTCAGGGAAGGCCCTGGATTAAAGTTGAACTAAAATATAAACTTTTGACATTTGTTGAATTCAAGGGTTTCTCTCAGTCTTATTCTTCTGACACTAAGAAAATATTCATTGTGGAGGCTTTCCCAAACCTACAGGCTGTTTCTGTAGTATGGATAGTCCATTTGTTGGTTTGCTAATATTTTGTAGAGAATTTTTGCATTTATGTTTATCAGGGATATTGGCCTGTAACTTTCTTTTCTTGTGGTGTCCTTGTCTGGTTTTGGTATCAGGGTAATTCTGGCCTAGTAAAATGACTTTGGAAGTGTTCCCTGCTCTCCAATTTTTTGGAACAGTTTGAAAAGGATTGGTATTAACTCTTCTTTAAATGTTTGGTAGAATTCACCAGTGTAGCATCTGGTCCTGGACTTTTGTTTGTTGGGAGGTTTTTGATTACTAATTCAACCTCCCTACTAGTAATTGTTCTGTTCAGATTTCCTATTTCTTCATGATTCAGTCTTGGTAGTTTGTATTTCTAGGAATTTATCCATTTCTTCTAGGTCATCCAATTCATTGGTGTATAATTGTTCATAGCACTCTCTTATGATTCTTTGCATTTGTGTGGTATCAATTGTAACGTTTCCTCTTTCATTTAGGATTTTATTTATTTCAGTCCTCTCTCCCTTTTTCTGGATAGTCTAGCTAAATGTTTATCTATTTTGTTTATCTTTCCAAAAAACCAGCTCTTAGTTTCATTGATCAGTTCTACTGTGTTTTAGTCTCTATTTCATTTCTGCTAAGATCTTTGTTATTTCCTTCCTTCTACTAACTTTGGGCTTAGTTTGTTCTTCTTTTTGTAGTTCCTTGAGGTATAAAGTTTGGTTGTATTTGAGGTCTTTCTTTTTTTCTTAATGTAAGTGTTGATCTCTAGAAACTTCCCTCTTAGAATATCTTTTGTTGCATCTCATAAGTTTTGGTATGTTGTGTTTCCATTTTCATTTATATCACGATAATTTTTATTTCTCTTTTGATTTCTTCTTTTACCTATTGGTTTTTCAGGAGCATGCTGTTTAATCTTAACTTCAGAGGTTTCTAATAGGCTCAACTCAAATCTCTATTTTCCAAAATATTATTTTTGTTTCTCACCTACTCTTTGAGATAACATATATTTCATCATTTGGATCTCAGCTTAATTTTCTAAAAAATTCTTCCCTATCTGCTACCACCTTCCCACCCTAATGGCTCACATCACACTTATATGTAGTGACAGAACACTAGTGTACTCTTTTATAGAAGGCAATCATTCTCAAATTTAGTTTTTAAAAATATATCTGCATTTATTTTAGCATACAGTTGCCTCACATCCTTTTTGGGATATAATTGATATTCAATAAATATTAACTTATTTACTGATAATATATTAAGGGACATTGTAGGCTAAAGTGATTCTAAAAAAATCATATGAGGGAGCTTTGTCATATGGAGCATGTTTAAAGCCCTCAGAGAGTTTGATTAGACTTGTATATTGTACAAAAAGAAAGTCTACTTTTGCATATAGATATATTTATATTTATGTAGGGTATATGCAAAGTTCACAAGATTTAGTTATTTATAAAGTATAATTTCTAAGATGTGGGTGATGCTGATAAATCTAAATATTATGATTTAGATTAATCTATCTTAGAATTATATATAAAAATTTTCCTTTTAGAAAAAATTAATGATACATTTTGTTTGCATTAATAAGCCTCATTGATATGGGCATTCTGCAAATCAATTTAACAATTAACATTAAGTCAGATCTTTTTAGGCATCTCTTCTAAAGAAATACACCAAGAGAGACATTTAAGTATACAGATATCCACGTGGCATCTATTTAATAAAAAAAAAAACCTGGAACTAAAATGTCCAAAACTAAGAGAGAGGTAAATGATAAAAAGAGACTAATAGATAACACCTAAATCTGTATACAGTAATAATAGCCAGTCACTTTAAATAGAACTTTTAACAGAAGATATTATTACAAAATAATTTTTAGATAAAATATATGATTGTATTTAAATAGATTAATATTGGTATTAAATTGAGATGAAAGGCATTTCCTCCCTAGCTGTGAGAACATCATTTCAGAAACATGATCAACTATTGAATTTCTAGAAGTATGTAACCAGTTAGTGAGGTGTCTTGAAGTTATGTGAAGAATACGTGAGATAGTTAGAGAAGTTAAGACTGGGGAATGTTAGGAAAGTGGGTGGCTGAATTTACAGACTCTACGTCGTTAAGACATTAAATCCTCTCTTGTGGGTATTTGCAAAGCTTAGAGAGTGCCCTCCTTTCACTCTTTTTCACCTACAAAGGTTTAACTCCACAGCCTTATGGTCTAATTGACCACAGCTAATTGGGCTGGAGGTTGACATCTGACCTAAAAGAAGACAATTAGATACTCTCTCCGAACATAGCCTTTCTTCGCTACCAAGAAGGCTGATGAGAGAATTCAAGTCAGCAAATAGAGAAGAATGAAGTGGATGTACAGAAAGAGGCAGTTTGGTTTCTTTGTAACTTTTCATTTACTGGCTTGCGCTACTTCTTGCCAGGTTTCTGCCTCAGGTTATACTACACATATATGTGTTCCTAAAACAAATTCTACCTTCAGTACCACTTTACAAATGCATGAAGGTGATAGGGGATAGAGTAGCTTTATTTGCTCCAAAGATCACAACTAAGGCTAAATAATAGATTTTTCAGGGAGGCAGAGAGTGAAATATTTAGATTTTTTTCCCTAGGCAGATAAAACTTTTAAACAACAGAATAGATGGCCTTGTGAGTATT
Source organism: Diceros bicornis minor (assembly GCF_020826845.1). NCBI lineage: Eukaryota > Metazoa > Chordata > Mammalia > Perissodactyla > Rhinocerotidae > Diceros > Diceros bicornis. The sequence continues at coordinate 61,982,075 of NC_080750.1, read as the reverse complement.
CCCATCACCAGCAGTGTTCATCCAGAGGCTACATGACCCATTGACAGAGAATTTGTCCAGAAGACTTGAACGTTAAGTGGGAGGATAAACTGGGTGTGTGCAATCTCACTTCCAACACTAACACTGAAGAGCAGAGCACAAAGAAGAGTGAATCTGAATGTGATAAGTCTTTGTCATAATCCTTTCTGTTAACAACGTATAAGTAAGTAATGTTTTTCATGTTGCAGACATGTCAGGAGAACAGATAATGCCAGCATAAAATATTTTCAAAAAGCAAAAGGAAAACTTTTGAGAAGGTTATTTTACGAATAAATTAAATAATTAATTTTGCAACATCACATTGCCTTAGAGGTCATGCAACTCCACATCAATGAATAAAACACAATGATTAGAAGGAAATAATTACATAACGGACTTTACACAAGAATGTAAGTCCCACTTATTCTTGTGGCCCCACAGGACTGTATATATTTGTGTACTTTAAAAGCTGCTACCCGGGGGTCTGGCTTCCAATCAGCCTAAATCTAGGTGCTAACTGAGATCCTCCTCTTTGAGACACTGACAGGTCTTGGCACACCCTAAACTACTGGGAGCAACTAAAAATAAAATAGGTTGCTTGGACAATTACAAAAGTTTGAGAAATAACCAATAGCTAGGGCGAGGTTGAACAGTAAGATTCATCTCCTACACAAAGCCACTTCTTCAAGACTGGGAGAGGTGACTCTTTTATTTTATGCATAGAAAGCAACATAGAGACTCAAGAAAAATAAAGAAACAAAGGAATATGTTCCAAATGAAAGAACAAGATAAAACTTCAGAAAATGTCCTTAACGAAATGGAGATAAGTGATTTACCCAATAAATATATAAAAAAAAAAATGGTCGTAAAGATGCTTATTGCACTTGGGAGAAGAATGAATGAACATAGTGAGAACTTCAACAAAAAGACAGAAAATATAAGAAAGTAGCAAATAGAAGCTAAAGAATATAATAATTGAACTAAAAAGTACACTATAAAGGTTTAACCATAGAAAACATACGAAAGTACAAATCCCTTGGTAAAGGAACATATATAGTAAAATTCAGAATAATCTGATGTTGTAGAGGTGATGAATTAAACACTTATAAAGCTAATATGAAGGTTAAAAGACAGAAGTAATAAAAATAACTATAACTACAATATTTGTTGAGGGATACACAAGGTAAAAAGATGTAAATTGTGACACCAAAAACATAAATTGGGGGGAGTGAGTAAGAACATAGAGCTATAGAATGCATTCAAACTTATGTTGATATCCACTTAAAATAGACTGTTATAAAAAGTTATTATAGATAAGCCTCATGGTAACCACAATGCAAAAATGTATAGTAGGTACACAAAAGATAAAGAGAAAGGAATCTAAGCATACCACTACAGCAAATCATCAAATCACAAAGGAAGAGAGCAAGAGAAGAAAAGAGCAGAACTACAAAACAGCCAGAAAACACTTAACAAAATGGCAATAGGTACATACCTACCCATGACTATTTTAAATGTAAGTGAACTAAATGTTCCAGTCAAAAGACAAAGAGTAGCTGAATGGATAAAAAACAAGCCCAACTATATGCTACTGAAAGAGACTCACTTCAGATGTAAGGACACACACAGACTGAAATTGAAAGGATGGAAAAAGATATTCTATGCAGATGGAAACCAAAAGAAAGCTGGGGAGGCTATCCTTATGTCAGAAAAAATAGACTTTAAAACAAAGACCCAAATAAGAGACAAAGAAGGTCATTACATAATGATAAAGAGGTCATCCAAAAAGAGGATATAACATGAGCAAATATTTATCCTTCCAACATAGGAGCATCTAAATATATACAGGTATACCTTATTTTGTTGAGCTTCATTTTATTGCACTTTGGGTATAGTGTATTTTTTACAAGATCTTCATCAGCAAAAAGATTATGCCTCACTGAAGGCTCAGATGATGGTTAGCATTTTTTAGCAATAAAGCATTTTTTTTTTGTGGTGAGGAAGACTGGCCCTGAGCTAACATCTCTTGCCAATCCTCCTCTTTTTGCTGAGGAAGGTTGGCCCTGAGCTAACATCTGTGCCCATCTTCCTCCATTTTGTATACGGGATGCTGCCACAGTATGGCTTGATGAGTGGTGTATTGGTCTGTGTCCTGGATTTGAACATGTGAACCCCGGGCCACCAAAGTGGAGTGCACAAACTTAACCATTATGCCACCAGGCCAGTCCTAAGCATTTTAATTAAGGTAAGTACATTGTTTCTTTAGATGTAATGCTACTGCACACTTACTAGACTACAGTGTAGTGTAAAAATAACTTTTATATACACAGGGAAACTAAAAAATTAGTGTGACTCACTTTATTGTGATATTTACTTTATTGCAATGGTCTGGAATTAAACCTGCAGTATCTCTGAGGTATCCCTGTAAAGCAATATTAACAGAACTAAAGGGGAAATAGCATACGATAATAGAAGGGGACTTTACTAACCCTGTTTCATCAATGGATAGGTCATCCAGACAGAAAATCAATCAGGAAAGACTGCTCTTAAATGACACATCAGACCAGACAAACTTAGGTATATACTGAACCTTCCATCCAAAAGCAACAGAATACACATTCTTCTCAGGCACATGTGGAAGATTCTCCAGGATAGATCATATGTTAGGCTACAAAACAAGTCTTAATAAATTGAAGAAGATTAAAATCATATCAAGCCTATTTTTCAACCACAATGATATAAAAATAGAAATCCATTACAAGAAGTAAACTGGAAAATTCAAAATTACATGGAGATTAAACAACACTCTCTTGAACACCCAATGTGTCAAAGAAGAAATCAAAAAGGAAATCAAAAAATACCTTAGGACAAATGAAAATGGAAGTACAACATACCAAAATTTATGAGATGCAGCAAAAGAAGTTCTAAGAGGGCAGTTCATAGTGATACATGCTTACTTCAAGAAACAAGAAAAATCTCAAATAAACAACCTAGCTTCACACCTCAAAGAAATAGAAAAAGAAAAGACTAAGCCCAAAGTTAGTAGAAGGAAGGAAATAACAAAGATCAGAGTAGAAACAAGTGAAATAGAGATTAAAACACAATAGAAAGGATCAGTGAAAAGGAGAGCTGCTTTTTGAAAAGATAACAAGACAGATGAACCTTTAGCTAAGACTTCACCAAGAAAAAAAGATTAAGGACTCAAATAAATAAAATCAGAAATGAAGGAGGAGACATGACAACTGATACCATAGAAATACAAAGGATCGGGCCAGCCCTGGTGGCCTAGTGGTTAAGTTCAGCACACTCTGCTTCAATGGCCTGGGTTTGGTTCCAGGAGTGGACCTATACTGCTCTGTTAGTGGCTATGCTGTGCTGGTGGTCCACATACCAAAAAATAGAGGAAGATTGGTATGGATGTTAGCTCAGGGTGAATCTTCCTTAGGAAAAAAAAAAAAGAAATACACAGGATCACAGGACACTACTATGAACAATTATATGCCAAAAAATTGGACATCCTAGAATGGATAAATTTTTAGAAACATAAAAACTACCAGAACTGAATCATGAAGAAATAGAAAATCTAAACAGAACAATTATCAAAAAGACAAAAAATAACAAGTGTTGGCATGAATGTGGAGGAAAGGGAACCCTTGTGCACTGTCAGTGGGAATGTAAATTAGTGCAGCTGGTATGGAAAACAGTATGGAGGTTCCTCAAAAAATTAAAAATAATGGGGCTGGCCTGATGGCACAGTGGTTAAGTTCCGTGCTCTGCTTTGGCAGCCCAAGGTTTGCAGGTTCAAATCCCAGGCACAGACGGATGTACCGCTCATCAAGCCATGCTGTGGCAGCATCCCACATACAAAATGGAGGACGATGGGCACAGATGTTAGCTCAGAGCCAATCTTCCTCATACAGACAAAAAAATTAAAAACATCACTACCATATGATTCCAGCAATTCCACTTCTGGGTATTTACTTGAAGAAAACAAAATACTAACTCAAAAAGATATACGCGCCCCCATGTTCATTGCAGCATGAGCATAGTCAAGGTACGGAAACAACCTAAGTGTCCGTGGATGGATGAACGGATAAAGAATATGTGATATATATACGTAATGGAATATAATTCAGCCATAAAAAAGAATGAAATCTCATCATTTGCAACAACTAGGATGGACCTTGAGCTAAGCAAAATATGTCAGAGAAAGACAAATACCATATGATCTCTTTTATATAGTCATGTGTCACTTAATGAAAGGGATACGTTCTGAGAAGTGTGTCATTAGGTGATTTCATTATCGTGCCAACATCATAGAGTACACTTACAACACAAACCTAGATGGTATAGCCTACTACACACCTAGGCTATATGGTACCAATCTTATGGGACCACTGTCATAAATGTGGTTTGTCATTGATTGAAATGTTTTGCTGCACATGACTGTATGTGGAATCCAAAAAAAAAAAAAAAACTAAATAAACAGACAAAAACAAACAAACTGAAAAAAATGAAGCTCATGGATACAGAGAATAGATTGGTGGTTGCCAGAGGTGGGGGCTAGGAGGTGGGCAAAATGGGTAAGGAGGGGTTAAAAAGTACAAACTGCCAACTACAACATAAATCATGGAGGTGTAATGTACAGCATGGGGACTATAGTTAATAACACAGTATGGTATATTTGAAAGTTGCTGAGAGAGTAGATCTTAAAGGTTTTCATCATAAGAAAAAAAATTTGTAACTATGCATGGTGATGGATGTTAACTAGACTCATTGTGGTGATCATTTCACAATGTATACAAATATTGAATCATTATGTTGTACACCTGAAACTAATATAATGTTATATGTCAATGATATATATATTGAAAAAAAAGTCCCAGAGAAACCCTGAAGTCATTAGTTCCAATTGATGTTGATTATGAAAACAAGCTTCCCTAATAGAGGTTTAAATATTTTCAGTACACTTTACTTATTATTACAAGGAAGTGAATAATTAATTTTATAAATGTGTTAATCACAGTTGTAAGAAACATGGTAATACTTAAAGGATTAAATTAGAAACTATATTTAGTAATAATAAATGCCAAATGTGAATCCTAATGTTTGAGAAGCATTGTAGAAAATATCTCATTGATTTATAATAATCTCTTAAATAGGTATTATTATCAATTTACAGGTGAGAAAAAATTAAGTCTCAAAATGTTAAGTTTCTTGATTAAAGACACAAAAAGTGTAACCTGAATTTAGATTCAGGTCTATCTGGGTCAAGGTGAGTAATGCTGGCTGCTGTAACCAATGACCTAAAAATACTAGTGGATTATAATTACAAGCACTATTTCTCCCTCATTTCACAATTCAATGTGATTGCTTGGTGGGATAGGGAGATGTCTGGACCATACAAATTTGCAGGAATCCTTTCATTTAGTGGCATCCCTTACTCCTATTCTTGGAGTTTTGCTCAATTTTCTTCATTTAGTCAATAAATGAAGAGAAAGAACCTGGAGGATTGCATGAGTTTGGAGGTCAAGCCTGGAAGTGGCACACATCACTTTCACTGGCCAAAGCCCTGTTATGTACTTCATCTGCTAGTAAGTGGTGGGAAATATCTTTCATATGCCTGGTTTGCACAGCCCCATCTACTTATCTTGAACATTTCATTTTCTAATTAATCACTATAACTATCTGTATGCATCATGTTGTAAGTAGTCAAGGCTTTATTCTTTTTATTTAGAAAAAAATAGGGACAAAAAGCAATTATCTGGTCTGAAGCACAGAAAATTAAGTAGATACACTCGGCTAATGAGGCTTTTCAAAAACAAACGACCAGAATACCAATTATTCAAAGTTTTAAACATTAAGTAATTGGGCTCTTTGCCAAATCCAAGGGAAAAATTATTTTTGAAAAGCATAGCACTTTCAGGTTATTTTATCATATTTATTTCTAGGTTTAAGAAAATTAAAATATTTGGTATTTTATTTAAGTATGACTTGTATACGTGGCTTGAAATTAGTGGATCATCCCAAACTTCGTATTATTTCCATATCTGAATGTTTGAACATTTTGATTATGTTTGATTTATCAACCTGTAAAATGACAAGCAATAAATATATTTTTATGGTACATGAGGAAAAAACACACATAAAATAAATCTATTTTTGTCTTTTACATTATTATAAATATTTTTTAAATTAAAGTAATATTTATCTACCATAAAAATGCTCTACTTCTTCAAAACCTACAAAGAGGGAAAATATAGTCTAGTAAATCCAAGATTTGTAAAAATTGTGAACAAAACCCATGGTATTTGGAAAACAGGAAAGGTTGACATAAGTAGCAGCGTTTAAAAATTTTCTATTGTCATTTACACATTAACGTATAGACAGTAATTGAAAATATGCTGAAATGTGTTAATTAACTTGATGGTAGGAATCTTTTCACAGTAAAAAAAAAATGCTAAAACCATAATGATATCTACAAAAGTAGTTTAACACTTTCTAAATGGATTTCCCCCACATTTAGTGTATAATATAGCTGTCAATAGTGAACAAATACAATTAGCAATAATGTTTAATTACCTTTAAACAAAGATAAAGAGATTTTCTCCTTCAGTATGTTTCAAATATTAAAACATATACTTATAAAAATTTAAAACTACCAGCAGTCTATATATTTCAAATAAAAACCACTACAAACTTCTCAAATATTCTTTATATTCCAGGTATATCATCTTCCTTATGTAGTGAGATCTCCTTCCGAGATTTTTCAGTCTTTCTCATGGAATGGCTTTCTCTTGGTGCTGGCCTCTTGCTCGTCTTTGCTTTCTTCATTGTTATATCCATTATGTTGTGGCTGATTATCGTCTTGAGCAACAGATCCGTAAATTCCTCGACCTCCCCTCTCCACATACTCAGCTGATGATCCTGTTTTTTTAATGACTGAGAATATATAAGTGAACAGAAGAGAATTTCCATTCTCTCGTCAATATGTCTATTACCTACTTGTATCCATACCCCTTTTCTGTCACCATAGATGAACTGCCTGTGTTCTAGAGGCCACTTGATTCCACCCCATATCTTCTACTCAAAAGCTTCACTCCTGGGATTGTCCCTTTCTCTCGCGCATCATCAGTTTTCTTCTCCTTATTAGATCATTGATGTGAGCATTCCAATTAGCTTTAACATCTCTCATCTTAAAATCTTTCTCTCTTGACTAAATTTCCCCTTTGATACCAATCCTTCAGAAATTACTTGAAAGTTATCATCTACACTTTTTCTCTCAATTCTCATCTTCACAAATCCTTTAAATATCAGTCAGTTGTTTATTCCAACTCTTCATTTGAAACCACTCTAGTCTGTCATAAAATGCTTTCACATTGCTAGCTCTAGTGGCAATTTCTAGGTCTTCATCTTAATTATCAGCAGGATTTGACACGATTGATCACTCTCTTCTTCTTGAATCAACAGAATCCCTTGGCTGTTCGGATACCACTCTCTCCTGGTTTTGCTTTTGTTTCTTTTTTATTTCACTAGCCTTCTTCCGGTACTCTTTAACCGGTTCCCCTCAATTTTCCTAGCTCCAAATGTTAGAGCAGTCTAGCGCTCAGTCCTGAGCCCTTTTCTTTTCTATATCCACACTTACTCCCTAAGATAACTCATCTAAACCATGAGATTTAAATATCATCCATGTGCTGCTCAATTCCACAACTATGTCTTTACATCCAGCTGAATTCTAAAGCGACATATCTCACTACTTTTTCGTGGTAAATCCACCTCCATTCATCAGATTGCACATTCCAATAACTGAATTTATCCCTGACTCTTCTCTTTCTCTCACTCTCTCTGTCAGACCCATGAGCTAATCATGTTCACTCTACATCAATTATATCCTGACTCTTGCTGTTTTTTATCATCTCTACCATAACACCCTAGTCCAAATCTCCATTGCAACTGCATTAACTGATTGTTTTCCACCCTTACTTGCTGATGGCCTATTCTCCATTGTTGCAAAAATGAGCCTTTGAAAATGTGTATCAGATTTTATTAGCTTGAAATCTTTCAGTGACTTCCCTACATACCTAAAACAACATGCAAATTCTTGTACACTAGTGCAGACCCTTTATAGTCCAGACTCTGGTTACCACTCTTAACTCACATCCTATTTCTTTATTCATCGCTTACTGAACTCCAGACATCTGGGCCCACTTCATGTTTCTTGACTAGGCTAGGCATGCCTGAGAGTCTTTTTATTTGTTCTTCCATCTTTTTGGAACACAAGTCTCTGAGATTTGTATGGCTCGCCTATTCACCTCTCCCAGATCTCTTCCCAGAAATATCACATCATCATAGAGGCTTTTCTTGATCACTCTATCTCACACATCATCCTCAGTCATACTATATATTACCCCTTACCCTACTTTATTTTTCTTTACAGAATTTAAAGCTACCTGAAAGTATTTTACAGTTTTGGTTCATTTATTTTCTCCCTCTCTAACAAGGGATTTATCTGTCTGACTGCTATATCCCTGCTGATCAGAAGAAACATAACACATAGTAGGCACTGAATAAATATTTGTGAATAATTAAAAGAATAAATTAACTAATAAATTCCAAATACATATTGCATTTTAAGCATTACAAAACTACCGTAGTATACTAACTTTGCTGTTTGTATTGAGTTGGCCTCCATATATGCTGGTGGGTATGAATAGAGCAATCTATTTTATTTATTTATTTAACAAACACTTATATAATACTTAATATGTACCAGCTACTGGTACACATAATAATAATGTGTTCTAAGCACATTACAAATATTAACTCAATAAGTAGCAAATTGCTCCAGGAATCTGTGCCACAGTTCAAGAATTACTCCAGTTTTACCCTTCTTGCTACTTAATCTTATTCCTCATTCATTAGTTGATGCTCTTCTCTCCCCAGGATTTTTTTTCTGTTTGAGTTTTATATTGGGCTTGTGGGAGATCAAGATTTGGCCACACTGAAATATATCTCTTTACCGTAATTGTTTTCTCTGATGGACATTGGACCTCCCCCACTACCTGCCTAAAGAATTTGACATAATAACTCCTTCCTGGAACAGCTCTTCTATCTGATGGCTGTAATATAACGTAAAATAGATGTTACAATAGGAGAGGCACCAACAAGCGCATCTTATCAGAAGTTCTGTCTCTCTGGCCACATTCTCTGGATGGCCCTGTGAGGAGTTGCCAGACAAACATTTACATTTATAAGGGAAATCTCCATTTGTAAAGGTATCCCCTCTCTGTATTGGGAAGAGGGGGGATGACCTCATTTCTAGAAACTTATCAATATGGAAAGTGAGGCCTTAAATCTGCATAATAACCTTACTCTTGTTTACAGTGCTTTAGTGGTAATCTCCTGTAACTGACTCCCCCCACCCCCAACCTCCTCCTTTGTCTTGGCTGAACGTGATATTTAAGACGAGAATTTCTGCTATTGTGTTGAGAAACTCAGTGTCCCTGGTTTCTCCCACGCATACATGTTATTGAACTTGTTATCATTTTCTCCTGCTAACCTGTCTTTTAATTATTTGGCCAGCCATAAGAACCTTAAGGGAAAGGGCAAAGGGGTATTCTCCCTCTTTCCCCACAGGCTCTTTATTCCTAAACTTTTGGTTGTGTGCACTTGATATCTCTACTATTTACTCAGCTGGTACTTGGCCTTCCTCTTTAATCCCTCAAATGCAGTTAAATCACATTTGGGACTGTCTGCTTGGTTTGGACTTTGAACCAAGTACTGTTTCATTTCTTGTTAGTTTGATGACATCATAAAGGTAAGAGATGTTATCCAACAAGGAGATCCAGCCACCAAGCCCAAGTGAGGATTACCATCATGTAGAGGATGGCAAAGAGTATAACAATGACAACCACCAGACGTAGGAGCCCACAGACCTCAGCCCACTGCATCACCTATGGGTTCCAAGTTGCCAAGGTAGACTTGCCACATGAGGCACTGGTTAGAACAATTTAATCATGGAAAAGAGAAAATATATAGCAAGATCAGCATCTGTAGTGCACCTTGGTCCCCAAGACCAGCAGGTCTCTTCCAATAGCCGACACAGCGCTGTAGACTGTATACGCCCCTCTCATGTTGCATGGAAAGAGTGCATTCTGTACCCATGTAGGGGAGATACTAGTGGGGCTGGCCAGGTACCATATAATGTACATGCTTAGGCAGTACAAAGAAGTTCACTGCTACCCAGAATAGAGAAAGATTCCTCCTAATAAGGAAGAAGAATCTGGGGCCAAGCAATAGCTCAGCACTCAGCCTCCATATAAGGGAATGTTCCAGGCCAAGGGCACTAATTGGGTAATCCCAGGGAGGGGCAACATGTTTGCAGGATGGCTGCTTTCCCAACATATATCTTACCCTTACATGATTTATCCAAGTTGTGTGCTTAGTCAGCCCACATGCCTCATGCCTCCTCTATTTTTTTACCTACATATGCCTTGAAGAAGTTTATTTATCTATTTACTGGGGAGACAAATTAAATAACTTATAAATGACACAGGGTGATATGAATGCCATGCTTGTATTATAAAGTATATATAGAGCGACAGTTCTATAAAATCACTCACTATTAAAAATAATGCTCTAAACTGTCAATACTCCTGGAAAACCAGTGTTTGAATCCTGTTTGTTGGAAATATAAATTAGCACAACACTTCAGAAAAGGAATTTGGTGATATGAGTTAAGCATCTTTAAATTATTCATACTCTTTTACTTGGTAATTTTAATTTGAGAATTAAATCAAAGGAAACTAGTCTAAGTATAAGCATTAGGCACTAATATATTGATCATTGAATCATTTATAATATAAAAAATTGGTAACTACTTAAATGTCCCAGAGGAGGAATATGGGACAAAACTATGGTATAAATCCCTATATTCTATAGCCAATTAAATTATATATGAATAAATTTTAATAATATGAATATACCTTCTGAATATTAAGAAAAACGAACTTATCAGTTGTCCTGCCAGGAAATAGGTGGCATGCTCCAACTGGGTCATCTGGATTAATGAAAGAATTATTTACAAAAGTACAGAAAACTACAAGGAACAGTGCAGTACCCTGAGGCTCAGCCCTGAAGGGGCAAAGGCTGGAAATAGTTATTGTGGAGAGAGAACCACATGGAGAAATCTTCCCATCCTTGGATACCACAGAAGAAGGAGACAGTAGAATAAAAACACTTCCTCACTCTCTTTTCTCTCTCCATTCCTCTGCCGCTGCTCACCATTGGTTGAACCCAAAGAGAAGGATACATGCTGTGGGAGATCAAGATTTGGCCACCCTGAAATCTGTCTCTTTACCTTGGTTATTTTCTCTGAGGACATTTGACCTCCCCCACTAACTGCCTAAAGAATTTGACATAGTAACACCTTCCTGGAACAGATTTTCTATCTGATGGTTGTAATATAATGTAAAATAGATGTTAGAACAGAAAAGGCACCAACAAGCCCATCTTATCAGAAGTTCTGTCTCTGGCCACATTCTCTGGATGGCCCTGCAGGGAGTTGCCAGACAAACATTTACATTTATAAGGGAAATCTCCATTTGTAAAGGTATCTCCCTCTCTGTTTTGGGAAGGGGGGGGATGGCCTCATTTCTAGAGGCTTATCAATGTGGAAGGTGAGGCCTTATATCTGCGTAATAACCTTACTCTTGTTTACTGTGCTTTAGTGGTAATCTCCTGTAACTGACACCCCCACCCCCAACATCCTCCTTGTCTTTGTTTGATCATGGTATTAAAGACAAGAATTTCTGCTATTGTGTTAAGAAAACGCAGTGTCCCTGCTTTCTCCCATGTATACATGTTATTAAACTTGGTATTATTTTCTCCTGCTAACCTGTCTTGTTAATTACTTGGCCAGCCATAAGAACCTTAAGGAAAAGGGCAGAGGGAGATTCTCCCTCTCTCCGGACAATGCTAATGTGCTTTATGTGCAAGGGGAAAAGGGTAGAGAGTGGATCCAAGATATGCAAAATAGAAAAGTCTGTGTAACATATGAATAATGTTTAAAATATGAAATCAGCATATAAAAGAGAAAATGCACTTTGATAGGAGAGAACAAAATTAGAATCATGGCTTCAGAATCAGACAGATGTGCATTCAAAATTTGGATAGAGAACTTACCTGTTTTGCGGCCTTGAGCATGGCTTTAAACAATTTAAAACTCATCAGGAAAATGTGAAAAATAATAGTAACTATATTATAGGGCTGTTGTCAGGGTTAAATGAGTTAATAAATATAAAATATTTAGTATGTACACAATGATTTCTTAATAAATATTAATAGTGTGTTTAGTATTGTTGTTATTAAAAATAATACATTTGGGATAGAATTATTGCTATTCAACCATGGAGAAGTCATTTAAACTTTCTTAATCACGTTTTCCTCACCAGTAAATTGTGGATGATAATATCTTTGTTACAGGGATTTTGTGTGCCTGATGTAGTTCACAGCACTTAGGGCACATTTAACAAATCGTGTTTATTATTATTATATTTGAAGAGAGACTGAGACAATATAGCAAAATGTAATGGTAAAATTGATTTGGGGAGTTTTTTCTTCTTTATTCGAATTTTGAGAATTTCTAAAATGTTTAATGAATCAGCATTACTTTTATAAAGGGTTTGGGAGGATTCCACACATAGGGACTCAATATTTTGAGAGAGGTGTTTGGTGAGAGAGTATCCAGCATATTGTGGGCAGTGAAAGAAGTTCAATGTAGCTGAAAAATGGAGAAGTGGACAGAGTACTCAGGAGAGGAGAAGTAAGGCTATACTGATTGCCAGACTATAACAAGGGCTTTGTAATCCCTGTTAAGAGTTCAAAATTCATCTGAAAGGCAATATGGAGTTATTGAAGATTTTTTTTATTGTGGTGAAATACATATAACATAAAATTAACCATCTTAACCATTTTAAATGTACAGTTCACTGATATTGAGTACATTCACAATGTTGTGCAACCATCACCACCATCTATCTCCAGTACTCTTTTCATCTTTCAAAACTGAAACTTTATACCCATTAAACAATAACTTCCCATTTCCCTCTCCCCTCAGCTCCTGCCACCATTCTACCTTCTGTCTCTATGATTTTGACTACTTCATTTAAGTAGAATCATATAGTATTAGTTCTTCCATGACTGGCTTATTTCACTTAGGATAATGTCCTCAAGGTGCATCCATGTTGTAGCACATGTCAGAATTTCCTTCCTTTTTAAGGCTGAATAATATTCCATTGCATGTATATATCACATTTTGCTTATCCATTCATCTGTCAATGGATATTTGGTTTGCTTCCACATTTTAGCTATTGTGAATACTACTGCTATGAACATGTATGTATACTATCTCTTTGTGACCATGTTTTCAATTCTTTGGGGTATATACTCAGAAGCAGAATTGCTGGATCATATGGTCATTCTATTTTTAATTTTTTGAGGAACTACAATACTTCTTTCCACAACAGCTGTATCATTCCTATCAATAGAGCACCAGGGTTCCAATTTTTCCACACCTTCACCAACACTTCTTTGTTCTTTCTTTTTTTGATAGTAAACATTCTAATGGATATGAAGTAGTATTTTATAATATTTCTGTTTTGCATTTCCCTAATAATTAGTGATGCTGAGCATCTTTTCATGTGCTTATTGGCCATCTGTATATTGTCTTTAGAGAAATGTATATTCAAGTCCTTTGCCCATTTTTGAATCAGGTTGGTTGTTTTTTGGTTGTTAAGTTTTAGTTCTCTACATATTCCAGATGTTACTTTCTTAGCAAATACATGATTTGCAAATATTTTCACACATACTGTGAGTTGCCTTTTTACTCTGTTGATAGTGGTTTTTAATGCACAAATTTAAAATTTTCTGATGAAGTCCAATTTGCCTATTTTTTATTTTGTTGCCTGTGCCTATGGTGTCATATCCAAGAAATCTTTGCCAAATCCATGAAACTTCTGTGTTATGGTTTCTTCTAAGAGTTTTGCAGTTTTAGGTCTTACATTTAAGTTATGGATCCATTTTTTAATTAATTTTTATATATGGTGTAAGGTAAGGGTCCAACATCATTCTTTTGCCTGTGGATATTCAGTTTTCCCAGCATCATTATTGAAAAATTGTCCTTTTCCCATTGAATCATTTTGTCAAAAATCATATGACCATATAGGTGAATGTTTACTTGTGAGCTCTCTATTCTATTCCGTTGGACTATATCTCTGTCTTTATACCAATACCACCCCGTTTTGATTACTGTAGCTTTGTAGTACTTTTTTTTTTTTTTTTGGTGAGGAAGATTGGCCCTGAGCTAACATCTGTGACTATCTTCCTCTATTTTGTATATGGTACGTTGCCACAGCATGGCCTGATGAGCAGTGTGTAGCCCCATGCCTGGGATCCAAACCTGCGAACCCTGGGCTGCCAAAGCAGAGAACACAAACTTAAGTACTATGTCCCCAGGCCGGGCCCTGTAGTAAGTTTTGAAATCAAGAAGTGTGAGTACTCCAACTGCGTTCTTCTTTTTCATGATTGTTTTTCTATTTGAGGTTCCTTGATATTCCATATGAATTTTAGGATTTTTCTATTTCTTCAAAAAATGTCATTGGGATTTTGATAGGCATTGTATTGAATCTGTAGATTGCTTCGAGTAGTACTAATATCTTAACAATATTAAGTCTTCCAATCCATGGGATGTCTTTCCATTTATTTATGTCTTCTACAATTCTTCCACCAATGTTTTGTAATTTTCATTGGATAAGTCTTGCACTTCATTGGTTAACTTAATTCCCAAGTATCTTATTCTTTTTGATGCTATTGTAAATGGAATTTTTTTCTTAATTTCCTTTTCCTATTGTTCATTGTTAGTGTACAGAAATGCAACTGATATTTATGTGTTGACTTTGTATCCTGCTACTTTACTGACTTTAGTTATAATAGTTTTTTGTGTGGAATCTTTAGAGTTTTTTACAGAGAAGATCATATTATTTGCAATCAGCAAATAATTTGTTATGGATAATTTTTGTTATGGATTTGTTATGGATAATAATTTTATTATTATCCATAATATTTATATAATTTAATAATTTTAATATTTAAAAATAATTTTAATATTATCCATAATAATTATGGATAATAATAAATTTGTTATGGATAATAATTTGTTATGGATATCTAGCTTCATCCAATCCAAGATAATTTTACTTCTTCCTTTCCAATTTGGATGCTATTTATTTCTTTTTCTTGCCTAATGGTTCTGGCTAGAACTTTCAGCACTGTGTTGAAAAGAAGTGTAGGAAGTGGGCATACTTGCCTTGTTTCTGATCTGAGAGAAAACCCTTTCAGTCTTTCACCATTGAGTATTGAGTATGATATTCATCGTGGGTCTTTCATATATGGCTTTAATGTTGTGGAGGTAGTTTCCTTCTATTCCTGGTTTGTTGAATGTTTTTAGCATGAAAGGGTGTTGAACTTTGTCAAATTCTCTTTCTGCATCAATTGAGATAATCATGTGTGCTTTTTCCCTAAATTTTGTTAATATGGTGTATCACATTGATTTTCATATGTTGACCTATCCTTGCATTCCAGAAATAAATCTCACTTGGTCATGGTGTATAATCCTTTTAATATGCTGTTGAATTTAGTTCTCTAGTATTTTGTTGAGGATT
This sequence comes from Diceros bicornis minor, assembly GCF_020826845.1. Lineage (NCBI taxonomy): Eukaryota > Metazoa > Chordata > Mammalia > Perissodactyla > Rhinocerotidae > Diceros > Diceros bicornis. The sequence goes on along the minus strand of NC_080750.1, from coordinate 61,966,338 downwards.
TTTGATCAATATTCATAAAGGATATTGGTCTATAGTTTTCTTTTCTTTCTTTTCTTTTTTTTTTTGGTAAGGAAGATCAGCCCTGAGCTAACATCCATTGCCAATCATACTCTTTTTTTTTTGCTGAGGAAGATTGGCTCTGGGCTAACATCTGTGCCCATCTTCCTCTACTTTATACGTGGGACGCCCGCCACAGCACGCCTTCATAAGTGGTGCGTAGGTCTGCGCCCAGGATCTGAACATGCGAACCCTGGGCCTCCAAAGTGGAGTGCGTGTACTTAACCACTATGCCATCATGCCAGTCCCTATAGTTTTCTTTTTTTGTAGTGTCTTTTGCTTTGGTATCAGGGTAATTGTGTCCTCACAGAATGAGTTAAGAAGTGTTCTCTCCTTTTTAAATTTTTGCAAAGATTGAGAAGGATTGGTGTTATTTCTTCTTTAAATGTTTGGTAGAATTCACCAGTGAATCTGTCATGTGCAGGGCTTTCATTTGTCAGAAGATCTTTGAATGAGGATTCAATCTCCTTACCAGCTGTTGGTCTAGTTACATTCTGCTTCTTCATGCTTTAGTCTTGATAGGTTTTGTGTTTCTAGGATTTTGTCTATTTCATCTAGATTATCAATTTTTTGGCTTATAATTGTTCATAGTACTGTATTATAATCCTATTTATTTCTATAGAATTGGTAAGAATGTCCCCACTTTCATTTCTGATTTTAGAAATTTGTCTTCTCTCTTTTTTTTCTTAGTCTGTCTAGAGGTTTGTCAATTTTGTTGCTCTTTTCAAAGAAAAAACTTGAGTTCATTGATTTTCTCTATTGTTTTTCTATTATCTATTTCATTTGTCTCTGCCCTAATCTTTATTTCCTTCCTTCTGCTAGCTTTGGGTTTGGTTTTTATCTTTTTTCCTAGTTCCTTAAGTTGTAAAATTAGGTTGTTGATGTGAAATCTTTCTTGTTTTTCAATGTAAGTGTTTATAGCTATAAATTTCCCCTTAGCACTGCTTTTGCTGTGTTTCATAAGTTTTGGTATGTTGTGGTTTCATTCTCATTTGCCTATAAGTATTTTCCAATTTCCTTTGTGATTGCTTCTTTAATCCATTGGTTGTTTAATCTCCACAAATTTGTTAATTTTCTTGTTTTCCTTTTGTTATGGATATCTAGCTTCATCCAATTGTGGTTGGAGAAGATACTTTGTGTGATCTATCTTTAAAATCTATTGAGATTTAATTTGTCGCCTAAAATATAGTCTATCTTGGAAAATGTCTTCTGTGCAGTTGAAAAGAATATGTATGCTGTTGTTGTTGGGGAGACTGTTCTGTATATGCCTTTCAGATCTATTGGTTTACCATGTTGTTTAAGTCTCCTCTTTCCTTATCTTCTTTCTGGTTATTCCATCCATTATTGAGAGTGAGGTATTAAAGTCTCCAACTATTATTGTAGCACTGTCAATTTCTCCCTTCAATTCTGTCAGTTTTTGCTTTATATACTTTGAGGGACTGTTATTAGGTGCATACATGTTTATAATTGTTATATTTTCTTGCTGCATTGAACACTTTATTAATATATAATGTCCTTCTTTGACTCCTGTAAACCTTTTTGATTGAAAGCCTATTTTTCCTGATATTGGGATAGCCATTCCTGCTCTCTTTTGGTTACTATTTGCATGGAATATCTTTTTCCATCCTTCACTTTCAATCTATTAGTATCTTTGGATCTAAAGTTAGTCTCTAGTAAATAGCATATAGTTGGACCATTTTTTAAATCCTTTCTGCCAATTTCTATCATTAGATTGGAGAGTTTAATTCATTTACATTTAAAATAATTGTTGATAAGGAGACTTAACTTCTGTCATTTTGCTATTTGTTTTCTATATGTATTATAGCTTTTTTGTGCCTCGTTTCCTACATTAATGTTTTCTTTTGTGTTCAGTCTATTTTTTGTAGTGAAACATTTAGATTCCTTTCTCTTTTCCTTTTGTATATATGCTATACCTATTTTCTTTGTAGTTACCCTGGGGATTACATTTAACATCCTAAAATTATAACACTAACTTGAATTTATACCAGTTTAACTTCAATACCATATAAAACCTTGGCTCTTTTACAGCTCTGCCCCCATCCTTTTGATTGCTGATGTCACAAAACTACATATTTATACATTGCATGCCCCAAAACATAAACTAATAATTCTTTTAAATGCATTAATCTCTTAAATTATGTATAAAATATAATGTGGAGTTAGAAACCAACATTACAACAGTAATACTTTTAGGCTAATTTTTTTAAATGTTAGCATCTTAAATTGTGTAGAAAACAAAAAAAGTTGTTACAAAAATATTAGCTTTTATAATTGTCCATGTATTTACCTTTTGATAAGATCCTTATTTCTTCATACAGCTTCGAGTTACCATCTCATGTCCTTTCATTTGACTCTGAAAGACTCATTTGAGTATTTCTTACAGGGCAGGTCTAGTAATGAATCTCCTCAAGTTTTGTTTACCTGGGAATATCTTAATTTCTCTCTCACTTTTGAAGGAAAGTTTTTCCAGATATAGGATTCTTGATTCAGTTTTTTTTCTTTTAGCCCTTTGAATATATTGGCCCACTATCTTCTGGCCACTAAAGTTTCTCATGAGAAACCTGTTGATAATCTTATTGAGTGATAACCTTATTGAGGATCCTTTTATGTGGTTAGTTGCTTCTCTCTTTCTACCTTCAAGATTGTCTTTCAAAAATTTGATTACAATGTGTCTCAGTGTGGGTCTCTGTGTTCATTTTACTTGGAGTTCATTGAGCTTCTTACATGTTTATATTAATGACTTTCATTAGATTCGGGAAGTTTTCATCCATTATTTCTTCAAATATTCTCTCTGCCCCTTTCTCTCTCTTCTCCTTCTGGGACACCCCCAATGCCTATGTTGGTCTGCTTGATGGTGTACCACAAGTCCCTCAGGCTTGTTCACTTTTCTTCAATCTTTTTTCTTTCTGCTTTTCAGATTTGATAATTTCCATAGTCCTATCTTCAAGTTTGTTGACTCTTTTGCCTGCTCAAATCTGCCTTTGAATCCCTCTAGTGATTTTTTTATTTCTGTTATTGTACTTTTTAGCTACAGATTTTTTTTAGGCTGTCCTTCTATTTTATTTTCATTTTGTTCATATGTTGTTGTCTTGATTTTTCTCCACATCTTCCTTTAGTTATTTGAGCATCTTTAAGACAGTTGTTTTAAAGTCTTTGTCTAGCAGATCTGGCATTAGGTCTTTTTCAGGGACAGTTTCTGTTGATTTATTTTTTTCCTTTGAATAGGTCATACTTTCCTATTTTTTTGTATGCCTTGTGACTTTTGTTGAAAACTAGACATTTGGATCTAATAATGTGGTAACTTTGGAAATCAGATTCTCTCCTTTCCTGGGTTGACTGTTTTATTGATTTTTGTCTTGTTTGTTTGTTAATTGTTGTAGGCTGTCTCTGTGCCGAGGATCAGCCTGAGGTGTAAACTTAATGTCTTCTCAGGTCTTTTCTGAACCTGCACCTCTGGGCATGCGTGGTCACTCTCTAATTTCCCCTATACAAGCAGTTGGCTTTTGAATATCCTAGTCTTTAATGTCTGGTTCCCAAAAGGGAAAAAAGAGAAAGATGAAGTTGGGGGGCAGAAATACTGACGATCCTTTAAATCTTCTGGAAGTCACTTCAGCTGGAGGAGTAGGGATTTTCAACAATGGGGGAGGTGCAACAAGAATGGCTACAAACTTCTTTGCACTTCTATTATCAGAAGGACCACTCAGCAATCAGCATTCAGATCCTTGGAGAACAGGGTGCTTTTTGCTCAACCTGGCTCCCTCGAGCTGAATGCAAGCTGTTCCTGAAATTGTGCAGAGCTGTCTGCCATGGGGGTAGATTGGAGCTGCTACTGTGTTAAGAGTTCAAGTGAACAAATTAATCACAATTTATTGTCCCAGTCTTCCCCTGGAAGTTGCAAGCCTTCAACAGAGTCTAGAATTCCAAAATAGTTACATCAGACGGGTTCTAATAGGGCAATTGTCACCTAGGTGTGAAGACAGATTCATGGTGCTTTGTATTGTCATCTTTCCAGAATCTTCTCACTACTCCTCTTACTTTTATCACTATTGATCTGTTTGTCCAGTTTTACAAATTTATATAAATGGTGTTATAAATTATGGACTCTTTTGTAAAAGGCTTCTTTTACTCTTTTACTTATGTCTGTGAGATTCAATCCATGGAACTGTGTGTTGGAGTAGTTTGTTCAGTCTCATTGCTATTTAGTATGCTTTAGTATGAATATGTTACAATGTATTCATTGTACTCAGGATGGTCATTTTTGTTGTTTACATCTTAGGGCTATTTATTTTTGCTGAGGAAGATTTGCCCTGAGCTAACATCTGTGGCAATCTTCCTCTTTTTGCTTGAGGAAGATTTGCCCTGAGCTAACATCTGTGGCAATCTTCCTCTATTTTGTATGTGGGTCGCTGCCAGAGCATGGCTACTAATGAATGGTGTAGGTCCACGCCCGGAAACTGAACCTAGACTGCTGAAGTGGAGCGCGCTGAACCTAACCACTAGGCCATGGGGCTGGCCCTTGATTTCATTTTTTTGACATTTGTTGAAACTAGTTATATGGTCAGGCAAATGATGACTTTTTAGTAACTTTCCTACACACACTTGAAAAGAATGTGGATTTCCTCCTTTTGTTTTAAGCAGTTTCTCTATATGTCAATTAGACTTTTTCATGAGGTTGTTTTCACATGTTTTGTATATATCTCAGATTTGGGGGAGGAAAGCAGTGTATGGAATATTGAACTTATCTCAATGAGTTTCCTTTCTCTCTCAAATTTTGGCCCCTAGAGTTCTGGCTGCCTCAGAGTATCTTTGATAAACTTGGAGAAGAGAAATTTAACTGTTTTCTTTATCAGTTCACAAAAAATATTCTAAACAGTTTTTCTCTTTCAGATGACACCTCATTCACACTTTGGAATCACCAAATGAAGACATGAAGCAGATACTGCAACTATAAGAAATAGCACTATTTCAACTATTTCATAGAACCAAAAAAATAGAAACAAACCTGATTTCTATGTGATTTTGGAATTATAAGAAGGTACTAATTTCGGAAGAGTGTTTTGTTAGAATAGCTACTTTACCAGATTTTTGGAATGGGTGTTACACAACACAACCTGATTTTTGCCTTTGAGTTTCTTTACATTTAATACAAAGACTTTATTCATAATGAGAAAAGGTGCTAAATCTGCATTGTTTGGGAGAAATTTAATATTTAATTTTGCTTAACTGCAGAAAGACAATTGTAGATTATATAAGGTGGTTCTTTCCTCTCATTTATATTTCTTAAACCCCTTTGAGAACCTTTCATGATTTATTCTAATTTTGTCTTTTAGAGGAAGCTTGTGAGATGACTAAACATTCCCCAAAACTAATTTTTAATGTCAAAATCAAATAAAAATAAATTCATTAATTACAAAAAATTCAACATAAAAGCACAATGAAAAAGCAGGGAGATTATCTTATTCTGGTAGGTGTATTCATATATGTTGGGTACTTTAACTTTCAAAAGGACTGTGTGAAGCTAGTATTATTACTCACATTTTACAGATGAGAAAACATATTTAAGAAATTAAATAATACGTCCAAGTTCAGACATTTATAATTGAATAGGACTGAGAAACCTTGGCTTAATGAATAACATAAATAGTGTATAAACATTACACAGTAAAACTAGAGGTCTTTTAGACCAAACTCTTTAACTAACTTGCTGAGTAACTTTGGACAAATAATTTAAGCTTTTCAGAAGTTAAAAGTCTCCACTTGTGAAATGAAGGAAATGTATTACAGTAAATTGATCTTTAAGCTTTTATATTCATCGTTTTACTTTGTATCAAACACCCAAAATTCTTTGAAATGCATATTATGCATAATCATATTAAATTCTCAGTTTTCACTATTTAGAGATGAATGGCCTGCCTAATTTCCCATTCTAGTTTGCTTGGACTGCATCATGTCCTTACAGCCACAAAATAAAGGCAAAGGAAGATAAGCAGTCCAACCTAAATTTTTTTGACATTTATTCTCTCCATAAGTTGGATGCATGTATTTTCATTTGTGAGTCTGAATTCAAAAAAGGCATGAATAAAACACAACTTCAAAAATATGCTGCTACGGACTGAATGTTTCTGCCCACCCAAAATCCATACGTTGATGGTAGTAGGAGGTGGGGCCTTTGGGAGGTAATTAGGATGAGATGAGATCATGAAGGTGGAGTCCCCATGAATGGGATCAGTGCCTTTTTAAGAATCAGAGAGAGCTTGCTTCTTGTCTCTGCTCTTCACCACGGGAGGAAAGGAGAAGTCAGCAGTCTCCAACTGGAAAGAGAGCCTTCACCAGAATCTAACTGTGCTGGCACCCTGACCTTTGACCTCCAGCCTCCAGAACTGTGACGAATAAATTTCTGTTGTTATAAGCCAATCAGTATGTGGTATTTTGTTATAGCAGCCTGAGTTGACTAAGATCTATGCTTTTTGGCTCATTATGAAATTATTGTAGGATACAGTCAGCACCAAATTACCAGTTGCAATGACCCTTAGGCCTGCCTTTCATCTCAGATACTTTACTATGTCAAAGTGAAAAAAGTTAATTACCTAAAAAAAATTAAACTGACAAAATTTGACAGACTATTCTCTCAAGTCCACTCCTTAATATATCACTCAGTGCCATCCCAAAATAAGATTCCTCATTTTATGTGCTTTACCAGTATCTTCCTAGTAGAAAGTAAGTAGAATTTTCTCTTCTTCTCTTCTTCTCACAGGTCTTATTTTTTCCCCAAAAATTTTAATATGTGACTGATTATTTTCTGGTAATAAAATTCATCTCCTTACATTAGTGGTTTAAATATTTTCCTATTTGTGGTGAGTGTGTGTGTATTTTGTTTCATTTTATTTTGGTAAAGCTAAAGAGAAGTTATAGAAAATGGAACTTCCATCTCCAAGAGGAGATATTTTGCTATTGATAGTCCTTTTGCAGACACCTCTGAAAGTCTTCAAGCACACAAAATTAAGGAATCTTACAACTCTGTATTATATTGTAAGTATTGATTCTGTGTGCCTTACCCTTAACCATGACCTTCCCTTAAGGCTGGGATAATCTAACTTTAAAGTGAAGATGAATATCTTTCTCCTAGAACTTTCAGAGATTAAGATGCCCTGCTGGATCATTCTCCACTCAAAAGTACAATAAAATTCTTGTATCTCTAGTATTCTATCATCCTGAATTCTCAGCACCACCACGTATCTGTAGCACAATAATAACTAAGGTTCATAGTGATAACACAGAAACATGAGGTCTTGAGGTGCCTTACGAATCATCAAATAAGATCAAACTATATTTTAGAGAGACATTACAGGCTAAAAATATAAATGCTAATTTAAATGAATACTTGATTAACGAGAATACTCTGCCCATCCTCTTGGCAGATTATAAGGTATCTATTGAATAAGTGTTTCAAGATATGGGATCGATTTGTAAGGTGAATTTTCTGCATAAAGTTTATGCTCACTCTGTTCTCTTTAATATCCAGACTTAAACTATGTGCACTAAATTCCAAAATATGTTCATGAAACAATTATAGTCAGTACTTAATGGTGAAACACACCTAGATGGATAAAAGGAAATAAAATAAATTCTATTTAAACCAAAAATGTTTTCTTATATTTCTTTTCATTTTATATCATCCTAGTTGCATGCATGCTCTTCATGGATAGAATTACCACCTAGCTGTTGCCAGCCAAATGAAGTTGAAACCTGAAAATGAAAAAAGAATTATGGAAACATTCTTGTCTATGGCCCCTCACTATAATTTTTTCTATTATATATTTTCCAGGGCTTGGATTCTTTTAGTTGTAGTTTATTTAGTACACAAAATGTCATGCTCAGTTTGTCATCACTGAGCTGATTTGTTTAAACATTTTAAAAATTAATTTAATTTTAAAATTAAAAACCTTTTGAAAAAGTGTGCTCATCTGGTATTTTTCCTTCATTTACATTCTGATTAAAACCTGTTGAAGCTATAATGAACATATATCACTTATTTTGTTTTATTACGTTAATGTTGATATTAATAGCATATGAAAAACATGCAATAAAAGTATTTTTCCATAAAAAATGCAACACCTTAAACTCTGTCCAGTTTCTATCCAGGGAACTAAAAATTGCTATGAGCTCTTAGCCTTTTTTTCCTTAGCTCAATCACCCAGAGCTAGAAATGTGGAAATCATCTTGTAGCAAATTGTTTCTATGTAATCAAGATCCTTAAATGTAGATCATACTTAACCTGAAATATAAACATCAATTTAATATTCTTATTTATACTGATTACAAAGTATATGCCGTGAATGATAGCTCTAGCATTGCTACAGTAACCATTTTTAGTTAAAAATGACAGATGAATAAAAATTTCATAGGGAACATTATTTTTACTGATGGGAAGGTAGACCAAGCCCTTCTATGTTGATGTCAACAGAGAGACAATTTCAACAACAGCCACAAAAATTATCATCACGGGGAAGAAAAAGAGAGAGAAAGGTTCCACGCTTAGCTAATTATGGAACCCTCACTTGCAGTGTCCTTCCTAATAGTATTTCAGCTTCCTAAACCAAGGGATGCTATAAACTAGGGATGACTACTGCTTTGGAATGGAAGCCAAAGGACAAAAGATGGCAAGAAGCTAGTATATTTTGTAAGAAAGCATTTGAAGAAAGTATGTAGAAGACTAAATCAAGCAAAGAAAAAAAGTGACTTGAACCCAAGAAAAATGGGCACCTACTTTCTATGAGCGAATTAGAAAGTTATGACAAAGAATTTAAGAAAGAAAAGAAAAACTCTGAGACAACTTATGTACAAATAAAAAGTATTTTATGGCAATCAGTTGATTTATGACTTGTGTGTTTGCCATTCTTGGTAACTGTGGTTCAAACTCAAAATCAAATTCAAAATCAGACTGAGTCTAAGAGGAACACAACATTGGGGGTAGCAGATAGAGACAGTATTCGTTGGTTTGTATATAAAAGATGACTTCTACACATTCAATCTCCTTTTAATTTGGTTATTTTATTTAGCCATTCTGGGTAAGCAGCAGAATTAATCACTGCTCCATCTTAATCAAGTGTTTTAGGCCATTGTTTCTTAATGGTCTTTGAACCAGCAGCATTTACATAACCTACAAGCTTGTTAGAAATGCAGAATCTCAGGCCTCACCTAGACTTGAATCAGAATCTGCATTTTTTTTTTTATTGATATTTTAATGGTTTCTAACATTGTGAAATTTTGGGTTGTACATTTTTGTTTGTCCATCACCCCATATATGACTCCCTTCACCCCTTGTGCCCACCCCCCACCCCCACTTCCCGGGTAACCACAGTCCAGTTTTCTCTGTCCATGTGTTGGTTTATATTCCACATATGAGTGAGATCATACAGTGTTTGTCTTTCTCTTTCTGGCTTATTTCACTTAACATAATACGCTCCAGGCCCATCCATGTTGTTGCAAATGGGACGATTTTGTCTTTTTTTATGGCTGAGTAGTATTCCATTGTATATATATACCACATTTTCTTAATCCAATCGTCAGTCGAGGGACACTTAGGTTGCTTCCACTTCTTGGCTATGGTGAATAATGCTGCAATGAACATAGGGGTGCATAAGCCTCTTTGGATTGTTGATTTCAGGTGCGTTGGATAGATTCCCAGTAGTGGGATGGCTGGATCATAGGGCATCTCTATTTTTAATTCTTTGAGGAATCTCCATACCGTTTTCCATAGAGGCTGCACCAATTTGCATTCCCACCAGCTGTGTATGAGGGTTCCTGTTTCTCCACATCCTCTCCAACATTTGTTGTTTTTTGTCTTGGTGATTATAGCCATTCTAACGGGCGTGAGGTGGTATCTTAGTGTTGTTTTGATTTGCATTTCCCTGATGATTAGTGATGTTGAGCATCTTTTCATGTGCCTATTGGCCATCTGTATATCTTCCTTGGAGAAGTGTCTGTTCATTTCCTCTGCCCATTTTTTGATCGGGTTGTTTGTTTTTTTGTTGTTCAATTGTGTGAGTTCTTTATATATTATGGAGATCAACCCCTTGTCAGATGTATGTTTTGCAAATATTCTCTCCCAGCTGGTTGGTTGTTTGTTCATCTTGATTTGGTTTCATTTGTCTTATAAAAGCTCTTTAGTCTGATAAAGTCCCACTTGTTTATTTTTTCTTTAGTTTCCCTAGTCTGGGTAGGCATGTCATCCGAAAAGATTCCTTTAAACCCAATGTCAAATAGTGTGTTGCCTATATTTTCTTCTATGAGTTTTATAGTTTCAGGTCTCACCTTCAGGTCTTTGATCCATTTTGAGTTAATTTTTGTGAATGGCGATAGCACATGGTCCACTTTCATTCTTTTGCATGTGGCTGTCCAGTTTTCCCAACACCATTTATTGAAGAGACTTTCCTTTCTCCATTGCATGTCCTTAGCACCTTTGTCGAAAATTAGCTGTCCGTATATGTGTGGTTTTATTTCTGGGCTTTCAATTCTGTTCCATTGATCTGTGTGTCTGTTTTTGTACCAGTACCATGCTGTTTTGATTACTATTGCTTTGTAGTATGTTTTGAAGTCAGGAATTGTGATGCCTCCTGCTTTGTTCTTTTTCTTTAGGATTTCTTTAGCTATTCGGGGTCTTTTGTTGCCCCATATAAATTTTAGTATTCTTTTTTCTATTTCTGTGAAGAATGTCATTGGGATTCTGATTGGGATTGCATTGAATCTGTAGATTGCTTTAGGTAATATAGACATTTTAACTATGTTTATTCTTCCAATCCACGTGCATGGGATATCTTTCCATTTCTTTATGTCATCGTAGATTTCCCTCAATAATGTCTTGTAGTTCTCATTGTATAGGTCCTTCACCTCCTTGGTAAGATTTATTCCTAGGTATTTTATTCTTTTTGATGCAATTGTAAATGGTATTATCTTTTTGAGCTCTCTTTCTGTTAGTTCATTATTAGCATATAGAAATGCAACTGATTTTTGTATCTTGATTTTGTACCCTGCAACTTTGCTGTAGTTGTTGATTGTTTCTAACAGTTTTCCAACAGATTCTTTAGGGTTTTCTATATATACAATCATGTCATCTGCAAATAGTGAGAGTTTCACTTCTTCGTTACCTATTTGGATTCCTTTTATTCCTTTTTCTTGCCTAATTGCTCTGGCCAAAACCTCCAGTACTATGTTGAACAGGAGTGGTGAGAGTGGGCAGCCCTGCCTCATTCCTGTTCTCAGAGGAATGGCTTTCAGTCTTTCCCCGTTGAGTATGATGTTAGCTGTGGGTTTGTCATATATGGCCTTTATTATGTTGAGGTACTTTCCTTCTATTCCCATTTTATTGAGAGTTTTTATCATAAATGGATGTTGTATCTTGTCAAATGCCTTCTCTGCGTCTATTGAGACGATCATGTGGTTTTTATTCTTTGTTTTGTTGATGTGATGTATCACGTTGATTGATTTGCGGATGTTGAACCATCCCTGCGTCTCTGGTATAAATCCCACTTGATCATGGTGTATGATCTTTTTAATATATTGTTGTATTCGGTTTGCCAATATTTTGTTGAGGATTTTTGCATCAATGTTCATCAGCGATATTGGCCTGTAATTTTCTTTCTTTGTATTGTCTTTGTCTGGTTTTGGTATCAGGGTGATGTTGGCCTCATAGAATGATTCAGGAAGTGTTCCATCTTCCTCTATTTTTTGGAATAGTTTGAGGAGGATGGGTATTAAATCTTCTTTGAATGTTTGGTAAAATTCACTGGAGAAGCCATCTGGTCCTGGACTTTTATTTTTTGGGAGGTTTTTGATTACTATTTCAATCTCTTTACTTGTGATTGGTCTATTCAGATTCTCCATTTCTTCTTGGTTCAATTTTGGGAGGTTGTATAAGTCTAAGAATTTATCCATTTCTTCTAGATTGTCCAATTTGTTGGCATATAATTTCTCATAGTATTCTCTTATAATCCTCTGTATTTCCATGGTATCCATTGTAATTTCTCCTCTTTCATTTCTAATTTTATTTACTTGAGCCTTTTCTCTTTTTTTCTTAGCCTGGCTAAGGGTTTGTCTATTTTGTTTATCTTCTCGAAGAACCAACTCTTTGTTTCATTAATCCTTTCTACTGTTTTTTTGGTCTCAATATCATTTATTTCTGCTCTGATTTTTATTATTTCTCTCCTTCTGCTGGCTTTGGGCTTTGTTTGTTCTTCTTTTTCTAGTTCTGTTAGGTGTAATTTAAGGTTGCCTATTAGGGCTTTTTCTTGTTTGTTAAGGTGGGCTTGTATCGCTATGAGTTTCCCTCTCAGGACCGCTTTTGCTGCATCCCATATGGTTTGATATGGCATGTTATCATTTTCGTTTGTTTCCAGATAGTTTTTGATTTCTCCTTTAATTTCATCAATGATCCATTGGTTGTTCAGTAGCATGTTGTTTAATCTCCACATTTTTGTCACTTTCCCAGTTTTTTTTTCCTGGTTCATTTCCAGTTTCATAGCCTTATGGTCTGAAAAGATGCTTGTTATGATTTCAATCTTCTTAAATTTATTGAGGCTTGCTTTGTTTCCCAACATATGGTCTATCCTAGAGAATGTTCCATGCGTGCTTGAGAAGAATGTGTAGTCAGCTGTTTTTGGGTGGAGTGCTCTGTATATGTCTACTAGGTCCATCTCGTCCAGTTTTTCATTTAAGTCTAATATTTCTTTATTAACTTTTTGTCTGGATGATCTATCCGTTGCTGTAAGTGGGGTGTTAAGATCCCCTACTATTATTGTGTTGTTGTTGATTTCTCCTTTTAGGTTTGTTAATAGTTGTTTTATGTACATTGGTGCTCCTATGTTGGGTGCATATATATTTATAAGTGATATGTCTTCTTGATGGAGTGTCCCTTTTATCATTATATATTTCCCTTCTTTGTCTTTCTTAACCTGTTTTATCTTGAAGTCTACTTTGTCTGATATGAGTATGGCAACACCTGCTTTCTTTTGTTTGCCATTAGCTTGGAGTATTGTCTTCCATCCTTTCACTCTGAGCCTGTGCTTGTCTTTAGTGCTAAGATGTGTTTCCTGAAGGCAGCATATTGTTGGGTCTTGCTTTTTAATCCATCCTGCCACTCTGTATCTTTTAATTGGAGAGTTCAATCCATTTACATTTAGGGTAATTATTGAAATATGAGGGTTGAATGTTGCTGTTTTGTCACTTATTTTCTGGTTCTTTTGCATTTCCTTTGTTTCTTGTCCCATTTGTTTTGGACTGCCAATTCAGTTTGGTTGTTCTGTCTTATGATTCTTCTAGTTTTCTCTTTGTTTATCATATGTGGTTTTAATTTGATTATTTGTTTAGTGGTTACCTTGAGGTTTGGGCGAAAAATCTTCTGTATGAGATAGTCTATTATCTGATAGCCTCCTATTTCCTTATACTAAGTCAGTTCAGTCACTTTCCTCTTCCCCTTCTAAGTTGCTCTTGTTATACCTTATTCTATCTTGTGTTGTGGCTGTGTGTTTACAGTGATGAGGTTAAATTTATTTTTGGTGAATTTCTTCCTTTGGTCTTTGAGTTTAGTATTTAAGTGGTTGCTAACCTATTCCGGTAAAGATCTACTATTTCTCTGATTTTGTCTACCTACTTTTCTCCTTACTCCAAGCTTTGTGTTCCCTTTCTCTTCTTGTTTTCAGGCCTGAGGGCCTTCTTGAGTATTTCTTGTAGTGGCGGTCTCGTGGCCATGAACTCCCTTAGCTTTTGTTTATCTGGGAGAGTTACTATTTCTCCATCATATTTGAAGGATATTTTTGCTGGATAGAGTATTCTTGGCTGAAAGTTTTTGTCTTTTAGTATTTTGAATATATCATTCCAGTCTCTTCTAGCCTGAAAAGTTTCTGTTGAGAAATCTGCTGAGAGCCTGATGGGAGTTCCTTTGTACGTTATTTTTTGTTTTTGTCTAGCTGCCCTTAATATTGTTTCTTTGTCGTTGACCCTGGCTAGCCTTACCACTAGGTGTCGTGGTGAAGGCCTTTGTCTGTTAATATATATAGGCGTCCTGTTGGCTTCGCTTACTGGTATTTCCTGCTCCTTCCCCAGATTTGGGAAATTTTCAGCTGTTATTTCCTTGAATAGGCTCTCTGTTCCTCTTTCCCTCTCCTCTCCCTCAGGAATACCTATAATTCTTATGTTACATTTTCTAATAGAGTCCGATATTTCTCGGAGTCTTTCTTCATTTCTTTTTAGTCTTAGTTCTCTCTCTTCTTCCATCTGGAGTATATCTGTACTCCTATCCTCTAAAGTACTAATTCTTTCCTCCATATTGTCAGCTCTGTTCTTTAAAGATTCCAGATTCTCCTTTATCTCCTCCATTGTGTTCTTCATCTCCATCAGCACTGATAGGTTTTTCTTTATGATTTCAATCTCTTTTGTGAAGAAACTCCTAATCTCATCTAATTGTTTGTCTGTGTTGTCTCGTATTTCGTTGAGTGTTTTTATGATAGCTATTTTGAAATCTCTGTCATTTAGTTTATGGATTTCTGTGTCTTCGGGGTTGATTTCTGGGTGCTTGTCATTTTGTTTCTGGTCTGGTGATTTCATATATTTTTGCATTGTGGTTCCTGTGTTGGTTTTGATTTTCCTCATCCTGGAAGTCTCTGGTTGCAATTTCCACCTGCCGCCACTGTCTGGTGGTAAAGGGCTGTGTAGTCTAAGCCCCCTGCGCTCTGCCCCAGTTTTTCTGCTGCGATCCGCAGTTTTGTTTTGTTTTGTTTTGTTTTTTTTCCCCACTGCGATCCATGGGTCCAGTCCAGTTTATTCAGGTCTGCCTCGGACCGCTAGATCTGGTCGAGCTGCAGACTCCGGGTTGCGGGGAGGGGGGAGCTCTCTCTTTTGCCCTCTGGGTCCCTGACGTGGGAGGCTTCTCGTTTGCCCCTCTTTATCCGCTCTCTGGGTTGCTCAGATGTTGATGGTAGCCCTGTGGCTCCTCTGAGCCCTCTGTGCGGGAGTTTCCCACTGGCTGAGAGAGCCCAAAGAGCTACAGTTTCCCGCCAAGGGCCGCCCCTCCCCCCTCTCTGGGAGCCGCGCGGACCGGATGGCTGATCTGATGGGGAGGGAGCGGAGTTCTCCTTACCTCTCCCCACTTACTCCGGGGGCCCAGCACGTTCTGCTCTCAGATGTGCGGCAGTGTGGATCCCTCCACTCTAGCTTTTCACTGTCTGGGATTCCGTTGTTGGTCTGTGGCTGTTACTTTTGTTGTATCTTGTGGGGGAAGAATTCATGGGAAAGCTCACTCCGCCATGATGCTGATGTCACTCCAGAATCTGCATTTTGACAAGATCCCCAGGTGATCTGTATGCATTTTAAAGTTTGAGAAGCGTTTATGTATAAGTACAACTTAACCATGTTTCCCAAACATGACTACACATTAAAATCACCTGGGAAATTTTTTATAGACAGCGATCCCCACATTCCACAACTAGGGATTTTGATTCTACTGGTCTGGAGTTGAGTCTGGGCATTGATTATATTAAACTAAGTGATTCAAAGGATAGTTATAACAATTGTACCAGACGAAAAAAAATGGAGAGCATTGTTTTACAAAATGCCTGTGTGTAAGAACTATTTGGTCTAGTTCTTAAAATATCAGATTCACAGCACCATGTGTGGAGTCTGATTGATTATTTCTGGGTTCAGGGACATGAATTTTAGCATGTATTATAACATGCTCCCTAGGTAATTTTTACAATCAGACAACCGGGAGATCCTGAGTGCCTGCAAGATAAGACATTCCACCAAAGTTTGCATAGGAGCAACCTCTTGATTGTCAATCAGGTGGTGTCAAATGTCTTTCCGGGATCTGCCTTTCCAACATAAAATTCCACTCTAAGGGCTAATTTTTAATGGATTTTGGTATCCCCAGCAACATTGTTTTCCACCATGGTCACTTGTTTTCTGTCAGAGTTCTTAAAATCACTATACTTTTAACCATAGTCCTGAAACATTGCTAATTGGAAAGCCTAACCTTTCAGAAATAGACAAAGCTCATTTACCTCCAAGTCTAAGTAACCTGTGTAGGCAACCTGAATAGAGTACTCATACAGGATCATCTAAGCTCTTATTTAAGACAAAGTGAACAAAAGAGAAGTAATATGTTTGTCCCTCCGTTTCCTAGTCCTTATTCTGAGGGTGGTACACTCTCCCAGATGAGAGACTCTCGTTTGGTATGAACGTGATGTAGTTAGTTTCCTTGGACCATAGTTTGTCTGCTGGTTAATCTCTGCCATAAGATTTAAGTTTATTGAACCAGGGAAAACTGAAAAATATTCAATAAACCAATTGCTACAGCTGTAATCTATGCTAACATTTACATTCTTTTAATCTCCTTTCACACATCACATTTACACTGAAAGAGGGACATGTCTAAGACTTTTTGTTTTCAAAGGTTGACATACAGAATGAAAGACATCTTTTGCCTTGAATTTTCATAAGCTGAACTGATTAGAAGCCAAAATTATCATTTCATTGGATTAGTATATTATCCTAAGTGGGATACAGTTCAAGAACACCAAAATAAATTGAAAAAAGCATCTTCTAATAAGCAACTGTATCTATTGTCTTTATTGTGAATTCTAAACATAATCATATGCCCCTTGTAAATTTCACCTCCCCTCTCTTAAACAATCATACCACTAGTATTTAACAAATTGCCCTATATACCGTATACAACAAATTAAAAGACCATAAAAATAACTGAAAATTACTAAACAAATAACTGAAACAACAAATCCATTTATTTTTTCAGATAAAGGGACTAAGACCAAGATAGAAGATATAGCTTGCACATATAATTCTTCAGCTAGACTCTAACTTCAGGTTTTTTGAATCCAAGTCAAATACTCTTATGCTGCCTTTCTTCTTAGCCACTGCCTCTCGACTGGGGTGAATTCAGGTGAGCCGGATCAGCTTAACTGAGGTTAATATCTAATGGGAACTGATTACATATGAATGTCCCAATCTTTGATCTGTTATGCCTTTTCAATGACTGGCCAAGTTGCTGTAGGTCATAGCAAAACTCAGTAGGAATAGGAACATGAATATTTTATTGAATGCATTACTTGTACAATGCAAAGAAATTCTCCAAAATTACATTTTTTTGGCAAAGAATAAAATTTTATGAAGATTTCTGTGGTTATTGGACAATGAATCTCTTTAGAGTGTATTAGGTTTGCAGACGTGTAGATTGGGTGCACTACAAAGTGGAAACAAATTGTTACTTACGTTTTGCCCCCATGTGCAAAAACAGAGAATATGCTGGATCTATTTGGAAAAGGAAAAATAAAAATTATCATTTCCCATATTAAGCTTCTGAAACTTCATACATAAAATCATAAAGGAAGTATTCCAATTATTGATACCAGTATTTCTCCTGGAAAGGAATCTACTTTTCTTTAAGGAAATACCTTAATAAGTCACATGAGTGGGAAAGCTTAGGCACAGCCTTGAGGGTATGATCTTTTAGAACACTTTGAACTAAAGTCGTTCCATTGAATAAGACTTTCCATCGAAATGACTACAAAATTGAAGAAGATAAGAGAAAGAAGATGAGCTTTGATGAGGAGGAGACTGATAGATGGATTAAGCATAACCTGTAAACTAGAGGGGGACAGGACATTGATACATATGAACTCGACTGATCAGGAGAATAAATATGGAAAATATTTGTATCTTTGAAAAAAATGTTTAAATCATTTCAATATGAGCTTCTTAGGAACAGGTACCATGGATTTTTATACATAATCTTCAAACATATTCTTCATTTCTTTTTGCCCTGAAAGTAACATAACAAAGCATTACAGAAGAATAGAAATAAAAAGGATAGAGCAATTACCTAACACTTGACCCTAATTTGCATATTATAAAATGAAACCCAGGGACGCAAAATAACTTTCTCAAAGTTATACAGTAGTAGTGATGATTTTAAAGACACATTACTATTATTATTAGTAGTAGTATCTTGAGTCTTAAACTACCTTGTAACTTCCAACACTAATTATTTTTGTTTGAATACAATAAATTAAAGATTTAATAACTTAAAAGCTAAGGAAATATCATCATTAAATTTCTGTTCTTTGTGACCCACAGTGAACAGATTAAACAGTGAACACCAAACTATTGGTCTCAGTCATTTTTTCAGAGATGATATTATGTCTATATTATTACATATTAGAAATTGAGTATTATGATAACAATCAAATGGAGAGAAAACAGTTTTATTTAAATTTATTTCAAATTCTTTTTTTTTCCGATTTTACTGGCTATTTTATGTAATATAGACACAGAAGGATGGTGAAGGATACTTTTCATAATTAAAAACATACTTCTTAGATGAAATGATAAATTGTGACT
Source organism: Diceros bicornis minor (assembly GCF_020826845.1). Taxonomy (NCBI): domain Eukaryota; kingdom Metazoa; phylum Chordata; class Mammalia; order Perissodactyla; family Rhinocerotidae; genus Diceros; species Diceros bicornis. The sequence goes on along the minus strand of NC_080750.1, from coordinate 61,947,852 downwards.
ATATATTTAACTAATAATTTAAAAAATAATAATGCAATTATATAGAAAGGTGCAGACATATTCTTCTATCATTTTTTTTGTAGTTTTCATAAAGCATTTATTCAAATTATGATAACCATGTTTCGATGTCATTTCAGTACAATTGGAAAGCCTTTGTGTGAGAGAGCTTTTAAAATACTGGAAGAGATAAATAATGTACGTTTATACATTTTGTTTTCAGAATACAAAATGTGTACTTGTGGCTTCTTATTGTTCATGGTGCATAATCCACAAATTAATTATGCTTTTAATTTTTATGATAAATTTTATGGTTTACGATTACATTTCTCTCAAGATTTTAGAATTGAGATAATTTGGATGGCTGGTTTTAATATGATAATTAAAAAACAATCATTTAAATAAAAGTAAAATTCTACACCAGTAAAAAAAAATATGCAAACATATAAAATGAAACTATAACAGGAAGTGAAAGAGGCAGTAAACATTTTGAAAGGTCTACAATCTTTTCCAAAAAACACCCACATGTTTCTAAAGCTCTAGAGATATTTAGCATAAATAATTTTAAGCTGCCTTCTTTAGTTCCTCCTCTATTTTCAATCTTGAAGCATATCTTCTGCCGCTTGATTTATTTCATAGAATATGGATTTAGAAAAAGATATTTCAAAAACAGTAAAGCTTTTCTATTACGGATAAAGTAATCCACATGAGTTAGGAAGTAGAGTTTTAAAATTCAAACAGATTTCAGGCAGCAGTTTGTGTTATAAACACTTTTTATTTAAAAAAATCTCCCATAATAATAGGAGATTTAATGCCTCAGCATTTTAGTTGTGAAGGAGATGACAATAACTACTGAATATGTATAGAAATTTCTTATTTGGTTGCAATATGGCAGGAATTGACAGTACAGATAATCACATGTAGAACAGTATTGTAAAATTAGATGATAGTTGAAAGATATTTTACAATAGCTCAACACTAGTATCAAAAACAAGCAATGTAATAGTTCACTAACTTCATTTAAGGTCTACATCATGTCAAAACAATCATATTGCTAATTAAAAATAAAAAGTAATCTGGCAAAAAAAGAATTTAATATTAATTAAATCATACATATATACTTTAGGGGCAAAGGGTATATGGTTTGTGATGAAATCAAAGGTTAAACAGCAATATTTATAAAATAAAAATAAAACTATTCTAAAGGTCTTATTTTTATCTCACTTATAGTTCCTAACCTATCTATACTTGTTTTTACTTACAGTAAATGTCTTTGAAGTTTTTTTTTTTGTTAAGCATGTTATTCCTACTTACCAACCTCATATTGTTATTGGAAGTATCCAATTAGGTAATAAATACAAAATTATTTGAAAAATAAATGTCTGTAACATATAAAGTGATGTTTAAAAGTCAACAGAAATTAAAAATATTGCAGTCTGTCATTCCTGATATTAACAAATTAAATTTATAAAATAAATTGGATTTCAAGAATATAAAACAACCCCCAGATATATTTTACAATTACTTAACTGTTGTGGCCAAATGGACATTGTTTCCTGACTTTCTTATTGCTTTAAATAGAAACTTGAAGGGCAGTTGCTGAGGACCAGGGCTCAGCTGGCTTCTGATAAGAATTTGAATATGTGAGTTGAAATGTCATTGGTGACTATGCCTTTCTAAGAGGGTGTTTTCAGGTCTGACATAAGATGGATTGAAAAATGTTTCTCAAAATTTCTATAAACTAGAATTTGTGGGAGGGCTGTGAAAATGAGGTGGCAAATCTCAACCAATAAGGGGAAACAGCCAATTTATAGATTAATGGCAACTGTCTAAAGTAGCATGTGACTTGACCTCTCATGTCAATTAATGCAGAGCAAGAGTAAAAGATTTCTTTATTTCTCCCAAAATTCGTATGTTGTCTCTGCCTGAATAAGAATAGAAAGTTCAAAAGGCTAGTTCAAAAATAGAAAGTTCAAAAAGACATTTTTATATTGCCTCAAGATCCCATTTATAAATTATAAATTAATAATTTAGTCAAATACAACAGAAAAAAAGCCCACTAAATGTGTAAAGCCTAAATACTAGGACAAAATCAAAGTGAACATTGATATTTGAAATATTTTCAAAGATATAAGGAGATGCACTTTGTGTACTTTGAATTAATCGTCTTACTGTAAAGCTAGAATAACGAAAAAAATCATACCACAAACTGTTGAACGATGATGGAAGAACTGTGTTTTATAGGTGAGAAGAAAATAAATTACAAGAAAGAAGGTCTTCCACATTAGTAGCCATGAGGCCACAGATATATGTGTCCATCTCTGTGACTTGTAATAAAAAAAAGAGCATTTTCAAAAAAAATTTTGCCACCTGTATAAGAAATCCTTAAATTAATATTGACTTGGGTTTCCTGGCAGATTCAAAAACAATAATGTGAGAAGCAAAATTTTTATTACTTACCAGATAATGAATTTGTGACAGAAAAGTTTAAAAAACCTTCACTCTTTAACAACAGAGAAAAACAAAACACTTTAACTTTAGTAAGGAACAGAAAATAAATTTCAAACAGCATTATTTTAGGAAAAAGGAAATGGGCCATGGCAGTTATTATCTTTAAAAAAATAGTTTCTTATCACTTTTGCTAAACTCTTACTGCTGTTGCTCCTCCCCAGCGAACATCTATTTAAAAATAATTCAGCAGCTAAAAGCATGAATGTTTCTAATGTTCAAAAAAATCATATTTAAACAAACATCAATCAAAACGAAAAGCAATTCAGTCTAAATCTTTCCGCTACACAAAAGATAGTGAAATTTAAAATCCTAACAAAAAATTGAATTAGCTTACTCCTTACAGGCATAAGTTAATTGAAGTCACTGCTTCCTAAATTACCTGGACTGCTTACACAGCCAATGTGTATTCAAAGGATTGAAGAGAGAGTTAACATTTGCTACACCAAGGCTTAAGGCTATTCACTTTAAGTGTAATAGTGCAGTAAAAGTCCGGTAATTTTAAAGAAGTATTGAGGTATCTGGTGATTTTAGATTATATAGTGACCAACAATTAAGTGTTAGGAGGCTATGACCTAATCAATGGAAAAGGAGCAAGACAAGTCTTACCCTGTTTGTTTTTCTTTCCTTCTTGTTAAATCAGGGTTGGTTCAGAACAGTTCTGTGATCTTTTACACAATTGTAAGCAAAGACCTCTATCCCAAGAAGAGGTTTGGATGGTCTCTGATTAATTCAGAGTGGTTACTTCAGCATCTTTTTGTGTGTACACAGATCCTCATGTAACCCAATACTTGGAGCTAATACTTTTGTTGGTATAGCCTTCTTTTATAGCCAGATGGACTATTTTACCTTCATCTCTGAAGATAAGTTTAATTATTTGTTTTTTAATTTCCTCCCCAAATCACTTTTAAGTCTATAGTTGGTTAATCATCTAACCTAACATCATCAGCTCTCTTATTATTTCAAATTCAGTGAAATTAAAATGATTGGAAATAAATATTTGTAAAACCTCCCAACATATCTTGATAGATGGGTGGAGAAATGCCTCTCCTCTTTAAAAAATCTTATTTATTGAACTTTGTAACTTTCAAATAATTTTAACATCAGCTTGTTTTGATCCACTACATTTACACATTAATTTGGCGTTAATTGCCATCTTTAAAATAACGAGGTTTTACATCTATGAAAGTGATATGGCTCCTTATTTATTCAGGTTTCATTTATGTCATCAAATAAGGCTCTCTAATTTTCTATAAAGAAGGTCTTGGTGATATGTTAGAAGATTTATATATAGTACTTCCTAGGTTTATTTCTATTTTCATTGCATTGTATTGCATTTTATATCCCATTATTAATGGTTAAAAAGGACTTCTATTGGCTTTTGACTAAATCTAGTAACAATAATGTATTCTTTTACTAGTCTTATTGTTTTATAAAACTACTTTTTTTTTTTTTTTTTTTGGTGAGGAAGATTTGCTGAGCTAACATCTGTTGCCAATCTTCCTCTTTTTTTGCTTGAGGAAGATTAGCCCTGAGCTAACATCTTCCTTTATTTTGTATGCTGATCGCCTCCACAGCATGGCTTGACGAGTGGTGTAGCTCCGCACCCGAGATCTGAACCTGAGACCCTGGCCGCCAAAGCGGAGCATACCAGAATTAACCACTACACCACAGGGCCAGCTCCTCTGAGTTTTTAATTTAGCCAAGTAACAACAATTTTGTCTCTTTGTTTTCCATCTTCATAGTTCTTATTTTTATTTCTTGTCTAATATCTTTGCCTAGAACCTCTGTTCTTATGTTAAGAATATCAATAATGTGCATCCTTTTATTTCTCACTTGAATGGCATAATGTCATTTATTTTCTAAATGTAAACTTCAGTATGTTAGCAAAGATTTTTGGTAGAAACCTATTATCAGATTAAAGAAAGTTCCACCCATTCTTCATTTTATGTGTTTTTGTCATGGACAAAGATAGAGTTTTATCAACTTGATTGCCTTCATCTATTGAGTGTATCATACATTTTTTTCTCCCTTAATGTGCTCATTAGATGAATTAGATTGATAGATTTTTTTTTCTGATTCTAAACTATTCTTGCATTCTTTGGATAAACTCTACTTGGTCATGGTATATTATTACTAGAGACAGTTGGAAGCATTTGCTATTACGTTAATTTTCCCCCATTTTGTTCATATTTGATATTGGTTTATAATGTCCTTTTGTACTTGTCCTTTTTGCATATTAAACTTATACTAATCTCATAAGATGAGCTGGTAAAATGCCTTAATTTTTATTTTTTCTGGAACTTTATAGAAATTAAGGATTACGTTTTTCTTAAAAGTTTAGGCAAAACTAGTATGTAAAAAAATATCTGGAGTTTGGGTATATAAGAGTAGAGGACTAATTGCATGCTCAATATTTTGATAACTATTTGTGTATTATTTAATGGTCATTGATTTTCTATACATTCTGTGGTTGGTTTAGGTATTTACACTTCTGTTGGGATTTCCCATTTGGTTAAATTTTAAATTAAAACCAAAATGTTGGCCATAATATTATCAATTTTATCAATTTTCACTCTATAGGTATGTCCTCTTAATAGTTCCTTACATATTTTCTTTGTGCTATCTTTTACTTTTGACAAATTTTTCTATAATTCTTTTTTCTTAAATTGTTTTCAAAGAATCATCTTTTATTTTATGAGTAATTTATATCTTTGCTATTATTTTTCATATATCTCTTTTTTGTTCTTTTTGGCGAGGAAGAGCAGCCCTGAGCTAACATCTGTGGCCAATCCTCCTCTGTTTTATGTGGGACACCTGCTACAGCGTGGTTTAATAAGCTGTGCGCAGGTCCGCACCCGGAGTTCCGAACCTGTGACCCCTGGGCTGCCGAAGCGGAGCACATGAACTTAACTGCTAGGCCCCTGGGCCAGCCCCAATTTCTGAGTTTTCTATTCTTTCTTTTCCACTTTTTCACACTTTTCTCACTGAGTTTTAGGATTTAATGGTTTTAATAAATGTTTAAAAGCTCTTTATGTTTTATACTGCTTTATTCCATAACCTGTGACTGATAATTGCCTCCTCCTCTTTATCCTCTTAATGAATGGAAGTGATTACGGTATATGTTGGGTGTGTTGAAGGCATTTAGCCTGTCTTCTTAGTTCACAGGTACCTGGCTTATAAACAGCTCTATGAAAGAAGCAGCACCTGAGGAAGAACATCTGAAGAGATTCACCCCCTTCTGGAGTGGATTTAGATAATGAGATCCTGGACTTAGAACTTGGGCTTTCTACTGTAATTTGATGAGATTTCTGTGAGGGTCTGGATGTGTTTTGCACATGAAACAGACATTATTTTGTCCACCAAACTAAGTCTTGAAGATTGCTTGCAATGATTGCACAAAAATTTCTCTGATCCAATGTGTATCTTTAGAATGCAACTTTGCCCCTCCTTCCATCAAGAGGTGGAGTCTACTTTCTGTCTTTTGGAATCTGGGAGCACTCTGTAATTTGCTTTGAACAACAGAATATGACAAGAGTAAATTAGTGTGAATTGCAAGACCAGGCCTCTTAAGAGGAATTGTGGCCTCTGTTTTTACCACTGTGTAGCGCTGAGGCCTCCTTGCTGTCTGCGTCTAGGCTATAGGAAGATGAGAAGCCAAGGCCATAGGAAGATGAGAAGCCAAGTGGTAAAGAATTCAGGTTTTCCAGCCAACAGCCAGCAAAAGTGACGGACATATGGGTAAGGCTATTTTGGACTTTCCAGTTTAACCAACACTACATCCATCCAAATGGAGCCACATGAGTGACCCCAGGCAAACCAACACACAGGATCAAGAGGTAATAATAAATTGTTTTTGTTGTAGGCTACTAAATTGTAGGATGGTTTGTTATGTAGCAATAGATAGCTGAAACATTAATCATATTATCCCCACCTCTTTTATTAAATTTTTCTTCAGTCTCCATTGCTAATAGTATAAAGTTAAATTCCTTGTACCCAGAACACACATGCTTTATAACTTATCACATGTGCTGCTTCCTCTTGGAGTTCTTGTTCTGCCCTCTTCATGACTTTTGCTCCACCTATTATTACCAAAGTCATCCAGCTCACTTGAGATCACAGATGATTCTATTGTGGGAACTTCTTTGAGTTACTCAGATGGAATTAGTTTAAATCAGTGGGGCCTAGAATAACTTGATGTTGACAATAATTAGATAATGATGCATATTTAGTTTTCCATATCTAAAGGCTCAGTAGCTTCAGCCTGTAATTTCCCCATAGTTTCAGATAGAATTTAGATTTTAGGAGTGAGAAAAGTACCTGGAAATGGACCATCCATGGCAACTTCCTGGTAAATTTCCATGGTAGAATGACTTCTCCAGAAACTCAGTCTTTTCAGAGCAATCTGTGTTGATTAATCTCCAGGAAACAAAATAACACTTCTGAAACTTTTCAAAGACAAAATATGACAATTTATTCACTGTCAATATTAAATTTAAATGTCAAGTGGATTTGGATATAATCAACATTGTATGTTAACTCACTAACTGTAGGAAAGTACATGGGAAGCAAAATTGTAATAGATATTTTCTTCGTAAGTGCAAAATTTAAAAAATGGTAGTTAAGCCAAAAGAAATCAGTTGGAGGATTCCAATGCTTATTGCGACTATCTACACTCACCAAAAGACCCTATGTACAAGTAGATCGAATTATTTGGCAAAATTATTCAAGTGCCTCTTTTTTGGATAATGCAAGATGTATATTACCATCATTCTCTTCACTGAGTCATGTTTTATTAATTTTCATAATGACCATCATCCTTTTATTGATACGTTACTTTTCTTATATATTAAGTATGAAGTTTAGCTAAACTCCAGGCTTTTTATACTAACTTTATGTAGAAAATTTGTCTATGAAAGTTAGTGCTGGATGGGGGAAACCAGAAATCCTACACTTCCATCTGAGAGCTTTCTGCTTTGACTTCTGAAATTTCTTTACATGTGTTTTTATTTATCATTAAAAGAACATCCACCTTTTAGTGTTTTTCTGACAGAAAATCATACAGCCACAAACATCCTGTATGTGGCTATCATACAGGATGTTTTGACTAGGCATTGGCTCAGATTTCTTACCAATGCTAAAAGAGAATTTCAGATCATCAATTAACAAGTTGAGATAAATTTGGTTTCTGCTACCATTTTGAAGAATGGAATGACAAATTTTCAAATTGTAGTTTTAGGAGAGAGGGAGATGCAGCTGAGATAGATGGTAATTTTAATTATTCATTCTCTCAACAAATATTTTTCAAGTGGTTACTATGTACCAGAAAATCTTGTGCATGTCAGGGGTACATATGTGAGAAAAAGAAATCTTTATTCTAATGGCTCTTGCCATTCTAATGGATGTTCTCTATGTTTTTGCATATTTTTATCATTCTGAAAATGTGGCTAATCCTAGAATCAAGATTTAATAATGTAACATCGTGTTGGAGAAAGATCTATAGTATCACAGCTGTGTGACTGAAGTATAAAATCTCAGTTGGTTTAAAAAATCTTAGCTCTTCAAGAAAATTAAACCCTTAGAGATTAGCATTTTATTTTTAGATCAAACCACTGCTGCATTCATAAGACATGAAATAGGATCAAATAATTTCAATTTTTAAAGAAAAATTAGTGAAAACTTTGGACTAAAATATATTGTAAAATGCATTGTTTCACTTTATAGCGTATGGTCTTTCGACAGTGGCTATTTGACAGCACAGTTAATTGGAGATACATGTCCACTTTTTAGAGTGAATATAGTTTTCAGAATGACATAGATGAAAATAGTATATTTCACCAATAAGTAGCAATAAATCAAAAAATGCAAAGAAAGAGTCATTTTCATGACTCCTGTGTAGGAAAAAATAATTCTATGTGGTTATGAACTTAGCCCTCCACCTTACTTACACTATTTGTGATATCATTCAGTCTTATGGCTTTACATTTCTTCTATATCCTGTTGATATCTAAATTTATGTCTCTATACATACTTTTCCCCTGAACTCCAAAATTCAACTTCTGACCTTTTCCCTAAAATCTGTTCAACCCATAGCTTTATCCAGTTTAGTTTGATGGGAACGTCATCCTTCAAGATGCTTAGGTAAAATCTTGGGGTCATACATGATCCATTGTTTTCTCTCATATTCCACACCTAATAATTCAGGAAATCCGTGGGGTCTGCCTTCAAAATATATGCAAAATCTGACCACTTTTCACTACTTTCACTGCTGTCACCTTGGAAGGAGTCATTATCATCTCTCATTTTCATTAGTGTTATCAGCCTCCAAATTGGTTGCTATGCTTCTTCCCTTATACCCTACAAGATGCACCTTTTGAAACGTAAACTCTCTGCTCTTCTACTGAAAATCATGCAGTTGCTCCTCTTTTCACTCTAAAATAGAAGTGAAAGTCTTTATGACAGTCTCTTCCCCGCCCCCCGATCTTCCTTTCCTCTCTGACTTTATCTCCTGCTACTCTCCGCCTCACTCCTCACGCCAGTCACACTGAATTTTCCTCAAGTTCTAGCTCTCACCACGGGACATGCACACTTGCCAGGTCCTTTTTCTATCACCAACTCAACGAGTTTTGCTCAGATCACCCTCCTTGAAATTGCAACTGCTCCAGTCCCCTGGAAAGCCTTATCTCACTTTCCTGCTCTAACTTTTCATAAATAATGTATCACCCTCTAATATCCTATTTGAAATACTTATTCCTTATGTCCTTTGTTTAATAAGGCATAAGTAATGTAAGATTCATGAGAACATTTTTTTTTTGTCTCTTTTATGACCAGATTAGTCACTGGTACATAGAAGGCACTGACTCAATAAATTTATTTTAAATGAATGAATAAACTCTTCTGTTTTTCACTAAATCTTATTAGATGGTTAGCAAACAAGAAAGAGGAAATTATTTGATGAATTAATAAATGTAGTGAACTTTCACTAGAGAAAATATAAGAGTTTTGAACAACTATCACTCTTGTCATCTTACCATATTAACACTAACTCTTCATTTAGTTTGATTACTGTGAAGTGTGATGATAAAGAAATTAAATAGAGATGTCTTTTCTACTGACTCCTGCCAATGGGAGTACAGAAACAGGAAAAAAAACCCATATATACTTGGCTTAAATGGAATGAAGCATCAGAGAATTTTGGGAGTAATATTAACTAAAGTCTCTTGGTAAAGAACAGGCATTCAAAGGGATGGATGTATTCAGATAGACAAGCCTTAAATCAAAGTTCTTCAACTTTAGATCTCTTGAGAGTCAAACACTGAGCTTCAAAGGCTCTCCAAACCCTTTGAGATCTGCACAAAATCTCACATGAATCAATACTGCTTATTTTTCCTTGGGTAGAGGGTTCATTTCACCAAAATTCTTACATAGGTTCTATAACAACAATATGGTTAAAAGAATTGTAGTAGAGACTAGAGATGAACAATATACATCTCCATCTCTAGTATTTTAAAGGAACGCAGGAAAAATGGTAATATATACAATTATTTCTCTAACTAGACACTGGTTGATTAACTTTAGACTGTGAATCATGGGAACAGTCTATGGGAAGAAATAAACTTATTTATTAACACAAAATGAACACATAAAAAGCTGTATCTATATACCAATAATGAAATCACCCCTGCCTAGAACTACATCTTTCCAAAGTTTGTGCTTAATTATTTCAATACTCATGCCTCTCTTTAAATACTATGCTATCTTTGGAATTGGTTATAAATAAACAACTAACATGATCCACTAAGTTCTAAGTTCAACACTAACATGTTTGCCTTTTTTAATGTTTTACAAATTTCTTTTCAGATAGATACCAATAAATATAATAAATATGAATAAATTCTTCTATGTCACATTCTTCACTTTGACATATGTATGTACCAAATGTAAAGCACTACGGCATCATGTATTCACCTAAAAAGATAATCTATGTCTCTTGGAAGCTATATATATACAATTGCTCATTTACTACAAGACAAAACTCAGATTCCTAAACAGAAGTATTTTCCCAATCAATCTTTTCAGCCCATTGCCCATAGATATCTCAAAAAACAAACAAATGCAGCTTTGTTTTAATTGTACATGTTTATTTACCACCCCTACCCCCACCATAAAAATTTGTACCTTCAGACCTTGTTTCATAACACATAAGAAGTTTTCCCTGTAAACAAAATATATACCAGAAATTCTACTAGAGTATGACTCCAGCACTCTGGATGTTCCCAGAACATGGCATAGTGTAAAGAAAGCAGTCCTATTAAATGTGGTCTGAAGACCAGTGCAGAACTGCAAACCATTTGTTACCAACTTTCAATATGAAGAGTATAGCAACTGAAACCAATCTTGGAAATTTGTTTAATAATTTGACAGAAAAATTTTATGTTTTTTAAATAGAATAATAACAATAAATTGGGCTTATATTTTTATTTATATTTATTTATAAATATAATATAAATATAATTTTTTATTTATATTTATTTATAAATATAATATAAATATAATTTTTATTTATATTTTATATTTATTTTAATTCCACTTACATGTGGAATCTGAAAAAAACAGTCAAACACATAGAAACAGAGAGTAGAAAAGTGGTTGCCAGGGGCTCGGGTGGGAGAAATAGGAAGACGGTAGTAAAAGGGTACAGAAAAAAACAAAATTTGATATTGTGCAGAAAAAAAGCCACTACATGACCAGAGTAGTTTAATTTTAATAAGTCATGGGATATTTAAAGTATATTACTCTAAAGATTCAGATCCCAAGATTTCAATGATTATAGCCAAAATCTAAACACATAAATCAACTAATCTAATTCTTATATTTTCTGTTTTATATCAGAAGAACTAAAGCTATTGCGTATATTTTACTTAAAGCTGTGACTAAGGAAATTTTTAAAACGCTAGGTAATAACTGGCTACATAAAGCTACCAGTGATTTCTTGTAATAGGATCAGCAAATTATATATCCTGAATTTATCCTTTTATATTTATTAAAAGCAATCTTCCTTTAGATACTTTAAACATTTACCACAGTAGTTTCTTTACTCTATTGGTAGCTCAATTTGTTCTTAAGAAGTTAACCAGTAACTTGAATAGGTTAGTTTCCAGGGATCACTAAAAGGAAAATTTCCTCAGAAATGCATCCATTCATAGTTATATAAATAATTGCCCTCCCACATTGACACCAATTCTTCCACCTGTTTCAAAAGAATTTAACATTTCAGAAAAATGGTGAGTTTTTTGATATTGAGTGTTAAAATTTAATTTGTTTGAAATTATGATGAAAAGACATTAATTTGTCCTCTTCTTGAGAGTCCTAAAAATATATATTGTCTGCTTACAAAGATAAAAATTTCTTTTTCCTAGCTTTTGTTCCTCATAATCGGCTCTTCTATATATTTTGTCTTGCTGCTGCTGCTACTGTTATGCTCCAAGCTCCCACATTCCATAATAAATAAATCTTATTTAGAATTATAAAAGGAATGCTGTGTCATTTATGACCAATACTATTTTGTAAGGAGGGCTGATCTTGTTAATTGAATGTCTTTTTGTGTGCTGAATACATTAATGTGTTTGCCACGCAAATTTGTGATGCACTGAAAATATCTACAATGTAGATCATAATAGATAGAAAAAATACTTGGAATTTTTTTTTTTCTAAGGAAGATTATCCCTTAGCTAACATCTGTTGCCAATTCTCCTCTTTTTTGCTGAGGAAGATTGGCCCTGTGCTAACAACCATGCCCACCTTTCTCTACTTTAGATGGGATGCCACCATAGCATGGCTTGATGAGTGGTGCATATGTCTACACAAAGGATCTCAACCTGCAAACCTCAGGCTGCTGAAGCGGAGCACGTGAACTTAACCATTACGCCACTGGGCCAGCCCCAAAACATTTGGAACTTTAATGCTAACAAAGAAAAAGAAAAACAAAGACAAAAGGAATAGGAGTGACATCAGCATCATGGTGGAGTGAGTTACTCCCTTTGTTTCTCCCCTCTAAGTTACAACCAGTAGGACATCCATAGACCAACAAAGGATCCTCTCTACAGCACACCATAATGCCTGAGAGATCAGCGCATCTAGACATCTGAAGGTGGGTGGACTGGACCTTGTGGACATGGTGGAACCAGGGGAGCAGCAGCAGTGGCTCCTGAAACTGGAAGCCCCAGAAACTATGGCAGTGCCTGCAACCAGAGGCCCCAGGAACTGTGATAACACCCATGAATAGAGGATTCAGGAACTGAGGAAGCCTACACTCCCAGATGCTCCAGGAAGCATCACAGTGCCCAGGACGAAGGCTCTAAGAACAGCAGTGGTGTCTCAGACCCAGCCCCTTCCACCTCCCCCAGAGGCAGAGCCTCCAACCCTGGCCCTCCCAGCAGTGGGGGCTGCATCCAAGACTCTGGTACCACCAGCAGTGGTGGTGATGCCTGTGCTCTGAGGTTCCAGGAACTGCACTGGTGCCCAACACCAGAGGCTGCAGGAACTGCAGTGGTGCTCATGACTCAGCCCCTCCCCCTCTCCAAGCAGTCGTGGTGGTGCCTGTGACCCAAGACTCTAGGAACTGCTGTGATGTCCGCAGAGGCTCCAGGAAATACTGTGGTGCTTGTGACTCAGCATTGACCCCCTCTTCCAGTGGTGGTGCTTCTCAACCTGGTCTCCCAGCAGTGGGGGCTGAAGCCAAGACCCTAGACCATAGGGTAGTGGTGGTGGTACCCATGACCTGAGTTTCCAGAAACTGTGCTGGCGCCCAAGACCAGAGGCATCAGGAACCACAGCATCACTTGTGATGACTCAGCCCCACCCCCTCACCAGCAGTGGTGGCAGTGCTCACAACTTGAGGCTTCAGGAATTGCAGCACCTGTGACCCAGGTACCCCTCCCCCCATGGCTGTGGTGGTGGTGCCTATGACCCCAGCCCACCTGGCAGTGGCGGTGACACCCACCAACCCAGTGCCTCTGGCAGTGGCAGTGCAAGCACCCCCAGAAAACCTGAGAGCAGAAGCATAGGTAGCGCATGCAGCAACAGCACCCAAGGCTATGAAGAAACTGGTAACAGCAACAGCAGAACCCATGACCCTGGCCCCACTGACCAGCAGTGGCACCCACAACTCCAGCCCCTACACCTGTGGCAGTGGCACCTGCAGATCCAACAAACCTGGACACGGCAGAGGTGCCTGTGACACACGCTCCCGCCCTACCCTTCCCATCCCCCTGCTGCAGTGGGGGAACTTGTGATCCAGGCAAGTTCACAGAAGCAGCAGAGGTACTTGCCAGCCCAGTGATCGTGTTGGCAATGCCCATGACTACAGCAACACTGTAAGCAGCAAGGCACCAACAACACTGGAGGTACAAGCAGCACAACAAGGGCACTAACGACACCTCTGGTAGAAGCAGTGGAAGGAGGAAAGCTCAGGCTCTCAAATACAACCAGAAGCAGCTCAGTATCAAAGAAAACAAGACTCACCCAAATAAGAAAGGTGTTTGCTACCACAAATGCACCGGCAGACGTACAACTCATCAAGCACCATGAAAAACTACAGTAACGTGGTATCACAAAAAGAAAATGATAATTCTCCAGAAAGCAAACTTGAAGTCATGGAAGATGTCATCTGTCTGATAGAGAATTCAAAATAGCTATTATGAAGAAACTCAATGAGCTACAAGAAAACTCAGAAAGATGGTTTAATGAGCTTAGGAATAAAATTAATGAACAGAAGAAGTACTTCACCAAAGAGATTGACACTCTAAAAAAGAAACAAACAGAAACCCTGGAGCTGAAGAACTCAATAAATGAGATGAAGAATAAAGTAGAAAGCAGACCATATACAAAAGAGAACTAGTGAGCTTGAAGATAGAAATGATTCAAGTAGAAGAGAAGAGAGAACTGAGAATTTAAAAAAATGGAAAAATTCTATGAGAAATATTTGACTCAATTAGGAAAAGAAACATATGAATAATAAGTATCCCAGAAGGAGAAGAGAGGGAAAAAGGAGCAGAGAGTTAATTTAAAGAAATGATAGCTGGCAACTTCCCAAACCTGGGTAAGAAACTAAATATTCAAGAACATGAAACTAATCAAACATCTAATTATCTCAATGCAAAAAGGCCTCTCCAAAACGCATTTCATTAAAACTGTCAAAAGTCAGTGACAAAAAAAGAATATTAAGAGTAGCCAGAGAGCAAAAACAATAACCTACAAAGGCACCCCCAGTGGGCTATCAGTGGATTTCTCAGCAGCAACTACAGGCTAGGAGAGAGTGGAATGATATATTCAAAATACTGAGAAACAAAAACTGTCAGCCAAGAGTACTCTATCTAGCAAAGTTATCTTTCAAATATAAAGGAGAAATAAAGGCTTTCCCAGACGAACAAAAGCTGAGGCAGTACATTGCACTAGACCTGCCTTACGAAATCTTGAAAAGAGCTCTCCTACCTGAAACAAAAAGGTGAAGGTATACAAAACTTTAAGCAAGGTGATAGACAAATAGAATAAGAAAATTGCAACTATATATCAGAATAGTTTAGTAAACACTTAATTATAACATATTTGCTAATATTTTGTTGAGGATTTTTACATCTATGTTTATCAGCAATATTGGCCTGTAATTTTCCTTTTTGTGTTGTCCTTGTCTGGTTTTGGTATCAGAGTGATGATGGCCTCATAAAGTGAGTTAGGAAGCATCCCATAATCTTCAATTTTTTAGAAGAGTTTGAGAAGGATAGATATTAAGTCTTTGAATGTTTGGTAGAACTCACCAGAGAAGCTGTCTGGTCTTGGACTTCTGCTTTTATGGAGGTTTTTGATTACTGTTTCAATCTCTTGTGATTGGTGTATTCAGATTCTCTATTTCTTCTTGATTCAGTTTTGGGAGGCTGTATGATTCTAAGAATTTAGCTATTTCTTCAAGGTTATCCAATTTCTTAGCATATAGCTTTTCATACTATTCCCTTACAATCCTTCATATTTTTATAGTATGTATTGTAATTTCTCCTCTTTCATTTCTGATTTTATTTATTTGAGCCTTCTCTCTTTTTTATTTGTGAGTGTAGCTAAGGGTCTGTCAATTTTATTTATCTTTTCAAAGAGCCAGCTCTTAGTTTCATAGATCTTTTCTACTGTCTTTTTAGTCTCTATTTCATTTATTTCTGCTCTGATTTTTATTATTTCCTTTCTTCTACTGACTTTGGACTTCACTTGTTCTTCTTTTTCTAGTTCTTTTAGGTGTAGTGTTAGATTGTTTATTTGAGTTTTTTCTTGTTTGTTGAGGTAGGCTTGTATTACTATATACTTCTCTGTTAGTACTGCCTTTGCTGCATCCCATAACTTTTGGTACGTTGTGTTTTCGTTTTCATTTGTCTCTACGGGTTTTTTGATTTCTTCGTTGATCCAATAGTTGTTCAGTAGCATGTTGTTTAGTCTCCACATACTTGTGTCTTTTCCAGCTTTCTTCTTGTAGTTGATTTCTAGTTCCATGCCATTGTGGTCAGAAAAGATGCCTGATATAATTTCAATCTTCTTAAATTTACTGAGGCCTGTTTTGCTTCCCAAGAAACAGTCTATCTTTGAGAATGTTCCACATGCACTTGAGAAGAGTGTGTATTCTTCTGCTTTTGGATGGAATATTCTATATATATCTATTAAGTCCATCTGGTCTAGTGTTTCATTTAAGGCCAATGTTTTCTTGTTGACTCTCTGCCTAGATGATCTATCCATTGATGTAAGTGGGGTATTGAAGTCTCCTACTATTATTGTGTTGCTGTCAATTTCTCCCTTTAGGTCTTCTTGGTTGAATGTCCCCTTTATCATATAACGGCCATCTTTGACTCTTGTTATCTTCTTAAGCTTGAAGTCTATTTTGTCTGTTATAAGTACTGGTACACTCGCTTTCTTTTGGTTGATGTTTACTTGGAGTATCATCTTCTATCCCTTCACTTTAAGCTTACTGTTTGTCTTTAGAGCTGAGATAGGTCTCTTGGAGGCAGCATATTGTCCAGTCTTGATTTTTAATCCATCCAGCCACTCTGTCTTTTGATTGGTGAATTCAATCCATTTACATTTAGGGTGATTACTGATATATGAAGATTTAATACTGCTATTTTATGTTTTGTTTTTTGGTTGATCTATATTTTTATTGTTTCTTTTTCCTTGTGTTCCTGTCTGCCATTTCAGTTTGGTGATTTTTGCGATGTGTTTCTCAGTTTCCTCTTTTTTTATGTTTTGTGACTGTGCTCTGACTTTTTCTTCTGTAGTTACCCTGAGGTTTGTAGAAAAGATTTCATAGATGAGATAGTCCTTTTTCTGCTGACAGCATCTTATCTTCATTTGCCTATGCAGTTCTATTCTTTTCTTCTTCTCCTTCTATGTTTTTGTTGTCAGAAATTATCCCTTTTTATATTGTGTGTTACCAAATTGAAGTAGTTATAGTTATTTTTAATGCTTTCTATCCCTTTAGTCTTTATGTTATAATTGTTTGCTAATGTATTTTAATATAAAGATGCAATTTTCTGATTCTCTCTGTTTACTTATCACCTTGTTCTTAGATTTGTATACCTTTGCCTTTTTATTTCAGGTAGGAGAGCTTCTTTCAAAATTTCTTGTAAGGCAGGTCTAATGGTGATGAACTCTGTCAGCTTTTGTTTATCTGGGAAAGCCTTTATTTCTCCTTCATTTGAAGGATAACCTTGCTGGATAGAGTATTCTTGGCTGACAGTTTTTATTTTTCAATATTTTGAATATATCATTCCACCCTCTCCTAGCCTGTCGAGTTTCTGCTGAGAAATCCACTGATAGCCCAGTGGGTTTGCCTTAATAGGTCATTGTTTTTTTTCTCTGGCCACCCTTTGTATTCTTTGTCATTAACTTTTGACAATTTTAATATGATGTGCCTTGAAGAAGATCTTTTTCTGTTGAGATAATTAGGAGTTCTATTAGCTTCATGTACTTGTATATCCAGTTCCTTCCCCAGGTTTGGGAAGTTGTCAGCTATCATTTCTTTAAATAAGCTCTCTGCTCCTTTCTCCCTCTCTTCTCCTTCTGGGATACCAATTATTCATATGTTTCTTTTCCTAAGTGAGTTGAATGTTTCTCCAGAATTTCTCCATTTTTAAAAAATCTTAGTTCCTTCTCCTCTTTCACCTGAATCATTTCTAGATTTCTATCTTTGAGCTCACTAACTTTCCCTTCCATATGGTCTGCTCTATTTCCAATATTTTCTATCTATTTCTTTATCATTCGTATCATTTATTGTGTTCTTCAGCTCCAGAATTTGTTTGGTTTTTTTTTTTAGAGTGTCAATCTCTTTGGTGAAGTATTCTTTCTGCTCTTTAACTTTATTCCTGAGCTCACTGAACCATCTTTCTGAGTTTTCTTATAATTTCTGACTTTCTTCATGACAGATATTTTGAATTCTCTGTCAGTTAGATTGCAATCTTCCATGACTTCAAGTTTGGATTCTGGAGAGCTGCCATTTTTTTGTGTGTGTAATACCATGTTATTGTAGTTCTTCATGGTGCTTGATGAGTTGTTCCTCCACCAGCGCATTTGTGGTAGCAAGTAAACTTCTATTTGGTTATGGCTTTATTTACTTTTTTTCTGAGCTGCTTCTGGCTGTATTTGAGAGCCTACACTTTCCACCCTCCAATCCCTCTGCCAGAGGCATCATCAGTGTCCTACTTGTGCTGCTTGTGCCTCCGAGGTTGCTGGTGCCTTGCTGCTTATGATATCTCTGCAGTTGCAGGTGTCTCCATCAGGGTCACTGGGCTGCCAGCACCTCTGCTGCTTCTAGGGTCTTCCAGTTGTGTGTTCCAGGGTCTCCCAGGTTGTGTGTTCCATTGTGGCAAGAGGGACGGGGCTAGTGGGATGAGAGCTGGGGGTCACGGGAACCTCCGCCACGCCCAAGTTTGTTGGATCTGCAGGTGTCACCGCTATGGGTGGGGGGGGGACTTCAGGCATCTCTGCAGCTGGCGGGGACAGGAGTGATGGGTTCCACTGTTGCTGGAACCTGGCTCTCCTTGGGCTCAGGTACTGCTGCCACGTGTGCCACGTATGCTGCTGCTCCCAGGTTATCTGAGGGCACTGGCAGTTCTGCTGCCAGGTGTGCTGGGTTCACTAGTGTTGCTGCTGTGCCAGGGTCCCAGCATCTTGTATGCAACCCCAGCTGCTGGCAGGACCATTGTCGGAGACGCTGCCACTGTGGGGGCTCTTGGATGCATTCCTGAAGCCTCAGGTAGCAGGTGCCACCCCCACTGCTGGAGAAGGAGTACAGGTTGAACCATGAATGCTGCTACAGTTCCTGCAGCCTCCGGTTTCAAGTGCCAGCCTGACTTCTAGAATCTCAGTTCATGGGCACTGCTGCCACTGCTGGGGGTACTGGGGTCTTGGATGCATTCCTCACTGCTGGAAAGGCTGGTTTCAGAGGTTCTGCCACCAGGGAATGGAGAGGGAGCTGGCTTGCAGGCATTGCTGTGTTTCCTGAAGCCTCAGGTTGCGAGTGTCATCCACCACTGCTCGGGGAGAGGTAGGTGTTGAGCTGCAAGTGACACTGTGGCTCCTGCAGTCTCCGGTCTCCGGTGCCACTGCACTTTTTGGAACCTCACATCCTGCGTACTGCCATTGCTCCCAAGGATCCAGTGTCAGAGGTGCTGCTGCTTGGGGAGGAGTCTGGGTCACAGGTATCACTGTGATTCCAGTAGTGTCTGGTCACAGGCTTGCAGTGATTCCTGGTGCCTCTGGTAGTGTGGGTTGCCTGGATTCCCAGGGCCTCCGTTCATGGGCATTACTTCAGTTCCTGGGGCCTCTGCTCACAGGTGCAGCCTCAGATCCTAGAACATCCAGTCTTGGGAACTGCCACCACTGCTCCCCTGGTTCCACTGCCTCCAGGAGGTTCAGTCAACCCACCTTCAGATGTATACATGTATGGATCTCTCAGGCATTCTGGGGTGCTGGGCAGAGAGTCCTTTGTTGGTCTATGGATGTCCTATTGGTTGGAACTTAGAGCAGAGAGACAAAGTGAACAACTCACTCCACCATGATGCTGATATCAGCTCTTAATACATTTACAGAGTTTGTTTGCTAATGCATTGTATAGAAACTTAGTATCAATATTTATGAGTTAAACTAGCCTATAATTTTGTTGTGTTTGTTGTTATTGTTGTTCTATCTGTTAGATTTTGATAAAGTATGCCAGCCTTATATGATACATTATGATCCTTTTCCATATATTTCTTGTTCCATTTTTCTAATTTAGAATTGTTTTTGAATATTTGGTAAAACACATTAAACTCACACGCCTTTGTTTTATTTTGAGGTAAATATTTTTACTTATACTGATCCATTTTCTTTAATAACTGTAGTATTATTCAGGTTTTCACTTTTTTTTAAAATTCAATTTATCTCGGTATTTGTGTATTTCTTCATTATTTTTAAATGTGTTGACATAGTTTGTATTTTCCTTTTTGTATCTTTTTGTTTTCTATACTATTCTAATTATATATTTTCTTTTTAAAAAAACTTTGAACAAAAATTTTTCCAGTTTCCAGTTTTTGAGAACATCCTTCCTGCTTCATTTATCCACACTAGTTTAAACATATTTTTTCCTATTTTGACTTGTTTTGCTTTATACCTGTCTCCTTACTTCGCATCTGTTCTGCCCTGCTACCATCTCTCATATTAAATTAAATTCTTATCACATTAACTTTTAGTCTTCTTCTATTCTAAGTATTTGAGGCCATATCTTTCTTTCTAATTTCCATCTTAGCTACAATTCCAAATGTGGTATCTTAATTATTAGACAACTCTAAAGGTATCTAATTTCCATTAAAATTTCTTCTGACCTCTGTGTTATTTAGAAGTACATTTCTTAATTCCTAAACAAGACTTGTATTTTTTAGAGTTTTTTTTTGGTTGTTATTTTTCTCTAAATAAAATGCATGTGGTCCAATAATCTAGAGTGAATGACATTGAGTCTTGAATTATGTTCTTAAATTTCATGTTTTTATTAATTGTGTTATTTTTATGACTTCATATGTCATCATCAAAAAATATATATTCTGTAAATCCTTGAAAAACTGTATATTCCTGAAATTCTAGTGCAGTTGTCCTCCATTCCTTTATTTTAACTTTCTTAATTATATAACTCAAATAAATTATACTACTTTATATTTTTCCTGCTCAAACTAGTATTTGCCAGTGGGATAATGGTTTTGGTGGTAGAACAATTGACAAGTCATCTGCAGAAAATAAAAGCCCTGCAAACTTAACTCATGTCTTTTAACAAAATAAATTTAAGATAAGATAAACATTTAAATTAAAAAAAAAACACTAAAAGGAAATGTGAAAGAATCATGTGTGTATAGTCTCAAATTGAAAATACCTTGTAAATATGAAAAACAACAATCACAGGGGCTGGGCCTGTAGCCTAGTGGTTAAGTTCAGGATGCTCTGCTTCGGCAGCCCAGGTTTGGTTCCCAGGTGTGGGGCTACACCACTCGTTGACACCATGCTGTGGCGGCGACCCACATACAAAATAAAGGAAGACTGGCACAGATGTTAGCTCAGGGAGAATCTTCCTCAAGGAAAAAGAGGAAGATTGGCAACAGATGTTAGCTCAGGGTGAATTTCCCCAGCAAAAAAACAAAAAACACCCAATAATCACAGCAAATAATTTAAAAATAAATTACGGATATATTCATTCTTCATGACCAAAAGCACCTTAAGTCTTAAGAAAAAGTTGAATAAAGAAAGGGTAAAGCAATTGCTACTCACATCATAGAGAAGAGGCTATTTCCCTTCAAATATATGGAACTCTTTAGAACCTACATGAAAAATACCAATATGCCAATGCAAAAAGAGACAAAGAGCATGAACAGATGGTTCATGGCGAGATGGTGCATGTATAAATGTATGTATAAGTCCTATGATGTTGCCAAATCTTTCTTAGTTCCTGTGAAGCGTGAGGGACTCAGTTATTGTACATTCACACTCTTTGTAATCTCATGCAGTCTCCAGTGTGGATCTTTCTTCCCCAACCTAGACACCTTTATCTAATTCCCTATACTCAGCAACCCTAGTCATGCACTGCATAGGACGTTTCAGTCAATGATGGACCACATATATGACAATGTTCTCATAAGATTAGTATTATATAGCCTAGGTGTGTAGTAGGCTATACCATCTAGGTTTGCGAAAGTAAACTCTATGATGTTCACACAACGATAAAAACGCCAAACAACGTTTCTCAGAACGTATCCCTGTTAAGCAATGCATGACTGTACTTGAATGTCTAACACTTACCTCAAACTTACCATGTCTAAATATGACCTCCTATTCTGCTGTCCCAAGCCTTTTGGTCTCACAGTCTTGCCTGTAATAGTTCATGGTAATTTTATAGTTTCATTGTTCATGCCCAACACTGTGAAGACATTCTCTCATTCCCCACATCCAGGCCGCTGGCAAATTGGGATATCTCTATCTTCAAAAATATATCCAGAATCTAGTCACATCTTACTATCTCTACTACTATTTTGACATGATGAAATTCAGAATTAAATCAGTTATCTCTTGCTAAACAAAATAATTACCCATTATAGTACCAGCACTGGACATCGTTTTCCATGACAGTCTTCTTGAAAAGTTTTTCCCCTTGGTTCCTGGTACCCTATAGTCTCATTTTTCCATCATCCTCACTGACAGAGCCTTCTCAATCTCCTTTGCTGGTGCCTGTTTCTTTCTAGACCTCTATAGAATGGAATACCCTGTAACCCATTTCTAGGCCCTTTCTTTTTTCTCATAACCTGTAACCCATTTCTAGGCCCTTTCTTTTTTCTCAATCTATAATACACTTTGCAAGTGATATCTAGTCCCACAGCTTTAAAGACAACATTTTGATAGTATGATCCCCAAATTTATATCTGTGATTCTAATCTTTCCAGATTCATATTGGAGTGCCCACCACTTTGATATATAATAGCAGCTCAGTCTCTTTGACCTCATTTCCTACTGATCATTCCCTTCTTAACTTTATTCTATCTACACCTTAAAAAAATTCTTAACTTGTTCATAATCATTAAACATGGTGGATTCCTTCGAAACAACAACAGAAAGTACAAACCTTATGAGGGGTCTATTTTAGTTTTCAATTTTCTATCACTATTATTGCTTGTATGCATTTGTATTAGTTTTTACCTTTTCTGTACAGCTGTTTGTCCTTCAAGTTTCCAATTATAGTTATGATTAGAAAGGAGGATATTTTTTATATACTTATTTATTTTGCAGCTGTAGATATTATGTTGAATGCTCATACTTTTGCAGAAACTGAAAAAATTGTCCTTTCCCCCTTAAACTTCTCTGTAATCATGTGAGCAGCGAGCTCTAAGGACTCCAAGGTATAAGCGTTATTCCACACTAATATCTGCCTTAAGAGAAGGATAGGGATTGACAATGTTTCTTCCCACATACCTGCTATTTTTACACAGTTAGTTGGTTGGATATCCAGATGCCATGGTGACAGATACATAGAAATATACAGAAGCATAAAATCTCAGTGGTGGGGGAAATTACAATAAAAACTTAAAGTGCAAAGCCAGTGAACTGTACTTTAGCAAGCAATAAACTAAATAGTTAAATCAGGGCCCTTGGAGTTAAGAAACTATTTTAACTTCTCTTTAATTCAGATCTGTATTTTTACCTGCAAGATTACTGAGACCATGAAAGATGATTTGATTTGGCTAAGGTTATGCTACTAGATGGTAACATAGCTAGAAACAGAATTCACTCTTTCTGACGCACCTAATAAATACCAGTGCCACATTAGGTTTGGTGTATCTTTATTTCAGAGACACAAAACTGAGCTACAGAATTTGGTTTTAGAGTATATGATTAATATATAAGTAAAATATAAATTTTGCTTCAGTGGGTAACATACAATATACTGTTTCTACCAAATATATTCAAAATTATGGAAATGACTAGGCTAAATAGCATTAATATTGACTCACGTCAATATCCATGTGGCTGACTCCTTTCATGAAGTAGTATAGCCTTGTCCTCCCAGTCCCAGGTCTCTTCACTTTGTAGTCCATTTTCTTCCCTCCGTATCAGCATCCCACTCCCACGGTGCACCCCGGACAGTATAATCAGAAATACAAAATTGCCTCCAAAATTTCTATCTCAATCATCCCATTTATTAACCATACATCATGACCTTCTTGATCATTTTCTCTAGCAATCTCTCTGCTACAATTCTTCAATTCCATTAAAACTTTAATCTATGGACCTTACTATTTTCTTTCTATTCATTCACCTCGGTCATTTTAATTTCCTTCTATCCAGAGCATATTCAATGGTTCAAATGAAACCATCCCCTTGCATATAATCCTAACACTTTTGCTTTTTGATCCTTTCTCTTTCATACTTGACTTGCAATAGCTTGGAGTTAACCCCAAAACTCACTTTCTCCTTTTTCACATATAAGCACCAAAATGACCCTGTAGAAAAATCATGATACTCTGCTGATTAGCTTTACTTCAAATTTTAATCATTAACCTCAAATTAACACTCACTCTTGCTTGGTGACCTTATTTCCTAGAATATTCACTTCACTATTCTCTTAGATGATTTACTTCATGCTTTAGCCTATCTCCTCAAATCTATCAAATGACTACTACCCTCAGACTAAAAGTCTCTCAGATTAATACCAAATCTAAAAACATCCCTGTGGCTATACTCATCATCTTCTTTGTTTCTCTTACAAAGAAAAAAGCATGCTCACTCAATTTACGCTATGGGAATCAAAAAACAAGGGAATAATGTCTTCTAAGTATTGTGTACCCAGTACAACTATTTTTCAAAAACAAGGGCAAAATAAAAATACTTTCAGAAAAACCAACACAAAGAAAATGCAGTTTATCACCTGCTGATGTCCATCAAAGGAAGGTCAAAAAGTGTCATCTCAGGTAAAGAATAACTACAGAAGGTCAGTCTCAGATGCAACAAGACATTATAAATAAACTGGTGGACATATCAGTAAAACTACATCAGTGGGATCTATGTAAAAATATCTAATTTGTGGGGTAAACTAAAAGATATATCTAAACTGCTAAAATAAATGGTATATTAGAAGAGATATAAAGAGTTCAAATGATCAAGGTCATTTTGTGGTTTGGAAGAGAGTTAACTATGGAAAGCACAGCAAAAATCTTTATGAATTA
Organism: Diceros bicornis minor; assembly: GCF_020826845.1. Lineage (NCBI taxonomy): Eukaryota > Metazoa > Chordata > Mammalia > Perissodactyla > Rhinocerotidae > Diceros > Diceros bicornis. The sequence goes on along the minus strand of NC_080750.1, from coordinate 61,923,082 downwards.
CAAACCAGAAGTGGTAAAATATGAGAGAAGAAAAAAAAATCAAGTAAACAAAAAAGAAGTCAACCTTCCAATAAAAGGGAAAAAGGAGGAGAAAGAAAAAACCATAAATACAAACATAAACACAAACACAATACAAAACATAAATACAAATACAAAACATAAAAACAAGAAATAAATTGAAACTAAAAAAGCAAAAAAAAAAAGCATAGAGCAATTTTCAGCAATGTAGATAACAATGTCAAACATAACAAACGTTACATATCTATCACAAACTATTGTTCCTGTCAGAAAATACTTAGATTACATTTATGATATCTATTTATCTTACTTATAACAATATATACATATATATGCATATATACTTGTAACAATAACATACATATAATAACATATATAACTTATTGTTATAAGTATATACGTATGTATGAGTAGAACACAAAGATATAAAAAGAGAGCTATATGTTTTCATTACTTTTTAAATCCCACATTAATAACGAAAAAATGCTTTTAAGTTCTAGAGATCTGCTGTACAATATTGTGCCTATAGTTAATGATACTGCACTGTACAGTTAAAACTTGTTAAGAGGGTAAATCTCATGTTAAGTATTCTTACCATAATAAAATTTTTAAAAAAGGTTATGGCAAATATAAAATAAAGATATTTGTTTCACTTTATATTCTTCCTTTTTATTTTGGGGAAATAACTAATACAACATTCTGGAGGGAATGGATTTGACTCTCTTTAATGTTGTAAATCATACAAAGTTCAGCAGGTGCTTGCTTATGAATCCATTTATTTTTAAAGTAAGAATATGTGTTTTTATCTCAGAATGACTTTCTGGTTAAGTTGACCTGCATAGAAAAAAATTTTGTTAAATAGGAAAAGAAGCAACAGATGTTTTACCCAAAATACAAAGAAAGTGTTTTCTTCTTTATTATCTGAATAATTACAAATCAAGTAATATTCACATGCACATTTAACTAAATCTTATTATAAAAATTCTACACATAGAGCAAATAATGTATGCGGAGTCATATCTATTCACAGAATGGTAGAGGACTATGCAATCTCTGTTTTTTTCCCACTCTTTTGAAAGGATGATTAATAAGGACCAGGGGTACAGTTATTTTCATAGATCAAGCATTGATTCAGTACCAATACATGTAGCAATGCCTAGGACAGAAAAGTGAATAAACTGATTACTTAAAAGTTATTGTTTACTTTATTTTAAATGTTAGCAGAAAGAGAAATTTGATACATGGAATAGTAATAATAACAATTCTTAAGTGCCTTCAATGTTTCAGGAACTCTGCCTAAAAAAGTTATGAGATATGTAATAATACCTTTATCCATTAATTCATACATTCATCCTTGTGACAAATAACTATTTACTGAGTATATACTATATGTCAAATACTCTGGTTGATGAATAAAATGATCAAAGTCCATCTTTTCAAGGAGCTTATATTCTAATCAGGCAAACAGGGAAAAAAACCAGGAAATTATGCATGCACACATATTCACATATATACTTATATATACATATGTAATAAAATGTCAGTAATAAATACTACGGGGAAAAAATCAAATCAAATGGGATAAAGTGATAAAAAGTGAGAGGGTAGAGGTATGCTATGTCATATATGGTGATCAGGAAAAGCCTCTCCGAGGAGCCCACATTGGCAGAGACTTAAATAAAGGGGAGGGAGTCCACTATGAGAATGTCTGGAGAGAATGGGAAGTGCAAAGGCCTTGACTGATTGAAGTGTTTTAGGAAAAGCAAGTACAGTGTGAGTTAGAGAGAGTGGTGGAAAATGGGTCAGAAAGGTAGCCGAGACAAGATGATGTTAGGCCTGGTGAGTCAAGAAAATGCATCTAAGGTCATGATAAGTGAAAGACGTTTCTCAATGTCACTTAGCTAATACGCATAGGAGCCAGGATTTGAAAGCAGACATTCTTTCTCCAATGCCTGCAACTTCTACTTTACATCTCCTCCCTTCAAATATGTTCATAACAACCTTTCATTTATCAAATTTATCAGCTCATTGAACAAATACTGATAGAACTGTAATCATACCTTTTTTTTTTAAATTCTTTGTTCAATTGCTTTTTGAAGCAGTGTATTTTGAAGCATTCTGGACCTATTGAACACCAGGTTATTTTTTTCAAATTTACTCTTTAGGGATGCTTTTAGATTTTATCCTTTGTTTTGTTTCTTCTCTTCCATCCCTCTTTCCTAACACACACATAGGGTCTTACTATTTTATGTTAATTTGATAATACATTTCTGATACCCAAGACATGATAAAAATCACTTTCCAATGATTTAAGACATTCTAGATATTTGCATCTGCTCTCTTTTGTTGATCTCTTTCTCCTTCCTCCATATATGAGCCTTACCTCTCAGCTACTGTAGCAAAGTGATTGCTATATAAATTCTCACTACCTGTATCCTTATCAGGTTTTTCTGTAGAGATATATAGTTGTGGGAAGGTTAAAAATAAATATAAAATATGTTGAGGTTACATAAAAATATTTTCTGAATTAAGTAGCAAGTATACTATAATATATAGAAAGTCTTACAAAAGGATATGTTACTCTTTCAGACTTCTAAATTAAAGTACTAAAAGTCAGCCTCCCGTGCATTATCATCTTTCTCTCCTAGATAGCACTACATGGGCCCTTCATAATGGCATTTTACCTTGCTGCCTATTCTGATAGTTTTTAGATTTGATAAGTTTCAGTGTTACTTGAGGCTACTCCAGGTTAGATTTAGTGAAAACAGGGATCTAAGGCTGAAACAAACCAACTACCACATGCTCATTGCTAATGAAATCAAGGCTGACTACTCTGATAAGTGCAGACTCAAAATGAATCAGCAGTAAGACCTTAGGGGAGATGCTAAATTTCATTTCCCAAATCTTTACAAGCGAAGATCCTCTCTATATTTTATTCCAGATATTTTGGGTGAAAGTAAATTTATTGAGTGTTTTTGATGTATAGCATTGTATGAAAATGTTCCTTTGAATCAATTTACTAAATGCCATATCATAATTAGAACAAAATTATTTTTAATAAAATGTGCCATAGATTTTTCTAAGATGAAAAACCAAAATTTGGTAAAAACATCTTGCAGACCAAAATCATAATTATATTAGCAAAAAGATATTGTGCAGGATTAAAGTCATTCAATTAATTTGACTTAACAAATTTTCTCTCTCTCTTTTTTTTTTGGTGCCAATCTGTTGCCAATCCTCTTCTTTTTGCTGAAGAAGATTGGCCCTGGGCTAACATCTGTGCCCATCTTCCTCTACTTTATCTGTGGGACGCCTGCCACAGCATGGCTTGATAAGTGGTGCATAGGTCTGCGCTGGGGATCCGAACCTGTGAACCCAGGCTGCCGAAGCAGAGCACGTGAACTTAACCACTACGCCACTGGGCCGACTCCCAAATTTTCTCTTTTTGATTCAGCAAATTTTCTTTTGGGGATAAAAGTTAAGAAATTCTGATAAGAGAGAAAAGGAAAAATGGATTGCCTAGAATTTTGGGAAAGCTGGGGAGAAACTGATTTCAAAATTGGGATAAAGACAAAAAAGTGCTGTTATGTACTATTTACATAGGTGGAGAAATGCTAGAAGAATTCATTTATCAGCAGCAATGTAATAAAGCTGCCTTAGGATTCCATCTGCAGACACACTGATGAAGCCTAAACAGCCCCACTGAGGATCAAGCACTTCCTCACCCAGAACGACAGAGACCCACACACACAGGATTGCATGTGTACTCCTGCCACTGGAGCCACCATTTATCTTTATCAAAGACAGTCCAAAAGGAACATCACACTCATCTAGGCTCCAAACAAACCACTTTTGTCTTTTCAAAACCATCCTGTATTTCACACGGTCTTCTTTCAAGTGATTTCCTTTCTCTGGGAAGAACTTATGTCACAGATACTAGCTGAAATTGTACATTTTTTTCCCTAGGATTAGCTTAAATACCAACTCCTTCACAAAGTATTTTAAGATGTCAACAATTGTTAACTTTCCCTCTTAAAAAAACCCCCAAAAACCGATACACTAGGTGTCTCCATTATTTAAACCTCTCTTTTATTACGATTATGATCCATATATGCTGGACCTCACCTAAATCTGATTTCAAATTGAGATTACACTCCCTGATTACATAGTTATTAAATCACGAGAACCCTTTACCTGCTTATGGAAGTTAATGTCTCAAGTGTCTCACGTTTTTCCTTATATTTAAAGAATACTGGTCAATTTGGTTATTCTGCTCCAAACTTTTCATCGTGCTATACCCCTGCTTCCCCTGTGGGTGATGATCTTTGCTGCCACCTCTGGGCTGGGCACACCAATCTCTGCTGGTGACTCTGTTGTTGCCCGTCCGCAGCCTGGAGAGGAAACACTGCTCTTCTCAGTAGGTTCTGATGGCTCTGAACCTATTAGTGGATCTGGGACTCAGACCCACATTCTTTCTCTAAATACAAGCCACTCCACAATAGCTCCATGGCAGCTATTCCCATTTTAGTAGTAAAAGGCAGAGTCTTCATGATATACGTATTCTCGCCTTGCCTCTGCTTGGTAGCAGTAGCTCAAACATACCAAAGAAAAACCAAGTGTCTTCCTTTCTTTAGCCCTTCTCTCAGACCTAGAGAGAAGATATTCCTTCACTCAGTCAAAATGTATTCTTAAATTCTGTTCCCAGGATTAACTACTTCTCAGGAAATTGACATCAGAAAAATTATTTTTCTTCCAGAGAAAACCATATTCCAATAGTCACAATGACTCAATGCCCAAAAGTCTACCAGTGACACATTTCTCAGTGCTGCCAAAATAAAAGATCTATTTGGTTTATCTGTGGCCAATTTTTAATTTCTGTTCACTGGTAAGTTTCATTAGTGTTATACTTTTCTGTATTACATGGTTTGAAATTATAGTAGTGGAATAATGCATTAAAATTTGATGAGTCTTAATTTCCTCATCTGTTAAGTAGTGACAGAACTCCATTTCTCAGGGTTAATTTCTTGTTATTAGGAATAAATAAGCACAAATATAAAGATATCTATAAAAAAATAAGTGCTCTTATTCTACCTTAGTAAGAACTTTAAATTAGAATCAGGTAAAGTATGCCTGAAACAAAAATTATAAATCATGGGTTATGCTCTTGGAAAGTTTTTACATAATTGGATATTTAAAATATAAATTAATGTCTGGAGTATTATAGTAAATTCTAGTAGAATGTAAATGCAACACTGGAAACCAGAATACAATAGAATTATATCTAACTACTGAAAGAAAATAATGGATACACAAGAATCCTATATACAGCATGACAACACTCGTATCATGACATGTAGCAGACACATGGATTTGCCAAGATTCAGAAAGTATAACATACAATGGACTTCCTTTGAGGAAGTCCAAATTTCTATAATGAAATTAAAAATGAGTTAGATCAGTAATATCAAGTTACAAAAGATGAAGAGGAGAAGGAACACTTGTGTACAATGAATTTTTCCATATATATATAGTGTAAAATCCAAAGGAATGATGATACTGTGAGTAGAAACTTATAAGAATTAAGTGATTTTGTAAATGAAGAGATATGCTTTAAGGAAACATCCATAATAGATCAGAACTAAAAATTTTAAATTGTTTCAGAAAAATCTAGGATTTGTAAATGAAGGGAGAGATAGCATAGTGAGGTAATAGTAATTCAAAAGCCCTGATTCCTATGGGCAAAATAAGCATTTCACTTGTTTTGTTAAAAACATTGTGATTATTATTTTATTTATGTGTAAGTACAATCTTGATGACCCCGATTTTGTAAAAATCAATTAACAAACATATATAACTACATATGTACATATATGCATGGTGAAAGGTATAGAAAAATATACACTACCCTGTTATCATTGAGAACTCGAGAGGACAAAGGTGAAGAGAGAGGTTGCAAAGAAGATATTTCTAAATGTTTTACAACGTGGCATTCTTTTATTGTTTGCCTTGAGTTTGTGTTTGTGTTTCCTAAATACTGGAGAATTTAAGAGAAGAATTTAAAAAACTTGTCCTATTACAAAAATGACAAAAATTCTGCCTAATTATGAGTAATTGTTGCTTGTAAGAGGCATTTTAGTTGATTATTTATGATCTATTGACATTTTGAGGAAATTAATTTTTTTTACAGTCTCATAATGTACCTAATATTGGCGACTTCGAGGAAAAACTTGCAGTCTTCCCTCATATGAAATATGGATAATAATGCTCCCTCTAATTTACAAGGGCTCTACTTTAGACAATTGTTTTGGCGTTTTAATTATGTTCTAAAATTCTAATACATTTCAATATTTATATCTTTTTGTAGTATGAAATCTTTGCCTATTTTTTATTTTTCAGTTTCTCAAATATGTCTATTGTGTAAGCCAAGGGAATTTTCTGAATGAGTATCCAATTGAAAATGTTCAATTGGAAAAGAGATCAGAATACTGTGTGTGTATTTTTAAAAAGTTACAAGAATTCATTGTATATATTTTTATATAAAAAAACCTTATCCCAGGTTAACATCTCACTTCTGAATGTCTATTTTTCAAAGTACAAATTTTTCCTTTGTATATATATTCTTTTGCTATATGCATAGTACTCTGTTCTTGTGATCTAGTGTGATAAGACTATTTGCTTAACATCATCATTATTATTATGCATTGGTATTAAGTTATAATAATGTCATATTTGTCCCTCATACCTTGCTGTTGGTTGCAGAATAACACATCTGCTGCTAGTCCCTCTGCCTGTTCAAAGTATTTTTTATTAATTTCATTTTACTCTGCTAAAATTTTTAGTTATTAAATGTCCAAGGATAATAGAATGATGTGTACATTCTAATGTAATAAAATTTAAATGAAGTCTAAATATTGGTAATATAAAGTACATAAATTTTGGTTTGTTGATTTTGTGACAGATCCAATATTCATCCTAAATGTTTTTTGATATTTTTCAGATGTATAAAGAAAACACACCTTTTTAAAAAAAATTTAGGCAAACTAGATTTTAAAGCCTCAAGTAAAACGATATTATTAAAATATGTTCTCAGCATCATTATATACACTAACCTAACGGGAGGCAAGAGAATAATATGCATTTAGAAATAAGTCTAATTCTAAAAATAAAATTACTAATGTCATTTGTAAAGACCACTCACTAGTATAGAAGGAATAATATACTACATATTTGAATCGTGTTTTATAATTTAAAATTACTTTCGCACATATTTTATCAAGGAATCCTCACAATAAACCTGAGGGGATGTTTTATACATTTTCCCTTTCAGATACATTATGGGACTTGTGGGAAGTCACACTAAATGCTGCTGTCAGCCCAGAACCACAGCGCCTTCAAATAAAGCCTTTGCTTTTAACCAAACCTCAGATGCTCTTAAGGTTCTCCCAAGGCAGGAATTCCTAACCCACTTTATCCCAAGGATCCCTTTGGTAGTGTACTGCTAATACACTTTAATGTGGTGCCCACACACAATTGAAGAAAATGATAAATTTCATTCAGAGGTTAACAAAAATAAAAATGTAGTTTTTTCCTATTCAATTTTATGGACTTCATAGGCTCTGTCCATGTACCTTCTTCGGGTTTGCAGACCTCAGGATAAGAAGGTCTGCTCTAAAGTGCCTAAGAATTTGCTTCCCCATTAGGACAACGCAGAGAAGAGAAGAAATGGAAAGTGAGGAGGTAGGGTTCAAGAACTCTCATTTCTTCATTTGTTTTATGCCTTGTATTTTATAGGAAAGGTTGAAGAACACTTCCTCTGCTTGAAAAGTGGGTGAACATAAACTATGTCTACTTTTTATTGATGTTTTCTCTGCTCTTTATTCCACTCATATTAATCTTACCACTGATTCATTGCATGTGTCTATGTGTCTAAATAAAGAATCAGTTGCCATGGATATTTCAATCATGTATAATTTTGAAGAAAGTGAAGTTAAAATAACACCTCTGCCCTCCAAGCAGGGCTGTGTTGCATTTGTTAAGACAGAGCTAATATCAACCCACATTTTAACAAATTTGGCTGGATCACCTCCATCTTCTCTATATAGATTCTCCTCAGCAGAGCATCTAAGAAAAATAATTAGAAACGAAAAAGTTAAAAGAAAAACAGAGTCATCACTCAATTTTAGCAAATGGAACTTCTGATAAAACTTTATTCATTCTTTCAGCAAATATTTACTGAAAGCCTTCTTTGTGCTGGGCAATGGAAATGGGTTTCTCAAATTGAAATACTAATGATGTAGGAATTCCGTTAAATTTTTTTCATTCAAAATCTTAATATTTTCAGCAATAACCAATGAATATTGGTCTTTTCTTCATTTCAGATGATTATTCTGTCCTCCTGTATGAGCAATCTTTTATTAAGACTGCTTAATACTTCTAATTATTTAAATAGCAATGATTAAAAAAACCCATAAGAATAAACAACCTTCTACATGGAGAAGAGAAGGAGAAGGCAAAGGCCATAAAGTTGGAAACACTGAGAAGTGGGAGAAGACAGAATGCTTTCTATTCCTCATCTAACAAACACGACTCAGTTGGAAGGGAGAGAAACTTGTGGGGCATGATATAGGACCTACGTCTCATAAGAGAAACACATGGAATAAGGGACACCTAAAACTAAGAATGAGATAAGAAGAGCCTAGTGTGGTATGTTTTCTACTGCAGAATGTATAGTATATTTTCTTTAACTCAGTGATGGGATATTTCATGTCACTTAGTTAAACAGAGAGCATACATCAAAAGAATAAAAAGAATTAACTAAATAATAATTACATTATAATAATCAGACAGAATAAAAATGTTTCAGGGAATATTTTTCTAGCATGTAAATTCCAAGATAGTAGGCATTTCTGAATATTTGGCACAGCACTTCAGAAATATTGCAGTTAAAATATTGTGAATGTTACTTAAATATTCACTGATAATGAATAGTCCTATAGATTATTTCTTTCCAATTAATATACAGTACAGTTTAACGAAACAGTATGCTCTTTTAAAAATAGCTCTTCTATTGGAAGTTAGAAGTTATTGATAAATCACATCAGACTTATGGATATTCGGTCACAACAATAAAGTCTATATATCATTATCGAATTTTGATTGATGCATTATTCAGCAATATAGTTGATTAGATACCTGATAATATGATAGCTACTATCCGAAGCTATTTAGGATTTATTCCTCAACCAACAATGTGTGCAGACATAAAATTAGGATAAACTTGAGCAAGGAGCTTACAGATGTGATTATTTAAATAAGTTCTTTGTATACGTTCATTAGGTTACTTGGTATCTTCTTGAATTAGTAAGTCAGTATGCTAATAAAACACATAGGGACTTGTTTTGACCACTGTTCTTTTGCTTGGCATCATTTATAGTCTGATTAAGTGTTTTGTTCAAACTAAGGTTAGAACATGGAAGACTGTCTTTATAGATCGAGTGAATCAAAGGAATATTAAAAACGTTATCACAGAATGTAAAGTATTTAGTGTCTGTAATCTTTCACACCACTGACCCCTAAGGAAATTAAATTAACTTGGTTGAAATTTAATAAAAAATTATAAGTTTATGTTTTCCATCAGTTACAATATTTTAATCTGCATAAATAACTTTGTGTTTAATATTTGCTACTACCAATATAAGATTTCATGTTCAAAGATAACACAGTGGTACACTCTTTGTAGCCATGTATATACAGGATCTCAACAAAAAGGGCAGACACATCCACCTATCCAACATTTTCTCACCTTACTATACTCTGTTACATGTTAAAAGTCTGATTTCCATGCCTTGTCTTGGCTCTCTAAGTTACACTGTTCATTAACTAATATGATTAAAGAAAATTTCAGTGAGCCCTTAAAATGCTACTTCATTTTAGTTTACTATAGGAGGTAATGCATTGGAAGGTCCTTTATAAAGTCTATTTGCAAATGACAGGTGACATCATTACAATAAAAATATTACTATGTTCATTCTGCTGATATGAGCATCAAACTAAGCAGAAGACAGGCTATCTCACAGAACGTCAGAAGACAGGCTATCTCAGGCTATCCTTCACCGCCTGTGAGTAATAAATTTCTCTATTTCAATTTCTCTTGTGGTCTGTTGTCAAACCGCAACTCATCATTTGGCATCCTGGGCTCTAATTAACAAATGTTAACTGAACAAAGTCATAACAGTGAATGAAAGATGTTTATTCATATTATACTGATGGTGATATTCTCATTTCAAAATTTTCAAGTTTTAGTTTCAAAAGTGATCCTGTCTTTCATTTATATGCAGTTTAACCTATGCACATTGTTGAATAGTAAATTGTTTGAACCTAGGAACAGTGTATTTGGTTTGTTGAACTGAACCTATACAAAAATGAATCATAAATGGCTCCAACTTGACCAAAGAACAAACAAAATTACCAAGGCTGGTCAGATAACAATACAGATTTACTAAAGTCCATCTTTAAATTAATTATAACTTAATTACAGACTACGACAAGATTAAAATGCCATACAGATCATAATATGTTTTAGGTGGTTCTTATCAATAAATAGATAAGAAAGACTCTGCGGTGAAGAAATAAATAATATTAGCTCTCTTAGTAGAAGGTAAATCTCAAACCAAAATACGTTTTTAAATATAAAAAGTGGGAAAAACCTTCAAGTTACGTAATTTCTTATGGATGCCCAGTAGCCAATACAAATAGAGGATCTGAGGCACCCCTAGGACATATCTGCAAATAGATTTTATGTTATGATATTTCAGCAAAATTCATAATTAATCATTGATTTATACATCCATGAGCCCAGTTACAAAAATCTACATTTTGGTATTTTGACACTAATGATTTATGCTTTAGGACATAGTGAATGCACTTTTGAAAACAAATAGAAAAATACTGTATTTTTTCAATTGTGATTTTTTAGAGTGATATCATATTTTAATTGAAATTAGACTTAAGAGTTGGAAGAACATTTCAGGATGATCTAATCAGGCAAAAAAACCCACTATCTGAGGATTTAACACGGATTACTGATCTCCATTCAAGATCAATTGGTCCAGGGGAATAGGCTGACAACCTGAGCTAAAAAATAAAAATAAAAGTAAATAAATAATATCAACCTGAGAGTGGTTTTAAAATTAATAGTATATTCCCAACACTACACCATTAGAACATTGAAATAACAGGGAAAACTCTGTTACTCCTAAAGGACACAGTCTCCAACATTTTCTGACAGCAGCAGTTACTGTGAAATCGATATTCCATTAACTTCTGATCATTTCCACATCATGCTTTGTTATTCTTTGTCTTCATAGCCTTTTTTTCTTTTTTTCTTTTTTTTTTGTAATTTTTTGTTTATTGCAGTAACATTGGTTTATAACATTGTAAAAATTTCAGCTGTACATCATTATATTTCTAAGTGCCCATCAAGGGACGAATGGATAAAGAAGATGTGGTATATATACACAATGGAATACTACTCAGCCATAAGAAACGATGAAATCCAGCCATTTGTGACAACATGGATGAACATTGAGGGTATAATGCAAAGTGAAATAAGTCAGAGGGAGAAGGTCAAATACCGTATGATTTCCTTCATTAAGTAGCAGATAATAACAACAATAAACAAACACATAGGGACAGAGATTGGATTGGTGGTTACCAGAGGGGAAGGGGGGAGGGAGGAGGGTGAAAGGGATAATTCAGTACATGTGTGTGGTGATGGGTTGTAATTAGTATTTTGGTGGTGAACATGATGTAATCTATGCAGAAATAGAAATATAATGATGTCTTCATAGCCTTTTTTTCTTAAACCTCCATTTTCTGCTTCACATTGCTTTAGAATGATGCACTAAAAACATGGCTTACATAATGGAATTTACTTGCTCATATAATTGTAACAGCGTTCTGATGCCTGTAATTGGCACATGTAACTCCCTGGTTTGTCAAGATTTCTGCAGTTTGAAAGACCATCTGTGTATCTTATCAGTTCAAATTATTCCACACCTCAAATTTTCTTTGGAGACAAATTCTACACATTTGTCTACTCTTATGATTTTGATAATATTTATTTTCTAGGATGAATTTTTTTTCCTCTCTTTTTTATCTAAATCCTACTCACAATGTATTACTGTAATTAGATGAATGGATACAGAAAATGTGATATTATATATATATATCATACACACATATATATATACACACACACACACACATACACATACACACAATAGAATATTATCCAGCATTAAAAAAGAAGGAAATCCTTCCATTTGCAATAACATGGAGGAACCTGGAGGACATTATACTAAGTGAAATAAGCCAGACTTGGAAAGACAAACATTGTCATGATCTCACTTACATGTGGAATCTATAAAAACAGAACTCACAGAAGCAGAGAGTAGAATGGTGGTTGCCAAGGGCTTAGGGCTGGGGGAAAAATGGGAGATGCTCAAATGGTACAAACTTTCAGTTATAAGATGAACAAGCTCTGAGGATCTAATGTACAGCACGGTGACTTGGAGACTTTAGTTAATAATATTGTATTGTATACTTGAAATTTGCCCATGGTAGATCTTAAGTGTTCTCTCCACACATACACACAAAAGGTAACTATGGGAGGTGATGGATGTGTTAATTCGATTGTAGTAATCGTTTCACGATGTACATATTTCAAATCATCATATTGTACACCTTAAATATATACAATTTTTATTTATCAATTATACCTCAATAAAGCTGGAAAAAAATTCTTATTTTTTTTACTGTAGCCAATTAACAAATATTAACAAAAAAGCTTATGTCACACGCTTCATTCTAAAGGGTTGTTTCCTGCCTGAAATTTAACAAAAGTAGCTTGTTCAACCCATTCTGTTTAACCTTGTAGCTCTATATGCTTGCTATTCTGTGTACCAAAACTTACTGATAGATCTGCAGATGCTCTCTCAATCTGCAATACTCTGGTGTCCAATCTGCCCCAGCCCTTGTTTCCTCTCTTAGCACAAATATAGGTTATGGATCAAGAGTTTAAGAAGGTAGGACTCCCATATCCAGGTTGCTGATGCCCTATTCATCCCATCAGGCTGAAATGTTTTTGAACAGGGTTTATTTCAAATGACAAATATAGACAATATTGAATATTTCATAAGAATTAACAGATTTTTTTATATCTTACAGTCCACAGCAAAAACTCTATACTAGATATGTCTGTTCCCCAAAGTCTCTTCTCTGACAAATCCTAACTAGAGGTTTTTCTCTTTCTCGCCTTCCTAAATGCATTAGAATGTGTTTCAGCAGATTTTTCAATAAGAAAAAATGATATGAAAGAATATCATGAATTTTAGTCATCTAAATTATCCTGCAGCACTGCCAGAACATCATCCTATTTAAAATTCTTAAGACATATTATTTGCCTGTAATTATAACAAAACTTGTATATATTCAAGTATAACAACATTTGAATACTGAGTAAAATGTGCTATACAATTACACTAACTCTCAACTGCCTACATCCCCAATTTTCCATGAGAGAGAAATTTAATTTTTATCTTGCTTAAGCCACTATTTTTCAGTTCTCTATTAATCATAGCTGAATTTAATCCTGACTGATAGATTTCTTAGGCTATACTGAAAAATCATATAAAATTAATATACTCTATAACACTGGGTTATATATATAGATATTAAAATTAAAACGGGAATTAAAAGTATGTATTAATTTGTTTAAAATGACAATAATAAACCAAATACATGTTAACATATTTAATGAAGAACAATTATATTTTCCAAAGCAAACACTTAATGAGATAGGTGGCATTTTTCATGTCTGGCTTAATAGAAGAAAGATTGGATAGATCTCATATCTGCTTTTGAATTTTATCTGTTGCTATATGATTTATGGTTAAAGTATATGAACCAAATTCAGCCTCACAGAGATATATGCCTTTGGAAAAGGGAGGGATATCTCAATAACATTTTTGAATAATTATAGATATTCTTCTCAGGTACTATTTCAAAACTCAACAAGTGGTCGTTTCTTAAATGTTAGTTACAGTTAATGAAACTAACTGAAAGCATATCAACAACCATTTTATATTGTTACATTAAAATTTATTGGCATGCCTTGCATTTTGCATGAATATTTTACCAATTTGGAAAATATCAATTCACTAAGCAATGCACAACTTCCACACTTCATACATTTCAATAAAACAATTAAAAAAAATCACATCCTTTGATTTTACAACTAATGTCACCAGAAAAGACATTGTTAGAAGATACCCTCAACAGTGGTGGCACCAAATTTTCCAAAATTCTAGTATTCACTTGAAAGCTCAAATTTTATCATTAACAAAAATTACTGTCAGTTGCTATCCTTGAAGTAACTGTTCTGTTCATTTTAAAATGAAAATATCTGCCAAATAATTGGGACTGAATAATCACTGTCTGTCAGTTGTTCCTACATGTGAAAATCGTACTCTGTGAAAGAAATAGCTAGCTCAGCTTACAACTCAGCCACACTGAGCGGTTTTTTTTTTTTTTTTGAGATACCCATTATATCAGTGTTCAACAGAGGTGCTTTACCTACTCCTATTTTATCACACACAACATTAAAAAGATGTGTACTCAAGGGTCAATACGTAATAAAATTAACACGTTCTGCTGCTTCATCAGGCAGAAACTGGCTTTTCAAAAAATTCTGAGTGTCACCCTATTATGTAAAGGTCGTGACCAGTAGAGATGTGGGCTGAGGGCAAAGAAAACAAGAAACGGAAATGGAAAGAATTTCTTTCATCTCGATATATATCTCCGTATCTCCCCACTCTACGTGATATTTATATATATATTAAACAACCTCCCCCCCACCCCTTTTTCTCCTACTGTTAGATGTGGTGGTGAACTTTATAACGTAGTATTTAGAACACAGGATATCAAGGTGAGATTATGAGTGAACTAGAAAAAGAATGCGCATTATCCAGCGAGACAATGACAGACGGAATATTGCACCGTTCCTTTTGAGGCAGTCCTACCTTCAGAGAGGAACTGAAACCCGGCTCCTCCGGGTCTCAACCCTCCTGGGTTCCCGACCGGAAGTTACACCCCCGGCTCTCCGCTTCTCCAGGTTAAATCCGACGCAGATTTTGGACTTCTCAGCCTCCATACTCCTGTGAGCCTATTCCGAGATTTGCGGTCACCGAGCTGGAGAACCCTGGAGCAGATGGTGTGACTTCCGGTCAGAAAGCAGCGGGCTTGAGACGTGAGAAGAGCCGTTTTGTGAGTTGGACTCTGAAGGTAGGCTCGTATGTATCCGGTTGGTTCTCTTTTTCTGGAGGACTCGAATACACCCGTCTTCATGATTATGGCAGAAAAATCGTTTGCGAGTCATTGCAGACTCAAGCTCAGAGTCTGTTTTTCCAGCCTTTCCTGTTGTGCATTTTGTAATCAACTAATTCCCAGTATTAAATCTTCTCTTTTAATATAGGTAGAGTTTTTCTTTCTCACAGTTGAAGCTGGACTGGTACAAATAAATTGTTTTAATATCACCTAAAATTGTTATACTGATTAGTTCTTTTGGTTGTTTTCAGTTACATAATTTTATGTTCTTTCTGACTCTGATCAAATAACTACTTAATATCTCAATAGAATACTTACTTCTTTTTAAAAATTATGGGAGCCAGCCTGGTGGCGTAGTGGTTAAGTTGGTGCGCTCGGCTTTGTGGGCCCAGGGTTCGCATGTCCGGATCCTGGGTGCGGAACTACAAAGGCACCACTCATCAAGCCGTGCTGAGGCGGCGTCCCACACAGAGCAGCTAGAAGGATGTGCAACTATGACATACAGCTATCTACTGGGGCTTTGGGGAGAAAAAAGGAAAAAAGGAGGAAGATTGGCAACAGATGTTAGCTCAGGGCCCATCTTCCTCAAAAAAAAAATTATGAAATACTTCAACTTATTGAAAAATATAAATTGTACATCCTACTACATTTCCATTAAATTTTTACATTTTACCACATTGCTTCATATTTTTTTAAAACAAATAGAGATAGCTGAATTTGCAAAGAGTACCCTGCCCTGACCCTCCCCTGCTTGACTGCATCACACTGCAGTTCTGCCTCTTCAGAAGTAACGTTAAGAATTTGATAGTGATTTGCAGTGATATCATTCCATGATACACTGGTATGTGTCCAGAAACAGTAGAGACTTCTTTTGCATATTTTCAAGCTGTATCTAGATGGGAAAATATTGTACAAATTATTGGCGTTTGCTTTTTCACACAGCGTTGTAATTTCAGACGTTTAGCTTTATTGCTTCATGCGCCTCTAATTTATTTACCCAAATTGCTATTTGATAGCATATTATATGAATATTCAAAAATGCATATATCCCTTTCCAAGTAATGGACAATTAAAATGTTTTCAGTTATAATAAATACTCCAAGGTTTTTTTCATGTGCTCATGTGCAAGAATTTATCTGATATATACAGAGACTTAGAATGTCCAGATCAAAGTAGATGCAAACCATTACTTTTGATAGCTGTTGCTAAATAACTCTAGGAAATAGTTGTGCCAGTTCAAACTTTCAGCAACAGCATGTGAGAATTTCCTTTCTCCATATTTCTGCTCAAAACTTGGAGATGATTTTCTATTAGATTGTGTCTTGCTTACTTATATGTATGAATGCTTGTTATCATCTCAATAGTAATAATAATACAATTCTTGCAAATATTTTCTCTTAGTCTATGACTAACCTTTTAATTTTAAGGTGTCTTTAGTTGAACACACATTGTTAATTTAACGTGGTCTAATTTATACATCTTTACTTTTATAGGCTGTATCTTTTTAAAGAAATACTCTCGTTCTCCAAGATTGATTGATGTTCTTTTTTTTTTTAACCAAGATTAAATCTCTTTTTTTCTCTTTTAAATTTAGGTCTTTAATCTACTGAGAATTTTATGTATCAGCTTAGGTGGAATTCTAATTTTCTTATATTTGGTTTTTCTACAAGGACATTTAAGTATCCTAACATCATTTATTAAATAGCCCATATTTGAGTTTTTACTATTTTTGGCTATAATGGATAGTGTTGCCATGAACAGTCATGTGCATATCTTTTGAAGGATATAAATACACATTTTGGATGGGTATATAGCTAGGATTGGAATTCCTAGGTCGTATGGTTTTTATGCATATGTCCAGCTTTGAGATACTGCCAAATATTTTTCCAAAGTGGTTGTAACCATTTACCTTTCTCTCCATTGTAAGAGTTCTAGTTTCTCTGCTCATGTTTAATGTATATGACAAACCAATTTATGATTGCCATTATATTGATTTGTAAGAATTCTTTATTTATTAATTATTTAAAATATTTTGTATTTCCCAAACTTACTTCTTAGCTTTTAGAATTTGCCTGTATATTAGAGTTTTTTGTGTAGAAATTCATATAAGCTATATTTAATGGCAGTTTTAATATTTGTTTTTCATTTCCATGGTTTTTACTTCTTCTCAATCTACTTAATTTGTCTGAGCCTTTAAATAAAAAGTTAATGTAAGTGATGATAGAGAGCAACGTTGACTTATTCCTAATTTCACTATAAATACTTCTAAAAAATTCATTTTAAAGAGTGTTCAATAGTAAGCTTCTCAGTGATATCTATTATCAGGTTAAGAAAGTTTTCTTTTATACCTGCTTGGCTAAGAAATTCCTTTTATTGTGACTAGAGCTTAAATGTTATTCAGTTCTTTTTCTGCAGCTATTGAAATGTTTTGCCTCCTTTAATCTGCTAAGAAATCATATTTTCTGATATTAAACTATCCTTGCCTTTTAAAAATAAACTCTACTTTATGAAATTACTTTATGAATTACTTTATGTAATTTCCCCCCTCTGCTTATGAAAATGTTATTTTTCTCCTCTGCTTATGAAAATGTTATTTCTTCCTTTTGCTGAATTTGATGTGTTATTTATTATGATTTTTGCATCAATTTCTGTAAGTGAAATCAGTCTTTCTTTTCTTGCATTGTTCTTTTCCAAATTTTACTAGACTCATAATATTAGTTGAATATCTTTTTCTCTATTTTTATCCTATAAAATAATATTTGTGTTAGTAATTGAGATATGTTCCTTAAAGTTTAACCCTCACCTGTTTATCTTTGGGTACTGCTGTCTCTTTGGGTAAAATGTAGGGGAAATAATACATCTAATATTAATTCTGTATTGTCAATCGGATTTTTAACTTTACAAATTGATATTATTTATATTTTTACTTAAAATGACACAATTCTGTCTAGTTTCTTGTTAATTTTCCCATGGCATTTATTTATAATGTTTGAAATATCTGCTATGCTGTGTATATAATAATATCACAATTTTTCATGACTAATATTTTTTAGTGGTGGCTTTATCTCTTTTTCGTCTATATTTCTGGAGGTTTGAGTATTTATTGTGTTTTTTTAAAAGGAATATGTTTTCATCCTATTGATTCTCTCTATTCTGTTTACTTAACATCCATTTAATTAATATTTGCTTCTATTTTAGTATTTCCTGCCTCCTAATTTCCCCTAGGTGTACTTTTGTTTTTGGCTCAGCATTTTGAGGCCAATGATACAGTCCTTTATTTTAAAAAGTAATGGGTGATGAATAAATGCTTAGACTTTGCAATCAGATATTTCAGTTCTCTTACCTAGTAGCTTCATGACTCTATAGAAGGAGTATAACCTCTTTAGACTTCAGGTTCCTCACATGCAAAAGCTAAAAACAATTGCCTTCTCATATGGCCATAGTGAAGATTAAATGAGGAGACTTATATAAAGGGGGGGCCGGCCCGGTGGCGCAAGCGGTTAAGTGCGCGCGCTCCGCTGCGGCGGCCCAGGGTTCGCTGGTTCGGATCCCGGGCGCGCACCGACGCACTGCTTGGTAAGCCATGCTGTGGTGGCGTCCCATATAAAGTGGAGGAAGATGGGCACCGATGTTAGCCCAGGGCCGTCTTCCTCAGCAAAAAAAAGAGAAGGATTGGCGGATGTTAGCTCAGGGCTGATCTCCTCACAAAAAAATTAAAAAAAATAAATAAATAAAAAAAAGAAGACTTATATAAAGGGCTTCACATAGAGCCCAATATATAGTAAATCCTCACAAAGGGTAGCATTTGTTATCCATCTTACTATTAAGGCAAACAAGAATTATATTCATGTTGATAAGGAGAATTTTCTTAATGTTTAGACATTTGTTTCATACTATTAGAAGGTTGTGTGTTCTTTTTTTTTCTTAATTCAGAAATATAAATCTACTACTACACTCAAAAGAGATTCACAATCATGTGGAAACATAATTCTTGTTTATCTTGTTTGTTTAAGTTGATTGAGACTTGAATGCCTTTAGACAAGTGGTAGTATGATTTTTTCATGATAAAAACAAACCGGTTGGGGATATTATACCTTTCCTGTAAATATTTGAAGACTCATTTTTTTTCTGGTTTTAAAATAAACCAATACATTGTTATAGATCTAATCAGAGATGTATTACTCTTTTAGTCTCTTTGTGCT
The DNA here is from genome assembly GCF_020826845.1 of Diceros bicornis minor. Classification (NCBI taxonomy): domain Eukaryota; kingdom Metazoa; phylum Chordata; class Mammalia; order Perissodactyla; family Rhinocerotidae; genus Diceros; species Diceros bicornis. The sequence goes on along the minus strand of NC_080750.1, from coordinate 61,903,478 downwards.
AAGGTTATCTAAATAGCAGCATCCTAATTTGCCTTTATCATTTGGCAGCTACTATCTAGTTCATTAAAATTTCTTGAGCGTGTAAAAATATAGCTATGATTGTAAAAAGATTTTTCTGAAATTGTCAAGATTGTTTATGTTATGAATAGAAGTTATAAAATGAAATATTATAGAGAACTTTAAGAACAGAGATATTTAGAATGAATCCAGCAAGAGACAGAAGAATGATCTAAATGATTTCCAGTGGTTCTTTAAGCCTATTTTAATAATTATATCTCTATCCTTTTTAATCTCAACTACTTTCCCATAAATGCATAAATTTTGGGGGCCAGCCGGGTGGCCTAGTGGTTAAGTTCACGTGCTCTGCTTCGGTGGCCTGGGGTCCGCAGGTTTGGATCCCGGGTGTGGACCTACGCACCGCTCATCAAGGCATGCTGTGGAGGTGTCCCTTATACAAAATAGACAAAGATGGGCACAGATGTTAGCTCATGGCCAATCTCCCTCACCAAAAAAAAAAAAAAAAAAAAACCATAAATTTTTGAAAGTGGCAATCTCCAAATAAACTCTGCTACTTTAATTATGCTATTAAGTCTGAGTCTAATAGTTCTTAACAAATCCTAAATAAGATTTTACATTTATATTTTGACCATAAGGCTCTTTAGAGATTAACTGTTCAGAAAAAACTTCAGAAAGTGGCAATGCTTTCTAAAAGTTTAATGTAAGATTCTTCATCTCATCTTTAGGTATGTACTTAATATATATATGCGCATGCATATGTACATATATATATCTATATCATGCATCTATATACATATATAATCTGTTTGTTGTAACTAAAATTAATTTCTTTGTATATTATATCTGAAAGTCACATTTCACTGAGAAAAAAATGACGTTATTTTGTGAATCTCACAAATCTATGATGGTAATACTTCTTTCTAGAAATCTTTACTTAGCTTAACTGAATTATTAAATTTTACAACATAAAATGGTAAAAGCCAATTCATCTAAACCTCAGTGTGTTCTCCTAATAGACTAATCAAATGGAATTAATCTGAGAAGTAATGCCTAAGAACCATTTATTGAAACTTAAAGCTTTAAGAGATTCTTTTATGATAATTTTTCTTGCTAGGGCTCATGTGATGATTTCTATTCTGTCAAAATTTAATGAAAATTGAGAATACTGTTAAAAAAGCTGGAATTCATTATGTTAAGTTGTTGCTCACTGATATTATAACTAGAGCAATTCAGTGTTCCAGAGGCCTAATTTAAACTTTAGGCAAGAAAATGTGATAATTTATTAAAGCAGAATTTTTTATAACTACCATTAGCATGTAGTTTGATATTCCATTAGAACATGAGTATCTATTTTGAATTGGCCTAGATTTCTTATATCAAGTATTGCTCCATTCTATTTTGAGTTATATAAAATTCCAGGATATAGTCTGTACATTTGTTTCTTGTAGTGCTAAAAATATGTTATATTTTTAACTGTAATTCACACTGTACATTGATTTTCTTTTTGCTATTAAGCTTCAGAAATGTAGTGCTCTGTGATGCTACATATATAAATCCAGTTCCTGGCTCTATAGTAAGCTACATGTATAAAGGTCATTCACTTTATTTACACAATATTCAAATATGTCAGTGAAAATTTATCTAGAGTTACTATTTAGCTGTCAAATTAGGACAACAATTAATGTTATCTTATTAATCTTTTCATTACTTCTTTTGCAGTAAAAAATGTAGAACTAAGTTGGAAGTCCATACAGTTATATATGAAATGAAAGTCGTAGTTTAGTGTACCTCATTCTTTTGTTCCATTTTTTTGTTCTTCTGGAAGGCTGCACAACGATTCACCATCTATAAACCCTCATATAATGAAAACCAAGTAAAATAATTGGACTTAAATGATGAAAGACATTATTTAAATTCTTGGGGGAAGCTGTAACTACAGGGACTCAAAACTTCCATATTCTTTATTTCATATGCCTTAGAATTATATTTCAAAATAATTTCCATTCTTAGCACCAGCCATCTTATGCATCATTTTAGTTTCTGTGTGCAGAATACATAGGAGGGAATTATTAAGAACTTACTATAATTATTCTGGAAAAAAATCAATATATTTACTTATTTTTCATTCACTCGTTCAACAGATATTAACTGAGTTCCTAATATATTCCAGAGAAAGTTCTAGGATCTGAGGATACAGAAGTGGGGAAAAAAATACCTAATGTTCCTGAAGCACAGTGAATGCTCGATAAGTATTAGTTCCCATCATCCTTAAGGATATCCATTATCATATTTCTCTTCATGACATTTTTATGACTTTATTCATCTATAAGGAGAATTTAAGTAGACCTGGGGAATATTATCTACAGTTATATAATATGTGCAATTTAGGTGAAGCCTGGTTTTCAATGTCACCTTTTCTTACTAGTATTTTGCATAACATTTTTGCTGGCTTTTGTTTAGTACGGGGTCTTGGTCTTTCTAGTAGCTCTAAAAGGCATATTTTCTACTTTCATGACTTTGGTGTTTAAAAGTGAGAATTGCTTGTAACTGTTAAATCTCTTATGAATTTGGAAGCAATTGAGCATAGACAATTGAGTCCCACCACTGGGATTCTTAGTATGAGCTTTTTGCTGATGCTCTTTAATTGGAAAATAGACTTCTTTAATTCCTCCTTCTGCATCTGGACTCTGGAATGACCCACCTGGGGGAGAGTATGAGCCTGAAGAATATATCCATTTACTCAGAAATTCTCTTCAAGTTGAGAAGAGACAGAGAAAAAGAGAGACAGAAAGACTGATGTAGGCATTCACATTTCCTCCAGAAGTTAGGTTGAAGTCCTGACCCTTGCGTCTTAATGAAGGAAAGCAGTAGGAGAACAAGAGGCATACATCTTGGGAATGAGTGAACCCAAAAAGGAGGAAAAACCTAAGCCACATATGGTTTAATCCGTTTTCCAGTTTTATCAGTTAGATAATTTAGTCCCTCTCCTCTGCAGATAAGTTAAAAGGTTGTCAAGAAGGGCGGAAATACTCCTCTCACGATTTTCCCTTTGAAGTATAGCATAAATATCCTCTGTCTTCTAAAAACACGAGAAATGGAACATAACTGCTTTTCCCCATTAAATAATTTCTTCAAATCATGATAACCTTTGGGTGGTGAATATTTTCAAGTTCTTTTAAAAATTGTCAGCAGTCAGGTGTTTATTTAATATATTTTCAAGTTTTGAATGAAGGATTGTGAGTTTATTCTTGATTTCCAATATGAATAAGGAACTCTAAAACCCAATAGCAAAAAAAAAGCAAGTAACCCGATTAAAAATGGCAAAGGACTTGAATAGACATTTCTCCAAAGAAGACATGCAAATGGCCAACAGGCATGTAAAAAGATGGTCAACATCACTAATCATCAGAGAAATGCAAATCAAAACCAAAACAAGATATTACCTCACACCTTTTAGAATGGCTGGTATAAAAAAACAAAAACAAAAGATAAGTGTTGGAGACGATGTGGAGAAATTGGAACCATTGTACACTGTTAGTGGGAATGTTAAATGGTGTAGCCACTATGGAAAACAGTATGGAGGTTCCTCAAAAAATTAAAAATACAACTAACATATCTAGCAATTCCACTTATGTGTCTATATCTAAAAGAATTTTAATCAGGATCTCAAAGACATATCTGAACTCATATTCATTGCCGCATTATTCACAATAGACAAGACATGGAAACAACCAAAATGTTCATTGACAGGTGAATGAATAAAGAAAAAATGTTGTATATACGTACAATGGAATATTATTCAGCCTTAAAAAAGGGAAATCCTACCATTTGCAACAACATGTATGGACCTGGAAGACGTTATGCTAAGTGAAATAAGTCAGTCACAGAAGGACAAATATTCCATGATTCCTCTTATATGAGGTATCTACAATAGTCAAAGGTATAGAAGTAGACAGTAGAATGGCGGTTACAGGGGACGGGAAGAGGAGGCTGTGGGGAGTTGTTGTTCAATGCGTATAAAGTTATAGTTACACAAGATGAGTACATTGCAGAGATTTGCTGTATAGCATAGTGCCTGGAGTTGACAATAAGGTATTGTATACTAAAAAGTGTGTTAAGAGGATAGATCTTATGTTAAATATTCTTACTATAAAAAAAAGAGACACAGGAAACTTTTGGAGATGATGGGTATGTTTATTATCTGGATTGAGGTGATGGTAATATGAGTATATACACATGACCAAATTCACCAAATTGTATATGTTATGTGCGTTTTTTTTTTTTCTTAAGTTGAACTTTTATAGAGAAAAAAAGATCAAAGCAGTAGAGATTCAGTGAGGCTTTGTTGAAGTGAGTAGATTCGTGATTCATAACATTAGGTCCAAATAGAATATTGGCTTCTATTTCCTAACTTACAAGGCCAATTTTCGTGTACAAAATGTTTCAGTCTTTACCAACTTTGGGATGTATGAAAGTTTTCCCCTCTGGGACATTTTTGGGGGTTTTTCAGTGTACTCTAGGTCAGTGGATCTCAAACTTGAGTGTGTACCAGAATCAGCTAAAACACAGATTTCTGGGCCCCACCCCCTGGGGTTCCTGATTTGGATGGTCTGGGGTGGGGCGTGAGAATTTGTATTTCTAGCAAGCTCCCAGAGGATGTTGATGCTGCTGGTCCAGGGACCACCTTTGAGACACTGCTCTAGAGAACCAGTTGATACCTGCCATCATCAAAATTTTGCATTTGAAATATGCCAAAATTTAAAGGAATGTCATTTAATATTTGGCAAATATATGAATAGCCTCCTTGAAAAGGTGAGAGTTGCGCAATGACTTGAAGGAAGACTCTTCTTATGCCTCAGCATTAATATCACAGTTGAGATTTATTTGCCAACAATTTATATATGTGCGTACTCTAAACTTTTTTAAAAAATGGCAATTCATCATTTGTAAATTATTTTTATTTTTTATTGAGTCGTAATTGACATATAACATTATATTAGTTTCAGTTGTACAACATTATGATTATATATGTGTATATATTGTAAAATGGTCACCACAATAACTCTAGTTAACATCTTTCACCACGTATAGTTAGGAACTTTTTTTCTTGTAATGAGAACTTTTAAGATATACTCTTTTAGCAAGTTTTGAATATACAATACAATATTATGACTGTAGTCACCATGCTGTATGTTACATTCCTAGGACTTATTTATTTTATAACTGAAAGTTTGTACCTTTTGACCCCCTTCGCCCATTTTGCCCATCTCCACCCCCATGTGCAGTTTTTTTATATACCAATTATACTTCAGTAAGGTTGGGAAAAAACTCAGGTAGATATCAATTTAAATAATCTCTGAGCTGCGCTTTCATTACCCATGTCTGTCCTTTTACCGAGAATATGCCAGATATTATTATGACACATTTTATAGGAAACAAAAATAAAAAGTTTTAAAAATGTTTAAATTAATATATTATTTTAATATTATATATAAAGTTTTAAATAATTTTGCATATATGGGTATAATGGGAATAATATAATACAACATATTTTATGAACACTGACAACAACATTTGGCCATAAACAAGCCATAAACGAGATGCCAAGCAGGCTTGCCTGAAGCACGTTCTTTAAGCGTTACTGGGGATCCGTGAACCATCTTGAGTACAGATAGTGTACATATTTGGTTGTTATTGACAGGGTATATTTAGAGATAATGGTATAAATTACAAATATTATCCTCTAAATTTACCCGTAAAGAAAAACCTGCCATTTGCATTTTGGATAAAATCATGTTGCTTAGTAAATAAAAAAAATGGACATCAAAATACAAAACTGCGTTAGTAAAATATTTGCTTGTATTCCCTTAAAATATTTCACTTCAAGTAACACAATAAAAGATATGATAAACTTATTCTTCCCTCAGCATCCTAAGCAGTCGGCTAGCCTGATCTATGCAGTTCATGAATTGCATTTGAATATGTCATGCTAACTATGATTTGCTTAAATCTGGGAATCTTTTTATACATCTCTTTTTATACTTGGTGGATTTTTAAATAATTTATAGATCTTTTATGAAAGTAAAGAAGAATAATTTTTTATGCTTTGAGTTTAAGAGAACCCCTCACAAACACTCATAAAATTTTTTTGTGTGTGTGTGAAAATCCTGGTAAATTATATTTGCATTTGAAAAGGCAAAGTATGTTTTTTCTTTTCCACAGGGAAAAGAGGGCATGGTTAAAAAATAATGTGTGAGAACATCAACTTCTCTATATGCCCAAATGAGTCAGCAAGATTCCTGAATTTTAGAGGGTATTAAGAATTTTAGAAGGTATTAAGATATGCAGCAAAGAAAAAGGCGGTGTCTTGGTCGGTAAGGGCAAATGTAGGACGTATACACTCCTACCGTTCCTGAGTGTCCATGACAGATGTCGCTTATCAATCTTGACTGGCTTCTTTGAAGCAACTCAGCATGATGCTTCAGACAATATTCAGGTTGGTGGTGATTAGCTCTCCCTCATCTAAGAATGATGTATTGCTCATGGCTAACTGATGAGTACTGGTCTTTTCTACTTGTATCACTATAGGGCTTATTCTGAGGTCTGTTCCACCTCTTACAGGAAGTGAATTCTCATGATAGCCAAACACTTCTAATGTAGTCCCTCCTTTGGGTTGAAGCAGACTGCTGTAGTGGCAGTTTGTTGGAGATCAAAGCATGATAATAAGACATGTAGTATAGCAAAAATATAGATTTAGGAGTCAAAAATTAGTTTGATAATGACTCTGTTACTTATCTCTGGGTGACCCCTGGGAAAGAATATAAATTTACCTGACTTTCAGCTTTATAATCTCTAGAGTATAATAATACTATCTAACCTACCAAAATCCTGGGAGGAATAATGGAGGTAATGGCACGTGTAATTGCCTAATGCAACACCTGAGGATTCCAAATAATCTAGGAGCAGAGCATATTGAGCTAGGAAATGTACTTGATTGCTAGTTTATATTGATATTACTAATTTTAAATTAAAATTATTAGGAATTTTAAACTTTTAGTTTTATATTATTTTTCTTATACTGAAAATCATGTTTCTAATAACATTCACATTTTTATTTATATTTGTTCTTAGTCTGTTCTGGCTACTATAACAAATACCACAGACTGGGTAGTTTATAAGCAACAGAAATTTGTTTCTCACAGTTCTAGAGGTTAGAAGTCGAAGATCAAGGTGACAGCATGGTCAGGTGAGCCCTCTTCCTGGTTCATTGCCAGCACCTTTTTATGTTGTCCTCACATGATGGAAGGGACTAGGGAGCTCTGTGGGATGTCTTTCTAAGGGCACTGATCCCATTCATGAGGGCTCCACCCTCATGACCTAATCACCTCCCAAAGGCCCCACCTCCTGATACCATCGTCCTTGGGGGTTAGGATTCAATGTATGAATTTTGGAGGGACACAAATATTTAGATGATAGCAATATTTATACTATAATATTACTAAAATAATGTCAAATAACAAAACCATTGTTAGTATTAGCAGTAAAGCTACTGACTAATATATAAGACTCCTGGCTTTTAGACTATATTCCATTAAATATATACAGTCAGACAACTATGTTCCAATATCACTTGAAATAATTATTTTCTATGTGTATTATATTGCCAATTTGATACTCATTTAGATACACTTGTTTCAATTTGTTTTTGACTTCCATTTGTTCATTTTAATTGTTTTTCTTTTTGATTTATCTTTACTTTGATTATGTAAAACATTTATATGGTTTTAAAGATCAACTCTACTTAAAAAGACAAAATCGTCTTGCTTCCATCTCTGATCCATCCATTCCACTTTCCACTTCTCATCCTTTAAGTTAACCATTTTCATTTTACTTATTTCTTCTGGAAAATTTGGCAAAAATAAGCAACTATGCATACATAAAAATGCTTTTATTTTTCCATACTCATTAGACAAATTAAACATATAGAATGCACCATTCTGCATCTTGCATTTTTCACAGGATAATAAATGAATTCAGCAAGGTTTCAGGATACCAGATCGATATACAAAAGTTAATTATATTTTTGTATATACTAATAATGAACAGTCTGAAAATGAACTTAAGAAAAAAATTCCATTGCTAATAGCATAATGACATATCTAGGAATACATTTTTTTTTTTTTTAAAGAAGTGTAAGGCTTGTAAACTGAAAGCTACAGAACTGATGAGAGAAACTGAAGAAGATCTAAATAAATGGAGACATATTCCATGTTCATTAATCAGACAACTCAATGTGGTTAAGATGGCAGTTCCCCCTAAAAAGATCTATTGATTCATTAAACCTCTTTAGATATCCCAGCAGGATTTTTTTTTTTGCAGAAATTGACAAACTGCTCCTGAAGTTTATATAGAAATGCTATTCATTTCTTTTATCATAAAATTTGAAATCTTTAGTGGATAATAATCTGATCTCTATCTACTTTTTTTTTTTTCCTACTGTCTCCCTAGTTTATTCTGCTTCAGGCACATTGGTTTTTTTCTCTGTTTTGTGAATTGACCATACAGCTTTACTTTCAGGGCCTGTATGAACTGTTTCTTTGCTCTGCACACTCCTGACAAAGCTTTTCAAACCTCACCGACTACACCCATTCTTTGCTTTACGTGGAAAGCACCTGTTCATTCTTCAACTTTCTACCTAAACCTTATTTTTTAGTTTTTCCAGTCACCTCCTCCATAAATTAACCCTTCCTTCAGGATAAAAAAATCCTCTTTTGTTGTGAACATTTCTTTCATATATTCATACCAAATAATAATTGTTAGGAAAAAAATTCTGTACATATTTTAAGCAGAGACACCAACTGCCTTTGTTCAGAGCTATGTTTTCAAGGATATTTTTCAGCAAACCCTTGGAAGGTACAGCTAGTGTTTTCTTCTGGAGCCAAGGTCAGGTTTGTTTGCTGTCTGGTATAATAAAGATAGTGTCTCCCTCTGGAGCAGAAGTCAGGCAGACTTACCTTAGCATCCCCTAAGATCTGAGTTCTTCTACTGTAATGAAACCCACTGTGTGTGCACTAGTCCCCTGGCCCTCTTTTAGCTGCCCTGTGGGAATAGCAGCACAGGGAATCTGCACTGTGCTCCCACAGCTGCTAAAACTGAGATTAAGAAAGACCTTTCATCCCCGGCTCAGGCACGTGTGTCTTCTACTAGCATCCAAGAATCTGTGGCAGGCTAACTTGCTGGTTCTTGATAATAATATTAAAAAGAGTTAGTACTTTTAGCATTATTTATGTGCTAAATAGCTTACATCAATTAGTTTAATAAATCTTCAGAATAATTCTAGTGCATAGGAACTTTTATTTGCACTTGTGCAAATAAGACAACTAAAGTCTTAAAGATGTTAAGTACGGTAGTTATGAAAAGTTGTTGAGATGGGGTTTGAACTCAAGCTGTCTCTCTCCAATGCCCACACATTTAAACCAATGAATTATTTTACCTTCCTCCGTTATCAACTATATAGCTATCACTGTACTATAAGCACTAGCCGGCCCTGGTGGTCTAGTGGTTACCATTCGGTGCCCTCCTTGCTGCAGCCCAGGTTCATTTCCTGGTCAGGGAACCACACCACCCATCTGTCAGTTGTCATACTGTAGCGGCTGCATGTTGCTGTGATGCTGAAAGCTATGCCACCAGTATTTCAGATACCAGCAGGGTTACCCATGATGGACAGGTTTTAGCAGAGCTTCCAGACTAAGACAGACTAGGAAGAAGGAACTGGCCACTCACTTCTGAGGAAATTAAAATTAAAATTAAAATAGCAGCAGAGCATTGTCTGATAATAGCACTTGGAGATGAGAGACTGGGCAGGGTTCCGCTCTGCTGTACACAGGGTCACTCTACACAGGGGCACTAGGAGTCGGAATCAATTTGACGACACTAAGAACAACAATGCTATAAGCAGTATAAGAGAAGGGCACATTTGTCTTTCGTTCACTAATATAATCCCAGTGCCCAAACATTGTCTGCCAAATATTAGAATTTATTTAATAAGTTGATCTCTGAAAGATTAAACATGTAAGAGCTGCTAAATGATCCTGGACAATATTATGAAAAACAAGGGTCCACAAATCACAAAATACTTGACAATATGAAGTTCCTATTCAATAATATATTTTTCAAATTCTGTTTCTGATTGATAAAAATATAAGTATAATGAGGTACACCTGAAATTTATACAATGTTATAAACTAATGTTACTGCAATAAACAAAAATTAAAATAAAAAATAAAAAAAAATATATACTATGCATCAGTTAGCTGACCTTCTTAAAATTGAGTGTGATCCCATAATTTCAGTTTCTGCATTTTCACTTCTATTAATAATTGCAAATAGTGCCATGTTTATTGTGTGAGCCTGTGAAGAGCAGGACAAAGCAGAATTAATTACATAAATTCAACGTTTGTCCAAAGTGAAAAATAAAGTGTAAGTACTTGTGGTGCAGATGGGATTTTCACGTTAATTGTAATAGAGAAAAGTGATTAAATTACTGAGTTGCCATAAAAATCACATAAGTTAAACATTTTAAAGTCAGAACAATTGGTACTATATCCATTCATACCAAATTCATATTTTATATCTTATTAGTCAGAAAAGCAACATCAGTCATCACATTAAAAGTGTTGTTAATTTAATCATATTTTCCTAGTCAGGTTTATAATTTATTATTAAACTACTTTGGTTTTATAATCTGTAAAGACATAAACAAGGGGATTTAAAATATTTTATTCTGTTAAATATTGTTTTCCTTCCCAGTCTATTTATTATTTCTGTTTTAAGAAACACTTATCTAAAATGTAATAATTTGAAGCTCAAATGACTAATTTCTAAGTGAAATTGACTTTTTACCTAGATACAGAGAAAAATGAAGAATTGAAAAGGTTAAGTCAAATTCAAGACCAATAGAACACTTGCTATACAGAATATCATTCTGCTAGGCAGGCCCGTGCACTGGTGCATGAATCAAGCCTACCGTCAGGGCATAGGCATTGTACTGAAAGAAATGGGCTTGCATATAATTAAATATAAAATAATTTATATAAATTTTACTTATTCATTGAATATATGAAGATACACTTACTATATTGCTTAGCCAAAAACAATAGGAGTTATGGATATTAGGATATTATATCTGGCAAGTTTTGTAACTGTGGGAGAAAAGTTATGTTGAGTCAGCTGGGAGCTTTTGAGTCTGTACTATATTGGAGTAAGATTTAGATAGATAAAGTGTGGGTTCAGGCTATCCAAAGTAATATTTTTGGATAGGGTATTTGATAGAAACATGAAATTTCTAGGTTATTAGAGAATGTCCTAGAGCTGTTGTGATTAGGATTTAAGGATTCATATATATCTACATCTATTTATATCTGATAGTGTAATTAACATTCTCTTCTTAACTTAAGGCACTTTCAGCCTAAGCAAACATTAACACCGCAAAACAATATGAGCCAAGAAATAGTTCAGTTGTGTTTTTCTGAATAATAAAATGGGTTCTTGCTAGGAGCTTTTAATAGTTTATTTACCTTGGAAAAGAATAGTCTGAAAGAATTCAGTGTTTTAATACCTGAAACTCGTGTTTTTCCCCAAACGTATATAGCATCACTTCACATGAAAAATCAGCTATTTCAGTAAATTGAACGTCAATTGACAGTAAACAAAATGTATGTATCTTAATTTTTTTTTTTTTTTTTTTTTTTTTTTTTTTTTTTTGTGAGGAGATCAGCCCTGAGCTAACATCCGCCAATCCTCCTCTTTTTTTTGCTGAGGAAGACGGCCCTGGGCTAACATCGGTGCCTATCTTCCTCCACTTTATATGGGACGCCGCCACAGCATGGCTTACCAAGCAGTGCGTCGGTGCGCGCCCGGGATGCGAACCAGCGAACCCCGGGCCGCCGCAGCGGAGCGCGCGCACTTAACCGCTTGCGCCACCGGGCCGGCCCTGTATCTTAATTTTTAATGTTTCAGCTTAAAAACATTTCTCTTCTAGTAAGGACTCTTTAACTACTTTTCTTTTTTAATCTCCACAGGAGAATACAGCCTTTTATGTATAAATATATTTGAAATGTATCAATTTATAAGAATGTTATATTTGACAAATTTGGAATAAAAACATATAATTTTTGAATGTGTGCATATCTTTACATTTACATGAAGATTCTTACTTGATTTTAAAATATTTTAAAAGGTAGTTGTTGTTCATTTCAGCAGGTTATCGCTTTCTTTTCCTGGAGGTGGATGTTGTTGTAAGACACTGGAATATTAGAGGATGAAGAAAGCAGGCAGAAGATGAATGGATCACAAATTCTCTTAAACTATACATATTTAGATAATAGGTATTTTACAATAAGTAGATTTAATATGGTAAATAATTAATGACAAAATTAGAAAAGGATGAATATAAACTGTATTAGATACAGCTTAGTTCCCCAATAATAACCTTGACTTACTTCAGTAAACATATCATGCTTTCCACAGAGTGTAAAAGGGAGGAAAGAGTGTTAATTTTCTTTTGACTTATAAGACAGCTGAGTAATTCAAAATTTGAGTTATTAGTAAACCACAATATAAACTCTCACCTTTTAAATGTTCTTTGTAGATAACAAGAGTGAGAAAGTAAAGCATTTACTATTCACAGATATGGCTTGGCAACTTAATAAAAAATGAATAAAACTGCCTTTTTTATAAACCATATGTGTTATGGTTGTTAGCATCCTAATGTCTGCTAAAGAAATGAATACTTTTAATTTTTTAAAATTCATTTCATATATTTTATTCCCATAGAAAGTAGTAGTAGTATACTTCAGAAGAATTTAAAAGTAGCCCTTTTTATTCATTTTTAATAATCTTTTATAAGCATTCAGGTAGATGGAAAGGAAAGTACACACTCATTCTAATTCGTTAGAAAATATTGAGTATCTACAAAAGGCTAGGCATTTTGCTAAAAGCTGTAGAAACAAAGATGTGAAAGAAACACATACACACAACTGTTTTTTATATAGAATATATATATGTCATTTATATTGAATATACATAAATATATAATAAATATATGTATTTATATACATATATATGTAATATCAAAGTATGTTCATGGTAAAATGAAAGGGAAAGAGGATTTTAAATTTCCTAGTGGCTTCACAGAAGAGTGAGTGGTTAAGTCAAATTTGAAGGGTGAGTATTACAAGTAGAAAAACCAGCATGTGTAAGTGTGAGAAATTCTGTAATTCTTGGGGAATCATGTTTATATTGTGTCACTGGAGTCTATGGTGGGTTTGTGATAATGACAGGAGATAAGGTTGAAGAAGAAAAATTGGTCATATCCTAAAGTGTCAATTAACGTGGATTAGTTCCAGAATAGGAATGGGAAGTCATTTAAAATCATGAAATATTAAGCGAACTCTTTGATTTGCATCTTAGAAAGATCATTGCTGTCCATAGGATGGACTATAAAAGTAAAAACTGGTTCTCATGAGTTTATTGTGGTGTTTTGGTGAGAGATGTGTATCAATGTCTGTAAAGATGGAGTGAAGGGATAAGAGAGAGTTCTTGATGGTTTTAATAATAATTTCAGTAGTGCCATTAGTGTGCAAAAGTGAAATGAGAGTGAAAGGAGCAAGTGTAATTGACATTCCCTAGTGTCTATATAGAAGAGTTTGTGCATAACGAAAATATGAAGGATAAATATTGCAAATAGAGACCAAGATATATAAGAGAAGAAATAAAAAAATCAGTTAATTTAAAAACAATAAAGAAGTTGATTCCATAAGCTCAAGTTCTTTTTTTCGTGTAAAATAAAATAAGATCAATAAACCTCAGTGTAGTAAAACCAAACAAAAACCAACAAGACACACACACACACCCCTAAAATAAGAAAGGGGTGAAACAGCAAATAATTAACAAGATTTAAATTAGTAAGATAACTCTATACAAAATTGCATGTTAATAAAATTGAATTTACGAAGGAAATGATGAAAAATGTTGAAAGGTGTCAGAATATGCCACCCCAAATATGACTGTAGGACTTCAGGACATGCCACTCCCAAATATGCTGTGTTGATTGATATGTTGATTATTTTGAGCTTGACACTTGAAAAACAGAATGTGCAGGAAGATGCTTTCTCTGAACTCCCTTTATCTATCTGAAAGCAGATCCTCCAAAAGGAATTCAATTGTGATAGATTCCCCTCCCTGAGAGTTTCATCAACCAAGGAGGATTGACTGTTGTCACAGGCGAGACTAGAAGTTGAACCACACCTAGACACTTTGTCACAAGCTATCAGATTTCCCATCTGTTCTTTAAAAGACCCATTCATCTTTCCTAAAAATCATTTCTCCTCCCCTAAGAAGCCTACATTCCTCCTCCCCTTTCCCTAGTAACACGGTATTTAAGCCTGAATTCTAAGCCACCTTGGGAAGTTACTCACTTTTCCCTGGGCATCTCCCATGTATACGTGAGTTATACGTGTTAATACACTTCTGTTTGTTTTTCTCTTGTTCATCTGTCTTTTATTTCAGGAGTCTCAGCTAAGAACTCAAAAGAGTAGAGGGAAAATTATTTTTCCTCCCTTACATATTAAATAAAGTAACAAGAAAATTACCTGAAAATAATAAAGTTTGAGAAGAGACCATCAAAGGAGGGATTGGCATAGCTTTCAAAGAATGACCTGAAAATGTTTCCAGAATTTTCATGATTGTTAAATGTGGATCTCTTTCATGTTTGTACTAAGAAAATTTTTAATCCACTTAATATTATAAAGTTTGTATAACATTAATATTATACCTAGGAAAGAGAATAAAAGTGAACTATAGACCGATATCATTTCTGTCAGCCATAGAAAAACTTGCCAAGTCACATTCAACAGAAGAAAAAAAGAAATCTTAATGTAAGGATTTCAACAAATTTATTAATAGAAATAAAAACAAAAAAAATCTGATGAAAAAATACATCAATTCCTCTCAATTAAAATCAAAAGGGAACCACATACTATTGTAAATTCTCACTTCATAGACCAAGAAAGAGTAAGCTTGAAGTTTTGAGACTTGTATTCTCTACCCAGAGCCTTCCTTCCATTTTATTCCTTGCCATTTTATGGGACCAATATGCAGTCTTAATGGTCTACAGTATGTGGAAAATCCTGACTTTATGCATATTTCTCAGTCTAGATTCTTGCCTTAAGAGGCCCAAGGAGGCATTTGCTATTCCCAAGTAGTTGTCAAAACCTATAATTGGGTCCAGTATTCACCCAAGACCTTGAATAAGTGAATTGACAAATTCTCTGAGTTCACTGCTTGATACATTCAGATTGTCATTTTTTCTTTCAAACTTATCAGTGTATTTACATTTTTGTTATATTTTATCCATGGTGTATATGTGGTTGTAATGGAAAAAAGAATTTAAATTAGCTCAGTCCACTATATTTTCAGAACTAAGAGTTCCTTTAATGTGTTCAGCTAGAATTTGAAATATGATTCATTTTCTTAAAGTGAAGCACATATGAGGATTCTATGCAGTAGTCCAGGCAAGGAATGTGTTTGGCTTGTGCTAAAGTGGTACTAGTGGGGATCTGAAAAAAGTAGAGAGAAAATAGGAGATAAAATGGACCTGACTTGGTGATGAATTAGACACACGTTAGTGAATGGAAGTGAATGGAAGTGTTAGTAAAATTTTTCTTATTATTCTGACGTGCAAGTAGGTGAGTGTTTTCACCATTAGAGGTTAAAGGGCCAGTTTGGCTAGGAGGGGGTTTGGATGATAAAGTTAGTGAGACTGAGTTACCTTTGGGAAATTTACAGAAATGGAATAAGAAGTTATTGATATAAATCTTAGTCTCTGGGAAATAATCTGGAATAAAATTAGCTCTTTGTGTCATGGTAAAAACATAATCCCAGCAGCAACAAGCAGAATATTCTCATACACCCACATTCAAACAAAGAGAAAAGAACACGTTTCCCAGTACCCCTAGAAAAATTTCTCTTATGTCTCATTGACCAAAACAGTTAATTCATAGACAAATCACTAGCAAAAAGGCATAGATTAGGTGAGAACTTTGCAAATGCCAAACCTTGCCATAATTGAGTTGGTCAGGAAGTACAAAGGAGGGTTTGTAGTCGGAATATCTATCACAGTAACATACACACACACAAGTTGAAAATAAAATAAATATATTGAAATAGTGATAGATATCAATAAATATAGATATATATGTACCTAAATGACGTGTATGTGTTGGTGACAGTGTACTGACTTAGTGTTTCACAAGTGGTGGTAGAGTAAAAATGAGAGGCCAAGTCTTTTCAGTCTTAGCTTAGTGTTTCTCAGGACACTACTCATTTTCTCTGTCTTCTATTTCTTTTTTAGTCTTATATTTCCAAGTATTTTGTAACTGACTTGAACAAAGAGACTCTAGGTAATATTTTTTAAGTAGCTCATTCTATATAGAAATGTACTGTATTCATAGTGCATGCTTTTTAGGATTAGTTTTATAATAAACTGTATTACTACTTAGATATACGTTATTAAAAAATATATGCTTATAGAAATAATGTTCCCTTTTTCTAATTTAATGAAAAAATATATGAGTATCAACATATAAGAACAAAAAAGAAAATGTGTGATCCATTGGCTAAAATTCTAACTTCGCTGAGTGTCCTTGTTATCATTTTTTTAAACAGCTTTATTGCAACAGATTATCTTGAAGTCACTGGCTTAATATTATATGATTTCTTCCCTGATCTAAGTATGATAAGGCTTCATCTATCTGCCTAGAACCATTCCAGCAAACATTCTGCTTTTACAGATCCAAGTTCCGGGTAGGACATCATTTAGTTTAATGTAATGGAACAGTCAAAAATACCTGACAGTCTTTATTTGAATTACAAAGCTGTGGTACAAATTGTAATACTATGAGAGTTCTGCCAAGGAATATGAACTTTGCATTTACATATATTTTCCCATGTGACTTTTCAATGATACTGTAAGAAAGTTTGCTGTATTCCCATATCACATATCCAGAATTGAACTTGGTAGGAGTCATTACTCTTAGGTCACCCAAAAGTATCAGGGTTAGGATAAAACCCCAAACTGTCTGAATCCAAAGATATTTTGCTTCCAAAAAGCAAGTCTTTATATCCATCATTGCTTAGTGTTTTTGCTGAGGGTGTATGTTTTAATGAAAATTTTTAAGAAATATGAAATATGAATGTATTCGCTCTCTATTGCTGCCATAACAAATTGTCACAAACTTAGTGGGGTAAAACAACACAACTTATTATCTTACATTTCTGTAGAAGCCTGAAATGGATCTTATGGGTCTTAAATTAAAGAGTCAGCAGAGCTGCATTCCTTTCTGGGGTTTCACTGGGAGAATATATCTTTGAGTTTTCCAAATTCTTGAGGCTTCCTGCATTCCTTGGCCCATGGCCTCTTCCTCCGTCTTCATAACTAGTAGTGTAGCATCTTCAGATCTCCTCTGATGACAGCCTGAAAGCTCCCCCAAATGTTAGCATTTGTGTGATTAGATTGGGCCCACTGGGATAGTCTAGGATAATATCCCTGTCTAAATGTCCTTAACCTTAAACACCTCTGCAGAGTCCCTTTGTCATGTAAGATAATGTATTCACAGGTTCCAATATTAGGACATGGATATCTTTGGGGCCATTATTCTGCATGTTGTAATAAGTAACACATTTTATATTTATCTTATTATTTTATTATGTCATGTAATATTCTGAAATATAAGTAATGCATTAAAGAAGTTAATAAGGTATACACGTGTGTTATCTTGGGACCAAAGAAAGTCATATGAGGCAATCTCTGCATAATGGAAACAAGTCTATAGCCATAGTGTTTGACCATATTTTCCTCTTAAATAAGCATTGTCATACAGGACATATAATGGTAGCCATCACAAAGATGAACTGAGTTCTATTTGTTCAATTTTATATTTGTTTTTTGTGCATGTCTAGGTGTATGGGTATGATGTGTTCTGCGTACAGATTAAACAGATAGGGAGATAAAATGCACCCTTGTCTGACACATACCTATAGGAAAACATTCTCTCTCCGTATTCTGTGCTGACAGTGGCTTCTTGTCCACAATATAGATTATGCATCAAAACAATCAAGTACCAAGGCACACTCATGTCTTTAAGGGTAGCCCATAGCTTTTCATAGTCAAAGGCTTTACTGTAGTCTGTAAAACATAGACTAAGCTTCTTCTGAAATTCTTTGGAGCACTCCAGTTGCCAACATATAATCACCATTAGATCTCGTGTGCTTCTCCGTTTTTGAAATCCAGCTTGGACATCAGGCATTTCTTGCTTCATGTACGGTAGAAGCCTTTGTTGCAGCACCTTGAGCATCACTTTACTTGCATGGGAAATTAGAACAATGGTCCTATAGTTACTGCGTTCCTTGGCATCTCCTTTCATGGGGATTGTGATGTACACTGAGCATTTCCAGTCTGTAGGCCATTGTTTTGTTTTCCATATTTGTTGGCATATTCTTGTTAGGATTTTGACAAATTCAGTCTCTGTGGCTTGAAGTAGTTCAATTGGTATCCCGTCTACCCCTGGTAACTTATTTCCTTATGAAGGAGGAGTAAAAATTGGTGGAAGAAATATCAAGAATCTAAAATATGCAGATACCATCATGTTATTGGTAGAAGGCAGCAATGACTTGAAACGACTTCTGACGAAAGTGGAAGAAGAAAGTGCCAAAGCAGGACTGCCTTTGAACATCAAGAAAACAAAAATCATGACTACAGAAGAGCTACATAACTTTAACGTAGACAATGAGGACGTTGAAATTGGTAAAGATTTTGTTTACCTTGGTTCAGTCATCAATTTAAATGGAGACTTCAGTCAAGAAATCAAAAGAAGACTGAGACTCGGAAGGGCTGCAATGAAAGAATTAGGAAAGATTATCAAGTGTAAGGAAGTGTCATTAGAGACCAAGGCCAAGATTAGCCACACCCTCATATTCCCAATTACTGTGCACAGGTGCGAAAGCCAGACAGTGAAGAAGGCTGACAGGAAAAAAAAATTGATTCCTTTGGAATGTGGTATTGGAGGAGAGCTCTACAAATATCCTGGACTGCCAGAAAGATGAACAAGTGGATCCTAGAGCAAATTAAGCCTGAACTATTGCCGGAGGCAAAAATGATAAAACTGAGACTCTTCTACTTTGGGCATATTATGAGAAGGCAGGATTCTTTGGAAAAGACAACAATGGTGGGAAAAGTAGAAGGCAGCAGGAAAAGAGGAAGACCAAATATGAGATGGATTGATTCCATAAAGGAAGCCATAGGCATGAGTCTACAGGAGCTGAGTAGGGCTGCTCAGGACAGGATATTGTGGACAGCATTCATTCATAGGGTTGCTAGGGGTGGGAGCCGACTTGACAGCATGTAACAGACAGGTGTATGTGTTTCTGTCTACACATATCATATGTCTGTATTTTTGCGATAAAAATAATTCACCCTATTTAAAGTTAAATGTAAAAATGTTGACTTGCCTTTGTTACTATTAGGAAATATGTATTTAAAAAATCAGGCTTTACAAAATTTTCTTATATGTTATTAGGAAACAAGATACACAAAAGATTAGCATACACAGTAGGAAAAATTAATTGATTTTTGAGATGAGATTTACTTTAAAATTTTGGACATAAAGCAATATTTAACTTCCTTCTCAAATCAAACAGCAATTTTTTTTTTGCCTTTTTTAGCACTAATTAAGCCTTTGCAAACTCGTTGAGATATTAAAAATAAACAGGTTTAGTCAATCTGCTGATAGTTGAGGCTACATTTCTAGGTAACATTAAAATGATGACTTTGGAAAATATGATGCTGGGGTCATTACAAAAGATGTTAGAATCTCCCACATCCCTCTTTTCATTTTATACAATTTAATACATGTAATAAACTGTGAGTGTTTAATTCTTTTCAATAAGTATTTGGTGATTTTTTCAATAGATATATCCTTCACAGGGGCAATATTTTTAGTTTGTTCTCAATCGTATATGCCTAAAAGAAAATGCAGGATTTGAAATAATTATCCAGTGCAAGTTCTGGACACAATAGTAGACAAGAGAGTGTCCTTGACAAATAAATATAGCCTTGACTCACTTTTATTCATTTATTCAATCAAAGTTGGTAATGATAGGATATTGAATAAGATTCAAAACTCAACATACTGTTGTTATGCACTGAGTTTACCTATGATAGGTATGTAAGTTTTAAGCTGGTTTAAAATGCTAAACAAGGTGCACAGTGTTTGCACTCACAGACCTTGTTGAGAATGCATATTCACAATTATATTCTAAATAAAGCTTATCATAAATGCCAAAGAAAAGGTAACCCCCTGGAGTATTCATTACTTCTCTCTTGTTTTATTTAATTTTCTTGTCATTTACCTTATACAACATTTGTTTGGTTCTGTTTACTTAAAATTTTTAAAATATGTATTACGTGCCAGACATGATAGATGCTGGGGATACAAAACACAAATAAAAGATCTCTTGGCTTTGTAGAAATTTACGCTGAAGTGCAATAGGCAGATATAAAAAGTTACTTTCACTAAAACTTGTAAATATTAGCTACGTACAGGTTGCACACATGCAAACTGAAAATAGGCGAGGAGCCCACTACTCCAGTTATATGAAAATTTTATGATAGATGATCATATTTAAGATTTTAAATTGGAAAGGGAGATTTTACTCCAAGCAAAGGGGAGATGGGCAAAGGTAAGAGGTGCCCCTGAGCGCCACGATGTTTACAGCCCTGAATTACTGAACCATGAAGTACGTCTTAAGAATGGTGAAAGATCGGGGGGAGACATAGTCAGGAGCCAGGTCACAGAGGTTTATACCGCTCTAAAGGCACTTGCCTTTATTCTGGAGGTCAGAGGAAGCCAGTGAACTTTTGGAAATATTTATTCATTCCACAGTTATTTATCTCATAGCTACTTACGTTCTAGTCATTGATTACAGTGGTAAAGAAAGTAGACATTGTTCCTGTGCACAGAGTTTATAAAGCAATATGGAAAATGTTAATTAAAAAAATAAATGCATAATTGTAAGAGATAAAACACAAGTGGATGATGTTGTTGAATTACATTTTAGAGCAAGCAATCTGGTATCAGTATGGAGAGTGGATTTGAAGGTTATAAATCTAGAGGTAGAGAGATCCAATAACACTCAGTTGCGGTATTCCTGGAAGGAGATGATAAGAAGCTGCACTTTAAAATTGCCATAAGCTAAAAATGGTGCATATACAATTGAGATATATTTAAGGAGATAAGATTTATAGACTGCTTAGTGATTGCTGTTATGTGGGAGATGTGAGAATTATAGAGGATTCTTGGAAAACACACAAGTTTCTGCTTTGATCAACTTGATAAACAGCAAAATCTTTAACTAATTTATAGAAATATCTTTAAAAAAAGCACAGGCTATAATGATAAGTTCAGTTAATGACAAAAATAAAAAAAAAATTTTATTCAGCCATATGTGTTACTATTATTTTCTCATTAATAGAGAATAATTTTTCTTCTTAAGTTTGTATCACAAAATGTGTGTAATTTAAGTATTCTTCTGTCACAATATGGTAAATTTTCACTGACCAAAAGTAAAGAGGAGTAATTAATAATCAAGTATGTGAAGTGAGAGATTAAGTATAAAATAATGGAATAAAACACAAAACGAATGACTGATATATTTAACTTCAAGAATATTTAGGACTTCTGGTACTTAAAGGCTTTCCAGTTTATCTGATTGCCATTTTATGCAGTGGCCTGCAAGGTTTTGCATGATTATTTTTCTCCCTACCTCTCCAGTTTCAGTTTGCATTAGTCTCTATCTTGTCTTTAATTCTCTTTGGACAACCTCATTTAAGCTTCCTGCCTGCTTTGACTGGTTATTTCTTGTTTATTCTGAATTATTATCCACTCAGGAAAAATTCCATAGAAACTTGAGCATCAGATCATTGTTACACACCCTTATAACACATTTATTTTTCCTTCATATTACCTTTCTAAGCTGCAATTTTAGACTTATTTCTTGGTCACTGAATTTATAAGTAGAGTCATATCTGTGCCCTCCTGAGCCTGTTTTTGTTCACCTGTATCTGCAAAGTCTTGTCCTACCACCTCTAGAAAATAGTAGGTGTGTAGTAAATATTTTTTAATGTGTGTAGTGGAAAACAAATGACAAAACCAAATAAAAATTTGACTTAAAAAAATGACAAAAATTCAAAGCTAAAAACAAATACCAAAATATATGCAGAGGGAAAAACAAATTACTGATTCCTGAGAAGGAAATAAATCCAAAAACTAAACAACACAAAAACTGAATTAAGAAAATCAAATAGTCATTTCAACAAATGAGAAAAATATTTTAAAAGCACAAAGAATTAAAATAATCAAGCTAATTAATAATAACATAAATTGAATAATATGCCGTGTTTCTTTTTAAAGGTAGCATATGTTTGATAAGATAGTGAAATTAGTATCACAATGGATTTTGGTGTGAGTATAAATTGGCGTAACAGTATTTGTGAATAAATATAGCAATAGATCAAGCACATTGTAACTATGCTTCTATCACTGTACATATGATGGATTTGTTAAGTTGGCACTCAGTATGCATTTATTTCTCACCTTTAGAACCTGGAAACACTACTTTATAGACTGCATTACTGCTAGAGTTTTGATGTAAGTTAGATTCTACCAATCAGATGCCTTCCTGTGAGATGTGGAAGGCAGAAATAAGTCAGAATCCATGTTCCTATTGTTTTAGCTATTGCTTCTGACAATAATAGTCAGCAGTGTCCCATAGTTGGGTCATTAAGAATCATAGGTGTTAGAAAAGAGATTTTATGGAGATAGCTGTGGCTCATAAATGTGATGGGATCCCTAGGTTCAACATTAATATTGATGACCTCATAAATTTCCACTTACCTGGTAGTGTCACCTAGTAGTTAAATTTTCTATTAAGTGCTCTGTATTAACCCTGGAGGTTTAGCCTGGGAATACACATTTAGCTTTCCCCCAAATTATTAAGCACTAGTGTATTAGAAGTGAATTTCTGGAAAACAAAATAAAAATTACTATTTATAATAGAGTATTACAATATAAAATACATAGGAAGAATATTACAATATAAAATATGTAGGAATAAATGTAATGAATATGCGCATGTAACAGTACCCTTAAAACTGCAACGTGATACTGAGAGGAATTAAAGAAGAACTAAATAAATGGTGGGATATCCTGTGTGTATGGGTAGAATACTCAATTTTGTTGCTATGCCAATTTTGACCAAATTAATCTAGAGATTCAATAAGATCATAATCAGAATCTCAAGTGGAATCTCTGTAATAATTGACAAGCTAATTCTGAATTTATATGGAAATGTAAGTATCTATAAAAACTAAAACAATTTTAAAAACAGAGAGTTGGAGGTCATACATGATCTAATTCCAAGACAGTATAAATCTGCAGTAATCAAAAGGGGATTGTATTAGCTTCAAAAAATATGTAGATCGGTGGACATAGATCAATGAAATTGAGAGTCCAGAAAGAGACTCATATATATGCTCTATTGAATATCATAAATGTGACAAAGTAAATCACTTGAGAAATGATTTATATTTTACATGAATTGTAAAATAGATTTTTGATAAATTTAATTTTGCAGAAATACTTTTGCCTTTCAAAACCCACAGTGAAGAAAATACTGGTAGAAAATATTTGCAAAATATATATCTAATTGAGGAGCTGTATCCGGAATACATAAAGAACATTTACAACCCTTTAGTAAGAAGACAACCTCAAAAAATAAACAAAAATTGGGGTAGACACTTCACAAAATAATATATATGTCTAGTTGCCAAGTGTTGAGGTGGTCAATTAGGACACCAAGTCAAATTGAAAGTAATAATCAAGCTTTATTTATTTACTGTGACAGTGCAAACAAGAGGTAAAAGAAGAAGGATCTCACTCTTAGATATTCCGTTTTTTTCCCGAAGAATGATACCAAGCAAGGGTCAAATGACAGTTCACTTGTGGGGGGAATCATCTCAATGCCAAGGGGCCATAGCAAAAGGCTCTTGTCTTTTTATGGACCTGAGAGACTAGGGGGAGGAAAATGGGGAAGGGTGAGGAGTTGAAAAATAATGAGTCAGAGTGGAGAAAAGTACCTTAACTAACTCAATTAGGAGAACTCAGCCAAAAGGAGGTGCCTGGGCTAGGAATGTAGATATATGTAAGGGCACAGCCAGCCACAGGTGCCTGAATTCTTGACTGCAACTTCTTCTAGAAAACTATAATACTTTGGTTATGCACCAAGTCTGGTGTAGGGAGAGCATGAGGCTTGCTAAGCAAAGCCTTGTGATTGCCTATGCTTGGGCCTGCGAGATCACATAGGCACAAGATTTTGGCCCGGAGCCAGGCTACTTAATATGAACAGCAAATATGCACAGTGTTATTAGTCCTGTATAAATGCAATTTTAAATGAGAATATAATACTAATGTTGCCTCACCAGAATGGCTAACATTTTAAAAAGAAGGACAGTACTAATTGTTGTAAGGATGTGGAACAACTGAAACGCACACATTGCTTGTTGGGAATTCAAAATGGAATGGCCACTTGGAAAAATAGTTTGGCAATTTATTATCATGTTAATAATTTACTCAGTGTATGGCTCAGCAATGCAACCGTTATGTATTTAACCAAGAGAATGAAAACTTATGTCCACAAAAAGATTTGTATGTGAATGTTCTTAGAAATTTCGTATGTAATAGACCAAAATTGGAAACAACACAAATATCAATTTAACTTTTGTTCTCTTGGGAGATTACCATATCAAAGTCATGATTTCTCAAATAATTCTGATTCTTAGTTTCTCTTGCAACTAATATGCAGGTAAGTGATTTAGGTTGTATTAGATTTGTACAAGTAAATGTAAAGCTTTGATCCAGAAAAAAAAATTATCATGTAAGGTCATTCTGCAAACATCAGTGACAGGCATGTCATTTGGTTTTAGGGGGTCAGTGGTGGTTGGATGGTCAACTTTATGATACTGAAGTGTCCTTGACAAACCATCATCATGTTCAATGTCACTAGAGTCAAGTTCTGACATTTAATGTGTGGTGATGCCAGGGGCTGCAGTTTCTTCATCAGTCAGTTCTATTCCATTGTTTAGGCTAATTTCATAGGCATGAGACCTATGCAGTCACACAGGGCCCCATGCTTAGAAGGACCACACAGCTTATTTGATGACCTGCTATTACCATCTGGAATTTTTTAGTAATTTTATCTTTGAATATGAGTTTTGAAAGTGAAGTGTACGGAACAATGGAGTATGCATGTGAGCAGAGGAGCAGAGGAGATATGTGCAATATGCATTTCTGCCACTGTTCCTTGTTTCCGCATTCACATAGAATGTTTGCAGTGCCTCCCTTAGCACAGAATCCAGTAGAACAATAATGATTGGGAGTTTAAGGAGACTCAAAGTGAGCGCAAGGTTGGCGTATTAAGTCTTACAACAGAGTAAGTGAGGGTGATGACAGCAATCAGAGACCACACTTTCCGTTTGAACCAAAACTCACTTTAAATATTAAGACAATGGCAATGGCATTTTAAAAAAGAAGAGTAATCAAGAAATCCTACCATACCTTTTCTTACTTATGTCACTTCTGGATACTAGTCAATTATTTACACCTAGAATGATGACATAGAATGAAAGGTGAAACCCATAGTTCTTTATTCTTTAAGTCTTTCCCCTACTCATCAGTAAGCCAAACGTAGAGATTATTGATATGCTTCTATCAAAAAGTGAAATAAAAACAATTGAGTTTGTTTTGTCCAGGATTTCCACCGTTCTGGTAAGAACAAAATACATATACATGTAGGGGCTATGAAATACAGATTGTACAATTTCAGTGATTCTGCTACTAGTTAAATCCTTTTACATTTGTGTTTAAAACTGGGATTGCATACTATAAAGATAAATGTTAAAAATCAAGAGGGACATTACATAATGATAAAGGAGTCAGTTCTACAAAAAGACATAACAATCCTTAATGTGTATGCACCTTACAAGAGAGTGGCAAAATATGTGAGGCAAAATCTTACTGGACTGCAAGAAGAAATAGATGAATCCACTATTACAGTTGAAGATATCAACACCTCTCTATCAGAAATGGACAGATCCAGTAGGCAGAAAATCAGTAAAGACATAGTTGAACTCAAAAGCACCATGAATCAACTGGATATAACTGACATCTATAGACTGTTTCATACAGCATCAGAATACACATTTTTCTCAAGCTCGTGTGGAACATTCACCAAGATAGACCACATTCTGGGCCATAAAACATGCCTTAACAAATTTAAAAGCATAGAAGTCATACAATTTCTGCTCTCAGATCATAAAGGAATTAAATTATAAATCAATAACAGAAAAATAACTGGAAAGTCCTAAAATACATGGAGATTAAATAACACACATTTAAGTAACACATGGGTCAAAGAAGAAATGTCAAGAGAAATTAAAAATTTTTTGAAGTAAATGAAAAGGAAAACATGAGAACTTGTGAGATGCAGAAAAAGCAATAATTAGAGGGAAATTTGTGGCATCCATGTGTATTTTAGATCAGAAAACATCTAAAATCAATAATCTAAGCTTCTACCTTAGCAAACTAGAAAAAGAAAAACAAATTAAATTTAAAGTAAGTAGAAGAAAGGATATAATAAAAATTAGAGCAGAAATCAATGAAATTGAAAACAGGAAATCAAAAGAGTAAATCAATGATGCCAAAAGCTGGTTCTTTGAAAAGATCAATAAAATTGGTAAGCCTCTAGCCAGGTTAACTAAAAAAAAAAAAGAAGAGGGGACACAAATTACTAATATCATGGATGAATGAGTTTATATCAATATAGATCTGATGGAAATTAAAAGGATAATAAAGGAATATTATAAATAACTTTATACCCACAAATTAGGTGACCTAGATGAAATGCACTAATTCCTTGAAAGACACAATTTGCAAAAACTCACACAAGAAATAGATGATTAGTCCTACACCTATTAAGAAATTGAATCAAAAACAGAAAGAAATTAAATCAAACAGAAGGAAATTAAAACAGAAACCACCAGGCCCCTATGGGTTCACTGGTGAATTCCACTGAACATTTAAGAAAGAAATTTTGCTAATTCTCTACAATCTCCTTCAGATGATAGAGGCAGGGGAATATTTCCCAACTCATTCTATATGACTGTTATTACCCTAATACCAAAAGCAGACAAAGACATTAGAAGAGAAGAACACTACAGAGTAATATCTCTAATGAACATAGATGCAAAAATCCTCAACAAAATATTACCAAATGAAATTCAACAATGTTTACAAAGAATTATACAACACTACCAAGTGTGATTCATCCCAGTTATGCACAGCTGGCTCAAATGCAAAAATCAATTAGTGTAATCCATCACATTAGCAGGCTAAAGAAGAAAAATCATGTGATCATATAAATAGATAGAGAAAAAGCATTTGACAAAATCCAACATCCATCTGTGATAAAAACTCTCAGTAAACTAGGAATAGAGGGTAACTACCTCAACTTAATAAAGAATATCTACAAAAAATCTACAGCTAACATCATACTTAATAGTGAAAAACTCGAAGTTTTCCCACTAACATCAGATACAAGGCAAGGATGTCCCATTTTACAACCCCATTCAGCAATGTACTGGGAGTCCTAGCTAATGTTATAAGACAAGAAAAGGAAATAAAAGGTATTCAGACTAGGAAGGAAGAAATGAAACTGTCTTTGTTCACAGATTATATGATTGTCTGTGTAGAAAATCTAAAAGAACCAAAAAAACTCCTGGAACTAATAAAAGATTATAGCCAGTTTACCAGATACAAGGTTAATAAGCAAAAGTCACTTGCTTTCCTAAATACCAGTAGTTAGTGGAATTTGAAATAAAAAAACATTATACCATTTGTATTAGCACTCCCAACAATGAAATACTTAGGTATAAATCTAACAAAATATGTACAATATCTATATGAGGGAAACTACAAAACTCTGGTGAATGAAATTAAGGAAGAAATAAACAAATTGAGAGATACTTCATGTTCATGGATAGGAAGATTCGGTATTGTTAAGATGTCAGTTCTTCTTGATTTGTAGATTCAATACAAATCCAAACAAAATCCCAAGTTAGTTTGTGAATGTTGACAAGCTCACTCTAAAGTTTATATGGAGAGGCAAAAGACCCAGAATATCCAACACAATATTGAAGAAGAAGAATAAAGTTGGAAGACTGACACTACCAAACTTCAAGACCTACCATAAAGCTACGGTAATCAAGATAGTATGGTATTGGTGAAAGAATAGACATATAAGTCAGTAGAACAGAAGAGAGAGCCCAGAAATAGATCCACATAAATATATTCAACTGATGTTTGACAAATGGGGCAAAGGAAATAAAATGGAGAAATTACTGTCTTTTCAACAAATGGTGCCGGAACAACTGGCCATCCAAATGCAAAAAAGTGATTCTAGACACAGACCTTGCACCCTTCCCAAAAGTTAATTCAAAATGGATCATAGACCTAAACGTAAAATGCAAAATCTATAAAAACTCCTAGAGGGTAACATAGGAGATAATCTAGATGAACTTCGGTTTGGAAATGACTTTTTAGATACCAAAGTCACTATCCATGACAGCAAAAATTGATAAGCTGGATTTCATCAAAATTAAAAATTTCTGCTCTGTGAAAGTCAGTAGCAAGAGAATAAAAAACAGGGGCCGGTCCAGTGGCATAGTGGTTAAGTTCACAGGGGTTCGCAAGTTCGGATCCTGGGTGTGGACCTATGCACCGCTTATCAAGCCATGCTGTGGCAGGCATCCCACATAAAATAGAGGAGGATGGGCATGGAGGTTAGCCCAGGGCCAATCTTCCTCAGCTAAAAGAGGGGAATTGGCAATGGATGTTAGCTTATGGCTAGTCTTCCTCACCAAAAAAGAGAATAAAAAATAAGCCACAGACTGGGAAAAAATATTTCCAAAAGACTTATCTGTTAAAGAGCTGTTACCCAAAATATATAAAGAACACTTAAGACTCAACAATAACAAAACAAACAACTCAATTAAAAAATGAGCTGAAGACTTTAACAGATGCCTTACCAAAGAAGATATACACATGGCAAATAAGAGTATGTAAAGATGCTCCACATTGTAAGTCATCAGGGAAATGAAAATTACAACAGTGAGATACTACTACTCACCTATTAGATGGTCAAATTCTGAAACACAGACAACACCAAATGCTGGTGAAGATGTGCAGCAGCAAGAACTTTCAGTCATGCAGGTGGGAATGCAAAATGATATAGCCACTTTGGAAGAAAGTTTTGTGGTTTCTTATAAAACTAAACATGCTCTTACCATGTGATCCAGCAGTCATGCTCGTTGGTATTTACCCAAGGAAGTTGAAAACTTATGTCCACACAAAAACTTGCCCCAAGATGTTTATAGCAGCTTTATTCCTAATGGCCAAAACTTAGAAACAACCAAGATATCCTACAGTAGGTGAATGGCTAAATAAATGGTGATACATGCAGACTATGGAATGTTATTCAGCGCTAAAAAGAAAGGCGCTATCAAGCCATGAAAAAGACATGGAGGAAACTTAAATGCATGTTACTAGGTGAAAGAAGTCAATCTGAAAAGGCTGCATACTGCATGATTCCACTATATGACAGTCTGGAAAAGGCAAAACTATGGAAACAGTAAAAATTTCAATGATCGTCAGGGTTTAAGGGAGGGAGGGATGAATAGGTGGAACACAGAAGATTTTTAGGGAAGTGAAACTGTTCTGTATGATACTATAATAGTGGATACATGTCATTATACATTTGTCCAAACACATAAAATTTACACCACCACGAGTGAGCCCTAATGTAAATTCTGTACTTTGAATGATAATGATGTGTCAGTTTAAGTTCATCAATTTTAACAAATGTGCTACTCTGGTAGGAGATATTAATTATGGAGGCTATTATGCATGTATAGGGGCAGGGTGTATGTGGGAAATGTCTACCTTTTCCTCAATTTTGCTGTGAATATAAAACTCATAAAAAAATAAAGTCTATTAAAAATTCATGCAAATATTTTGCATTTTAATTCTTATTTAATTAGAAAGACATTAAATATCAAATAAAAAACAACATGAGAAGTCAAGAGAGACAACAGAAGAATGGAAAAGGCTTTATATTTCAGAATCTTTTCTATACTGTTTGAACAAGGTACCCCACATACTCATTTGGTACCTCATTTTAAACCTGCCAATTATATTTCCAGCCCTGGTTTTTGGGGCCATTCTTGGAAACTTAATCTTAGGTTTATTTGTCCAGTCTCTACAAAGATTCTGTGAAGTATCTAACTTCCTTAATTAACCCCTTTTATTTAAAAATTAATAGAAGGGATTCACTTGTTTTGGCAACTAGGATTCTCATTACATACATAAGATAAATAGAAATATGATATAAAATATCCATTTTAAACTCTAAGTGTGGGAGAATTTTGAAAAAAATGATAAAATGTTTCAGTGTTAGTTTCACATAAAATGAAGGGAGCATATTCATTAAACCTGGTTTTTATTTCTTCAGCACTCATTATGACACCCTAAAATTAATGTAACTACATATAAGTATTCAAAAAATTCACAATTATAATTTTAGCAATATATTAGAACACTGCCATTAGAAATTTCTTCTATAGAATGCTTTTATAAAATTGCTATTTATAAATCAATTATGTCATCTTTCTCTAATGTTTTTAAACTTCCCATTATGGAATGCAAATGGTCAGTAGTGTTCTGTTATTATTAAAAATGTTAGCATAATGGTTTTATGAATCTTTATTATCTGTTGCTTTTATTGAAATAACGGCATTATCTTTATAAGAATTAATAGCAACAGGGAAAGAAAATAATAATAACATTTCAGCTTTGCCTAAACTATGCATTTATCTCATTTTCTGCAAGTTTATACAAAGCACTATTCTCTGCTCTCATTTGTCCAGAGGTACCTAAAGATTTGAAGGAAAAAAGTCCCCCCAAATTCTTTTTACAAGTCTACTCTCATATAATTAAATATATTCTCTGATAGTGGTTGATAGAGACTGAAATTATTTAACAGCAGAGTCTAACAAATGACAAAAATGCAGACTAGTCGTATTTATACCTTGCCACCATAGTTACTTTAAAAGTGTATTTTCTTTCTTTGTTACTTACTTCAAAATCAATTTTATGGTCAAGTGGCTTCTTTTAGAGTCTGTTCACTGTGAGCACCATTCACATAAATTATTTATGCTTGGTATAACAATATTATTGAGGTTCTTGTATTTTTAAAGTCTTGTAAGAGTACTTAAATTCTTTTGATTTGAAATATGTTCCCAAGGAGGAGCCAGTAGGGGAAATAAACAAGTACGTACATAACTATAAAACAAGGTACAAACTTTTAAATATCATGAAAGGAAAGTAGTTACCTCTTTGGATCTTTGTATTTTACCAATTTATATGAGCTTTTTATAAATTAAACATAATTTCCTTTATCTTTTACAGTTTCTGATTAATTTTGCTTTTTTAAGTTGATTTATTGTATTTAAAAATTTTAATTAGTTAAGGAATAAATTGTTGCTTTTATACAAAGAAAGTTTCTGACAATATAGTTAATATTATATGTAGTAAATTATTTTTTAGTGTCATGCAAATATATTTGTAATAAACAAAAATTCTTTAAGTTCATATATCAATCCATTTATATTTATATTCACTTTTCTAGAACTTATAATTTGGAGTTCTTTATATTATATGAACAAATCATTTGATGTAAAAGATGATTAAAGCTAAAAAATGCATACCACAAATTTCTAGATTGCCCTAGAAACATTTCAGTAGCTTAAACATAAAAAAAAATTGACCTGTTTATAGCAAAACAGCCTACCTCAACAAACAAGAAAAATCTCAAATAAGTAATCTTAAACAATACCTAAAAGAACTAGAAAAAGAACAAACAAAGCCCAAAGTCAGTAGAAGGAAGGAAATAATAAAAATTAGAGCAGAAATAAATGAAATGGAGTCTAAAAAAACAATAGAAAGGATCAATGAAACTAAGAGCTGGTTCTTTCAGAATATAAATAAAATTGACAAACTCTTAGCCAGACTCACTAAGAAAAAAAGAGAGAAGAGTCAAATAAAATCAGAAAAGAAAGAGGAGAAATTGCAGTGGATACCATAGAAATACAAAGGATTATAAGAGAATACTATGAAAAGCTAATTGCCAACAAATTGGATAACCTAGAAGAAATGGATAAATTCTTAGAATCATACAATGTCCCAAAACTGAATCAAGAAGAAATAGAGAATCTGAATAGACCAATCACAGGTAAAGAGATTGAAACAGCAGTCAAAAATCTCCAAAAAAACAAAAGTCCAGGGCTGGCCCCGTGGCTTAGCGGTTAAGTGCGCGTGCTCCGCTGCTGGTGGCCCAGGTTCGGCTCCCAGGCGCGCATCGATGCACCGCTTGTCTGGCCATGCTGAGGCCGCATCCCACATACAGCAACTAGCAGGATGTGCAACTACAACATACAACTATCTACTGGGGCTTTGGGGAGAAAAAGGGAAAAAAAAAAGGAGGAAGATTGGCAATAGATGTTAGCTCGGGGCCAGTCTTCCTCAGCAAAAAGGGGAGGATTGGCATGGATGTTAGCTCAGGGCTGATCTTCCTCAAAAAAAAAAAAAAAAAAAAAATTCAGGACCAGATGGCTTCTCTGGTGAATTCTATCAAACATTCAAAGCAGATTTAATACCTGTCCTTCTCAAACTATTCCAAAATATTGAAGAGGATGGGATGCTTCCTAACTCATTCTACAAGGCCAACATTATCCTGATACCAAAACCAGACAAGGACAACACAAAAAAGAAAAATTAGAGACCAATATCATTGATGAACAATGATGCAAAAATCCTCAACAAAATACTAGCAAATGGAATACAACAATACATTAAAAGGATCATATGCCATGATCAAGTGGGATTTATTTCAGGGATACAGGGATCATTCAGCATCCCCAAATCAATCAGTGTGATACACCACATTAACAAAATGAAGAATAAAAATCACATGATCATCTCAATAGATGCAGAGAAAGCATTTAACAAGATCCAACATCCATTTATGATAAAAAGTCTCAATAAACTGGGTATAGAAGGAAAGTAGTTTGACATAATAAAGGCCATATATGACAAACCCACAGCCAACATCATACTTAATGGTGAAAAACTGAAAGCTGTTCCTCTGAGAACAGGAACAAAAGAAGGGTGCCAACTCTTGCCACTCTTATTCAACATAGTACTTGAAGTTTTAGCCAGAGCAATTAGGTAAGAAAAAGAAATAAAAGGGGTCCAAATTGGAAAGGAAGAAGTAAAACTCTCACTGGTTGTGGATGACATGATTATCCCTATAAAAAATTTTTAAGAACCCACCAGATAACTATTAGAAATAATAGAGTTTGCAGGGTACAAAATCAACATACAAAAATCAGTTGCATTTCTATATACTAATAACAAACTAGCAGAAAGAGAAGTTAAGAATTCCATTTACAATCATAATGAAAAGAATAAAATATCTAGTAATAAATATAACCACAGAGGTGAAAGACCTATATACTGAAAACTATAAGATGTTATTGAAAGAAATCGAAGAAGACATAAAGAAATGGGAAGATATTCCATGCCCATGGATTGGAAGAATAAATATAGTTAAAATGTCCATATTACCTAAAGCAATCTACAGATTCAGTGCAATCCCAATCTGAATCCCAGTGACATTCATCATGGATATAGAACAAAGACTCCTAAAATTTATATAGAACAACAAAAGACCCCAAATAGCCAAAGAAATCCTGAGAAAAAACAACATAGCTGGAAGTATCACCATCCCTGACTTTAAAATATACCACAAAGCTATAGTAATCAAAACAGCATGGTACTAGCAGAAAAACCGACACAGATCAATGGAACAAAATTGAAAGCCCAGAATTAAAACTACACATCTATGGATAGCTAATCTTCGACAAAGGAGCCACAAACATACAGTGGAGAAAGGAAAGTCTCTTCAATAAATAGTGTTGGGAAAACTGGACAGCCACATGTAAAAGAATGAAAGAAGACTATTATGTTACACCATACACAAAAAATAACTCAAAGTGGATTAAAGACTTGCATATAAGACCTGAAACCATAAAACTCTTAAAAGAAAATATAGACAGTACACTCTTTGACAGTGGTCTTAGCAATATCTTTTTAAATACCATGTCTACTCAGGCAAGAGAAACAAAAGAAAAAATAAAGAAATGGGACTACATTAGACTACAAAGCTTCTGCAAGGGAAAGGAAACTATGAACAAAACGAAAAGACAACCCACCAACCGGGAGAAAATATTTGCAAATCATATATCTGACAAGGGGTTAATTTCCAAAATATGTAAAGTACTCATGCAACTCAACAACCAAAAAACAAACAACTTGATCAAAAAATGGGCCGAGAATATGGAGAGACATTTTTCCAAAGAAGATATACAGATGGCCAATAGGCACATGAAAAGATGTTCAACATCACTAATTATTAGAGAAATGCAAATCAAAACTACAACAAGATATCATCTTACACCTGTCAGAATGGCTATAATTAACAAGACAAGAAATAACGAATGTTGGAGAAAAGGGAATGCTCAGACACTGCTGATAGGAATGCAGACTGATGTAGCCACTATGGAAAACAGTATGGAGATTTCTCAAAAATTAAAAATAGAAATACCGTAAGATCCAGCTATCTCACTATGGGATATTGATCCAAAGAACATGAAATCAACAATTCAAAGAGATTTATACATACCTATGTTTATTGCAGCATTATTCACAGTAGCCAAGACGTGAAAGCAACCCAAGTGCCCATCAATGGATGAATGGATAAAGACAATGTGGTATATATATACAATGGAGTGTTACTCAGCCGTAAAATAGATAAAATTGTGCCAATTGCAACAACATGGATAGACCTTGAGGGTATTAGCTAAGTGCAACAAGCCAGACAGAGAATGACAAACACTGCATGATTTCACTCATAAGTGGAAGATAAACACATGGATAAAGAACAGATTAGTGGCTACCAGAGGGGAAGGGGGTGAGAGCAAGGGCATAAGGTGTATAGGGGCACATATGTATGGTGACATTAAAAACTAGCTATCAGTGGTGAACACAATGCAGTTTATATAGAAACTGATATATAATAATGTATACCTAAAATTTACACAATGTTATAAGCCAATATGACCCCAATAAAATAATTAAAAAAAATAACTACATAACATTTAAATGAAAAATAAAGTGTTCACTTTGGAGAATAACAACGCAGTTGATTTTACATCTGTTTAAAATTCATAAAATATTCTCTGAACTACATAAGCTAATACAAGTGGACAACAACCTCAGTTCTTTGTTTTCTGCTAGAAGGAAGGTCATTCACATGTATTTCTCCTGTTGTCCTCTTTGTTGAGTTGCTTGAGTTCAAGGGATGTAAACAATTTGATCTAGTAGTTGCTGAATTTAGAATTAATGTTATTTACCAGATTGAGAAGGTCATTTTGCTGCTGGAAAAAAAAAGAGCAGTTTTCAGCAGCCAATTTTGTTGATTATCCAGCTTTTCAATTTACCCCCATCCTCTACCCTGACCTTATTGCCACTTGTATTTTTCACAAGCTAGGTTCTCACTCTGATTTGAATATATAGTTAAATAGGTGCCAATTTAACATCTACCTGGAAGATAAAAAACTTAAAAGATTATTCCTATCCTTAGTAATCTTACACAGTTACTAAAAACAGAATAAACTTAAAGAAGTACTGAGTTGTAGTTCTAATATTTAGAAGTATAACAGTCCCTACAAATTGTTAGTTTGTAAAAATAAGGGTGGGTAAAGAGGTTACATAAATAATTATTAAGGATACTATGATTATATAATTTTAAATAACATAAAAATTAATGTATAAAACAATAGGTAGAGTACTAAGGATAAAAATAAAAGATAGAGTGGTACCTTGTTTTAAAACGTGGAATTTTTTATGTATCGTCACTGAACTTATAAATTGCTGTCATTTACAGAACTTGAATTAATCTCATTTTTTATGTCTTCTCTTGTGTTCTTTATATTCCAGAATTAACTTAATTCTCCCCATTAGTTAACTGGCCATTTACATATTAGACTTCAATGATTATTGATTTTGGTAGAGGTAACCAGTTTGTGAGAGCTTTGTTAGTAAACACATACGTGAATTTGGGATTTTAGTGTGGAATTACTTGTGATTAGGTGCTGGCATAGAGCCCCAACGACAAAATAGGACTCAAAACATGTTTGTTGAATTAGACCTATTCTCAGAAGTGTATAGTGTTTAAAACATAACTTTATAAAGGTATACATATAAAATATCCATGATGACGGTAAGTTTTCCACAACAAATACTGAATGCCCTTCAAACTTACAAAAATCCTCTGTGTTGTTTTTACTCTTCAAATTGATCCACCATCCACCATCTTTGCCAGGCTTTCCGTGTATACAATCAAAACAAAGTCATAAATTTATAAAGATATAACATAACAATTATAATAAAATACATAAAAGTTCAAGGCATTTTTGTGAAAGCTATTTAAAAATGTGTTGATATATTTCTAAACCAGAACTTACTGTATTAGGTCAGTAAGATGAACTTTCTCTAAAATTTATCTCCAATATTTTGTTGTTTTAAACTAATACAATAATGTTTGTTCTCCATTGTTCAGCTGTAGAACTTGGACTTTTTTGTTATGCGTATAGATTGAGGCAGGTGCTTGAAATGTGTTCCAAATTTTCATTTTTTTTTCTCATGTAACAGATGACCTGTTCTATAGAAATATTTTGTGATATTGTGAGGAAGCAGTGCGCTATAACTAGAGAAGAGATTTTAGAGTTAAACTATAACAAAGGAAGATAGACTTTGTGTTTTTGAAATATGTGATTAGAAATGTGAAGGAAGACCAATTTGTTTAGAAATTATATACACAATCTCATACATTATGGTTATCTGCTTTATTTTTATATTAACTATGATTATGATGAATAAAGAAGTTACGGTAAAAAAAGGAAACTAAGATGAAAGCAGTAATGACATATATTTTAAATTCTTTTGTTAAACTGGAGACATTTGAAATTATTTTGAGATAATACACTATCTCAAGGGAAATTCTAGACATTTTATGTATGTACCATTAATTATAAAGACTTCTGAATGGTTTATCCAGCGTCTCCAACACATCTAAAACCTATTTGAGCAATGATTTTTGTGCTGATGAATTTTAATCCAACTGTTTAAACTAATCCATGTAGGTATGTGGTTATGTTTACCTTTTACCACCTACCTTATCCCAGATATAGCATACAACAATAAGGAGGTCATTTTTATTAACTTCAATCATACAAATGCTCAATATGTTTTAGAAAAGCAAATAAAAATTAAATGTGCATTTTTGAAATTAGGAGTATAATTAGATTTTAAGAGCTTAGACTGTAAAGTCATACTCCCAGAGATAGGAGCCCAGCTCTAATATTTAAGAGCTGTGGTATCTAAAAAGAAGTTGCTAAACTTCTCTAAGTCTTGTATATATTGCTTGTGAAACTCATTACGTTTGTCATGAGGACTAAAGGAGATAATCTGTATACAGCACTTAGCAAAAAACCTGGTTCAGCATAAGAAATCACTAAATGGTATTGGCTATCCAACCAAATAAATTATAAATATTTTGAAAAATAGTAATTTGTCTAATGTCTCAATGATTTTTTTAGATATGTACTTAAAATATTTCATTTTTAATTTATAGATCCTTTTTTTTTTTTTTTGCTGAGGAAGATTCACCCTGAGCTAACATCTGTTGCCAGTCTTCCTCTTTTTTTTGCTTGAGGAAGATTGTCCCTGAGGTAACATCTGTACCAACCTTCCTTTATTTTATATGTGGTTTGCTGCCACAGCGTGGCTGCCGACGAGTGGTGTAGGTCCACGCCCGGGAACCAAACCCAGGTCACCAAAGTGGTGCACGCCAAACTGGATTAACCACTAGGCCATGGGGCTGGCCCCTAATTTATATATCTTTTTATTCTAAATTGATGCAGTTGATAAATGAGGCATTTATATAGAACTCCTCAATAGGATAAACATGAGTGATAGCATCTGAGTCTGAAGTAGTACACTTCAAAGAAATGAATTGTTTAAAGTTTTAGAATATCAGAACCTATGATTATAATTTTCAGTTGAAATAACGTTACTTATTATTTATGAACCATTATAAGAGATAAATAATTGGAAATAAATATAATTAAAAAGTATAATATTCTGCTTTCATACAGATAGACTCTCAAAATTTTAATGTAAAAATATACTATATTAACAACATTTCACATCATTCCAAATTTTAGAAACCAAAAGTACTACTCATGGAAGAAAAATTATGTGTGTGGATTGTTATCTTTTTCAATTTTAGTTTTGAGTGATATCTGGAAGATTAATATGAATAAAAAGAGACCATTGGAGAGATGCCATAAACTCAATATGGATAATCAAAAGATTTTATGCTGACTCAAAATGTATTTATCCTTCATGTAGTCAAAGATGTACTTCTGTCCAGTAACACTTTTGCTGATTAAGGTCTTATGGAATATTTTTCCCAGAAAGGATGAAATTTTTGAATGTCCTATAGATTGCCTTTGGCTTGTGCAATTTGTTTAGTCGCAGTTACTACTACTATGCTTTCATGATTCTAAACACTAAATCCCCAAAATCATTTAGCTGGTTTTTAATGACAATACCAGTACATTACTCCTGATAAGCTAACTTGATATAGGTCAACTGGTTTGGATTTGAATGTTTTTTATTTTTAAAATAGATTTTTAAATGATAAAGCATTTTGACAAGTGTATACAAAGCAAAGTAATTTATCTTTTCCCTCCAGATTTCCAACTGCTTTCCTACAGAGGTAACTATTATTACTATCTATGTATATTACCAAAAAAATTATACTTACCTAAGCCTATAAATATTCTCTTTTTCATATAAGTGAAATAATGAGATTTAAGTTTTTAACACAGTCTCTTGCATATATTAAACAGTTAATAAACTATGATTGTATTGATTTTTTATAATCTTGCCTGATTTTTCCCAAAAAAGACATTGGATATATATTTATTAACTTACTCTTTGAGATAACATCAGTGGTATGTCATTTGAGATATTAGAGTATAAGTAAATATGCTTTACTAAAGTAAAGAAAATAATAACAAATTATCTCACTGCCTTGATTTATTTCAAGAGTTTCTTAGGTAACATCTCGCTTGGCCATTTTTCTTAAAGAAATCTCAGTTGTGTGTACTTCTGCACTTGCAGCAATCCACTGCTGGCACATCTTTAACGCAAACATTATCTGTTACAGAGCAGAGATTAAATGGAAGAATGTGTAATTGGTTTTCCAGCAGACCAAGATCATTAATGTGAAACACACTTGAATAAGCA
This sequence comes from Diceros bicornis minor, assembly GCF_020826845.1. NCBI lineage: Eukaryota > Metazoa > Chordata > Mammalia > Perissodactyla > Rhinocerotidae > Diceros > Diceros bicornis. The sequence continues at coordinate 61,863,741 of NC_080750.1, read as the reverse complement.
CTGCTGGAAAGGTTTCGTGCTGCTGGATATTGATCAAAGGCAAAAGGATCACTGGAAATGGTAGAATGAGTGTGAAGGAAAGTGGAAAATAGCTAAAGTTGTTTGAGCATGCTAAACAATTAACTTTAGAAATTAAAAATAAAAGATGGCTTCACTATCAGCCATAAAATTGACTAACTTATCTTTGTGCTCTGTGGTTAAACAAGAAAGAGAAAAGATTTGTTTTTATTGTCTAGATATTTTACATCTCAGTGTAAGATAAATATGTAGCTAAAATCTATATAAACATAATGCTGCTTTTAATTTTATTTCTTAGATACTATTGCCCATGAAAATGAAGCCAATGACAATTAATTTCTATTAAATTCAAATGGATGAGTGAAAAATCATTTCTATAGTATTATATTTGGAGTTTCTAATTCGACAGCCATCTACTAAGTCAGAGTTATCATTTTTAAAATAATTTCACATCATTAAATACATTAGATGGAATTAATGAAAGTGATAGCTATAAATACATTAGATGGAATTAATGAAAGTGATAGCTATATATTAAGAGGTGTATTTTATATTACTTTTATAGTATTGTTGTACCAAGAGGTAAAGTATAATTAATATAATGATAACAATATGGATGCAGAGGGTGCTAGATAACATTCACATTTTGCACTTTAGATTTAGGAAAATTGATATGCAGAAAGACTAAAAGAAAGTTCATGGAAGAGCAAAACTTATTATTATAGCGACTTAAAAAATACACATTTCTAAAAAGGAAAAATAATTATTTCTCATTTTTCAAGGAGAGGCAATTTTATTATGGTATAGCATGGTCAATTCAGGATGGGATTGCAACCAATTAAGGAAGGCAGGTTTTTCCTAGTAGTGATGATAATTCTCTAGTTTAATTCTATAAAACTTTCCTGTTTATATATCTCTTTCACACACATTTTCTTATTTCATCTCCAAAAACCTGGTGTCCTAAAATGTGAATGGCATAAGATTGAAAAGAAACTGGGACACACAATCTAGAAATAACTTCACTCAATTTTATGAACTCTCAAAAGAGATAATATTTTATTTACTCCTAATCAAGTTAACTGGGAATATTCTGTACTTACCTACAAACTGAATTAAGTTTGCAAAAAGAATTTAAAATCAAAATTAAATTTACATGACACTAAGATATTAAAAGTGTTTGAAAATTCTCTGACCCTCCATCCTTACAAAAGTAGAGTCTTGTTTCCCTTCCCTGGAATAAGAACTGGCCTTATTGACTCCCTACTAATGAATAGAATACTAGTAAACAATAGAGCTTGTAGAAATCATAAGGCTACTGTCTTACAGCAGTCACACTGTGAACTCAAGGCATTAGTGGGTATGGCTTTTGACTAGTGGAACAGATTATAAATTGATTCATAAGAAACCCATAATTTTGTTTAAAGAATATATACTAACCTGTACTGAGGACAGAATGAATACACAATGGAAGGAGGCAATTAGACCCGAAACTTCCACGGTCGGGGACAGGCTGGAAAATCTACAGTACTGAGAATGTAGCCTATGTTTTATGGAAAAGGAAGAATGACTCAGAAGGGGGAACCAAGATCCCACAGGAGGGAGACAAGAGCCATGACAAACAACTTTTAAAAAGTAGTTTTAAGCCTAATCCAGGAACTGGCAACATGTGCCTGACTGGATTTCAGAATCATCATGGACTAATGATTGCTGTGTGCTTCCATTTTTTCCCCCATTTTGAACCATTGTATGTTTGTTGTGTCGGAAGAAAAGTTTTCTCTTTGGTTTATAGGTTTGCAGATAAAGAAGAACCATACTCTAGCAGCAGTGATTAAGAAAACGCACTCAAGGTACACCTTCACGTAATTTAGATGATGAGATCCTGGCACATGAGCCCAAGTCATACTGAGTAGATAAGACTTTGGGGAATCTTAAAAGGGAAGGAATGCATTTTGCACGTGCAAGAAATATCAATAACTTGTGGCCAGATGGAAGACTTTAGTGGCTTTAAACATGACCACAAATACTTTGACATTCATCCTGTTAAAGAGTGATGTCTTGTTTTCACCTCCTTGAATCCAGGCAAATCTTATTAACTCACATTGAATGAACAGATTACTGCAGAAATGATGAAATCCTAGATCATAAAAGACTATCGTCCTTGTTGGCTCTCTTTCTCTCTTGGGATGCTAATTCTTGGACCCCAGCCATCATGTTATGAGTAAACCAAGCAGATACATGAAAAGGTCTCGTATAGGTGCTCAGTCACAGGCCCAGTGAAGTTGTCAGCTAACAGATGGGATCAACTACCAGGCATGTGAAAGGCTGAATCTTTAGCTACTTCCATCTTCAGTCTTTGGCCCACCCCAGCTGATACCATATGGACCACAGAAAAGTTATTACCAATCTTGCCGAAATTGCAAATTTGTGAGCAAAATATATTTTATAGTTATTTTAAACTACTCAGTTCTGGGATGATTTCCAGTTCAGCAATAGATAACTAGAACATATGATTTCTAAAATTATTAAATGAGGACAGAATGAGATCATATAATTATTCAATAAATATTTATTGAGCAGCTACCATGGAAGTAGTCTGAGAATCAAGCCTGAAAAGAATTTACAGTCCACATGTTTTTTTTTTGGGGGGGGAGGAGGACTAGCCCTGAGCTAACATCCGATGCCAATCCTCCCATTTTTTCTTGAGGAAGAATGGCCCTGAGCTAACATCCGTGCCCATCTTCCTCTACTTTATATGGGATGCTACCACAGCATGGCTTAACAAGTGGTGCGTCAGTGTGCGACTGGGATCCAAACCTGCAAACCCTGGGCCGCCAAAGTGGAACGTGTGCACTTAACTGCTTGCGCCACCAGGCCAGCCCCCAGTCCACGTGTTTTAAATCCTGACTTTAGCAATCCTTTAAATGTTTTATATTGTCTCATTTCAGGTTTCCTGGGACTGTTATAAGAAAATTTCTTCAAAATAAATGTCAAATTATTTTTCTTTATGTAAAAACTTCTAAGAAACAGAAGTCATTGCAATAAAATGTAGTTCACTATAAAAAATTACTTGGAAGGCCATACCTGCAAAGTCAGCTCTGAAACGCATCCGTGTACATTGATTATGGAGTTCAATGATTATATACGTGCAGTTGTCCTCCAGAAAACTCTCAGAACATTGTTGTAAAGCACTTGTAACTCAATAAGAAGGGAGCTATTTCAGAAAATCTGCAAGAGGAAAAGCTAAGTAACTCTGGCTTCCTCAAAGGTGCTTTCCATTGCTCACAATCAGAAAGACTTAATAAGCAATGTAAATTCAGAGACCAAGAATGCATCTTGGGAGTCTGGTCCAGTGGCATAGTGGTTAAGTTCGTGTGCTCCACTTTGCCGGCCCAGGGTTCACAGGTTCGCATCTTTGGCGCAGACTAGATGCACTGATCATCAAGCCATGTTGTGGCAGTGTCCCACATACAAAGTGGAGGAAGATGGGCGCAGATGTTAGGTCAAGGCCAATTTTCCTCAGCAGAAAGAGGAGGATCGGCAAGAGACGTTAGCTCAGGGCTAGTCTTCCTCACCAAAAAAAAAAAAAATTAAAAAAAACCTATAAAACAAAAAAGAATGCAGCTTGGGAAGCAGCTGTGCATAGTAAGACTCCCTACTACCCCATCCCAATGCTTAAGTTCACATTAAGAGTCCTGAGGTAAGAATAATTAATACTTTGTTGGAGATAGGCCTAAACACAGAGCCTCGTGGCTGCTAAGTTACAGGAACCTCCAATAATCACCCTCCCCTCCAAGACTAAATGCAGCTGATAAGACAGAGAAAAGTAAGAGTTTCAGAAATATAGGGAGACCTTCGCTGGATAAGATCTCTAGCTTTGACTTATTGCCCAGGGTGTCTGCTCTGGAGCTATAAAAACCACCACAGGAGCTTTGTTAGGAACCCTGTTTCAGAAGAACTTGCTCTCACAGGCTCAATGTAGACCATGTACATTTGTTGTCCTTCCTCATAATAAGCATCATTGTTTTCCTCTCTCAGGACCAGTTATCTTGTAAATTACTCTCTTCTTTTCAAAAGTCCCACACTTGTGTATAGTTGAGCACATAAGTATACACTGGGCAACTATCTTTCTTACTAAACCCATTATTTCCTTTGAATGTTGGTCCAGTAGGTGGAGTGTGAATTCTATTCTCACCGTAGCCCCTGACATGGGGATTTATTTATTTCTCCATTCAGATGTATTGTTTTTTGTCTTATGTGTTGTCACACTGTGCTATTAGCTAAATACATGTTTAGGAGTGTTATGTCTTCTTTGAGAATTTGTCTCTTTATTATTGTATAATATCTGTTCATATTTATCCCTGATTATCTTCCCTGTTCAGAAGTCTAATTTGTCTGAAATAAACATAGCTACTCTAGCTTTCTTTTGGTTAGTGTTTGAATATTATCTTTCTTTATCCCATTGCTTTTAATTTATGAAAGTCTTTATATTTAAAATGAGGTTTCATGTGAACATCATTGGGTTGGTTATTGCTTTGTTAAAATCCAATCTGGGGTGGCCCCATGGCTCAGTGGTTAAGTGCACACGCTCCACTACTGGCGGCCCGGGTTTGGGTCCCGGGCATGCACCCACGCACCGCTTCTCCGGCCATGCTGAGGCCGAGTCCCACCCACATACAGCAACTAGAAGGATGTGCAACTATGACGTATAACTATCTACTGGGGCTTTGGGGAAAAAAAAAAGGAGGAGGATTGGTAATAGATGTTAGCTCAGAGCTGGTCTTCCTCAGCAAAAAGAGGAGGATTAGCACGGATGTTAGCGCAAGGCTGATCTTCCTCACACACAAAAAAAAAATCCAATCTGACAGTCTTTGTATTTTCACTAATGTGTTTAGACCATTAACATTGAAACTTATTATTGATTTAGTTGGATTAGAAAGAAATCTATCTTGATGTTTTCTATTTGTTGCATTTATTCTTTCTTTTTTTTCTTTTTCTACCTTTTCTTGTTTTAATTGAGAATTTTTTATTTACTTTTATCTCCTCAATTGACTTAATATTTATGACTTTTACCCTTTTTAGTAGTTGCCTTAGGGTTTAAAATACACATTTTTAAATAATCTGAGTCCACCTTCAAATATCATCATAGTTCGTTATGTGTTGTGCAAAGATACTATCACCATTTATTCCTGATTCCTCCATCCTATTCCTTGTACCATTGTTATCATACATTCCATTTTACATATAAGCATATAAAACATTGTTATTATTATTGCTTTAAACGGTTTATCATTTAGAACAATTAACAATAAGAAATAAAAGAGAGTGTTTTGCTTTCATTTATTCCATTTCTGATTCTTGTTATTGTCCCAGTTTCTGACTTATACCGTACTTCTTTGTACTGAAGAATTTCCTTAACATTTCTTATAGAGTAAGTCTGTAGGCAATAAAATCCCTCAATTATTATATGCCTGAGCAACTCTTTATTTTTATTTTTTTCACTTTTGAAGGGTATTTTTGCTGGATATAAAATTCTGAGTTAACAGGACATTTTTCCTCTTTTAACAATTTAAAGATGTCACCTCATTGACTTATTGCTTACATCGTTTGTGATGAAAGGTCTATTGTAATTCTTATTCTTTTGCCTTCGTAAGTACACCACCACCACCATTTGTGAGCTGCCTTCAAGATTTTCTCTTTATCTTTTGGATTTTTGCAGCTCAAACATGCTCTGTTCACATGTGGACTTCTGTTTGTTTCTTTGTTTTTTACATTGTTTGATGTTCTCTGAGCTTCTTGGCTCTGCTTGCAGGGTACAGGCTTCATTGTTCTTCTCCCTAAAAATTAAGCCCTTTATTTTATAAGGGAGATAGGGGCAAAGGATGTCAGCAGATTCCCACAGTGGCTGATGTTCTCCTACCTGAGCCAGCACTTCAGGGGTATTCTCTATAATCGTCTCCAGGAAAACCTAATGGATTTCCTGGAGGAAACATCTGAAAAAGTATGGGGACCGCAAATATGAATGGTCTGTAGACTTCCCACCTTCATGCTAGCCCATGCTCAGCCTTCAGCAATGCATTAAAGTTTCTAACTTCATCTTCCTACTGGCTTCTATGCTGTCCAGTGGCATCTTCCCCAAGAAAATTAATGCTTGGGTTCTGTTTTAAGCTGCAGGCACCTAACTCTCTGTCTCAATTTCAGGTTTGTTGTTTGCCTTGTGACCTCAATTCTCTGTTGGGTTCAAGAAAATGTGTTAACTTGGAATATATCCAGCATTTTTCTTGTTGGGTGAGGATTGACATCCACTCAGCTCTGTACATTTTTGAGCCCAAATCAGAAGTTCAAAGCTAAATATTTTAATAAGTGCAGAGATCAAAGATAGTAATAAGAAAAATGCTAAGCTGCTTTGGAAAATAAAAATGCAGAAGAGAACAAAAGAGTAATTTAATCTGAGTCCTCTAAATTTGCATTGTTGTGTTGTGGTTGGAGCTTGCCAAACCTGCAATTCTGTGAATTGAGTATTGTCATGGCAGTTTATCAGGTGTATGCTCAATAATTGAACAAAAGAGAAAAGAGGACAGTGTCCTCAAAGTGGAAGCTTGGGAAACAAGGAAAGAGTATGAAGAATCTAGTCCTTAGGGGCAAGCTGAGAGGCAAGAACTATCTGAAGATGCTGTATAGAGGACAGTTAGACAATGTGAAAGGGTTCAAGAAGCTTATTTAACAGAATCCTGAAGAACCCAATTTCTTTTAATACAGAAATTTTATACAGATTTTACTCACTTCTCTCCCTTTACCATTTTGTGAGTTTCATTTTTTGATTGATAGAAGGCTTTAATCTGATCAGCAAAATTTTGGTTGTATTGATGTGATACATACCTACTTCTATTGATAGTACTTTCTACCAGACTTGCTAATGTGGTTAAATATGAAATTTTAGAGCTTCCAAAATCTTTTTTATGTGCAAACTAGGAAATTGTGATATTGAATGCCATTGAAATGATTGCCTGAAATATTTTTATGTAGTCTTTCAACTTTCAACAGTATTTGCATAGTAAGAAGAAAGAGAAAAAAATTACACTTGAGTCAATTCCAGCATGTCTTGATCATAATACTTCTTGGGCAGTCTGTGATTTACTGAAGAGTCCTAACTATTCCTCTTTACAAGTTTCCATTTTCAGAGGTATTGATTAGCTACAAAGATAGAGGTTAAGATTTAATGAGAATAAAACCATAATGACTTGAAATCATGTGTGCTCAGTCAAGAAGTGCATTAAATGTTATACGTACATTCTGGTTTTAATGATGAAGTCATTGTTGACATTGTTGACAATCCTGCCATTGTTATAAAACTAAAAACCCAACCTATTTATTTAATCGGCAGAGGACCCTACGTTTTTACTCTGCCTTAGTGATACATTTGGGGTATTTGTGGAAATAGTAGCATCAGTAGATCTGTAGAAGAAAAAGATTTCAAAGAAAAAATTTTAAGTGTCAAATAGCATTACTTAGAAAAAAAAAGTTTTGTGTTCAAACAACTTCCAGCAACTCTATAATCATACTTTAAAAGTTTGTTTTCTGTTGGAATTATTAGGAATTTTAAAATGCAGGTGGGCATGGTAAAATTTTAAGTGTAAAATATACTAAGCAATAAATACAAAAAGCTATGTGTTTCATAGGCAAAATGCATTTTCTATTATTATCTTTGATTATTGGCTTTTCAAGGGTACTTTGCACATGTGGAAATAAACCCTTTGATCTCCTTTCAAAAAATATTCCTTCTGCTTTTTCTTCCTCATAATCAAGATTGATAATTACCTAAGGTAATGTATTCTAAATAAAGAATAAAAGGGAAATTTCTAAATTTTTATAAACTTTAATTTTTCTAAATTTCTAAAGGGAAATTTCCTAAATAGAGAAAAAAGGAGTGTGGATTTAACTCCCCTGCAATACATTGGTGGTACATACTGAGATACTGGTTATTGAGAATTAAGGGATTTTTCTGCTTCAAATTTCAGGATAATTGAAGATTTTATTATCTAGAGAAGGTCTTCTGATTTGAATGTGGAGATAATTGATTTTTTGCTTTAGATCTCAGACTGGGCTAGTATTAGCAAACATCTGATCTTTTATTGCTACCTATTTTCTAGAGGATAAAATTCTTATAAGGGATGATCTTTGACCCCTCTCTGTGTTGACAGTTACCAGCACTCCAGAATAGATTGTGGACTAGGATTCTGGAAAGTGAAAGACACAAGGTGAAGTATCTCAGGGGAGTTTTCCCTGCCTCACAATGTCATTTATGCTGGTGTAGATAAGGGCCATGTGGCCTGACAAAAATTATCTCAGAGATGGAGTGAGGTCTGGTTTGTTTTCTAAGAGATGATCACTTTTGGGATCTGCCCCCAGCAATGGTATAAATAGGGAATGTTAAATAGAGTGTAAGGCTTGTTACCACAGAATAAGGAACTGTGGGATGGGAGTGGGCAAGAAAATATTGATAAAGCAACCTTGATCAAACACAAAAAACTTGATTTGAGAGGTGACGTCAGCATCATGGCGGAGTGAGCTTTCCCGTGAATTCTTCCCCCACAAGATACAATAAAAGCAACAGCCACAGACCAACGACGGAATCCTAGACAGTGAAAAGCTAGAGCAGAGGGATCCACACTGCCGCACATCTGAGAGCGGAACGTGCTGGGCCCCCAGAGGAAGTGGGGAGAGGTAAGGAGAACTCCGCTCCCTCCCCATCAGATCAGCGATCCGGTCCGCGCGGCTCCCAGAGAGGGGGGAGGGGCGGCCCTCGGCGGGAAACTGTAGCTCTTCGGGCTCTCTCAGCCAGTGGGAAACTCCCGCACAGAGGGCTCAGAGGAGCCACAGGGCTACCATGAACATCTGAGCACCCCAGAGAGCGGATAAAGAGGGGCAAACGAGAAGCCTCCCACGTCAGGGACCCAGAGGGCAAAAGAGAGAGCTCCCCCCTCCCTGCAACCCGGAGTCTGCAGCTCGACCAGATCTAGCAATCCGAGGCAGACCTGATCAAACTGGACTGGACCCGTGGATCGCAGTGGGGAAAAAAAACAAAACAAAACAAAACAAAACTGCGGATCGCAGCAGAAAAACTGGGGCAGAGCGCAGGGGACTTAGACTACACAGCCCTTTACCACCAGACAGTGGCGGCAGGTGGAAATTGCAACCAGAGACTTCCAGGATGAGGAAAATCAAAACCAACACAGGAACCACAATGCAAAAATATATGAAATCACCAGACCAGAAACAAAATGACAAGCACCCAGAAATCAACCCCGAAGACACAGAAATCCATAAACTAAATGACAGAGATTTCAAAATAGCTATCATAAAAACACTCAACGAAATACAAGACAACACAGACAAACAATTAAATGAGATTAGGAGTTTCTTCACAAAAGAGATTGAAATCATAAAGAAAAACCTATCAGTGCTGATGGAGATGAAGAACACAATGGAGGAGATAAAGGAGAATCTGGAATCTTTAAAGAACAGAGCTGACAATATGGAGGAAAGAATTAGTACTTTAGAGGATAGGAATACAGATATACTCCAGATGGAAGAAGAGAGAGAACTAAGACTAAAAAGAAATGAAAGACTCCGAGAAATATCGGACTCTATTAGAAAATGTAACATAAGAATTATAGGTATTCCTGAGGGAGAGGAGAGGGAAAGAGGAACAGAGAGCCTATTCAAGGAAATAACAGCTGAAAATTTCCCAAATCTGGGGAAGGAGCAGGAAATACCAGTAAGCGAAGCCAACAGGACGCCTATATATATTAACAGACAAAGGCCTTCACCACGACACCTAGTGGTAAGGCTAGCCAGGGTCAACGACAAAGAAACAATATTAAGGGCAGCTAGACAAAAACAAAAAATAACGTACAAAGGAACTCCCATCAGGCTCTCAGCGGATTTCTCAACAGAAACTTTTCAGGCTAGAAGAGACTGGAATGATATATTCAAAATACTAAAAGACAAAAACTTTCAGCCAAGAATACTCTATCCAGCAAAAATATCCTTCAAATATGATGGAGAAATAGTAACTCTCCCAGATAAACAAAAGCTAAGGGAGTTCATGGCCATGAGACCCCCACTACAAGAAATACTCAAGAAGGCCCTCAGGCCTGAAAACAAGAAGAGAAAGGGAACACAAAGCTTGGAGTAAGGAGAAAAGTAGGTAGACAAAATCAGAGAAATAGTAGATCTTTACCGGAATAGGTTAGCAACCACTTAAATACTAAACTCAAAGATCAAAGGAAGAAATTCACCAAAAATAAATTTAACCTCATCACTGTAAACACACAGCCACAACACAAGATAGAATAAGGTATAACAAGAGCAACTTAGAAGGGGAAGAGGAAAGTGACTGAATTGACTTAGTATAAGGAAATAGGAGGCTATCAGATAATGGACTATCTCATACAGAAGATTTTTTGCCCAAACCTCAAGGTAACCACTAAACAAATAATCAAATTAAAACCACATATGATAAACAAAGAGAAAACTAGAAGAATCATAAGACAGAACAACCAAACTGAATTGGCAGTCCAAAACAAATGGGACAAGAAACAAAGGAAATGCAAAAGAACCAGAAAATAAGTGACAAAACAGCAACATTCAGCCCTCATATTTCAATAATTACCCTAAATGTAAATGTATTGAACTCTCCAATCAAAAGATACAGAGTGGCAGGATGGATTAAAAAGCAAGACCCAACAATATGCTGTCTTCAGGAAACACATCTTAGCACTAAAGACAAGCACAGGCTCAGAGTGAAAGGATGGAAGACAATACTCCAAGCTAATGGCAAACAAAAGAAAGCAGGTGTTGCCATACTCATATCAGACAAAGTAGACTTCAAGATAAAACAGGTTAAGAAAGACAAAGAAGGGAAATATATAATGATAAAAGGGACACTCCATCAAGAAGACATATCACTTATAAATATATATGCACCCAACATAGGAGCACCAATGTACATAAAACAACTATTAACAAACCTAAAAGGAGAAATCAACAACAACACAATAATAGTAGGGGATCTTAACACCCCACTTACAGCAATGGATAGATCATCCAGACAAAAAGTTAATAAAGAAATATTAGACTTAAATGAAAAACTGGACGAGATGGACCTAGTAGACATATACAGAGCACTCCACCCAAAAACAGCTGACTACACATTCTTCTCAAGCGCGCATGGAACATTCTCTAGGATAGACCATATGTTGGGAAACAAAGCAAGCCTCAATAAATTTAAGAAGATTGAAATCATAACAAGCATCTTTTCAGACCATAAGGCTATGAAACTGGAAATGAACCAGGAAAAAAAACTGGGAAAGTGACAAAAATGTGGAGATTAAACAACATGCTACTGAACAACCAATGGATCATTGATGAAATTAAAGGAGAAATCAAAAACTATCTGGAAACAAACGAAAATGATAACATGCCATATCAAACCATATGGGACGCAGCAAAAGCGGTCCTGAGAGGGAAATTCATAGCGATACAAGCCCACCTTAACAAACAAGAAAAAGCCCTAATAGGCAACCTTAAATTACACCTAACAGAACTAGAAAAAGAAGAACAAACAAAGCCCAAAGCCAGCAGAAGGAGAGAAATAATAAAAATCAGAGCAGAAATAAATGATATTGAGACCAAAAAAACAGTAGAAAGGATTAATGAAACAAAGAGTTGGTTCTTCGAGAAGATAAACAAAATAGACAAACCCTTAGCCAGGCTAACTAAGAAAAAAAGAGAAAAGGCTCAAGTAAATAAAATTAGAAATGAAAGAGGAGAAATTACAATGGATACCATGGAAATACAGAGGATTATAAGAGAATACTATGAGAAATTATATGCCAACAAATTGGACAATCTAGAAGAAATGGATAAATTCTTAGACTTATACAACCTCCCAAAATTGAACCAAGAAGAAATGGAGAATCTGAATAGACCAATCACAAGTAAAGAGATTGAAATAGTAATCAAAAACCTCCCAAAAAATAAAAGTCCAGGACCAGATGGCTTCTCCAGTGAATTCTACCAAACATTCAAAGAAGATTTAATACCCATCCTCCTCAAACTATTCCAAAAAATAGAGGAAGATGGAACACTTCCTGAATCATTCTATGAGGCCAACATCACCCTGATACCAAAACCAGACAAAGACAATACAAAGAAAGAAAATTACAGGCCAATATCGCTGATGAACATTGATGCAAAAATCCTCAACAAAATATTGGCAAACCGAATACAACAATATATTAAAAAGATCATACACCATGATCAAGTGGGATTTATACCAGAGACGCAGGGATGGTTCAACATCCGCAAATCAATCAACGTGATACATCACATCAACAAAACAAAGAATAAAAACCACATGATCGTGTCAATAGACACAGAGAAGGCATTTGACAAGATACAACATCCATTTATGATAAAAACTCTCAATAAAATGGGAATAGAAGGAAAGTACCTCAACATAATAAAGGCCATATATGACAAACCCACAGCTAACATCATACTCAACGGGGAAAGACTGAAAGCCATTCCTCTGAGAACAGGAACGAGGCAGGGCTGCCCACTCTCACCACTCCTGTTCAACATAGTACTGGAGGTTTTGGCCAGAGCAATTAGGCAAGAAAAAGGAATAAAAGGAATCCAAATAGGTAACGAAGAAGTGAAACTCTCACTATTTGCAGATGACATGATTGTATATATAGAAAACCCTAAAGAATCTGTTGGAAAACTGTTAGAAACAATCAACAACTACAGCAAAGTTGCAGGGTACAAAATCAATCTACAAAAATCAGTTGCATTTCTATATGCTAATAACGAACTATCAGAAAGAGAGCTCAAAAAGATAATACCATTTACAATTGCATCAAAAAGAATAAAATACCTAGGAATAAATCTTACCAAGGAGGTGAAGGACCTATACAATGAGAACTACAAGACATTATTGAGGGAAATCCACGATGACATAAAGAAATGGAAAGATATCCCATGCACGTGGATTGGAAGAATAAACATAGTTAAAATGTCTGTATTACCTAAAGCAATCTACAGATTCAATGCAATCCCAATCAGAATCCCAATGACATTCTTCACAGAAATAGAAAAAAGAATACTAAAATTTATATGGGGCAACAAAAGACCCCGAATAGCTAAAGAAATCCTAAAGAAAAAGAACAAAGCAGGAGGCATCACAATTCGTGACTTCAAAACATACTACAAAGCAATAGTAATCAAAACAGCATGGTACTGGTACAAAAACAGACACACAGATCAATGGAACAGAATTGAAAGCCCAGAAATAAAACCACACATATACGGACAGCTAATTTTCGACAAAGGTGCTAAGAACATGCAATGGAGAAAGGAAAGTCTCTCCAATAAATGGTGTTGGGAAAACTGGACAGCCACATGCAAAAGAATGAAAGTGGACCATGTGCTATCGCCATTCACAAAAATTAACTCAAAATGGATCAAAGACCTGAAGGTGAGACCTGAAACTATAAAACTCATAGAAGAAAATATAGGCAACACACTATTTGACATTGGGTTTAAAGGAATCTTTTCGGATGACATGCCTACCCAGACTAGGGAAACTAAAGAAAAAATAAACAAGTGGGACTTTATCAGACTAAAGAGCTTTTATAAGACAAATGAAACCAGAATCAAGATGAACAAACAACCAACCAGCTGGGAGAGAATATTTGCAAAACATACATCTGACAAGGGGTTGATCTCCATAATATATAAAGAACTCACACAATTGAACAACAAAAAAACAAACAACCCGATCAAAAAATGGGCAGAGGAAATGAACAGACACTTCTCCAAGGAAGATATACAGATGGCCAATAGGCACATGAAAAGATGCTCAACATCACTAATCATCAGGGAAATGCAAATCAAAACAACACTAAGATACCACCTCACGCCCGTTAGAATGGCTATAATCACCAAGACAAAAAACAACAAATGTTGGAGAGGATGTGGAGAAACAGGAACCCTCATACACAGCTGGTGGGAATGCAAATTGGTGCAGCCTCTATGGAAAACGGTATGGAGATTCCTCAAAGAATTAAAAATAGAGATGCCCTATGATCCAGCCATCCCACTACTGGGAATCTATCCAACGCACCTGAAATCAACAATCCAAAGAGGCTTATGCACCCCTATGTTCATTGCAGCATTATTCACCATAGCCAAGAAGTGGAAGCAACCTAAGTGTCCCTCGACTGACGACTGGATTAAGAAAATGTGGTATATATATACAATGGAATACTACTCAGCCATAAAAAAAGACAAAATCGTCCCATTTGCAACAACATGGATGGGCCTGGAGCGTATTATGTTAAGTGAAATAAGCCAGAAAGAGAAAGACAAACACTGTATGATCTCACTCATATGTGGAATATAAACCAACACATGGACAGAGAAAACTGGACTGTGGTTACCCGGGAAGTGGGGGTGGGGGGTGGGCACAAGGGGTGAAGGGAGTCATATATGGGGTGATGGACAAACAAAAATGTACAACCCAAAATTTCACAATGTTAGAAACCATTAAAACATCAATAAAAAAAAAAAAAACTTGATTTGAAAATCACAGGAAGAATTTGGAAATTTTAATTGTACACAATAATTGCTTGAACTTCTGTTTTTTATTGCTTTCCAGATTGATTAAAATTAACAGAAATTATTCAAATACTATGCGGATGAGTTTTATAACTATCCCTACCCACCCACCTCCACGGGTACCTGTTGTGACACGACACTATCTGATTGGTTATTTGAGGAGGTTTGTGTATTCTAACAATAGCTGAGGATGAATAGTTTCTTCTTGTTTCCTAACTTTCCTGTCACTATTCAAGTCACTTTTTCACTTTATGCTTAGACTATTTAAAGTAGCTGTTATCTTCCTTTGCCTCTATTTTTTATTTCACTCCTTCACCATTACATCCTATACTCCAGACCCCAAATAATTTTCCTTGAGCATCACTTTTGTTATGTCATTCTTCTTTTCAAAAAAATCCATGATGAAAGAGTGACATCAGCATCATGACAGAGAGAGTTGTTTCCTTTGTCTTTCTCCTCTAAGTTATAACAAATTAGACATCCATTGACCAACAGAGGATTGTCTACACAGCACAAGAGGACACATAAGAGATCCATGCATCTATACATATGAAGATGGGTGGACTGGACACCCAGGAGGCAGTGGAACTAGTGGAGCAGCCCCCTCCCCCTCCCTGGCAGCAGCAATTCAGGGCATGGATCTTCAGACGAGAGCTTGCATGGCTGTGAGCGGAGGTGGTGGGCTCCCCTGGTGACTGCCAGCAGAGCAGAGGAGGTGGGTGCCCTAGCCCAAGTGACTGCAAGCAGACATGACAGCAGCAAAAAAAACAGCCCCTGCTCCCCACCATTGGTGGCAGGTAGAACCTGTGAACAGAAGCTTCAGCAACCACAGCAGAACCGGTGACATAGTCCCCAGTGGTGGGACCCCTGACACCAGCTCCAGCAGCAGCAGGGCTGTATACAAGTCCCCTGGTCCCTGGGACCCTGCAGGCTACAGTGACACTGTGAACCCAGCACCCCTGACAGCAGTGCAACCAGCACCCCCAGACAACCAGGAGCAACAGTGAAGGTAGTGCATGGAGCAGCAGCATCTGAGCCCGTGGAGAGCTTACAGAGAGCCAGTGGAGGAACATGAGACCCAGGCGACCCCAGAAGCAGAAGTGCTTACAACCTGGTGACCCTAGTGGTGACACCTGAGACTGCAGTGACATCATAAGCAGCAAGGCACTAGCAACCTAAGAGGCACAAGCAGCACAAGGAGGACACTGATGATGCCTCTAGCAGGGGCAGTGGAGAGTGGAAAGTGCAGGCTCTCAAATACAACCAGAAGCACCTAAGAACCAAAGTAAACACAGCCATATCTAAATAAGAAAAGGTGGTTACTACCACAGAAGTGCTGGCAGAGGATCAATTCATGCAACACTGTGAAGAACTGCAGTAACACTGCAGAACAGAGAGAGAATGACAACTCTCCAAAAACCAAAGTTGAAATCACAGAAGATTAAAATCTCACTGACAGAGAATTCAAAATAGCTATCATAAAGAAACTCAATGAGTTACAAGAGAATTCAGAAAGACAGTTCAATTATCTCAGGAATAAAATTAATGGACAGGAGGAGTACTTCACCAAAGAGATTGAAACTAAAAATACCTCAGAAATTCTGGAGATGAAGAACACAATTAATGAGGTGAACAATAATGTAGAAAGCATTAAAAATAGAGCAGAACATATGGAGGAGAGAATTAGTGAGCTTGAAGACAGAAATCTGGAAATGATTCAGGTGAAGGAGGAGAGAACTAAGATTTAAAAAAAATAAAGAAATTCCTTGAGAAATATCCAACTCAATTAGGAAAAGTAACATAAGGATTATAGACATCCCAGAAGGAGAAGATAGGAGAAAAGAGCAGAGAGCTTATTCAAAGAAATAATAGCAGAGAACTTTCCAGACCTGGGGAAGAAACTGGACATGCAAGTACATGAAGCTAATAGAATTCCTAACTATCTCAGTGCAAAAGACCTTCTCCAAGGCATATAAAATTAAAACTGTCAAAAGTCAATGATAAAGAAAAAAATATCAAGTGCAGCAAGAGAGAAGAAAATAACCTACAAAGGAACCTCCATCAGGCTGTCAGCAGATTTCTCAGCAGAAACCTTCCAGGCTAAGAGAGACTGGAATGATATATTCAAAATACGGAAAGAGAAAAACTATCAGCCAAGAATACTATATCCAGTGAAATTATCCTTCAGATATGACAGAGAAATAAAAGCTTTCCCAGACAAAAGGTTAAAGAGTTCATTGTCACCAGACCTGCATTACAAGAAATGTTGAAAGGAGCCCTCCTACCTGAAACAAAAAGGCAAAAGTTTACAAAGCTTTGAGCAAGAAGATAAATAGAATTAGAAAATTGTAACTCTATATCAGAATACGTTAGTAAACACATAATTATAACATAAATGATAAAATTAACTATAACCACTTGAATTAGGTCACAAACTCAAATCAGAAAAAAGAATAATTTGTGACAATAACATAGAAAGGGACGAGGAAAAGGATGGAACCTGCGTAGGCTAATGCAGATAAGAGGCTATCAGAAAAAGGACTATCTCATTGATGAGATCTTTACTATAAACCTCATGGTAACCACAAAACAAAAAAATCAGAGCAGAGTCACAAATCATAAATAAAGAGAAAACTGAGAAAACCACCAAACATAAATGGCAGACAGAAACAAAAGAAAAAAAAAAAAAAGGAAATATAGAGCATCCAGAAAACAAGAGATAAAATGGCAATGTTATACCCTCATATATCAATAGTCACTCTAAATGTAAATGGAATGAATTCACCAATGAAAAGACAGAGTGGCTGGATGGATTAAAAAAGAAGACCCAACAATATTCTGCCTCCAGGAGACCTATCTCAGCTCTACAGACAAATATAGGCTCAGAGTGAAGGGGTGAAAGATGCTATTCCAAGCAAATAGCAAGGAAAAGAAAGCAAGTGTAGCCATATTTATATCATAAAAAACAGACTTCAAGAGAAAAAAGATAACAAGAGACAAAGATGGGCATAATATAATGATAAACAGGACATTCCACCAAGAAGACATAACACATTATGTGCACTTAACACAGGAGGACCAAAGTATATAAAGCAACTATTAACAGATGCAAGGGGAGAAATTGACAACAACACAATAGTAGGAGACCTTAATACTGCACTTACATTAGTGGATACATCATTCAGACAGAAAGTCAACAAGGAAACAGTGGCCTTAAATGAAACACTAGACCAGATGGACTTAATAGATATATATCTATATTGTTCCATCCAAAAATAGTGGAATACACATTCTTCTCAAGTGCACATTGAACATTCTCAAAGATAGACCATATGTTGGGAAACAAGGCAAGCCTCAATAAATTTAAGAAGATTGAAATCATGTCAAGCATCTTTTTGGACCACAATAGTGTGAAACTAGAAATCAATTAGAAGAAAAAAACTGGAAAAGTCACAAATATGTGGAGACTAAACAATATGCTACTGAACAACTACTGGATAAATGAAGACATCAAAGGAGAAATAAAAAAATACCTAGAGACAAGTGAAAATGAAAACACAACACCCAAAACTTATGGGATGCAGCAAGAGCGATACTAAGAGGGAAGTTTATAGCAATACAGGCCTACCTCAAGAACAAGAAAAATCTTAAATAAACAATCTTAGACTATACCCAAAAGAATGAGAAATAGAAGAACAAACAGTACCCCAAATCAGTAGAAGGAAGGATATAATAAAAATCAGATCAGAAATAATGAAATAGAGACTAAAAACACAATAGAAAGGATTAATGGAATTAAGAGCTGGTTCTTTGAGACTATAAACAAAATTGACAAACCCTTAGCCAGACTCACTAAGAAAAAAAGAGAGAAGAATCAAATAAGTAAAATCAGAAGTGAAAGAGAAGAAATTACAATGGGTGCCACAGAAGTACAAAAGATTATAAGAGAATACTATGAAAAGCTATACGCCAACAAATTGGATAACCTAGAATAAATGGATAAATTCTTAGAATCATACAATCTCCCAAAACTGAACCAAGAAGAAATAGAGAATCTTAATAGACCAATCACAAGTAAAGAAATTGAGACAGTAATCAAAAACCTCCCAAAAAACACAAGTGCAGGCCCAGACGGTTTCTCTGGTGAATTCTCCCAAACATTCAAAGAAGGCTTAATACCTATCCTTTTCAAGTTCTTTTGAAAAGTTGAAGAGGACAGGATGCTTCCTAATTCATTTTATGAGGCCAACATTACCCTGATACTAAAACCGGACAAGGACAACATGAAAAAGGAAGACTATAGGCCAATATCGCTGATGAACATAGATGCAAATATCAGCAACAAAATATTAGCAAATAAAATACAGCAGTACATTAAAAGGATCATACACCTCCATCAAGTGGGTTTTTTTCCAGGGATGCAGAGATAGTTCAACATCTGCAAATCAATCAATGTGATACACTAACTTAACAAAATGAGGAATAAAAATTACATGATCTTCTCAATAGGTGCAGAGAAAGCATTTGACAAGATCCAACATCCATTTATGATAATAACTCTCAATAAAATGGTTATAGAAGGAAAGTACCTCAACGTAATAAAGGCCATATATGACAAAGTACAGCTAACGTCCTGCTCAATGGTGAAAAACTGAAAGCTATTCCTCTGAGAACCCAAGACAAGGATGCCCACTCTTACCACTCTTATTCAACGTAATCATTTTAGCCAGTGCAATTAGGTAAGAAAAAGAAATAAAAGGGGTCCAAATTGGAAAGGAAGAAGTAAAACTGTCGCTATTTGCAGATGACATGATTCTGTATATGGAAAACCCTAAAGAATCCACCAAAAAACTGTTAGCAATAATCAACCAATATGGTAAAGTTTCAGGATACAAAATCCACATACAAAAATCAGTTGCATTTTTATACACTAATAACCAACTAGCAGAAAGAGAAGTCAAGAGTACAATCCCGTTTACAATCACAACAAAAAGAATAAAATACCTAGGAATAAATTTAACTAAGGAATTGAAAGACCTATGTACTAAAAACCCTAAGACATTACTGAAAGAAATCAAAGAAGATATAAAGAAATGGAAAGACATTCCACGCTCATTGATTGGAAGAATAAACATAGTTAAAATGTCCGTATCACCTAAAGCAATCTACAGGTTCAATGAAATCCATATCAAAGTTCCAATGACATTTTTCACAGAAATAGAACAAAGAATCCTAAAATTTGTATGAAACAACAAAAGACCATGAATAGCCAGAGCAATCTTGAGAAAAAAGAACATAGTTGGACATATCACAATCCCTGACTTCAAAATCTACCACAAAGCCATAGTATTCAGAACAGCACAGTACTGGCAGAAAAACAGACACAGATCAATGGAAGAACAGAATTGAGAGCCCAGAAATAAAACCACATGTCTATGGACAGCTAATCTTTGATAAAGGAGCCAAGAACATACAATGGAGAAAGGAAAGCCTCTTCAGTAAATGGTGTTGGGAAAATGGGACAGCCATGTGCAAAAAGAATGAAAGTAGACCATTATCTCACACCATACACAAAAATTAACTCAAAATGGATTAAATACTTGAATGTAAGACCTGAAACCATAAAACTCCTAGAAGAAAGTATAGGCAATACACTCTTTGACATTGGTCTTAGCAGCATGTTTTCGAATACCATGTCTACTCAGGCAAGGGAAACAAAAGAAAAAATAAAGAAATGGGACTACATCAGACTAAAAAGCCTCTGCACAGCAAAGGGAATTCATGAACAAAACGAAAAGACAACCCAGCAACTGAGAGAAAATATTTGCAAATTGTATGTCCGACAAGGGATTAATTTCCAAAATATATAAAGAATTCATATAACACAACAACAACAAAAAGAACCACCAGGTCCAAAAATGGGCAGAGGATTTGAAGAGACATTTTTCTGAAGAGGATGTACAAGTGGCCAACAGGCATATGAAAAGATGTTCAGCATCACTAATTATTAGGGAAATGGAAATCAAAACTACAAGCTACCACCTCATACCTGTCAGAATGGCTATAATTAACAAGACAGGAAATAACAAGTGTGGGAGATGATGTGGAGAAAAGGAAACCCTCATACACTGCTGGTGGGAATGCAAACTGGTGCAGCCACTATGGAAAACAGTATGGAGATTTCTCAAAAAATTAAAAATAGAGATACCAAATGATCCAACTATTTCACTACCAGGTGTCTATCTAAAGAGCATGAAATCAGTAATTGAAAATGATTTATGTACCCTTATCTTCATCACAGCGTTATTCACAATAACCAAGACGTGGAAGCAACCCAGGTGCCCATCATCGAATGAATGGATAAAGAAGATGTGATGTATGTATATCTACCATGGAAAACTACTCAGCCATAAAAAATACAAAATCGTGCCATTTGTGACAACATGGATGGGCCTTGAGCGTATTATGATAAGTGAAATAAGTCAGACAGAGAAAGACATATACTATATGATTTCACTCATATGTGGAAGATAAACCAACACATTAGATAAGAAGAACAGGTTAGTGGTTACCAGTGGGGAAGGAGGTGGGGGGAGGGCGAAAAGGGTAAAGGGGCACATATGTATGATGACAGATAAAAGCTAGACTATTGGTGGTGGACACAATGCAGACTGTACAGAAACTGATATATAATAACGTACGCCTGAAATTTACACAATGTTATAAGCCAGTATAACCTCAATAAAATAATAATAATAAAAAAATCTACGTTGATTTCTCTTGTTGCCTACTAAAATCCTCAGGTTAGCACATAAGTCTTACAAGTTTGTACCCAGCCTACTTTTCAGCCTCTCCTCCAATTATTCCCTCCTATGCTAATGAAATTGGTCTGTTTCTTACTCTAGAATATGCCTTGTACTTCTTTTAAGTTTTAAAACTTTTAATATGTGACTGCCCTTCCCTATCTCCCAATGTCTTCTCTTTCTGTAATTTTTGAATCTGTTCATTTTGTCTGTCTAGATAAAGTCATATATATAGGATAATGTCAGATTATGGAAGATTTAAAAGCTAATCAGAGATGTTTACTTTTTATCCTAAAACCAATGAGAATGCCAAATATTTTTCAACAGGGGTTTATATAATTAATAAAAGAATATATGTTTAATCTGGTACTAGTGTGTATGACAGATTAAAGGGGGTAGAGATTCTTACGGAAACCTTTAAAGGAAGAGTCATATTTCCCAGTATAGGTAGAACTGATACTGGGGTAAGAAAGAGATACCAGGTGTCAAAGATAACAAATCTTGAGATACAGAGGATGACAGAAGAAGGGCGAGTATGAAGGAAAAGCTGGTTAGAGGAGGAATATAATTTAGATTTTAAATAGGCTGAGGTAAGATGACGATAGGATATGACCTGTGACCTCAGGTTAGATCCTGAGCCTGTGCAGGCTCATGCACTTATGACTTTTTTCTTGAATACAGGATGAAATACACAGAGTTCCTTTCAAATAAAAATTATAAAATTGCATATTTATTAAGGAAGTATATGTTGCTGGGGGAGTGGTTATAAATACAGTACTTTTTTTGAGATATAATTGACATATGACGTTTATTAGTTTCAGGTGTACAACATGGTGTTTCAGCATATGTATATATTGTGGAATGATCACCACAGTAAGTCTAATTAACATGTTGAACTTGTATGTTTTTCATTGTTTTCTCTTGTATTCAAAGTTAGTTTTTTGAGTGAAGGTTGAGATTCCCAGAGATAGGATGTTAGTGAGAAATCAAAATGTACCTTTTGTTACATTACTTGGTAAATCATTAAATCAGTTAAATTCAATGTTGTTGTCTTCATTACACTTGAGAATCCCACTGGTTTACTTAGCATTGCTGAAAAACATCTGGCAGTTTGATGTATTCTCTATGGAAAATTACAGAATGAATGTTTTGTAGTAATTTTATTGTACACTTGAAAGTTGCTAAGAGAGTAGAATGTAAGTAGCTTAAATGTTCTCAGTACACCAAAAAAAATGGCAACTATGCAAGGTAACAGATGTGTTAACTAACCTTATTGTGGTAATCATTTCCCAGGGTTAGGGTTAGGGTCAGAGTCAGCATCAGGGTCAGGGTTAGAGTTAGGGTTAGGTGTTGTATACCTGTGTATCAAATCCTCACATTACACCTTAAACTTACACAGTATTGTATGTCATATATATCTCAATAAAGCTAGAAATAAATAAAATTCATGAAAAGAAAAATAAATCTACAGATGTTTACCCTGAAAAAATTATATAGTAATTTAATACTACACTAATTTGTGGGCATTCATCATCTTGGTTTTCCAAGTGTGTGCTACAACATTGATATGTCAACTAAAATCACTTCATTGGTTTACTATTTATAGACATTTAGAGCAGACCATTTATTTTAGCATTTTAACGTATTAAATGCCAACAAAGAAGATTGCAAAAATAATCTATCTGAAATATCTGCCTGTTTATGCCCAAGCAATTACTATAAACCAAATTTGAAAGTAATTTTACCAATGTAGAGCATATATTTAGAGAATCAGATAATACTATTTTTTATCTGTTCTTGCTAATATGGTGTATTTCACTAACATTCCTTGTTAACTGGTTATGTTTCAGAGAAATGATTTTGGCACACATGTTAATATTTGTTTGACGGTTTGAATTTTCTTCTTTTTTTAAAAATATCATTCCTAAGATGAGCTATAATCATTCACATGTAATTAAACCATGTCTAAATTTCCCCCTCAATATTTGGCACCATGTTATTTTGTACCCTGTGAGTTCTAGAATGTATGTTTTACAAGAACAGAACAGGCGGTCAAATCAAACAAGAGGCTGCTCCTTGGCTCTGTGACATCATTACCTGTGCCTTTCAAGTATTTACTTAGGCTTACTCAGATTTAGTTTTCTCTTTCAAATTTGAATAATATCTGTCTCAAAGAGACTTCAGAAGATTAAATTAAGTATCATATTTTAAGTACTAGAAAACAGCTTGGTACATAGGCATAAATGGTTTTCTTTTCTTTTCCTCAAATATATTATTGCATATTAAACTATGCTCCTAAGAAATTCCCTCTTTGCCTCTGTATTCCCCTCCACCTTTTACTCATTCATTTATTTATTCAAAAATTATTTCTTGAACATTATTTGAAGCTCTGGGCATATAATAATGAATGGTAAGTACAAATGTAAGCCTGTAATAGGTCAGCTTGTGATAAGAGATAAGGGGCAAAAAAGCTGTGAAGGGGATAGTTGGGATGAGGGCTATAAACAAATGAAAAAGATCTGAGGCAGGAACAGGACAGTGCAAATGGAGATGCCAAGGAGGCTAGTATAGCTGGAGTAAAATGAGTGAGAGAGAGTCTAACAGAACAGCAGGTAGCTGGGGCTGTGTCTTGTAGGGCCCATAATCATTCATTTAGCAAATTCTTGCTCAATACCTAATGTTGTATTTGTCAGACACTGTCTTAGGAACTGTGAAAACACTAGGGCTCTCCTTGGGCGTGAGATGACAACAAGGAAATTTGTAATTATCATAGAGGGCAATGAGTGCTTTGAGACAGGAATTAAGGAATGAAAGAAAAGTGCATACGTGAGGAAATTGAAAGAATAGTTCATGGACTGAAAAAGTGGCTTAAATTGAGAATTAAAGGAAGAATGAGAGTTATTCCGGTGAACTGATGGAAGGAAGGACTGCAGAAAGGGTAGTAGTCAGTAAAAACCCTCTTTATGAAATGTAGCTATTATTGAATTGAAAAATGCAGTTTGCCTTGGGCACAGAGGTGTTCTTCAGGCACTTTTTGACTCAAAGATGCTGCCTACAATGGTTTTGTAAATAAATATAAGGGGAATCATTTGTCCCCACTGCCTTTGTTATAGTATTAAGTTCTTTTCTTCCAGAGATTGCCTCACCTTAATACTTAATGTCAGGTTTATTTCATGGTATTTTGATGAACTTACTGTCTTGTCATGAGTGCTTAGATATGTAACCCACTGTCTGCTGAGTTCCTTCATTAAGTAGTAGATAATAACAACAATAAACAAACACATAGGGACAGAGATTGGATTGGTGGTTACCAGAGGGGAAGGGGGGAGGGAGGAGGGTGAAAGGGATAATTCGGTACATGTGTGTGGTGATGGGTTGTAATTAGTATTTTGGTGGTGAACATAATGTAATCTATGCAGAAATAGAAGTACAATGATGTACACCTGAAACTTTTACAATGTTATAAACCAATGTTACTGCAATAAACAAAAAAAAAAAAAAAAAAAAAAAGAAGTAGATTACCCTAAAAAAAAAAGAAATGGGAAGTTTGTATGTCATTTAAAGTTGTTCCATTTTCCCTGAATATAAAACTGGTTTATGACTTAGAGGCAAACTTTGATCACTCTTGCTATCCTTACCGAGAGGCAGTTTTCAAGGACATTAGCAAGGGGTGTTCTACTGCTCTATGTGTTATATGGCTGGAAACTGTTATGAAGGACCTTTTTCTGTGTACATCTCATATTCACATATGTCAAAACAAATGTTCAGCATTCATAAATAAGCATAGAGGATATATTTCCTCCACACACCAGTTTATAGCACCTGGATTCCTAAGCAGCCATCAATGGGACAGAGATATCATATAGAAATGTGGAAGACTTAATTTCTTTTGGAGTGATTTTTGATCAGCTGGAAATAGAAGACAGGAGGAATCCAGGCAGATAAATATCCTCTCCTTCCTTTCTCCCTATCTATCCCTGGATAGATTACGTTGAGAAATCATGGACCCTGGAATATTTTTCCATGTAGCTTATTTCAAGATGTCTTTTATGGCTGCGTTGTTAAAACAGCCCAGCAACTTCTCATGTTTCTTTGTAGCTCATTGTCAAACAGTGGCTCCTATAGTAACTCATCATTTGTATTTTGTGAGGGATTATTTTCTCCCTTACTCCTCTATTCACTCACTCTTGCTGCCTTGAGACTGTACCTCTCGTAAAGAGAATCACCAGTTAATCTTCATATCAGACTTTTCTTTATTGGTACCCCAGGCTATGAAAGTTTACACTGGAGCTTATTCTAAAAAGAAGACATTCAGGATAGAATTTTTGAATTTTACTTTCCATTTCTCTGAAAATAGTAGATACCACATTACAGAGTACTTAAGCTTTCACCTGTGGTTAATTTGGATGAATTATAGCTGAAGAGAAGGATATTGGGAGATTACATAACTTCCAGCAGTGAAGTAGTATGAGAGCAGTGGTACCTTTAATGATAATGGAGAGCCTGCAAAAGAAAGGATAAGTTCAAAGTTTTTGGCAGACTCGGAAGGTCAGAAGGCTTCTATTGCATATTTAGGGAAAAACTTTATTTTCCTCAGTCTGAAACTATGCCTGTGATCTGATTTTAAGGACGGCAGAGGTGCAAAGGACAGTAACTGACCATCTTTATCAGGTCTCTTATGTAAAAGTTAGGGCCCTGGCAAGGGATGAATGGAACTTGGACATGTAGGATGGGACAGTGACTGGCGCCTGACAGTCGTGATCACTAATTCCCCTGAATCCTACCAGCTGGTAGAAACAGCTTCTTCTTCTTTATGGTAAGAGGAAAGCCTCCCCTTCAGTGGATACCATGTAATGTCTTCATTAAGAAGTAGCTCACAAAGTGATGCTTGTTCTCTTCAGAATTCACCCACATAACTGCAGCTTGATAACAGAATAAAATCTAAGTACGATGTGGAAGTAGAAGTATTGATCTGGAAAACAATTGCCTACCTGTCAACAGAATTACATGACTTGGCTAATATGTACTGATAAAATTTGAGCACATAAAGAGTGGCAGATTTTAATGAATTAGGCTAAAGTGGTATAGGGTATAAAGCTGTATAGAGGAAAATTCATTGACATGAAGGCATGTCCTTATGACAGGATTCAATATTTTGTAAAGAACTGTTAAAGCTGGTCTTAGTTTTCCAGAATGGTTCCTTGAAGCCTGCACTCAAAGATAGTCTACAGAAATGAAGCAGATATGCTGGAACTTCGTTGGCATAGTTTTGTAAAGGTTGATGGAAATATTGGGATAGACCTGGCTATTTTTCTCAGGGGTGGGTCCACAGGATACTCCCTATTTTGGCAATAAGAAATGGCAATAAGAAATTCTATGGTGAGACTGACTCCATCACCTTAAAGATAAAGCATTAGTGTAGACTTGAATTGATTGTAGGGAATTCTTCTATAGAACCGCTATGGAAAATCATTGGCCTTCATCTAAGTTTACAGATCTGTCAATTTACTGATGCCGAATACATCGGAGAGGAGGCTGGGACCCCTTAAGATGTTGAAATGTTACTACAAGTATATGCAGTACATGTTATTCCAGACTTTTCCCAAGGAGACCTATAGCCATTCTGAAGGATAAATATTGACTGATAAAGAGCACTACAGAGAAATGACACATTTCGTAGAACACAAAATGCCCCTTTAGGCTTCTGTTTGATTCAGAGATTAAGGAGGCCAGGTGTTAAATGTAGTTTTGATTTGAGTTCATTTCATAGTGCATCTAATGCATCTATGTATTTTCTCACTCTGTTTCCAATTGGATAATTGTGATAAATATTCTTAGCAGTTGGTGTAAAATTAAATTGATTCCCTGACTTGAGTTAGGGCTATTATAGTAAGAAATTTCAAGTACAAGCCCCTGAAACTGTGCCTCTCCATATAATCAAGTAAGTAAATAAGAAGTAATGCCAAAGTCCTGAAAAAATTTCAGGTATTAACACCTTCATCAAAGACTTGAGAAATGCAGAGATAATAGTGCATATCACGTTTTTATTCACTTAACTTCCCTGGCTTTTAAAAAGTATGTGGACTATGAGGGGGGGATGATGGACTACTATAAAATTAATCAGCTGGTAGTATCAATCAGAGTTACTGCACTGGATTTATTATTTTTACTGAAAGAGATTCACACAGCCTCTGGTACTTAATATTAAATTATTGATTTGGTGAATGCTTCCCTCTGGAAGCCCCATCAATGGAGAGTTGCAAAAGCATTTCAACTTTACATAGCAAATACAGCAATACACCTTTACTGTTTTGCTTCAGGACTATGTTAACTACCCTGCTCCATGTCACAATAGAATCCATACAGCTTTTTTCAGTGTTATACCAGTCCACTAATTGATGACATTATACTAATTGGACAAGGTGAGCAAGTATCCTAGATACCTTACTAAGAGATATGCTTGCCAGAGAGTGGAAGATATACTTCTTGAAGAATTAGTAATTTACTACTCAACAGTAAAAATTTTAGGAGTTCATTAGTCTTGAGCAGGTCAATGCATACCTTTTAAAGTAGAGAACAAGTTGTTGTACCTCTCTCTTTCCTACTACCGAATAAGTTCAGTGTTTGTTGTGTTTCTTTGGATTTTGGCTACAATATATACTACATTTGGGATTGCTGCTCCTATCCATTTTCTTCTAAGCACAGTGGAATGAAATTAAAAGTAAATAACAAGGATACTTGGGAAATTATCAAATATGTGGAAATTAAGCAACACATAGCTAAATAACCGTTGGGTTAACAAAGAAATCACAAAGAATATTAGAAAGTGCTTTGAGATGAATGAAAATGAAAATCCAACATACCGAAACATACAGGCTTTGGCAAAAGCAATGCCTGGAGGGGTATTTATAGATATAAACTTATATATTAAAAAGGAAGATCTCAAATCAATAACCTCTCAGTTTAAGAAATTTGAAAAAGAAAAAAATATTAAACACAAAGATGTGGCCAGCCCCATAACGAAGTGGTTAAGTTTGCCATGCTCCACTTTGGCGGCCCAGGTTCACAGGTTCGGACCCTGAGCATGGACGTACATCACTTGTCAGCCATGCTGTTGTGGTGACCCACAGATAAAATAGAGGAAGATTGTCACAGATGTTAGCTCAGGGCTAATCTTCCTCAAGCCAAAAAAAAGAAAAAAAATAGAGGGAACTTGGCAACAGATGTTAGCTCAGGGTGAATCTGCCTCAGCAAAAAAAAATATATATATATATGTATTAAACACGAAGAAGGCAGAAAAAGGAGATAATGTAGATTAGAATGGAGACAATGAAATAGAAAACAGAAAAATAATAGAGAAAATCAATAAGCCAAAAGTTGATTCTTTGTAAAGATAAAAAAAAAGAGAGAGAGAGAGTGACAAATCTTTAGCTACATTGATTAAAGACAAAAAGAGAGAGGACTCAAATTACTAAAACTAGGAATAAAAGGTGGAACATTTCTACCAAACTTACAGAACAATGCATATAAGAAGATACTGTGAACAATTGTATGCCAACATATTGGTAACCAAGATAAAATGCACAAATTTCTAGAAAGAATAAATTGCCAAAACTGACTCAAGAAGCAGTAAAAATTTTGGATAGTCCAATAACAAGTAAAGATTGAATTCGTGATTTAAAAATTCCTACAATGAAAAGAACTAGATAGCTTCACTGGTGAATTATACCAAACACTTAAAGAATTAGTGACTGTCTTTAACAATATCTCCAAATATTAGAAGGGGAGGGAGAAATTCCCAACTCCTTGTATGAGGCTAGTATTATTACCTTGATACCAAAACCAGACAAAGGCATCACAAAAAGGAAAACCACAGGCCAATATCCCTTGCAAATATAGATGCAAAAATTGCAGCAAAATACCAGAAAACCAAACCTAGAAACATATACAAATACACCATGACTAAGTGGGATTTAACCCAGAATGTAATTGATAAATTCTCTCATTTTTCATTTATTTGGGAATATCTTAATTTCTCTTTAAATTTTGAAAGATACTTTTGCTGGATATCAGATTCTTTGTTGATAATCTTTTTCTTTCAGGACTTTAAATATGTCATCCCACCACCTGAAATATGTCAGCCCTCTATGGTTTGTGATGAGAATTCAGCTCTTAATTTTTTTGAGAATTCCTCATACAAGAAGAGTTACCTTTCTCTTGCTGATTTGAAGATCCTCTTTCTCTTTGATTTTCAGTGGTTTGATTATGTTGTGTCTAAGTGTAGACATCTTTGAATTTATCCTACCTGAGTTCATTGAGCTTCTTGGATGTGTAATGTTTTTCATCAAATTTGGGAAGTTTTCAGCCATTTTTTTTTTCAAATATTCTTTTTGTCTCCTTTTCTCTCTTATCTCCTTCTTGCACTCCTATTGTATACATATTGATAATTTTGATGTCCCATGGGTCTTTGAGGATCTATTGATTTTTATTCATTCATTTTTCTCTCTGCTCCTTAGACTGGATAATTTCAATGGACTGGTCTTAAAGTTCACTGTGTTTTTTTTCCATCTGATCAAATGTACTGTTTAATCTCTCTAGTGAAATTTTCATTTCAGTTGTATTTTCCAATTTCAGAATTTTACTTGGTTCCATATTATAATTTCTATCTCTATTGATTGCCTCTGTTTGAGAGACATTGGTCTCATATTTTCCTTTAGTTCTTTAGCCATAGCTTCTTTTAGTTCTTTAAATATTTAAAATAGTTTATTTAAAGTCTTTGTAAATCAAACATATATGCCTTCTCAGGGACAGTTTGTTTTGATTGCTTTTTTAAACCTGTGTAGAACCATACTTTCTTGTTTGTTTGCATGTCTTCTAATTTTTTATTGAAAACTGGACATTTCAATAAGACAGTGTGACAACTCTTGAAATCAGATTCTGCCCCCTGCCAGAGTGTTTTATTGATGCTGTGTGTTGTTGTTTATTTAGTGACTTTTCTACAAATTCTTTCTTATTCTGCAATTCTTTATTCTTTTTATGTGTAGACACTGATATCTCTTCTTGGTTGTGTAAGTGGTTAGTTAATGATTAGATTGAGATATCCTTAAATGCCTAGAACCAATAAGACTGCTAGCCTTTGCTAAGTGGTTCTGTGTATGTGTGGAGCATATCTTCAGCAATCACCCAGGCAGTTGACAGCTCTTCCAAAGCCTTTGCTTCCTGCTTCTGTGCAGTCTCAACATCAAGAGGTGATAACTTAGGTCTTTCTCAGGTTTTTTTGACCATAGGTATGGTCTTGGGCATGTGTGCGGCCTACATGTGTGTGGCCTTCTACATTCCCGAGAGTACGTTGGAGCTTTTCAATGTCCTAATGGATATCTTATCTTCTGTCTTTCCCTTTTAAAATTTTTGATTAGCCTAATGTTTGCTCCATTATCCATTACCATAGGCAGCTACAAAGTCAAACAAATTACCTGCAAATGTTTTCAGCCAACATTTCTAGGAAAAAGGCTTTTTCAGTGCAGGAGACCCAAATCAGGTCAAATAAAGATAGCTTTGTAAGAGGAGTCTTCCGTGAAACCACCAAATAAGTCAAATAATGTCAGTTCTTTAGAAACGAGGTGTAGGAGCTCAAACCTCATTCTCCCCCTTTGGTGGCTATCAGGCTTCTATCATTTTTTTTTTTTTCCAAGGGTACTGAAGAGCTGGAGAGAGGGGAGTAGAAATAGGACAAGTTAAAACACCACAAAACTTTCTGTTCTTACCTAGATTCAGCCAATTTTCTAGAAAAAAACCTCTCTAGATTTCTGCAAGACTTTAATTTCTAGAGGTCTGAAAAAATTTATTTTGACAATATATGTCTTTCCTCACTGCTATTAAAGAGCAGAATTTTCAAATGTCCTTACACTGCAATTTTTGTGACTCTCTCTCCTCCACTCACTCTTAAATCCTGAAAAATTAGCGTTTCTATTACACTGCTTACCTGATGCTGTTATCAAAGTGATTAATTAGCAACATTTTCAATGAAATGGCTAAGTCTTAGTCCTCTTCTTATTTGTCTTCTCAGCAACATTTGACATAATGTGTCATTACCTTTTCCTTGAAATTTTTTCTTCACTTGACTCCAAGCATACTCCTACTGCATCAACTTCCACCTGTTTACCAGTCATTTTAAGTACTGTGCTTTTTATTTTTATCTTTAAGATCTCGTTCATAATCATGGCTTCAAACACCATCTATCAGTGATGACTCTGTATTAACCATGTTTCTAACATGTCAACTTGATTCTTTAACATCTGCCATGCGTGCCTATGCTAGACACACCTTGTACTGAGCCACCTTATCTTGGCTTCCAACCTCCCTCATCACCCCCTCCTCCTTGACAGGAGTCCTACTTCTGGGGGTGCACTTTTCAAATACAAACAAACCAATAGAGTCTACACTCTCACCTACCTCCCTTTTCAGGCTCTCACACTCCAGGCCACTATACACTTGCTCTGATAATCCCAGGGCTAGGCATCAGACGACTAGGGACAGCCCCTGTGTCTGAAGAGCCTCCTAATAATTATTAATAACAATGTTTTAATTAAAATTTAATAATTAATAAGCTTTAATTAATATTTAATTAATAATAATAAACCTTAATAATACTTATTCAAATTATCCAGTCCTAAGATTGCTTACCCTGTCTTACCTGTTTCTGCCCACAGAAACTACAATAAACACTCTTGCCCATGGTTTCTTTCTTTCCCTCCATCTTATGACTGCTCCTGGTGCTTCCTCCTGCGCCCCCCATAGCGTGACATGTATTCCCTCTCTTGGGATTTGTGACTATCATAAACTATCTTGTATCAATGTATCATTAAAGTATCAGTGGCAGTCATCTCCTTATCTATTGGCCTTATCATACCTAAAGAATAATGAAACCTATTGAAACAGACTCCTAAATTTGTACTGATAGTCTGAGACATTTATCTAAACTCTAGGCTCCTATATGTCCTGATTCAGTACCTCCAATGTTTAATATACATTGCTTACCAAAGATATCCAAAATCAAACACCTAATATTTCCCCCAAATTTGCACTGTTCCTTTTCTTCTCTATCTCGGTTAATGGCAACTCCTTCCTTCTAGTTTCGTAGGCCAAATACCATGGATTTGTCCTTGACTCTGTTCTTTCTGTTACTCTCCTTAGCCAATCAATGAGTAAATTCTGTTGGCAATTCCTTCAACATGTGCGTAGGAGCCAACCACTTCTTACCACTTAGACTCTACCACACTGGTCCAAGCCACTATCATCTCTGAGTGGCTTATTGTCTATTGATTGTTTTTTTCGTTGTTACCTATAGTTCACACTCAACAGAGAAGTTGAAGTGATCCTTATAAGATGTGTTAAATTGTGTAACTATTTTACTGTAAAACCTCTATGGGCTTCTCATCTCATTTATAACAAGGGCAAAGAAGCTTATACCACTTATGGTCTTCCTCCTACATCTGTTTTCTCTTTGCCTACAAGTTTCTTTCTTCCACATTTCTCTGTAACCACAATTATCTCTTATTGTTCCTCAAAAATACAAGCATTTTACCACCTGAAAGTGTTTTTACTTTCTATTTCCTCATGCTGGAGTTCTATTTTTCCAGATAAAATTCCTGTAAATTCTCTTCCCTCTTTCAGATTTTGTGCAAAACCACTCTCTTAGTGAGTCTTTCCTTAGCTACTCTAATTAAAATTGAGCCCCCCCGACTCCCAACTTACCCTATCTTATATTTTTTTCTATAATGTGTTTCATCATCTGACATTTTTTTTTTGTTTTTTTATTTTATTTATTTATTTTCCCCCCAAAGCCCCAGTAGATAGTTGTGTGTCATAGCTGCACATCCTTCTAGTTGCTGTATGTGGGACGCGGCCCCAGCGTGGCCAGAGAAGCGGTGCATCAGCGCGCACCCGGGATCCGAACCCGGGCCGCCAGCAGCGGAGCGCACGCACCCAACCGCCAAGCCACGGGGCCGGCCCAAATTAGTTTTTTTTTTTTTTTTTTTTTTTTTGTGAGGAGGACCAGCCCTGCGCTAACATCCAATGCCAATCCTCCTCTTTTTTTTTTTTTGCTGAGGAAGACTGGCCCTGGGCTAACATCCATGCCTATCTTCCTCCACTTTATATGGGACGCCGCCACAGCATGGCTTAACAAGCGGTGCGTCGGTGCACACCCGGGATCCGAACCGGCGAACCCCGGGCCGCCACAGCGGAACGTGTGCACTTAACCGCTTGTGCCACCGGGCCAGCCCCCTGACATTTTATATGTTCTATTTTATTGTTTATTTTTTTGTATGTCTGTTTTCCCTTACTAAAATATAAGCTCCATAAAACATGGATTTTTGTCTGTTTATCCACTGTCTTCTCCCAGAACCTTGATTAATGACTGGCACAAAGAAGATATTCAAAAATATTTGTTAAATAAATTATATATATTTTTTTTTTTTTTTTTTTTTTTGTGAGGAGATCAGCCCTGAGCTAACATCCGCCAATTCTCCTCTTTTTTTTTTTTTTTTTTTTTTTTTTTTTTTTGCTGAGGAAGACGGCCCTGGGCTAACATCTGTGCCTATCTTCCTCCACTTTATATGGGACGCCGCCACAGCATGGCCTACCAAGCAGTGCGTCGGTACGCGCCCGGGATCCGAACCAGCGAACCCCGGGCCGCCGCAGCGGAGCGCGCGCACTTAACCGCTTGCGCCACCGGGCCGGCCCCAAATAAATTATATTTTTCAGGCCCATAATGAAATGATTAGATGGTGGTGATACTCTGACCTGAAAAATTCTTTCCATGGGTTTTGAGTTTGGTAACCTTAGTTCAAATCCTCATTTTTAGAGCTACTAGTAAGTGACAACAAACAAGTGTTTTCACACTTAAAAGAGAACACACATCTTCATCAACGTTCAACTAATTAGAAATAATCTACATGTAGTATCTATCATGGTGCCTGGCACATAATAGGTGACAAATACATGACAGCCAGTACTAGTTTTATTTTCCTGTATTTTCCATAGTCAAATGTTATTTTTTCCGTTCTTCACAAATCATTCTTTTTCAATTTATAAGTTTCTCAATTATTGATGAGTCTGTCATTCCCTGGATTATTATAATTTAACAATTTCAAAAACTTGGCAGATAATGAAAGATGTAATTTTATAATGATTTTGTCTTAAATGCCTTTTATAACAATTATTTTTATGATGCTTCATTGCTGACAATGACTTTATTTCTTCTAGACTGCCATGCATCTATCACAGTGCATCAATATTTAAAATAAACTTTATGCGTTACTTACTCAAAGAAATATGTTTTTAATTTTTCTCTTGAGGGTGTGCTAGTCAATGTAAGCATATCTCATTTATATCATAGATTTATAGTTATTGCAAACTTCTAGATTCATAATATTTAAGTCATGTTTCAGGAGTCTGCCATTGTAATTTCCTTTATTTTCCTCCTAGAATTTTAAATAGTGATGTAATCTTTTTTCCAATGTCACTAATTTAAGAAAAAGTGACTAAATGAATAGTCTCTTTTTCCAGGTTTTAATTTAATGACATCTGAGGGAATGTCATTTAATTTTACCAACTGACAGGTTTAAAATGTTACTGAAAACAAGATGTGTGAGTAGAAACATTTTGAAATGTCATGCTATGCACACTGAGTACTTAACCTCATTTATATTCATCTTCCATCTAATATAGATAAAACACATCTGGCATTTGGTATTTTGCATATGAAAATCTTACATATCCTTGTCAGAGCCAAGCACGTCCATCTACCTCTGATGTTCAAGAATAAAATCCTTTAATATTAGGAACAGTTTAACAATTAAAATATTTGTATTTATTTTTAACCCCTTGTGACACATAAGCATTTGAGAAATTTTCAAATGCATGTAGAAAGATAAAACAAATAGAGTTTTAAAATTATTTAGTTAGAGTACAATATCAAACATATTTGTTGCTCTTTTCTTCTTTAATTAGAATTATATTTTGGTATTTCCATATCAAGTACAATGCCTAGCACTTAATAGGCTACAGCAACATTTAATTGAAAAATTAATCTGACATTTGTAACTTATTACAAAGTAGTCATCACACACACAAGTTCTAAGATACATATTTTATATAAATTTCAAATAACAAATAATAGTATTAAGTATACAAATAAAGTTTTTTTTTTTACCTATACTGTTTCTCTTTCTAGAGCTTGGAAAACACTAATACTTTTTCCTCTCTTTGAAACTTATCAGCCTGGATTACTAAAGGGAACATTAGGAAATGCGGTTTTAAGAAACTGAAGAGTTAGACATATTTATCATAAAAGCTAAAAAGAAACTTGCTAAGAGCAGGTGATTTTTCAGTGTAAATGTTCTCATTTTCTTGCAAATATTCTAATACAAGTTCCTCATCTCTGTCCATCCAGCCTGTAGCAGTATGGAAATAAATCATTGAAATATATTTGTAGTGGTATGAGAAAAAAAAGAGGCTGAATTCAGATGTAATAACCTTCCCCAAAAAAACCCCAAAGAAAAGGGATTTGCATTTGCTAATTATCACCACCAGGTAAAGCTCCATTGAAAGCCTTGGACTCATTTGGCAGGGAGGAGAGATCACATTGAAAAGCAAAAGAAGTAATATGAATAGGAGAGGGGAGCCACTAATGTATAATGGATTCCCTTTGAACTTTGTGAGAATCAGAAGATACAGCTCTAACCTTAGGTAAAGGACTATTTTGTACACAGTTCTTAACCAAATATAAATGCATGACTACATAACATTAAAGATATTTATAATAAACTGCTTATATTAGTAAAGAAGAATTATCTCAAAGCAGTAAGCTAAGCTTCCACCTTAATAAAGAAGATAAAGAACAGCAAACTAAACCCAAAGCAAACAGAAGGAAAAAAAAATAATAATGAATAGTGAGGAAATCAATGAGATAGGAGAGAGAAAAACTCAATAAAACCAAAGGTTAGTTCTTTTAAAAAAGGTCAATATAATTCCAGGTTGATAAGAAAATGCTTTTAAAAACTTCATGTCAACAAATAAGGCAAGGTAGGTGAAATGGACAAATTATAGGATACAAATTACCAAAACTGGCTTAGGAAAAAATAGAAAATATAAATAGGCCTATAACAAGAAATTGAATTAATAATTAAAAATCTTTCCATAAAGGAAATCCAGGATCATAATTCTAGGAAATATTTAGAAAAAATTATAATACTAAATCTTTACAAACTTTTCTAGAAAATAGAAAGGGAGAAAACACTTCCCATGACTAAATGGATTTGTCCCTTATATACCAGGTTAATTTAACATCTGAAAATCAATCAATGTAATACACGGTAATAATAGATTAAAGGACAGAAAAGCACATGATCATCTCAAAAGAATCAGAAAAATCATTTGACAAAATCCAACACCCATTCATGATTTTAAAAAAATGCTAAACATACTTGGAATAGAAGGGAATTTCCTCAGTCTGATAGAAGGCGTTTATAAAAAACCTACAACTAACCTCATACTTCATGATGAAAGATTGAATCCTTCCCTTTAAGATCAGGGACAAGGCAAGGATATCTATTCTCATCACATCCATTCAACATTGTGCTAGAGGTTTTGATAGTAAAATCAGGCAAAGCCAAAAAAATGCAGTTATCCAGATTGTAAAGGAAGAAGTAAAACTGTCTTTACTCATTCATGAATAATCCTGAATGTAAAAATCTGAAGAGATCTACACATGAAAGCAACAACAGAACTAGAACCTAATAAAGGCATTCAGCAACTTTAGTGGATATAAGACCAATATACACAAATCAGTTGTATTCTCTATATATTTTGAACAATACAAAAACGAAATGAAGACAATTCCATTCACAGTAGCATCAAAGAGAAGAAAATGTTTAAGAATGGTTTTACAAAAAGGGCACACAGCTTGTACATTCACTACTTTAACAAAAAGCTGAAAGAAAATCTAAATGAAAGGAGAGAATCTATGATCATAGATTACGAGACTCAATATTATTATGATGGTTATTCTCCCCAAAGTTATCTATAAATTCACTGCAATCTCTATTGAAATCTAGGCAGGTTTTCTTTCTTTTTTTTTTTTCCAGAAATTGACCATCTGTTCTTAAAATTTGTATTGAAATGTAAAGTACTATGAATAACCAAAAGTCCTTGATAATAAAGAACAAATTGTGAAGACTTAAACCTTGGAATTTCAAAGCTTACTACAAAGTTACAATAATCAAGACATTGTGGTATTGACACAAGATAGAATATAAATCATGAAATAGAATTGAGAGTAAAAAATGAACTCATGTTCCATTTATGGTCATTTGATTTTCAATAGTACTGCCAAGGCAGTTCAGTGGGAACAGGAGAGTCTTTCCAGCAAACAGTTCTGAGACAGCTGGATATCCACTTGGAAAACAACATATTTGGACCCAAACCTCACATCATACACAAAAGTTATCTTGAAATGAATCATAGACCTAAATGTTACAGCTAAAATTTTTAAAAGCTTACAAGAAAACGTAGTAGTAAATATTCATAACCCTGGGTTAAGCAAATATTTCTTAGATACAACACCAAAAACAGAAGTGATTAGGAAAAAACTTATAATTTGGGCTTTAATAAAATTCAAAAACTTTGTGCTTCCATAACATCACCTAAAAAGTGAAAATACAAGCCCCAGACTGGGTAAAAAATCTACAAGTTAGATGTCTGATTTGATAATATCCAAAATATTTAAAGAACTCCCACAAATCAATAATAACTACAGTAATAACACAATTAAAAATGGGAAAATATTTGAAAAGACGTTCACCAAAAAAATATGCAGATGGCCAATAAGCATAGGAAATTACACTCAACATCATTAGTCATTAGGGAAATGCATGTTAAACTACTTCACACCATTAGAATGGCTATAGTAAAAAAAGATAGTAAGAAAGCTATAGGCATGGAGGATATGGAAAAACTGGAAACTCATACCTTAATATTGGAAATGTAAAATGATTAATCCTCTGTGGAAAACGGTTTGGAATTATTTTTAAAAAGTTAAACAAAAATTTTACATATGACCCAGTAATTTTTCCTTCTGGTAATCAATCCAAGAAAAATGAAAATATGTTGATGGTGCTCAGGGCAAGCTGCCCCAGGAAGCACCACTCTGGTATGCGGATTATTTCGAGCTGAAGACAATAAGGACTCAGAGAGCTCAGGAAAAATATTTGAGTTTCCCCTCCCAAACTGCCTAAAGAATTTAAAACCAAAAAAATCTGTTTTAGGAAGGGGTTATTATCATGACTGCTATAAAAGATAATTTAGGATAGAGGTTACAATAGAAAAGGCACCAACAAGCCCATCTTATCGGGAGTCCTGTCTCTCTGGCCACATTCTTTGGATGGCCCTGCGAGGAGTTGTCAGACAATCATTTACAAGGGAAGTCTCCATTTGTAAAGGTATCTCCCTCTCTGTATTGAGAAAAAGGGGGGGTGAGCTCATTTCTAGTAACTTATCAATGTGGAAGATGAGGCCTTGGGGCTGTATAATAAACCTTACTCTTGTTTACTGTGCTTTAGTGGTAATCTCCTGTAACTGACTCCCCCACCCCCAAAATCCTCCTTTGTCATTGGCTGAAAATGATATTTAAGACGAGAATTTCTGCTATTGTGTTGAGAAACGCAGTGTCCCTGCTTTCTCCCATGTATACATGTTATTAAACTTGGTATTATTTTCTCCTGCTAACCTGTCTTGTTGATTATTTGGCCAGCCAGAAGAACCTTAAGGGAAAGGGCAGAGGGAGATTCTCCCTCTTCCCCCGACAATGTCCATACAAAGTCTTGTATAGAAATATTCATAGAAGAATTATGTGTACTATCCAACAAGTGAAAACAAGCCATACACGTCATTTGTTGAACAAAAACAAAATGTGGTATACAAAATGAAAAGCTAATCAGCAATAAAGAAGAATGAGGTACTGATAAGTGCTGTAAGGTAAATGAATCTCAAAAATATGATTCTAAGTGAGAGGAGCTACATGCAAAAGATGTATAATTCCATTTATATAAAATATTCAGAAAATATAAATCCATGGAGACAAAACATAGGTTACCTGTTGCCTGGAAGTGGGGAGAGAATGAGAATTGTCTACAAATTGGCACAGAGGATCTTTCTGGAATGATGAGAATGTTCTGAGTTGAATTGTAGTGATGATTGAACAACTTTACAATTAAAATGAATGAACTTCATAGCATGTAAACTATACTTCAATAAAATAGTTAAAAATCAATTTAGATGGGTTATAGATCAAAGACCAAAACTAAAACATTTAGAAATAATAAAGTGAATATCTTTAAATTATGGTCTAGGGAAGGGTTTATTAAACAAGGCACTAGAATCTATCCATAAATGACAGATTAATGTATTTCAGAATGTTAATATAGTAAGTTATCTTTTCAAGATACCTTAAAGAAAATATAACAAAAAATTGATGTTTCAATAGTCGAGCGTAGAATAGAATGTGAATCAGAGATCTTATATACTCTAAATGGGTGGGAATATAATTTTATGTAACCACTTTGGAAAATAATTAGACATTATCCTAATCTCAATATTTGCATATAATATGATGTAGACATTTTACTACTAGGACTATGTGATAATTTGGATTAGTTTTCAAAATATCCACTCTTTTCTCCAACTGTGGGCAGAATATTCTTCTTCATTCTAATGATGTTGGCTTTAACTTTAGTTAAAAGGATGTTCATAGATATAACATAAGGAAAAGCTTCAAGTGTTCTTGGACAATGGAGCTTCTACTTTCATCATAAAACATGATCTGACTAGCTTTTATGTTCTAGAATAACGAGAGGCAAGTGGAACTGTGCTGCCAGAGATGACCACACAACTGTGAGTGTGATAATAAAGAACTATTGTTTGTATGCCACTGAGTTTTGGCATTTATTTGTTACACAGCAATGGCTTATTGATATCATATATACATAAGAGGAACTGTAGTCAATGTACACAAGGAGATATTTATAACGATTTTTATAGCAGTTCATAATAACAACATCTAGAGAAAATATCAAAACTCATAGACAAGAGAAGGAATAAAACAAAGATTGATAATACCAAATGAAAAAGAAGCCCAGAATGTTACATACAAGTTTTAATGTTGCTTAACTTTATAAAAATATTTAATAATCTAATATACATTTTTTAAAAGTTAAAAATAAAGTGCTAAACCAATGTATTGTTTAGAGATACAAACATATGTTATTAAACTTTAAAAATGGCAAGGGAAGTATTAAACAATTCTTTTGTTGAATTTAATTGTTTTAAATTGAGTTATGATTGACATATAACACTATATTAATTTCAGGTGTACAACATGATTCAATATTTGTGTACATTGTGAAATGATAACCACACTGTCTAGTTAACCTCCATCACCTTACATAGTTACAAAGTTTTTTCTTGTGATGAGAACTTTTAAGATCTACTATCTTAGCAACTTTCAAATATGCAATACAGTATTATTAACTGTACTCACTATGCTGTACATTACATCCTCATGACATTTATATTGTGCATAGAAGTTTGTGCCTTTTGACCCCTTTCACCCATTTCTTCCTCCCCACCCCCACCTCTGGCAACAGCCAATCTGTTCTCTGTATCTATGAGCTTGTTTTTGTTGTTGTTTTTTTAGATTCCACATGTAAGTGAGATCATATAGTATTTGTCTTTCTCTGTCTGACTTATTTTCTTAGCATAATGCCCTCAAGATCCATCCATGTTTTCACAATGGCAAAATTTCCTTCTTTTTATGGCAGGATAATATTCCATTGTATATATACACCACACTTTATTAATTAATTCATTCGATGGACACTTAGATTATTTCTATATCTTGGCTATTGTAAATAATGCTACCGTGAACGTGGGGGTGCATGTATCTTTTCAAGTTAGTGTTTTCATTTTCTTTGTATAAATACCCAGAAGTGGAATTACTGGATAATATGGTAGTTCTATTTTTAATTTTTTGAGGAAACTTCACACTGTTTTCCATAGTGGCTGTACCAATTTACATTCTGACCAAAAGTGCACAAAGGTTTCCTTTTCTCCATGCCCTCATCAACACTTATTTCATGTCTCTTTGATAAGAGCCATTCTAACAGATGTGAGGTGATAGCTCATTGTGGTTTTGATTTAATTTCCTTGATAATTAGTGATGTTTTCATATACCTATTGACCATCTATATGTCTTCTTTGGAAAAATGTCTATTCAGATATTCTCTGCATTTTTTAATTGGATTTTTTTTGCTATTGATTTGTATGAGTTATTTATATATTTTGGATATTGATCACTTGTTAGATGTATGATTTTCAAATACTTTCTTCCATTCAGAAAAGGTTGCTTTTTCATTTTGTTGATGGTTTACTTTGCTGTGCAGAAGCTTTTTAGTTTGATGCAGTCTCAGCTTATTTTTGCTTATGTTGCTTTTGCTTTTGGTGTCAGATTCAAAAAATCATCACCAAGATCTATGTCAAAGAGCTTACGACTTATGTTTTCTTCTAGGAGTTTTATGGTTTCAGGTCTTACATTCAAGTCTTTAATACATTTTCAGTTAATTTTTGCATATGGTGTAAAATAGTGGTCCATTTTCATTCTTTGGCATGTGGTTGTCCAGTTTTATCAGCAGCATTTATTGAAGAGACTTTTCTTTCCCCATTGTATGTTCCTGGCTCTTTTGTCATAAATTAATTGACCGTATATGCATGGGTTTATTTTGGGCATCTTTATTTTGTTCCATTGATCTATGTGTCTGTTTTTATGTCAATATCATACTGTTTTGATTATGATAGCTTTGTATTGTAGTTTGAAATAAGGAAGCATGATGCCTCCAGCTTTGTTCTTTGTCAAGATTGCTTTGGCTATTCAGGGTCTTTTGTGTTTCCATACAGATTTTAGGACTGTTTGTATTATTTTTGTGAAAAATGCCATTGGAATTTTGATAGTGATTGCACTGAATCTGTAGATTGCTTTGGGTAGTACAGACATTTTAACAATATTAATTCTTCCAATCCATGAACATGGAATATCTTTTCATTTATTTCTGTCTTCTTCAATTTCTGTCATTAATATTTTATTGTTTTCAGTGTACAGATCTTTCATCTCCTTGGTTAAATTTATTCCCGGGTATTTTATTCTTTTTGTGTGAGTGTGTGAGAAAGATCAGCCCTGAGCGAACATCTGATGCCAATCCTCCTCTTTTTTTGCTGAGGAAGATTGGCCCTGAGCTAACGTCCGTGCCCATCTTCCTCTACTTTATACGGGATGCCGCCACAGCATGGCTTGACAAGCGGTGCGTAGGTGCATGCCCGGGATCCTACCCTGCGAACCCCAGGCCACCGCAGCAAAGCGTGCACACTTAACCGCTTGCGCCACCAGGCCAGCCCCTCTTTTATTCTTTTTGATGCAATTATAAATGGAATTGTTTTCTTAATTTCTCTTTCTGATAGTTTGTTGTTAGTGTATAAGAGTGCAATGGATTTTTGTGTATTGATTTTGTATCCTGCAACTTTACTAAATTCATTTATTAGCTCTAACAGTTTTTTGACGGAGTCTTTAGGGTTTTCTAAATATAAGATTATGTCATCTGCAAATAGTGACAGTTTTACTTTGGTTTCTTTCTAATCAGATGCTTTTTATTTTTTTTCTTGCTCTGGCTAGAATTTCCAACACTATGTTGAATATAGTGGCAAGAGTGGACATCCTTGTCTTGTTCCTGATCTTAGAGGAAAAGGTTTCAGCTTTTCCCTGTTGAGTATGGTATTAGCTGTGTGTTTGTCATATATGGCCTTTAGTATGTTGAGGTATATTTCCTTTGTTAAGAATTTTTAACATTAATGGACGTTGAATTTTGTCAAATGCTTTTTCTGCATCCATTGAGATGATCATATGATTTTTATTCTTCGTTTTGTTAACCTGGTGTATCACCTTGATTGATTTGCAGATGTCGATACATGGAATAAATCCCTCTTGATCATTATGTATATTCCTTTTAATGTAGTACTGAATTTGGTTTACTAGTATTTTGTTGG
Source organism: Diceros bicornis minor (assembly GCF_020826845.1). NCBI lineage: Eukaryota > Metazoa > Chordata > Mammalia > Perissodactyla > Rhinocerotidae > Diceros > Diceros bicornis. The sequence goes on along the minus strand of NC_080750.1, from coordinate 61,820,089 downwards.
GGATTTTTGAATCTATGTTCCTCATGGATATTGGCCTGAAATTTTCTTTTCTTCTGTCTTTATCTGGTTTTAGTAGCAGTTTAATACTGGCCTAGTAAATTGAGTTTGGAGTATTCCTTCTTTAACTTTGAGAGGGATTGGTATTAATTCTTCTTTGCATGTATGGTAGAATTCACCATCTGGAGCTTAGTTTTTTGGGAGATTTTTTTTTTAAGGATTTTATTTATTTATTCCCCCCCCCCGCCCAAAGCCCCAGTAGATAGTTGTATGTCATAGCTGCACATCCTTCTAGTTGCTGTATGTGGGATGCGGCCTCAGCATGGCCAGAGAATCGGTACGTCGGTGAGCGTCCGGGATCCGAACCCGGGCCGCCAGCAGCGGAGTCCGCGCACTTAACCGCTAAGCCAGGGGGCCGGCCCTTTTTGGAAGATTTTTAATTGCTGATTCAATTGCCTTACTAGTAATTGGTCTGTTCAGATCTTCTGTTTCTTCATGATTCAATCCTGGTAGGTTATATGTTTGTAGGAATTTATCCATTTCTTCTAGGTTGTCCCATTTGTTGCCGTATGATTGCTCATAGTAGTCTCTATCATCCTTTGTATTTCTGTCATATCAGTTGTAAAGACTTTTCTTTCATTTCTGACATTATTTATTTGAGTCCTCTCTCTTTTTTTCTGATGAATCTAGCTAAAGGTTTGTCAATATTGTTTATTTTTTCAAGGAACCAGCTTAGTTTAATTTATCTTTTCTATTGTCTTTTTAGTCTCTATTTCATTTATTGCTGCTCTGATCTTTGTTATTTCTTTCCTTCTACTAACTTTGGACTTTGTTCTTCTTTCTTCTAGTTCCCTTCTTTTTTCTAGTTAAATTAGATTATTTATTTGAGATTTTTCTTGTTTCTTGAGGTAGGCATTTATAACTATAAACTTCCTTCTTAAAAACTGCTTTCATTTTTGTTTGTCTTAAGTGTTTTTTTGATTCTCTTTTGATTTCTTCTTTCACTCATTGGTTGTTGAGTAGCATGTTGTTTAATCTCCACCTATTTGTGACTTTTCCAGTTTTCTTATGGTAATTTATCTCTGGTTTCATACCATTGTGGTATTAAAAGATGCTTGATATGAAAATAAAGTAAGTTAAAATGCACTAGATAATTTGCTGCAATAAATGTGGGATAAAATGGTATTTTAACACAGAGAAAGAAAAAAATACCTAGAAGTGCTTGAGGTCATATTTCAGCTAGTTAATGAATAGATTAATATTCCCTTGACAAATATATACAAATAATCAACACATTCTATTTTAGGAGTTTGCATCACTTTTTTAATTCAGTAAATTGTGAATCCTCTTAAATTTATTAAGTAAATCCTCTTAAATTTATTAAGATTTCTTTTGTGGTCCAACATAGGATCTATTTTGGGGAATGATCCATGTATACTTGAGAACAATGTATATTCTGTTGCTTTTGGATTAAATGTTTGGTGTATATCTGTGCAGTCCATCTTGTATAATGTGTCATTTAAGGCCAATGTTTCCTTATTTATTTTCTGTCTAGGTGATCTATCCATTGATGTAAAGGGGTATTAACGTCCCCTACTATTATTGTATTGCTGTCAATTTCTCCTTTTAGGTCTGTTAATATTACTTTATATATTTAGGTACTCCTATGTTGAGTGCATAAATATTTACAAACATTACATTTTCTTGTTGGATTGACTCTTTTATCATTATATAATGCCCTTCTTTGTCTCTTGTTATAGTCTTTGTTTTAAAGTCTATTTTGTCTGATATAAGTATAGGTATCCCAGCTTGCTTTTGGTTTCCATTTGCATGGAATATCTTTTTATTTCCTTCACTTTCTGTCTGTGTTTGTCCTTGCATCTGAAGTGAGTCTCTTGTAGGCAAGTTATAAATGGGTCTTGTTTTTTTATCCATTCGGCCACTTTATGTCTTTTGATTTGAGAATTTATTCCATGTACATTTAACATAATTCTTGATAGGTATTTACTTATTGCCATTTTGTTAATTGTTTTTTGGCTGTTTTGTAGTTCCTCTCTGTTCCTTTGTTCTTCTTTTGCTCTCTTCCTTTGTGGTTTGATGACTTTCTTTAGTAGTATGCTTAGATGCCTTTCTCATTATCTTTTGTGTATCTACTACAGGATTTTGCTTTGTGGCTACCATAAGGTTTATATATTATAACTTATATCTATTATAATCTATTTTAAGTTGATAACAACTTAAATTTGAGAAATAAGGAACACTTCCTGAATTCGCATGTTATCCTTCCTAAAGGGCCATGCTAATCTTCTCTGTGTCATCCTAATGTTAGTATATGTGCTGCCGAAGTGAGAACACAAAAGCCTTGATAGTGACCATTCCTGTTAGTGAAATGGGGTTGCTATAGAGAAGGGCAGAGTGAAAGATGCAAGTCATTAATGAAGTAATAGTTCCTGAATTGGGAATTAGATTCATTGTACTTTTAATAAATTAATTAATTAAATGATGTTAATAAAGGTAGCAATTCATAAGCCAGTGAGGTAGTATTTCATTTACTATGACTATGAGTCCAAAAAAATAAAGTAAGTTAAAATCCAGTAGATAATTTGCTGCAATAAATATGGGATAAAATTATATATATATATATATATATATATATATTTTTTTTTTTTTTGTGAGGAGATCAGCCCTGTGCTAACATCTGCCAATCCTCCTCTTTTTTTTTTTTTTGCTGAGGAAGACGGCCCTGGGCTAACATCTGTGCCCATCTTCCTCCACTTTATATGGGACGCCGCCACAGCATGGCTTGCCAAGCAGTGCATCGGTGCGCGCCCGGGATCTGAACCAGCGAACCCTGGGCCGCCGCAGCGGAGCGCACGCACTTAACCGCTTGCGCCACCGGGCCAGCCCCGGGATAAAATAATATTTTAACATAGAGAAAGAAAAATATACCTAGAAGTGCTTGAGGTCATATTTCAGCCAGCTAATGAATAGATTAATATTCCCTTGACAAATATATACAACTAATCAGCACATTCTATTTTAGGAGTTTGTATCACTTTTTTAATTCAGTAAATCGTGAAATATGGGTAGAGAACATATTGGTATTGAAATAATGTTATAGAGATTTCATCATTATGAAACTACTTTTTGTATTAATACTTGTTACAAGGCTTCATAGGTTTATTACAAAATATACATTATAACCTATAACCTTAGAAACATACACATTTGTTTGCCACTTCAGTAAAATGGCTGTTTAATAAATACAAATAAAAGTATTGTACCTGAAACTGTGAAACTACTAGAAGAAAAAAAAGGCAAAAACCTTGACATTGGTCTGGGATATCATTTTTTTGGATATGACCCTAAAAGTACAGTTGACTAAAGCAAAAATAGACAAGTGGGGTACATCAAATTAAAAAGCTTCTGCACAGTAAAAAAAATAGTAGAGTGAAGAGACAATCTATGGAATGTGAGAAAACATTTCAAAACATATATCTGATAAGGGGTTAATATCCAAAATATATAAAGAAATCAAACAACTAAACAATAAAACCAATAACTCAATTACAAAATGTACATAAGACATGAATAAACATTTCTCAAAAGAAGACACACAAATGGCCAAGAGTTATATGAAAAGATGATCAACATCACTAGTTATCCAGGGAAATACAAATCAAAACCACAATGAGATATCACCTCACACCTGTTGAATAGCTGTTATCAAAAAGACAAAAGATAACAATTGTTGGTGAGAATCTGGAGGAAAGGGAACCTTGTACATTGTTGTTGGGAGTGTAAGTTGGTACAGCCATGATAGAAAACACTATTTTCGTTCCCCACATATAAAGTAGAGGCAGATGGGCATGGATGTTAGCCTAGGGCTAATCTTTCTCAGCAAAAAGAGGAGGATTGGCAACAGATGTTAGCTCAGGGCTAATCTTCCTCACACACATGCATAAAAAAATAGAACTACCATATCATCTGGCAATTCCACTTCTGAGTATATATCCAAAGGGAATAAAATCAGTATCTCAAAGAGATAGAGATATCTGCACTCCCATGTTTAGTGTAGTATTATCATAGTAGTCAATATTTGGAAATAACCTAAGGGTCCATTGATGGATGACTGGATAAGGACAATGTACATATATGTATATACATATGTATATATATCCAATGCAATATTATTCTGCCATAAAAAATAAGGAAATCTTGCCATTTGTGACAACATGGATAAACCTGGTGGATGTAATGCTTTGTGAAATAAGCCAGACAGAAAAAGACAAATGCTGCATGATCTCATTTATATATGGAATCTAAAAAAATCAAACTCATATAAGTAGAGAGCAGAATGGTGGTTGCCAGGAATTGAGGGATGGGGGAAATGGGGAGATGTTGGTCACAGGGGACAAAGTTTCATTTATTTATGCTGGATGAATAATTCTGGAGATCTAATGTATGGCATGGTGATTATGGTTAATAAGACTGTATCGAATACTTGAAATTTGCTAAAAACTAGATTGTAAGTGTTTACCACACATACACACACACACACAATGGTAACTAAATGAAGTGATGGATATGTTAATTAGCTTTAATGTGGTAATCACAGTGTATACAAATATAAAAACATCACCTTATACATCTTAAATATATACAACTTTATTTGTCAATTATACCTCAATAAAGCTGGAGAAAATTTAAAAATATATATCATGCTTTCAGGATGTTACATAACATTATTTGTTCTATTTTGTACTCATGCATATCTGTTTTAAAAATTCATATATATACACCAAAAAAACTAGTTGAATGGAAGCAAAATAGAGAGGCTCACATTTGTCATCAAATGTTCCCCAGAAATTTAAAAATGCCATAAAAATTAAATGAAATACTAATAGTAAATTTATGCAGTATTCTCCTACTTGATTTATTCCAGAATGCAGAGTAGAAAAATTGATGACATATTAGTAATTTCTTCTTCTTGTGTGTATGAGGGATTTTAATGTAAATTACTCCCTTGCAATAATAGAAAATGATGAAAAATTGTAAATTTGGCTTCATAATATTTACACTTGTGATTATCCAGACTATCTGTTAAATTCAGATTATCAAGTAAATGGTTCCTGTTTCATACTTTGAGGGACAACAGAGCAAATAGGTTCTAACATAATTTCCTAAAGATGTTAGAATTTTGCTGTCCATAAAACTCCCCACAAATTCTGGTCCCTATAGAGCTAGCTTACCGTCCCCGACAGTTGTTATAACATTTAATTTGTTGGAGCAATTTCCTTTGAATAACACTTTATGATCTGTTTTTCAAATCACCAAATTATTCAAATCTATTTTTAGGGAATATTTATAGTAAATAATTTTTTTCAAAATCTATTTATCAAATAAAATTTGTCAAAAATATTCTTATATAAATACTTATTTGATGCTGTATTAAAAACATATTTTCAGAATCATAGTCAATAACTGTTCATTCAAATTACCATGATCAATCTTCTTAAATTATTAAATAAATCAAATTTTCAATATCTAAATATATTGATCACACTGACATTTAGAATATTGGATTTTTTTTCTTTATATTTGTGTTCTGATATCTAGTATTTATCTGAAATTATACAAGATAAATGCATGTTAAAACTCAGTGAGCATAAATCTCTTCATACACTTCACATTCCCAACATCATTTTGATTCTTTTGATTTCTTTCCTTCTATATATCAAATATCTATAGTTAATTTGTTCTTTGACTCTTATCTTCCCTTCAGACAGAAAAACACAAAACCATAAGGTTTTAGTTTTCCCTTCCTTTTTCAAAAGATTTATTTAAAGTATGCTATTCAAACTGGAGGCTAATTGCAGGACTGTTCCTTGATAACAACTTTTCCTTAGGGTGCAGTGGAGAAGGTTGAAATTAAAACAAAACAAAACAAAAAAGATGTTTATGAAGAAAAAATGAGTTAACACATAAGCACACCATGAAAGATCTTTGCCAGTTACACTACAATAGTGTTGAAGCTGTATGAAGTACACTAATAGTAAGGAAAAGGAACTAAAGGCCTCTTTTTCTTTTTTTTATATCAGGTTATTATTTATGAAATAAATCATCAGATCTTTTGAAGCACTGTACTCATTACAAGAGAAGACTTCATTTATACATTGTTTTGCACATATATATATATATTTATGTCTCAACTGATGTTCCAACACATTAACACATTTCAATGCAGTTAGCTTCTTACCATCCATCTTCTCCATTATTAAAAGTGTTGCCATTTGGAAGTTCTTGAATTCAGCATAACTGCTTTTTTCTTGTAAACGATGTCACATTTATAAAACACATAAAACAACGTATATAATTCCTAAAAGTGTCCCTCTTTTAAAAACTTAACTTCTCTTCACCTGATATTTTAATTCATTTTCCGCAGAGTAATTTTACTGTCTTTAGTAATTAATATCACATACCCCTTTATATACTTATTGTCTAATATATAACATAGTAAAGCAGCGTGTCTACATTTACTCTGTGATTTTATGAGTTTATGGCCTATCTTGATTGCTTTGCTTTTCTCTACTTCCCTTAAAGCTAGATGAAAGCCTAGCATATGGCAGTTGTTTAATAATCATGAAATTTTTAAATATGGTGTAGGAAAAGTGGAAATATCTCTAATTTGCTCACTTTGTTACATTGCTCTGCTGATAGTGATTATATTTGTGGAGATGCTTTCATGGACTCTAAATAAAACTGATATTATAAAACAGAATTTTCAAAGTTTGTTCCAAGTTTTCAAAGGTCAGATACTTTCAGAAAGACCTGCATACCACACCACATCTTGTAGCTACATAATACGTCATTGTATAAACAATGCTCTGCTTTGTATTTTTATTTTTAAAAAATCAGAATCACTTTGATTTTTTTTTTTACTAACTTCTTTTTAAAAGGGACAAAATAATTCAGAGAAACTCTCAAAAGCTCAAAAGTTATCCTGAATTTCTATAGCATGTTTGAGAAATGCAAAAAGAAAAAGGAACAAACAATCTATTAGTGAAGTCATTTACAACTTTATAGGCACATATTTCGTTGCCTAACATTATTTTTACAAACACGGGATTTGATTCCAGGTAATTTTTTAAAAAGGTAGAAAGCTGTATATAATGCAAATGAAACTCAAGAAGCAATCATACAGGAAAAAATGTCTTGAATATCTCAAATTAAATGGCTGGAAAACAGAAATAGGAACTTTGTCAAGTTTTAATCATCCTTATTTATAAAAATCTGGTTCGTTACTGAGGGATTCTGTGCTTAGCTTTCAGATCATAAATATTTTGTATTTTTAGCTTCTCTTTTTCCCATAGAAAAGCAATTTATAACAGTGAGCCCTAATAAATAATATAATTTTATTGCAAGTGATTTGCTTTAGTTTCCTTCTAAGCAGATGATACACTCAGATTAAAGGAAGATTCATATATCTCTCTTCAAATTTTTCCTGATCAAAGATGTGACATAAAATATTTGTTTGCACATTCTATGAATAGAAGTGAGAGACATACACTGTTTTAGTTCTATGCATATGAAAACATTTACAGCTTTGAGAGTTTTAGGGAAGGAAAATTCAACTTTGTTAATACAAGAATTTTCTAAGTGATAATCACTACGTATACTGTCTTGCATGTAACATCTATTAATCACCCGAATATACTGGATCACATTTTTGGAAATGCTGAATTAACTGAGTCAAATCCAAACATAATATTTAGTTAACCAAATACATGTTCCTAACTAGAAATCTCTTTCTAGAAAAAAGTGAAAACTCGAAGAAAACCTGCAGTCGTATGCAATTCTAGGAATTGTTATAGTATGTTTTGGAACACTAGATAATGTGACGTAATCACACCACCATTCCCTCTTTCTGTGTCTACATTTCTGTGTTTGCATTAGTGATAGTCATAACCCTGCTTTGGTAATACAAGACCATCAATTACAAAAAAGTATTTTGTTATTTTTAATATTTAATATAGTAACAGAAGGACACCTAAGCATGAGAAAATAGAAAAGAAAGGTATAAGATAGAACAAACATGCGTAGCAATAGAAAAGCAAATGCCCCAGATGTAAGGAAATGATATCAGATAAAACTTCGATGTACCCAATGGAATGAAGAGCCCTGGAAATAGTAAACATGACAGTAAATATACAAGTCTTGTTTTTTCTCAGTTTTTAATTTTTTTAAAAGACTAAGCAAAGTTGTAGAATGTATGTTACATTTTTGTTGTTGCTTTCACCAATTTTACTGTGGTGTAATTTACATACGATAAAATGAATTCATTTTAATTGTACAGTTTGATGAGTTTTGACATATATATAATCATGTAACAACCACCCCTATTAAGATATAGAGCATTTCAATCATCCCCCAAGTTTACTTTGTGCTCTACTCTCTCATCCTCGGTTCTAGGCAACCTCTGGTCTGCTTTTTATCATTACAGATTAGATTTGCTTTTTCTAGGGTTTTTTGTAAGTGGAATAATTTGTAATATAATCTCTAGTATGCATTTACCTACACTCAGAAAAATGCTTTTGAGATTCATCCATGTTGTGTGAATCTGTAACTTTATTTCTTGCTGCTTAATATTTCACTTTATAAACAGGTAAAACTTGTTTAGCCAAGCCATTCACCTGCTGATGGAAATTTTAGTTAGCAAATCAGAAATTTTGTTTCGGTGAAGTCATGGTTAATCAAAATGCTTGGACATTTCTGCTTCTGGTAAAGATAGAATAAGGACAAAAATTACCCTCTCCCCTGAAAATAACCAAACCTCAACAAAATATATGAAACAATTATTTGATAGGCACTATACATCAGGCTACAAAGGATAGTGTTTTCTGAGAGACAAGAAACAAATGAGATGAGCCCTATGACTGCTTATGCTTTGTATTTCTCAGAAACTTGAGCTATTAATTCTCCCAAGTATGGGTTTAAACAAAACAAAAGTTTCTTTCTTTCCTACTAGAGCTTCAAGGTAGCTTTGCCAGGGATGATAAGGCAGCTTTATGAATTCGTTAGGGATTCAGACCCTTTCTAGCTCACTATTTTACTATGTACCCCTAGTCCTCCTAATCCAAGATGCCTCCTACAGTTCCTGACATCTTGTCTGAATTTCAGGCAGCATGATGGACAAAAGGTCAAAGAATATCAAGCCTCTTTTTCATAGACAATGTCATAACATTGCCATATTATTTTTTACATTTCATCACTTCCTGTTACATCCTAATGGTCAAAATTTATTTGCATGGCCACATTCAGTTGCATGGGAAGTTGGAAAATAAAAGTTTTTAGTTATGTAGCAGTATACTCAGCTAAAAACAGCAGTGTCAATATTAAGGGGTAAATTACAGTCTCTTTCACAAGCCCAGTTGGCCTAGTGTTCAGAGACTGTTTACTAATTATCCTAATTAGTATGTCATGGGATAGCCCTATGTTTTGTATTTGTTATTTCTAGACTTAAAGCCTCAGTGCAGAGCTATTAGCTTCTAATGTTCTATGTTGTTATTTTCTTAGATTTTAGCGTGTCAGTTAAGAAAATAACATAAAAAGAGGATTTACTTCTTTAATATAACTCTGGGAGTATTAAAATTAAAACATGAATACTATGAATATTCAAACAATTTTATTTTTGATATCATTATGCAAGAGTGTTTGTTATGACTTTTAAGGCACAGACTTATTACAAGTAGTAGAGAATAGCACTGGGATAAAAACTGTATTAGATGTGAAGGAAAGTTGGGATGCATAATTCATAAACTTTTAAAGAATTTGTGTACGAATAAATATCAACTGATTGTTATTTTTTGTTATTATTGTATGCATCTGAATCCGCTGGGACATTTATTCTTACTTAAGCATAAAGTGAATCCCAAGAATACAGTTTATTTTAACAAATTGAAATTATTTCATTAGGTTCTACCAATACTTCAAAAACACAACACAAATCAAAACAAACACAACTTTGATATTCAGAGAAAGAATGTGAACCAAGGAACAAAGTATAAAACAAAGGTTTCTGAAAGACTAAGTGAAGATGTCAAAGGTAAACGCAGTCAGACATCAGTTACAGAGGTGAAAACAGATATTATTCAGTAACTTACCCACAGTAGGGAAGAGAGCTGAGCTCCATTCTGATTTGTGCAGAGGTGACTGGGTATTTCAATGGGAGTGTGAGGGCCAGGGAAGAGGGAACAAGGGCTCCAGCAGAGACTGGATTTGTTAATTGGTGCTTATCTATATTTTGTATTTCTTTTTTTTTTTTTTTTGTGAGGAAGATCAGCCCTGAGCTAACATCCATGCCAATCCTCCTCTTTTTGCTGAGGAAGACTGGCCCTGAGCTAACATCTATTGCCAATCCTCCTCCTTTTTCTCCCCAAAGCCCCAGTAGATAGGTGTATGTCATAGTTGCACATCCTTCTAGTTGCTGTATGTAGGACACTGCCTCAGCATGGTCCGACAAGCCATGCGTTGGCGCACGCCCGGGATCCAAACCCAGGCCAACGGTAGCAGAGTGTGTGCACTTAACCGCTAAGCCACGGGTCGGTCCTTATACTTTATCTTTACAACAGAAAATAGTGGTGCAAGTTAGAGCAAGGTGCCCTCTGGGCTAGGCTGGTGGGGGGAGCAAGAGTTATTTTCCTGAATGGTTGCATTTCAAAGAGACAGCTCTCAGGTCCTTATAAAGACAGATCTGGGTGGTGGAGTTCTGCATCTCAAAGGGAGAGAGAAAGGATTTACAACTGCAAGCTTTCTGAAGTAGCTACTCCAGGAGTGGATTTAGAGTCCTTTCTGTTTATTACTGGGTTTTGGCTGGAACCAGCAATAATTCTCCTGGCAGTAGACACTTAAGGAAGGCTAGGGTCATCCTAGGTGTGCAGCCGTGAGGTGTTAGAAACTGTGTTAGGGTTTGTTCTCTTAGTTCTTAGTTTTCTTCATGTGGGAGTGGGGGAGTGGATAAAATCATTTGGGCTGAGAGTCTGCAGTTTTTAAGTGGAGGCCTAGTTGAAAAGAGGGCTCAGAAGAGTCTAAAGAAGAGAGTCTTTGCCAAAGGGCTTTTTTCTTTAGCTTTTGAAAAATTTTCAGCCTCGAATTCAGTTAAATAATGTAATATTGTACCAAAATCTAGTACCAAAAATAATAGAGAAATTAGCTATTTTAAGAAAATTGCTTAGAAAAAAGAATCTCTGCATTTGTATGAACTTTTCCTTTTCCTCTGAGATACTTTCTCTTTTCCTGAGAAGAGTGAAAATATGTAATATTATTTGCTTTTTACTCTCACAGAACTGTAAGTCTCCTCTTAATTGCTCACCACCAAAATATCCATTGTTGTAGACAATGAACTTAGGCGGGAACATCCTCAAGCTTTGTTCCAAGTGAAGGCAGTCACCTTAGAGACAACAATGGAGCTTTCTGGTCTTATGGTTTGACTGTAATGACTGTAGATGACTCACTCCTCCTGAGGACCTGGAGCAGGGACAGAAAGCCTCTTCTTTTGGAATGACACTTCTGTTGTACAAGTGGGGCACGGTGCAGGTATGATAGCTGCTGGTCTTCTAGGCTTGCCTCTTTAAGGAACTTCTGCCCTATGAGCAAGCTGGAGTAGGGGCAATCATGGCCCAGTATTCTCCACCTTCCACCCCAGGGGGAGAGTTTCTGCCTTGTGAGTGGGGGCTAGGTTGTCAAAGAGAGCCCCAGAACTCTTGGCTACGGCCACATGTACCTATGATAGAGCCAATGCAATGCAGAGGTGGGGAGGATGAGAAATGCTGGCAGATTGCCCCTCCTCGGGAGAAACTAGCACTTAAAATTGGCAGCTGGGGCAAGAAGGAGTCTCAGCTTCTAGCCACACCTGCCTTGAGTATTATAGCTTTCATTATCCTGAGATAGGAAGGGAGGGTAAGGAAGTGGGTTGTGGCTCAAATGCCATAGACTCGATAATCTTATCAAGATTTAGCAGATATTCCTCAATAAATGTACCTCCATTTGCTGTATGCCAATTGTACAATTCCCAGGAACTTAAGCGTTTTGTTTTTTTAAATAAATTTTTTCATTTATGGTTGTCTTGGTAGGGACAGGCTCTGCAGGGCTCCTCATATCACCATTCTGAAAGTGCTTTTTCCTGTCATTTCTTTTAAATATAATGCAATCATGTGATGATATTTTAATATTATAATTGAAATATAATATACAACTGTATATATACTTGCAAAATATATATACATACTTATAAAATAAATATACAAATATAATTTGGAAACATTTATAGATGTAAGAAAAATATGAAATTGTTTATAAAAAAGTAAATGCATTGTAATGTATTTTTCAACTTCATTAGTAGTCTACAATTTACCTCAATAAAAATTAACCTTCATTTCTGATATTTAGAGGAGATATTTTTCTGCTAGAATGGTAACAATAAATAAGTTTCTTCTCTATTTCTTTTCTTTTCATTTTAGTCACTCTGAATTAGTTATAAATACTAAGGAAGTAATTGGGCATTATAAACCATGAGTGAACTATTATAGACATTAGAAATGAACTATTTTTGTTTTTCTTTTAATTAGTATTTTTTAATTTTTCTATAGAGAAAATAATTTAATTTTATAATATTTAATGAGATACAGAGTCTAAAGGTTAAAATATAAAATTAATTGACCTGAAGATTACTTATTCAAGATGAAATTAATTCCTTCATTATGAAATTAAACATTGTGAATTTTTGTATTTCCAGACTGTTCTTTTATTTACTTTTTACAAGAATAATTTTATTTTGTTTCAGGTTTATGGAGATATAATTGACATATAACGTTATGTAAGTTGAAGATGTACAGTGTAATGATTTGATATATCTATATATTACAAATAGATTACCACAATAAGGTTAGTTAACATATCCATCACCTCACGTGGTTACATTTTTTTTGTGTGTGGTAAGAACTTTTTGAGATCTAGTCTCTTAGCAACTTGCAAATGTACAGTACAGGATTGGTAATTAAATTCACAATGCTGTATATTATATTCATGGAATTTATTTATCTTATAACTGAGAGTTTATACCTTTTGAACATCTTCACTTATTCCCTCCCCAACCTTCCTGGCCTGTGGAAACTACCAATCTGATCTCTGCTTCTATAAGTTCAGTTTTTTCTGATTCCACATAAAAGTAAGATCATATAGTATTTGTCTTTTTCTATCTGACTTTTTCCCTTAACATAATGACTTCAAGCTTCATCCATGTTGTCTCAAATGGCCTGAATTCGTTCTTTTTTATGGCTGAATAATATTCATATAGATCACATTTTCTTTATCCCTTTATCCATAGAAAGGCATAGGTCATTTTCATGTCTTGGCAATTGTACATAATGCTGCAGTGAACATGGAGAGCAGATATCGCTTCAACATAGTCATTTTGTTTCCTTAGGATATATACCCAGAAGTGGGATTGCTGGATACTATGGTAGTTTTATTTGTAACTTCTTGAGGACCCTCCATGCTGTTTTTCATAGTGAGTGTATCAATTTACATTCCCACCAACAATGTACAAAGGGCTTCCTTTTCTGTATATCCTCGCCAGCACTTGTTATCTCTTGTCATTTTGATCATAGCCATTCTAACAGGTATGAAGTGATATCTCATTGTGGTTTTGATTTGCATGTCTCTGATGATTAGTAATGTTGAGCACTTTTTCCTGTATCTGTTGGCCATTTGAATATCTTCTTTAGAAAAATGTCTGTTCAGGTCCTTTGCCCATTTTTTTTTTTTTTTTTTTTTTTTTTTTGTGAGGAGATCAGCCCTGAGCTAACATCCGCCAATCCTCCTCCTTTTTTCCTGAGGAAGACGGCCCTGGGCTAACATCGGTGCCTATCTTCCTCCACTTTATATGGGACGCCGCCACAGCATGGCTTACCAAGCAGTGCGTCGGTGCGCGCCCGGGATCCGAACCAGCGAACCCCGGGCCGCCGCAGCGGAGCGCGCGCACTTAACCGCTTGCGCCACCGGGCCGGCCCCCTTTGCCCATTTTTTAATTGGATTATTTGTTTTTTTTACTATTAAGTTGTATGAGTTCCTCATATATTTTGGTTATTAAACCCATATCAGATATATTGATTGCAAATATTTTCTCCCATTCCATAGGTTACCTTTTTAGTTTGTTGATTATTTCTTTTGCTGTGCAGAAGCTTTTTATTTAGATATAGTCCCACTTGTTTATTTTTGCTTTTGTTGCTTGTGTTTTTGGTGTCATATCCATAAAAACTTTGCCAAGGCCAATTTCAAGGGAGTTTTTCCCTATGGTTTTTTCTAGGAGCTTTATGGTTTCAGGTCTTCCATTTAACTCTTCAATCCATTTTAAGTTAATTTTTGTGAAAAACAGGGGTCCGATTTCATTCTTTTTCATATTGAATGTCCAGTTTTCCCAGCACCATTATTGAAGAGACTACCTTTTCTCCTTTGAGTGTTTTGGCTCCCATGTCAAATATTAGTTGACTATATATGGATGGGTTTATTTCTAGGCTTATATCTGTGTATTAGGTAGATCTGCTATGTCTCCCGATCTTGGAAATGTGGCCTTCTGTAAGAGATGCCTTATGGGGCCCAGCAATGTGCTTCTCTCTCATCTCCCATTCCAAATGTTCCAGGAGTGTCCCCTGTGCAGGCTATGTGTGCTTTTCCATTGTGGTGGGATTGCTCTTGCTACAGGTGTACGGGTAGGCTAGATTGGCCCCCAGCATGGCTAGTTGTAAGGCTCAGCCACATATGGCTGCTATGGTCACTTTATTGGGCAGGGCAAGCCCTGGCACAGCAGATTGTGAGGTCTAAAAGCACAGAACTACTGCTGTTTTCCGTTGCGAGTGAGGCCTCCAGTGTGGCTTGTTGCTAGGCTCAGGGGCTCACAATTGCTGCAGGCCTCTGGTGCAGCTATCTATAGTGTGTAGCTATTGTTGGCTCTCTCAGTGGCATAGATGGGTGGGGCCGGCCCCTGGTGTGGCAGTGCACCATCATGTCTGGCATTGGAATCTTGGGTAGATCCCAAGTGTGGCTGTTTGAAATGGCCGGGGACACAAGTCTGCTGCAGCTAACATGCCCCACCACTGTTGGGCCCACACAGTATTCCAACACAGGCCCACCTGCATACATGCCCCACCCCACTGAGGCTGACCCGCTCGCCCTGCCCCAGAGCTCCTACACACCCTGCCTACATGGGCCCACAAGTTTGCTGAGGGCTTGCAGGTAGGCATGGTTAGTTCCTGGGGTGGGCTGCCTGACCTGGCTGTGCTCTATTAATTTGGTGCTCTAGTGGGTGGGACAAACCCCTATTCTAACAGGCCAGAGGAAGAAACTTAATGGCATCTGCCAGCATCCATGTCAGCATGACTGCACTAGGTCACAGTAATGGCTGCCACCAGTGTCTTACTCCCTGAGGAGGTGTGCCCAGTCACCTCTTGCCTCTCTGAGTTGTGCTCAGAGCTTAGCAAGTGAGTCTCTTTTACCAATGGACTATGCACCTTTCTTTCTGGTGTTTTTGTGTTTGTTTTCAGAATGGGTGCCTCTTTGTGTGGGCCCTTTAAGAGCAGGCTCTTCTTTCTCTGAAGTTTGATAGTTTTTCTCTGGGTATTCCCCATTGGTTTACAAAGCCAGCAAAGCCAGGTACTAAGGGATCTTGTCTCAGTTGTGCTGAATCCAAAGGCTGGAATGCCTATTGTGGCATAGATTCCCTGCTCACATCTCCCCACTCCTCTGGGAAAGGCTTTGTACCTTTAAGATTGCTCCTGGCCGTGAAGTGCCATGGGTAGTATGCGGGTGTTTCCTCAACAGAGGTGTATTTCTTCCTCTTCTACTCCTGTCACTGTTGTCCCTTATTGTGGGGGTTATTTTTATCCAGTTTCCAGACCTTTCTCAGAGGTAATTGTTCCACAGGTAGTTGTAGATTTGTTGTGTCTGTGGGAGGAGGTGAGTTCAGTGTCCTCCTATACTGCCATCTCAACTTCTAGTCTTCCTCTCACTCTCCTATTCACTTTCTCCCTCCTCGGCTTGTTCTTTAAATGTTCCTCTCCTTGATTTCTGAGGACAGATTTGCTTCATCTTTCAAGCAATCATCCCACTTTCTTCTGGTCTGCAAAGTTTCTATTGAGAAATCCACTGATAGTTTTATGGGTGTTCTCTTGGATGATTGCTGCTTTCAAAATCCTCTCTGTTTTTGGCTTTTGACAATTTAATTAAAATTGTCTCATTGTAGCTCTTCTTGGGTTTAACCTATTTGGGATCTTTTGAATCTCATGAATTTGGATGTCCGTTATTTTCACTAAGTTTTGGGACATTTTCAGCCATTATTGCTTTAAATACACTTTCTATCCCTTTTGCTACTTTCTTCTCCTGGGATTCACAAAAATGCCTATATTGTTTTCTTTATGTTTTCCTAAAGTTCCCTAGACTTTCTTCACTCTTTCATTCTTTTTGCTTCTCTGACTGGATGATTTCAAATGACCTATCTTCTAGTTCACTGATTCTTTTTCTTAGTTGAGTTTGCTTTCGAAGCTCTCTATTGAATTCTTCAGTTCAGTCATGTATTCTTCAGTTCTGGGATTTCTGTTTGTTTTTTCTTGATGGTTTCTATTTCTTTGTTGAACTTCTCATTTTGTTCATTCATTGTTTATCTAATTCTGTTTAGTTTTCTATCTGTGTGTTCTTGTAGTTCACTAAACTTGTTTAAAAGGATTATTTTGAATTTTTTGTCAGATAGTTTGTAGGTCTCCATTTCTTTATGGTTAGTTATTGGAGCTTTATTAGATTCCTCTGGTGGTGTTATGTTTACCTGATTCTTCATGAGCTTTGATTCCTTGTGTTGGAGCACAATTGGTGCACTTGAGTAAGTGGTCTCCTCTTCCATACTTTACAGATTTGCTTCGTCAGAGACAGACCTTCACTAGTCAGCTCAGGATGGAGTTCTGGATGGGTCAGCTGGTAGCATCTGTGGGCAGGCAGGGCTTGTTATTATGGTTTGTTTTGGAGTAAGGCCACTTCCTGTGATCTGAGGTTAGATGAGGGTGCCTCTGGCTTGATTCTGCTGTTGATTGGGCCTGCTGGCTGGTCTCCACATTCATGTGGGGCCACTGGAACTCCCTGATTGGGTGGGGCTCTTGGTTTGCTCAGTGGTCATCTGGGGTCACTAGTTGGGCTTTGCAGTCACCTCTGGTAGAGTAAGTTAAAGTTTATGTTTCTTGGCAAGGTAGTGCCACTGGTTGGATTCTACAGTTGGGCAGGTCTATGGGCTGGGCTCTGCAATCACTTCTCGTCAGTAAAGGTCTTGTGCTGTGCTCCCTGACTGAATGTTGCCCAGCTGGACTCCATGTTCAGGAGGGCCTGCTGGCAGGGCTTTGTGGTCAGACAAACCCTCAGATTTGACAGTGCCAAGCAGGACAAGGCTGATCAGGCAGGTATGCAGACCAACCGTGCCTTGTATTTGGGTGGTGCTACAGGCTGGATTTCATAGTCAGGTAGTCTGCTGGCTGTGCTCCACTGTTAGGCAAGGTTGCTGGCCAGGCTCACTCGTCAGGTGGGGCCTCCAGCTGTATGTTGCAGTTGAGTGGTGTCAGATTCTGTACTTCATGGTCAGTCAGGGTCACTGTCTGGGCTTCCTCATTCAGTGGGGCTGCAGGCTCTACTCCACAATTGGGCAGGGGTGCTAGCTGGGCTCCCTGTCTTCTCAAAGCCGCAGGCTGTGTTCAACAATCAGGCAAGGCCCTAGACTAAGTTTTACTGTGGGTTGGGGCTTGGGCTCCATGGCTGGGTAGTACCATAGGCTGGATTCTGAGGCTCTCCACAGTCACTTTTCAGGCTCCCTGGTTATGCCAGGCCAGAGGCTATACTTCACAGTTGGGCAGTACTGCTGGCCTGTCCAAGTGTGGCTAATGGATGGGCTCCCTGGCTGCCCAGATTTTCTGTTTAGGCTTTTTTGTTGGGTATACTGGGGACTCTATTCAGCAGTTGGGCAGGGCTTCGAATTTTCTTCCCTGCTGGAGTGGGGCCATGGAACAGGTTCCACATTTAGTAGGGCTTATTGGCCCAGATCAGGCAGAACTACCAACTGAACTCCCTGGCTAGATGGGGCTACCAGCTCAGCTCTGAAAATGGACTGAGCCACTGGCTAGGATTTCTGTTTGGGTGCTACAGCAAGGAGGAATATGGTCTGCCAAGATATGATTGCTGATTCCTGCAATCCCCACCTCCCTTCTTGGTCTCTATCAGTTCCGTAGTGGTCAAGCCCCACAATGTCTCCCAGTGACCCTTGTGAGATGACACCTGAGCGCGCCCCCTGGCAAGCTTCTTGCAATGTTGGGGGAGCTGGATGTCCACCTTGGGCTCGCTTTTTCTCACTGAAGAAACTGTAGGCCCAGGAGGGCCTTCTCAGTGTGGCACTGTGCAAGCCTTGGGAAGGGGCAGTGTGGTCAGAATGTAGCTGCTCCTCTTACCCTTCGGATGCAGTTCTTCTGGTCTCTGTGGTCCATGGAGTTGCTTCAACTTCATCCTGGGTTGTGGGATTTTCTCAACGGTGTCGTGTCTATGAGTAGCTGCTAGTTGGTCTTCTTGTCACGGGGACTGAAGTTGGGAATGACCTATGTTGCCATCTTGACTTGATGATGTCACGCTCAGACCATTATTTTAATGCCCTTTTAGTTATCTGGAAATGACAATATAAAATAAATTATATAGTTATTTGAGATAAGAGTTTAAAAGAACTATATGACATTAGGTAAAAATCAGTTATTTATGCATGAATCTAACCGACACCAGCACATATAAATTACTCTATGGTAGTTGTCATTTCTGTTTAATTTGGAACTATATTGCAAATTGTGTTTCAATATGACATGATAACACAATGCAAAAGGCAAGAATGTTTTTCCTCATAAATTTAAAGAGAGTAAAATTCATGTGTTAGCATTTAATAACTTGCTGTTTTATAACATGGACTCAAATTTTATGCATGTGAGTGAACAATATAACTACACATTCTTAGCCAAGAGTTACATTAAACATTTGTTAAATGGTCAACAAAATTAGTACTACAATAAGAATTAATATTTTGAGCATGGCTGTTATGCGCTTTTAACTTTTGCAAAAATCCGTGGACTCCATTTGATCTCCTTGGCTTGGAAAGATAAAATGCTTCCTATTCTGAATAGATAATAAGCATTTCTTTGTCGAGTTAAATCATGTATTCCAAACAACACAACTCAACAAGCCAAATTAAAAATGATTCTATTTAGGAAATGGAAAAATAAAGAAATAATCTTAGTTGTGCTTACTACACAAATGAGTGTAATACCTTGATGATAAACTAAGGGAATATTAATATGGTATCAAGTGTTATATTGTTATTCTTACGTTAATAGTCTCCTACAATTGAAATCCAGAATATTTTTCTAAGCATGTCTCTCACTATTAACCAAAATGTAAAATCAGTACACCTGTAGTTACTAAATATGCATTGGACCATCTCCTTTGTTTATACTTTTTGGAATATCTTAAATCCCTTATCCCATCCCTTTTATGTTTGCCTTTTACAGTGTATTCACTGAAGTAAAGTAGTTGATAATGTAAAAACCTCATGCATATATCACCCAGTAAAGTGAGAATGCAAGTTATTTAATCCTCATGATCACATTCATAAATACCCAGATTTTAACCAGGCAGATTAGGAAATTAAACATTAATAATAGCAATCCTTTTATTCCCAGTCTCCCTGGCCCCTAGGTATGGCAATGTGACTATTTTTGTCTATCAAGAAATAAATAAAAGCATTAGGTGCAGTGTCAATACGAGGGCTTAACGGGAACTAAAGTACCAAGAAGGGCTTCATCATTACCACTCTGCTCTTCCTCACTGCAGCCTAAACCAAACACATGATGGTTGAGCAGGAGGACAGGGCCTGTAGCACCTGATGACACCCTGATGCTGCTGTTCTGACTATCTGTCTCTGAACTATTTTTAAGTAAGAGAAAATCAACATCTATGTTCTTTAAACCATTGTAAATTTTTGAATTTTCTGTTATACATAGCAGAACCTTATACCAATTAATGCAAATCACTGTTACTCAAAAATAACCATAGCATGTAAGAGATGATCAAAAGCTGCTGAAAAAGAATTGATGCAGGGGCTGGTCCGGTGGTGCAAGTGGTTAAGTGTGCGCACTCCGCTGCAGCGGCCCGGGGTTTGCTGGTTCGGATCCCTGGCGCGCACCGACGCACTGCTTGGCAAGTCATGCTGTGGCGGCGTCCCATGTAAAGTAGAGGAAGATGGGCATGGATGTTAGCCTAGGGCCAGTCTTCCTCAGCAAAAAAAGAGGAGGATTGGCAGATGTTAGCACAGGGCTGATCTTCCTCACACACACACAAAAAGAATTGATACAAATAAAAGACTATTAAGATGGATTTGATTGTATGAAATGGAAGTCTATCACAATGATGCAGAAAGACAGAAAGGGATTTTAAAATATTATACAACTATCAAAGTACATTCTCTTGACTTTTAGTTTAAAAGGTTACATGGAAAATTGAGATGATAAAGAAAAGAAGCATACATCTATAAGATCAGTGTTATTTAGGCTAACATTCAAATAGTTTGACAGATATAAAAAGTTAAAAGGGAACTAGCATTGCAAGAGAAAATAGTAAGGAAATAAGAGACACATTAAAGCTGACATTGTAACAGGATTGGATGACAAACTGAGAACTGAGTTGTTCAGTTCTTATTGGCATTTTTTTTTCTGTCAGGAGAAGTAAATGCAAACACTAGGAGAACAAAAAAATTGGAAAAAATATCCATCTTTAGATACATACATAAAATAAAAATTAAATGTAAAACTGAGGCAAAATATGTGAGGATGAACTTCCACATGAGTGAAGTTCAAATAGGATTTCAGAAAATACACAAAGTTATTAGCAAAACACAGTGATCCAATGATAGGAAACACATTACTGGTAAAGAACAACTCAAAATACCCCTTCTCTCCTTCACAAAAAGTTAATAGGCGGCTTTTGGAGACTTTTAGAAACCTTAAAAACAGAAAATAAATAACAACGTGGAAAAACATAATGAGATGGTTGTCATATCAATACATATAAGTGGGGTTAATTTTCATACTTTAAGAAAAAAGGAATATTGTTATCTCCTCTCAAAATCAACCGCTTGCTGTATTTGAGACACAATGAAAACAACAGGAGAGTTATTCAGAAAAAGTTGAATAAAAAGAGATTAACATATTATGCCAGTCAAAGCATAGAAGCAAAAAGAAAGTAGAGGTTGTAATCTTAAACTCAGATCATGAGGATTTAGGATAAAAATAAGTAAGTGTGGGAAGAAGAAAAGTTTCCAATGCTAAATAACTCCATTCTCAACAAAAATAGGACAGTTAAGAAAGTCTGTGAATGAAATAACATATTTCAAAACTCAAAACAACATATTTAAAAATAAAAACATATTTTAAAGCAGTAATTACTAAGAGAAAAAAGAAAATAGAAGAAAAAGTGAAGAGTCTCTTATTTGCCTTCTCCATTCATGACATTTAAATGAACAAAAAGTGAATCTAAATAGCCCAATTAATAAAGTATATCTGATTGCTGGAAGTTAAAACTTAAAATAGGATATCTCAACTTCTTTTCAACAGTCAATGAAATTAGCATGAAAATTGACCCTATATCAAGTCACATTGAAAACTTCGAAAGATTACAGAAAGCAACAATATCATATAAACCATGTTCTGATAACAGTGCCATAAAACTAGAACTCAATATTATTTTTCAAAATTCTTTCCATTTGAGTGTTTAAAAGCTGTCACTTACAGAATCTTGTGCCCAAGAAAAACTAAACACCAAACCAAATGATTTCTTCAAAACAATAATAAAATACTACATATTATAATCTCTTAGCTACATTTAAGGTTATTCTCAAAGGAAAATGCATAGTTTTTAATATATATATCAATAACAAAGAGTAAACTAAATAAATTAAGCATTCTATTCATAAAATATAGAGTAAAAATTACAATAAAAGAAGTTGAAGCAAAGTGGAAGAAAGTAAATGATGAAAATAAAAATAAACAAAAAATTAATAAAGCTAATCAACAAAGCAAAATGATAAGAATTTCAGTATTGTGACTATTTACAAAATGCATAAAGGAAACTGAAGCAAAACAAAAGGAAGTAAATAATAAAGATAAAAACTAAAAAAAATTAGTAAACAGGGAAATGATAAAGCTAATCTATAAACCAAAATGATAAGAATTCAGTATATAAGTGGGATCAGAAGCCTACAGGGCAGATACTACCATTAACAAATACAAACAAAAATCTGTTTAGATATATAGTTAATGAAAAGACCTCATTTAAAGGAATACACCTAATAGGAAATGTGTAAGATTTATGTAATGAAGCACCAAAAAGAGAAAACAAAGAACCAAACAAAATGAAAAGTAATATACTTTGTTCTTAGATGGGAATATTCAATTTCATAATGATTAAATTTTCCCTAAGTTATTTATCATTTAACTTGGACCCAGGAAAATACCAGTAAGATTATATTTAGAATTAGGCAAATTGTTTCTAAAGTTAATGAAAAAAAAAAATAATGTGAAAATATAGCCATGTCAATTTCATGAAATTAGAGGAATGAGGGGAGAAAAAATCACTAAAAGATATTTTAAAATATGTGGGACTAGAATAGTTAAAATTTTGCTACTAACTTTTTAATGAACACATTAAATGAAAAGGATAGAGAATCTAAGAAACACAAATATATAAAAATTATTGTGTGATAAATGTCATTTTATAAAACTGGAATAGAGAAAATATATTTTGGGGAAATAGGCAGCCAACTGCAGAAAAAATAAACTGGATCCCTACTTAATCTTTACAAAGAATTAAATTTCAGATGCATCACATGTTTAAATACAAATATATAAAAACATATTTAATAAAAGGAAGTTGTTTCAATAAATAGTTTTCTATATACACAGGGATACTCATTGAAAAAAAATTTAAAAAGAAAATAGCTAGAAAGTGTAAAACATAATCTAAATGCATCCCCCATAGACACCCTGGAAAAAGAAGAGCTGTGGATACTTGTGTGTGAGATATACAAATCTGGAAAACTAGATTATTAATTTGAGGTAATATTTATGATAGATAACATTTTTGAACCACTGATGAACTTTTTCTCTGAATTTCTCTCCACTCAATTTTGTCTTTCTTTCCATTGGAAAACTTTTGAAATGCTAAGCCATTTATTTACTTTTTATGGCCTCACTTAAAAGACATCAGAAAGCAGAGAAAAGGCAGTCTGGATTTTGGTTATTGATATTTAGTCATTAAGGGGAATGGAAATGTTAGCGCCTAAGGAGGGGTCATCTGCCCACCACAAGATATGCCAATAGTCAAGAGGCAAGGACATAGGAGAGAAAGGACGTTTTATTACAGCTTGCTAGCAAGAGAAAAGATGGCCAACTCATTTCTGAAAGAACCATCTTAAGGGGGCACAAGATCTTGCAGCATTTATATAGGCTGGTGGGTTATAGAGGAGGGGGTTGGGAATGTTGACCTTCTGGTGTTACAGACTGGGAGTGGCCACACCAGATCTTTCAGTTTTCATTGATGATGGCTTTCAGCATATACTCTCTGCCCAGGGGTCATCACATTCCTAGAGAACTCAAAAGAACAAAGTTATCATCTTATTGTAGCTGGGAGGGGCCATACAATCTACAGAGCCTGCAAATTCCCCAGAGACAGACTCTTACTTATCTAGGCAAACTAAAGCAAAGATTCAAAGGGGCTGGTGAGTCAGGGTTATTCACAGTTCCAACATGGATTTCTTCTATAAGATGGCTTCCCTTACACTAACTTTGTGTTGAGCCAGTATCAGAAATACCTTGTGGAAAATAGTGAACTGTAGGGAGGAAAGTTTATTGATAAGAGAGAGACTAATCCATTCTCTGCCTCCATCCAGACCAGCAAACGTTCTCCCCTAGCTGAGGAGCAGCTTTAGAGAGGGAGCCAGGAAGAGAGATCCTGTTTCCTGCTTTTGCCTAAACCCCTTTTAAGTGGCAGTTTACATTGAGAGGTTATAAAGATGCAAAAGCCAGGGGAGAATCAATCCTCATTTCACATGCAAAGCTCTAGAGAAACAACAGGACTCCAGAAAGTTAATGTGTGTATAGGCAGAAAAAACTTTAAACTCACACAGTTTTTCCCATAAGTGACAGAGATCTTCCAAACCTCAGAAGATAATACCTCTGAATTCCTATTTTGTTTTATGAAAATAGAGAGGTAACTTACAGGTACTTGCAAAACAATCTGATTGCAAAAATCCTTTATAGCAGCTTATGAGAACTTCCTCAAGTTTTTAGATGTCTTCCTCATACTGTTGTAGCAGCAGTTATTTGCCCTTGTCAACCTACGAAAAGAAAAACCAGTTTAAGAGGCAAATTGGGGTTGGGGCAGGGCTGGGGGTATGTGTTGTGACAAACTCACAAGGTGATACGAATATTTCCTCACCCCCCATTCCTCCATTCCTTGAGATAGCTGAAGACATCTGAAACATTTTCAAAAAAAATGAAGACTTTTTTTTTTAGGCTCTTGCTCTCTGTCACAAATTAAAGAAGTAACCATTTCCATATTGTAGTTATTCTTTTAGATTTGATTACAAGGAAATATTTATTTTCAGAAACCTCTCAAAGAATATTACCTCTTTTCTATAATTCTAAAGACACATTTTAGAATCTCTGTCAGGATGTTAATATCCCTCTTTGTGTCTCAAATATGTAATCAATAGACCACAAAACCATTTTCACAGTAACTCTTTTCTTGATTACATCTAACTTAGCAGCAACCATGCACCTTTAAATCAGTATTCAATATTCAGTTACTATCAAACGCAGAGTTTTTCTTGGCATTTTTAGCACATTTCTTATACAATCTTATAGCTCCAGCTAATTTTTTTACATTCTTCAAATATGGAGAAGGCTTCAGTTCAGTTTCCATTAAATAGTCATTGACTTCTTTTAGATATATCTGAGATAGTATATTATCAAAGTCTACCATTATCCAAAAGGTGAATAAATATATTATATATTTATAGTCTGATGTAAATTTTCCTATAGATTAAATATTATATCTATGTCCAGAGATTTATGTCATCATTACATATTGAATATTTATTTGTTCTGCAGAAATTGCCAGAGATAGGGCTTATCTTTACCCTTATGACCTTATAATTTAATTTAAAACACTAGAATATAGCTGATTTACATTATAACTCCTGAAAAGTCTAGTCGTATTTTCCCACAGAATGTTAAGCAGTAAAAGAATTGTCAGTGCAAGATATCAAGAAATGACATCACAAAAGAATTCAAACTTAATTGTCAAAATAGTGATGTAGATAAATAAGCCTACAGATACTTTATGGATTAAATAAACATAGATATTAAATTGAAAAAGCAAAGACAAACTCAGTAATGAAGTGAACTGGAAAGGCCACACAAATGAAGTAAGATATTATTTTGATGTTCAAGTCAGTATGAAATGTAGATAAACAGAAAAGAGGAGAAAATCACTCAGCATCAGGAAACAGAAAGACATGAAGTATTCTTTACAAGAGAAGAATGGCCTCTCAAAGGACTCATTGAAATTATTTGTAAAGGATGTTTGGAGTCAGATTATAGAAGTCTTTGATTTCCAGGTTCAGGAGTCTGAAGTCTGTACAGGAAACTAGAAAGAAAAAGATGGTGAATCACGGTAACTAAAATTTGTTGAGTGTTTACTCAGTTTCTAGTACTAAGTACTTACTGTATATTTATTTAATTCTTATAACCACCCTACAAGGAAGATACTATAATTAGAAGATGGAGAAAGAAAAGTTAAGCTACTTTTCACATTCATGTAGCTAGTAAGTCTCAGATCTCAGAATTGAATCCAGTCAGCCTGACATTACAGCCTGTTGTCTTAATAAAAGGCATTTTTGATGGAGCATGTGGTAATTTCTATTGCTGCTGTAACAAATTACTACACACTTAGTGGCTTAAACAACACAAATATATTATTTTACAGTTCTGGAGGACAACACAAATATATTATTTTACAGTTCTGGAGGTCAGAAGTCTGAAATGACTTTCACTGGGCCAAAATCAAGGTGTCATCAGGGCTTCCTCCTTCTGGAAGGTCTAGGTGAGAATCAGTTTCTTTGTATTTTCCAGCTTCTAGAAGCCTCCTCCATTCCTTGGCTTGTGGCCCCTTCCTCTGTCTCCAAAGCCAACAGTGTAACATATTCAGATCTCTTTCTCTTTCTGTGCTTTTGTCCTTGCATCTCTTTCTCAAACTCTAATACTCTTGTCTCTATCTTATACGATCCCTTGTGATTAGATTGGGCCCATCTGGATAATCGAGATAGTTTTCATGTTTGAAGATTCTTGATCACTGCTGCAAGGTGCCTTTTGCCTTAGGATGAGAATGTCTTTGGAGGGACATTGTTCTGCCTATTACAGAGGAAACAAGTGGAAAGGTGTATTGAAAGAATATAATTTGGCAGCAACTAACAGAATAGAGTTCCTGTGTCTGACTATTACAAATAAAGCTACTATGAGAATATACAAATAGACTATCTTTTTTTCTTGAGCAAAAACCTAGGAGTAGATTGGCTGGGTTGTATGGTAGGTATATGTTTACTTTTTTAAGAAACTATTTATTTTTCAAACTGATTGTAACATTTGACATTGCTACTAGCAGTGTATGGGAGCACCAGTCATTCCAAATCCTCACCAACACTTGGTATGGTCAGTCTTTTTTAATTTTACCCTATCCAGTAGATGTTTAGTAATATCTCATTATGATTTGAATTTGCATTTCTCTAATGACAATGACATTTATATGCCAAATGTATATCTTCTTTGGTAAAGCGTCTGTTTAAATCTTTTCCCTATTTTTCTTTTTCAATTAGGTGGTTTGTTTTCTTATAATTGAATTTTGAGAATCCCTTGAATACTCTGGATACAAGTCCTTTGTCAGAAACATGTTTTACAAATATTTTCTGCTAGTTTGTGGCTTTTATTTTCCTTTTCTTGTCAGTGGCTTTTGAAAAGCAATTTATCAGTAATTTTTTCTTTTATAGACTATGCTCTTTAATTGTATTTAAAATCTTTGCATAAGCAAGGTCACAAAGATATTATCCTATGTTTTCTTGTAGAAGTTTTACAGTTTTAGGTTTTACATACAGATCTCTAAATTCATTTTGAGTTTATTTTTGGATATGGTGAAAGGCATGGGTTGAGATTGAGGTTTACTTTTTTTTCCATATCAATATATAACTGTTCATCATGTTTTGAAGAGAATATTATTGCTCATTAAATTTCCTTGATACTTTTATGAAAAACACTAATTATATACCATAAGTTTCTGAACTCTAAATTCTGTTCTATTGATCTGTGTGCCTGGTTTTACCAATACAACACTGTCTTGATTAATGAAAATGTATATCTTGATATCAGATAGTGTGTGAGTCTTTCAACATTGTGCTTCTTTTTCAAAATTGCTTTGCAAATTGCTAAGGCAAATTATCTTGTCTTTCCTTATAAATGTTAGAATTAGCCTTTCTGTATCTAGCAAAAAAAAAAAAAAAAAAGAAAAAGAAAATTCTGTTGGGAATGTTTTGATTCCATAGACCAATTTAGGAAGAAATTTCTTAACAGTATTAAATCTTACAAACTATAAATACAGTATATATCTACATTTATGTAGTTCTCAAAATTTTTCAAAGGATTTTGTGGTTTTCAGCACATAGTTCTTGTACATATTTTATTAGATTTATATTTAGGATTTTCATGGTTTTGGTGCTATTATAAATGGTGTTGATTTCTCAATTTCAATTCACCCTTGTGCAGTTGATTTTTGTACTTAAGCATGGTATCCTGCAAAATTGTTAAAACTCATTTATTAATTCTAGTAGTGTTTTTGTAGATTTTTTGGGATTTTCAAAAGAAATAATCATGTCATCTGAATAGAGAGATTATTTTATTTATTTTTTGTCAACTTGCATGGTTTTTACTTTATTGCCTCATTTTCCTGGAACATGCAGTAAAATGTTGAATGGGATAGTGAAAGTGGATATCCTTGTCTTTTTCACAATCTCAGGGGTAAAGTTTTAGTGTTTACTCATTAAGGATTGTGATTGCTATGCTTTTGTGAAAATGCTCTGTTACAGGTTAAGGAGAAAATTAAAGAAACAGACAGGAATGTTACAAGATAATGTTCTCAGAGTGAGGGAAGCAATTAACAACATAGTCATGGGAATTCATTTTGTAATGGAGAAAGAATCTTTGCTAGTGGGTTCAACAGTTATTGAATAACAATTTTTATTCCTGATATTCTTTGCTCTGATTTTACTATATCTGATATTAATATATCCATTCCAATTATCTTTTTATTAATGGTAGCATAGTGCATTGATTTCCAACCTTTTGCCTTTAACCTATTTGTTTACATGTTAAGTGGGAATTTTTAGGCAACAAATAGTAATGTCTTTCTTTTTTTAATCCAATCTTAGATTACAGTCTTTCTTTTGATGGAATCTTCAGGGCATTTTCATTTACTGTGTTGTTTCTAAGGTTGAGTTTGAAACTTGCATGTGCTGTTTATTTTCTTTGATTTGTTTTCTAATTTTCCCATCTCTTATTTGCTTTTTCTTCCTTTCTCATCTTTTTTATTAATTAATTTTAAAAAATAATTTTATTTTATTTCCTTCGTTAATTAATATGGTTTAAGAAAAATAGTCTTGAATTTTATCAAGCCATATTTCTGCACTTTTTGAGATTTTCTTCTATAAACACTTTTGTGGAGAAATGCAATATCTACTAATGTTGACTCCTGAAATTATATATATATTTTGAAATTATAGTGATTATGATTCTTTGATCCAGAATCAATGAGCAAAATTGTCCATTAATTCCTTTTCTTGCTTAGACCTTGGTTGGTTTTAGTGTAAAGATCTGTGAAGATTGTAACTCATGAAATGATCTAAATAGTATTTCTTCTTTTTCAATTGTCTAAAAGAAAGTTTTTAAAGCTGAAGTTACTTGTTCCTTGAAAAGTGTCAAATTCACCTGTAAAATTAACAGATAAAAAATCATGCCTGATGTTTTCTTTTTGCTTTATTGTGGTGATGTTGGTTTATAACGTTGTATAAATTTCAGGTATACATCATTATACTTCTATTTCTGCATAGATTACATCACGTTCACCACCCAAAGAGTAATTACAATCCATCACAACACACATGTGCCTAATCATCCCTTTTGCCCTCCTCCCTCCCCTCATCCCCTCTGGTAACCACCAATCCAATCTCTGTCTCTATGTGTATGTTTTTTTTTTGTTTTTATCTTTTACTTATGAGTGAGATCATATAGTATTTGACCTTCTCCTCTAACTTATTTCACTTAGCATAAGGCCCTCAATGTCCGTCCATGTTGTCACAAATGGCTAGATTTCATCATTTCTTATGGCTGAGTAGTATTCCATTGTGTGTATATACCACATCTTCCTTATCTGTTTCGTCCCTTGATGGGCACTTAGGTTGCTTCCAAGTCTTGGCTATTGTGAATAACGCTGCAGTGAACACAGGAGTGCATGTATCTTTACACATTGATGTTTTCATGTTCTTTGGATAAATACCCAGCAGTGGAATAGCTGGATTGTATGGTAGTTCTATCCTCAATTTTTGAGGAATCTCCATACTGTTTTCCATAGTGGCTGCACCAGTTTGCACTCCCACCAGCAGTGTATGAGAGTTCTCTTCTCTCCACATCCTCTCTAACACATGTTGTTTCCTGTCTTGTTAATTATAGCCATTCTGACGGGCGTGAGGTGAATCTCATTGTAGTTTTGATTTGCATTTCCCTGATAGTTAATGATATTGAAGATCTTTTCATGTGCCTGTTGGCCATCTGTATATCTTCTTTGGAGAAATGCCTGTTCAGGTCTTTTGCTCATTTTTTAATTGGGTTGTTAGTTTTTGTGTTGCTGAGATGTATGAGTTCTTTATATATTTTGGAGATTAACCTCTTCCCTGATGTTTTCTTTGCAAGAATATTTTCATTTCTTAGAAAGTAAATGGTTAGGTAGCAAGTCTACAATATATTCTTTTTCTCTACAGCAGTATTCCCTGAGGAAGGAAGGAAGGAATGAAGGAAGGAAGGAAGAAAGGAAGGAAGGAAAGAAGGAAAAAAAAAGGAAGAAAGGAAAAGGATGAAAGAAAGAAACAAAAAAGGTGAGGAAGGAATTCTATCCTAAAATGTTATTTTGCTTTCTTGCCTGAAAACAAAAAGTGGAATTTGCCTTGCTATTTCACAGAAGCAATTGTTGGGGAGGAAAAAGTTTTTCTCTACCCTTCTAGGTTCTTTGGTCTAATAGTTAAATTAATACAAAACAGATTAACAGGAGCAAAACAAACAAATTTATTTTCACATGTATGGAGGTCCCATAGGTATGGCACCTAAAAAGTGACCGAAGCAGACTGTTTATATACCTTTTTAGACAAAGAAACAGTTATTTGTAAAGATTTAACCAAAAAAAGGGTTTTGGGCTTGAGGTAGCAAATTAATGAAGAAGTAACAAAGTTAGTTTATACAGCTTCCCCTCCCCCCTAATTTCATATCTCTAGCGATAAAGGTGCCCTCCATCCTCTCAGGATAGAGAGCGTACCTTCCCTTGGGAGCTTTGTTTTCTGCTTTCAGGGGAACAAAGGAGAGTTAGAGTATTCTTCTTACACCAACTGTTTCTCAAGTAATTTTAATTCAAAATAATGAAAATACCAATTTGGCATATTTTGGGGTGGCCTGCCATAAACACCATCAGTTCCCTCCTTTGAAACTCCCCTGGCAATTTCACATATTAAGAGCTGAACTGATAGATTTCTCCATTATATGATTGAATTAATAACTTAGTCTTGAAAATAGAGCAGTTCAGTTAAACAGTTTGGTCTCAATTCAAAAGATGGGGCTCCCAAAGTTAGTCTATACTGTGCAAGAAATCAGGTATTTAATAAGGCATTTCTATGAAAACAAAAGAAAAATAATTGTTAATGATTGGAACAGACTGTAGATCTAGTTTCTGAGTTCTGAAGGCAGCTGATGGAGATTTCTGGAGGTCGGTCTTAAAGCATTCTTCAGTGGAGTGAGGGTATGCAGCAACAATTTGACAGGTTTTCCTGGTTTGCAGTTTGAATGTCTCTGATGGTCTTTCTGAGTGGTCACACAGCAACAAGCAAGAAAATTGTCCCTACATGAGCTGTTGTGGTGATTTCTCTGAAGTTTTTATGAAATTGTCCAGCCTTAGCCTACCTGGCTTCAGAAAAAGAGCAGTTTTAGTTTTCACTGATTTCATGTCAGAAGGTGGGAGAAAAATTGCAAATGTTAGTTTGGAGAGTTGTAGCCAAATACTAGAAGAATTCAAGATCTAATTTAGTTTACAGGTAGAAAACAAACCTCAAAGGCTACTAATGGCACTAGAATCTGGTATCCTAGAAGGTGTTTTACTGAAACATAATTTTTCTCGTTACAATCACCCCCATTTTTATTAGAGATAAGCGTAGTAAGAATAATTTGCTTGCAAATTAAGTCTAATTTAAATAAACTTGTCCTGATTATTTACATAAGTACGGCAAGAACAGTGATTGACCGTATTGGTTAAGTCTGCTTTGCTGGAACTTTGTGTGTGTGTGTGAGGAGGATTAGCCCTGAGCTGACATCTGTTGCCAATCCTCCTCTTTTTGCTGAGGAAGATTGGCCCTGGGCTAACATCCATGCCCATCTTCCTCCACTTTATATGGGATGGCGCCATAGCATGGCTTGACAAGAGTTGCGTTGGCCTGCAACCACAACCTGTAAACCCCAGGCTGCTGAAGTGGAGTGTGCGAACTTAACTGCTATGCCAATGCGCCGGCCCCTGCTGGAATTTTTTCATAGGAAATCTCAGATTGGACTTTTAAAAGCCTCTCAAAAGCTAAGAAGCCAGGCCAAGGAATTGTCATCAGACTTTGCCTGCAATACCTGTAGATTTGGTTAAATTCATCTCTTCTTGTGGTCCCCAAAATATTGTGAGGTTCCTGTGCCTGCTGGGAAGTGATCTTCTTTACTCACCTAGTAAGGCCGACAGGAATGCTGTAAGCAGAGTACCAGGCCGATTTTTCCAAGGGGCTCTATTGGCTCCCTAAAGTTAGCCTTAGTTCCTTAAAGCTACTGGTCATATCTGAGTCTATGTATGTCTCTCTCAAATACGATATTCCAGTCAAAGCCGTGGTAATATAACCAATATGTTCATTTGTGTCCTGTTACAAGGAGAAAAGATTCTTAGTGAACCTATGCAAATCAGTATATTGCTGTGAAAATAAGGATACTCACAGATAATTTCTGTATTCTGGAGAGATCAGGCATGGAGAAAAAAATAAATGTTTTAGCTTTGTTCACAAAATTACGTATTGGAATTTCATACAATTTCTGGAACACTTATGTTAATAACATATTCATACAAGGATATCCATAAAGAAGGTATAGCATTATTTCTTATTTGAAAATGCTTCCTATGTAATTTAATGTATCAAACCTGATTAGTTTAATATTTCTCTTTTATAAGGAGAGAGAACAAATTTTTTGAGATGTTCCAGGGTTTCTCTGGAAAATCCCAAAGTTAGTTCATAGTCAAAAAGACTTCATTTAGAATTTGATTTTGAGAAGTTTGTCAAAAATTATCAAAAGATTTTAAAAAACTTGGTCAAATAGGATCATGGGTGACTATGAAACAATACTTAGTTATCCACTTAACCAAAGTAACAGTTAAAGACTTCACAGGCAAATACAGAAAGTTACATAGTCGTAAAAAAAAAAAAGCTTCCCTGGTAATCAAAGACCTGGTATGAAACACAGCAAATTATTTTGACAAGACACAATATCTTTGTCTTCTAAGTAGATTACTTAAAAGGTAAGAAAAACTTTCACAATATTTTATCAATAGTCCAATAAACCTTTGTACTTTTAGCAGGTGAAAGAAAATTAAGTTTTAGTTTTACATAAGTGCAGTATTGGTATTAAAGTTTATTTATTTTTATTTATTTATTTTTTGCTCAGAAAGATTAGCCCTGAGCTAACATTTGTTGTCAATCTTCCTCTTTTTTGCTTGAGGAAGATTTGCCCTGAGCTAACATCTGTGCCAGTCTTCCTCTATTTTTTATGTGGGTCGCTGCAACAGCCTGGCCACCAACAAGTGGTATAGGTCCGCGCCTGGAAACCAAACCCAGGCTGCCAAAGCAGAGCATGCCGAACTTAACCACTAGGCCCTAAAGTTTATTTTTAAAGACTTATAACAAATTTATTTAGTTTTATCCAGCCTGATCACTAATTAAAATTTCTTTGCAAAGATTCCTTTCTCACAAAACTTGTACAACTTAGTATGTTGTAGTTAGTAGGTTTTGTCCTATCTTTTTTCCTTTCTTATTCTGGAACAATCATTTTACTTTAGGGTAAAATTTCTTTTCTCTTCAACAAAAATGCATCTTTATTCTTCATACTTTCTTTTGCTGAAAACACACATCCTACTTTTCATATACAGTCATTTTCTTTCATCCTTATTTTTTCTAATAGTTAAAAAAAAAAACTCTTTTTTGCTGACAGTTTCAACTTTATTGTTTCAAATATCATTTTCTCAATTTCAAACACTTACAAAGCTTATCTAGAAAAGAAATGATTCAAGGCAGTTGTTACAGAATAATTACAAATTTACTCTTAGAGGATAACATAATTGCCTATGTGTTACATTAAATGAATGTAAACTCCTTCTAAATAGTATAGTTAAAATAAACCATACACCTTTTGGAAATTACAATATGAGATTCACTCATGTCTGACATTTCTCTGCTAGACTGCGAATGATAGAACAGACAGTGGCAACAAGATCCCCAGATTATTGCCAAAGAGGGTTGCTCTAAGTTGAGTAGGCAGAATAAAGATTTGAAAGATGGGACAACTTCTAAACTGATGGCAGAGCTATAAATATCTGGAAAGCCACCACCAGAATTCTCAGCCTTACAAGTAGTTAAGAGAAATGGGGGAAGTTCTTTTAAACAAAGATTGTTGCCTGGCTGCAAATCTGAAAAGTCAAGGCAACGAAGTGTGAGCCTATCAAAGAGTGATTACAGTCTGGCCCTGAGTAGTTATCCCTGCGTGTGTAGAGGACAGAAAAGCTGGTTCTTCTTGTGTTGGCCTTTTCAGCTGCCCTCACAGATGTTATTATTGTTCAATTTACTGTGGTATAAGAACAATGGCTTTCAAATATGTTGGGTCATTACACAGTGAGAAATATAGTATATATTATGGTCCAACACACACCTACACATATAAAACCATATAAGTAACTGAAACAAAAGTTTAATAAACTGACACATATTTCCTATTTCTAGTATATGCCATGCATGTGCTCTATTTTGCATTTATGAAACTATTCTCTTTTATTTATATATAGATAATAAATAAATCTGTCTATAAATTATAGATAAAATTGAAGATATATATAATCCATTTATCTCTATAGACAAACATGGATAATATGTTCTATTTGAATAAATGTTAATTATCACTCACCAATGGTCTGTGACCACAGTTTGAAAAAGAAGAAGATATAGTAAAACCTTTCACGATAGGAGAAAGCTCGCATGGGAGTCCCACTGCTTCTCACCTTCTCGAGGGGTGCCTGCTGCTCTGCCTGCCTTCTCTCAGCACCACTGCACAGTTTGTGCAGAGTTAATTTATGCTTATTACTCTAAGTGTTCTGACATTTTTCTCTGGTTCATTTAGTATTCCCAGCTCTTTTTCCAGCCTTTTAAACTATTTGTAATCTTTGTTTCCAGTGAAAACAGGAAGCAGGCAATTGTGAACACTCTACCTTATATTAGCATCCTTTCGTAGATAAGCAAACTTATAAATACATTTCAAAATTTTTAGATGTATATTTTTTCTCATAATAAATTTTTCCAAATGTGGCCTAAAACATGTTTATTAATAGACCCAATATTTTTTCTCTGTAAAAATTAAAAAGCCAAAAGTGGATAAACTTATGTTTAGCGTTTAATTTTTATCTTATTTGGAAATGGTTTAGATATTGAATGAATATACATTATTTAGTGTAACTTAATGTAAACTTTTATCTTATTTACATTTATTTAAAACACTTGTTTTTAACAGTTGTGCTTAGATTAGACATTAAACAGCTAAACATTATTTCAAGTTATCTTAAGTTTTCTTCTTGACAGATTCTGTAACAGAAATAGTAGGAGCTTATTTGACTAATAAACCCAAATAGCAAAAGTTAAATTACATTTTGTAGGGCCGGCCCTGTGCCTTAGCGGTTAAGTGTGTGCACTCCGCTACTGGCGGCCCGGGTTCGGATCCCAGGGGCACACTGATGCACCGCTTCTCTGGCCATGCTGAGGCCGCGTCCCACATACAGCAACTAGAACGATGTGCAACTATGACATACAACTATCTACTGGGGCTTTGCGGGGGGAAAAAAAAAAGGAGGAGGATTGGCAATAGATGTTAGCTCAGAGCCGGTCTTCCTCAGCAAAAAGAGGAGGATTAGCATGGATGTTAGCGCTGGGCTGATCTTCCTCAAAGATAAATAAATAAATTACATTTTTTATTACATTCAATATTGATAACTCTGAAGACATACTTGTATTTATTAAACCAACAAACTTAAACTAGCTTTTATTTACCAAAAGATTATCCCAGATCATGTGAACTTGGAAAACATTTGGGTTAGTTTTTATATTTCTGAGAAAATACTTAATTTATATAGTACTTGTTTGTCTTTAAGCCAATTGAATAGAGCTCTTTTCACATAATTTTGACAATACCATCCAGAGGTAGAAAAATATCACATACATATATAGACATACATGCATAAACATACAGACAGACGCAGAGATGTTATAGCTTTCATTTTAAATTTTTAGCCATGAATCAGGTATAACAACATAAAACTCATGAGTTTATAAATAACAGTTGGAATAAGTTATGTTTTCCTGTTCAGATGACTAAAGCTTTTAATTATTTGTGGAGAAGACTTTCAAGATTTGCATTTGCCCTTGACAAGTTATCTAGAGTTTAGACAAGGGTGCTTTTATAACAATTTGTATTTGTTTTTAAGAAGGCCCCTTTCCCTTTTTTTTCCTTTAATTTCTGGTGAGTGGGGACTGTGTTTTAGTTACCTCCTGGGGAGTTTACATTTCAAAGACATGGTAAAATTTCCATCTTCAAGGGACAGAGAAAGTATGAAAGTTTTCTCCTAGGAGTTTTGGGTATATTTCTCCATTATCAGAAGTCTAGCGTAATTGCCCCTTAAATTTTTCCTTCTTTTTCATAAGTTCAGGACAATTGTAATCCAATGTCCTAATTTTTAACAATATCAGCAAATGTCTGACGGCAAATACAAAAAGGTTTGAGTGGGTTTTTAGTTGCTCTCAGAGCTACGCTTTTGTTTCTCTAAAGATTCGAGTTGTAAATTGAGTTGCTGATTTTAACTCTTTTTTTGGGTCTGCATTTCTGCAAAGCTATCTTCAAAGAATTGGGTGGCATTTTCCATTATAATGCTTTGAGTTGGATTTGCCCACTTAACCACACTATTTTAAATTTGCTTTTTTGCACTAGGGTAAAAATTTCCAACTAAGATGGAAATCAAAAGATTTCTATGTTCTGCTGTCCAGGGGACATGAATATTTTGGATGGGGTTCTAGTATATATCTGCCAAAGGACATCGCATAGGAAGGACTGAAGCTGGCAAAGCCTGATTACAGAGCCCAGCAAAATGAGCCTTATTGTCTGTCTCAGGTGCTTCTGCTAAATTTATTTCCTGTTTATTAGCATGTACACAAGTAACCTATATATGCTAGGCCTAGAGACTAGGCTGGAGTGCTTTCTGTAAATCTTGTAGGGGAAAGGGAGTTAAAACAAGCGGCTAGGTATTTACTGGATTTTCTGAGGAAGGTGGAGGAGTTAAGAGAAGCAGCTGAAGAGATGAGCTGGATTTTTTTTTTTTTTTTTTTGGCTGAGGAAGATTCCCCCTGAGCTAGCATCTATTGCCAATCTTCCTCTTTTTGCTTGAGGAAGATTATCTGTTGCCAATCTTCCTCTATTTTTTGTATGTGGGTTGGTGCCACAAGATGGCTGCTAATGAGTGGTGTAGGTCCACACCTGGGAACTGAACCTGGGCCACTGAAGTGGAGCATGACAAACTTAACCAGTAGGCCATGGGGCCAGCTGAGATGGGGCTGGATTTTAAAAAGGGGAATTTATGTTGGATGTGGACTTTGATTTTGTTCTAAGTTTAATTTCTGTTCTTTTATTTTGTTA
This sequence comes from Diceros bicornis minor, assembly GCF_020826845.1. Classification (NCBI taxonomy): domain Eukaryota; kingdom Metazoa; phylum Chordata; class Mammalia; order Perissodactyla; family Rhinocerotidae; genus Diceros; species Diceros bicornis. The sequence goes on along the minus strand of NC_080750.1, from coordinate 61,782,593 downwards.
AGGGAGTCCTTAACGCTAGCCCTTATACTTCTTTTAATTTGGTCTTTCCATAAGTACCAATAAGACAGTTGCTTAGGATGAGATCTCTCTCAACAAATTTTTCAATTTAGTCAATTTGAAGGCTCCATCCTCTGGCCATTGATGAATAGAATCTTCATAGTGACTCAAGTTAATAGCCTTTTTATGGATTAACTAAGAACACAAGAGGTGTCCACAAGAGAGTGCAAAAGATACACCCCTCGCACTATCCAGAAATTTCACTTTCAAAGATAATCTGCGAAAGCAAAGACCTTCGTTGCATAGGTGGTTAGGATGGTGTAGTGAAAATTGTGTCTCTGGTTTCCCACAAGAGCGTGAGACATCTCCAGTGACAGACCTGCTAATCTGTAACACTGGGCAGATGCTACTGGAATGGGATTTTTCCAGCACTAACAAAGCAATGAAGGTTGAGATGACAAAGATCCCTTAGGGACTGGACCCCTTACAACAAATTCCCCTGAGAGCAGGCATGGCCAGACAGAGAGAGTGCTGCTTGTGACTTTGTATCTCAGAACCCCATTCTATTCAACTTACCACCAAAGTGCACCCCGATAAGTGCACCTTGTGGTTGGTGGAGACCAAAGATGATACTCTCACTGGTCACAAAGCCAAGCTCTCAGGACATAGGACAAGAAGAAAAGAAAAGCGTCATCCAGTTTTTACATAGGGGACCCACAGCAAAGTTTGTCTAAACAGATGCCAGTTTGGTGAGAACCATGATCTCACCAGCCTGTAAGGTCGACTTAAACAACAGGCTTATAGGGCCTATGCCTGCATTCTATCCTATGGTTTTTCCTCCTTGTGACAAACAACACAACAGACAGAGACAAAGAAAGACAATGACCATCTCTGGGAGGTAATGGATCAATAAAAATTAATAATACTCTAACCAAGTTTTTACCAGAGTTGGCATACTTAAGGAACAAGTTACACAAATATTTTCTCTTGCCAATCTAATTTTAGAAAAGGAAGGCACAAGAAATTTATACATTCCTCTCTCAACCAGGCATGCAGAGAGATCTAGGGGAGCTGACTTTGGTAAGAACTCTTACCTTCTGCCAGCACTTGTCAGAAGTCCCAGGATCTCTCAGCTACAGCAGCCCTGGAGCGAGCAGTGTCCAGCCAGTGAACTTTATCCTGCCAACTACATCAGCTGTTGGGGAGGAATATTTTTTTCCTCTACTCTTCTAGGTTATTTTGGCTTGTCTAATAATTAAATTGACACAAAACAGATTATCAGGAGAAAAGCAAACACATTTAATTTTGTACACATGGAGGTCCCATAGGTATGGGACCTGAGAAGTGGCTGAAGCACTCTGTTTTATACCATTTTAGACAAAGAAATAATTATTTGTGAAGATTTAACAAAACAGAGGGGTTTGAGCTTGGGCTTTGAGCGAATTAATGAAGAAGTAACAAAGTTTGTTAATACATCTTCCTCTGCCGCAAATTTCCTATCTCAGGCGATAAGGATGCCCTCCATCCTCCCAGCGTAGGAGAACACTTTCCCATGAAAGCTTTCTGTCCCCTGAAAGCAGGGGAACAAAGGAGGGTCACAGTATTCTTCTTGCACTGGCTGTTTTTCAAGTAACTTGAATTCATCAAAATGTTACTTTGGCATGTTTGGGGGCAGCCTGCTCTGAGCCCCATCGCACTCCTGAAGGCAAATCCTTCAGTGCCTGCCTGAAACACTTCTTTCCATAGGCTTCATAAGCAGGTTTATGAGACCAGATAGGGGAACAGATAACATGCTTTCTTTCCGCACCCCACACCCACTTATCTCTGCTTCAGGTGTCAATATATAATTGTCCCATACTCAGGAATTTGCTTTGGTTAAAATAAACCCGTGAAAACATATGCATGCACACTAACACCAGATACACTAGTAAATGTCCAAAGGTTTGAATCATCTAGTTGTCTTGTCACAGAGATAAATACAAAACACTTTACATGGTTAAGGTAAGGATCAAATCAGAAATTAGCAAATTTCTATCAGTAGGATCAGGACTGAGAGAGAGAACTGCACTATATTCAGGGCAATTTTAGTTTTGGAAGAAATTTTCTTGACTTTCCCTCCAACAAAAAAAATGAAACCTGGATCCAAAGTTTTTTCCTCAATATTTTAAAAATTATTTTAACTTTTTAGAATTGGCCAAAAGCCAAACACAATTTATTTGAAAGTAAAACTAGTCGTTATCATCATATATGTTAATATGATTCTAATGCATTAACCCAAGACTACACAGCTTTTGAAACCAAAGCCCAAAAACATCTCAAGAAGAAAACTCTAGAGCTACTTTGCAGTCTTTGTGCATTTGTAAAGCTGTGAGAGTTCTAAAGCTCACAAGCTGAGAAGATTCTGCCCGGTAAAACTCCCTGTAGAATGAAGATGTTTGAACTACTTGATGCATAAGTTAATTCCTTCTGAACACTAATTAGTTCTTTGAAGCTTTAAAGTAATATTCAACTGCTTCCTTTAATTAAATTTTCTAATGAAAATATCTGATAAAAACATCTCCTACAATTGCAGATAAATTACACCTTTAGTGTTTTCTAACCTCTTTTTTGGCATTTTGATGTTATTAAAAGCATATTTAGAGTTCAACTCCAAATTATGACATTAAATAGCTGTACATATTTCTTATTGTTTTAACAAACATTAACTCCAGCTCCAGTTATTAAAGATTACTTAGAAAAGAACATAGTGAGAGCTGGGCTGTGAGGTATTAGTCATATGCTGAAGATAAAAGATCAAAAAGATAGATGCAGCCTACGTGGGTACACCATGAAACATCGTACCAGTCCTCAACTAATTCCAGGCTAGTTTTAGATGAGAGATAAGCTTCAATCTTAAGTCACTGTAAATGCAGGGGGTGGGGGTGGGGGGTTGTGTGATAATATAATCAAACTTAAACCTAACTAATACTTCTCAACCCCCATACTGTTCACAGATTCCTGCATATTGAATTATAGAAACATAGAGCATCAAAAAATATAACAGTTCCACATTCCTCAAGCCTATAAAATTATTATTTGTTAATTTATGCAACAAATATTTATTGAGTTCTACATGTTCAGTAAACTCCTGCTAATACTATTCCATTGAATCAGAAGCTATTGCTTGCTCTGCCTTTTAATTCTGTTTCTCCTCGAAATAATACCTTTGTATCCATATCCTTAGAATTTTACATTCCATAGCTTTTTATATGAAAAAATTCCATGTTTGTTCACTTTGAAGTACTTTTCTTTTTTCAATATTTTACTATTTATATCAATGTTACTTTTATGTATATAAATAAATTATGTAAATGATTTTAAAATGTGACCCAAACTATTTAGTCCAAATAACATTTCTTTTTTTTTCCAAGTTTATAAATAGTGTTTATTTTTTTTTTTAATTTTTTGTTTATGGCAGTAACATTGGTTTATAACGTTGTATAAATTTCAGGTGTACATCATTATACTTCTATTTCGGCATAGATTACATCATGTTCATCACTCAAATACTAATTACAACCCATCACCACACACATGTGCTGAATTATCCCCTTCGCCCTCCCCCCTTCCCCTCTGGTAACCACCAATCCAATCTCTGTCTCTATATGTTTGTTTGTTGTTGTTATTATTGAGGAATCTCCAAACTGTTTTCCATAGTGGCTGCAGCAGTTTGCGCTCCCACCAGCAGTGTATGAGAGTCCCCTTCTCTCCACATGCTCTCCAACACATGTTGTTTCTGGTCTTGTTAATTATAGCCATTCTGACGGGCATGAGGTGATATCTCATTGTAGTTTTGATTTGCATTTCCCTGATAGTTAATGATGTTGAAGATCTTTTCATGTGCCTGTTGGCCATCTGTATATCTTCTTTGGAGAAATGTCGGTTCAGGTGTTTTGCCCATTTTTTAGTTGTGTTGTTAGTTTTGTTGTTGTTGAGATGCATGAGTTCTTTGTATATTTTGGAGATTAACACCTTATCAGATGTATGGTTTGCAAATATCTTCTCCCAATTGTTAGGTTGTCTATTCGTTTTGTTGATGGTTTCCTTTGCTGTGCAAAAGCTTTTTAGTTTGATGGAGTCCCATTTGTTTATTTTTTCTATTGTTTTTCTTGCCTGGTCAGACATGGTGCTTGAAAATATGTTGCTAAGACTGATGTCAAAGAGCATACTGCCTATGTTTTCTTCTAGAAGTTTCATGGTTTCAAGTCTTACATTCAAGTCTTTAATCCATTTTGAGTTAATTTTTGTGTATGGTGTAAGGTAATGGTCTACTTTCATTTTTTTGCATGTGGATGTCCAGTTTTCCCAACACCATTTGTTGAAGAGACTTTCTTTTCTCCATTGTATGTTCTTGGCTCTTCTGTCAAAGATTAGCTGTTCATAGATGTGTGGGTTTATTTCTGGGCTTTCAATTTTATTCCTTTGATCTGTGTGTCTGTTTTTGTGCCAGTACCATGCTGTTTTGGTTACTATAGCTTTGCAGTATATTTTGAAATCAGGGAGTGTGATACCTCCAGCTTTGTTCTTTTTTCTCAGGATTCCTTTAGCTATTTGGGGTCTTTTATTGTTCCATATAAATTTTAGGATTCTTTGTTCTGTTTCTGTGACAATGTTGTTGGAACTTATATAGGGATTGCATTGAATCTATAGATTGCTTTAGAAAGTATGGACGTCTTAACTATGTTAATTCTTCCAATCCAAGAGCATGGAATATCTTTCCATTTCTTTGTGTCTTCTTCGATTTCTTTCAGCAATGTTTTATAGTTTTCGGTGTACAGATCTCTCACCTCTTTGGTTAAGTTTATTCCTAGGTATTTTATTATTTTTGTTGCAATTGTAAATGGGATTCTTAAATTGTAAATGTATTCTTAATTTCTCTTTCTGCTACTTTGTTGTCAGTGTATAGAAATGCAACCGATTTTTGTATGTTGATTTTGTATCCTGCAACTTTACCGTATTCATTTATTACTTCTAAAAGTTTTCTGGTGGATTCTTTAGGGTTTTCTATGTATAAAATCATGTCATCTGCAAATAGTAAGAGTTTCACTTCTTCCTTTCCAACTTGGATCCCTTTTATTTCTTTCTCTTGCCTGATTGATCTGGCTAGCACTTCCAGTACTATGTTAAAAGGAGTGGTGAGAGTGGGCATCCTTGTCTGGTTCCTGTTCTTAGAGGGATAGCTTTAAGTTTTTCACCATTGAGGATGATATTAGCTGTGGGTTTGTCATATGTGGCCTTTATTATGTTGAGGTACTTTCCTTCTATACCCATTTTACTCAGAGTTTTTATCATAATGGATGCTGTATCTTGTCAAATGTTTTCTCTGCATCTAATGAGGTGATCATGTGATTTTTATTCTTCATTATGTTAATGTGGTGTATTACCCTGATTGATTTGCAAATGTTGAACCATCCCTGGTATAAATCCCACTTGATCATGTTGTATAATCTTTTTAATGTATTGTTGTATGTGATTTGCTAGTATTTTGTTGAGGATTTTTGCATCGATGTTCATCAGTGATATTGGCCTGTAATTTTCTTTTTTTTGTGTTGTCCTTGTCTGGTTTTGGTATCAGGATAATGTCAGCTTCGTAGAATGAGTTAGGGAGATTCCCCCCCTCCTCAAATTTTTGGAAGATTTTGAGAAGGATAGGTATTAAGTCTTCCTTGAATGTTTGGTAAAAATCACCAGGGAAGCCGTCTGGTCCTGGACTTTTATTTTTGGGGAGGTTTTTGATTACTGTTTTGATCTCCTTACTGATGATTGGTCTATTCAAATTCTCTATTTCTTCTTGATCCAGTTTTGGAAGGTTGTACGATTCTAGGAATTTATCCATTTCTCCCAGATTGTCCAATTTGTTGTCATATAGTTTTTCATAGTATTCTCGTATAATCTTTTGTATTTCTGAGGTGTCTGTTGTAATTTCTCCTCTTTCATTTCTGATTTTACTTATTTGTGCCTTCTCTCTTTTTTTTCTTGGTGAGTCTAGCTAAAGGTTTGTCAATTTTGTTTATCTTTTCAAAGAACCAGCTCTTGGTTTTATTAATTTTTTCTATTGTTTTTTTAGTCTCTATTTCATTTATTTCTCCTCTGATTTTTATGATTTCCCTTCTTCTACTGATTTTGGGCTTGGTTTGTTCTTCTTTTTCCAGTTCCTTTAGGTGCATTGTTAGATTGTTTATTTGAGATTTTTCTTGTTTGTTGAGATAGGCCTGTATTGTATAAACTTCCCTCTTAGAACCGCTTTTGCTGTATCCCATAAATTCTGGCATGTCGTATTTTCATTTGTCTCCAGGTGTTTTTTGATTTCTCCATTGATTTCTTCATTGACCCAATTGTTGTTCAGTAGCGTTTTGTTTAATCTCCACGTATTTGTGGCTTTTCTGATTTTCTTCCTATACGTGGTTTCCAGTTTCATACCGTCGTGGTCAGAAAAGATGCTTGGTATTATTTCAGTCTTCTTAAATTTATGTAGGCTCGTTTTGTGGCCTAATATGTGATCAATCCTGGAGAATGTTCCATGTGCATTTGAAAAGAACATGTATTCTTCGGTTTTTGGATGGAATGCTCTGTATATATCTGCGAGGTCCATCTGTTCTAGTGTGTCATTTAAGGCCAGTGTTTCCTTATTGATCTTCTGTTTGGATGATCTATCCGTTGGTGTAAGTGGAGTGTTAAAGTCTCCTACTATTATTGTGTTACTGTCTATTTCTCTTTTTATGTCTGTTAATAATTGCTTTATATATTTAGGTGCTCCTACATGGGGTGCATAGATATTTACAAGTGTTATATCCTCTTGTTGGATTGTTCCCTTGATCATTATGTAATGCCCTTCTTTGTCTCTTTTTACAGTTTTTGTTTTAAAGTCTGTTTTGTCTGCTATGAGTACTGCTACCCCATCTTTCTTTTCATTGCCATTTGCGTGGAGTATCTTTTTCCATCCCTTCACTTTCGGTTTGTGAGTGTCTTTAGGTCTGAAATATGTCTCTTGTAGGCAGCATATATATGGGTCTTGTTTTTTTATCCAGTCAGCCACCCTATGCCTTTTAATTGGAGCATTTAGTCCATTGACGTTTAAAGTAGCTATTGATAAGTATGTACTTACTGCCATTTTTTAACTATTTGTTTCTCAGTGTTTTAGTAGTATTTCTCTGTTCCTTTCTCCTTCTGTACAGAATTGATGATCTCTTTAGTTTGACCTCTGTCTGAAAGCTCCACTCTTTAACTCCCCTCCTACCTCCTTTTATATTTTTGATGTCATATCTAACCTCTTTTTTGTGCATTTGTATCCATTACCCCCTTATCATGGAAACAGATAATTTTTCCCATTTGTGGTCTTCTCTTTTCCCCTTAAATCAGTCCCTTTAACATTTCTTGTAGCACTCGTTTCTTGGTGACAAACTCCTTTAATTTTTGCTTGTCTGGGAAGCTTTTGATCTCTCCTTCCATTTTGAATGATAACCTTGCCGAATAGAGTATTCTTGGCTGTTTATTTTTTCCTTTCAGCACTTTAAATATATCATGCCACTCTCTTCTAGCCTGTAAGGTTTCTGCTGAGAAGTCAGCTGATAGCCTTATGGGATTTCCTTTGTATGTAACTTGTCTTTCTCTTGCGACTTTTAGGATTCTCTCTTTATCTTTAATTCTGGACATTTTGATTATGACGTGTTTTGGTGTGGGCCTCTTTGGGTTTATCTTGTTTGGGGCTCTCTGTGCTTCCTGTACCTGGATGTCTGTTTCCTTCCTTAGGTTAGGGAAGTTTTCATCTATTATTTCTTGAAATAGATTATATGCCCCTTGTCTCGCTCTTCTCCTTCCAGAACACCTATAACATGGATGTTAGTGCGCTTGATGTTGTCCCAGAGGTCCCTTAGACTGTCCTCACTCTTTTTAATTCTTTTCTCTTTTACCTGTTCAGCTTGGGTAATTTCTTCCAGTCTTTCATCCAGCTCGCAGATTCGTTCTTCTGTATCCTCTACTCTGCTTTTGAGTCCCTCTAGTGAATTTTTCATTTCCTGTATTGTATTCTTCATTTCTGATTGGTTCTTTTTTATATCTTCCATTTCCTTGTTGACATTCTCACTGAGCTCATCTATTCTTCTCCCCAGATCAGTGAGCGTCCTTAACACTCTTAGTTTGAACTCTCTGTTGGGTACGTTGCTCATTTATGTTTCACTTAGTTCCTTTTCTGGGATTTTGTCCTGTTCCCTTACTTGGAATGTATTCCTTTGCCTCCTCATTTTGCCTCTTTCCCTGTGCTTGTGTCTATGTATTAGGTAGGTCAGCTATGTCTCCTGCTGTTGGGTAGGTGACTTTATATAAGTGATGCCTTAGGAGGCCTGCAGTGTGCTTCCCTCAGTTCTCAATGTTCCAGGGGTGACCCCTATGTGTGCTACGTGTGTCCTTCTGTTCTGACGTGTTTGCTCTCCCTGTAAGTGTCCAGGGAGGCTGAGTTATGCTTCTGGCCAGCTGTTGTAATGCTCAGCTGCTTGTAGTTGTTGTGGGCCCTTCAGTCTCTTTATCGAGTGTGGGGAGCCCCAGCACAGTTGGCTGCAAGTTTTAACACCACATTTGTGTTTCAGTATTTCTTTTAAGTGAGTAGGCCCCCAGCATGGCAGGTAGTTAGGCTCAGGGGCTTACAATTGCTATAAGCCTCCAGCCTTTTGGTCTCTTGTGAGCTCTCTGAGGATTGCAGCTGGGTGGGGCTGGCCTCAGGCATGGGAGCACCCAATTGTTTCAGGCTTTGGAAGGTGGGACAAACCCACTTCGTGGATTTTTGAGAATCACAAATCTTCTGCAGCTGACGAGCCCTGCTGTCCACAGGTCCACACACACAGTCAACACAGTCCAGCCTTGTGTGCGCGCCCCGACCTCCTGAAGTGGTCCCAGTCTCTCCACGGTGGGAACCCCACACACTGCACCACCACCCCGCACTCTCCACCCTCTCCTTGTGCAGGCCCTGCCCCACTGAAGTGACCTCAGCTGCCAGGCTGCTCAGAATCCAGTCACCAATCTATGCAGGCCCACAAGTTGCCTGAGGGCTTGTTGGGTGGGGCCAGTCTCTAGGGTGGGCTGTCTGCCCTGGCTGAGCTGGATTCAATCGGTGCTCTAGTGGGTGGGGCAGGCCCTGGGCTAGCAGGCCCCAGGGAGAACTCCAATGGTGTCTGTGTCAGCACGCCCACACCAGTCCCCAACAATGGCCGCCACCAATGTCTCAGTCCCTGGAGAGGTCTCACCTCTCACTGCGATACACTCAGAGCCTATAGGGTGAGTCTCTTTTCACCAAAGCACTGTGCACCTTTCTTTCTGGTAATTTTAGGTTGCTTTCTGAAACGGGTGAGTTTGCACATGGGACCTTTAAGAGCCGGTTTTAATTTCTTTGTGAACCAGCTTTTCTGGGGTACTCCCCAATGTTTTAGTAGCAGGCAAAGTCAGATATTATGCCACTCGTCTCGATTGTGCTGGGTCCACAAAATGCCCACAGCGGGGGCGCTCTCCGGCTCAGGGCCCCGCTCCTCCAGGGAGGGCTGTGGACCTTTGGGCTGCTCCTGGGCGGCTGTGAAGCTGGCCGCTCATGAAGGTGGCGTTTTTTCTCTCCAGAAGGGAGTTTCTGCCTCTTCCACCTCAATTAGCATTGTCTTTGTTGCAGGAGTTCCTCTTATCCAGTTTTCAGTTCTCTCTCTGGGGTAATTTTTCTACAAGTAGTTGTAAATTGGCTGGGTCCACGGGAGGAGGTGAGGTCAGAGTCTGCTTACGCTGCCGTCTTAACTTCTCTCACATTTCTTTTTATATCATCTCAGGAAACATTAGTATAGCTATAGTAAACAAAGATATACTTTTCCCAATTTTTTAAAATTAATAATGTCAATTTTCAATTGAGTTTTTCATCAGCAATATTGGATAACAGAGACAATGGAACTATAATTTAAAGGTGCTTCAGAGAAACTATTTTGACCTTACCATTATATATCATGTCAAATTATCAATCAAGCATGAGAAGAAAGCTAAACATATTTACATACTAGAAAAGAAAATGAAATTTACCTTCAATTTATTTTTCTAGGGAGTGTTTACCTATACTTTTTCTCCAGCCAACTGAAAAAATAAACCAATAAAAAAGGAAGGCATGAAATTGAATAAAATGTGGGTCTGAATGAGAAGTCCAGTGAAAAGAAATCAAAAGGTGGCAAAATCCCTGAGAGGCATGGACCATACATAGTCTAAACTACATTTAGAAATCAGAGTTTTCTGAGGATAATATATTCAAATTAAATGCATTAACTCAAACAAAAATATGATAGTGGAACTGTATGAGCTTACTGTAAATACATATGCTCTTTTTGTAAACATGTAAAATAAATGCATTTAGAAACTAGAGAAAATGAGAGGTATGCAGGAAAGGCATGACTCAAATTTGAAGTGTCAGTACTTAAAGCAAGTGAAGAAATATTAAAAAAAGAGAGAATCAATTTGACCTTGAGTTCTAGAACAATTTAATTTTAGCAGACAAGTTGAGTGAAAGGATTGTATGTCTTTCAGGATATGCAAATTAAGAAAGATGATTTTTCAGGTGCATTAGGGTCACAGAAGGAAATAGATGGCCCACTCAATTTAGGATAATTCAAAGAGTGTTAGTTAAAGGACTGTTTACAAATGTGTTCAAGGTTCAGGGAAACCGTAAGGTCTAGTGCAGTACTCCCAGCTAGGAAGAGCAGAGAAGAGGTATTACTAAGCCCTTAGGGAAGAGGGATAGAGTATTCTCTGGAATCTACGAGACAGTAGTGTAGAAAAGGCTGCTTAGGAGGACACTGTGATCTTTGATGAACGGACAAAACCAGTAAGAGCCAGAATCACACGGAGTGAGCAGAGAGAGGGGTCCGGGGGGATGATAAATAACCCAAATTTCCCTTCTGCCTTTCAATTTTCTGTTTGGAGCCTCTGTTGACGAAGCTCATCTGAAATCCAAAGAGTGAGGGAGCCTCTTGCTGCTGACTGTAGAGGTCAGACTCTAAAGGTAGAGAGCGGAGTAGAAAAAGGTGTAAAATAGATCCTTACGTCTCTGTAAAAAGAGGTAAATAGAAGGTATACAGTGCATCAGAGAATAAGATTTATGTTATGATAAGATTGCAGACATGTTATTTTACAAATTTTAAAATTAGCCCATGGGTAAAGCACAGAAGGTTAATTATATAATAAAAGCGATTATATACATTTTGTAAACTTTGGATAAGGGCAATAGCAGTATGTATTGAAATCACTTTATGAGAATAAGAGGACAAAAAATAGAGTGAATAGGGAGTATGAAGCAAAGAAGCATCACGCTGTGGCTGGTGGAGGATAACTATTTTTGTGCATATGAGTTTAATTTTGTGAAAGAGTACAGGTGTGAGTTGTTCAATCAGTTTTTGACACATTCCATGAAGTTGCTGTGAGATATCCAACTGTGATATAGAGTAAGCAATTGGATATTGAGGTCTAGGCTCAGAAAAAAATGTCTATGCTGAGATATATGTCTGGGATTCTAAATTTATAAATGATTGTTAATGCTATGGAAGAGGCTAAAATCACCAAAGAAAACAGAATAATAAAAAAGAGAGCCTAGTAATCAAGTCCTTTTATTTTCACTATGTGTACATCCCCCCTTTCCTTCTAATTTATGAGGGCATGCATATTTTCTAATTCATTGTTGCATTCCACAGCACCTAAAATATTTCCAGGCATATAGTAGGTGCTCTCAATAAATATTTAACAATTGTATGAGTTAAAGACTTGTTTATTAATAAGCTAATATTTTAAAGATCTTTCTAAAGATCTTTTGCCAAGATCTTTGCAAACTCAAGATGTTCCTTTATGTGTAAATCCTCAAATTCCCCCTAAACTGCTCCCTGGCCATTCTTCCAATATTGCTTTTCTAATTTTAATTTTGAATATTAAAAGTGATTGCACAGCCATGGTTTTCTGAAGTCAGATATATAAAGTTTTCTCTTCTTGGTTCAGGCTCCCAAAGTGTTTCTCAAAGATGAAGAAATATAAACAATATTCAGACTTGTTTTCCTGATTTTTCTAATGAGAGCATACGTATTCCAGCCCTTAAAATCCTCAAAATATTTATGCCCACAAAATCAAGTAAGTTCTAAGACCTCTTACCAAATATAAATGTAACTCATTTAAGCCCACTCCACTGACACATTATTCTAACACAATGTATTTCCTTTCTAAATGTATCATATCTTATCATCAGTATATGAGGTACATTATTGTTAACTAAATTCCATACTTCCTATACTTTATTCATATTTCCTTAGTTTTCCTCTTATGTCCTTTTCTGTTTCAGATTCCCATCCAGGATACCACACTACATTTAATCATTACATCTCCCTAGGCTCTTTTTGGCCATGACAGTTTCTTCGACTTCGTTGTTTTTGAAGACCTTGACAGTTTTTAGGAGTACTAGTCAGGTATTTTATAGAATTTACCTCAATTGTGATTTGTCTGATATTTTTTCATGATTAGGAGTATGTATTTTGGGAGGGAGACCTCAGAGCTAAAGTACCATTTTCATCATAACATCTAGGGGACGTGGTGTAGCCCACACTTAAGGAGTGGGGAGTTATGTTCTACTACTTTTTTTTTTTTTGTGAGGAAGATCAGCACTGAGCTAACATCTGATGCCAATCTTCCTTTTTTTGCTGAGGAAGACTGGCCCTGAGCTAACATCCGTGCCCATACTTCCTCTACTTTACATGGGACGCCGCCACAGCGTGGCTTAACAAGCGGTGTGTCGGTGACACCCAGGATCCCAACTGGCGAACCCTGGGCCGCTGCAGCAGAGCGCGAGCAATTAACTGCTTGCACCACTGGGCCGGCCCCGTTATGTTCTACTTCTTTGAGGGCTGAATATCTACATAAATTATTTGGAATTCTTTTGCAGAACAGATTTGTCTCTTTTTCTTGGGGAGTATTTAAATGGATTTTGAGGCTCTATTCCAGATCTATTGAATCAGAATTTCTGGCGATGAGACCTGGGATTCTGCATATTTAACAAGCTACTCAAATGATTCTTAGGCAGCAAATCTGGAACCAATTCTTAAATTCATATTCTGAAACCACTGTATTATTCCATAATGTAAGAGAAAGTTTCAGATTTGAAAAGAAAAATGTCAAAGCAGAAATTTAGGGCTTATGAGATTTTAGAAAACAAGAACTAAAGCAATAGTAAGAAGCAAAGCACAGTTTGATGATTCCAACGAGATTCTTTCTTCCTAAATGTCATTCTTAATATTCCATTCCTGACATCTATTTATATGACTTCTGAGACAAGCAAGTCATAAACTTCTTGACTTTGCAAGGGGCTGAGGTAGGAAGCTCATGCCAGATATCTTCTTTACCCCTCCTGATCTAATCTCCATCCTTTTCCAAAGTGATCCCTGGCCCAGGAGGCTGATCTTCATGAACTATGTCACTGGGCCTCCTAGTCCTCTAGCTTCCTGTTAGGTTCAGCCAATGAAAAGCATCAACAGAAAGTGAAGGGAAGGGAGGATAGAGAAGCTGAAGTATGCATTATCTTCACTTCACTGGAGGTGACAGCTTCTGTCAGTTGGCCCTTTCCACACATCTTTCTCTAATAACCCATTTTTTTCCTTGCTCGCAAACTGTTTCTTTCCCCACAACCTGCCATACCTTCGTAAATAATCCCTTTGTTAAACTTTCCTCAAATGCCCAATTTGAGTCTATGATAATTTTCATATCAGAAATGTCATACTGAAATATAGTTACACATGCAGAAGATCAGTGGTAACTTGTAATAGAAGATTCTGACAAAACTCTTGGCTTGCCAACAAGTGTCTCCTAATTCTACATTGAATTTAATACAAATTCTCCATCCAGACATTTAAGTCACCTATATTTTGTTTGATCTGCCCCATCTAAAATTATTCTCTAATATCAAAACCAGGTAATTGATAGTGTGTTTAGTTCTATGTTACTTTATCACATATGTAGCTTCATGCAACCTCAACTCAATCAAGATACAGAACTATTCCATCACCACACCTGTCCTCTTCCCCTTTACCATCCCTAACCTTGGTAGCCACTAATCTGTTTTCCATCTCTGTAATTTTGTCGTTTTGAGAATGTTAGATAAATGGAATCATACAGTATGTGATCTTTGGAGATTTACTTTTTTCATTCAGCACTAATGTCCATCCAAATTAATGTATTAATAGTTTTTTTTTTTAATTATTGAGTACTAGTACTAGTAGGACTAGTTTGGCTATACTGCAGTTTATTTAACTATGTACCTATTGGGGAACATTTTGGCTGTTTCTAGTGTTTGACTTTTACAAATAAAGATACTATGACCAATACACAAGTTTTTGTGTTATCATTTCTCTGGGATAAGTGCTCAGTAATGTAATTGGTGGCTCATATGGTGTGTATTTTTATTTTTTAAAGAAATTGCCAAACTATTTTTCAGAGTAAGTTAGTCTGCCATTTACGGCCTTGCCAGAGATATATGAAATATCTAGTCTCTGTGTTCTATCATTTGGTATTGTCACAATTTTTTAATTTTACCTGTTTTGATAGTTGAATAGGGATATCTCATCATGGTCTTAGTTTGTAATTTCCTAATGGCTAGTGATAATGAACATCTTTTTATGTGGTTGTCATCCATGTATCCTCTTCAGTGAAATATCTCTATATTTTTTGCTCATTTTCTAATTGATTTTTTTTTGAACTGTTGAGTTTTGAGAGTTTATTGCACGTTCTAGATATGAGTTTCTTTTAGGATATGTGGTTTGCAAGTATTTTCTCCCAGCAGATGACCAAATTTTAACATAGAGCAGGGAGGCTTTCTTCCTGCATACTATGCAGTCCAGATCTCCCACTTCAAGTGCTGTCAGTTTAAGTAATTATAGGAGATGGCACCCTTGATCTAAACCTCAGTATTTTCCAGAACTTGGCGGTGTCGAGGCATCAAAAGTGGATTTGGAAGAAGCGAGCAGAGACAAAAGAGTTGAATGTAGCAGTACAAAAAAGACAAGATTGATGCCATATGGTGACTGAAACTGACAGACACTTTCATGCAAATATGAGACATCCCTTGAGGATTATCAGATTTAGTTTGACAAGATTTGCAAGAGAATGTCTCCTATTTGAGTAGGTGGAGACAATTTAATAAAATTTTCTTACTAATCTCAGTGAGATGATACAACTTGGGAAACACTCAGGTGTCAGCCATTTTATTAATGGTTCACTCTATTTGAAATAAATCTCTATTTTCATTGACAGAATGTTAATGTACTTTCTCTCTATTCATCACCTAGTGTCTTTCAAAAGTTATTTTCTGTAGTTTCTTTCTCTTTGACAAGATACATATGTCTATGAGATTTTTTGTTTGCTTGTTTTATCTTTTTCACGGATAACAAATACAAAATAGGTCAAATGGTATCCAGTGTTCTTTAGGATCATCCCCTACATTCAGTGTTGGGCTTTAAGAAGAGTAAACAGTCAGCACTATCAAGGAGCCCTCTTGCCTAGGGTGAAAGTCACATATATTCCAACCCTTCAAATTTCTTTGAATTCTGATTCGCTTCCTACTTTTGAATAATGCATAGCATTTTTTTTCCACCCTTGTGTGGTGACTAGTAGATGAATTCACACTTTTTGGTTTATCACTTTCATTGTAATCTTTATTTAACTTTTCCTTCATTTTTCTTAAATCATGTTTTTTTAAAATAATTTATTTTATATATATACTTTAGTTTTGTTAAGATATAATTGACATACAGCACTGTATAAGTTTAAAGTGTATAGCATAATGACTTGGCATACATATATTGTGAAATGATTACCACAATAAGTTTAGTTAAGATCCATCAATAGTTAAAAAAAAAATTTATTATCCTTGTGATGAGAACTTTTAGGATCTACTCTCTTAGCAACTTTAGCAGTGTTAACTACAGTCATCATGTTGCACATTATACCCCCAGTACTTATTTATCTTCTAACTGGAATTTGTATCTTTTTACTACCTTTACCCAGCTCCCCCACCCCCCGCCCCCTCACAAATCTGATCTCTTTTCTATGAGTTTGGGTCTTTTTTTTTAGATTCCACATATAAGTAAGATCATACAATGTTTGTCTTTCTCTTTCTGACTTATTTCACTTAGCATAATGCCCTCAAGGTACATTCATGTTGTCACATATGGCAGGATTTCCTTCTGTTTTATGACTGAATGGTATTCAATTGCATATATATATACAGGTGCACGGAGATATATATATATATATATATATATATATAATTTTCTTTATCTGTTCCTCAGTTAATGGATATTTAGGTTGTTTCCATGTTTTGGCTATTGTAAATAATGCTGCAGTCAACATGGGAGTGCAGATATCTCTTCAGCATAGTGATGGTCAGGACTGGGTATTACTCAGTAGTAGGCAGGGCTATGAATTATCTTCCCTGCTTGGGTAGGGCAGCAGAGTGGGCCCCAAGGCCGGCTTACTGTTTGGGGACCCAAATCAGACAGGATTGCACATTGAATTCCCTGGACAGATGAGGCCACTAGTTTTGCTCTGCCAATGGGGAGAGCCATGGGCTGTCCTCTCTGCTCAAATGCCACTATAAGCATGGCTGTAGAATGGGCTATGCAGCTTCCCAAGTGCTGTGGTTAGGTTCCCTGGTTGGGTGTGCTGAAAGGTACATTCAGCAGTAGGTGGGACTACAAATTAGTTTTCCTCCCTGGGCAAGGCCATCATACAGGCCTCAAGGCCAGGAATGCTCACGTTTGGGAATCAAATTAGACAGAGCTATATACTAAGTTCCCTGTCCTGAGTGGCCCACCATCCTAGCTCTGCAGATGGGCATGCCATTGGCTGGGCTCTCTGCTCAAGTGCTGCTGTAATTGGGGTTACAGGATGGGCTACACAGATCCCTGGAGTTATGGTTAAGTTCCCTGGTCAGGCTGAGCTGGTAGCTGTATTCAGCTTTGGGCCAGGCTATAAATTAGCTTCTCTGCCCAGTTGGGGCTCCAGAACAGGCCCCAGGGCTGGCATGGCTCATTGTTTGCTGACTAAATCAGGTGGAACTGCACACAAGATCCTGGCCCAGTGGGGCCACCATGTTGGCTCTGCAGATGCAGGGCCACTGGTTGGGCTCTTTGCTCTTTGCTACTGTAATCGAGGCTGCAGAGTGTGCTTCACAGATTGCCAGGAGCTCTGCTTAGTTTTCCTGGTTGGCAGGATTGGAGGCTGTATTCAGCAGTGGGCAGGGCCATGAATTAGTTTCCCTTCCTCTGTAGAGTTGTAGAGCAGGCCCCAAGGCTGGCAAGACTTTTCTTTGGGGAGCAAGTCAGACAGAATTGTACACTAAGCTCTCTGGCCAGATGGGGTTGCAAATGTGGCTCTGCAGATGGGCAGAGCCACTGGCTGGGCTCGCCACTCAAGTGCTGCACGGCCAAGGAACTTTCCATGTGCTCAGGTGAGGCTTCCTTGTCTGCAGAGATGGGAATTATACTTAGCAGTGAGTGGGGTTATGAATTAGCTTTCCTGCCTGAGTAGAGCGGCAGAACTGGCTCCAAGGCCAGCAAGGCTTGTTGTTTGGGGTCTTGACTCAGGCAGAACAGCACCCCATGTTCCCTGGCCAAATGGGGCCACTGGCCTGATTCTGTGGGATGAGCAGCACTGGCAGCTGGGCTTTCTACTTGAGTGCTGCTGGGTTAAGTAGCTTTCCAGGTGCTCGGGTCACTCTTGCTTGTCAGGCAGACCCGGGAGCTGCCCTTGGCAGTAGGTTAGTCTGTGAATTAGCTCCCCTACTAAGACTATGCTGCAGAACTGGTCTAAGGCTGGCAAGGCTTTGTTTGGGGTCCTGACTCAAGCAGAACCGCACCTCAAGTTCTCCGGCCAAACAAGGCCAGCATCTTTTCTCTGCAGATGAACAAAGCCACTGGGTTGGGATTTCTACTCAGGCACCGCTGTGAATAGAAACTCAGCCTGCCAAGATCCAAGTGTTGGTTGATGTAAGCTCCACCTCCCTTCTCTGTCACAATCTGATTCCCAGTGGTCAAGCCCTACAGATGCCCTCATGATCCTCCTGTGGCAAGGCCAGAGTGGGCTTTCCAAGAAGCAAACCAAAACACTGGGGGAGCTGAATGTCCACCCTGGGCTCTTTTTTCCCCACTGGAGAAACTGTGGGTTTGGGAGAGACCCTCAGAGAAGTGCTGCACTGGCCTAGGGGAGGGATGATGCTGTCAAAGTGTAGCCACTCCTCTTACCCTTCTAATGCAGTCCATCTCAGTCTCTGTGCTGCAGGGCAAGTGCCTCAGCCTCATCCCCGTTTTCTAGGATTTTCACAATATTGTCTTGTCTATCAATAGTTGTTAGTTGGTTTTGTTGTGACAAGGAGTGAAGTTGGAAATGACTACGTCACCATTTTGGTGATGTCACTCCCCAATCTTGTATTTTTAAAGAATTATGTCTTCTCTTATTCTCAAAATGATTTCAGTAAGTGCAGAAATACATATATTTCTGTGTGTATATAGATTTGTGTGTTTATATATAGATATATATGTGTATATATTATGAAATTATTAATTGCTTAGTTCATATGTACTGTTTATTAAACTGATGTTTTCATTTAAAGCTCTGTTTAGGGGATTATCTCCTATTGGTTTTATTTTGGTTCACAATGGAAAGGAATTTCCAAGTGTGTTTTTTGAAATTAGGTTCGAGAGTTATGCCTATTCTCTTTCAAATGTGATTCTTAATATGATATAATATCAGTAGTGTTTTATATAAACAATATTCAAAATATATATTTTACTTAACTTTATTTGAGTAAAATATCCCAGAGGGAAACTTACTTTAATAGAGATTTCTCATTGCTTTTTTTGTTATTACATTTGATTGCATTAAGTTACTAGAGTGAAAGCTTTAAGAAAATGTGAGTTTAAGTGCCATCTAAGTAAGTACTTAGATAACCATATCATAATATTTTAATCTAATTACTAAGTGTGGAAATATGCCTCTAGAATATGCATTTCCATAACTTACACTTGATTATATTTTAAAAGTAATTGTTTTCTTGTATATAACTCAATATTTCTTCTAAAATATCTTGACCTTGAAATTTATATCTATTGGAGTCAATTTTAGTTTTCTTGAAGGTATTCAAATGTTTTGGTTTCTGATACACTTAGTTCTAAGTCTAAAATGCCTATTAGTCACTAAATTGATGCAAATTACTCAGATATGAAATCAACTTTGATAGTCTAAGCAAAGTAGTATCAAGAAGATATGTAATTTTATATCACTGTACGTTATAAAGGACTCAACATCTCTGTACAGCTGGAATGCAGTTATTGAATATTAAAGCTTGAAGAGAGAAAATAAATTTTCTTCAGCCTTTCATTTTACCAAAGTCCAAAAAGGAAACTAGAAATAACCAATGTAAACACAGATAATATGTGGCAGTTGTAGTGGTCATTGGTACTGTAGAATTTGGCTCCAATCCTTGACTTTTTTGGGGTAAATGTCTTTCATCACATTGAAGGCAGAAAATTGTACAGTTGACTATTTTAAGCAGCGTATCTGTAAAAATCCAGAGGAATCCCGTTAAGAAACCTTATGTAATTATGTGCTGTAGGTATTTTACCAACTTGGCTCTCTATTTGAAAACAAACAAAACTTGGCATAAGTCCCTCATTATATCTGGTGTAGTTATCAGTGTGTACAAGGAATTTGCCTCTTAAAGAAATTCATTGAATGTTTTTTGCTTTCGCAATCTAATATTAATATAGTGGATTTCCTCTTTTCTGTTATCAGATGACAAAACAGGGAACTTTTCAAAACTTTATGTTTTATAACGAGTGAAACCTTATTTTAGTAATTAGACATTTTCACCCCAATTCCTTTTATCTTATAAACTTAAGAAATAGCATAACACTTCTAAGTAAGTAGTCTAACAGAAATAAACTATATAAATAATAAAGGTGGTAGTAATTCTAAGTCAGACAATTTTTGTAAGTGTAATTATAGAAATGAAGGACATAACGCATTGAAATCATTCTTTTGTCCTATTAGGACTTAGGCAGACTGCAGGTATGAAATCTGCCTTTATTTTAGTAGCATGATTTCTCAGGACTGTATGGCTACCTTTGAAAGAAGATAAATATTGAAGTAACACCACTACAGCATTAATAAGCCCCTTTTATTTCGTTTAGGAATTCATTTTATTTTTCATGTAGCATTTCTCTTTATTTCATAACCAACATATTCAGAGCAAAGTGTTTGATAAAAATTTCTTCACTTCAACACAAGTATATCACCTAAATGTCAACTTTTTCCTGTTTTAATGAAATTTTAAAAATCATATTTATAAGGTTATATATATTTTACCTACAAGTATCTCATCTCTACTTTATATTTTAGGCCAGTTAGCGTAGAACATAATGAAAGAATGAAGAAAATGTCAAACGTTTTTTGCAGATATTTGATTTGTTTTACTTTCTGCGCTCTGTGTTTGAAGCATAAAGGAAGCAAAAGGTGTGATGAAAGAAGGGACTCTACATTAATCTATATTCCTCTAGAAAAAATGAATTAAATTGAGTTTCTCCAAATGTGTTTTCTTCTGTGGCTTACATCAGGGCCTCATCTGCAACATAGACGTTTTTTAAATCCACAGAATCATTCAATGTTTAAAATTGCCTGTATGAATGAATGACTGACCCAATGATTTTTCTGGGTCAGAAAATTTTGCAAACTTGGAAGAACCTTGGTGATGGGAAATTTTTCTTTTTGGTCATCAGGCTTGTTAACTGCAACTCTCACATCCCCATATAATATTTTATTACTCTGATTTCTGTCATTCAGCTCTCTTAGGACTTTAGTGTTAGCCATTTGTACCTTGGAATATACCAAGGCTACCCTACTATTTTTTGGGGTGGCATTTGCATTTTAAATCTTCTATCTGGGGCTGGCCTAATGGCATAGTTAGGTTTGCATGTTCTGTTTTGGTGGCCCAGGGTTCACGGGTTCAGATCCTGGGCGTGGACCTACTTGCTGCTTCTCAAGCCATGCTGAGGCAGCATCCCACATAGAACAACTATAAGGACCTACAACTGGGATATACAACTATGTACTGGGACTTCGGGGAGAAAAAAGAAAAAGAGGAAGATTGGCAACAGATGTTAGCTTGGGGCCAATCTTCCTCAAAAAATAAATAAATGAATGAATCTTGTGTCTAATTGTAGAATTAAAATTTGTATTCTCTTTTAAAGTTACTATACATCAGGAAATAAGCAGAATTTTTGTCTCTTTGTTTTTGTGGGGGAGTGGGACACAAGGTATAGAGGAGGAAGG
Source organism: Diceros bicornis minor (assembly GCF_020826845.1). Taxonomy (NCBI): domain Eukaryota; kingdom Metazoa; phylum Chordata; class Mammalia; order Perissodactyla; family Rhinocerotidae; genus Diceros; species Diceros bicornis. The sequence continues at coordinate 61,761,191 of NC_080750.1, read as the reverse complement.
AAATGTTTGGTAATGTTGAATGTCTGAGTTTCTGAAATTAAAAAAAAGGGTATACTTAACTACTCTGCAAATTGGTAAAATACAACTGATTTTAGTACCAGAGATATTAAAAATAAGATTTTTACATTTTTTCCATTTAATGAACTAAAAGTAGTATTTTTGCCATTTCCCAATCCTCTGGCATAACGTTAAAAGCAGCAGTTTGCAGAACAGTTCTTGAAATTTAAATTACAGATGTAAGAAAAAAAGAAAACATTTATTTGTTGGGTTATTAATTTTTAGTTTTGTATGGATTAAAGAAAGAGATCTCTGTACAAAATCTTCACAATTGAAGTAATAAGATATTTATGTTTACAAAAGAGAAAGGAGTTCTTGAGCTCTTGTAACAGTTCCTAACAAATGCTCCTAAAAATTCATAATCAAGCTAATTATATTCAAATAACAAGGTTACTGTGTATCCTTAGTTCTTGCTTTTGAAGAAACAAATTCCAGGAAATACATTTGACCAATTATAAGGATAATTCTCTTTACTTAGAGTTACACTAATTTAATCATTAAAGAGAAAACTAAATGATAAGCTGAATAATAAATATATTTAGACTATATAGTTGGTGGAGGTTGTTAGATCTCCAGTGGAATAGTTTTATCCTTAGAACCACATTACATTTTTTTATTGAGGTATAATTGACATACAGTATTATATTAGTTTCAGTTGTAAAACATAGTGATTCAGCATTTCCCCTCCCCCCAATCCCTCTCTCTCCTGCAACCAGCAATCTGTTCTCTGAATCTATGTGTCTGGGTTTTGTTTTGTTTTGTTTGTTTTGCTTTTTAGATTCTACATATAAGTGAAATAATGCAGTATTTGTCTTTCTCTGGTTTATTTCACTTAGCATAATACCCTCAAGGTCCATCCATGTTGTCACAAATGGCAAGATTTCCTTCTTTTTTATGGCTGAGTAGTATACCACATCTTCTTTATCCATTCATCCATCAATGGGCACTCAGGTTGTTTCCATATCTTAGTTATTGTAAATAATGCTTCAGTAAACCTAGGGGTGCATATATCTAGGGGTGCATATATCATTTCAAATTAGTGTTTTCATTTTCTTTGGATAGATACCCAGTAGCAGAATTGCTGGATCATATGGTAGTTCTATTCTTAATTTTTTGGGGAACCTCCATACTGTTTTCCATAGTAACTGCCCCAATTTACATTCCCAGCAATAGTGCACCAGGGTTCCCTTTTGTCCACATCCTCACCAACACTTGTTATTTCTTGCCTTTTTGCTAATAGCCATCTGATAGGTATGAGGTGATATCTCATTGTGGTTTTGATTTGCATTTCCCTGATGGTTAGTGATGTTTAGTATCTTTTCATGTGCCTGTTGGCCATCTGTACATTTTCTTTGGAAAAATGTCTATTCAGATCCTCTACCCATTTTTTAATCGAATTTTTTTTAATAGTTGAGTTCTTTATATATTTTGTTATTAACCCATTATCAGATATATGATTTGCAAATATCTTCTCCCATTCAGTATGTTGCCTTTTCATTTTGTCGATGGTTTCCTTCTCTGTGCAGAAGCTTTTTTAGTTTGATGTAGTCCCATTTGTTTATTTTTGCTTATGTTTCTCTTGTCTTTGGAGTTAGATCCAAAAAAAACATCTCTAAGACCAACATTAAAAAACTTACCACCTATGCTTTCTTCTAGGAGTTTTATGGTTTCAGGTCTTACATTCAAGTCTTTAGTCCATTTTGAGTTAATTTTTGTATATGGCGTAAGACAGTGGTCCGGTTTCATTCTTTTGCATGTGGCTGTCCAGTTTTCCCAACACCATTTATTGAGGAGACTGTCCTTTCCTCGTTGTATATTCTTGCCTCCTTTGTCATAAATTAGTTGACCATATATGTGTGGGTTTAATTCTGGGCTCTCTATTCTGTTCCACTGATCTATTTGTCTGTTTTTATGACAATACCATACTGTTTTGATTACTATAACTTTGTAGTATAGTTTGAAATCAGGGAGCGTAATACCTCTGGTTTTGATTCTCTTTCTCAAGATTATTTTGGCTATTTGGGGTCTTTTGTGTTTCCATATAAATTTTAGGATTATTCTTGTTCTGTGAAAAATTATATTGTGATAGGGATTGCATTGAATCTGTATATCGCTTTAGGTAATATGAACATTTTAACAATATTAATACTTTCAATCCATCAGCACAGAATATCTTTCCATTTATTTGTTTCTTCTTCAGTTTCTTCCATCAATGTCTTATAGATTTATTGTACAGATCTTTCACTTCCTGGGTTAAATTTATTTTTAGGTATTTTATTCTTTTAGATGTAATTATAAATGGTATTGTCTTCTTGATTTCTCTTTCTGATAGTTCGTTATTAGTGTATAGAAATGCAACAGATTTTTGTATATTAATTTTATATCCTGAAACTTTACTAAATTTATTTATTAGTTCTAGCAGTTTTTTGGTGGAGTCCTTATAGGGTTTTCTATATATATTACCATGTCATCTGCAAATAGTAACAGTTTTCCTTTCCAATTTGTATGCCTTTTTTTTCCTTGCCTAATTGCTGTGACTGGGACTTGCAATACTATGTTGAATAAAAGTGAGGAGAATGAGCATCCTTGTCTTGTTCCTGATCTTGGAGGAAAAGCTTTCGGCTTTCCACTGTTGAGTATGGTATTAGCTGTGTGTTTGTCATACATGACCTTTATTATGTTGAGGTACATTTTCTCTGTACCAAATTTGTTGATAGTTTTTATCATAAATGGATGTTGAATAATGTCAAATGCTTTTTTTGCCTCTATTGAGATGATCATCTGATTTTTTTCCTTCATTTCGTTAATGTGGTATATCATGTTGATTGATTTGCGGGTGTTGAACCATTGTTGCATCCCTGGAATAAATCTTACTTGATCATGGTATATGATCCTTTTAATGTATTGTTGAATTAAGTTTGCCAATATTTTGTTGAGGATTTTTGCAGCTATGTTCATCAGTGATATTGGCCTGTAGTTTTCCTTTTTTTGTGGTGTCCTTGTCTGGGTTTCACGTCACAGTGTGCTAGCTTTGTGAAATGAGTTTGGAATCTTTCCTTCTGTTCAATTTTTTGGAAGAGTTTGAGAAGGATAGATGTTAAATCTCCTTTGAATGCTTGGTAGCTTTCTCCAGAGAAGCCATCTGGTCCTGGACTTTTGCTTTGTGGGCGTTTTTGATTACTGTTTAAATCTCTGTGCTTGTGATTGACAACTTAAATTTGAAAAAAATCCACAAGTCTATGTTTTTACTCCTTTTCCAGGTTTTATGTTTATGATGTCACTCTTACATTTTTTTATTTTATGTATCCTTTAACTAATTATTGTAGTTTTAGTTAATTTTACCACTTTTGTCTTTTAACCTTCTTAGTAGCTTTATAAGTGATTAATCTACTACTGTAGTACATATTTACCTTTTCCAGTGAAATTTTTACTTTTGTATGTTTTCTTGTTATTAATCAGTGCCACTTCTTTTCAACTTGAAGAAATTCTTTTAATATTTCTTGTAAGGATGGTTTAGTAGTGATGAATTGCTTTAGCTTTTGCTTGTCTGGAAAACTCTATCTCTCATTAAAATCTGAATGATAACCTTGCCATGTAGAGTATTCTTGGTTTGATGGTTTTGCTTTTCATCACTCTGAATATGTCATGCCTCTCCCTTCTGGCCTGCAAAGTTTCTATTGAGAAATGTGCTGATAGCCTTATGAGGTTTCCCATGTATGTAACAGTTTGCTTTTCTCTTACTATTTTTGAGATTCTCTCTTTAATTTTGACATTTTAATTATAATGTGTCTTGATTTGGATCTGTTTGAGTTCATCTTGTTTGGAACGCTCTGGGTTTCCTACACCTGGATGTCTGTTTCTCTCCCTAGAGTAGGGAAATTTTCAGCTGTTATTTCTTCAAATAAGTCTTCTGCTTTTTTCTCTCTCTCTTCTCCTTCCAAGACCCCTATAATGTGAATGTTATTCTGCATTTGATGTTGTTCCAGAGGTCCTTTAAGTTATCTTCACTTTTTTAAATTCTTTTCTCTTATTACTGCTCTTTTTGGTTGCATTCCATCGCTTTATCTTCCAGCTTGCTGATTCGTACTTCTACTTCATCCAGTCTGCTGTCAAACCCCTCTAGTGTATTTTCAAGTGCAATTATTCTATTCTTTAGCTCTGTGACTTCTGTTTGGAACTTTCATATGTTTTTTTCGCTCTTTGTTGAAGTTCTCACTGTGTTCATCCATTTGCCCAATTTTAATGAGCATCTTTATGACCGTTACTTTGAATTCTTTATCAAGTAGATTACTTATCTTCCTATCATTAAGGTCTTTTTTATGAGTTTTTTTCCTGTTCTTTCCTTTGAAACATATTTCTTTGTTTCCTCATTTTGCTTGACTCTCTGTGTTTGTTTCTATGTATTGTGCAAAACTGCTACCTTTCTCAGGCTTGAGGGACTGGCTTTGTGTAGATGATGATCCTTCTCATTCAGCCTTACCCTGGCTCTTGGTTGACTCTCAAATCTTTGTGATTGGCTAGACCACGTGATTTATTTTTATTTTTTATTTTTTGGTGAGGAAGATTGGCCCTGAGCTAACAGCTGTTGCCAGTCCTCTTTTGCTTGAGGAAGACTTGCCCTGAGCTAACATCTGTGGCAGTCTTCCTCTATTTTGTATGTGGGACGCCTGCCACAGCATGGCTTGACCAGTGGTGTAGGTCCGCACCTGGGATCCAAACCTGCGAACCCCAGGCCACCAAAGCAGAGCATGCGAACCCAATCACTACACCACTGGCCGGCCTCGCGTGATTTATTTTTCATATGCTCCCATTGTTAAGGGTGTGCCAACACTTTTCAGTGTTCCAAGGGGAGGAATCTCATTTAGCACCTAGTTTCAGGCTGATTGGAAGCTAGACCCTGAGGCAGCAGCTTTTTAAGTATGCAAATATATACACTCTTGTGGGACTGCAGTCGTTATTCTTGCTGACCTCTAGGCCAGGAGGTCTGCGGGTGTCCTCTGGGTAATAGTTGGAGAACTCAAGGTGCCAGATGAATGTATTAAGCTCCTTTTTGGGAAGTCTCATCAAGCTGTAATGAGGCCAAGCTGGTGCCCATGGATGACATCTCCCTGCTTACATTCCCTGGGAGTGCCTTCTTAGCCTCTAGGTATGTGGGAAACTTGAAACCTGTCCCTCAGGCTGAAGCTCCAGGCTAAGTAAAAACTAAATTCCTTTTTTACAGGAATTCTGGTGTTGTGTTTCAGTCTTTTTTTGTGCTGTGCCCTGGGGCTGGTGGCCTGCCAAGAACTGTCTTTCTGACTATTACAGTCCTGTGGGACTCTGGTATGCCAGTCCCTTGGCCACCAGGGTCAGGCCATCCAATGGTGTCCCCTTTGTGGATGTCACATGCCTGCTGGTTTTAGCAAGGTGGCCAGAGTGTGTAAGGGGTGGGTCACGCTCACTGGCTTCAGGAAGGCAGCAGGAAAATGTCTTGAATGCATGTACTCACAGGCTTCAGCAACGCAGTTAGAGTATCGTGTCTGTGCACCCATGCCAGCTTTAGGGTGGGAGTGGGAGAATGCCATAACTGCTCATACTTGCCAGCCTTAGCCAGAGGGCTAGGGAGTGTCACAACTGCCTGTGCTTGCAGACTTCAGCTGGGGAGCAGGAGAATGACATGATCTCGTTTGAACTCACCTACCCCAGGCAGGGAGGAAGGGAGTGCTATAACCACCCCTGCTCTCCTGTTTCAGCAAGTACGCATCACTTAGCTTTAGCAATTATCAATACATAAGTAATATTGTTTCACCTTTGCCGCTCACCCACAGTTATTTCAAACAATTCCTGGACGTCATTCATTTCATCTCTGTATTTTTCTGTAGGTTTCTCTAAAAAATAGGCATTTTTTATTCTTTTATTCATACAATTTAAATTATCATCCCAGATCCCTAGGCAATCTCGTCATCTCTTGATTACCTTTCACTTTTCTTTCCACATAGCAAACTCCTTTCACCAGCCTCATCACAGTTTCTTTCCCTCAAAGAAGGCAATTCTTCTTTGAGACTCTTTGATAATGAGCTTCATTCACTTTTGTGCATTTCATTTGCAATCTTTCAACGTAAGAGATTCTTCCCTCTCATCCATCAATTTATGTGGAACTAATATTGAATGTTGTCTTAAAATGTCTCTTCCAGTCAGTGTCTCGAGCCCCAAGAATAAACAGCCCCATTCTGATTGTTAATGTCTGCTTTGTAAGCCAGAACTTTCAAAATGGAAACCCATGGGCCAAATTAAACCCACAGATGTGATTTTGTGGGTTTGAAGAATGCTCTTCAAAAAGAACATAGGTGCATTTCACAGGGCATCTGTAGTTCAGTTTACTGCAGTCCCCACAACACTCAACCTATACTCACCTTATAGCTTTACTTCTGAAAGCTTTTCAGTTGGGATTGCTGATGTACACTGATAATGTTAATTGTTCTCTCCAGTTCAAAGAACATCTTCAAATACATTGTCTAAATGACATTTCACAATAACCTTATAAAACCAATTATGGCATCTCCTTTTTTCCAAAAGAGAAAATAAAACTTAAGTGAGTCACCCAACAAGATGCATTCAGAGGTAAAGGCTATAACCAGACAAATGCATTAAAGTGGTCCAGTGTGCAACTCATATACAATCCATTATGAATCAGTTGTTACATTAACTCTTCATGGCTTAAAAAAATCAAGACCTTCTCAGCATACTGGAGATCAATAATCACTAACATTTATGCAATAATTATATTTATATTTGAATAAGTTCATATTTAGACTATGATTTATACATGTTTAGACTATCAAAATTTTATCTCATGTAAATTATTTTCAATAGCTTTAATAAAAACATTTTAAGGTTTAGAATCATTCAATCAGACTTAGATAATGTAAAGAATATCTAGTCTTATTTCTTTATTTTACTGAAGAAAAACCACCACCTAGAGAGAATTGTGATGCTCATTATTACATAACTCCTTAGACCTACATCTGGAATATAGTTTTTTCAAGTTTTACTTTTATCTCAGACAAATAAATATTGAAATTATTTAATTTATTACTTTGTCTCTGTCTCTTTTAAGGTCCACTATGCAATAAACATTCAAATTTGTATAAAACTGTGGTACTCAGATTTCCATGAAAACCTTTAGGATGCATCAAGTTCTAGATATAAAACTACTGTAGAGTCAGACCCTACTGAACCACTGGAGATACTGGCAATAGAAAACAATTATTGAGGAAATGGGATGGATTCATGACATTTCTCTGAATCAGAACGAGTTGTAATATGTTCCTTTAAAATGTTCTTTGTTTATGTAAAAAAAAAAAAAAAAACCTGCCCAATAGAGAAGGAGTTATTTATCAAGTAACATAAGAGAGAGAAAGAATTTTGTAGCTGTGGGTCTATGAGCATACCCCCCTATTAATATATATTATTAATGTATATAGCATATACATACATATATGCATATGTCTACATATGTCTTGACATGAGTGCAGCCACGTTTGGCCGCTCCATTGACCTACAGCCACCAGCACACAAAGAAATACAAAGCTGCTTTCTGTGTGGTGGGAACTGGTGTTTTCCCCGGAACTGGCCTTTCTCCCACGGAGAGAGTTGCAAGTTGTGACATTTCAAGGCTCTTGGGGCGTTGTAGCACGGGATGGACTGGCCATCTGTGCAGAGCTGGGACGATAACCAAAGAGAACAATGCACGTACACAATTACTGGGCTGGGACGTTAGCCAGAGGGCTCAGTGCACATACGCCACTGATAACCATTTGTGCATGGAAACACTAAATGCTTGCTCTGCAACCTCTGTAATTGCTTACTCTGAAAATTATTGATGGTATAAAAACTGCTGGAAACTGAGACCTGGTGAGAGTTCCACCTGTGGAAGGGACGCCTTGCCCAGGACGTGTGATCCTTGCCCAGCCGCGTCGATTGACAGGACTCTCCCGGCAGTGGGGCGTGGATGTTGTGAGTAATTGATTTGATGTGAAGTAATTGATTTGATATGAAGTAATTGATTTGATGTGTTCTGTTTTCGGTCAACCTGGTGTTTCTCTTTCCGGTTGATTTGTGTCATTTCTCTTCAGCCGATGTGGATGTTTTCCCTTTCTAGTCGAGCTGATGTTTTTTCCCTCTTAATATTTGACCTATTCGGATCTGTTTGCAGACTATCGCCTTTACTATCCTCTATATAATAAAATATACCTTCAGTCCATTTGTTTGGAGTGGAAAGTGTCTTTTACGTCTCGGATCGAATCCCCGAACCTCTCGTAACAACATATCCTGTGGGTGCTGTAACAAATTACCACAAACTTCGTGAATTAAAAAGACACAAATTTATTATCTGACGCTTCTGAAGTTCAGAAATCTAAATTGTGCCTCAGGGCTGAGTTCCTTCTGGAGGCTCTAAGGAAGAATCCATTTCCTTACCTTTTCCAACTACTGCAGGCTGTCCTCATTGCTTGGTTGATGGCCCACATCACATTGCCTTTTCTCCCTCTACTCCTGCTTAACCTCACATTCTTTTGATTCTGACTCCTCCTGTGTTCCTTTTGTAAGGATCCTCATGATTACATAGAGCCCACTCATCCGGTTCAAGATAATCTCCCTATCTCAAGATCCTTAACTTGATCACATCTGTAAAGGTTTTTTTTCGTCAATAAGGACCATTCACAGGTTCCAGGGATTAGGATGTGCACATCCTTCAGGTGACTGTTATTCAGTCTTTCTCTCTGTCCTATATATTAATAAGACACAGCTCTATACTTATGCTTCTGTACATCTCATCCCAATCATTAGTTAAAGGGCTCCTTTCAGTTCAGGCAGCTAAAACATTGCAAACCTGAAGTTAGACTAGCATATCTTGAGGATCCAAAACTTTTAAGTCACTTGATTTACATGTGCCATCTTTTTAATAATCAAAAGATTATTTTAGTTTTATAGCTGAGGACCCTCCCTATAGCTTAGGGACATTAAGTAACATGCAAGTTTCATGACTTTTAAGGATAAGGTATCTTTATAATGTAATACATAAACATATCTGAAATGTATAGGATAACTTGAATGTAATAATTCAGGCCTGGCTCTTATCACTATACCATGCTACTTACTGAACAATTCGTGGCAGAAAATAGAACGGCTTCTGCAAGAGGAAAGCAAATGAAAAAGCAAGTGAGAAAAAAGAGAGAAAACGTATGTATGTATGGGGACTTGCATATTAAAATAAGGTGAACATTCATCATTTTCCAACCATAGAGTTTAGAGCTTTCCCTTCCACGCTTGACAGCATGTAGAGTTCAAATATCCTGCCTTTTAGTCTTAGTGTAATAAATAACACATTTAAACCAGAGCATGAAATGACCCATAAAGGAATTTACATGGCTTATATAGTCTAAATATTGGTCATATGGGAAACTATTTCTTTGAGAAGATAAACACTTAAAATATTTTGAGAAAAATTAAAAAGAATTTCTTTGTGACAACAGTTGCTTTTTATCCTCTCTTTAACATTGGATTATTTATTCTTTGTAGAAATATGTTTTGATCCAACATCTCATTTGCAGCAGTGAAAAACAGCTGAGAGGGAAAGAACTTATCAAGTATTAAAAATTCTGCCTATAAATTGACCTTCTGATATGCAAAAACGATATATTCAAGTTTGGCAAAATTAAACATTTTTCCATCATTAAAAATCTTGGGATTAATTAACATAATTCCTCAATTAAATAAAGATACAAATGAACTACTTCTTTATAATTAATGGATATTATTAAAATCTATGTGGATCATAGATGTATGAATATACTTTCCAACTAAACATAAAGTACACATCATATGGTAAAAATATTATGTATATTTATTAAATTTGACAAAAAAGAAACCTGGTTTCGGAATAAACTGGAACCATGAAGAGGCAGAAGGATAACCAGTGCTACAAAGAACAAACGTTAAAACAATTAGTTGCTTGACATGATAATTTGAGGCATATCAGAATACAATTTTTACTTAAAATCTCCTATGGTTCATGTTGGTTATAATAAAGGAATCAATCAAATACCTAAGTAGAGATTTTCTGAATTATATCCAAGTGGCTAGGGCAATTCTCTAAAACTTTGATTCATTTTATTAGAAAGCATTTTGTTTACTTATAAAGTGACAACTATGTGGAATAAAGAAGACGTTGAGATTAATCCCATACTTCCTTTTTCCTTAGAAGTTTTTTATCCTACAGGCTGCAAAATGATGATCAAGTGATACAAAGTAGTCCCATAAATGAATTGTTTTTGCACCTCAATAAACAACTCTCCAAAACAGAAAATTCTCTCATGCAGATTCCGTAAATCGTAATGACCACAGCCTAGTGTATTTTCTAGATTAAAAAACATCATTACATATCCTTTGTTGGTTATTAGGGTGAAAATTAGCAAGCTGTTCCAAATTTTCCAAACATTATCTCAAGTATTTTTCCTTCTTGTTTATAAAGAACAGTATTAGGGAATTTATAGTGCTTCATCTGTTGCATTTAACGGTAAATTAATTTTTTTCACATCTGAGAGTTGTAGGGAAAACAAAACAAATCATTTTTCAGATAGTTCTATGTTCCTTAGAAATGACATCAAGAATATATAGAATTACGTTATAGATAGACAAAATGAGGTTAAAATGCTTCTGTTGCATGACCGATCTTACTTTATGTTTCTGATTAATTATATGCCTTTTTTTTTTCTTGGCAAGAAATGAATTGGTCCCAAATTATAATGGCAACAAGCAGAAATATTTTCTTCTAACTCATTCCCCAATATACTGTAGAGGCCAAGCTGTGAAATTTAACAAGGATATACTGCAATTTGAGGACTGATGGAGAGAAACTCCTGCAGATGTGTCTGACCTGCCTCTTATCAAGATACTGCATGGATTTTTTAAAGGAACACTTCAAGTTAATTGTTTATCTTAAGAGTGTTACAGATATTTCCAGATTTTGGCATCCAAGCTAAGAGATCCTGATGCTCGGAGAAAGCAAGTGGTTACTCTCAGCCAAGAGTAAGACTTACTTTCCAGTTTCTCTCCTCCAATTTCTACTTGAGAATTTACCTTCCCAGGTGTAATAGACATAGGACTATTTGCCCTTCAGGAAAAATTCTATGTAAAGTACGGTGATATATCTTTACCCTTTGTATTCACAATAGGTCAGACCACCTAGAAAAGTAGAATATAGACAATACACTTATAGAAAACATTGCATCCAGTGTAGCTGAAATGTACCATATTCACATTGTATCCTTTTTATTCTTTTTTCCTTTTTATTCTTTTTTTCAATGTGAGCTTAAAAGAAGCTTGTATGTCCTTCAGACTGATCTCCATTCTAGCTCTATATTTCCTATAAACAATTACTCAGAGATGCACACACACCACTGAAAGCATATTCAATATCAAGGCATGCAGCATATTACATTATGCTTAGAGAAGCAAGCGTGCTGTTATCTGAAGCATGATTTAGTTCTTCCCAGTCCTGAATGAAGTGAAAAAATAAAGACAATGTAAGGAGTTATTAATAAAGATAAGTATACAGTTTTGGTATTAAGATTTTCTTTATTTCATGAAAAATAATAGTTAATAGTAGTTTCATTTTGGTTTGTTTTTATCCTAACTTGACAAAATAATGCATAACCAAACCTACCTACATTCCCACAACTTCCACTGTTCTGGAGGCTTTTATTCTTTCAACTCCATTCATAAAATTTTCCTTAAAATCTGTCTTCTATTTATATAGCCTTCCCTTTTGGTCATGGCTGATTTATCTGGAAATAGGCATATGTATTATTACCTTCTGTAGAGCTTTGGGACTTGGGACCTGAGAGAGTAATGGGGACAGTCACATGAGTTCTTTGTGAATATGTTTTCCACCAAAAGGAGAAATGCAGAAAGCTCAACTGTCACAGTAAAGAAAAGTGAATGCAACATTGCAAAGTGCGGGGGAAAAAATGTAAAAAGCAATGAAAGAAGAAAGATCATCTTAGCATTTTATTTCTGGTTTACAGATTTTCTTGAGGTTCAGGTATTCTGTGAAATACACCAGTATCTTTGCAGTAAATTTACTTTTTATCTGAAGATATTTTGCTTTGTCATAAGGATATTCTGCCATATTTTCTATAGCTTAAATATTTTGCTTGTCATATTTTAGTCTAAGGCATTTGTATCTGGTTGAATTTAGTATTTACATACAAAATGAATGAGATTTTAATATGGGAAATGGTGGAAGGCTGAATAAATAAATATACTAAACTAACTAGTATGGACTAAAGGTAGGATCTTCCCTGGCAGACATTACACAGAGACTGCCTATGATGTATACTCCGCAACTAAACTCTTAGGATTTTCTGAAGAATCTATAAAAACCAGAAATTTTTTCTTTGATACCTGTTAAAATCAGGTTGGAATAATAAAATTGTTCAGATTCTTGATAATTATGAATCTGAGAGACCCATTAGTACTTGATTCTATGTTTTTGTTTCTTCAACTGATCAACATTTTAAATTGATAACAGGGCTTCCTTTTTTATGATATTTTATTTTGTTGATTTATCAGAATTAACTTTTCCAACTTTTACAAGAATTGACAAACTTCTTGGTTAAAAAATTAAATATTTTGAGCAAATTGGAATATTTTGTCCACTACTCCTAGAGGGAATTAACCAATCAAATGAGATTCCTAACTTGTAGGCCATAAAAAAAAATCAGGATGTACAAAAAATAAGCTATGACTGGATGTGGCCTGTGGGTTTTAGATTGCTGACCCCTGCTTTAAATAAAGATGGCATTGAAGTAATTTTTTAATGATCCTTATTAATAATTAAAGGATCATTAATAAATTTTATCTTGCCCTTGTTTATATGTTATATAATGGCCCTTAATTTACAAATTAGAGGACGTGTAAATAATTTTGAACAATGCTAACACACAAGTTTATTTTCGCTCTTTTAAAATTGTAAAAGGAATATGCAATGTGCACTCATGGAATAACATAGCTGTGTAGTTTCAGTTACTTTCTTTTTGGCTTTCTCTGTGTCTGTGAGGAAACAAAAGTTGGTTCCTTTGGTTAATGGATGTAATGAAAATATCTGGCCATAAATTGTTGATATTGTACTTGTACTATATACTTAGACATGAAATATTTAAATAAGGTAATAGATATACTTGTCTGCTTTTTATAAGGATAATTTTTTGCAGATTATTAAGCTAGTAAATTTAAAATGATATGTAATTGTCTTAATTAATATGATAATAGCAATCATATCTTAAAGCTCAAGGTTGAGTTTTCAAAATTGTCTATTTGAACATTTGTATATGTCAAAAACATAAAGGTATATTGAGTTTAGTGAAAGCATATACATAATATAGAAAGAAATTCAATAGTTGAGATAGTATGCACTTTTTAATATTTTTGTGCCATTATGATGCTTTAAAACACTTTTAACTGGCATTACTTATTTCTAAAAGGCTTTGTTTCTGTTACTTTTTACTGTATTTGAGCTAAATAATGTCTGTCTAAAATAAAACAGTAACACTTTCCTTGGCTTTAAGCAATTATAACATATATTACCTTAACCAGTGTTCTCAAATGTTTTGCCTTTTTCAGTTCAGTCTCTAAATTTAATTTAGAATAAAAAAATACTATTGAGATGTCTTTTACATGTTAACTATCTTTGGGGGTTTCCAGGTAAATAGCAATAGCCAAAGAAATTTGCTCACTGACTTTATAAAGGGAAGGTTATTAAAATATTTAGGTATATTTAGTGTTCTCTAAATTTTAATTAGTTCAATCACTGTACAAGCTGACTAAAATAAATATCTTAAAACCTCTTTTTTTGGAATCTAGTTGGTGAGCCGAGTATTTTTCTTCCTTAGATAGTATAGTAGCTAATAAATTGAGGTATTTTGAACTTTGCTAAATCCTGTTAAACTTGTTTTTATCTGGGTGCTTAAAAACAAGATTATATTCTAGAGGTAGTGACTCAAATTTAGACACGCATCTTAAGCCCACTGCTTGCCATAGCCTTTTTCTTACTTATGGCTAAAGATTATCTAACTGGTTATCCTGATACACTCGTCAGATAAACAATATCTAACACTTTTTGGCTAGCCACATTTGCCTATGAAATTATTTTATTATCTGCTTCCTGCTTAACCATTTTTGCTGTTTATTTGTTTTGGTATATAATAATCTTTATATAAAACTCTTGAAGTAATTGTCATATTGGAATGTCCTGTCAAACAAAAATACAAGAATTTGCTTCTCATGATATAAAACAAGTATGAATTTTCTGTTTGCTTAATCAGAGGATAGTAAATGGATTCATAAGACTTCAAAATCACTTCTTCTACTCTATTGCAGCCAGACACTTAATTTTCCTGGGATACTATCCATAAACAGAAGTTTCTTGTTGCCATGAATTTCTGCTCTCAAGTTTTTTTTCCTTGCTTTTCCCAAGACTTGAGCAAAGCCAGTCTAGCTGGAAATAAGTGAGTTATATTTAGATCTTTAAATGGTTTTGCATGAACTCTTTCCTTTCTTTGGCTATAGGCCCACTGAACAAGCAAATAGATTTAAAAAATAATTTTAAAAATTATGGTAAAATGTACATGACATAAAATTGACCATTCTCACTATTTTTAAGTGTAAAGTTCAGTGGCATTGAGTACATTCGTGTTGTTGTGCAGCCATCACCACCATCTATCCACAGATCTCTTTTTCATCATCCCAATCTAAAACTCTGTACACATTAAAATAATAACTCCTCGGGCCAGCCCCGTGGCTTAGTGGTTAAGCGCGTACGCTCTGCTACTGGCGGCCCGGGTTCAGATCCCCGGTGCGCACCGAGGCACCACTTCCCCGGCCACGCTGAGGCCGCGTCCCACATACAGCAGCTAGAAGGATGTGCAACTATGACATACAACTATCTACTGGGGCTTTGGGAAAAAAAAAAAAGGAGGAGGATTGGCAATAGATGTTAGCTCAGAGCCGGTCTTCCTCAGCAAAGAGAGGAGGATTAGCACGGATGTTAGCTCAGGGCTGATCTTCCTCACAAAAAAAAAGAGAATAACTCCTCATTTCCCTTCCCCCCAACCTCTGGCATTATTTTCTGTTTCTATGAATTCATCTATACTATGTACCTCATATGAGTGGAATCGTACGATATTTGTCCTTCTGTGACTGGCTTATTTCACTTAGCGTAATGTCTTCGAGGTGCATCTAATTATAATTGTAGCATGTGTGAGAACTTCCTTATTTTTAAGGCTAAGTAATATTCCATTGTATGTATATATCACATTTTGTTTATCCATTCATCTGTCAGTAGACACTTGGGTTACTTCCACCTTTTGTCAATTGTAGATAATGCTGCTGTGAACATGAACAAATATCTGTTCAAGTCCTTGCTTTCAATTACTTCAGGTATATACCCAGAAGTAGAATTGCTGGATCATATGGTAATTCTATTTTTAATTCTTTGAGGAACCAAATACTGTTTTCCACAGCAGCTGTACCATTTTATATCCCCACCAGCAGAGCACAAAGGTTATGATTTCTCCACATAATCACCAATATTTGTTATTTTCTGTTTTTTTGATAATAGCCTTCCTAGTTGGAGTGAAATGGTATCTCATTGTGGTTTTGATTTATGTTTTTCTAATGATTAGTAATGTGGAGCATCTTTTCATGTTCTTATTGACCATTTGTTTATATTCCTTGGAGAAATGTCTGGTCACATCCTTTGCCCATTTTTGAATCAGATTGTCTGTTTTTTTCTTGTTGAGTTTTAGTTAGTAGTGCTCTATATATTCTAATATTAATTAATTAATATTAATTAATTAATATTAATTAATTAATATTAAGTCCAATTTGTCAATTTTTGTTGTTGTTATTTGTGTCTTTGGTGTTATATTCAGGAAATCATTGTCAAATCCAATGTCATGAAGATTTTCCTCTGAGAGTTTTGTAATTTTAGCTCTTACATTTAGGTATTTTATCCACTTTGAATTACTTTTTGTATATGGTATTAGATAAGGGTCTAACTTAATTCTTTTGCATTGTGGATATGCAGTTCCCCAGCACCAGCACTTGTTGAAAATACTGTCTTTTCCCCATCAGTTGTAGCACCCTTGTCGAAAATCATTTGAGCATAACTAACTGCTACATATTGCTCCAAACTAAATCCAGCTAACTTAATTTCCCTTCCCCATAAACATAAATCTCAAAACTATCTTGGGTAGTCTTAAAAACAAATAATTTCCTTAATCTTTAGGACATATACTCAGGGTTACATGCTTTCCAGTTAAAAAAATTAGAATCATGTGAATTAGCCAACCAAACGAGCTAGAGAGCTAATGCTGAAAAGTTTTCTTTTATAATGGCCTTCATGGAGTTTTTCCTTTTGGTGGACAATAAATATATTAACAAATAAATATTTGTGGTTATAGTGTTTTCTATGTTTGTCTCAAGATAATACTTTTCTGTACACTTTTTGTATGCATCGTACCATATTATAAATATTCAACTAATTATAGTTACAAAGTTAAAAGCTGCGTTTTTCCTTTAGCTTTTGAGGTCAAACTACAATCTTAGTCTATTTATAAATATAGCACAATTTCAACCATCATTTTCACAGAGGATTTTATCAAGTAATTAAAATGTATTAAATATTCTTAACTATGTTTACAAATTTAATATACTCAATTTCCTTTTAAAATATTTGAATTGATTGACAAACAAATAAAACATTCCTGAGTACTTAAATAATTAGGAAATCAAATAATTTGTAAAATTACCTTAAAAGTTTTAACATTGAATAGCAAAATACTGCATCAAATAAATACACACTGGTGTTTTATTTATAATCTTAAGTGTAGTCTGTAAAATAATCTAATATGCCAATTGTTTCAAATATTAATGTACTCAATGTATCAAAGGTGGTAAATTATTCCTTAACAGAATTACAGGTTTGATTTTTATGGTACTTCAATCCAAATTTTCCTGGTGATAAAACTTATTTACCCATAAGGAATATATCACATTATCTAAAAATTTGGAGGTTTGCCTATCCAAATAATTTCTTTGATTTTGTTATCTTACTCATATGGCTGAAAAATCAGAGCAGTCAGAACACAAACAAGTCTGAAATCAGTATCAAGTGTTTGTCCACAAAAGTTATGGAAACCACTCACCTCTACATACCCTCTATAATAGGAACTCTGTAACTTCAAGGAATTGGAACCATAAATCTTGTCTAAAGGTATGAAGAAGTTATACCTTTAGAAATGTGTTCTTTATCTTTGAAAGTCTACAAAAGCCATTGAGTTTGTTGATACGTTTTTTTATTAGGTATAATTGACAAATAAAATAGTCAGATATTTGAAGTGTACAGCATGATGATTTGCTGTACTTATATAGTAGTCCCCCCTTATTTGAGGTTTTACTTTCCACAGTTTCCATTACTGAAACTGAAAATTTCAGTTTCTGTGTGGTCTGAAAATATGAAATGGAAAATTCCAGAAATAAACAATTTATAAGTTTTAAATTGCATGTCATTCTGAATAGCTGATAAAATCTTGTGCTTTCCAGCACCAACCCGTGAATCATCTGTTTGTCCAGTGTATCCACGTGGTATACGCTACCTGCCCATTAGTTACTTAGTAGCCATTTCAGTTATCAGCTCACTGTCACAGTTTGGCAGTGCTTGTGTTGAGGTAACCCTTATTTTACTTAATAATGGCCGCAAAGCACAAGAGTCGTGATGCTGCCAATTCAAATATGTCAAAAAGAAGTTATGATTGTTAATATCTTACAGTGCCTAATTTATAAATTAAACTTTATGGTAGGTATGGATGTATAGGAAAAAACATAGTATATAGAGAGTTCAGTGCTATCTACGGTTTCAGGCATCCACTGGGGGTTTTGCCCTTGGATAAGGGGGGAACTACTGTACATTGTGAGGGAATTCCCCTGATTAAATTAATTAACACAACCATCATCTCACATATTTACCTTTTTTTTTTTGGTAAGAACTTTTAACTTTTTCAATTATACAGTATAGTATCACCAACTATAGCAGCCTTGTCATACGTTAGATCCAAAAACCTTATTCATGTTATAACAGAGAATTTGTACTTTTTTACCAACTTCTTCCTGTTATCCCCTCTCCCAGCCCCTGGCAACCACTTTTATACTCTGTGTTTATGTTTGTATTCTTTATTTTTTTTAATTCCATATATAAGCAATAGTGTACAGTATTTTTCTTTCTCTTTCTGGCTTATTTCACTTACATTAATGCCCTCCATGTTCATCCATGTTGTTACAAATGGCAGGATTTCCTTCTTTTTTAAGGCTGAATAATATTCCGTTGTAGATATATTCCAATATATACCACATGGTCTCGATCCATTCAACTTTAAACTGACACTTAGGTTATTTGCAGACTTTGGCTATTGTGCGTAATGCTGCAAAGAACATAGTAGTACAGATATCTCTTGGAGATAATAGTTTCTTTTCCTTTGGATATATCCCAAGAAGTGGGATTGCTGGATCATCTGGTAGTTCTAATTTTAATTTCTTGAGGAACTTCCATTCTCTTTTTCATAGTGGCTGTACCAGTTAACATTCCCTTTTCTCCACAGCCTTGCCAGCATTTGTTATCTTTTGTCTTTTTGATATTAGCATTCTAACAGGTGTCAGATGATACCACATTGTGATTTTGATTTGCATTTTCCTGATGATTAGTAATGTTGAGCACCTTTTCAAGTACCTGTTGGCCATTTGCATGTCTCCTTTGGAAAATGTCTGTTCAAGCCCTTTGCCCATTTTTTATATTTGGTTGTTTATTTGCTATTAAGTTATATGAATACCCTGTATATTTTGGGTATTATCCTCTTATTGGATGTACAGTTAGCAAATATTTTCTCCCATTTCATGGGTTGCCTTTTCAGTTTGTTGATTTTATTTTATTTTTGCTGTGCAGAAGCTTTTTAGTTTGATATAGTCACACTTGTCTAGTTTTGCTTTTGTTGTCTTTGCTTTTGGTGTTAAATCCAAAAAAATCATTGTCAAGACCTATGTCAAGGAGCTTATCCCCTATATTTTCTTCTAGGAGTTTTACAGTTTCAGGTCTTATGTTTAAGTCCATTTTGAGTTGATTTTTGTGTATGGTGTAAGATAGAGGTTCACTTTCAATCTTTTGCATGAGGCTCTCCAGTTTTCCTGGCACCGTTTGTTGAGGAGACTGTCCTTCACCATTGTATAGTCTTGGCAATGTTGTTGAAAATTAATAAAAAATATATCTGTGGATTTATTTCAAGGCTCTTTATTCTGTTCCATTGATCTATGTGTCTGTTTTTATGACAATACCATACTGTTTTGATTACTATAACTTTGTAATATAGTTTGAAACCAGGAAGTGTGATGCATCCAGCTGTGTTCTTCTTTGTCAAGATTACTTTGGCTGTTCAGGGTGTTTTGTGGTTCCATACAAATTTTAGGATTGTTTTTTTCTTTTTTAATTTTTTTAATTATTTATTTTTTCCCCCAAAGCCCCAGCAGATAGTTGTATGTCATAGATGCACGTCCTTCTAGTTGCTGTACGTGGGACATGGCCTCAGCATGGCCGGAGAAGCGGTGTGTTGGTGCGCGCCCAGGATCTGAACCTGGGCCGCCAGCAGCGGAGTGCGCACACTTAACCGTTAAGCCACGGGGCCGGCCCTGTTTTTTTCTAATTCTATGAAAAATGCCATTAGATTTCTGATAGAGATTATATTAAATCTGTAGATTGCTTTGGATAATATGGACATTTTAACAATATTAATTCTTCCAATCCACCAACACTGGCTATCTTTTCATTCATTTGTATCTTCTTAATTTTTTTTATTAATGTCTTATAGTTTCCAGTATAGAGATCTTTCACCTCCATGTTTAAATTTATTCCTAGGTATTTTATTCTTTTTGATGCAATTTTAAATGAAATATTTTCTTAGTTTACCTTTGTGATAGTTCATTATTGGTATATTGAAACATAACTGATTTTTGTATATTAATTTTGTATCTTGCAGCTTTACTGAACTCATTTATTAGGTATAAAGTTACATTGTTTATTTGCTATTTTTCTTTTAACTTAATGTAGTCATATATTGCTATAAACATCCCTCTTAGATCTGTTTTGGCCGAATCACATAAGTTTTAGAGTGTTATGTTTCCATTTTTACTTGTTGCACGATGTTTTTTGATTTCTCTTTTGATTTTTTCTTTGACTCATTGATTGTTCAGGAGCATGTTGTTTAATCTCCACATATTTCTGAATTCTGGTTTTCCTCCTGTAATTAATTTCTTGTTTCATACAATTGTGGTTGCAAAAGATGCTTGGTATGGTTTCAGTCTTCTGAAACTTATTCACACTTGCTTTGTGGGCTCACATATGATCTATCTTTGAGAATGTTTCATGTGCGCTTGAGAACAATGTGTATTCCGCAGCTGTTGGATGGATATTCTGTATGTGTCTGTTAGGTTCATCTGGTCTAACATACAGTTTATGTCCTATGTTTCCTTTCTGATTTTCTGTCTGGATGATCTATCCAATGTTGAAAGTGTAGTATTAAAGTCCCCTACTATTATTGCAATGCTGTATATTTCTTCCTTCAGATCTGTTAGTATTTGCTTTATGGATTTAGATATTCCCATGTTGGGTATATACATATTTACAAATGTTACATCCTCTTGATGAATTGATCATTATATAATGACCTTCTTATTTATAACTTTTGTTTTAAAGTCTATTTTGTCTGATAATAAATAATACTATTGTTGCTTTCTTTTGGTTTACATTTGCATAGAATATCATTTTCTATCCCTTCACCTTCAGTCTGTGGGTGTCCTTAAAGCTAAAGTGCATCTCTTATAGTCAGCATATAGTTGGGTCTCACTTTTTTATTCATTAAGTGATTCTATGTCTTTTGATTGAAGAAGTTAGTTTGTTTATATTGGTAAGGACTCACTATTGCCATGTTGGTAGTTGTTTTCTGGTTGCTTTATCTTTTCTTCCTCTCTTTCTCTCTTCCTTTGTGATTTGATGATTTTCTGTAGTGGTATGCTTTGATTCCCTTCTCTTTATCTTTTGTGTACCTACTGTAGGTTTTTGCTTTGTGGTTACCCTAAGGTGTACATTTGTTGTTAGTGCTGTCACATCGATTCCTGCTTCTAGTGACCTAGTGTACAGCAGAGCGGAACCCTACCTGCACTATCCTGTCATCTTCTGATGCTATATAAGACAATGCTCTGTTATTATTCATAGGGTTTTCATGCCAATTTTTTCAGAAGTGGGTGGTCAGGTCTTTCTTCCTAGTCTTTCTTAGTCTGGAAGTTCTGCTGAAACCCGTCCAGCATAGTGACCCTGCTGGTATTTGAAATACTGGTAGCATAGCTTTCAGCATCACAGCAACATACAGCTACAACAGTATGACAACTGACAGAAGGGTGATGTGGTTCTCTGACCAGGAAAAGAACCAGGACTGTTGTGGTGAGAGCACCTAATCTTAACCACTAGACTACCAGGGCTGGCTAGGCTTACATTAAACATTTTATATTTATAGCAATCTATTTTAAGCTGATAACATCTGAAATACATACAAAAGCTCTACATTTTTATATTCCCTACACACTTTTTATGTTTTTGATGTCACATTTTATATTTTTACATTGTGGATCCATTAACAAATTATTGTAGTTATAGTTATTTTCAATACTTTTTGTCTTTTAACCTTCATATATGAGTTATAAGTGATTTATCTACCACCATTACAACAACAGAGAATTCTGAATTTAACTACATATTTACCTTTACGAGTGAGATTTATACTTTCATATGTTTTCTGTTACTAATTAGCATCATTTTGTTTCAGGTTGAAGTTCCTTTAACATATATCTTAAGGCCGGTTTAGAGGTGATGAACTCCTTCAGCTTTTACTTGTCTGGAAAACTCCTTATATCTCCAATTCTGAAGGACAGCTTTGCCAAGTCATGTGTTCTTCTTTGGGAGTTTTTTCTTTCAGCACTTTACGTATATCATGCCACTTCCCTCTGAGCTGCAAAGTTTCTGCTCTGAAATATGCTGATAATCTTATGGGAGTTCCATTGTACATAATGAGTTGTTTTTCTCTTGCTACTTTAAGATTTTCTCCTTGTCTTTAACTTTTGACAATTTAATTATAATTGTGGGTCTCTTTGGGTTCATCTTATTTGTAGCTTTTGGGTTTCCTGGATCTGCATGTCTGTTTCTTTCCTCAAATTAGGAAAGTTTTCAGCCATTATTTCTTTGAATAAACTTTCCATCCCATTTTCTCTCTCTTCTCCTTCTGGGATTCCTATAATGAGTATATTGATACTTTTAATGGTATCCCCCTTAAGTCCCTTAAGCTGTCTTCACTCTTTTTCATTCATTTTTCACCATTTTGGTCAACTGCCATTGATAATACTTCAATGCTTTGGGTTTTTAAAAATTTTCTTACGTAAGATATTTAAATAATAATTAAGTTTCACTTTTCTCCTATGGACTTTTCTGAATCTGCATTCATACTTTCCAGGATCATTTGATATCTGTGGCTAGATGTGATAAATTCTAGGAAATAAAGGAAGAAGTAGTATATAGAGATTGAAGGGAAGTGATATTTTAATAAGGGGGTTAGAAAAGCTTTCTCTAAATAGATAATATTTGAACACACAGTTAAATGAAGTGTAAAGGAGCCAGGTGATTATCTAGAAGATTGTACAGGGCAGAAGAAATAACAAGTGTGAGAGCTCTATGGTAAGAATGAAATTACATTGGTTTGGAGTAGACTGATATTAAGTAAAGAGGTAAGAGGTGGAACAATACAGAATATATTTTGAAAAAAAAAAGCCATGATTTTTTTAATGGATGAAATGTGAAATATAAAAGTAAGAAAGAAGTTAAGAATAACTTCTAAATTTTGATCTACAGAACTGACAATGATGGTGCTTATTACTGAGAGGAGAAATTTGTGGAAATGTAATTTGGGAATGGTGTAATTATCAAAACTCCAGTTTAAAATATTTTGAGATATTTCTTAAATATCAATTGCAAATGATTTGTAGGCAATTGAGGGTACATATAGATATATATATTTGTATATTTTGGTTTTAGAGTTTGGAGTTATATGCATATTTTGGCATTTCAAACCATGGCAATGCATGAAATTACCTAGTGATTAAATATATAGAAAAAGAGGTCCAAGTAGATGGTCCAGAAAAGGAAACTGAAAGGTATGGCAAATGATGTAGAAGAAAAATCATCAGAGTGTTTTGGAAGACAATTGAAGGAGATGACTCAAGATGAGAATGAATGGCTGTGGTAAATGCTGTTGAGAGGAAGAGCAAGAAATATGATTGATAATCAACTATTGGCTTTGATATTGTAGATCTTATTGGTGAACTGTTCAGGAGAGGTTTCAGTAGAGTAGAAGTGATAAAACACTGATGGAGAGAGTTATGAGAAAATTAGAGAGAGTAAGGATAAGGAAGATATAGACAACTTCCTTCATAGGTTTAAAAGGCAAATAAATTAGGCAATATCTATGAAGATATAGGCTCAAGAGAAGGATTTTAATTTTTAAGAAGGAAACTGTTGTAGTATGTGTATATGCTAATAGAATAATCCAGTGGAGAAGAAAAATGAAATAACAGGAAAAAAGAAGACAGTTGTTTGAAGGGTTTCCTAGAGTGGGCAAGAGAATGAGATCTAGTACACAAGAGGAGGGATTGATCTTATTTCCAAACATGGAGAGTTGATTCATTGTGACAAAAAGTACGACAGAGTATTTGTGTTCAGAGCCAGCATATAGAAGTGATATTTAACCTCTTCAAAAAGTTTCATTGAGATCATTAACATGTAAGGAACTGCACTATTTAAAGTGTACAATTTGATGAGTTTTCAGTACATGTATACACCCAGAAACCATAACACACACTCAAGATAATAACCATATCTAGTGTTCATAGTTTCTTCATGCCTCTTTGTAATCCCTCCTTTCTTCCCATCCCTGCCCTGCACCTGAACCAAGGTAAGAGGTTTGTGCTAGTATGCAAATTATTTTTGTACATTGGTCTTGTATCCTGCAAATTTGCTAAACTCACTTTAATTCCAGTAACTTTTTGTGGAATTTTTATATAGTTGATCATATTTTCTATGAATAAAGACAGTTGTACTTGTAAATTTCAAATCTGGATATATTTTATTTCCTTTTCTTACTTTATTTCACTGGTTAGAGCAGCCTGTAAAATGTTAAACAAAAGTGAGAAGAGATAAAATCCATGCCTTTTTTCCTACCTTGGGAGAAAACAATCAGTCTTTCAACATTAAGTATGCAGTTATCATATGTGTTTTGCATAGTCCCTTTATCAAGCTGAAAAATCTCCCTTCCATTCCTAGTTTGCTGAGAATTTTAACCATGAATGGATGGTGGGTTTTGTCAATTTTTTTTTCTGTACTTATTGAGAAGATGATGTTTCTTTTTCTTTTATTGGTCTCTTAGAGTGCTGAGTTACATTGATTCATTTTCAAATGTTAAATAAACCTTGCATTTCTGGGGTTAAACACTACTGGGTCATGATGTGTTATCTTATTATAAGATAATGGATTCAGTTTACTAAAGTCTTGTGAAACACTTTTCCATTTATAGGAGAAGTTCTGGTGTGCTTTGGTTTACTTTTCTTCATGTTTCTTGTGCTTGGGTTTTGTTAAGCTTCTTGGATTTTTGAGATTATGGTTTTCAATAAATTTGGAAAATTTTTGACTATTATTTCTTAAATTTTTTTCTCTGCCCTCCTCTGTCTCTTTAAAACCCAATTAAATATATATTAGACATCTTTACATTTCCCATGGTTCACTGAAAATCTATTCTTTTTATTACAATCATTTCTCTGTATTCCATTTTGTATAGTTTTTTCACATGACTGCACTGATTAGTATTCAGCTGAAGACTCAAAGGGGACACTGTGTAGATTACTGTTGCTCTCTCTCTGTGCATCTGTCCCTCTTCAGTACTCTTTTCTACAAAGTCTAGTCCCCTTGGCCTCTGAAAATTTATAGCTCTATCTTTTCAACTCAGGGAGATTGTCAGGCTCCAACTGGGTTCCTTCTATCTGGGCTTTTGCCTATAAATTCTCTCCAGGTAGTATGCAGGGCAATTTGTAGGGCTCCCTTCATTTGTTTCCCCTCTCTCTTTCTCAGATCCCCTTTTATGCGTTGCCTTTTATACTATAAAACCTCCAATTTGAGCAGAGCTCAATAGAGACAGCTCACTCACTATTAGCCAGGGAGGCTTGAAGACTGAGGGCTGAGATCATCTGATGGCTCTTCCTACGTGTTTGGAGGTTGAGATCCTAATTAGTCAAAATCTCCCTTTTTTATAGTCAAGAATATGAAAGATCTGAAGATTATATCTTCTTTTTTCTTATCTTCTCATAAAAGATATGATGTTCAATTACTTAATTTAATAATGTGTGTTGTGTGATTATATGTACCCTACTGATTGTGTCAGAGGTAGTAGCTCCCCTGGCAGGTCAATTCTTTGGGGGATTTAGGACTTATTCCTTAAAGTCCAGCCTAGAACTCACAGCATAGCCCCTTCCAGCAACGATTTCAAGCATCAATTCCCTGTAGTAAACAGATATAATTTCTGATTAAAATGTTTATAGTAGTCTCTGTTTTCTGCACTGGACCTTGGCTGATTTTAGGGGCAATATTAGCATCTATTTCATAGAATTGTGATTAATATAAAATAAAATTAGAACATTACCTCATTACCTGACATGTATTAAGCATACAATAAATGCAAACAATTATTACTGAAGAAATTAGCATAAATTTAAAACACAGAATAGAAAGATACCAATACTAAATATAATATAATATGCTGTCACTGGCCTCAGTGATAGCATACTTCTTTTTTCCAGTTGTCTAAATAGAGAACTTCTCCATTATACACTAAATTCTTTTATAAAAATTCCTTTATAACCAACTGATATTTAATGTGTTATCATTTTAAGGGTATTTTAGTCAATCATTCAAATGAGAAAAAAGTAGTCTGTTACTTAGTGCTCTGTAGAATGCTGGAATGAGAATATCACATTTCTTAATTTTTCACTTTAATTCCTCAGAAAAAAAATCCTTGAGCATTATTATTCCACAATTACATCTATTTTAGATTCTAAAGGAGGACAATTTGGAAGTTCTCTATTACTTCAAACAAGTCTCAAAAAACACATATCTGTTCTTTTATATGTAGTCATGCTGACCTACTTTTCAGAATCTAAGAATTACTAAAAATTAACTATAAAAATTATAAACATGTTAAATAATAAAATAGAGAGTAAGTTTGTCCATGGACATACAGGATAAGCAATATATTTCTTCATGCTCCAATTGAATAATTTAAGCTTACAAATTTAAAACAAAGTTAAAAATAACCATGATCAGTTAAAGATTGTTTATTCTTAAAGGAAGAGTTAATCAGGCATTGTTTAATAACTCTCTTTAGTGAGAATACCATCAATTGCAAGAAAATTTAACTGTAGAATAATTGCTAATCAACACATGAACATATTTTTTCTCTTGATTCCAGAGCACATCATAAAGGATCAGTGTTATGTTGAATACTTTTGCTACACAGTTCTTGAAGGACTGTAAAATAATATTTGAAATGAATCTAAAAATAGGTAATCATTTCTATCTTTACAGCTTTCTCATATATCTTAATATAATATGCATTTTTCATATATCTTAATATAATGTGTATTGAACCATTGATTCATTCATTTCCTGAATGTCTGCCTGTACCATTCTTGTAGGCAATGATGATATGGCAATGAACAAAGTGAAAAAATTTCTGCCCTCATGGAACTTAGATTCTGCTGAGGGATGGGAGAAGGGCAGACTACATATAGGTGCCAGATAGCAACAAGTGCTATAAAGAATAATAAAGAAAGAAGGCACTTCTAAAAAATAGGGTGATCAGAAATCCTCACTAAGAAAATAACATTGGATCACCAACTAAGATAGGGAAAAGTCTCACCCGTGGTGTTTTCGAGTTGGATTTGAGAAGACCCAAGGAGAGAGAGAGATATCAGATTTTGGGGGGGAATCTCTTTGTAGTTTTGTAGAACTTTATAGATCCACCTCATTTCTTTCCTATTTTGTTTTGTTTTGTTTTTAATGATACACATAGGTTGCTTTGCTGTCACAATTTATTGCTGCAATAATCAGCCTTATGCATATTTCCCTGTTTATCTCTTCAGAAGTTTTTCAAATCTGGAGAGGAATAGCTGAGTCATGGGGATACATATATTAAAATTTTTGGAAGGAAAATCAAACACAATTACTCTTCTTAGGAAGTGTATCTCTCTCTCTATGTATATTTTCCATGGAATAACTAAGAAATTGCTCTAAATTTAGTAGAGAAGTAACTAACATAATTTTTGGATGTAATATTTACTCAGTGGTATCTGCTGAGGGAGCATGTACAATTTTGACTAATTCTTACAATATTAAAGAAATTAAATGACATGACATCATCCTTTCCTGTATCTTTTATCTCCATATGGAAACGAGCTGAATCCTTTCCCAACTTCCCTCTGCCTCACAGTCTGCAGTGACTAATGAGCCCTTTCGTATTTTTTGTAGTCAATCTGTTTGTAATTTATTTTCTCAAGTTCTTGATCTCCCTTTTACTCCTAAATCTATGGGAAATATTTTTTTTTCTTCTCTCCGCTGCAATTTTGCTGTTGTATTTCAGATCTTATCATTTATAGCTTGGATCACCACAACAGCCTCCTACTAGCTTTCAGCTACTCATTTGTTTCCCTCCAGTCTGTCTGTTAGCTTTCTCAAATGCAAATCTGACCACTCTTTTCTTTGTTTAAAGTGATTAAATTGCTTCTTAGTTCTTCAGGATAAAATTTAAATTCATTAATTTGGTGTAATAGATGGTTAATAATCTTGCCTCTATTCATTTCGTGGAGATCTTGCCCCACTGATCCCCAACATGAACAATTTCCAAATTCCCGGATGTGCTGTGCTCCCTCCACCCACCACATCTTTGCACACGGTATGTTCTCTTTACCTTGAATCTCCTGACTGCCTTGATTTATTTGGCAAATAAATATTTATGTTTTTTAGACTTAATTTAGAAACAACCTTCATTCACTTTTCCAGGCTAAGTGTGTTGACCCTACCTTTATTCTCCTATAGTACTCTCTGCATACCTCTACATAGTTGTTATCTAATATCTTACTTATGTGTGTACCATATTAGATTTTATGATCCATGAAAGTATGGACTGTGACTCATCTCTGAATCCTCAACACCTATAACATTACAACATATACGTAAGGATTTCAATAATTGAGTTTTATAAATTAATATAATATGTTAATCACAGTTAGAATTATTGTGGAGAAGTTAAAATGACAATATCTAAGTGAATTTCCATATATTTGCTGTTTTCTCTCATCATATTCTGACTCCTGTTAGTTCACATTAGAAATTATATTCAAAATGTTATTTACTTTGAAATTATGTTTATTTTTAAGAAACAAGTATACTTTAAATCCTGAGTTACTTTTCCAAGGAATAATCACCTTCATAGAGATGTAAAATATTTTGAAGAATTAAAAATTATATGGTTGATGTAGATGCTTTTGAAAGTTTCTTTTAATTATGAAATTTAATTTTTTTGTTCTAATGTGCTAATGTTTTACTGTTGGATAATGTTTTTATTTTTTTAGGGCTAAGTAAAATGAATTGACTTTAATAAGATGATTCAATACTTGATTCAGTAATTTTAAAACTGTGTCTTTTGTAATCCCTTAGGAATTAAAAGCAGAGAGAGGCAAGGTTAAAGGAGATTGAGTGAGTATGTCGTCAGTACCCTACATCCAATTCAACCACATTTGATTTGTTTTTAAACATTTTGTTTATGTTTTTCCTGGAAACTTTTACTTTGTTTTAGCCGAGTATCTTGTATTTGATTATAGTTGCTTTAAATAAGAGAAAGTTGAAAAAATATTTTTGACTCTACATATCATACTATGTAGGCCACTGGCCACTGTGTTTCTCCCGTGTGATTTCATGACTAGACTATAAACAACAGCAACAACAAAGCCAAACAAAAACTGAAAGTACAAATCATAGCTTCATAACTGATCTCACCTTAAACTTGTCTGTTTAAATATCTCACCTAATTTACCCTAACTATATCATTAGGGATCAGTCAGTAGACAGAAATTTTATCAGTTATTTTTACAGAGACAATGTAGTATAAAGAATGTTTAGCTAGATATAAAGCATTGTTAACTGAAAAGGCAAAAAGAGACACTAGAGGATCACAGGTGTAACAACCATAGGAAGCTGCTATCACCTCTGGGGTTGAGAACACTAGGGGAAATGTTGTGTTATTAAATCTTAGAATTTTACAGAAGTGGCCCTCTTAAGCTGATACTCAGCCCTCTAAGAAGCAGAGCTGCTCAACTAGTACTATGATTTCTGAGTTTTGAAGGGGGCCATTGGGACTGAGGACAGATTTCTGAAGAGAGGGCATCTGCTGTCTGTTTCTGGAGCATCTAAGGAAGTGCACTGAGGTTAATTCTGTGAATGTGGAAAATGGCAAACAGAATTCAGTTGCCATTATGGGAATGACCTCCTACTGCTTTGGTGAAGAAATCAGACTGGATTGATGCTGATGGGATCAGCAAGTAATTAGGAAGCCAAGAGAAAATGAAGAGGAAAATGCAAGTCCCTTTTTTCGTCTTTCAACTTTGTCATTTTCTTTTAGCATATTGGTATAAGACAAAGTGGTTTGAAAGTTCCCAGCCCCAGCATCATAAAATATGTTATAAATTATTTTCTCCTATACTGGGGAGATACAAAGCCTCAGTAGTCTCTGAGAGACTGTATCTCTGAGAGCAAAGCACACTATTTTTGATTATGATAATTACCTCTCAAATTCAGTCACAGTTACTTTTGAATATTTTGTTATCTAAACACTAAATTGTAAAGCTAACTCCAAAAAACAATGTGTATAAAATCATAAGGGAAAGAGGAAGAAAATAAGCATAGCTGCTACAGTCTTTATTTCTGTATCTGGTCCTGAGGTCATAGTTGATACATATAACTTTCTCTTCCATACCCATACCATGTTCCCTTCTTTCAGCTATAAGAGTTCTTTAGCTGGTGGTTTGACCCAAATCCTCATTCCTGAAGGGTCTGAATATTTATAATTTTGCTTTTTTAGATTGCTATAATAGCCCATTAACTTTTTTGTGTGTGTGAGGAAGATCAGCCCTGAGCTAACATCCATGCCAATCCTCCTCTTTTTTTTTTTTCGCTGAGGAAGACCAGCCCTGAGCTAACATCTATTGTCAATCCTCCTCCTTTTTTTTTCCCCAAAGCCCCAGTAGATAGTTCTATGTCATAGTTGCACATCCTTCTAGTTGCTGTATGTGGGACATGGCCTCAGCATGGCCAGAGAAGCGGTGCATCGGTGCACATCCGGGATCCGAACCTGGGCCGCCAGTAGCGGAGCACGCGCACTTAACTGCTAAGCCACGGGGCCTGCCCGCCCATTAACTTTTAATATGGAACACTGAAGTACAAGGAGGCACTCTGGAGAGTACCCAAGTTCTAGGCATGGTACTCTCTGCTTCTACTGTGTACTAGGAACCTAATTTATCCTTGGTAATTGGAATTAATCACCCTCACCAGTAAAGTACCACCCTTTTTGGCTTGTTAATTTAGTGAGGAGCATAAAATGACCATATAGAGTGTTAAATTTAAAAATTCAGTGGAATTATTATTATAGTTTATTTTACTTTTAAATACCAAGACCTCAAAATTAGCAGAGCACAAAGATGAGGGAACAGAAAACAAAATTTCCAAGAGTGTGCTGTTAGATGTCATACTGAGAGAAGCCACTCCCATTTTCACATATTGATTCCAGTATACATGGAATCAGGCTATAGAAGAGAGCATATGCTGTATCCTATAAGGTAGAAACCCAGCTGGCATTGAAGCTGATTCTGTAGGCCATTCCACTGTTTTATTATGCAAGCTGTTTCTGGGTAAAAAGATTTTGGTAAAACCAGTTAATGCTATGGGCATGAGCTCATTGTCATACTATTTTTCTGTAATGTATGTCCCTTGAACAGAAGTAATGCTGTGTGCAATACCATGATAATGAGTAAGGCGTTTTGTAAGCCCATGTATGTTGGTGCTGGCAGAAGCATTATGGACAGGGAAGAAAAACCGTATCCAAAATACAATATCTATTCCAGTGAGAAAAAACTCTGCCCCCTCCATAATGGCACAGATTCAAAGTAATTAAACTGCCCAGGAGTCTGGCTGGTTTTGCTATGGAATGATATCGCATCTAGATATCAGTGTTGGTCTCTGCTTTTAGTAAGGTGAAGGCACTCATGGTAAAGAGTAGTTCATGTTACTGCACTTAAGAAAAGGGAGAAAGCATATTCAGTCAAGGTATTTAAGCAAAATCTCTGACAAGTCATTGATAAACCACTAAACCATGATAACCCAGGGATGACATCTAGGAATCCAGCCTTAAAAAATAAATAAAATAAAAACCGAGCAGAGACATCCATGACCATACACTGTAGGGGAGACAGACTCTCCAGAATTAATCCAGGCAAGTTACTACAAACAAACAAGATGGCAACAACCACCTCTGGAGTATCAGCATCCAGAGCCTAAAATGTCCAGTTTTCAACCTAAAATACACAGAACAACAAAAATTATGGTCTATATACAGGAAAAAACAAAGCAGTCAATAAAATAGTCTCTGAAGGCAACCAAATGTTAGAGTGAGTAGATGAAGATTTCAAAGAAGCTGCTACAAATACGTTCAAAGAACTAAAGGAAACTGTGCTTCAAGAATAAAAGAAAGTATAACAGCAGTGATCCATGAACTAGAGAATACCAAGAAAACAGAAATTTATAAAAGAACCAAGTAAAAATTCTGGAACTGCAAAGTAAAATAACTAAAATAAAAAGTTCACTACAGCTACCCAATAGCAAATTTGAGTAGACAGAGAAAGAATCAATAAGCTTGAAGACACATGAAGAGACTAATCTGAAGAACAGAGAGAAAAAAGAATGATGAAAAATGACAGAGACACAGTGACAGGTGGGATAACATCAGGCAGGTCAATTAGAGACAGAGGAGAGGAGGAAAAAAGAAGAAATATTTGAAGTAAAAATGGACAGAATTTCTGAAATTTAATGAAAAATAGCTATCTACACATCTAATGTGCTCAATTATAGGACAAACACAAAGATATCTATACCCAGACACATTATAGTGAGTCAACTAAAGACAAAGCCAAAGAGAAACTCTTGAATGCAGCAAGAGAGAAAATGACTCATTGGAAACAAGGGAACCACAATAAGGTTAATAGCTGATTCATCATCAGAAACAAACAAGTCTTGAAGGCAGTGAGATGACCTATTCAAATTGCTGAAACAAAACAAAACAAAAAAAGTATTAATCAATAATTCTATATCCATCAAATATATTCTTTAAAGGGAAATTTATAGCTTTAAGTGCCTACTAGGACAAAAGAATCTCAAAGGAATAAGCTAACCTTCCACTTTAATATACTAGAAAAAGAAGAACAAACTAAACCCAAAGTGACTAGAAGGAAGGAGATGATAGGGTACAGCATAAAAAAAATGAAAAAGAAAAAAACAAAAACAGAAAAGCCATTACATCAAAATCTGATTCTTTGAAAAGATCTACTGCATTGAAAACTTTTAGCTAGACTAACCAAGAAAAATGAAGAAAGGACACTGATTACCAAAATAAATAAAATGAGACCATCAACTACAATCTTGCAGAAATCAAAAGGATTTTAAGGGAATATTGTGAACAACTTTATGTCAACAAATTAGACAACTTACATGAAATGCCAACAGAGACACAAATTACTGAAACAGATTAAAAAGAAATTAAAAGTCTGTATAGACTTACAAGTAAAGGGATTAAATTAGTTAAAATTACTTAAAAATATTTTAATAAAGAAAATCTCAGGCCCAGATGGCTTAACTGTTGGATTACATCAAACATTTAAGGAAAAAATAATGTCAAAACTTCATAAACTCTGCCAGAAAATAGAGCCAGGAACACAGTCCAATTTATTCTATGCGGAGAGTATTACCCTAATATCAAGCTAGACAAAGTCATTTCAAGAAAGAAAACTATATGTTAATATCCCTCAGGAACATATACACAAATCTCAACAGAATTCTAGAAGCCCAAATCCAACCACATGTAAAAAGGATTATAAACCATCACCAACTGGGATTTGTCCAAAGAATGCAAGGTAGGTTTAATATCTGAGAATCAGTTAACATAATACACTATATTTATTTCCTAGCCAAAAAGAGGAAATATTTTAAATTCCTATCAAGTAATGAATGTATAAGCAAACTGAGATATATTCATACAATGGAATACTATTCAGCAATAAATAGGAAAAATATACTAATATATGCTACACTATGGACAAACTTCAAAAGCATTATGGTAAATGAAAGAAACCAAACACAAGAGACTATTCTATGATTCTATTTATATGAAGTGTTCATAAAAATCAAATTTATAGAGTCAGAAAGCAGATTAATGTTGCTTAGGGCAGGAAGCATGGGTTTCTGAAAACTGATATGAGGGATATTTTTGGAGTGATAAAAATGTTCTGAAATTGTGTTTTGGTGATGTTTGCACAACTTTGTCAATTTACTAAAAACATTGAATTATAGAGTTAAAATGAGTGAATTTTATGGTAGGTGGATTATAGCTCAGTAAAGCTGTTTTAAAAAATGAAAATGTTCCCCCTTCCTTTCTTTTTCCCTCACTAACTTTTTTACATTCCATTTTGCCTCTTTACTGCCTTTCTTCCTCCTTTATTTCTTCCTATATTGAATATTTACTGACTACATCTATACCATGAATTCAGCACTGCACTGGCTGGGCATTGTGGAGAATATATCATTAATAAAACTTTTATCACTGCTTTTTTGGGAATTCACAATATACTTCCTGAAGAAAGAAGTAAATAAACAATAAGAATATCGTGTTATAAATACTACAGTGGAGTGGTATGTCCAAGATACCATTAGAAACTAGAAAATACAGTACCTATTATTGCTTTTGTGTTCACCAGAATCTTTTATAGAGAAGGCTATGTTTGCTCTAAGTATTAAAAAGCAGGCAGAGTTTTATCAACTTGTTTTAGGTGGAATGGGAGAAGTTATCCTAAATAGAAAGAAGATCTAAAGGAGCATCATCAATAGAAATATAATTTGAGTCACATGTGTAAATTAAAATTTTCTAGGAGCCATAATTTTTAAAAAGTAAAAATAGGGGCTGGCCCAGTGGCTCAGTGGTTAAGTACGCACGCTCTGCTTCTGCGGCCCGGGTTTTGCAGGTTCGGATCCCAGGCACGTACCAACGCACCACTTGTCAAGCCATGCTGTGGTGGTGTCCCGTATAAAGTAGAGGAAGATGGGCACAGATGTTAGCCCAGGGCCAATCTTCCTCAGCAAAAAGAGGAGGATTGGCATCAGTTGTTAGCTCAGGGCTGGTCTTCCTCACACACACACACACACACACACACCCCCCGCAAAGTAAAAATAAACAGATGAAAGTAATTTTTAAAATATTTTGGATTTAGCCACATATATTAAGAATATTATCATTTCAGCATATAATCAACTTAAAAAATATTAATGTGCTATCTCTTCCTTTTGTCATATT
This sequence comes from Diceros bicornis minor, assembly GCF_020826845.1. Taxonomy (NCBI): domain Eukaryota; kingdom Metazoa; phylum Chordata; class Mammalia; order Perissodactyla; family Rhinocerotidae; genus Diceros; species Diceros bicornis. The sequence goes on along the minus strand of NC_080750.1, from coordinate 61,726,236 downwards.
AGTCTTCAATATCAGGGTGCATTTTGTACTTATAGAACTTCTCAATTAGCACTAAATTTTTATTCAAAATACTTGATCTGTCCTTAGATATTATAAAATCCATAGTTAAGAAAAGTAGATTCACATACTCATATTGTTCCAAACATACTTAAGAGTTTTCTAATAACTGAATTATTAAGGTGTTAAATTTAAATTTAAATAATTTAAATTAAGTAATGTAAAATGCAGTTTCTCAGTTGCAGTAGCCACATTTTATGTGTTAACTACATGTGGTTAGTGGCTACCATTATACACAGTGCTCTTCTAGACCACTGACAATCCTTGATATGATATCCAGCTATGATATGTAATTACGAATCTACAGTCTGATTCTAGCAAACCTGTTTCTTTAACCTTAAATTCTTACAACATTATCCTTGGAGGTTTATTGATTTCTTTGATGTCAGAGCATAGAGATTTATTTTCATTCTCTTAAACTACTTCATGATATATCAGAGGTATTATTTCAATTTGATGATGGTATTAAGAATGAGTATCAAAATTTTTATATTTATTTCTTTTTTTTTTTTGTGAGGAAGACCAGCCCTGAGCTAACATCTGATGCCAATCCTCCTCTTTTTTGCCAAGAAAGACTGGCACTGGGCTAACATCCATGCCCATCTTCCTCTACTTTATATGGGACGTCCCCACAGCATGGTTTAACAAGCGGTGTGTTGGTGTGTGCCCAGGATCCGAACTGGCGAACCCCGGGCTGCCGCAGCGGAGTACGCACACTTAACCACTTGCGCCACCGGGCTGGCCCCTATATTTGTTTCTTAAAATATTACACACATTGTTGCAAATGATGATATGGTATCTGATTGGATGTATATATATGCAAGTGTTTCTCCATAAAATTAATGAATTAGAATTGCTAGCTTAATAGGATACATAGTTTCATTTAATAGATACTATCAAATGATATTCCCCCAAATGAATGTTTACGCTCAAGCCAAAAGTATATGGTAATAATGAGTATACCTTGCCTTGAATAATACTTGGTTATACAAATATATAAAACATATATAATAAATATATAAAAATATATAATTTATGTAGAAAATATATTATATATTGTATTTTATTTTATTTATTTTTTTTTGGAGGGGGGAGGAGATCAGCCCTGTGCTAACATCTGCCAATCCTCCTCTTTTTTTTGCTGAGGAAGACTGGCCCTGGGCTAACATCTGTGCCCATCTTCCTCCACTTTATATGGGATGCCGCCACAGCATGGCTTGCCAAGCAGTGCATCAGTGCACGCCCGGGATCCGAACCAGCAAACCCCGGGCCGCCACAGCAGAGCGCGTGCACTTAACCGCTTGCGCCATCAGGCCGGCCCCCTATATATTGTATTTTAAATATGTATCTAAAACTAAGTGTATATATATAGGGAGAGATAGAGACTTACTAAAATCAGTATTTTGTTATTTTATGTTACATAATGCAAATATTCTCTATTATTCTGTGGCTTGTCATTTTTTTAATTAAACTTTTTACTTGAGATAATTTCAGCTTCACAGGTAGTTGAAACTTATAATATAGAAAGATCTTTTGAACCATTTACCCAGTTTCCTCAAGGGTAACATCTTGCAAAACTATATTACAATATCACAACCAGGATATTGATATTGATACAGTTGAGATACAAACTCAATTCCATCACCAAAAAAGGCCCTCATGTCGCTGTTTTATAGCCATAGCCAGTTCCCTCCTGCTCATTTCCCTTCTTCTTTAACCCATGACAACCACTAATGTATTCCCCTTTGTTATAATTTTGTCATTTAAATAATGTTATGGTAAATGAAATCATACGATTTTTAACATTTTGGGATTGGCTGTTCACCCAGGACAACTCTCTGGAGAGTCATTCAAGTTGTTGCATGTAGCAGTATTTTCCTCCTTTTTATTGCTGAGTAATATTTCATGTTATGGATGTACCACAGTTTGTTTAACCATTTACTCATTAAAGGATACCTTTTTTTTTTCTTCCAATATCTGGCTATTAAGAAGAAAGATGCTATGAATATTCATGTACAGGTCTTTGTGTGAACATAGGTCTTCATTTCTCTGAGATAAATGCCCAGGAGTGCCATAATCAATTTTGAGTAAATATTTGTTTAAGATGTGAGACTTAAGTTGAGGTTCACTTTTTTGCCTATGGATATCCAATTGCTCCATTACCATTTGTTGAGAAAGCTATCTTTCCTTTACTTGGGTCTTATTGTACTCTTTTTTTCCCTAAGTTCTTGAAACTGAAGCTTAGATTATTGACTTTAGACTTTTCTTCTTTTCTAATGTCCTCATTTAGTGGAATAAATTTTCTTTTCAGCACTTCTTAAGCTATGTCCCACAATGCATTTTTTATTTCCTCTTCTACCCATGAATTACTTAGAAATGTGTGGTTTAATTTCTAAGTATTTGGAGATTTTCCTGTTTCTTTTTCTGCTCTTGATTTCTTGTTTCATTTCATTTTGATCAGATAATACAGTGTGTATTATCTCAGTTCTTTTAAATTTGTTGAGGTTTGTTTTATAGCCCTGGATATGGTCTATCTTGACATATATTCCAAATGCATTTTAAAAGAATGTGTATTCTGTTGCTGTTTTGTTGAGTATTCTATTAATGTTAATCAGATTATGTTGGTTGATGGTATTGCTGAGTTCTGCTCTATCCTCCTGAATTTGTCTAGTTAGTCTGTCAATTACTATGAGAGGAATATTTAAGTCTATATTAATAAATGTGGATTTATCTCTTTCTTCTTTCAATTCTATCAGTTTTTGCTTTACAAATTTTGCATATACATTTGCAAATGTATTTTTGTTGGTGTGTATACATTTAAGATTGCTGCGTGCTTTTGGTGGATTGACTTTTTATCATTATGTAATGTCATTTTTTATCTCGTAATTTTCTTTCCTCTGAGGGCTAGTCTATCTGACATTAACATAGCTTTTCATTCTTTCTGTTGTTTAATATTTGCATGCTGTATCTTTTTCCACCCTTTAACTTACCAATATTATTATATTTGAAGTGAGTTTTTTACACACAGCATATAATTGGGTCATATTTTTTAATCTACTCTGACAATCTCTGTCTTTGAAATGGTATATTTAGACCATTTACATTTAATGTCATTATTAATGTTAGGCCTTAAATCTTCAATTTTTCTCTTTATTTTCTTTTGTTTTTTCTATTTCTTTGTTTCTATGTTCTCTTTTTTTTGTTTGCTTTACTTAAACATTTTTTAAAATTCCATTTTGATTTATTTATAATGTTTTTGATTGTATTTCTTTGTATAGGTTTTCCTTGATTTTTATGTGAATTACATTAAATGCACATAACATTTCACAGTCTACTGATGTCGAGATTTTACTAGTTCAATTGAAGTCTAGAAACATTACTTCCCTTTACCCTCTTCCCTTTATAATATAATGTCTTAAATATTTTCTCTACGTGCAATTAGAACCACATCAATGTTATCATTTTTGCTTTAATTGTAAAAAATAATTTAGAAATTTCAAGAGGAGGAGAAAAATGTGTTGTCTTTACCCATGTTTGTACTTTTTCAATTATTCTTTTTTTCTTCCGTGATGTTCCAACGCTCTTGCTTTTATAATTTATTTTCTCCATAGAGAACTTTCTTTAGTCATTCTTTTAGGTTAGGCTTGCTGGTGACAATTTTTTTAGCTTCACTTCATCTAAGAATATTTTCCCATCATTCTTGAAGAATATTTTCACTGGACAGAGAATTCTTTATAAACACTACTTTTCTTTCAGCACTTGAAAACTGTTGTATGACTTCCTTCTGGGCCCCACTGTTTCTGATTTAAAGAAATACACCTTCATTTGAATTATTTTCCCCTATGTGTAAGGTATTTCTCTTGGTGCTTTTAAGAATTTTTTTTGTCTTTATTTTTCAGAAGTTTGACTATGTGTCTTAGTGTGGATTTCTTTGGGTTTATTCTATTTTGTATTTTCATAGCTTCTTGATTCTGTAGGTTTGAATCTTTTGCCAAATTTGAAACTTTTTCGGTCATTATATTTTATAGTAGTTTCTGCTCTACCCTCTTTCTCTTTCTGGGACTTTGATGATACAAATGTTAGATTGTTAGTTTTTGACCCACAGGTGCATGAAGCTCAGGGTTTTTAATTAATTTATTTATTTTAGTCTGTTTTTCTCTCTAAGTTGGGTAATTTCTATTTTTCTGTCTTCAAGTGTACTTATTCTTTCCTCTGCCCTCTCCATTCTGTCGAATCCATCTACTAAGCATTTTATTTCAGTTATTGTATTTTTCAGGTCTGAAATTTCCACTGATTGTCCTTTATATCTTCCATTTTTTGTTAAGACTTTCTGTTTTTTCATTTGTGTCACTTGTGTTCATAATTACTTTTATGGTAATTAAAAGTTAATAATTACATTGTTGCTTGAAGGCCAACAATGTAACAGATGACCACAAGCTTTATTTCCTTTTATTTCTCACTGTGAGTATCTGTGATAGAACTAAGATAAACACTATAATTTACTCAGTAGACTGCAGGAAGGACAAAAGGTCAGACCATCAATCGCTTAGAAAATTAGGACAATAAGTAGGGGAAAAAAAGTGCTATTTACTGCTTTAAACATCCTAATTGAAAAGGGCAAGAAAAGCTAGAAACAGCAGCTGTTAGCAGCTCATCAAATTTAGAGAGACATGTGAACATCTGGAAAGTTGACTACATATTTCCAGAAAATATTTGCCCATTATGGTCTTTTTAAATAAAAAACCTTTCAGAAAGATACCTTCAATCTATTCCTACACTGCTATTTCAAATATGGAAAATCCAGTAGTCAAACTGTTGTGTAATATATACTGACATAATGCAGTTTTACTTTTTTTGCTATAAGAGAGCTCCTAGAGAGTTTTAGTGATGCTACATTAAAAAATGTGTTTTTTCTTTAACTATCAAAAATTATACCTTGCTATAGGCATTGCTCTCCTAAATTTGACAGACTAAAGTAATATAATTTATGCAACAAAAAAGGCAATATATTAATTGTTGTGGAGAATACAATAAAATGGCACCCTATAAAATTATAGCCTAATCTTTTTCCTGATGAACTTCTCAAGAATGGTTTCCATCCAGATGACAATATCTTTCATGATTAAATTTATATTAATGTCCAGTAATAAGGCAGATTTCACAAGTATACTTTTTCTGCCTTGATATTCCCTAATCAATTCAGTTACCATAATTCCGAAAAGCACTATGTATATATTTTTAATATCCAATAAGGAATAATCTACTAGTAATCTACTAATTGCTTGCTAGACAAATAAAGAAGATTTTTATTCTAGAAGGGCCTAAAATATCAGAGTTGGTTTATAATATCAAAACAACTAGATTTACCTTGGATAAATATGCACATGGCTCTCTCTAAAAATAGAAACTTCACAGGTTTTATTAAGGAAGAAATTAAGAAATAAGCTTGAAGTTCAAGTAGTTAAGAAAGAGAAAATACAAAACATAATTTATGCAATTTCATGTGCTAACAGCGAGAATCATTCATAATCCAAGTTCTATAGCTTTAGGCATTGTTACTTCAAATAGAGTAGTAGCCACTAAAGCTTAAGTAATAGAGTTGGAAGATACAAACAAGAGGGCAAGATAGTGCTTAACTTCTTTTGATAATTTCCTCTTAGCTTTTACACCTGTAATGAACTATTTTGATCCCTTTTCCATTCACTCAATCTGTTTATCTAGATTCCCCCTTTTGTCTTCTCATACTTTTTCTTCTTCCTTCTTTTCATTGTCAGAAAGCAAAATGCCTGGAAGGCAAGGAAGTGTAGGTCAGCATTAGCATGATAAAGGAAGAACTACAACTCCTTTAATACATTTTCAGATAAATTCAAGAAATAATAAATTCAAGAACATAATCACATTGCCATAGATAGTAGTATTAAACCGAGTGATCTATTCAAATTTATTCAGTAGGTACTTTCTGATAACATTCAAAAATGAAGTTACTTCATTTAGCACAGTGAGAAACAAAAGTAAATAAAATTTGGCCCTTACTAAAAGAGCCTAGAATTTACTAGGTGAGATAATCTTTGCATTAATATATTTAATTTTTGGCAGTAAACATGCAATAAGGGGCACAAATGCGTGACCACACAAAAGGCACTATCTGCTTGCCATGAGACAAAAGCCAATCGTCAAGAGGCAAGATGGTGGAAAAGAAAGAGAAATTTATTACAGCTTGCTAGCAAGGGGGAAGATGGCCGATTAACGTCTCAAAAAACCATCTTACGAACAAAGACTACAGGCCAGTTATATAGAGGGCTGGTCTCCAAGTAGGGGAGGCATCTGGTCTCAGAGTGGGGGCATCCATCTGATTACTGGGTGGAGGCATCTGGTCTCAGGGTGGGGGCATCCATCTGATCTTAATTCCTGGCAGTCTTTTGTTTTACTTGATATGCATCAGAGACTGGAGCCACGCCCTATACCCTGATCTTTCAGTTGTCATTGATGATGGCTGTCAGCATAGACTCTCTGCCCAGGGGTCATCACATCACATTCCTAACGAACTCAAAAGAACAAAGTTATCAACTTATAGCAGCTGGGAGGGGCCATAAAGTCCAGAGTTAGTCAGAGGTCATTCCAAGTAACAACATGGTTTCCCCTCTACAGTATGGCTTCCCTTATGTCAACCCTGTATTGAGCCGGTATCAAATGTAATGCAAAGGAGTTCAAATGGGAAGAAGTCACATCCTCCATGACTGATCATATTGAGCTGGGTGTAATGAATAAGTAGAATGTCGAACTGGGCATCTCCACAGGCAGAGGCAAAAGTACAAATAAAAAGAGGCCTTTTGGAATATTCAGGGAGTTTTCAAGAATTAGTATAGTACAGTTTAAAAGAGTCATATCATAATATTTAGGCAAATAATGGGGAATTAGTGTAGGATTTTTTTAATGCCAGATACAGAAACTCTACTTTTCAAGTAGGTAAAGGGGAATCATGTATGTTCTTAAATAAAATCCAATACATTAAAAATAAATAGGGGCCGGCCCAGTGGCGCAAGTGGTTAAGTGTGTGCACTCGGCTGCGGCAGCCCAGGGTTTGCCGGTTCGGATCCCGGGTGCGCACCAACGCACTGCTTGGCAAGCCGTGCTGTGGCGGCGTCCCATATAAAGTGGAGGAAGATGGGCACAGATGTTAGCCCAGGGCCAGTCTTCCTCAGCCAAAAAAAAAAAAAGAGGAAGATTGGCAGATGTTAGCACAGGGCTGATCTCCTCACAAATAAATAAATAAATAAATAGTAATTGAGAATAACTACTCCTATAGTGTTGTTTAGGGCAAACTGAGCAGAGAAGAATCAGAAACTGCAATGAATACAGAATCTATTACTCTAGTCCTGGGATGAGACAATGGGAACCTAGACTAAAGAGGAATATTAAGAATGGAAAAGTGTCTACAATTCCAATGAGAATAATATATTAATTATTAAAATCACTAATTTTAAAAATCCTTATTTTTAAAAGATTTTAAATGGTTCACAATGCGCTCTTGTCTGTTTTCCTATTTTCAGTGATCACATTTTTAATGACTCAAATATTTGCTGTTTTTTTAAAATTAAAATCAACCTAAATATAGGATGTGCATACAGACAAAGTAAGTCTGGGCCAGCCCTGTGGCTTAGCGGTTAAGTGCATGTGCTCTGCTACTGGCGGCCCTGGTTCAGATCCTGGGCGGGCACCGACGCACCGCTTCTCTGGCCATGTTGAGGCCGCATCCCACATACAGCAACTAGAAGGATGTGCAACTATGACATACAACTATCCACTGGGGCTTTGGGGGGGAAAAAAATGAAGAGGATTGGCAATAGATATCAGCTCAGAGCCAGTCTTCCTCAGCAAAAAGAGGAGGATTAGCATGGATGTTAGCTCAGGGCTGATCTTCCTCACAAAAAAAAAAAAAAAGTCTAAAGAAATCTGCACCGAGAAGACTAAGTTCTGTTAAATATAATTCATGTATAAGAGATATTTTTAAATCAAGTAATTTAAGAATGGTATTTTCTTGTGTGTGTAATGAAATGAATGAGATATTCCTGAACATCAGCTTGCATGTGATCTTAGCAAGGACAAGAGGAGGTTTATGGCTGGAATTTTATCAACCAAATCCATTTTCCACATCCTCCAAAATATAATCAAACAAAATTTAAATGTCAAGTGTCAATTGCTTAGAAATCAAGTATACAGTCCCAACTCATGTATTTCTTGCTGAAGAAGTTATAGATACAAAATAACATTTACTCTATGAGACAAAATAGCAAAAGTATATTCATTAAGGGAGAAGAGAGCAATATGTACTTAAGATATAATGAAAGAACATAGCACAAGTAACGTAGGAATATACAGAATTAAAATGCAGTTGAGATACAGGCTTACTGTTATAAAATTTATTTCCCTAGAGTCATATTAAAGTTTTTATTGCAGCAAGTAAATGTTCTTTAAGGACAGTTCATGGTTAAATGGACCTTAGAGAGAGAGAGTGGGACTCCATGGGATCTTGAGGTGTATTAAGTAAGGCCTGAAATGGTAGCCCAGACCTTTTGGCTTAACCTAGAAAGTGAGTTGCAACAGCACAGAATCTGGGATGTTCACTGGTTTGAAATCTCCAAATAAGTGCAAACTCATCTTTTCTTGATTAATAATTATTAGCATTAGAACTTATTATAATAAAGTCTCAAGAATAGCCCCACTTTTTCTTCCATTACAAGAAATGTTGCTACTGGGTACAAAAGTGACCAAACTTTTATCTGTTAATATTTAACGAAAAGTAGGTCACAAATTTTCTGGAATTGATATCTAAAATCAACATTTTTCTTTTTTCTTTTTTTGTGAGGAAGATTAGCCCTGAGCTTAACAGCTGAGAAAGATTGGCCCTGGGCTAACATCCGTGTCCATCTTCCTCTACTTTATATGTGAGATGCCTGCCATAGCATGGCTTGATTAGTGGTACATAGGTCCGTGCCCGGGATCCGAACCTGTGAACCCCGGGACGCCAGAGCAGAGCACACGAACTTAGCCACTATGCCACTGGGCCGGCCCCAACATTTTTCTTAAAAATAAATTTCTAATACTCATCTTGATAACAAGATCATTTATTTTGTTAGAGAATTAGCAATCTATAATTAAAAAAAAATAATAATGCATGTAGCTAGGTCAAACTCTACACAAAACAATAAATCTAAAATTACGTAAAGTAATATTTCACTGAAGATCTTTGCGTCTCATTTTTCTTATCTGCAAAGTGAAAGAATTAGAGTAGATTTATAAGGCCCCTTACTTCTCTGATGTGTTTAAAGTTTAGGAATATATTTTAAAAACTCTTTATTTTTGAAGATGATTAGAAGCATCAAAACTGTTCAAAGCTATACTTTATTTTTAATTTTTAATTTCTTTTTAGTATTTCTTTAAGGGCTAATATTTGCTTTCAATAAAAATATAGGAAAATTTGTTGAATTTGGAAGTCTGGTTCTGATCTGTGCAGAAGAGGAAAAGCATCATGTATAAAGTGAACTGAAAAAAATAAAACTAATTCAGTACCAAAAAAAAGATTAGAGCCAGAGTAACTGTGAAAATATAAATCTCCCCAAAATTCATGACAGAATTTGATTGGATACAGGAGTAGTGAAAGGGAAGAGTGATGCTGAGGCATAAGTTTCTATATTTTACAACTGAGTGAAGAGGAGTGCCATACCATGAAGTAGGAAATGCGGAAAGAAGGTGAGGTATTGGGAGAAGGGGGTTGGGAGATACTTCATTTAGTGTTTGACATGTTGAATTTGAGTAGCATCAGAACATTGAAGTAGAGATCTCAGTAGGAAGCTTATGATCTGCAGTCTTGAACACAATTATGAGTTGTAGTCATCAAAATATAGATGATAACTGAAGATGTGAAGGTAAATACACTTGCCAGCGAATGTGTAGTTTGAAGAGAGAAAAGAGTAGAATATGAAATCCTGGCGAAAATGCAAAATATAAGCTGAAGAACATGAAATTAGGAAAAGAATGAGTATGGAAAACAAACACCTAGGAGAACTTTTTGTCATATAGCTCAAAAGACAGACGTGGTTCAAGAAAGAGGAAGTTGAATTATACTAAATGCTTTAAAAATGTTAAGAGACACAGGGACTAAAGGATACTCTCCATTTTATTTACTAAAAGAGGTAATTGGTAGATGGAACCTATAATTTGTTGTCTAAATTGAAACAGTTATGATAATGAAAGGTGGTGCTATTAGTAATAACTTTGGGATAACAGGCTGTAAACTCAGACCATGCCAGACAAACAGGGACATATAGTTACTCTAGGCATGCATCATTTGTGTAAGAGAAGTTCTAGTGAAGCTATGGAACTATGGAGCTATGGAGCTATGAAGCCATAGCTCATTAGAAAGAGGAATAATTGGGAGGTAAAGGAGTGGGAACTGTAAGGGTATATACACTTTTCAAGATGAATGACTGAAAAGAGGAGAAGGGATATAGGCAGTAGCTATATGGGAGTTATCATTGAAAGACATTTTTATTTTGTTTTTAAGATAGGTGATTCTTTTTTTTCCTGTTTTTCTTTTTGTTTTTTTTTTGCTGAGGAAGATTCACCCTGAGCTAACATCCATTACCAATCCTCTTCTTTTTTTTTTTGCTGAAGGAAGATTAGCCCTGGGCTAACATCTGTGTCAGTCTTCCTCTATTTTGTATGTGGGACACTGCCACAGCATGGCTGGTGAGTGGAAGAGGTCTGCTCCCAGGATCTGAACCCACGAACACGGGCTGCTGTAGCAGAACGTGAGGAACTTTAACCATTTGGCCACAGGGCCAGGCCCGAGATGGGAGAGTCTTGAATGTGTTAAAATTGATGATGGAAAAGAGATAGCATATATGAAAGTTGAAAACTCAGGAAATGCGTGGTAAAATAAATGGAATATTATAACAAGAGGAGAAGAAATTAATGAGCATTATCAAATACATCATTGCATATAGATGTATTCATGGAGTAGCATGGAAAGAAGAGGAATGAGAGTCACCTATTATTTAAATTTGAGCTAAATTATCTGATGAATATGAGAGGAAATATGGTAAGCAATAGAATATGAAAACAGAGGTCACTGCTCAAGGAAAAGAGGGAGATTTGATCAAGGAAAGAAGACAATTTCTTGGTTACTTAGTTAGAAATTGAACACTTCCATTCGCACAAACTTTTGTGATTGTGTGGGGCTTATCTCAGCAATATGATATAGAAACAAAGAATCTGGAGAATAGTTTTGGTTCAGGATTGGTAAATTCCCAGCAAGTTGTGCAATGGCTAATAAATATAAAGGAATGAGCATTACTTGAAAAAAAAACTAATAAAATGTGTCTAAGATCCTTATGGAAAAATTTACAGTTTACCGAAAGATATTAAAGAAATAAGTGGAGAGATGTCATATGTTTATGGATTGGGATACTAGATATCATAAAGATATATATAAATTGTAGATAAAATCTTTATCCATGTAATCAGGCTGAATGAATAAAATGAAAAGTCGGGAGTGAGATGATAATTAGGGAATAATTAGTTTTAGGTTACAAGGAAGCGGATGTCTCAATAAAGCTCAAGAACAAATGTAGAGGAAGTGACAAAGTAAGAGAAGTAAATCCAAGGAATCTGTGGCCGAGAGATGCTGAGCTTAAGATTCACAAGTTGATCAGTTCCATGTCATGTAACTAGCTATCAGTACAATAGGGAATTGAGCTTAGGTGGATTTCTCTCCAAAACTTTTATTCTTTCCTCTATGTAAAATGTCCTCTCTAGAAGTGATGTTATAAAACATTATATTAAAATTTGGAGAACATTCATTTTCCATCTGTGTGCCACATTTGCCAAACTCAGCTATTGGTCTTCTTGATATACTCCTAAATTTGTAATATTTCTTTGTCTAAAGCGAGACCTGACTTATTAATGGTAATACCTCTATAAAGAGTTGGACAGTCTATGTTCGTTGAAAGATGATATTCTGCAGGGTGAGGGTGATAGCAAGATGGTGGACAGAGAGGCACAATCATCAAAATACTCAGGAAAGTGGACAAAAATAAATGTTGTGTTCATATGTATATAACTATATGTACATTTCTTTCTATTGCAGTGAAAAAATAGAGACATAATTTTAAAGATACAAAATTTGGGAGTTAACCATTCTACTCTGAATTCATTATAATCACTTATCATTTATTTATTTATTGAAGATAATTTTGGAGAAGTCTGAAGCCATCAGAGTTCTTTGTCTTATAGAAGTGAATTCATTTTTTGCTTGGAAATGCCTTGGCTTTGGTATTTATTTTTAGTCTAAAAACTTAATAGGACATTGTTGAGATTTTTCTGTATTATATCCCGCTGACTGCCTTCCTGCCCAGCAGCAATGCAGGGTACCCTAACAATATCAGAAATTCAGTTATTTCAGGAAAACAAACTTAAAACCATATGCTTGAATTTTTTATGCTGTATTATTGTCTTCAGATTTACTATTCATTTGTATGTCTTCATATTCACCATTCATTTGTATATTCATTCAACAACTATTAAATGCCTACTATGTGTATGGCACTGATCTAAGATTGGGGATAGAGCACTGAGAAAAAGGGACAAAATTTGCTCTTTCATGAGGCCTACAACTTAGTGGGGAGAGAAAAAAATAAAATAAATAAAAAATAGATGATAGATAGATAGGTATTGATAAGTTCTAGGGAAAAATAAAGCATGAAAAGTGACTACAGAGAGCCAATATTTTCCTGCATTTTTCATTTTTAGAAAGGGTGATCATGGGTAGCCTCACTGAGAAGATTGCATCTCTGAAAGAGATTGCAGGTAAAAGGAGCTTCAAATGTAAAAACTCTAAGACAAGAGCATGCCTGGCATGTTTAAAGAACAACAAGGAGAATAGTGTGGCTGGGGTGGAGTGAGTGAGGGTGGAATAAAAGGACATAACAGCAGAGGTAAAGATGAACCCAATTGTGTGGAGTTCTGAGGACTGGTGTAGAGATTTTGTGTTTTATTTTTAGTGAGATGAAGAGATACTAGAGAGATTTTACTAGAATGGTAACATAATTTAGTTTACAATGTAATCACATTACTCAGGCTATCCTGTTATTTATAGACTGAAGAGGAGCAAGAACAAAAGTTGAGAAATTAGTTAAGAGACTAATGCAGGAGTCCAACTGAAATATGATGGTGGCTCTGACCAAGGTGCTAGTAGTGTAAATGAAAAGATGTGGTCAAATTTGGATATATTTTGAAGGTAGAAGCCACAGATTTGCTCACTAGACATTGTGTGTCAGAGGTAGGTCAAAGTAGCTCTTGGTTTTGGGGCATGAACAACAGAAATATAGTTATTACCTGAGATGAGGAAGATTGATAATGGAGAATGTTGAGGAGGAATTTCAGGAGATTGTTTTTGAACTTAATGAGTTTGTGATGTTTATTTAATATTGATTAAATAGAAATTGCAAGTTAATAATGAGATACCTGAGTCTGGATTTCAGAGATGTTCAGACCTAATTGCAGGAAAGTAAGAAGTTTATAGTTTTTTGGAAAACAGTAAGTCAATGGATGTCTCAAAGAAATGTCTGCAACCTTCTAACATGAAATTTCTGTTGATTGAAGGTGGATGCCACTCTCTTATAAGATAGAAGTAAAATACACCTTACACATATAGAAACACACACACACGTGTGTGTGCACATGCCTGTGTGCACCTGGACCGAGAAAAACAAATGAACATAACAGAAAAGAGAATGACAGCTAAAAAGCGATGGGCCAGAGGCAAAGAAAAAGGAGAAAAGGAGTGCAGAAAGGGGAGAGCCGTGCATAGAAGAAGGAGAAAGAGCATTGACACATATATAAACTCAACCCTCCGCTGGGTCAGGAAGTGCAAACCTCATTTGAGTAGGGTAAAGACTTGAAAGGCGAAGATCTCATGGAAGAATAAATAAAAAATGGTTATGGCTATGTTGTCTTCTGTCTCATCCCTGGAAAATGCAAAGGCTAGGTCAGCAGATAGCTTATACCAGTGCACTAAAGAAGGTCTACTCTTCCTTGTGTGGTCCATATTTCAGTGAATAGTATCACCTGAGCTAGAAAATTGGGCTTTCTACTCATCCTCATAATCATATTTCCAAAAAACTTCCAATTAGTTATGCTTTATAAGTGTTTCTCAAATGTTTTGCTCAGGGCTTTATAACTCATTATCTAAACTATGATAATAATCACTTATAAGTCTCTTATCCTTTCAATAAATTCTACATATTCTTGTCAGAAGTAATTCTAAGAAATAAGAATCTAATTATGGAACTTTCTGTATATTTCCTCCCCATTTCATGATTAACCTCAAAATCCTTAGTATGGCTAACAAAGTTCTTTGTTAGTTTGAGTTTTAGTGTTCTCTCCAGCTTAATTTTCCAATACTCATCCACATCTGCAACATTCCCTAGACATATGAAAC